>NW_026947484.1:175262981-176565481 GCF_034190915.1 Cavia porcellus | reverse complement strand
TCCAGTCAAGGTATGACCCCACCAAAACAAACGCAGAACAATGGTGATCCAACTTATTCCCTTACTGGCAGGAATGGGGATCACAGCAGGAACCACGGCTGGGACGGTGGGGGTTTGCAACCTCACCTGCTTTAACCAACTCCCTTGATCCTGCTGAGAGTTTATACAAGAGGATGCAGAGCCTGACAGCCCTTCAAAATCAAATAGATTCCCTAGCAACAGTAACTTTACAAAATCAGAGAGGACTAGACCTCCTGACTGATGAGAAAAAGGGGCTAAGCCTATTCCTAGGGGGAAAAAAATATGGCTTTTATGGTAACCAGCCTGGTGGAGTGACAGATGCAGCATGGAAACTAGCTGACCATGCTTCTAAAATTCCTCAGAAATTGTCTGAGTCACAGAGACCCTTCTCAGGGATCTGGTACTGAACATCCTGGTAACTCCCCCTGGCAGGGCCATTATTAATGTTTCTGACAGCCTTGCTTTGGGCCATGTTTTCTCAATCTCTTAGTCAAATCTGTTTTTTCTCATTTGACAGTTTTAAAGCTACAAATGGTGATGTGGGCAGACTCACCCATGAGCGCTCTTCCTAACTTCTATCAAGGACCTTTAGATAGGCCTTGCAGTAGTGAGCTGTGACTGCCACCCTCGACAACACCCCCTCTCAGCAGGAAGTAGTTTGTGAGACCCTTAGGTCACACACCTGACAGCAGTCAGGGTCACTACATGGAGGGAGAATAAAGTCAAGAGGTAGGGAAGGTTAGACAGATAGGACCCTGGTCCTGAATAGTTACAGGGAACTAAAGTCAGGGCCCAAGGCACACCAGAGAACCTGAGTAATCAAATGGAGTATCAGGGCCTAATAAAATACAAGGGACAGGTCGGGGACATAGCTCAGCAGCACAGCACCTGCCTGGCAAGCACGAGGTCCTGAGTCTGATTCCCAGTACAAAAAAAAAAAAAAAAAAAATACAAGGGACAAAGAACAGATCCCTAAACAAATGGAAGAGACCTTGGAGGAAGTAAAATACAAATAAAGCGATTTAGACTCCATACATCAAAGACCTCCCTGCAAACAAGACACCCCTGCTTTCTGTCACATTTTGGTATCAAAAACTGAATGGAACCCTCCTTCAATTATGGAGAGCTCTTCTTTCTTTCTAATAAACACACATTTGGTTATTCCTCACTGCTTGCTACTTGCTGCTTTGTTGGTTTTAATTTTTGTTGCCCCAAAACAAGGCTCCAAGAGCTGGAAGGATCCAGTTATACAATCACAGCATAGGCAGAGCCTTGGAAGAAGCTAGATAGTTCTGAACAAGAACCAAGTAAGTAGAGGAAATATTCTATGACATGGATACTCAAAAGGCAATAGGGACCTGGTTTATCAGCTAGAGGTTAAAATAATTACAAGGTCAGCCTCATAGACACCAAACAATTTCCAAATGTAAACACACTTTAAATGCAAAAAGCAAAACCGTTACCAAAGCATGAGACAGAGGCTAAGGGAGGACGGAGAGGTGAGGAGCTGGAAGGCAGCCTGGGCAACAAGTGAGACCCATCTCAAAAGGGCTTGGAGAGGAGATGGAAGAAAGAAGAAGGAAAAGGAGGAGCAGGAAAAAGAACCAGAGGGAAAGAAGGAACTGCGGCACCCACCTGTGATCTCAGCTACTCAGAGGCTGAGGCGGGAGAATCACAAGTTCAAGGCCAGTCTGAGCAACTTAGTAAGATCCTATCTCAAAATAAATTTTAAAGTGTGCTGAGGGTGTGGCCCTGGGTTCATGTCCTAGAGGAGGAAGGCAAAAAGGAGTAGGAGGAGGAAGCAGCAGAGAATTGTTCAGATTTCAGGGTAGGGAGGGCTTTTCTTGGCATGATCAGAAGCAGAAACTATAGTTTCTGGCACCAACAGAATTAATTATGTGAAAATTTAAAAAGTCCTAACATTAGTAGAAAAAAAGAAAATTGAAGAGTAAATAACCATGGGATACACAATAAAAAACCATGGAATAGACAACAAAAGGTTAATATGATTAACCTAGGCAATCTATCAAATTAAAAGGAAAGAAGGTGGTACAAATGCAAATCTATTAATGTTGTTCTATCTAAAACTCACCAAAATGAACAAAAAAACAGAAAATTTGCTCTGCACCACATGTAAAAAAAGTTTCAACTTTATATTGCAAGCCTGAATTGATAAGAAGTTGAATTAAACACAACTCCACTGCCTGAGAACCTAGTACAGAGCTACTCTTCTGAAATTTCTGTACTAAAAAGTAGAGAAAAATTAAAGACAGCAAGAAAGAAACAACATATGTATGGGTGTGTATATATGTGTGTGTGTGTGTGTGTGTGTGTGTGTGTGTGTGTGTGTGTGTAGATAGTTACACTACTGATTTCTCTGAGTTCACTGAAGAGAAAGACCTGTGCTGGTATTGTTTGGACAATTGAATACAGATATCATGTTCTCTGGGTGAATGATTTGGGGATGACAATGCACAATGTATGTACCATTGTTGCCCCTGATTAATGTGTTTTTAAATTTTGTTTTTAGTTTTCTTCTTTTTTTCTCCTTGAAATAAAATGAAGCTGAAAAAAAATGAAAATAAAGACAGCAAGACCATTCATTTCTACCTCAGAAATCTCTCCAGATATACCATGCAAGCCACGGCATAATCAATTGAAACTGACAGCGACAAAAGAAATGGTAGCTTCTACCACCATAAATCATCAGCTATGACAAGGAGAGACAGGTCTTTCCTATCCATAGAGTTAGCACACTTTTATGATACTTGACCTCCCAAGGAGAAGGAATCTTTATATTCTCTTTAGCAGTTTGCACAGATCTTTGTACATAAGCCATCAATAAATATTTGCTGAATGAAACTGATGATGCTCAGCAGGCTCACCCCTGCTCCTACTCCACATACACATACACAGAGAGAGACAGAGAGACAGTGAGAGAGAGAGACAGAGACAGAAAAAGAGAGAGAGAGAGAAACGCTTATTATCTAAGGAAACGTTTCCATACACATTTTGTAAGAGCTAAAGCTAATGCAAGAAAATGACCCATCCAGCCCATTTCCCTCTGTGGTAGACCATCTTGTCTCTTTGGAACTGAGCAAAGGTGGTTACACTGAAAGGAGCAGTACCCAATACCATTCACTTGGGGGCTTAGGGATGGATAGTAGTTGGGAAATTCCTGGCAATGGGGGAAATATGTGGACCATGGACATATGGAAGGGCATATATACCCCCTCCTGGCCTGATCCAATGTTAGGTTTCTAGATACCAAGAACCTGTATTCACAAAAGACTAAACGGAGCAGAGAGTGAAGGTCAAGTGTAGACACAGGCATTCCCAGGGATAACCAGCCACAAAGGACGGGATTCTCTCTGAAGACACAGCAGTGCTACATCCTCAGACAGTTCTAGGCAAACCATCATAGTAAAGAAGTGTATGGCAGGGGAACTATAGAGAATTGGTCCTGCAGGGACCTTTCCAGGGATACCCTGTGGTATGAGAGGCAGAGGCCTCTGATAAAATGATAGTATGACAGGCCAGGCATGATGGTGCACACTGTAATCCCCACAGTCAGGCGGCTAAGAGGATACCGTGAGTCTGAGGCCAGCCTGGGCTACAGAGTGCATTCAAGGTCAGTCTGAACTGCATAGTACGACCCTGTCTCAAAAAATGAGTAACTAAAATAAAATAAATAGATAAATTTTTAAAGACAATAGTGTGATAATGCTTGGGACATACTAATGTCTTCAGTTGGGTTCCTAGTCTGAAAAGTACTTTCTTTTTCTTACCACAAATGTAACTAGAAATGGGAACTTTCCCATGCGAGTAGCCAGCCTTGATATGGAAGAGAGTCACGCGAAGGAATGACCTCCTTCCTATCTTTTCTTCCCTTTTCTCTTCCACAAATACACAGTTAACCTCAGATGGTCACTATGCTGTACAGTGTTAGTGGTCTGGTTTATCTTTCCACTTAGGAACGCACTGTTTTTGATTCCCCACCGTTGTGATCCTCTCTCTGGTTTCCTGTCTCTCCCCAGAAAATGAAAATTTTGCCTGTAAGCTTTTAAACTCATCAAGAAAATAGCATAACCAGGGCCTGAAAGTTGTTCTGACTCCCTGGGGTCTACTGCAAGAATGCAGGTATTTGTTCTCCACTGTCTCCTAAGGGGCATAAAGGGTAGGACAATTCAGACTCGCACTAGGCCTCCCTGAGGCTGCTCCCTCTGGGAGCTCCGCCTCCCTGCCCCGCTGGCTCCCCAGCACGCGTACTCCAACACTTGCCTCTGTCCCTCAACATTCCTAGAACTTTCGCTGTCCTCTGAGGTCAGCAGCATATTTAAAGCATTTGTTTTCATGCTGTTCCCATCAGTGCGACTGAGTTTAAGGGAAGATATGCCTAAGGGAAATTCCGCTCACTTTTCTGGGAAATGAGCTGCTTTATGTTCCAAACCCAAATTCTAAAGCTCGCATTTCTGGTAAGGTTAAATGGTGATTTTATTGAAACAAAGCCATACACATCTTAGGCAATCTCACATGTTGTTCACTTAACACGTGAGGTTCTCTTAACTTTTTAAGAAGATCTAGACAATGTGAAGTTTCATGTTTTAAAACTGCAAAACCTCTAAACCTCTAAAAAGTAAAGTAAGAAAGCACGGAGTCACGGACTCCATGAATTTAAACCTCACTGTCTGAGTGAATTTGAGCAGCTCAATAGCGTCCCCTGGTGGCCCTGAATACAGACGGGCGCTTCAGCGAGTAAGGGTAGATTTAGCCTCCAAAACAAGGTAGAAATATTTTGTCAAACCCTTTACCCTTTGCTCAGAAAAGTATGAAATGTTAATTGAAGTTAGAAATTCAACCCACACAAATATATCAAGGACCAAGAGTAAGAGACTGAATAGCTATTGTTTTAATAAGTTGTCATGGGAAGGAATGACTGAATACTAATGTGATTAATTCTTTATATGTGTAAAATCTTTATTAACTAATCAGATACCTCCTCAGTGCCAATACTAACCCCTCAATAATCATTCAGCCACTATGGATAGACAGATAGACCAATACAGATATATAATGTTTGCTTTCCTTTGTATCAATACAATTCTTGTATGTTGGATATGAAATACAGAAACACAGACAAACATCTTTGCATTCAAAGAGCTCCTATTTTAGCGAAGGAGGAAGACTGAACAATTAAGCCAAAAACTGCAGAAAACAAGATCTATGGAGAAATTCAAGGGCTGGGGTAGTATCTCAATGTTGGCACACTTGTCTAGCACAAACAAGCCCCAGTTGGATTCCCAGCACCGAAGAAAAAGATGGGGGGACAAGAAAGGCAGAGAGTAAGAGGAGGGGGCAGAGCAGGAAGAGGAGGGAAAGGAAGAAATTCAGGCAGGCAAGTGGCTAGAGTAATGGAGCAGAGACTAAGGAGGGCATTTGGGAAAGGATGCTCATGGGAAGCCTCCCGAAGAGTGCTATGGTTTGAGTATGTCTCCCAAATTTTACACGCTGGAAACAATCCTAAAGACATCTGTTAATGGTACAAGTATTTGAATACTCAGATTCTAGAGATGGGAACTTCAAGAGGTGACTGGGTCATGGTCATGAGGGCTCTACTCCTTAAGTGACTGATCCATCTGTGGATTAATGGATTAGTAAATTATCAAGGGAGTGGCCTTGAATAAAAGCAAGCTCTCAATACACTTGCTGTGCCCTGCCATGTGATGCCATCCATCATGTCATAACCCAGCAGAAATGCTTCCCACAGACCTGAGCAGATGCCTGTGTCATGCTCTTGGATATCCAAAACCATAAGTCAAATTAAATTCTATTCTTTATTAATTACCCAACCTTCAGTGTTCAGTTTTAGCAACAGAAAATGGACTGAGGCAAAGGTGGTGGCATTTGAGCAGATATCTGAATGATTATGAAGAAGTCATGCAGAAAAAGTATCCCAGAACAAATGCAAAGCAAACAGAAAGGCTGGATGCAGGGAAAAGGTTGAGCCAGTTAAGGACTAGTGAGAAGGCCAAGGAGACAGACAGGCAGTGCTTAGTGAGAAAAGAGGGAGAGAAAGGGAGATGAAGTCAGCGAAGGAGGCAGGGGCTGGACTACACGTTCTGTGCTAAGAAATGTGGATTCTATTCCAACCTCAAAGGAAAATCACTGGAGACAGCTAGCTGGTGCTGCCACACTTCCAAACTCATTTTAAAAAGAGCACTCTGGCCACTGAGCAATCTTAACTACAGTTATGTTTGCAATTCTGACTGTAATGTTTCGCACCTGTTTCAAACCTGAGATTTAAGGGTGAAGGGTGATAGAGTGAAAGCAGGAAACAGAAAACAGCTACAGGAGTCCAAAAAAAGTAGTTTCTGCTTCCATCAGGTTGGCAGTGGCAAAGGTGAAGGTGCAGATAAGTTGCTGAATTCAGGATATACTCTTCGGACCGTAAACCAACATAGATTGTTCATGGACTAGAAATTTGGGAGTAGGATGAAATCTATTAGGGTTCCTTTTAGACTTGAGCAGTGAACTGGGTGGAAGCCAATAACTAAGTGAAGACTGAATGGAGGCCCTTTCCATAAAGGAAACTATCTCCCCAGTGGAATGATTCTGGGAGAAACAGGAAGTAAGGATGCCAAGCCCCCAGGACAGACAAGTCTTTCAAAGAGTTTTAACATAAAAGGAGGCAGAGAGAAGGTAGAGTAGCTGGAGGGCAACATGGACTCAAAGAAAACGTGTTGATTATTTCATTCTTTTCATTAAGCAAGGAGTGCTGCAACAGCCTTCACAGTGCAAGGAATAATTCTATACTGGGGAATAATTCTATAATACAAGGAATAATTCTATACTGGGTTAGGCAAGAAGGGAGAGAATCCAATGTATCCATTTCAGGGAATAGCAGCTTGAGATGGGAGCAGGGGTAGGAGAGATAGAAAAATATGTGGCATGCAGGTAGGAATGTATATTTAGGAGTGGGAGGGCATCACTTCTAAGTCTAAAGCAATCCACAGGATATTCATGGATTTGAGCCAATATACAAGTTCACAGATTTGAAGAGAAAGAAGAAAACCAGTGGAAAGTGAAACTTACTATGGTCTATAGTGCAACTGCCAATTCCTTTCCCCTTAGTAACTTATTCATTAGGACTTGCACCAGAATGTCAGTTAAACATGCGACTCAGGAACAATGACAGACAATCTTTCTTTTTTAAGTGTGAAATATTTTAAATGCTTCCAACATGCAGAGGGAATTTAACGAAGAGTCATGCATATACTACATGGGTTTTTAATCAATGGTAATCTTTGTTTTAGATATTTCTTGAGAAATAAAAACATCACAGTCACAATTGCAAGCCCCTTAGCACTCTTCCACTTCTGCTCCTTCTGGAAGACCATGGTGTAATGATACAAAGCAGCAGTGCACCTCTTCATCCAGGCCTATCGGCAGCACTGTGGTAACCTGACTAATCCAAACGCTGTTCCTTGAGGTTTACCTGTTATCTGGGTTGTAAGGGAGATGATCACGGGAAGTTCTGATGACAAAGACCGGAGGCTGACATTGTAGTTGGTACCCGGGTGCAGGTCTAAACACATCTCAGGAGACTGGCTGCTGGTCGTAGTATTAAATATCATTTCCTGGGTATATCCCTTCTGATACCATCTCTGGCCCCAAATGTGGAACTGAAAAATACAAAAGCTCACATGGTAAATTGCTGGCTTGAAAGCCTCTGAATGCCTGGATACTCTTCCTTTTTTGCATGAGTTTTCTCCCTACATTTACCCCTATATAAAGTTTCTTCAAAAAGTACAACACAGTGGAACATAAACACTAGAGTTGTAATCCTATACATATTATGATAATGATGAGACTAATGAATACATTTTTAATTAAAAATGCCCAAGGGGCTGGGGATTTAGCTCAGCAGCATAAGCGCCTGCCTTGCAAGCAGGCAGTCGTGAGTTCGATCCCTGGTACGATAAAAAGGAAAAAGACAAAAAAAAAAAAAAAAATGCCCAAAACAGTGAGGTTCCAAAACTAGTAACTTGCAAATTCTTGTTCTCACATGTACAGTGCACATGCCCAAAGCAGAAACCAGGTGGCAAAACTGCAGGAACAAAGAGAAAGAATATGCTCCTAGAAAGAAAATTAAGGATCTGCACTTGGGGCAAGGGACTGAAAAAGGATGGTGGTTAAAATGTGGTATGTGCATGTACAAATCTTCTAAAATGAAATCTATTAGATCTATTAACCCGTACGCACTAATAAAAACGGTGTGAGGGGAGGGATCTGAACTATGCAGGACCTGAACTATACTGCCTACACCTGAGCTTTGCTTCTTTTCTCTTCTCCTTTTTCTTTTCTTTTCTCCCTGCCTTGCTTTACCTTTCTTTTTTGTCCTTGCAGTGCTGTGGATACTACGTGGGGGCCTCAGGCATTCTCGATAAGCACTCTACCACTGAGCTACACCCACAGTTCTGAACACTTTTTCTTCCTACTTGATATCTCCTAGTAGCAGCTCATCCCTGGTCTTTCCCTTTCTTATTCACAACCACATTTATCAGCAAATGTTCCCTTTAATTCTCCTGGCAACACATTTAGGCCTGTCAGAGACACTGGTGTGCACAGAGACAGCTGGATTCTCTCCATGCTTAAGCATCAACTGTATGTCAAGATAGGCAAACAAAAACTCTCATGGCTTTCTCATCTCTTCCCAAGGTTTCTGCTTTCCAATATATAGACATGGATGTTGTTGTGGTTTGTGTTTAATGTCCCTCCATACCTCATGTAGTCATGGGAGGTGGTACCTTAGAAGGCAGCTGAGTCTAGCATTTGTGATTGGTTCACTGTCTAGCACTGGGTTGGCAGTGTGAGCGCTGCCCAGGAACAGGGAGCTGGCATATAATACAAGGGAGGAAGGAGATGAGCTTTGCCCTTTTGCCCTTTTGCTCTTATCACTTCTGGCCTCCATGAATGGCTGCCCCTCAGCTGTGCCACCCTGCTTTGGAGCCAGTTAAATATGAACTAAACCTCCAAAAACTGTAAGCTAAATAAACCTTTCATTTTCAGTGTCAAGCATCTTATCTCAGCAATAAAGGAAAACTAACCAAGCGAGCTGTATTCTTGTTTCTCGTAATTATCTTTTGATAATTACATAAATCCTCTCCTGATAATAGCAGCTACAGAAATAATTTTTAGCTGGGCATGGTGGTGCACTCCTGTAATCCCAGCACTTGGGAGGCTGAGGCAGGAAGATCATTGCAAGTTTGAGACCAGTCAGGGCCACAAAGTGAGCCCAAGACTAGCCTGAGCCACATAGTGAGACCTTGTCTCAAAAAAGACAAAAAAAGAAAGAAAGAAACAGTTTTTAGATTTGCAGACATTGTTTAAACCTGCCACACATGACAAACATCTATAAATAAAGTAGCTTTCAATAACTTACTAAGTACATCTCTTCTGTACCAGCTGTCTTCATACTTCTCCATCTCAAGCAGGTTTCATTAAATACTGAAATATTCCTGATGGTCTGTTTTACTGCACAAGAAAAAGAATGAGAAATAAAGTTATCTTCTACACAAAAATACTGACTTTTAATTGAGTCATTTTCCAAGGATTCACATTTGCATAGGATGAATGCAGCAGTATTTTAAATTAGAAGTTAGTGGTAGCAGTGTCCAAGAAACACCCTCTTATATTTAAGTAAATCAGTCCTGATCAAAGATTTTAAGATCTGAGGACACTCAATCAGAGTGTCTCAGTTCTTTTAAGAATCAAGTCTACCCACTGCAAATTTACTTACCCTTGGTTTACTAAGCTTAAATAATAACTCGTCATCCTGGGCTTTGGACCTCTACATTTATACAAATAAGTGTCAGTTTGAAATCCTGAGATGGGAGGCATATATTAGCACAGAATTGCTGCTTGAGGAGCTGAGAAATGGGATTTAGCTCAGTGGCATAAGCACCTGCCTGGCAAGCATGAGGTCACAAGTTCAATTCCCGGTACCAAAAAAGAAAGAAAGAAATGTTGTCTCAAGTAATAAGGCTTTTCATGATGAAACAGATGCTTCTCTTGGTTTGGACTTCCACATTTCTTATCATCAAAGAAGCACTATGGTGGACATGGTGGCGCATGCCTGCAATTCCAGCGTGCAGAAGGCTAAAGCAGGTGGATTGCTGCAAGTTCAAGGCCAGCCTGAGTTCCATAGTAAGCTCAAGGCCAGTCTAAACTAGATAATGAGACACTCACTGTCTCAGAAAAAAAGAAAAAGAAAAGAAATGCAGAAAGAAAGAAAAAAATCAATGCAAGCAAGCAAGCTAGTTATCTTTCTCGGCCTCCACTCTGTGTACTCAGTTTCATAGCAACTGATCTACAAGTTAGTCCAGCTTTGGTACAGTTTACTGCAGACACACGCCCTTCAATTTTTAAACAAAGACTACTTATTCCAAACTCTGATATCAGAAATTACTACTTCCTTTACCAATGATCCCTGCCCCCAAACTGCAAATAATATAGCAGACTTGCTAAGTCATTTCAGAGGAATCCTGTATGATTAATGGTTAGTGACTAACACAGACAACTCCCACAGCACCTGAAAGAAAGAAATTCCCACAAGGGGCAAGGCTGTATCAGATGAGTCTCGCAGGCTGCTGTGAACGAAGTCAAATTGGTAGATATGACCTTTCTGTCTGGACTGAGCAGGTTTGCACAGAGAAAACCTGCTTCACAGACCACAGCTAAGCTCTACATGTTGCAGGAGAGAGCAGGCAAAGAAGTAGAGATGGGTCAGAGTAATGCAAATCCACCACTAGATACAGAAGAAGATTTGCCCTACTGGATCCAAGGACCCTGTGTTCCCGAGGCATTCAAAACACTGGTATTATTTAACAGCTTCAGGTCATATAAAGAGGTATTAAGTTTCCTAGTTTATTCAGTATGGCTAGATAATCCAGAAGGATGGCACAACCAATCATTAAGCACACTACACCAAACTCACTTGTCAATATAGAGATAAAAAATCTAAAATAAAATATTAGCAAATAGAAGTTAGCAGCACATTCAAAGAACAATATACCATGACAGGGGAAGATTCATTATTAAAGACATACAGGATTATTACTGGAAAAGCTTTAATGGCTGGAAGAGGAAAGCCGTAAGTTTATAATCATAATGGTTCATATAAGCTCCTAACTTAAAATCTTAATTATAAAGGACTTAATTTGATAGAAATTCCTTAATTTAATAGTGCTTATTAGAAATCACCATTCTCAGGGCTGGGGATTTAGCTCAGTGGCGTAAGTGCCTGCCTGGTGCTGCTGGTGAGCATGCGTTCATGAGTTCGATCCTCCCAAAAATAGAAAGAGAAAATAAATCAGAAATCACCATTCTCAGTGGTAAAACAAATAATTTCTCTTATAGTTAAGACTAGGTTTGGTGGTGCAACACCTGTAATCCCAATGCTCAGGAGACTGAGGCAGAAGGATCGCTGTGAATTTCAGGCCAGCTGGGCTACAAAGTGAATTCCAGGTCAGCCTGAGCTACAGAGTGAAACTGTCTCAAAAAGATTTTAAAAAAAGAACAATACAAGGATGCCTGTAGATCTCATGGCTATTCCTTGGCCTTAATCAGGAGGTTCCAGACAATGTAGAAAAAGAGGCAAGAAAACAATGAACCACAAATACCAAAAAGAAAGGAACAAGTGATGTAACTGCCAGCATATCTAAGAGAATCAACTGGAAACCAAATATGAAACTGCTTAAAAACAATGAAAAACAAATACAAAATAATAGAGGTTTGCCAAGGTACACCCAAATAAAGAACATACAAAAAATGAATCATTTTCTATGTATTTACAAGAACAAGTACAGCAGGCTGAATAATGACTCCCCTAAGACATTCGCATCCTAGCCCCTGGAACCTGTGAGTATGTTATTCTCATGTCAGAAGAAGCTGGCAGAGGTGATTAAGATAGGGAGATTTCCCTGGATTATCCAGATGAGAACAGTGTACTTCTAAAGATCCTATGAAACAGAAGCAAGAAGATCATGGCTAAAGAAAACTTGTATCTGAACGTGGTAGCATGCAACTGATTCCCAGCACTCTGAGAGTCCGAGGCAGGAGGACAGCACGTTTGAGCCCATCCTGTGCAACTTAGCGGTGGAGGTATAGCTCAGTGCAAAGGGCCTGGGTTTAACATTCATTATCTCAAAAAAACATAAGAAACTATGGATGGAAAAGAGGTTAAACAGATAAGCTTTAAAGATGGGAGGCAAGCTCCCAAGCTAAGGAATGCTCTGGAAACTAATTGGAAACAGTGAGAAAATAGATTCCCCCCATGAGCCCCAGAGAGAACACAACCTAACCTAACACTTTGGTTACAGCCTACTGAAACTGATTTCAGACTTCTGCTCTCCAGAACAGAAAGAGTCAGTTTGTACTCTTTTAAGCCACTAGGTTCACAGTATTTGACAAATTAGCAACAGAAAACTAACATAAGCAACAAAATAAAATATGAAAACAATTTTAAATTTCAAAAACCCTATTCAAAATCCTATTTAAATAGCTACAAATTAATCTAACTGGAAATGTCAAAATGTACATGAAGAACTTTTTGTTGCTAAAAGACATAAAAGAAAACAATACAGAAAGAAACACTGTAATCTTGAACAGAAAGACTGAGTGAAAAACGTCACTGCTGTTCCAGTTAATCTACAAGTGTAATACACTTCAGATGGCAATTTTTGGAATTTGGCAAATTCACTGACTCATTCCACAAATATTTTTAAAGTTCTTACTGTGCTCCAGCCATGCTCATTTGATCAAGTGATAAGAAAAGATATAGTTCATTCTAGGGAGGGAGGAGGAAAATAAGTGAACAAGTACCATATTTAGACATGTAATTTTAATTACAGGATGTATTTGTACGCCATTAAGGCCTATTAAAAAAAAGCAGTACACAGAATGCAAGAACGCTGAGCGAGGCCCTCTGTAGATGACACATGCCAGAGACCACGAGGTGTAAGCGATCACTGAGGGCTCAGGGGAAAGGGGTGCAAGAGAGAAGGAACCACAGAAGAAAGCCCCAAAATCACACTGCTTGCCACTCTCAAATACAAAGAAATTACCCGTAATTTATTTGAGGAAATTAATGAGAAAAACAAGGGGAAATAAGCCTGAAAGAAATCTACTAAAAAGAAGCATAACCAGATAGATACCAGGACCTAATATAAAACCAGAGTAGTATTTCTCAATTTCCTTTTGTAGTAGCCCTTGAAAGGGGCCCTTTCAGATATTCTTTTTCCTTATTGCTCATCTCATTCCCTATAAAATTTTAATGCCACAGGTATGCTCTATGTCTGTTCTGCACTATGTTTATCTGTGCATTATATGCACAGTATTTCTTTATTCCTCAGGAACCAATTTTTGCCTCCTGATGAGTGATTTTGCCCCCGGGGGGTGACATAACCCCTATTTAGAATGTCAAAGTAATTAAATACTGTTTCACTAGCAAGGGAATAAATAAACAGATCAATGGAGCAAATCAGAATCCAGAAAAATAGATAAACCTATTCATGAGAATTTATATCCAATAGAAATCATATTTTAAATCAGTGGGAAATAAATTCGTTGCACAATAGTTATCTACATGGATATTAGATTCCTACCCGATTTAACAGACAACAATGATGCCAGCTGGATTAAATTTTTAAATTAAAAAATGCACTACAAAACTGGGCATACTGGTGCAAGCATGCCTGTAATCCCAGCACACAGGAAGGATCACAAGTTCAAGTCCAGCTTGGCCAACTTAGTGACTTAGCAAGACCCTACTTCAAAGACTCATGCATGTGTAGAATCTATAAACAGTTTATGAGAACTGGTCTTATGATACATGATGAAATGAACAGATATTTTGAAGAAAAAGAGACACCAAAATACCCAATACTGATCCTGGAATGTCGTAATGTGAAACCCAGCAATAGTATTATTCTTTGTTCAGAGTGATATTAGACTGCTTGGGTTTATTCAATCTCAACATAATTGAAGATATGGATAACTGCATGTATGTTTAAGTGTATAGGATTGACAACCATGTTACTAAGTTTTGTTGGACAGTTGAATACAACTGTTTGCAGTCTCGCTGTTTGAATTCCCACTTTACATATTCCACTCTTGTACCTTAAACAACTATTTGTTCAACCCAATATATAAACATCAACTAGTGATTTCTTACTGTTTATTTTTTTCTCTGAACAAATGTGTTATTTCTACCTATTTTCTGTTTTGTTTAGTCTTTCTTTAAATAAAATTTTTTTTAAAAAGACCTTACTTCAAAACTCAAATTTTATAAAGGAGATACAGCTCAGCGAAAACCATTCTGGGTTCAATCTCCAGTACCACCACCATAATATATATTATATATAAATATACATACATACAATAATTTTTTCATTCTTGGGTAGGAAATTAATAATAAACCTACTTTTTAAATTTTGGATACAGTCTTTACTTTCTTTATGGAAAAAGATGTGACAGCCAAGTTGAAAAAACAAATCACAAACCATGGAAAGAAAAAAAAATTAATGTATTTAAGACAAACTGATTACCCAACATCTAAAGAGTACTTAGTGAAGAAAAACCAGAAACAGCACAAAAAATGAGCAATAAATAGGAAAAATTAACTCATTAGAGAACTATAATAGGCCTGTAAATCATCAAAGAGTTACAAATTAAAATGAAATGTTTTTTGCTCATAAAACTTTCAAATACTTTAGTGATTCTATCCAGTGTTTGTGAAGAAACTGGCCTTCATATACCATTGATGTGTTTGTAAACTAGAAGAATCTTTGTGAGGAGGAATTTATAAAGATCCTTGTTTCAGTTACTTCCTTGTCACCGAGACACAACACCCAACACAAATCAAAAAGAGAAGAGGTTTATTTGGGCTCACAGTTTGTAGAGATTTCAGTCTATAGTCCACTGGCTCCAAGGCAGGACAGCATGGCAGAGGATCATGGCAGAGGAGAGCTGCTCATGGAACGGTAGGCAGGAAGCAGAGAGAAAAAGAGATCAAGGGAGAGCCAGGGAGGGAGATAAAGCTTTCTAAGCCATGACCCCAGTGACCTACCTCTTCTGATCAGACCCACCTCCGTCTACAAATCAGCTCTAACCCCCACTAAGACAATCACCTTCCAAAAGCCCTGTCTATCTTCAGTTCATGAGGTGCTAGGGGGAACCTCTAGATATAAAACATAACAAATCATGTCTCAGCTATTCCACTCCTAAGACTCATTTCAACAGAAATACTCTAAGAATGCAAAGATAACCATATTTCATTGAATCTAAGATGGTGTTCTTATAAGACACACCAATATTTTATGTATTAAGAAAAATCCTGCCAAGTAAATTGTATCACAACTATTTTCATATCTCATAGAATTAGTCTAAGGACTGGGGATTTAGCTTAGCAGCATAAGGGCCTGCCTTGTAAGCCCATGGTCCTGAGTTCGATCCCTGGTACCAAAAAAAAAAAAAAAGAAGAAGAAGAAGAATTAGTTTAGACTGGCTAAAAGAGCTTTTGCAGACCCATGTATTTTTATCATTTATCATAAAACAAAAATGTAATAAAAATTGGTGGGGACATTCCTAATGTGTCTTCATATTTGGAATAGAACATGTGTCAATCGCTTTTTCCTTAAATGCTTCACTAAAAAGTGTCTGTATTGTTCCACGCATTATCCTCTTTGCTCTCTAGAGTTCTGAAGAGGCAGGATTTATTTAAAATGTACTCTTTTTCTCTCCAGGATTTTCTTCCAAGCCACTGATACCCATTTTTGATACTGATACCTGATCTTACACCTTGCTGTTGTGTCCATGGCTTCCATATACACAGTAACTTTTTGTCTCAATGACAAATCATGGTATGTTTTTTGAAAGCTTTAATAGGTGATTAAACCTGAAACATAAACAGTACTACCAATGTCCACAATTAAATAGAAGAGGCAATTCTATAAGCAGCCATGACCAATATATGCATACAGGAGCAATGACAATTATTGCTGATTCCTGACTTTATAACAATTTTCACAAGCATCAAAATGTGAAAAATGAGAATCTGACAATCAATAAGATACAGTAGAGGATTTAGTTCAGTGACATAAGTGTCTGCCTTGCAAGCGCACAGTTGTGAGTTCGATTATTAGTACCAAAAAAAAAAAAAGATACAGTAAATGCATATATATTAACAGCAGCATTGCCTGCAATTTTAAAAAGGGAAAGAAAAATCCTTAAATATCTTTCTCTAGTGGGTAAATTAACAAACTAGTATAACTTCATATAATGAATGTGATGCTTCCCTCAAAATTTGTGAGACAGTATTATTTTTTATTAGTACATGTTCTCAATGTATATTTTCATTCCTTGTGTGGAGCTGGTTCATGCACATCTTCATTTTTTTGAACTGGTGTGAAAATATGTGCAGATGTGTATACTGTAAAAACTGATAATATTTTAAAGCTACAAATTAAAGAATAAAATAGAAAAGCAAGATAAAGAATGTGTCACACACAATCTATTTAAAACACACACACATTTAAGCACATGCAACTTGTCGGCAGTGGTGGGGTCGTGATTCCTGCTCACCGGGGACATCTCACTGGTTCTTGGTGAAGGGGTGATGTTCTTACTTGAGGTCCCCTTCTCTCCATATAAAGGGCTTTATGGCAGGCTGGGCCCAGCATGAGCTCACTGGGGAGAAAAGGACCCTGATCCAGTTCATCCTGAGACCCTTCCCACTGTTCTAGGATACTTTACTATGAAGATCCTTTGCATGCTCTTGCCTCTCACACAAACCTTACCTCGCTGGTTCACTTTTAGTAGTCACTCTGCTTTCTATCTCTCTCCATCCACCGGGACAATCTAATCTATAATCCTGATGCTGAAAAACCAAACTTGCAAGAATTCCTCAGACAAAATTTGGCTCTCAGTTCATCAAATTCTTTGGAACTTTGTTTCTGCTTCATTCATGTGGGACAGCAAGTCTGGGCAAAATCAGTCATGACTTACCTGCTACCACAGTACCCTGCAAATACTGCAGTGACATTTTATACACTGTATTACTCTGCCTCATCTACTGTCCCTATAGAACTAAAACCTTCCTGAGTGAAAAGATGTGTTTCTCATCATTGTGTTACCAGCATCCACAAGGGTAGCAGGCACAGAATTCCTGGTTTTTTAAATGCAAGCAGTCAGCAATAAGGATTAAACCAAGGAACTGGTATATTGTATTAATCCAACAGAATAGAAGTATTCTGAATAAGACATGGTTTCTGCCCTTGATAGTGCACTTAATCTAATAGAGGAATCACATCCCATATAACACAAATATAACTGAGTACATAATAGACATTAGGTAAATTTAAGTAATAGTTAACAGTTGATAAAACTTATTCCATAGTAACCATTATTGTAGTCAGGTACTGAGTTGGTTCTCCATATGCATGAACCCACTTAGTCCTCACAACAACCCCATGATGTCTTATTCTCATTTGCACAGAGGCACAGAGACAGGAGGTGGCAGACCTGAGATTTTATTCATATAAGGTGACTCCAGAGGAACTATACCAAAGCACTCCCTCTACTTGCTCCTAAAATAATCATGGGAATCTAGAGAGAAGAAAAGTTTGTGCAGGGAAGAACAAGGAAGAAGGAATATATGAAGTGAAGAAAAAAAGGAGATTCCAAGTAGAAGAAATGAATGAACAAAGACATGGAGGTGGAAAAGCAAGCATTTAAGAAGATATTACAGGTCAGAGTTCCCATCTGTCAATGCCAATGGTGGCCCCTTGAATCTAAATCTCTCCATGCATTGCCCAAAATATTGTTAGGTCAACAAGAAGGGCAAACAAAACAACAGAAAACCAGTACTATCACCCTACTGGAAAACAGAGAATACAGTACACCTAAAATTTTCATTAAATAGAAAATTAAATACCAATTCTGTCAAGGCTCTCTCTCCATCTCCCAAAAGTTTTGTAGAAACGGTTCTAGAAGTGCTATATAAAAGAAAAAAGGGATGAAAAAGGCCCACAAGTATCCTACAGTCATTCTCAAAAAGAGAAATTCCACCTTAAGTATAAACACACACACACACACACTGCTAAGTGCTCAGATCACTGACTACAGGGAGGAGATGAAAAGTCCATGTCAGATGGTAGTTTGGAAAAGCCATTGCTTCTGCAAAGGGAAGGCTAAAAAGAAAAAAAAAAACTGGTACTTGATGACTAAGTAGTGATGGGAAAAAGAAGCAACAGTAAGTGCAAGACTCCACACAGCAAAGAAGAACCCAAAATTAGAAGACTACACAATTCATTCCCCACTTTACCAAAAAACAAAACCAAAAATCCTTTAAAGAAAACCGCACTTCACTCAATGACAGAAGAGGGCACTCTTCACTTAGAAACCCTGCTAACTAGTGTAAACCTCCAGTTCTGTCCAGTTAACAGATAAACAGTCTTTATTTTAAAACAATGCAAAATTATAATCAAAACATTTCATCTTGAGAAAAATCCTACATTTTTAAATAACCCACAAATAAGAAGGGAACCTGTAACAATAAACCTAAATAAATGTCTTCAAACAAGCATTTAAGGGTATTTAAAAAAAAGAGAGAGAAAATTTAAAAACTAAGAATAGAAATAGACAAATTAGAAAGGAAATGAAAAAGTGACTGAGTTTAGCAAAGAAATAAAAGGAAAAGATGAAATTGTATCAGAATGAAGACTGAAATTTCTTCAAACCTAAAGAATAAATTAGAATAAAATTTAATGAAAGATAAAATAGAAAAGTAACAAATAAAAATGAGATTAAAATAAAAAGAATCAAAAGTAAAGTGACTGAAATGAAATACAAAGATCCAACATATGTATAATTAAACTTTCTGAAAAAGAAAAATAAGAAATAATATTTAAAACTATAATTCAAGCCAGCATCTCCTGAGATCCTCACCATGGTAGAACTTAGGGCACTGGGCAACAAAGGAACCCACTCACCTCCCTGGTAAGCAACCGTGAGCCTACTGGCACACAGGCTGAGAATCAAACAACCCATCCTCTTCCCTGCCTCCCCCAGTTAGCAAATGGAAGCCAGAGATCTGAGCATCTCTTAGGAGGATGACCTTATACATTATAGCAAATATGGGGGATTTCCTTCTACCATCTCTTTGAAGGCAAATATTGTTATAACGATTTTTGCCTTGCTCTGATTAATTGTATTGCTCTATTCAATATTCTGTTTTGATAGCTTTTATAATGTTCTGTATTTGGTTTGATTTTGCTATACCTGATTGAAAGGACTATTGTGAAAATAACAAGATATACTATGGTACCTGTTACTGTTACCCCGGTAACCTGCTGTGACGTTCTGTTTCAGTTTCACTGCATTGTATCAAATGGCTTTGTTCTGACTTGTTCTGCTGTATTTTACTACCTTCAAAATAAAAAAATAAAATAGAACCATCATAAAAAAAAAACTATAGTTCAGTTAACTTCACAAAAATAAAAAGAACTGAATAGAAACAATAAAGTGATACACAGACACCTAAGAATCTGATCCAGAATAATCAATCTCAAAACTTTTTTTCAACTCTAAAATTTCTTTAAGTAAAACTACAAAGCTTTAGAGATGAACAAAAAAAAAAAAATCTTCTGGGTCTCCATTCAAATTTGGAAAAACCCTACATTTTTAAATAATACACAAACTAAGGCGATATAGCTCAGCAGCATGGTGCCTGCCTAGCAAGCATGAAGTAATGAGTTTCCTGGTACCAAAAAAAAAAAAAAGAGAGAGAGAGAGATCCAAGAAACTCAATCTATGCATATTTCTCAAAATCCATATAAAAACCAAGGCAAAAAAATTTTATTTTTTTAAATCTCAAGTCAATTAAATATAAACTAAGATTTTTATATCCAGCCAAGCTGTCTCTCATGTCTCAAGGAAATAGAGAACAATTTTAAAAGTTCAAGAACTCAAAGAACTGAACTTCAGTAAAAGTGGTAATGATGCACATTTGCCAAATTAAACTGTAGCTCTAGGATTAAAATAAAGATTGGTCAGAGTGGGGAAATAACACACAAACCATACATGCCCTGATAAAGCAGAAATAGCACAACTGAATCTGCGAGGAAAAGGGACAGAGAAAAAGGGAAACAACTAATTGAATGTCACAAATACAATTAACCTATGGCTTTGGGGAATTAAGTTTCAACATGAGCTTGGGAGGGGACAAAAACCCAGAACAGATATTTTAGACTCGGAAGTCATCTTTTCTGTTTCAGCTTAGGAACAGTGCTGGGCCTCTTTGTCTGTACACTTGGTTGTGGGGAGTTGCTGCAGCAGTAAATTGATCACCCTTGTGGGAGCCGGCGTGGGGCCAGCCAAGCCGAGAAACAAACCTGCCTGCCGTGAGCCACAAAAACAAGTGGCTCCTGACCCCAAAATCAGGCCCGTAGGTAGCCATAAATGTGGATTACTAGGCAACAGGGTGTCATGTGACATTAAGTTGCTAAATGTGTAAATAAACGCCTCTCAGTGAGGGGGCGGTTCCTTTCCTCCCATCCAGAGACTAGGGCTCCACCTGACCCTGCCACCATCTTTATTTTTCTCATCCTCTCACCCTCTTTCACCCCAGGAACCTCAAGAGCCAGGCGGGTCAGGGCACATGATTAGGATATGGGGGTGCTGAGAGAATGAGACAAGCCCACTACCTTCAGAGCCACTTAGGAGCATGCAGCAGAGGGCTCTGATTCTAAGGAATCACTCACCTCACCCTTCATGAGTAGGTACATTGCGTATGTTCTACCTAGCTGGACATACAATGTTTAAAAAGAACCATGCATCCTCCCCATACTTGGCATATTACTGATGATTCACTCTTCTGTGTAAAATATACACCAATTTCTAGCTTGTCCTGCAGCAAATGTGAGGCCATCAAGCTAAAGGTCCACAAAGAAACAGGCAGCTTTCAGATGTCACACTACCACGGTAGAACACTCATAAACGGTAGAACACTCATTTTGTGGAAACTATCAAAATCAATGTTAAATAAATGACGGTCTTTACTATCTTGTGCTTGGACTTCGATTAAGTGCACAGAAATCAGCTACAGGAAAGATGTTTAAGGTCAATACACATCTTAAATTGTGCATGCTGCTAGAAAACTTGCATCATGATGCTAGCATAAGCCTTATGGTTATGTTCACATTAGCAGCTACAGAAGGCACGAGTGAAAAACGAAAACAGAAAATGTTTACTTTTAATGTATTGGGAGTAGAAGACACATTGCACTACTCGTCTACCTCAAAGTATTTCCTGTCATTTCAAACACGCTTATCTCATCATTTCTGCCCTCTTTTTGAAGCAGTTCCGGAAGTCCTTTCCTGAGTGCCTTAGTTGATCTGTCATGGCTTACCTGATGTTCTGAACTGATGCAAAATGTTCATCTTTCTTGGATATTTTGGCTTTTAAGAAGAACCAGAATTAGCACGGTAACAGATCCAGTGAATAAGGTGAATAAAGACACACCATAATGTTTTTATTTAACAGAGGTTAACATAAATGGTTCATGAACAAGAAATGATCAAAAATATGGTTAATTCTTAAATAAAAATACTTATTACAATAAATGACACACTGCCATTATCTGACTTCAAAATACTCAAAACATACCCCTCTTTTTTTTTTTTTAGACAGGGTCTTGCTCTGAAGTTCAGGCTGGCCTTGAACTCATTATATAGCCTAGGCTGGCCTCAAACTTGCAGCAATCCTCCTGCCTCAGCCTAACAGGTGGTAGGATTACATCACCATATCTAGCCTCTCATACCCTCATATTGAACATACTTAAAATACTGTTCTTGGCAATATGTCTTTTGCTGCAGTTTTTAAAAATTTAAACCATTAGCCATATTTTGTATATACCAACACTGATTGGAACCATACAGGTAAGATTAATATGGACCCTAAACAAAGATGACATGCAAATTCATGAAGTGTTCTATGTTATAGTTAGAATTCTAGTGTTCTACAGCACAGCAGAATGAATATAACTAACATTAATGCATGAAATAACTCAAATAGCGAGAGAAGAGGATTTTGAAAGTAATCATCACAAAGAAATAATAAAAATTTAAGGTGACAGATATGCTAGTCATGTCAAACAGATCAATTACTCAAAAGATACATAAACTGAAATATCACACTGTAGCTTATAAATATATACAAATATTTTGTGTCAATCAAAAAATGAAAAGGTAATGAATTTCCAGAGCTTTAGTCTCTAGAAAGAGCATTCTTTTTCTTCTTTTATTTACCTTTTTTTTTTTTTTTTTTTTTTTGGTTGTTTTATTTTGTTTCCTTTTGGAGACAAGGTCTTACCATTCAGTTCAGGTTGGCCTTGAGCTAACTATGTGGCTAAGGCTGGCCTCAAATTCATGGAGATCCTCCTGACTCAGCCTCCTAAGTGCTGAGATTATGGGTGTCTGTCACCATGCCCAACTACAACACTATTTTAGAAATATCTAAATGAGGCAATCCTCTGCTAAAAAGAGCTTTAAAAAAAGTTTGCTTTTATATACAAATGATATGATTTTAAAATGTCTAGTTAGAAATAGCCAAATTAGAAAGTTTACTTTGCAATTTAAATATTGTCAGAGAGAATGGCTATAAATCCACTCTTCTGAATGCATAATTAAAATATTACATATTTTAAAATAAGTAAAATTTAAATATTGTCAGAAGAATGGCTATAAATCCACTCTTCTGAAAGCATAACTGCTGTACAAACAGTGGTTTTATTTTAGTTATCCTTGCTGTACTTTTTTTGAGCAGTTAGAATTTTAGAGAGAACAAGAAGATAAAACACTGTTCAAAGCTAAGAGTTTTACTGTTCCTTTATTCAAACTTTTCTTTATACAAATTTGGTATCTAGTTACAAATACCATGAAATTTTTCAGGCTAAAAGAATGTGACTACATCATATGAAGATAAATCTGGGGAATTCAATCACCCGTTCATCGGCAGAGCAGACTCAGACAATTCCCTTAGCTCGGTGGGCTCCCAGGCTCAACCTTCCAGTAGAGGCAGGCAGCCTTCTATGAAGGCACAAGTCCTTGTTCTGCGGCTGACAGCACACGACAACTACTCCCTGGGGACTGAGGACAGAGAACACTCTGGAGCCGTGACTCCACCCCCTCATTCAATTCAGATGAGAGAAACAATACTCAGAAAACACTGAAACACTGATGGAAGGAAATGCACTCCAGTTGGTGCCTCCAGAGAGTCTAAGTAACCACGCCCGTCCCCAGATAGGCAGAGAGCAGGCATTTCTAATGCATCTTTCCTTGTCTGTTACACACTGAATTATGCTTTTCTATAACAGAATTAGTCATGTAAAAGGAAAATACTGTGTAACAGTAGCCTTATAAACTCCTTGTAAAATGCTGGTCATCCCTTGCCCTATTTATGCGATCCCCTGAAATCAGACTCTGAATAGGAATTCGATCTTCACGTTGAGAAAACCTCCATGACTCCTGAAAAACAGCCACCTTACAGATAATGCTATGGCTCCTTTTTGATCAGATAGGTAGAAAACTCAGGCCTAAATTTGTGAGCCACCAATGACAAGTAAACACGTTATAAGGATATGAATTATTTTTAAGCCTATTCTTACATCTTTATGTCCTTGTCTTTGTTTCTTCTTTTATCTTAGACTTACAAACTATTTTTTTTTATTTTACATAGTCATGAAGGTCATTTAGTCTTTCCAAGAGATTAAAGTGGGATACAAATACTCCTTTAAAAATTACATATTAAATATTAATGTAATAAGTCACAAAGGAAAATATCAAAAGATCTGACTACACAGAAATCTAAATTATTTGTATTTCAGAAATATCATAGACCATAAAACAGGAAAGATGTTCAACATAAATAATAAAGGATGAATGCTCATGGTACTTTAAAAAGTAATATATACCAGTAAGAATATTTACAGTATTTGATAGACAAATGAAAAAAATATGGTACTCAGATCAGTCAAGAAAAATGGACATTGAAATAAATCTGGGGCTGGGAATTTAGCTCAGCAGCATAAGTGCCTGCCTGGCAAGTATGCAGTCATGAGTTCGATCCCTGGTACCAAAAAAAAAAAAAGAAAGAAATCTAAAGGAAACAATGTAATCTGAATTGCTTTCCTAACATAGATTCCTGGGACTATAATGGACATTTCCTGGTGAAGCCTCAAACATCACAGAGGTCAGTGACCTTGTTCAAGTGTGTTAAAGGTTACCACTTACCCATCTTCTCATTTCTGTAAAGGAGAGGACAATCACCTACTCACTGATCCTCACAGAAGGAACAGTAAATATGTAATCTGACTCAGGAGAGTCTACTATTCCTTGGGTCATATTTCTTAAGGAGTAGAGTTCATGTATTACATGTAGGGGCTGACCAAAAAAAAAAAAAAAAAAAAAAGCAGGCTCCTCTTCTCTGGGACCTGCATGTGCTCAGACACAAGAGACATCTCGTATACCTCTGGTCTCCAAGAGGAAAGCAACAGATGTCTGTCCATTGTCCTCTCCTCGGCTATTCAGCTGACAGTGGGTACATAAGCCAGTCCAGATTTCCATGCAAATGCAACTGCCCAGACATTTAAATCTTCTCCTGCAATATAGCTTTTACATAAAATCTTTTTGTGGGGTCAGTTCTTGGGAACTTGTCCAACTAAAGTGGATGCTTGACTTCTCATTTTTCTGTGTATTCATCCTAAATAACCTCAGGTAGAAAGGAAGGTTAGAACTCACATTCTGAGTTTTAGTTTAGCAAAGATGGCAGATAGATAAGAGCACAATACAGAGGCTCTCTCAAACAGACAACTCACATGTCGAAATAAAACATCGTGGGGAGGCCCGGACAGAAGGAGATGGATCCTCTCGACACAGGAAGAAACTAAAGGGGAAAAAAACCAGTCAAACATGCAGTCCCAGGGCTACTATTGGAACAACTAAGATTTGGTGCTCTCGCTGCAGTGCCTGAACTCGCACGGCTGCAACTCATTGAGCCGCCCGAATTCCTGCTGCTTCGACTCCCTGGAACTGCAGTCGCACTTAAGTGCAGTCACACTGAAGGTCACACCCCTGGCTGAGACCCAGTAAGTTGTCCCAAATCAATTCCCTACTAATGGCGCAGACAAACGCAGTGAAGGCCCCCACAGGTTGACTGAACTGGAGGGGAGGGACCAGCATAATTGCCCCTGTTTGCACCTCAATAGAACACCGGAGGGGGCAGAAATCCCTAGCCAGCACGCTTTGGAAGAACCATAACCAACAAGGAAAGGGACTGGGACTTCCTCTATACACCTGTATGGAAGAAACCAAAAACATGACAAAAGCCAGAAACAAGAAAAAGTCCCCAGCTCCCTGCCCTGAGAACATTGATCCAGGAGAGGTAAATACAAAAGAGACTGAGGGCAGGAAACACGCAATATCAGACATGGCACCAGTGGACATAAAGAAATATCTTTAAGACCTCATAGACAAGTGTAATATTTAATCAAGTAAAGCAAGATATAAGTAGATTCATAAAAGAAATGCTCAGCACCTCTCAAGAAACACAGACAGAAGAACGGAGGAACACAAAAAAAAGAGAAACATTCGATGAAGAATAGAAAGAAAACTTAGAATGCAGGAAGCAGGTTCAAAGAGATTACCAAGAAATAAAAAACTCCACTGAAAGCTGGCAAAACTGCTTGAAAGAAACTAGGATAGACTATCAAAACTTGAAGACAGGTTTGCAATGTGGGTTTAAAATAACAAGGAAACAGGCAGGAACAATACAAAGGCTAGAAGATGACAAGATCTATAACTTAAGAATAAAGAATGTGAATGACAAGGCTGGGGTACAAACAAAGGAACTACAAGGGCTACTCACAGAAATAATTAAGGAAAACTTCCCAACTATAGGAAAAGGAAATAATATCCAGATAAATGAGGCATACAGAACTCTAGCCACTTACAACCAAAACAGAGCCCTACCTAGACATATAATAATCAAAATCTCAGAAATACCATATAAGAACAGAATATTAAAAGCCACCAGAGAAAAGAAACAGATCACCAATAAAGGAAAACCCATCAAAATCACAGCAGACTTCTCGACACAGATCATCAAATCAAGAAGAGCTTGGAGCAAAGTATTCCAAGCCCTGAAAGAAAATAACCTCCAGTCCAGATTGATGTACCCTGAAAAACTGTCTCTAGAAACTAATGGAGAAACAAGATGATTCCAAGACAAAGATGACCACCAATCCAACTCTACAGAGAATACTGAGGGACATTCTAGAGAGACAGAGAAAAGTACCAGGATTTTGGGAACAGTGGCAGAGAGGCCTCTATGAATGGAACAGAAAGTGGAATGAAGGAGAAAATCAGACAACTAATGGCAGAAAATGAGCACAACAGAAATGAGTCAGAGAAGGTTGGCTATAATCTCTAATATAGATGGCCTTGATACACTTTTTAAAAAAGAGAGAAACACAGGCAGAGTAGATCAGGAGACAGGGTCCACCAAGATGCTCTTTATAGGAAATATAATTAACCTGAAAAAGGGTTTATGGACTGAAAATCAAATCTGAGAAAACAATGCTCTATGTCACAGGGAACCAGAAAGTAATAGAGGCAGCTCAACCAGCACCTGCAGATAGGTTGAAAAGACAGGTTTTGTAGGTAAAGGAATACAACCTGAGATCAAGTCCAGGAGGGAGAAGGTTTGGAACCACTTAGGTAAATAGCAGGTCCCCCCACCCAATCTAAAAACTGAGGGAGATGGTGAGACCCAAAAATGCACAGTGCATCCTGGGGGAGTGAAAGGGGAGGAACAGTCTTAAAAAAGAAGGCAGAGGATATTGTTAATAGTATATCAGGATTTAAAACCCCACATTATGGGGCTGGGGATTTAGCTCAGCAGCATAAGTGCCTGCCTTGCAAGCAGGCGGTCGTGAGTTTGATTCCTGGTACCAATAAAAATGAAAAAGACAAAAAAAAAAAAAAAAAAAAAAAAAAAAAAACGAAAACCCACATTACTTACACCCCTCTGCTTAGATAGATTATATTCTGTTCCAGTTTGTCTACTTGCACTAGATCTGAGGGCACAGACAGCTATCCCAAAAATAACAGGATATAGAACAGTAATCATCCTTAATTTCCTATTAACTTAATCTGAAGCCTTGTTTAACTTACACTGTTTTACCATGACTGACCTTAGTTAAATCTGATTTGTTTGACTGCTGTTTGGTATTGACAGATTTTATTCAAAACTGTTACGATTGATAGTATCAAGTCTAAGAGTATAGGCAACTACACTGAAGATGACAAGATTCACTATGATACCTGAAAGGATTTTGGCCCAGACGTGACACTGTAGCTGGAAAGCCTTGGAGGCAGAACCAAGGAGCTCCATCTTCCCCACCCCTAGGAATTTGCCTCTGACGTGAAATGAATACCAATGAGATATCTGCGCATCACTAATGCCCCTCAGGCACCACCCCCAACCTAAGCTACATGTATGCCCCCACTCCACATGTCCGAAGGAGAGATTCCCAGACCCCAGGGAGAGATCGCCAATCCCAGGGAGAATGCCGGACCCCAGAGGGTGGGGGGGGGGTCCTCTCCCCACATTCTTAAAATAAAGGTCATTTATATTTCATACTGCTTATCTTTTCAGCCACGCCACAATTCTATCAATACCCATTCTGGTTTGATTATTACCTGTTTTTGAAGTTTTACAAAGTTTTGTTTTTATTAATATTGTTATGTACTCCTATATTCAATTATACTATGTCTGATAATATAGACAATTCTATTGAAGATAACAAGAGACAACACAGTAACCATTGTAGAACACCTTGTACAGTGGTTTTATATGACTTTTTCGTTTCATGTGTTTATAGGAATATGTTTTGTTTTGTCTTGCTTTGTTTTGTTTCTCTCTCTAATATAGAAAGGATAGAAATACATGTTGAGACTCATGCATGTGTAGAACTATAAACAGTTTATGAGAACTGATCTTACAACGTTTGATGCAATGAACAACTACTTTGAAGAAAAAGAGACACTACAGTACCCAGTGCTGATCCCACAGTGTCATGATGTGAAATCCAGCAATAGTATTATTCTTTGTTCGTTGATTTTAGCCTGCTTTTGTTTGTTTAATCTTAATTAAATGAAGGTATGGATAACTGCATGCATGTTTAAGTGTATAGGATTGATAAGTATATTACTAAGTTTTGTTGGATAGTTGAAGAGAACTGTTTGCAGTCTCGCTGTTTGAATCCCTACTTTGTATGCTTCACTTTTGTAACTTGAACAACTAGTTGTAAGAGGACAATATGTAATCATCAACTAGTGATTTCTTACTGTTTATTTTTTCTTTGAAAGTATGTATTATTTCTACCCTTTTTCTGTCTCTCTTTAAATAAAATTTTAAAAAAGAACTCAGATTCTGTCTGTGCAAAGTAGATATACTCATTTGGACTAGCAATACAAACACAAGAGCTGCTGTGGGGAACAGACTACCAAGGGATGGTAGGGGGAGGGTCTCTATTCTCTGCAACTGGAATGCAGGAACAGATGAAGTAGATACCCAATTATCAGGATATTTTACCAACCAGACAAAGTTTTAACACACAAGCTTCTAAGGCCTAAGCAGACAGAATTATTTTAACAATAACTTTTTTTGCCTTAGTTTTTATTCTACCTCTATCTGTGATCTTTAAACTGCCCACAGGTAGCTTAGATCTACGTGACTGAAGCAGTGGTCTCAAAATGTGCACTGCAAGGATCATCAAAGCCTGGGAGTTTACAAGGAACAAATTTTTGGGTGCTCACCCTAGACTGACTGAATCAGAACCTCTACAATGAAGCACAGGAGCCCATGTTTTAATATGCTCTTGTGATCATTCTTACACTTGCTAAATTGTGAAACAACAGAAGTATTTATGTCTTGTGTTTATCATAGCTCAAAAGAAAAGGTCGAACTGTCCACCGCCTTCTCCTGGTTGCCTATAAGTTTGTCTGTTACACCCAACAGATTAAAGAGCAAAACAAACAGCAGAGAAGTCTGTGTTCCTTCCCACAAAGGGGAGCTAGAACTAGAACCTAAGTGTCCTGATCCCCAACCTTTATGCTGCCCCTTTTGCACAGTTTAGTTCAGACGCTGTCTTTGGGTACAAAACAGGTCATCCACACATACCTGCTGGTGCAGTCATCATTGTTATTTGCACTGAATGTGGCTCAGGAGGTCCCAGCAGGGTGACATTCACTGTATAGTCTGTTGCTGGATACAGATCCAAACACACTTGTGCAGCTTGTTCACTTGTCGTAAAGTTAAACGATGTTGCATGATAAAAGTTATCCAGGTACCACTTTTGACCTAGGACTTTAAACTGTCATGAGATTAAAAGGAAATGTTGCATTACATTTTCTGTTGTTTGCAGATATAAGTAAATGGAGACAAAGCAAGGGAGTTCCTCCTATTTATCTTCATTCACCTAGAATTTTTTAATGCAGAAGTAAGCTACACTGGGAACAGACTTTACAAAGCTACCTTACTTGTTCTATTCCAATTTCCCTTAGTGTGGGACTAAGACTAAATTTCATAACAGGTGAAAGTTAGGGACATAAATATATCTCAGAGGAATAAGCTGCCAGGCTATTCTAAAGTAATCCCTCAATGCCTATGTAAGTGAAAGAGATTGCACTGGGCCTACTGGGTAAAATTCCTTTAATTTCTTCTCATTGTGAGGAATTCATAGACAAGTCTCACAGTGCAGCATACTTAAACTTTATGAGGACTACTCAGATTATGCATTTAGAACCGTGCAATGGTACTTCACTGATCTTTCTCAGGAGAGCTCCTGCAAAAGAGCTTCGGATCCATTGAGGCATCACACATACTGCTAACTCAATTATCCTCCACCATCCCCAGTCAGGCAACAGATAGAGGGAGTTACAGAGGAAACACTTCTGCAGAGATCTCAGGAGTAACATGATCAGCCAAGTTCAGGCACTTTATCTGGCAGAACCATGCATTTAGTGTTACCACTGATGCACATGTCCTTGGCCATCCTGCCCCCCATCCTTCCTTATCACTGCCAATCACAGATGCATGCCCATCAGTCTACTGGGGCACAAGTCCTGGACACCCAGTTCAAAAGGATTCCTCTCGCCCTCAATTTCTCAGATTCTCTTAGATTTTGGAATTGTCCTTACAGACCATCAGAACTTGGTCTCAGAGTTCCTTGAGCTCTATGCTATGAACTTCCTCTGCTCCACACTTCAGACGCCCACAGCCACAGCCACACCTGGACTGCATCATCCTCAGAGCTGCACCCCAGGGTCACACAGAGCCCTACTCTTTCGGTTCACTTCCTAGTGAGGTACAACACATGCTTCTGTGTGTTTTGGAAACATGAAGATTCTCTCATGCAAAGCACTTCTGAATGTTCACATTTCCCTATGGATTTAAGAGGGTCTCACATGTTACAGTAATTCATTTTTGTCTAACCTGAAAAACAGCAATTTTGTTCAATTTTACTCTTTAGTCATTTTAGTGCACGGTTTGAAGAATAATTTAGTTTATTAATTAAGTAGTTAATCAACTTTGTCCCTGAGCCACTTATTGGATAAACATTCCAGTCTTTACTGATTTAAATTACTTGCTACGTGAATACATTCCTAGCTCTGGGCTTATTTATAGTACAGAAATATTTTACTTACCTACCTACCTACATACTTAATTTTACTAATCTACCTGAAAATCAGTGGCTCTCCATAGATATAAAACTAAAATTCAAATGTAAATGAAGAACACAGAAGAATTCTTATGATCTGACTGCTGCTTAGATTTTTGCCTTATCTCTCCCTATTTCTAGGTGAGTGTTTTGTCTATTATACAATATGCTATTTTACTTAAGCATAATACCCTTTTACCCCCATGCCAGCTCTTGTAAATGGCTAAATCCTATCCATTTTCTATGGCTCAGTAGTCTCTACTTCTCATTTAAAAAATTATTACACACACAGACACATAAGTTAAATGAGAACCGATAACCCTGCAGTGAGTTCCTTAAGAATCCTTGCCCTTATATAAATCTGATGTCAAAATAAGGTGTATGTAAGTGTGAAGTACCAGGCAAGGGAAATGATAGCAAGTCCCCAAATAGACTGTCTTTCTTTTGATTTAATCCCTCACTTATGCCCATCTCACATCTCACATCCTTCCACAGAAACAATAGTCACAAACAATCTAGAAGTGCACTCCATCCGCAGTTTTTAAATACTTTGGATTCCAAATTTTTAAGTTGCCAATTCCTTAAAGGATAGTGTCAGAGATCTTCTTACCTGGTATATTTGTTCTGATCCAACTTTCCTAGAATGCCTTTTCAATTTCAAACATGTTTCATTAAATATTGAGATATTGAAAAGTCCATCATTTTCTAAGAGATCATCTTGTAAAAGACAAGAGAAAAATAAGACAAGTCAGATCAGCTTAGCAAAACGTCATGGCCAAATACAAATGCAACTCTGAGAACTGGTAGGTTTTTTAGCAAGAAGAGCATAAAGTTTGGCATCAGCAGATTTCGCTTTGTGTCCTGGCTCCTTCACTTTTAGTTGTATAATCTCACCCAAGTTCCTGACCTCTCCTGAGTCTGTTTCCTCACTTGTGAAATTAAATAATCCACCTTGCTTATACCACAGGCTATTGTGATAACAAAAAAAAAAAAAAAAAATATTTAAGTATTATTGTAAGTTAATAAAGCTATGACTTTTGTCAAAGTTAATCTTATCATTTGGGTGGTCCTGGAAAACTGTCATGAAGGTAAGAATATGTATAACCAGAAAGTCTGAGATAAACAAAAAAGATGAATAAAAATCAAAGTCCATAAAGTCTCAGGTCAGGTGCTTTCCAGTGCAGAAAATGAACAGGCAGGAAGATAATGTTCTCACATGAGACAGCCTTTCAAAAGCAGCTCAGCTGTGCTCAGCTAAGACAATAAAATAAGTAGAAGGCAGACTTGTTTCAAGCACTGTATAGAAAAAGCCATTTCATAACTCCCACTGTCAGATTCATTCCTGCAGTGTTTCATTTTCTTTACATAGTCAATAAAGAAAAGGTTTCTTAAAACAATTTTTTTGAAAAAGAAAAGGTTTCTTACAATGAATTAAACAACTTAAAAGAGAGTAACATGGCAATTTTTAAGGAAAAGCAAATTTCCTGACAACCCTCTGATTTTCCACCAATGAGAATATGTGATCTCTTTCCCTCCCCTCCCCTCTCTTCTCTTCCTGGTACTCAGAACTGTACTACAATCTTCATACAAGCAAAGCACGCATCAGGAACTAGATGTGGTGGCACACATCTACAAGCCCACCACCCCCGGGAGGCTAGGTCAAGAGGACCACAAGTTTAAGACGAGGCTGTGCAAAATGATCTGACTCTGCTTAGATTTTTGCCTTATCTCTCCCTATCTCTAGGGAGATAGAGACTTGTGTCAAAAAAATTTTAAAATGTTTTTAAAGAGCTGGGTATATAGGTCAGTGTGAAAGTCCTGGGTTCAGTCCCCAGTATGAAGGAAAGGAGGGGGAGGGTATAGGAGGGGTTAAGGAAAAGGAAGAAGGCAAAAGAGAGAGGGGGAGGGGAAAGGCACATGCTGTACCACTGAGCTATACCCCCAGCCCTCCCCGAAAGACAAGCGTCTACCAGACAAAAGCTTTTCTTTCTTTGGTGGTACCAGGTATCAAACTCACAATCTCACACTTGCCAGGCAGAGCTTACACCAGTAAGCTAAATCCCTGGCCCCAAAAGCTATTTTAGTGTATTTCTCCCATGAGAGTCTCTGCCACTAACAAAGTATTAATGATAACAATATCTTTCTAGTTAAAATCAGAACTAATCCACAGCATTTTCAATAATACTAGCATATACAGCCCAAGGCAATTAGCTGGGAGAAAATATTCCTGACTATAGTCAGAAAATGCAAAAATATAGTGTCAATAAAAAATGTTATATGGGCTCTCCTTCATCCTCGCCACTTTTATTTTAAAGGTTTCATAAGGACATCAGGGAGAAAAATAGCCACACATATGCTTGTAATTTTGAGAAGCACCCATCAAATGTATGTATGGAAGAAATGTACACATGAAATGCCATACAGACAAATAAGCAGGAGTGTTATTTGCATAGTTCCACATATCACACAGCCATTGTAGTCTGCACGCAGACTGCAGTGTGAACAAGGGCTTCTGGCTTCCACTTCCTACACCCAATCCTGGCAGAAATGACTGCAAAAAAATAAAAATAGGTCAAAATTTGCATCTGGGTTGGTTGCCGCACACAAGGCTGAAACATAAAGATATCTCTGCTTGGCGCAGGGTGGAAGAGACCAGACTACAGCGAAACACAGAGCTACTATACAAAATGCTTGCCAAGTGAAGGAACAGGTCTCCAAATCGCAAGGGAAGGAAGGGAGAGGAAGTGCAGTCCACAGACAAACCCAGAGAGGAAGTGTCCACAAGGACAATCCGTGATGAATACAGTGACTCCACATCAGAATCACCCAGACACAGCAGATCTGAAATAATGCTTACACATCTGCATTATTTTAAAAGTCACTGGGCAATTCTGATAGGCAGTCAGGACCAAAAGTGAAAACACTACTATTACAAACACAATCGATGCTTGAGTTACAACTGGCCTGACATACGAACAACTTGGGTTAGGACTGAAATTTTAGATTTAACTTGCAACCAAAGTCTTGAGTTATAACCCAGATGCTGGCCACTTGTGTTTCCAGATGGTCTCAGGTGCAGATTTAAGCCTTAAAGAGTTTTGGAAGGAACTTCATACCACCTTTTTCTTTTGGGGTTAATGGAGGAATCCTGGGCCAATGTCTCTCTAAGGACACTGAGATCTGCCTGTGTATAGGACAGAGACTTTGAAGGATGTGTAGAGGAGCCTCAGCCTTGAGTTGAGAGCTTAAGTTACAAACAGCCCTTGGGAACAAACTGAGTTTATAAATCAAGAGTCCACTGTGACAATAATTCCTCAGCACCCTAGAGATCCATAACACAGAAGAACTTCTAAGTGGAGACCTGTTGGGAGCCGCGTCTGTGATAGCTCGCCTTGCGCGGCGGACGTGCGGCCTGTGGTAAAGAGCAAAGCCTGAGGTAGATTACCCCTCCCATCGAATATGTTAGTTTCCTGCTTACCGCGTAAACAACCCGCTCAACAATATAGTCTGCCTGGCAACTGATGATGTTAGCCAATCAGCTTGCCTTGCTTACTTTAACATGATTGGACACTGTACCCGTATATATACCGGTGCCACCCCTGGGCGGAAGAAGAAGCCAGGTAGAAGCCCGGAAGTAGAAGCCCAGAAGGAGCCGCGGAGAGCGGACCGGTAGAGGCTTTGGGGCAGACTGAAGCACAAAAGGAGCCGCGGGGAGCGGACCAGAGGAGGCTTCAGCTGGGAGAACCCAGGGCAGGCTGTACGGAGAAGGAAAATAAAAAGAAAAGGTTGTCCACTACCAGACTTTGTCGTGTGTCCTTCCTGCCGGCCGGGAGCGGACATCGACATATGGTGGCCCGTACGGGGACTGATCACCCCCGAGACGTGGAAGTGGACAACGCTCCAGTACAGAGCTGCGAGACAGGTGAGTTGGGGATAAGCCTGGGCTCTGGGTGGCGCGCACCTACAGGGCTTTTAGACTCCCCTCAGGCTCACGCGTAAGTGGCGGATTCCTTGGGCCTCACGCGGTGAGTAACATATTAAAAGATGGGAAACATGTTAGGTAGCAACACTAAGAGCGAGGGTGGTTGTGGAGAAAGCTCTCAAGAGCTTACAAAAGTACGCAGGGTATCTGAGCAGGCCCAGTCAGGGAGCTCCCGAGAGGGGTCCGTCAAGGGGAACAAGGATGCTAAGGAGGAGGACGGGGCTCTAGCCTCGGAGTCGTCTGACTCCGAGGACGAGGGAAAGTTGAATGGCAAGGAGGCCAAAGAGACCAGCTGTCAGGAGCCTAAGTCGCTCAATAAGGAGTCGCAGGGTTCTTTTCCAGCGTTGCCCCGCGAATTGCGCTCTGCTCAACCTGGTCTGCGGAGGAGTAGAGAGCTCCTGAGCGCTCCCCGGCGCGAGAGGGAGGCGAAGCCTTCCACCCCACCTTGGGGGCCGTTTCCGGAGGCGATTCCTCGCCACGAGGCGGCCGCCTGGGAGCTCTCTCCCCTTTCGCCAGAACAGGAAGTGATGCACGGGCCCCCATTTTCCGCCCAATCACGGCCGCTGTCTTATGCTCCGCCGCCGGCGGGTCGGTATTTTTACAGGCGGCTTTGGCAGGGGGGACGCTTGTCTCATGAGGTACATCCACCTGGGATAGATAGTGGCCCCTACGGGATATTTCCTGTACAAGTAGCTATGGGCCAGGGACGCAATGTATGGGAGCCTTTTGAGATAAAGCAGATTAGAGAACTTAAAAATGCAGTTACAACCTTTGGGCCGACTGCGCCTTACACCATTGCCATGCTGGAGAATCTGTCTTCTGGGCCCCTCACCCCCGCGGACTGGATTCAGCTGGCAAAGGCGTGTCTGCCCTCGGGCAGTTACCTGGATTGGCGAGCCTGGTACACAGAGTTCTCTGCCGAGCAGGCTGAGAAAAACGCCGGTCGAGGAAATGGGGGCTGGGGATTTAGCTCAGCGGCATAAGCGCCTGCCTTGTAAGCAGGCAATCGCCAGTTCGATCCCTGGTACCAAAAAAAAAAAAAAAAAAAAAAAAAAAAAAAAAAAAAAACCGAAAAAGATAAAAATAAAAAACAAAAAGGGGGAGTAGGCCAAGGCCTGGCCCCAAAGGCACGATTATCCATGGCACTATTCACACACAATTTTTTAAATTTAAATAATGATAATCGCTCCCCAGCTGTGGAGCACTGCAACCCTTCCCCCAACCATAAAGGGTGGGTGAAGTGGAAAGATGTCCTGACAGGACAATGGATGGGCCCGGATCCAGTGGTCAGCTGGAACCGAGGCGCGGTTTGTGTTTTCCCACAGGAACCGGGACGAGAACCACTGTGGATACCGGAGAGACTGACACGGGCAACAAAGCCCTCGACTGAAGATCAGACCTGCCCTACTGGAGATCCATCACAGACCAACCAATAAGATGAATAGAAATAGCGGTAGCCCGAAATAGACAAGAAGATCCTCAGGCATATGCATGGCTTGCTCAATTGGCCCACGACCGAGTCTAGATATGGCGGGCATCCCTCATTCTCCTCCATAAGGTGACAATACACAGCAGGGTAGGTGAGTCAATGACGGGTAAGAGCGTGCCTCCCCAGCACGACTCGACCTAAGCCAGGCCCTACCCCATCCTGCACGTAAGCCGCTGGACTGTTAGATGCTGCCCAGGTCTAAATTTCTCTCCGAGGGGATTTCTTTACGGAGAGGAAATGAGTGCAAGCTTGTGTGCATCCAGGTTCCGTCCAGTTTGTGCCTGGCCCTAGAAAAAGGACGAGGGCCTCAGGGCCTTGGCAGACCATGGCATGGCCAACCAGGGTCTAAGCCAAGGACCTACGGTGGGCCTACACATAGGGCATAAGCCTCTGCACCCAGTCCAGGAAGGGCTACGATGCGCACATTCATAAAAAATAAAATAGGGGGAGATGTTGGGAGCCGCGTCTGTGATAGCTCGCCTTGCGCGGTGGACGTGCGGCCTGTGGTAAAGAGCAAAGCCTGAGGTAGATTACCCCTCCCATCGAATATGTTAGTTTCCTGCTTACCGCGTAAACAACCCGCTCAACAATATAGTCTGCCTGGCAACTGATGATGTTAGCCAATCAGCTTGCCTTGCTTACTTTAACATGATTGGACACTGTACCCGTATATATACCGGTGCCACCCCTGGGCGGAAGAAGAAGCCAGGTAGAAGCCCGGAAGTAGAAGCCCAGAAGGAGCCGCGGAGAGCGGACCGGTAGAGGCTTTGGGGCAGACTGAAGCACAAAAGGAGCCGCGGGGAGCGGACCAGAGGAGGCTTCAGCTGGGAGAACCCAGGGCAGGCTGTACGGAGAAGGAAAATAAAAAGAAAAGGTTGTCCACTACCAGACTTTGTCGTGTGTCCTTCCTGCCGGCCGGGAGCGGACATCGACAGAGACCTTGGAACCTGGAAGTCCCTCCAGACAGAAAGCCAGGTTAATACAAAGACCTGTCCCTTTCTTGCCTTGGGAGGCTACAGCCACACAAGAAAGCCAAGCAACTGGCCCAAGGCTAACAGCTTCACCACTCAAGATGGCACCAAGCTCAGAGGAAAACTCAGGCAGCTGCTCCAAAGGAGGCTGGCTCACCCAATCAACAGTAAATCCTTCACAAAGAGACTAGAGATAAGCACACTAATATTATCCTCAAAAAAAGTGAGATCAAAGGGAATGCTATCCATTTTATTATAAGGGAAATGAGACCTACCATATCTTTATTTTCCCAGGGTAAGTAATCTGGAAGCACCTTGTCCTCCACGCCCCCCAAAAAACAGCCTAAAATATGATTCCCCCAAAGTGGGGCAGATCACACTTAGGAAACACAGAATGAGTATACTTTTGAAAAGAGTGGTGAGCAAAGTGATGGTAATATCATGGGAGCATTCATTTTGTACCTTTAGCAAAAACATTTAACAACCTAATTCAATGAGAGATACAGGATAAGATAATGAGAATGTGATAGCAGAGAGGAAACTGGTTGACAAAAGCAGAAATAAGCCAGCCATGGTGGCCCATGCCTATGATCCCAGCACGGATCACTGGCTGAGACAGGAGGACCACTGTGAATTCAAGGACAGCCTGGGTTACATAGCAAGTTCAAGGCCACCATGGACTACATAGTCAGACCACTGTCAAAATGAATAAAACTTTCCTCAAAAAGATTCTCCGTGTATGTTAACCTAGAGTACACATAAAGCAGTATTATCTAGAGGGCTTTTAAGAAGGAAAAAGGAAACAAAAGCACATTATGTAAGTATAAACACAAAGAAATCGAGAAAATAATATTACATATAATCTATGGCAAATAGTATTTAAAAGGATAAAATGAGCCATTTGCTACTAGTGAAAGCATCTATAATTAAGATGTCATGAACATTAATTATGTAACATCAGCATGTATGAAACAAGCCACTTAGAATGTATAAGGGAAATTGAGAAAAATGACAGTTCATTACATAAATAAGTACAGAAGTGTGTAGAAACTTTATTAATAAAGTTGATTTAACACTGTATCTTATACCACCTCTATCCAAATGCTCCACTGCATGATCCAGTAATAATAAAACATGGCCAAAATGAACCAAGAAAATGTCAATAAATTTCCCAAAGCATATTAAACTAGAAATTATTAACAACATACAAATATTAAAAAGAAAATACCACTGTTATGTCACAATTATAATTAACTCTTCAAGGCTGGGGCTATAGCTCAGTGGCATAAGCACCTGCCTGGCAAGCACAAGGTTCTGAGCTTGACTCTCAGTACCAAAAAAAAATTAACTCCTCAATAGAAGGGAAAAATCAGTACAATTTTTTGAAACTAAGAATAAAGAGAATGCATATTAACATACTCATACATAATTCTTGAACCAAAAGGAAAATCTGATACCAATTCTATCATGACTTAAAAGTAAGGACAAAGAAAATGTGTACCAGTGCCTGAGGGAGTCTGCTAAAACCCAAATCTAGAAGACAGAAAGAAGCACTAAGGATTTTATTAGCAAACAAGACACTGATATCTGATTATTCCCCAAGTGAATTTCTACTGGAAAAAACATGGTCTTTGGAGTCAGACCTGGGAGCCAAGAATGTTTTTATCTTTACTTAACATCTGTTCCCATCCTCCTGTTTGTTTATGCACTGTTGTCAACCTCTTCCCCTGGATCCTGTGCATTTTGTCAGTTGATTTCTTTACCAGGGTCATCCTAGTCCCCTTAAAATGTGATGGGAAGTTCAGAAGTTCATATATCTGTGGTGTATATTTGTGTATATATGTATTTTGTGTGTATGTGTGTATATATTATTCACCCTAGAAAACAATTATCCTCTTTTTTTTTTTTTCTTAGCACCAGGGATTGAATTCACAACTGCATGCTTGCAAGGCAGGCACCTATGCCACTGAGCTAAATACCTAGCCCCAATTATCCCTTTCTTTAAACCTGGACAGGTGTTTGCTTCGGCAACACATACACTAACCCTGGACAGATTTGCTCCTAGGGTCATTTAGGCGGTGATGATTCCTTGACAACTTGGTCGGTTTCTTCCCTGATCTTTGATCAGTTTTTGTTTCTTAGATACTCTTGAGGTAATTTATATAATTTGTATTTTCCTTAAAATGTCTATTTCATTGGGATGATAGGCTATCTAACACCAGTTATTCTATGATTCCTAAATTTGTATTTCTCTCTTCTTAAAAAAAAAAACACTAGCTTGCACTGCCTGGGAAGTGACTTGAGGAGCTAATCAGCAGTAAAAACAGCTGACACTAAACAGCAAGCTGTCATTCTGACTCACATGACAGATGAGTTTGAGGTCCTGTGATGATTTTTTTCAAGAACATATATCCTTATAAATCCATTGTAGTTTATTATTAATTTGATCAAGTTTAGTTGCATATTAATTTATAACTTTCCTACATATTTACTTAAAAATAATTTTATTTTATTTTATATATAAATACTGAGGCCTAATTTGTGAATTTGTGTAATTTCATACTTGGTTTCATAGCTATTAAAACTGGCAGACTAGGAGCTCAGGGGTTTAGCTCAGCGGTGTAAGTACTGCTTGGCAAATGCAAAGTCGTGAGTTGGACCCCCAGCAACAACAACAACAACAACAAAAAAAAAAAAACTGGCAGACTTGGGCCAGAGATACAGCTCAGCGACACAGTGCCTGCCTGGCAGACACAAGATCCTGAGTTCAATTCCCAGTACTAAAAGAAAAAAAATACTGGCAGTTTTTCTTAGTTATTTCTGTAATTTTTGTACCTAGTGATAGCAATATCTAAGATTTGGGAAACATATATTGGAGAGGAAGTGGTACTGGAGATTGAACCCAGGGCTCTGACCATGCTAGGCAAATACTCTACCACTGCACTTTTTATTTTATTTTAAGACAGGATCTGCCCAGGCTGGCTTCCAACTTGTGACCCTCCTGTCTCAGCTTCCTGAATAGCTGAGATTACCTGTCTGTGCTACCACACCCAGTACCACAGATTTTAAGTAGGACATCAAAGAGCTAGTTAACTCATAAATGAGACCTATAGTTTTTCCAGGCTTGTGTGTATTACTAAATAAGAATTATATTTTTTAAAAAAATAAACTTCCTGTAATTGTTGCAATGTTGCTTAAAAAATCCACATGAAAGTATGTGCAATAAAGTTTATTCTTACTTCTTAAAGCTTTGGGTCCACTTCTTTTTTTAACCAGCACTGACCCTCCTATGTCCTAGGGCTGCCTCTCTCTTTCCACTCACCCACTCCTGACCTCATCAGTCCTGGGGTCAGCTCCCATCCTGGATGTGAAGCTGCTGGGTCAGCCTCCCTGACTCCTCCTCCCTCACAGGCAAGGGCAAGAAAGTGCCCACCAGAGTCGTTCAGCCTGCTGCTGATAGAACAAGCATCTCCCCATGCTGCTTCCAACCCCTGGAGCAGCTCCACACCCCCAAGCACAGATCTCAGATGGAAAACAGGAACTCTGCTGCCCAGCTGATGCGAAGTTTATTGCCATATCCTGTGCTGAGCTTTTGCCGGAAGGAAACGAGTCTCCAAGCTCCACCTACCAGCTGTCTGGAAAGCGAGGACAGTGGGCACAGAGCGCCTGGGAGGAGCAGTGGAAATGTTCACAGTGTAGCTGGTGCCTTGGTACAGGGTGAGACACACTTCTGGGGTCCTGCTGTCTGTGGTCAAGTTGACTGTCTCTTCGTGAACTGATTCCACTGGGTCTGACCGCTGTCCTTTTATGTTTATCTTCAGGATGAGAAAAGACAAGAGAGTCCACCACAGCTCTAGTCAGAACAATAAGAACTGGAGCCTGATTATCATACCATTCTCTCCTTCCCTGTACTGCCACAATCAGCACGGGACCAGTAACCCTAAGAAGTGAGGTAAAGCAGGACGCTCCAGGAAGCACCAGCCTGCCCACAAATGATCCTCAGTAAATGGAGGCTGTCACAATCAAGACCACCTGTGCACTCTGTCACCAAGTCAGCAGATGTTCCCAGGCTTGCTATGGGAGAGTGAAATACAGGTGCCTGGAATAAGCAATGATGGTCACCTCAAGTACAAAGCCCTCCCTCCTCACACACACACACACACACACACACACACACACACACACACACACTCCATGTCCAGTGACCACTTGCTAAAACATGAAGTGCAAAATAACAAACAATTCGGATATCTTAAAAACCCCCTTCACTTTCTAAAATAGTAACAGAATTGGAAAGCAATGAAAATGAAAGGCCCTTACAGAAGCCAATCCTGACTCCTAATCCCACGGGTTTACAATTTCCATTCTAGCAGGAAAAAAAGGTGGGTCACATGACTTACCATAAATATGATCTTGGAGTTTATCCCTCCTGAGCTTATCTGCCACCTCAGACAAGTGTTGTTAAACACTGATACATTATTAATTGCTGTCATTATTTCTAGAATGGAAAAAGAGAGTTAACTCATAAAATGCATCAATGGGCTTGGAAAACTCCTACTGGAGATCAGTTTACCTGTCCCCCTGCTATGTCTGCTAAGCACCATTCATGCTGTGATTCCAGGCCAATCACATAACTTCTCTTTGATGAATGAACCAGGCCCTTTCCTGGGAAAGGTGGGAAGGACAGTAAAGAACTCCAACCTGTGATTAGCCTGACAGGCCACTGGATGCCACTGGCGTTCCACTCGTGGGATGGAAGGAGGCCTCAGCTGAGTCCGGAGGCACTCACTCACTCAAGGCATCGATGCTCGCGGGAGGGAAATGACACTTGGCACCACACGGAACCATTTTCCAAGAGCAACCTGAGAGGAACTACAATTCCCCCATGAAGTCCTGAGACACCTCTGACTGGAGGCATGTAATCCTGGTCTATTAGGAAGCCAGGACTTCTTAGGGTTCTGCTTTTTTTAAACATTCTGCATACATCCCATCTACACGTGAGAAACAATATCAGGGCTTTGGCTTCCTGAGGTAACACAGTTCCCAGTGCACCCACTCAGCCAACCACCTAGGAAGTTGTCCAGGCAGGAGGAGGGTCTAGCTTTTCACTTCTTTAAAATCAAATTTCTTAAAAATAAGTAAAATTTTCTCTATTTGTAAGTGATATAATCTTAAATATAGAAAACCCTAAAGAATTCAAACATTTAAAAACTGTTAAAGCTAAAAGAGTTCAGCTGAAAGACACAAAATTCATCTGTAAAAATCAGTTGTATTTCTATGCACTAAAATTGAGCGATTCAAAATAAAATTAAGAAAACAATCTCATTTATAATAGCATCAAAAAAAAAAAAAAAAAAAAAAAACCTTGCCTATAGAAGCCGGTACTCTGTCTTCACTGGAAAAAAGAATTCTCATTTTATCTAAAAAGAAATATGAGGTGTGACCAAAAAGTACAGTGAATGTTTACATTTTTAAAAAATATTATTAGACATCAGAGTGCCATTAATCTGTCTCAAAACCCTCTCCTTTAATTAGAACCCACTTATCCCACTGTTCTTGCCACTTTCATGAGTATCTTTAGTTGTGCTGTCACGCACATCCTGAGTCAATTTAAAACATTTACTTTTCAAGGTCATGCTGACTTTAGGAAAGAACCAGAAGTCACACGATCCCAGGGCCAGTAAATAATGTAGACAAGGATACATCCTAGAGTTTTTGCAAGCCTGCTTGTTCAAGGATGGCACTGAGCAGGAGATTCACTGCATTTCTGATCACACTTCGTAAAGACACTCACAAAAGATTTCCAAAACTAGTTCAGAAACTGGCAAGGATGACAGGCTAAATTTGTTTGAAGTGAAAGCATTTAGCAGGAGATCAAGGGCAATGTGCCTATTTTATGATAACTATTAAATTTAACTATTCACTATATATTTCTATCACCCCTTGTGGTGTTTTTGTTTCGTTTTTGATTTTGTTTTCTTCTTTTCTTTTTGGTCTTTTGGTTTCCCTAAAGAGCAGTCTACAAAGACTTGGGATGCTGTCACGCTGATGGGATAATCTCCCATACTTGGTGAGAACAGTGCAATCAGGCTGCCCTTACCCTTTGCAACTTCTCTTGGTCCCCACTCCGATTTCCTGAGATTTTTCTTTCCTATTATATAATAAGCGCCTTGCCTCTGGTTCTGTCTTCTGGGAAACCCAAGGAAAGATTCCATTCAGAAGAGCGAGAAAGATAATTATTCAGAAAGTAACTACTCACTTCTGCTCCTGCCTTCTAGTATATGTCTTCTCAGCATTCAAATGGAAAGAGAAAAGAGCCTACACCTTTGGCATTTGTACAGTTAACTCATTTCTCCCGTACTCAGAACCAGTGCCCTGTTTGGACTGGCCTGATCTACTGATCTCTCTGCCCACTGAAGATGTTACATATTTCCTATACAGCACTCCATCACAGTATTACCTAGATTCAGTGTCCCACATTACCTGTCCTTAATAAAATCCAGGTCACCTATAGTTAGAGAAAATGAATTGAGGCAGAGAAAGGAAAACATACAAGCTCACAGAGATATGAGAGGAGCATCTATTAACTGTGTAAAGAATCCTTGTGTCTTGACATCGGTGTTTCTCCTTGGACATACATAATTTAAAAATCAAAGAAATATATCAGCCGAGGACATGAGTAATCTAAGAGATCAATAAACTTATCAGTCCGCCTCCATAGGTAGCTGGAGATGGCACAGCATTGGAGATGCTGTTGCACCAATCTTTTATCAGCCTGAACAAGCCACAAATATTCCTGGCCCCTTCCTCTCTGGTCCTCCAAAGCCCCTGAGCTTGAGACATCCTCCAGTGTTAGCTGCCCACATGGTCCAAAAGGAAAAAAATCTCAGCCCTCACCTTCTACCTGGGTTGCCCATAAAGCCAATTTCCTTCTCATTCTGGGTTCCTTTGTCACCCAAGCAGAGATGAAAAGGGAGTTTTTTTTTTCCTTTCTTGTCCTTCCTTTTAGCTCATTCACTATGACTAATGTAAATGACATCTCAAAGATGCCATCTGCCTCCAGCCTGTGCCATGCTCTCTGAATAGATGAGATCTGGTTCCAATTATAGGGATGTCAGATTTCTCATCCTAAGGAACAGTTCAACAAAGTTTGGTGCCTTTCCTGTCTACGAATCAATCACAAAGGCTTCTTTATAAACTTATCAGATAATAAAACCACCACCACATTGATACTGTCCTTTTAAAGACAACTTGGATTTTGACTTGACCGATTCTGTTCTGTTATGTCACATTTGGTTTTACTCTCTTCCAAAAAAGTAATAAGAACCGTGGGAGCAATGAAACCCAAAATGTGTAATAGTCATGGTACAAAAGAGAGGAAAAGAAAGTGCTCTAAACTATATAACTGCATGTATATTTAAGTGTATAAGATAGAAAATGATATCACAGAGTTTTATTAGATCAATGAACAGAACTGTTTGCAGTATCATTGATGGAATGTCCACTTTACAAGCTTTAATTTTGTGACTTGAACAATTATTTCTAAGATGACAATATGTAATCCATTAACTAGTGATTTCCTACTGTTCATTTTTTTCTGTAAATCTGTATAACTTGTACCCTTTCCCTGCTTTTTTTTTCTTTTCTCCTTAAATAAAATTTAAAAAAAAGGAAAAAAAAAAAAAAGACAACTTGGAAAGACATGCCCTTCTTCCAAAAGTACTGGTAACTGAGGACATTTATGGAGGTCCTCTTTGAACTGTCTCTAGGACACTTTACTCACAACTCACCACTGACTGAATGACACCAAATGCCAAGCACTCTATCATGCCAGGCTCCGGACTATGACAATGATCAGAAGATCAATCCTTCCCTAGAGAATCATGTTGTCTAATGCAGCAAATACAGACAGGTAAAAATTCTGTATTATTACAAAGCTACGTACAAGTGTCACAAGCATGGAGAAAAAGGACCTTTCACTGGAGGACCTGGCCAACTTCCTGGAAGATCGGACCTTAATAAATAAACGGTTAAAGAGTAGGAAAGGCAAAAGAGTTAAAGGCATCATGTAACAGTGATATATGCATTCCCATGTTTATAGCAACACAATTCATAATAGCTAAATCTTGGAAGCAACCTGTATGTCCATCAACCAATGAATGGATAAAGAAAAAGTGACATTTACATATAATGGAGTACTACTCTGCCATAAACGAGTTGTTTTAGGAAAATGGATGCACCATTAAACCATAACATAATATTAAGTGAAATAAATCAGAGAAGCTCAAATATCACATTGATTTCTCTTATAGAAGAAATTCAAAACATAAAGAGTAGGATAGAAAATAGTCATAGGAGGTAAGGAGATAGATCTTTCTCAAATCGGAAGGGGATTAAGAGATGGAGGAAGGAGGAGAGGGGAGTACTACAAATACCTACTAATAAGGTTCTTTTTTTTTTTTTTTTAATTGTTAAAGAGAGTAGGGAAGACACGTGAAAAGACAAAACAGCGAGTCTGCTGCCTGGGACGGTAAAAGGGTACGGCATATTTGAAGTGGTGAAAAAAATGTCATATAACTGAGGAGGAGGAGAGATGGGAAGCGAGGCTCTGCAGTGTGCAGATGAGGTGGAGGAGGCCTTGCTCACTCCTCTAAGAAATGACGAACAAACAGGAGGAAAATGATAGGAACTGTGTGTTATTTAGAAACATAACTCTAGTGTATTTTGAAGGAAGCCCTAGAGTACACAAAAACTGGGGTCACATGGAAAGAATGCAATACCACTGACTCGGTGATTCCTGTGTGCCAGATGAGGTAGCTCACAGTACTGTAACCTTCAAAATAATCTCAGGAACTAGATATTATTGTGTCTGTTTTATAGACCGGAGGCTTAGATGTTAAGTAACCTGCCAAAGGTCACACAGTTAATAAGCAGTCGAGTCAGGATTCACACTTAGATGTGTCAGACACCACATCTAAGAGCCTTTAGATTGAAGTAGTTATTCAGCCAAGAGGTTAAGAGATAAAACTGGGGCACTGTATTATAAAACAAGAGACAATTCTGCAGGAGAATCAATAGGAGGTGAGAGAGCAGAATGGCGAGCAGTCCAGGCTGACTGCCAGCCTCTGAGCGTGAGAGTCTGAATGAACAGCCTTTTACTGCTCTCCTAAGAAACATAACAGGAGGCAGAGCAGCTCTGTGAGAAAGCGAGGGATGAACTGTATTGAGGACATGCTAAGGCTGAGTTATCTGCTCACTACCCAGGGGAAAAAGTCTTGAAAGCCATGGATTTGCGGGTGGTAGCTCCAGGCATGGGAGCGGGTTAGACACCCAGGTAGACCAGAGAATGGGGCCCAGGAGCAGCAAACCCAAGGAAGAATGAGGACAAGAGGCAGTGCAGAGTGCGGCTGAAGGAAGGTGATGTGCAGGAGTGAAGGGAAGACAGGGTACCAAGTCATGTCTCTCCCTCCCTCCTTCCTTCCCAACATGCCTCCACCACCTTCTCCCCCACCACATGAGGGCTGGGGCGGGTCATCAGAGCGTGAGGGGCAGGCTCAGTCCCTCTGCCTTTTATCCTATGGCTTTCTCCCCGATGGAGTTCCCACATGTCACGACTGGACCTGAGGTTTGAGCTTGCACACCGGAAGGCAGGGCAGGCCTTTGTCCTGCCACACTGTGAGACACTTTGGCCTCTATGGCTTTAAAATAAAATAAAATAAAGGACACCTCCACGTTGTTGAAGTGAACCCTCCCCGGATTTGGGGAAACAAAGCCTACATAGGTGATACAGTATGCACCTTTGCTTTGCTTTGCTTTATTCCGTATGTGTTACACACACAAATGTACATGTATGTAATGTACTTTGGTACCCTGCTAGCATCTCATATTTCTGTGTGGTACTTACCACATTTGTAACTAAATAATTATATAAGTAGTTTTTAAATGTCTTTTCTGACTAGAATTTCATGACGCCAAAAGCCATGCTTAGCTCCTTGTCTTCACACACTAGCACATGACTTAGCCTGAAGTATTCACAAAATATTTATTATTTGGTTGAATGCTTGAAGGGATGGATGGATGATCTAGGATGCCAAATGTTGCAAAAAGGTTAAGGGGAATAAGGACTGAGCCAGAGCAGTTGCTTGGTTCCCGGATCGTCAGTAGAGATCTCAGTGAGGGAAGTGAGGGTGCCAGATGCCTGAGTTCCCCTCAGGAAGACAGAACTAATCAGTGAATATGGATTACTCTTTCAGAAGTCAAATTGTGGGAGAACAGGGACAAACCTAGTGGATCTCTTTGTTCCAGTTTTATATCTTTTTTCTTTATATTTGGAACCAGTAAAAGGTCATTCAGAATACATTCAGGAGACCCAAGCAGATGGTTAAGCCCAACGTTATCTCTGGCTGAAACAGTATCTGATTTCAAAAACAATGACAATCTTCTAATACCACGTAGGTACCACTTCCAAAGGCCACTCCCAAACAAGGGTAGCAAAAAAAAAACACATTTTGACAAGGGCAACAATATCAGGATACATCTTCTTTGGTAGGGGAAAACCTTGAATAAATGCATGTTTTCTATAAATGTTCTAACATTTCCTTTTTTTAAATCTTAAAGTGACATAAAATAGGGAAAAGTGGCATGGCTTAGCACGGTGCTTTCATAAAATGCATTGCACACCTTAGGGTGATCTGGAGTGGCCTGTGAATAAATCTGTATATCTTCACCATGTATGGACTGTTATATATACTAGAAAAAAATCTATCTCAGAATACTCATTATAAATATTATAAATATGTATAATGATCAATAAATTCAAATCATAAATTTTAAGCTTTAAAATATAAGTTGTTATAAAAACATATTCAGTAAACATTACTTTTTATTATGGCAAATAATAACATGCAAATAACTCAAGCATTGGAATTCCCTAGTGGAACAGACAGCAAGTATAAGTTTTCAGGGCTTACAGACCTGAGTTCACTCCACCATTTGCTACTCATTGACCAGCCCTGTGAGCACTCACGTTAGCAGCACATACACTGAACAGCCCTGTGAAAGTTGCTTAACCTGTATAAGTCTCAGATTACTCATCTGAGTAATGAAATGAAATGAAAATGAACAATTCCTACTTCTCAGGGTCTGTCCAAGGATGAAACTCAATCAAGCTAAGGCCCCAAGGAGAGCCCTGGGCACTGAAATTAGTGCTCACTCAGCAGTAACAGTAATACAGACGACCCAGACGTTATTCACATATTCAGACAAAACCCATCCATGTGACCACTTGTATTATGTCCCCATTTATTCCAGTTGACCTTTCTTTTCCATCTGTAATACATGGAGCTGTAACTGAGCACTCACTGGGCTGCAGAGGAAGTCATCAACCAAACAGAAGGCACAGAGGCCAGTGGGAGTCTGGAAGCATTTGAAGCAGTGCCCAAGTGCCCAGGGCAAGGTAGAGGCACAGAAAGGATCTTGGCAGATAAGCAATCTGTGTTCCAACAGAGGTGTTACCCTCCTAAGACCATGCAGTGAATAGCGTCAACTTTATAATTATTAACTCAGGCTCTAAACATGAAAAGCCAAATGACCTGTGCAGAATGCAAGCCAGACAGTCTTATCAAGAATGAATCAGACTCTTTGATCTTGAGGTAAACCAACTCACTACCATCGAGCTTCCACCTGGGATTTTTCCAGACACTAAAGCAGTTGCCTAATTCCCAGCTGTCTGGAGTTTCCAGTCCAAACTGGCCTAGAGGGAAAAAGAAGTCCCACCACTTCATTGGAGTTCACACTCCATTAAAAACATATTACAGATCTATGTTACTAATCCAAAGTAATAGGGGTCCAAAATTTTTTTAAGTACTATAGGTAAACGCAATCCACATACAGTAAAGAAAAATTATTATATCCAGTTTGGGACTAACCTGTCAAGTAAAAAGAACCAGGCAGTAAAAAGGTGGTAGGGAGATGGTGGAGGCAAAGTCAAAAGTGAACACTGAAAAACGTAAATAAAATGTGAAGGGGGCCTGAAGACCGGGGTGTCTAACAGGGAGAGGAAGAGGAGGCAGCTGAGTAAGAGCCAGGGTGATGTCTCACTGCACTTCCAGAAGCCTCCCGACCTACCCACCAGAGCTTATCTGCACTGAATCATGACTTAATCAGCATGGAAATCGCTGCCTGCATCTGTGGAAATCGAATTAGCTGCCAGTCCTGATTGAGAGCACGGAGGCCTCCTCACAGAAAGATCCCAGCCCACAGGGAGAATGGATTTTCTTTCCTTAAATCCAAGCTTGCACAAGCCTATGGAAAGGCTGCAGCTGAGCCACAGGCTTTGTGCAAGGTGGCAGGCTGAGGACGGTAATTATAATTAGCAGTTACATAACATGTTTGTTCTTCAAAGTGCTCTACAAGGATGGGATAATTAATAGCTTACTATGCTCCATGCAGATCCACTGGTTTTTCATGTAGTGACTAATTCCGGTGCCCGCCTCCCCGTAAATTCTGAATCGTGGAGACAAGGTAGCTTGAGCAATGGAGCAAACAGCTGAGGGTCTAGAAGACAACCCCAGCTCTCTTACCATGTCACTCCATATGGTAGTCTCCTGGCAGGAACACTTCCAGGGGGCAGCAAACCTCACTTCCTCCAAACAACTATTAGAGGTGCTATGTTATAGAATTTGTATGATTTAATGGGTTATATTGAATGAATTTTTTTTTTTTTTTTGTACCAGGGATCGAACTCACAACCTCGCACTTGCTAGGCAGGTGCTTATGCCATTAAACTAAATCCCTAGCCTTGGAAGTGCTATGAACGATGCAACAATACATTGGCATGACCATCAGTTCAGTACAGTAAGACATCAGCTCTGTTTCTCCAGTTGGTAAACCTAGGACGCTGGAGTCCTTGGTGCTTGTTACAGGTTTGCGCTTGCTTCTCTGTACAAATCAGAGACTGCTTTAAAACAGGCCAAACTAGATCTCTGGAGATTCATCCTTTGCTCTTTATGACTTAAGTCTCTCAATAAAGTATGTCGCATACACTGCACACTAAACAGATGTCTACTGAATGAACAGATTTCATCAAATTCCTATCCCCAAAATGGTTATAAATCATTGCTCTGCTGACAAATAATCACCACGGACCATGTGGTTTTCTTGCTTTGGTTCAGCTTTCCTATGGAAAACTGGTGGGTAAGACCCAAGATCTACCACAACCCTGCTGCTAATCAATCCAGAGACAGAGCAAAGCTACACTGAGACTTCGTTCTTCAGAAATCTGTCTTCTGGACCAAGCAAGTCAATGTGCAGAAACATATTTCCAGAGCCATTGGAGACTATACGAGTATGAACCACTTTTCACACTCTCTGACCAACTATCACAAATGGTACAAATCATTACCTTTCTCTATTTTTCCTCGTGGAGGCAAAAGGGTGAAAGGAAGCACGCAGAAATGCACACCTGTGAAGGTTCAGGAGCTCTACACATGAGTGCAACCATTCAGGAAAGAGATAATCTGCACACGGAGCTTTACGCTTTGCAAAATGCTGCCACAGATATCTCCTCAGATTTCCTCTCAACACTCTTTGAAAAGGACAGCCAGACTCTAAGCCAGGAAAGTGAGGTTCACAATGCTTTGCCTAGCGACATCAGCTACCCACAGCACTACTAGAAATTGAAGCCTCAAAACTCCTTCTCACCAGCAATGCCAGATCTGAGTATATATCTGAAAGAACTGAAAACAGGATCACCAAGATATATCTGCTCACTCCAGTTGCAGCACCATTAGTTACAGTGGCCAAAAAGTGAAAGCAACTGAGTCCATTGATAGATGAATGGACAAAGAAAATGTGACATGTAACATACCATGGAACATTATCTAGCCTTAAAAAAGGAAAGAAATTGGCTTCTGCTGTGACATGGATGTACCCTGAAGATATTATGCTAAGCAAAATAAACCAGTCTCAAATAACCACAGGACTGTACTTACATGAGACACCTACAGTAGTCAAATTCATAAGAGACAGAAAGAACGGCAGAGTGCTAAGGGCTATAGAAAGGGGAAAGTGGAAAATTATTGTTTAATGCATACAGAATTTTAGTTTTTGAAAGAGCAAAAAAAGTTCTGGAGATTCACTGCACAATAATGTAAATATACATAATGCATTTAAGATGGTAATTTTGTGGTTTTTTTGTGTTTTACCACAATTAATTTTTAAAAATATGAAAAACATTTCTCTTTTACAGAACATCAACTTTTCTCTGAAAAGCTGCCATGCTAAGACACGAGTACGCCCCTCTGGGAAAACAGTATTCAGAGAAAAATTTCTCAGCTGGTTAAGCAGACAAAACAAGAATTTATCCAAAAGATGGATGCCAAAAATTTTCTCTCCTGCTTATTTCCCCAACCCACCTTCCAAACCTTCAGGATTTGGCTGACACACATTATCTAAAACCAAGAGCCCACCCAGGGAAAAGGCAGAGCCAGGCACAGGGCAGAGAGGGAGGCAGCGAGCAAACGGTTTGAAGACCCGTGCTTCTCAACGACTTTGCAGGTAACAGGAGCCCGGCAGGGTGGAATCTATACCTCTGCATGTTAAAGTGCTTTCCCTCCAGGTGCCTTTCTCCGTGCAAACAGAAGTGATCTTTCCTCCAGGGCTCTCAAAGCCCTCTTGGCAGACGTAGTGAGCCACACTGCCCAGCCTGGAGCTGTGATTCCCCAGCAAGATGGCATTCTGCACTTCCGGAGGGCGACCACAGGTGATCTCTGCAATAAGAAGGAATACATTAGTCCCAACTTCTAAACCTACAGTCAGTAAATTAGAAATATATTGAATAATAATAAGGGCCACTCATCAGAGAAAACAATAACTCCAAATAATCCAAATACAGATTATAGTCAGAAGTATGAAAACATGTCTGAATTGAATGAAATTTCCAAACATAAACACAAAATGAACAAATTATGAGAGTAATTACTTATAAAAACTTCATCAGTTTATGAAACAATACATCTTAGCGTTTTTTTAAGCACTAAAATGTTCTAGCACCTTGACACTAAAATATCCTGGGTTTTTTTTTGTTTTGTCTTCTTTCCTTTTTACTGGTATCGGGGATCGAACTCACAACTGCCTGCTTGCAAGGCAGGCACTTATGCCTGCTGAGCTAAATCCCTGCCCCTATATCCTGGTATTTTTTACCGCATATCTTCAGATCAGTAACTCCAGGGAAGAAGATAACGCAGTATTAGCAATCATTGCAACTGAATGGTAAGAGAAACAGGTTCTAAATCAGCCACAGGGGCTCATGCCCATAATACCTTCCTATAACCCCAGACACTTGGGAAGCTGAGGTAGGAGAATCAAAAGTTTGAGGCCAGGTTGGGCAATGGAGTGAAGCCAGCTGGTTTTTTCTTAACTTTATTGGTACAATTTAGCTATACATAATGATCACACTCATCGTAGGGAACTTATACTTAGTTCCTTTTTTCCCTGCACCTGGCTCTGCCTTTTACCTGGGTGGGCACTTGGTTTTAGATATGTATGTCAGCTATACAGGAACTATATACCTTAGTTCCTTTTTCCCATTCCCCTCCCCTCCCTTCAACTCCTTATTTGGAAAGCTTTGTTTCCAATTTATCTTCTTTTTTCTCATTTTTTTCTGTTCCCTTTCTTCCTTCCCATCTCCAGTTTCCCTTTCCATTTGAAAAATTTCTTTCTGTTTCACAATATCTATTATTGCATTCTTATATATTTTTAGTTTGTCACATAAAGAAACAATGTGATATTTACATGTGTGTCTGATTTATTTCACTTAAGAATGTCTCTCAGTGTCGTCCATTTACCTAATGTCTCAAGCTTGTCCTTCCCTATGGCTCAGCAGTACTGCACCGTATTAAAAATAAAAAAAATTTTAAAACCCCACATTTTTATTTACTCATCAGTTGATCGGCATTTTGGGTGTTTCTAAGATTTAGCTGTTGCAAACTGTGCTGCTACAAACAGGGGTGTGCATATATCACTGTGGTGTGAGGCTTTTAATTTTGCGGGGGGAATACCAAGAAGGTGAATAACTGGGTCAAATAGGACCTCTAGTCTTAGTTTTTTAAGGAATCTCCACCTGATTTCCACAATAGTTGTGCCAGTCTTTTTCCCCACAACCCCACTAGCATTTGTAACTAGTTGATTTCTTGATAGCCATTTTTTCTAGAATGAAATGGAATGTCAGCAGTTTTAATTCCCATCTTTTGAATGATCAGTGATGCTGAATATTTTTTCATATATTTATTTGCAATTTCTACTTCATCTGAGAAGTGTCTATTCATTTCAGATACCCATTTTTGGACTGGGCATCTGGGAGGGGAGTCTGAGTTTTTTTCGGTTCTTTGAATATTCTACATATTAGTCCTTTGTTTAAAAAACTGGCAGAAAATTTTTCCCATTCTATACACTGTCTTTTCAATCTGCTGGTGATTTCTTTTGCTGTGTAAAGGCTTTTTAATAAGATGAGATCCCAGTTGTTGATTTTTTGTAGTATTTCTCATGCAATCCAGGTTTATTCATGAAGTCTTTGCCTATGCCTGCCTTCAAGAATTTTACCTATTCTCTCTTCGAGTAGATGTAGTATTTCTGTTGTAATATTTAGATCTTTGATTCATTTTGACTTTAGTTTAGTGCATGGTGATAGACACGGGTCTAGTTTTAGACTTCAGCATATAAAAAGCCTGCTTTTCCAACGCAATTATTAAAGAGGCTATCCTTCTTGCAGTGAATGTGTTTGGCATCTTTGTCAAAGATCAGGCTTGGAGTTGTTTCTACATCTTCTAATCTATTCTACTGATACTTGGTTCTGTTTTTGCTTTGTTTCATTTTGGGTTTTGTTTTGTTTTGTTTTGTTTGCCAGGACCACACTGTTTTTATCACAGTAACTCTACAGTATAATTTCAAGTCCAGGATTGTAATGCCCTATGCCTCGCCTTTGTTGCCCAGAATTATTTTTGCTATTCTATGTCTCTTCTGGTTCCATATGAATTTTAGGAATGTTTTCTCTAATTCTGTGAGATATGCTAAGGGCATTTTTATTGGGATGACATTAAATCTGTATAACAGTTTTGGAAGTATGGTCATTTCTACTGTGTTGGTTCTTCCTACCCAAGAGCAATGATGATTTTCTACTTTTTGATATCCTCTTCAGAGTACTGTAGTTTTCAACATAGAAATCTTTTACTTCCTTTTTATTACCAAGATTGAGTACCAAGAATTTAATTTTTTGGATGCTAATTTCTCTCTCAGTAAGTGTGTTACTGAGTACAAGAATGCTATTGGTTTTTGAGTGTTGACTTTGTACCCAGTTAGGAGACTGAATCTGGTTATTAAATCTAGAAATCTCTTGATGAACAATTTTTTGGGTCTTCTACATAGAGTATCATGTCATCTGCAAATAATAATAATTGAACGTCTTCCTTTCCTATCTATATTTCTTGTATTTCTTTCTGTTGTCTGATTGTTCTGGCTAATGTTTCTAGAACTGTATTGAATAGAAGTGGTTACAGTGGACATCCTTGTTCCTGAATTCAGAATGAAAGCTTTCAGTTTTAACCATTTAGTATGACATTGACTGCTGATTTGTCATAGATGGCTTTTATCAGATTGAGATAAAGGCATCTATTCCAATTTTCTTTAGGGTTTTTTATCATGAGTAAATGCTGAACTTTAAATGCTTTTTCTGCATCTATCAAGACAATCATATGATTTTTGTCTTTGGCTCTGTTGATATAGTATATTATGTATATTGATTTGCATATGTTGACCCATTTCTGCATCCCTGGGATAAATCCCACTTGATCATGGTGTATGATCTTCTTGATGATTTGTTGCATTCTGTTTGCCTCTATCTTATTGATGATTTTTGCATCTATGTTTATCAGGGAGACTGGCCTGTGGTTCTCTTTTTTGGTTGGGTTCTTCTCTGGTTTTGATATCATGGTAATACTTGCTTCCAGAAATGACTTTGGAAGTATTACTTCCCTTTTGATTTTATTTGGTGATTAATAGCATTAGATCTCCTCTAAATTTCTTGTAGAATTCAGCAGTGACTCCTTCAGGACCTGAGCTTTTCTTTGTTACTAAGTTTTTAATTATATTTTCAATCTCAGTAACTGATACTGGGTTATTTAGAATTTTTATATCTTCTTAATTCAACTCTGATAATTCATACATATCTAGGAATCTGTTTATTTCTTCTGAGTTTTCCTTCTTATTAGGGTAAAAGTTCTCAACATAGGTACTGATGATATGAAAGATCTGTTGTGATTTTACCCTGTCTGTTTTTAAATAAGGTTGGCTAAGGGTTTCTTGATTTTATTTAATCTTTCCAAAAACCAATTCATTTATTTTTTGTATTGTTTTCTTAGATATGACTGCATTCATTTATGCTCTGATCTTTATAATTCCTTCCCTTGAATGAGTTTTGGACTTGACTTGTTCTTCTTTTTCCAGAAGTCTGAGGTTCAACATTAGGTTATTTGGGCTCATTCTGTTTTCCAGATGTGAGAATTCACCACTATAAATTTTCCTCTTAGGAAAGCTTTCACTATTTTCCCTAAAGTTTCAGTATGTTGTACTGATATTATCATTTAATTATAGATACTGTTTAATGTCTTCTTTAATTTTATCTGTTTCCTATTGGCTGTTTAGTAGGGTGTTATTTAATTTCCATGTTTAATTTCCATGCAGTTTTTTGGCTTCTTTTGCCATTGATTTCCAATTTCATTGCATTATGGTCAGAGAACATGTGTTGTAGTCAGGGGTTATGCAGAGAACAACTAGAATCAGGACATGGAGTTTATATTTTTATAATGGTTATCAGGAGTTAACAAAAATGCAGGAAATCTATCTGCAACACCAAAAACACAGAATATTTAGTCAAGGCCTAAATCCCACAGCAATGTCCCACGTGAGTCCAGAAGAAAACCCAGAGCTCATGACAATGCTTCCCAAGAGTCAAAGTGGAGGTCCAGATCCCACAAGAAGGACTCACGCCAGTCTCTTTATGGATCTGTGCTGGGAAGGCCCAAAGGTCAGCAGTGGAAGCCAGAAAGTCCATGCCAGCAGGGTGAAGGAGCTGTGCTGGTAGGATGAGGGTTCCACGCTGGAGCCGAGAAGTCACACTCACAAGACCAGGGCTATCCTGAAAAGTACCACAGCCATCCTCAGCCACACGGAGGCCCCGAGCTCCCACTACGACAAGAACAGTTGGGTACATGCCAGGAAGCCAGCACGACGAGTTCATCCTGGAGACTAAGCGCACATGTCTTCCCCTCCAGAGCCAGGAAGCAATGCTAGATGTGAGGACCAAAGCTTCTCCAGGAGAACCAACGGCTCAAACAGCAACTCATAGGAGAACCCACAGTGCCTCAACACAATAACGCAATAACGCATTAACGCATTAACGCACTAACAACTTAACACCCTAACACCCTCCTTCTCATTCTCCACCTATTTATGCTGGCAACTTTCCTCAGGTGGAGCATCTTCACTCAGTGCCATGCTGATGTAATCCAGCTGGCGTTAAGTTGACCATCAGTTCTTAATCCATAACAACATGTATGGGATAATTTCAATTCCTTTGCATTTACTTAATCATGTTTTAGGGGCTAGTATTGTCCGTTTTGGAAAATGTCACACACACCACTGAGAAGAATGTATATTCTGATGTTGTAGAGTGGAACACTATAAAGATGTCTACTAAATCCATTTGTTTATAGGTTTGGTTCAGTTCTGATATTTGTTGATTTTTTTTATCTAGTTGATCTAACTATTTGTGATAATGGGGTGTTAAGGTCCCCCATTACAATTGTGGTAATGTTTATTTAATTTTTCATGTCAGTTAATATTTGTTTTATATAGTTGGGTACACTGGTATTTGGTGCACATATATTTATGACTGTTATCTCTTCTTGGAGTTTTCCCTTAACAAGTATGAAGTAACATTCTTTATCTCTTTTGATTAGTCGTGACTTAATCTTCACATTGTCTGCACAGGGGTGTTTTTTTTCCAGGTTCCTGTTACATTGAGTAAATATTGTTTCCATCCTTTGATTTTCAGTCTATGAATTTCTTTTTTTAGTTAAATATGTTTCTTGAATACAGCATATTGTTGGATCTTGTTTCTTGATCCACTCTGCCAGTCTATTTCTTTTGATTGCTGAATTTTGACCATTTATACTGATGATTATAACTGATAGGTATTGGCTTCCCCTTGTCATATAATTTTCCTGCTGATGATTCCCTGTCTTTCCCCTCTGTTCAACAGCTTGCCCTGCCTGGTGGCTGCTTTCTACTAGTTCTCTTGGAATTGTTATCTCTTGTCTTTGTTATCTCCTCTAGAATATCTTTCAGAACACTTTGTGGAGCTGGTTTGGTGGTCATGAAATTCTTCAGCTGTTCTTTGCCATAGAAATATTTTATTTCTCCATTGATTCTGAAAGGTAATTTTATAGGATATATCAATTGAAGTTAGAAGTTGTTTTCTTTCCGGGCTTAAAATATTTTGCTCCAAGTTCTCCTTGGTTTGAGGATCTGTGTTCATACATCTGCTGTGATTCTGATGGGCTTTTCTTTACAGGACATTTGTATCTTTCCTCTAACAGCTTTTAATATTCTGTTCTTGTGCTGAATTTCTGGAATCTTGACTATTATGTGCTTTGGTATAGATTTATTTTGGTCATGACTAATTTGAGTTCTGTATGCCTCAATGATATGTATGTCAAATTCTTTTTCCACGCTTGAAAAGTTACCTACTGTTACTTCTTTGAAGGGTTTTTTTTTTTTTTGTCCTTTGTGCTGACTCCAATCAACTTGTGTTGTTATTCTTTGCATCATCATCTTGCAATTGTTAGATTATTTTTTGATGGTCCCTGACTTTTTTTAAGAAATCTTTTTTTTTTTATATTGCTAACCATGATCCTGTCTTCTAGGTCTGATATTCTATCTTTATTTTCTTTCATTTGGTTTTGCAAACTCTCAATGGAATTTTAATTTCCTGAATATCTGTTTGAATGTTTCATAGACTGCATTTCTTTCACATGTTCAGCATTTATGGTTTCCATTATTTTCCTGTTCACCTCTACTTTTTTGTCTATGTACACTCTAGATTTGTTGAGCAAGTCCTTCATTACAGTTGTCATCTCTCTTTTTATCTGAGAAATTATTTCTGGTTTTCTCCAAAGCCTCGTGTATGTATGTATGCAGTGTTTGTAGGGGAGGGGAATGGCAGTTGTCCACCAACAACCAAGGCCATTTGCTTGGCTGTGTTGCCAATTACAGTAGGAAGCTGCTTCCAGTCCTTTGTAGCTAGGGCTAAGACTGGCTTTTGGTGGCACTGAATGGAGCCTGGGCAGTCCTGGCTCCCACTTCTCAGCTGCACTCCCCCTCAGTCTGTTGTCCAACTGCCAGCTACTTATTGTGCCTAAACAGCCCTTTCCTACTTCTACTCTGGGACTCAGCAGTGAGGCAAACCTGGGGCTATTGTGCTGCTGGAGTTTGAGCCCCAAGCCCTTAGAAATAAAATGAAAACCCTGCTTGCCTGCTGCTGCCTTCCAAACAGCTGTGTGCCTGGCACTGTTCTAGTTCACTCACTAACCAATGACTCTTAGGGGGCCACTGGGAAATAGTGTCTTGTGTTCTCACTGCTGTCTCCAACTGCACAAGACTCTTCCCCGGTCCTGGTCAGGTCTCAGTATCACTGAGGAGCAAAGTTGCTTTCATGGTCTCCCCAGCCGCAAGGTCAGTTACACAGCTGCTCTAGCTATACCACGCAGCTACGCCTTCTGTAGCAATGAATCCTATTTTCTTCTCTGTCAGTTACCTCTCTCCCAGCTATTGTTTTCCAGACTCTTGGCACTTTGTCTTAAAGAAACTGAGTAGCTGACACTCAGCACTCTGCCATTTTTATTCTCTCAAGATAAAATTTAAAGGAGAGGGGTATCCTGGAGATGTACCCAGTAGTAGAGTGTTTATGTAGCATGCACAAGGCCCTAGGTTCAATCCCCAGCACAGTGAAAAAAAGGAAGAAGGAAAGAAGGGAGGAAGAGATGGAGGGAGGAGGGAAGAAAGAGGGAAGGGAAAAAAAGAGGAAGATGAGAAAACCCCTGAAAATTTTAAAGCAAAATAATGAAGAGTTTATTTTCTAAACATTCAATTTATGCATATCTTTCAAAGGAAAAAAATAGTTGCAAAAAGGGAAACAAACCTGGAATTACAAAAGCATTACAAAATTTCTTTACAATTCTTACTGACAATGGATTATTTACAGAGAACTATCTGAAGAAAAATTATCACTTTAAAACAAAATATATGTAAGAACACAAAAACGCATTTTCAAATATCTTAGAATTTTTTTTAAAAATCTGTATATTTCTTTTTTGAGAAAAAAAGTTCACGAATAACACCAAATACAACAACAAAAAAGTATCACAATAAATATCCTAAGAAAGCAGAGACAAGTCTTAGAAGAAACAATAATGAACAATGAAATTGATAGACCAGTCTCATAATCATTTAAATGGGCTTGCAAAGCATAATATAACTATTACCAAATACAAGAGCTCATTTAACTATTATAACTAAATACTAAAACTGCAATACTAAATACTAAAACTAAATGCAAAAAACTAGTAACCTAGAATTAAAATTCCAAATTATTTTTATAAAATCTGAGCAATAAAATACAGGGAAGAAGTAAAGTATGCTGAATTTATAGAATAACTAGAAGTTCATGGATCCAATTTATTCAAGAAAGAACAATAAACATAAAATGCGATGGCTATATAATTCCAAATATAACCATTAGTCCCAGTTACACCTGAAAATATGAAGAGGAACCATATAGCACTCATTCAGATCCTTAGTTTTCTCTCCAGTCTACAAAAAGTCAAAAAGAAAAGAAAAGAAAACCAAGTGCTCCTAACACCTGTGTTTTCCATGTTGTTGTTCTTTTGTTTTTTGTTGTTCTGAGACAGGGTCTCACTGTGCAGTTCACACTGGGCTTTAACTCACTTTGTAGCCCAGGCTGGCATCAAACTCTCAGCAATCCTCCTGCTTCAGTCCCTTGAGTACTGGGATTACAAGCGTGTGTCACCACACCCAGTTTAACAACCATGTGCTTTTTTAAAAAAATTATTTATTGACGTAAAGCATTCAAAACAGAGGAAGTGGTACAATCTATTTCTATGTCTCTATCAACCCATTCTCAGCCTTAGGAATAGGTGATTTTCTCAAGTACTTGATACAGAATTAGTGGATTTAATGGAACTGCTCCTCTCCACCTCAGCCTGGTCTGCTGCAGAACCCCAGAATTATTTCTTTAGGGAAGATTCCCAGATCAGTTCTCACCTATTGTCAATGGAGTTACCATAAGATCCTTAATACAACAGCCCAACCCACCTAATCAGTCCTTTAGCTCTGAGATTAAAAGACAAAAAAAGAGAGAGGGTTTTCAGTCAGTACAGAATTAAGTTGTAAGCAGTTATAGGACTAAAATAAGGTGATCAATTCCTAAATCTTCAATTCTATTTCTTATGTCTCATGTTTGTTCACAGGGCTTTTTCTTTTCAAACATGTTTACCAGACACAAGACCCTTCAGCCTTCATGACGTTTTCCCAGCAACAAACCTTTACACGTATTCACTGGCCCAAAACATTCTAAGACATGAATATATTTGTGTGTACATGAGCAACCAACCAAACAAGTGGTTACTGTTTTAGGAGACTGCCTAGTCATTGCTGACATCCAAAACATCTTCTAGTTTAAGCCAGGCTTCAGTTCTAGCAGGAAGCAGAGGGAACATCAGTAAAGAGCCTGAAAATACTGGTTTATGTATCCTCGACAGTGCTCAGCAGAGAGGTCGGGGGGAATCTGGCCATTGGTGGCTGGTACCATATACTGGTACAAGTGTAGATACTAAAAGAATAAGAGTGTAGAAGTGGGTTTCCACCTCCAGCTTGTTCAAAGAGTAACAGAAGACATGAGGACTTTAGTTGGGGCTGCAATACTTTGCTTTAGAATTAATAGCAATAATCACCTGACTGAGGAGTAATCATTGGCCTGGTCTGCAGGGACTAAAGTTGAGAGGCTGAAGGAAATGTCCTAATACCCTGGATCTGTAACTCCTTGAGTTCGCATCACAGAGCACTTTGAGATGGACAGTCCCATGACAGAAGACACTGAGAGAATTCCAGCACCTCTCGGGTTACCTATATGCTTCTAAATAACAGCTGGTGTACATCTGAGTTGCCTAGGGAGGTTGTGAAAAATATATCTGCTGAAGTTCCACACTGTAGCAAGCCTACACCACTGGTGCCCAGGTGCCTGCCTAGATGCCACCTGTGGGGAACCAGCCCATTCCTCCAAGCTTTCCCTACCCAGACCGCCACTTGTAGGGACCTAAGCTTGCTTGTTTGTGACCCTGACCCAGGGCAAATGATGATGAAAGACAAATGGACAGAGTCAGTTTAGCATATGGACAGCCAGGGAGCTCTCGCCTCATCTAGGCAGAGGAGCACAGCACAGCCCATCTGGCTCATCCTGCTTTATTCACCCAGACATGGGTACAAATAAAAGAACTCAAGGTTCATCTACCTTCCAATATTCACTCATACATGCTCAGGTAAGCAACTAAATCTCCTTTACCAACTTTCCCTAGAACCTGCAACATGGTGTCATCTCTGTGTGTTGCTTTTCTCCTTTGCATTCAGAGAGGAGGTCAACTAGGTCCCAGTTCTCCTCTGGTCTCCCACACCACACATACTCCTCCCACAGATAACTTTTCTCATTCAGTAGTATTGTATTGAGTTGAGGTCTTCACATCCACATGTCTAAAATTTCCAAATCTGATTTTAATGCATAGCCTCAGCTGAGATTCTGAATTAAATACTGGTATGGTAGACTTATCATCACATGTATTCTAATAGGGTCCTAAGTCTAAACTATTACTATTCACAGTAACCTCACAGTAAGCACTGTGTTTCCCATTTTACAGATGAAGATCACTCAAATATTTACATGACACCCAAAGGCACATGGGTAGTTATGGATGCCCAGGAGCTGCTCCATGTCTGAAATCCTGCAGTCACTGCTACTCCCATCTCAGCTTACTCCCCTCCTCTGGTGCTCACTCTCTTTCTCTGCCAGCTTCAGAGGAAATCCTCCTCGGTGCCAAATCTGGTCCATGACTGAGTCATGACTAGTAAAGGTCTTCTGAACCTTTGTGGTTCATTCTAATTTGTTCACTTATTCACATATTTATTATCTAGTACATGTTAATTACTACTACAACAGTGACCAAAATGGACCCTCATGGAACTCAGAGAGTCAATAGGCAAAAAAGTAAATCAACAAAATAATTTCAGGTAAGATAATGTGGTAGGATAGGACTTTTCTAATACAGTGTTTAGGAATGGTTTGATCTGTCTGAAGAAGTACTATCTGAATCTGGACCCTAAGGATGCAAATGAGCCACGCTTAGGAACGTGGAACATTCCAATGAAATGAACCAGCCAATGCAAAGACCCTGAGGGAGAGAGCTCTGGGTGTTTTCCAAAAAGGGAAAAGTACCTGGAATTTAGTCAGAAAAAAGGATGGGATGAGACAAAGGAGATGCAAAAGCTGAGCCAAATCACACAGGGTCTATATATGCCTTGGGAAAAGGCACACAACTTTTTTTTTTTTCAGTAACTGATTGCCCAAGGAAAGTTTTAAGCAAAGCAATGAAATAATCTGATTTAGGTTCTTAAAAGACCACTTTGACAAGTGGGCAGAGGGTAGATGGGAAAAGAACAGGAGTAAAAAGAAAGAGACCAGTCAAGGTTCTAGCAGTCATCCAACAGTGAGATAATGAGGTTTTAGAGGAATATGCAGGGTGGTGGTGAAAACAGAAAGAGGAAGATTATTTGAGGTATGTTCTACAAGCAGAACTGATGGATTAGATATGAAGGTGAGGGAAGAGATGGAGTCAATAATGAGTATTATTTATACTTAAAGATAGAGTAAGTACAGTACAGAGTATTATGTATACTTTACAAGTATTGGCTATGTCATTCATTTGACCCTTTATTTCCTGTCTTGAGGATTTAATGGCTTCATAATATCTTTCCAAATATATGACCAGTTCCTAAAAGAATCTTTGTCTTGTACTTCTTATCCCTCCACACTTCCTACTCAAATTGTTTCACACAGAACACTCAATGTATGGTTGTTCATTGGTAGCTTGCTACTTATATCAGTGTTGATCAAGATGCAATGAATACTACTTTGATACAACAGCCCTGATAGAAAGGAAACATATCACTAATCATAAGTATAATAACAAAATACACATTACTTCTATATTTATTATAGAAATAACTCACATCTACCAAACACTAAGTAGAGCTGAGAAAGAAGCCCCACAAAAACTAATATCAGCTTTATACCAGGGAATTCTAGGAAACTTGAGCAGACCTCAATAATTTTAATAACAATAATAGTTACTGAAATCTTGCTAAACACAAAGTAGCATGCTAGGATATATACTACCTTATTTGTTTTCCACAGAAAATCATGCATAATAGATGTTTTCTTCCTAAATAGTCTACAGATATAAAAATGAAGGCTCATGAGCTTAAATGCCCATCCAAAAGTTGCACTATTAGTAAAAGCGCCAACTCAAACTGTGGTCAATGGGGTGCCAAAATCTGCATCTATAAGAGCTGGGCAGCCTCACAGTGAAGAGGTTCATGCTAAGCCCTGAGTTAAAATGATCTCATAGGTTAGTTAATGCCAGAGGAGAAATGGTTGCATGAAAGAGCATTCTAATCAGTCTAGAAGGTTTCAACAACTCCTTCCTCCAGTGTCCACTTAGAACATTCCCAGAACAAGATAGCTGCAGGAAATGACTTCTGCATAGATGTGTGACTTCCCTGAAACCTTCTTAGTACTGATGTTTAACCCTATCATATGAGGATCAGGCATGGTCTTGCCTGGAATATGGCCCTGTCACAGATATTCCCACAATGTTTACTTCATTTTTTGTTTTAGTATTTCTTTTTAGAAATAGGGTCTTGCTTTGCAGTTCAGGCTGGTCTTAAACTCACTATGTAGTCCCAGACTAGCCTTGAACTCGAGGTGATCCTCCTGCTTCAGCCTCCTGAGTGCTAGGATTACACATGTGTGCCACAATACCCACTCCCCATCATATTTAAAACAGATCACTGCCACTTTTACTCAGACCAGTGGTACCCCATAAACTAGGTAGTTTGTTAAGAGACAATAATTAATCCAACAGATGTCATAGGAGATAACAAAAATATAATCCTACATGAAAGCTCCAAAAACTTTTATCACAAGGAAACATTTAGACAGGTTACATGCAAAGGAAAGAAAAAGTAAACAGCACAAATTTGCATGGTATATGCATAGCAGTGTCCATTAAAGCATGTTTCTCTGGCTAATTACATTATTTTTTTTTTTGTCTTTTTTTCATTTCTATCAGTACCGGGGATCAAACTCACGACCGCCTGCTTGCAAGGCAGGTGCTTATGCCGCCGAGTTAAATCCCCAGCCCCACTAATTACATTATTAAGTAACACCCTTTCAATCTGTATCTGGGACACAGTCAACTATGAATGTGGATAACAATTTTTTCCTTACTCTCCAACTGTCTGTGATTTTACTCAATCAATTTCAAATTACAGAAACGTGTTATGAAAGTTTTAGGACCAAATTTATAATATAACTTTATCTCATGTCTTGAAGGCAAAAACTGTTTATGTACTCTGCTAGGTTTAATATTCTACCAAAGAAAATATTCCAGAAGGAAATCTGTTTGATGAAAGGTAGAGCCAATTTATGGCATTTAATCAACAACTGACTATATCACAAATACCACCCACACTGGCTGCTGTTCATTCCCAACATCAGAACAATATTGTGGATTGATGACAGAAATAACACAGCAATCTAAAACTTCATCTAGGACTGTTTAGAAATCAATAAAACACAGTCTGAGAAAGGATAAACAGTGGCCAACACTGCCTATAAATTGTGGCAGATCTTGTACCAGTTGTGAGGGAAATGAATAACAGAGCTATTTCACATATTCTCCAAAAAGAAATTTTCCCAGAAAAATAAACAAGAACTAGATGTAAAGCTGTACCAAAGAGCAGAAACAAGTGCTAAAACCAAAAAAAAAAAAATCACATTAAAGTCAGGTTTTATTTTTACCTAACAATAATAAAAAGAAGTCTCTATCATGCCTTTGAATCAAATTTCAAGTTTATGCATCATCTAGAAACCAGAGCAACATGGGGTTCGAAGGGTCTAAGCAGATAAATGCCTGAATGTGTGCTCCAGTCATCCTTTAAATCAGATAATTCAACACAATACCTGCCTTCACCTTCTTCTTTCCTGAAAACATTCCTTTCCCCTACTAAATGGTAGCTCTTGGTAGTCTGTGCCTATACCCTATAATTTTTAAATACTTCTTGCAGTCGTGTGAACTAACAAACATTACTATGAACATTAATCTTCGTGAGGTTCACATGCAAGTAAACAGTCTAAGCTGGCTACAAAATATAATCTATAGGGGCTGGGGATTTAGCTCAGCAGCATAAGCGCCTACCTTGCAAGCGCATGGTCATGAGTTTGATCCTCGGTACCAATAAATATATGTATATATGTATATATAACGAAGTTTCATGAATTTCACAGCATGTTCTGAATTTGGTTACCTATAATGAGACCCTCACTGCAGGCTCACTTGGATACTAAGAAGAAATATACATACATACACACATACATAAACATATACTCACAGTAGTTCCTCAGTTTGAGTATAATTTATTTTATGACTTTGGGAGAAATGGCTACGTTGGTGTTTGTATGGGGAAGATGGCTAGGGTCATGTTTGTGAACAGAAAAAATTTTGCCAAACACTTGTTTTTAAACATTCATGAATTGGGACTGGAGATTTAGCTCAGCGGCATAAGCGCCTACCTTGCAAGCAGGCAGTCGTCGATAAAAAGCAAAAAGACAAAAAAAAAAAAAACCATTCATGAATTGAGGTAATACTGTACATGCACACACACACACACACACACACACACACACACACATGCACATACACGCTGATGTTAGGGGTTGGAATACAACATCTGGATATATGACAAGTTGAATTGAGAAAATCTTATGACAACCACCAACGGAAAATGTAAGGTATGGTATGCCATGAGGTTCACTGTCTCTGCCTGATAATTAACTGCTGCAAACTAACAAGCTCACCAGTACCAAGAAGGCTGTAAAGGCAGTTAAAAAAATGTAAAAATTACTTTTTGATGTATTTTGAACTCTGCAGCCTTCTACAAATGTTAGCCTTGACTAGTAGTATCTTTTCTTCTAATTGTATTCATAGAGCTCATTTGGAGGAAAAGGAATTTTTCCATTTTACATAATGACAATAACCATCAATAGTGTCTGGTGTGGAAGTAGCTAGAATTTGAGCACCTCAGAAACTGAAGAGAGAGTCACAAGATGAAGTATGAGTGGGTAGGAATAAAAAAAGAGGTTATTTTCTTGTAAGTATCTTTCATTCAAAGAGGTGATCATAGTTTTTGACACTTTGAACTGAGTATCACTGTTTTTTTCAAAAGATAATATGAGAACTCTTCGTTTTAATTTTCCATGTGTAAATAAAATATTGGAGCTGAAAACGAAGTAAATGTCAAAGTTAAAAAATTTTAGACCTTCCCACTCCATGATAAGAAGTTTCAAGATCTTACATTTTTGTTAAAAATGTACCTCCCCACTGCCCGCTGCAGAACGTGCCTCTGAATGATAGCAGCAGTCACCGGCAGCTGCTCTGCACTAGACCCAGTACCCAGAGTTCTGTATTACTCTCTCATTAAATCTTCATCATAACTCTCTGGGATGAAAACTGTCTCCTCTGCAGAAGGAAATGAGTTCAGAAAATTTTATAAATGGTTACACAGTTAGTGAATGGCTCAGCCAACACCCCAGGCTATCTGACTCTAAAACTCTTGTTTCACCACTTGGCAGTCGTACAACAGTTATCGTGCATTTCGCACACTCTGTTGAATCCAGCCATTTATAGACATATTTCAGTGGCATCCACTTAGCACAAAGGTAACCCAAGTGACTTACTTGCATACAGCAATTAAGTCAAGGGAGTTTTGTAAACTCTACTGCAAATAAGTCAATACGGTTTTAAAGATGGTTTTAAAAGCAAGTCAAACAGTGTATTAAAATGTTTTAAAAGATCAGCATGCAATGAGGAGTCAGAAAAAGTATGAAGGAATGAAACATTCCATCACTGGAACACAGGTAATAAACGCAACATGTGTGTGTAACTACTCCATCTCCCTCCCCATGGCAGACATACAGATAGTCACGGCAGCCTCCTATGGCACATCCAGATGTGGTCTCAAAATTGCTTCCAGATGTTAGAGCAGTGGTAGTCACGGAGCCCAACTACTCAGGAGGGTGAGGCAGGAGGATCATTTGAGCCCAGGAGTTCAAGCCCAGCCCAAGCCACATAATAAGACCTCATCTCGGGGCTGGGGTTTAGCTCAGCGGCATAAGCACCTGCCTTGAAAGCAGGCAGTCGTGAGTTCGATCCCCGGTACCGATAAAAAGGAAAAAGACAAAAAAAGAAAAAAAAAAAAGACCTCATCTCAAGAAAACACAAAACAAAACAAAATGTAGTAAAACTTACATACTTAAATTTATTAACTTCTGCTCCAATTTACATAAGAACCTTTTCAAACCTGTTGGGGACCAGGGGATATGAAATAATAGTTTACTATGCTGAGGACCTGGCTGCGTGACTGGGGTCCTGTGATCTTGAGATCTGTGTGACCTCACTTTAAGTACAGAGAAGTCTAGGGAAGGCAACTGGTAACTAACTGCAGCATTCCTAAGGCAAGATAACACCTCCCGAGGACAATCTGAAAAATGCAGGCATACACTGATATGGAGAAGGACTTATTCTTCATTAAACAGTCCCCATTTACTATAGCTACTGTCCCATGAAAAGTGTACTACCCTTTGCCCAGGCTTCTCACTTACCAATAAAAGTGGGTCAGCTGCGGAGACTGTTGTGCCTGTCTCCTAGAGGCAGGTTCCTCCTAGACCCCTCGTACCTTGAGTACTGTCTTTTGTCTTTCTTTAGGTCCCACTGTTCCCCCTATTGGTATATAGGGATCTGATCAGTCCCTGGCACAAATCCTTCTGAATTTTATGAAGATGAGACTTGGCTCTACTAAGAAAATCTCAAAGATGAAGAGTAGATTCAGCAACCCTTTGGGGTGGGTCCTAGACCACACTGCACTTAAAAGGGTATTCACTCCAGTGTCTCTTTCCTTCCAGCTCTCCCATCCCAGCCTTCAACCTCTGGGCTCACTGAGGATACTTTCCCATGACATCTGCCTTCTAGAAACATGCTTTGGAGCAGTAGCAGGGCTGGGGATTTAGCTCAGTGGCATAGGTGCCTGCCTGGCAAGCATAAGGTTGTGAGTTCAATCCCTGGTCAAAAAAACAAACAAACAAAACACCTAGATAGTGGCTATTGATCTCCTGTTGTCTTGATTTGAAGTGTGTGTCACTTACATTGTTTTCTTCTGATCTGCTTTGTTCTGTTTTGTTATGCTTTGTTGTACCCTCTTTAATATAAAAAAGATAGTGGCTTAATATAACTCCTCTGTGAAACGGGAAATAATCTATTAACCTTATAAACCTGTAAGCATTGGCCACCTCTACAGAACCAGGCTCTGCTGTGGGTAGGCTTCAGAAACCATGTCTGTGCTTGTTGATCAATCAAGGCAGCAGTTCTGCCTATACTCACAGCCCTAGGGCTGTGAAGGCCATGTGTGCAGGTAAGCGGAAGCCGAGTCAGTCTGAAGGCATCTTTCTGCTCTTGCTATCAAAGCAGAGATCACATGCTAAGGGAGAAGCAAACAAGAAGGCCCAGGAAACAAAGCAAAGAGATACAGAATAAAAAGAGGTGACACCAAACCAGGGCCACAGTCTCTGTAAGGCTTGGCCACAGGATGAGCCAGGATGGACTCAGGGGACAATGAATATAGCCTGCCACTGCCTATGGCACTTTCAGAGGGAGATCCAGGACCAGCATAGGCCACAACATGCCAGCCCCTGCAACGGACCTGGAGAGATCCTGTAGCAGAAGCCTACCCCATTGCTGAGCTCCCAGATTTATAGTCCAGTAGGAGAAACCAATACAAAGCACAAGAATTATCATAAATAATACACAAATATATTAAGTTCTAAGGCAAAAAATAATGTTAGACATCATATTTCAGCTGAAACTTGAAAGGTAAGACAACAGTTACTATGCAAAATCCAAGAAGGTTCTATTGAATATGTGTAGGTAAAATGTGTATTATCCATTCAGCTTCAAAAAGGAATAAAGTTGATACATGCTACAACATGGATGAATCTTGGAAATATGCTAAGTGAAAGGAGACTTTATAACAGGCAAATACTGATATCTGAAGCATTTATCTACACATATATCACGTATCTGTATATATGAAGTATCCAGAATGATGATGTGGATGAAAATGCTCTGGAAATAGACAATGATCACAGTTGCACAACACTGGGAATGTACTTTGTGCCACCAAATTGTGCACTTCTAAGTGGTTAAAATAATGAAGTTTAGGTAGATTTTAACACAATTTTGTTCTAATTTTTAAGCGGGGCACAGTAGAACATGCCTGTAATACCAGCTACTTGGAGATCGGAAGCAAGACCAACGCCATCAACTCTGCAATTCTATTCTAAAACAAAACAAAAAAGGCTGGGGAGCCAGGCATGGTGGCACACGTCTGTAATCTCAGCTGGAAGGCTGAGGACGGAGGATGGCCCCGAGTTTGAGCTACACAGTAAGATCAAGACTGGCGTGGACTACGTAGCTACACAGCCTCCAACCTGAACTCTGCATTTGTCATTAACAATAACACAGTTAAAGTGATTCCCACCCCTTGTACCTGGTTTGGCTGAAATCCAAAATTTTAAACTCTTTATATTACCACTTTTGACTTGCTTCTTTTCTAAAAATTAAAGAAAAGATAATAAATAAAAAATGAAAAATAAGAAATTCAAGTTAGAGATTTTATCTTTCCCAGAGTTAATGGGAATGTGACTGAAGCATTTCAGTGCATTCCTACCTAAATGCCAGGAGGAGCCCCAGGGGACCCTGGCCTTGGAAGCTTTCAGGCCTCACCTCCAGCTCCCATGTCTGAGGCCTGGGAAGAAGAGGGCCCAATGGCAGGCACCCCACCAAGACAGCAGAGTGTCTAGGGCACAGTGACCAGTGAAGGTAAACAGCAAGACCCACCAACTGTACTTTCGCTGATGGGAAAAGCCCAACATAGAACCCAAAAGTGGTCTGTAACTCAGCTGCCCCTTCCCAAGCACCTGCTCCTGGCAACAGTCAACCGCCATTTGCTAGTGTTTTCAGTGGAATTCCCAGTTCCTGCGGCTTCATGATACTGAGCTCAAAATACTGCCGCCTGCTGGCACATGGCCTACCTGCTAGAGCCCAAAAAAGGCTGAAGGGTACATAAGAAGTGGTGTGCATGTTCCAAGCAGAGCAGCGAAGGCAAAGAGAAGCTGAGGCGAGGCGGTGTGGCAACTCGGGGAGGAGGAGGAGGTGGTGTCAGATGCAGGGGGGCAGTCATCAGAGTAGGGAAAGAGAGGCGCTTTCTACCAGGAATGTAACAAGCACTCTCCCCTAAATTAACTTTGTGCAATCTTAACCCAGATAGCTACTAATTTTCAAAGTAATAAACTATTTTGATATAGAATTCCCCATAGAAATCCTTACGACTTCTGGACATGCAATATGATATATTTTACTTAAATTCACAGGAATTGTACATATTGAGGTAGATAGAGTAATATTTGACACACGTATACTATACAGTGTAGAGATCAAATCAGGGTAATTAGCATTTGTATCCATAAGGGTTCTTTGTGTTGGAAACCTACAAATTCCTCTCTTCTAGTTCTTTATAAAAGACACTGTTGTCAACTACAGCCACCCTGTTGTGCTATGCAGACTAGAACTTCTCCCTTGTCTAACTACATTTTGGTAGCTGCTATCTGACCTGCTTCTGTCCCCTCGCCCTCTCACACTTCCTATCCTCTGGTGATCACTATTCTACTTTCAACTTCTATGAAACTGACTTCTTTGTATTCCACTTATAAGTGAGAACACAGCATTTGTCTTTCTGTGTCTGGCTTGTTTCACTAAACATATTGCCCTCCAATCGATCCCTGTCATTTCAAATGACAGAATTTCATTCTTCTTACAGCTGAAGACTTGCCTCCGTAAATCTCTATCTATTCCTTTATCCATTCACCTGTTGATAAGTTGACTGGGAACTTGGTTATTCCCAGTCTTGCCTACTGTAAACAGCATCACAATAAACAGGGAAGCACAGGTATCACTTTGATATGCTGATTGCTTCCTTTGCCCATAATCCAATTAGAGGGACAGGTGAAGCTTACATACTTTTACCTTTGGTTTTTGAGGATTCTTCTTACTGTTTTCACTAATGGTTACACGCTAATTTACATTTCCATGAGGCGCTATCTTCCTCATCCTCGCTGGTAATTGCTATTTTCTGTTTTCCTGTTAATAGTCGTTCTAACAGGATAACATAGTGTCTGACTATGGTTTGATTCACATTTCCTGATAGTTAGTGATGCTGAATATTTTTCATATACTTGTTGGCCATCTGTATATATTCTTTTGAGATCAAAGAAAGATCTATTCAGATCATTTGCCCATTCTTTAATCAATTCTTTCTATTGATTTGAATTCCTTATATTCCTGGATATTAATCATTTGTCAAATGAATATTTTGCTAATATTTTCTCCCATTTTGTAGGCTACCTCTTCACTCCACTGATTGGTTCTTTCATTATATGTTCATTTTAATCCAAGTTTCTGCATTATAATCAATCTACTGAAAGATAAACTCAATTAAAATGTACCTTTATAATTTTCTTATCTTTTCTTTTTTTGTTTTCTGGGGGTTTTTTGGGTTGTTCGTTTGTTTGTTTGAAACAGGGCCTTGCTATGCAGTACAGGCTGGCCTTGAACTCACTTATGTAGCCCAGGCTAGTCTCAAACTTGTGGTGACCCTCCTGCCTCAGTTTCTTGAGTGCTAGGATTACAGGCATGTGCCATCCCACCCAGAAGTACCTTTGTAATTTCTCAATCCTAAGAATAATGAAATGTGTTTAAAACCCATCAAAAGGATTAACTTAGTCATGCACATCATAAAGTTATGTAATAAACCCAATAAAAAATTTTTATTTTTTCCAAAATGAAAAACTCTTTATTACTTTATCTATGAAAAAACAAATCCCACTCATACAGAAGGGGTATATAATTTAAAAATCATCCAGAATCCTCCTCAATGGAAATTATTACCATGAACATTTTGCCAAATAGTCTTTTAAACTTTTTCCTAAGTATCTCTACATAGAAACTTTTTCAAAATGGAGACTATTTTTCATAGAGTTTGTAACTTAAACCATTAACATATGTATGTGAGTAAATAATATTTTCTAACACAATTTTTGCTGGTTATAAAACAATTTGTTTCATGAATATGCTACGATTTATTAAACCAATGTATTGATACATATCTGAGATTATTTCCAATAATCTCATTACTATAAATAGTTATAAACAAATATAATAAGAAAAATAAAAGTGCTAGTGCTTTACACTTTATTTTACAAATAAATCTGAAAATCCAGCTAAAAGACATGAGTCAGTTAAATATACAGTGCTTAGAATACACTTAGTATATAGTGCTCTACGAGTGCACAAAATCAAAAGGCAAAATCACGAATGTTGAAACACCAAAGCTATTTACATGAAAGTCAGGAATAAGATAGGAACACTCAAAGTCAATACTACTTAAATTTTCATTGTGAAAACACTAGCCAAGCAACCCATCAAGAGAGAACCTAACTAGATTATAGAAAAATACAGAACAGTAAAAGATAGAATTATCATTATTTGCACATGACAAGATACTGTTCCTGAAAATACCAACGGAACCCCCTGAGAACCTAGCGATTTACTGGATTTATTTAATTTACCTACTCTCTCAAAGTGAAATACAGATAAATGTGAAAACAGTGTCAAGGTGGCATAACTGGGAGCCTGAGACTTTGGAAAACTCACCTTGGCAATATAACCCAGGAGGTGCCCAGGTGCCCAGCGGGGTGCAACTCGACACAGTATCTTCTGGGACCCTGAAAAATCCTTCTTTGCAACTATAGCGGACCTGGCTGCCGAGCCTCGAGCTGTAATTTCCTACGATATAGCCGCCCGGGACCTCTGGAGGGGGGCCGCAGTCTATTTCTGAAAACCAGTATGTGTCAAATGTATTAGTATGTGAACATAAATTTCCAAAACTCACATCTTTCTACACCTCCCCTCTCCTCACATCCATATCCAGGGCCTATTCTAAGTACTCTCATTCATTTCCACCTGATTTCTAAGCATATTTCCAATGGTGGTTTTATTCATTCCTTTTATCTTCCACAGAAAATAGCATCTACATATGAACAAAACTGAAAAAACTTAGCAACTGACACTCACTAATTTATACTAACTAAAGAAACCCCCTCTCAATAAAGTAAAAATTTTAAATTGCAAAATACATTAAGATCCATGAACATTTATAATTTTCAGGGTCAGTTTTATAACGCTGTGGCTTTCCTACAGAACTTGTGTTTACCATCTAACAGAATGGTTAATATCAAAATATCTATTAAGCCACGTATGGTAGTGCATGACTGTAATTCTATTAGTCAGGAGGCTGAGGCAGGAGGATCACAAAAAGTTTGAAGCCAGTCTAGGCTACATAATGAATTCAAGGTCAGCCTGAATTACATAGCAAGACCCTATCTCAAAAAAAAAAAAAAAAAAATACACACACACACATTAACCTTTTAGGGATGGTGCTGTCCAACTTGGGTAACTTAGCACTTTAGCAAGACCTCATCTGAAAAATTAAAAATTATTTTTAAAAATGGGCTGAGGATGTAGGTCACAATGAAGGTCTTGGATTCAATCACCAATAAGGAAAAAAAAAGTTTAAGAGCTAAAATACTTAGTATTTAGTAATTTCAGTTTCTCTTGCATAGCCCTTCCAATCCTGATTAGGTTGTACAGATATGCAAAAGAATCTATCCCCACAGAGACCTAAAAACACCAGAGCACAAGAAAGTGACACCGCGGGATTCCCTGTGGGAAGAGGCTCAGTCACTGTCACTCACCTGTGCACACCGTGGCATCTCTGCTCGGGTGGAAAGGCTCAGGCCCACCCCTGGGCAAATAGCCATCCATGCAGTAGCACTCGAAGCTCCCATGAGTGTTGACACACCGACCTCCAGGCCTGCACAGTCCAGAAACTTCACACTCATCTACGTCTTCAGACCCGCCCCAAATACAGGGCAAGGAGGAAAAAACAGAAAGAAAAAGAAAGAAGGGACATCATGACAGCCATCTTTCTCATATCATTTGCCAACTTTTATCAATGACCATTTGTTTGCAACTGTATCATGCATTTTATTTTACTCCCTGAAGTTTCATCTCATATAGCCTTCACTCAATAGGCAGAGAAAACACAGGAGGTGCTCAATAAACACACCCTGGACTACACAGCAAGACCCCGCACTTCATGGTGAGACCCTGTTTCGAAAAAAAAAAATGGAGCTCAAAATACAAAACAATTTATACTAGCATGAAACATGCCAGCAATTGACAAGTGAATATCCAGCTCATGAGCATGCGATAGTATGTCAAGTCGTGAGGGAGAAGTGAAAGGGTTTAGTAACATTACCAAGATTAGAAGGCATAAAACAGGCTTCGGGAAGGACAAGGCACACTACTTGAGACTTTTCCCCTTGCTACAGACTGCCACAGATGGTATACATACAGCCAAAAACTGTATAATAGGTCAGACACTGAAGAAGAAATCTCTCTGCAGGGAGCTCATGTATTCCCAGAACTGCTTTGCGAAGCTGAAGAAACCCATCAGAACCACACACATTGGTTTCATTGAGAGAAAAAAAGCCCTGCTAAAAATGGCACTTAGCCAGGTGTGGTGACGCACACCTGTAATGCCAGCACTCAGGAGGCTGAGGCAGGAGGATCGTTGCAATTTGAAGATCAGCCAGGGCTACAAAGTGAGCTCAAGGCGAGCCTGAACTACATAGTGAGACTCTATCTGAAAAAGACACAAATAAATAAACAAGGCACTCTTCTTAGATATCCCCGAGGACCATGGGAGGGCAGGAGGAGAAGGTTGTTCCTTAGTTGCTCCTGGACTGGGATTTCAAAGCAATTTTAAGGAGGACTAACATAAAATGGCCAACATTCTCTTTTCCCACCCCCCAGTACTGGGGATTGGCGTAAAATCTTTGCACTGGGCTACATTCCAAACACTTTTTTTATTTTTTTTTTTTTTATTTATTTTTTTGAGACAAGGTCTTGCTAAACTGCTAACATGCCCAGATTGGAAACTTCAGATCCTCCTGCCTCAGCCTTCCAGAGTGGTGGAATGACAGGCATGTGCCACCACATCCAGCAACACACCCAATATTCTATTTTGCCAGAAAAGATCTTTTTTTTAAAATGTCAAATAAACTATTAACATTGTAATTTCATAAAAGAAAGGACCTTTTAGTGCCCAAAATAAGAAAGAAAATAGAAAACCTCAGAGTGCTTTTTAAATTTGTTTAGTGTGGTCTTATGAAAGTTCACAATCTGAGTCGGCGCCATCATGGACTGCAGAGGAAAACAAGAAGTCAACAAAAAGCTAAGGCCTCCTTTGAGTCTGCACCATGCGCGGGCTGACAGGGAGAACCAGATACCAGCCCCTTCAGGTGCACGGGCAGGGAGACAAGAAGAGCCGACGTCCCTCCCTGCCCCCCTCACCCATAAGCACCTCCCTGCCCACCCTCACCCATGGCTGATCTCGAGAAACACAGGCTGTGATGCCAGCTAATGAGGTAAAATACAACTTAATGTTTGCAGTGTTTAGTGTTTCACTGACTTTGCAGGCCTAAAGCTGGTTATCTGACCATCTATTCAGAGGATAACAATACGCAATGTAGCATACATAGGAATCTTCTTCTGAAAGGGGTGGCCATTGCTGATTCCTAATTATCTTGTTTTGAAATCCTGTATCATTCTCATTGTTTTGCTTGGTTGGGTTTTTATTCTGTTTTATCTTGCTTGATTTCATTGTCTCTGATGGCATGGGCAGCTATTTTGAGGATAACAAGATATATTATGATAGCGATATTGGATTTACTATTATCTTGTTTTGAAGTCCTGTACTGCATTCATTGTTTTGTTTTTATTGGTTCTATTCTGTCTCTGTTTTGTTTGGTTTTACTGTGTCTGAAGGTCTGCTTAGCTATTTTGAAGACAAGAGGCACTGTGGTGACCATTGTTGATTTCCTATTATCTTATTTTGAAATCCTGTGTCACTTACACTATCTTGTTTTGATTAGCTTTATTGTTTTATTTTGCTTGGTTTTCTTCTAAACTAAAATTTTTTTAATAAATTCACAATCATCTCCTTTTTCTTTTGGACTTGGACCAAAGAACACCTAGCAAGTCACAACGGTTGACACTATTTGGGAATTAGCAGTTCACTCTGTTGCTAGCAGGGCCCACACAAGCCAACAGTTGTGAATAGGCCACACCTTCAGTCCAGTATTGTGACCAATGCTTTGTGGGCAATCCACTGCACACTATTTCTCAAGAGAGGAACCTGGTTTGATCCTTAGCATCCAAAAGAAACAAAAAAGGAAGTGGAATCCACTCCCCTTCCCCTGCCCACTGCCCTTAGGCTTGTCTTGACTAGTTTGGTCAATAGAACACAGCAGAAGTTGGGCTTCACCTGAAAGGAGGCTGGTAACTTCCTTCATCCTGTTGAAATTTAGTGGCCATGCTGTTGAGAGGTCTAGGGTACTGTGCCTGGGAGAAAGGTCACTCAGGGGAACCCTAAAGATGAGACACCATATGCAGAGAGAGCCATATGGTTGAGAACAAAAGCATCCTGGGCTCTTGTTGATGTCAAGACATGAGACTTGGGAGACAAGTCCTCATCTCTGAGGGCCCTGCCACCAGCCAAGTGTGTCCACATAAGTGACCCAGTCTAAGCAGATGGAGCACAGCCACCCAACCAGCCCAGTCATAGGATGGTGGGAAGCGATAAATCATTGTTTTTAGCCACTGTATTTAGGGGAGACTATTACAGAAGTATGCAGCATAAATAATCCAAGACACCACTGATATACACAGAGATGTACAAGTCCAAATACGTGAGATTAAGAGGCAAACACATTAGTTTTTTTAAAAAAGACTGCAAAAACAATGAAATCAACCAAGTGTGGTGGCACACACCTCTAATTCCAGTACTTAGGAAGTTGGGGCAGAAGGCTCAACATAAATTCAAGGCCGGGGGCTGGGGATTTAGCTCAGTGGCATAAGCGCCTGCCTTGCAAGCAGGCAGTCATGAGTTCAATCCCTGGTACCGATAAAAGGAAAAAGACCAAAAAATAAATAAATAAATAAATAAATAAATAAATTCAAGGCCAGCCTAGTCTACATAGAAAGTTCAAGGCCATTCTAAACTACAGGGTGAGACCCATCTCAAAAAACACAAACGAGCAAACTGAATTTATAAAAAATGATGCGAGGTAGAAATAATGGGGCAACTGCAAGTAAGCAGTCGTGAGTTCGATCCCTGGTACTGATTTAAAAAAACAAAAGAAAGAAAGAATGGGGCAAAAACAAGATGTTATGAAAATGGATCCAAAATATTGGATATCCACTTAAGAGGAACAGCAGAAGAGAAGGGAATGTACTTACACAAATTAGTCTCAAAGTGGAGAAAAATACCCCTCAGTTCATACATCCAAATCCAAACAGTCTGCAGGTGACAGGCATGAATGCTATAAGAAAGCCATTCTCTTGAGGACGACACCACGCAGCTCTGGCTGCAAAATGAAGCTTCAACTTAAGTAGCAGGAGCACTGACCCTGCTTTCTCCTGCTGCCTCTCTCTGGAGCTGCCTCACTTACCTCCAGGCACCAGGGTCCCTTAGGCCCACCCCTAATTCTTTCTGTCCCAAGTATGAGGTCCTACCCATTCTCCCCACCCTACGTAGACAGGGCAGAGATGTAGTTGCTACGGCAGTCTGTGCAGAAATGTCTGAGCCGCTTAACAACTTCAGTCTAACACAAAGATGACATACTGCACTATCTCATTTAGAAATCTCCAGAATAGACAGATCCGGGGCTGGGGATTTAGCTCAGCGGCATAAGCGCCTGCCTTTCAACCAGGCAGTCGTGAGTTCGATCCCTGGTACCGATAAAAAGGAAAAAGACAAAAAAAAAAAAAATCAGAATAGACAGATCCACAGGGACAGGAAGTGGATTCCTCACTGCCTGTGTCAATGGGAGAAGGGGGGGCTGGTGGAGATGATAGGTATCTGCTTTCTTCAGGGGAGATGAAAACGCTCTAAGTTCGAAGGTGACATTTGTGGAATTCTGTGAAGTGTATGCTATAAATGGGTACATTTTACAGGTCTGACATCTCAGGGAAGGTGTTATTTTGGGGAAGGGGGGTACCAGGGAACGAACTAATGACCATGAGCTTGCAAGACATGCGTTTATCCCTGTATTGCTCTCACCATCTTGTTTTGGCTGATTTTCCTCTATTCTGTTTCACTTGATAGTACCAAGTTCGAAAGTATAGGCAACAACTGTGAAGACAATAAGATTCATTATGATGCCCATTCTGGTTGACTATTATCTTCTTTTAAAGTCCTGTAATGTCTCCAATGTTTTCATTTTATTCTTTACTGTTTTGTTCAATTTTATTATAACTGATGATATAGGCAATTCTTTTTAAGATAGCAAGAGGCAGTATGGTAACCAATGTTGATCACCTTGTATTTTGTTTTTACATTATGTATTATGTCCATCCTTTTGATTTGACTGACCCTGTTCTGTTATGTCATATTTGGTATTACTCTCTTCAAAACAAAGTAGTAAGAACTGGGGGAGTAATAAAACCCAAAATGTATAATTGTCATTGTACAAAAGAGAGGAAAAGAAAGTGCTCTAAAGGACATAAGTGCATGTATATTTAAGTGTATAAGATAGATAACCATATTACTGAGTTTTGTTGGATCACTGAACAGAACTGTTTGCAGTCTCACTGTTTGAATGTGTACTTTATATGCTTTAATTTTCTAACTTGAACAACTATTTCTAAGATGACAATATGTAATCTATTAACTAGTGATTTCCCACTATTTATTTTTTCTGAAATTCTGTATAACTTGTACTCTTTTTCTGTTTTGTTTTGTTCTGTTTTTTCTTTTTCTCCTTAAATAAAATTTAAAAAAAAAAAAAAAAAAGACATGCATTTATGAGTCCCGGGAGCTTCACCACCACTGCCGCCACCACTGTGGAGCAGGGGCTGCACTGTGGGGGAGGTTCAGGGCCTCCCTGCACTGCGCAGGTGACCTTCTCTGGGTCCAGGGAGCTTTGCCTATACTGCCATCACCAGAAGAGGAGGGAGCTGTGCTGCAGCGGAGTTTTGGGGCCTGCCTGGGCCGGGCCTGTGGCCCTCTTTCAGACGTGGGAGTTTCACTACCCAAGGAGGTGGGTTTCTGCTCACCATCTGAGCCCCAGGAGAGTTTGAGATCCTTGCTATGGGTGATCGGGGACCGCCTGGCTTGCACCCACGCTGGACTGGGCTCAGCGGGTTTTGGGCCTGCCTGGACTGCCTGGTGGCCTTCTTTTGGTCTGGGGAGCTTTGCTGCTGGAGAGGGTAGCCACCTTGCTGGAGGAGGCTTTGAGCCTGTCTGGGCCACGTCCAGTAACCTTCTTTTAATCTGGGGGCTTCGCTGTCCAAGGAGGGAGCAGTGCTGCCAGAGGAGTCCCAGGAGCCCAGGACATAAGAGACAATTTCCAGCACGCCCAGGGGAAGCTTTGAAACACAGAAATACAGGAAAATGATAAAACAAAAGACCAAAATGCAATCTCAAACATCCAGCCCATCACAAGAAAGCCTAGGAGCCATATACATGGAAGAAAATATATGCCATACACCTGAAATACCTGAAATAATAGTAACTAAAATAAAGAAGCAACTCTGGGAAGCTTTAAAGACATTCAAACTAGAAATAATCTGCCAGGTAAAGAAGAAATGATAAAAGTAATGAAAGAGATACTGAACACATCTAAAGAAGACACAGTTAAAAAATTAGAGAAACAAAACAAAAAGATAGAATCCCTGGATGGACAATATAAGAAACAAACAGAATACATAAAGCAGATTCAAAGAGATATACAAGAAATCAAAATTTCCATTGAAAGTTGTCAAAATCGCCTCAACAAAAGTAAAAATAGAATTTCAGATCTCGAGATTGCAGCTAGTAAACAGGAAAGGAAAGATCTCTTTAAAATAACAAAGAATCAGGAAATAATTCAACAGCTGCAAGATGATTCAAAGAAAAACAATGTAAGGTTGACAGGGATAAAGGAAAAAGAAGGGGACAACACAAATGATATCAAGAGACTATTTACAGAAGTAATAACCAAAAATTTCCCAAACATGAGAATGGAAACTGACATTAGGATTAATGAAGCACATAGAACTTCAAATAGCCATAACCAAAATAAAACTACACCCAGACATATAATAATCACCATCCCAGAAACCCAACATAAAAGTAGAATATAAAAAGCTGTTAGAGAGAAGAGACAGATCACCTATTAAGGAAAACCTATCAGAATCACAGCAGACTTCTCAATACAAACAATGAAGTCAAGAAGAACATGGAGTGAAGTATTTCAGATCCTAAAGGAAAATGATTTTCAACCTAGACTGATATACCTTGAAAAACTGTCCTTCAAAATGGATGGAGAAATAAGATACTTCCAGGACAAAGAACAGCTGAAGAACGTCATGATCACCAAGCAAACCCTGCAAAGAATACTGAAGGACAGTTTAGATACACATAGGAAAAAACCACTAAGCAAGGCAGACAAACATAATGGAAAGATAAAGATGCAACAGCAAAAAAATAACATGTCACCAATAAACCAATATGTAACAGTTATATCCATTAATGTAAATGGTCTCAATTCACCAATTAAAAGAAACAGACTGGCAGAATGGATCAAGAAACAACATCCAAACATATGCTATCTACAAGAAACCCATCTAGGGCTGGGGATTTAGCTCAGCGGCATAAGCACTTGCGTTGCAAGCAGGTGGTCATGAGTTCAATCCCCAGTATTGATAAAAAAAAAAAAAAGAAAGAAACCCATCTAACCCAAAAGAAAACTCACTGACTGAAAGTCAAAGGATGGAAAACAATACTACATGCAAAGGGAACCCAAAAAAAAAGTGGGAGTAACTATTCTGTTTACAAACAATGTGAACTTCAAACCAATAATGATCAGAAGAGATAAAGAAGGTCACTACATACTGGTTATGGGAAAACTGCAAGAGGAAGAGATAACTATCTTAAATATATATGCACCAAATTCCAGAGCACCCAGCTATATAAAACAAGTAATATCAGAAATTAAAAACCAAATTAGCAATAATACAATTTTAACACACCATTGACACCAATGGACAGATCAACCAGACAGAAAATCAGCAAAGAAATAACAGAACTGAATCACACCTGTGAACAAATGACTTGATAGACATATACAGAGTGTTCCATCCAACAACATTGGAATATACATTCTTCTCAGTAGTACATGGGACATTCTCTAAAATAGACCACATACTAGCCCACAGAACATATTTAAATAAATGCAAAAGAATTGAAATAATCCCATGCATGTTATCAGATCATAGCGTCATGAAACTAGAAGTTAATTATAAAAGAAACTGCAAAAACCCCACAAACATGGAAACTGAATAATACACTCTTGAGCAATCAGTGGGTCACAGGGGAAATTAAAGAATAAATTAAACAATACCTACAAGCAAACAAAAATACAAATACAACTTACCGGAATCTGTGGGATGCAATGAAAGCTGTCCTCAGAGGAAAATTTATTGCACTGAGTTCCCATATAAGGAAAACTGAACAAATACAAATAACCTGATGCTACACCTCAAACACCTAGAAAAAGAAGAGCTAGTCAAGCCCAAAGCCAAAAGAAGGGAAGAAATTATAAAAATCAGAGCAGAAATTAATGCAATAGAGATCAAGAAAACAATCCAAAAAAATCAATGAATCAAAGAGTTGATTCTTTGCAAGAATAAATAAAAATTAATAAGTCCCTAATTAAAAAAGGAAAGGAAAAGTTCAAATTCATGCAATAAGGAATGAAAAAGGTGAAATCACTACAGACTCTGTGGAAATATAGATCATCAACTTCTATTTCAAAAATCTCTACTCTCATAGGTTCGATAATACAGAAGAAATGGACAGATTCCTAGAAACATAGGAAGTACCAAAGCTAGGTCAAGAAGATGTAAAACTTCTGAACAACCCAATTTCCATTAATTAAATTGAAAATGTAATTAAGTCCTTACCTACAAAGAAGAGCCCAGGCCTAGATGGATTCACTGCGGAATTCTCCAAGAAATACAAAGAAGACTTAATGCCGACACTCCTCAAACTCTTCAATGAAATCAAAAGGTAAGCAATCCTTCCTAAGTCATTCTTGGAAGCAAATATTACTCTAGTACCAAAACCTGAGAAAGACCCAACTAAAAAAGAGAACTATAGACCAATCTCCCTAATGAACACAGATGCAAAAATCCTCAATAAAATAATGGCAAACAGGATGCAGCAAATCATCAAGAAGATTACACACCACAACCAAGTGGGATTCATCCCAGGCATGCAGGGATCTTCAACATATGTAAATCAATAAATGTAATCCACCATATGAATAAAGCCAAAAGTAAGAATCACATGATCATTTCTATAGATGCAGAAAAAGCTTTTGATAAGGTCCAACACTCATTCATGATAAGAACCTTACAGAAACTTGGAATAGATTGTTCTTACCTCAATATGATAAAGGCCATCTAAGACAAACCAAAAGCCAGCATCATACAAATGGCCAAAATCTGAAGGCCTTTACCTTAAAATCAGGCACAAGACAAGGATGTCCCTTATCACTGCTCCTATCCAATATAGTACTGGAAATACTAGCCAGAGCATTAGACAAGAGAGAGAAACAAAAGGGGTAAAGATAGGAAAAGAAGAAGTTAAATTATCATTATTTGCAGATGACATGATACTCTACATAGAAGACCCCCAAAAACTCCATTGAAAGACTTCTAGATATAATGAATAAATTCAGCAATGTAGCTGGATACAAAGTCAATACTCAAAAATCAATAGCATTTCTATACACTAACAACAAAACCACAGAGAGAGAAATAAGAGAAGCCACACCCTTCACACTAGCATCCAAAAAAATGAAATACTTAGGAATTAATCTCACAAAAGAAGTAAAAGATCTATGCAGGGAAAATTATAATACCCTGAAAAAAGAAATTAAAGACGATCTCAGAAAATGGAAAGACATCCCTTGCTCATAGATAAGAAGAATAAATATTGTGAAAATGGCCATTCTCCCAAAACCGTAATTCAGATTCAGTGCAATCCCAATGAAAACACCATCAACATACCTCATAGATTTAGAGAAATCACTCCTAAAATTCATCTGAAACCCTAGAATAGCAAAGACAGTTCTAAGCAGCAAACGCAAGGCAGGAGGCATCACAACCCCTGACTTGAAGTTATACTACAAAGCAACTGTAGTAAAATCAACATGGTAGGGGCTGGAGATTTAGCTCAGCGGCATAAGTGCCTGCCTTGCAAGCAGGCAGTCGTGAGTTCGATCCCTGGTACTGATAAAAAGGAAAAAGACAAAAAAAAAAAAAAAAATCAACATAGTACTGGAATAAAAACAGATCTGAAGATCAGTGGAATACATTAGAAGATACAACCACAACTACAAACACACTCATGTGTTTATCTTTGATAAAGGGGCCAAACATGTTCACTGAAAGAACAATAGTCTCTAATAAATGGTGCTAGATATACAAAGTTATACCCAAAGATTTCAAGGAAAGAGACACTATGGTAACTACTTATATGTCAGGGTATCTTGTGGTGAAACACTATTTTGCTTAAATGGTTATGCTTTGACCTGTGCTGTTTTGTTGTTATGCCCTCTTTTATCTCAATCTCCTTTTTTTTAATTATTTACTTTTTTATTTTTATCTTTTTAATTAAGGAAAAAATGAATAAAAAATAGCAGGATATATTATAGTAATCCACTTTAATTTCCTATTAACTTGATTTGAAACCCTGTATTGTCCTCACCATCTTGTTTTGACTGATTTTTCCCCTATTCTGCTTTGCTTTATAGTACCAAGTTCAAAAGTATAGGCAACAACTGTGAAGACAATAAGATTCATTATGACGCCCATTCTGGTTGACTATTATCTTCTTTTAAAGTCCTGTAATGTCTCCAATGTTTTCATTTTATTCTTTACTGTTTTGTTCAATTTTATTATAACTGATGATATAGGCAATTCTTTTTAAGATAGCGAGAGGCAGTATGGTAACCATTGTTGATCACCTTGTATTTTGTTTTTACATTATGTATTATATCCATCCTTTTGATTTGACTGACTCTGTTCTGTTATGTCACATTTGGTTTTACTCTCTTCAAAACAAAGTAATAAGAACTGTGGGAGTAAAAAACCCAAAATGTATAATTGTCATTGTACAAAAAGAAGGAAAAGAAAGTCCTCTAAAGGATATAACTGCATATATATTTAAGTGTATAAGATAGATAACCATATTACTGAGTTTTATTGGATCACTGAACAGAACTGTTTGCAGTCTCACTGTTTGAAAGTCCACTTTATATGCTTTAATTTTCTAATTTGAACACCTATTTCTAAGATAACAATATAATTTATTAACTAGTGATTTCCTACTGTTTATTTTTTCTGAAATTCTGTATAACTTGTACCCTTTTTCTGTTTTTTTTTTCTTTTTCTCCTTAAATAAAATTTAAAAAATAAATAAATAAATGGTGCTGGAAAAATTGGCTCTCCATATGCCAAAAACTAAAACTAGACCCATGCCTATCACCATATACTAAACTAAAATCTAAATGGATCAAAGATCTGAATATTAAAACAGAAGACAAAGTAGGTAAAAATCTTGAAGATATAGGGGTAAGTAGAGAATTCATGAACAGGAATCAAATCTCGTGGGAACTACTTTCCAGAATCAATAGCTGGGATCACATCTTATTAAAAAGTTTCTGCATGCCAAAAGAAATCTCCAGCATAGTGAAAAGAAAACCCACAAACTGGGAAAAAAAATCTTAGTGAACTGTCTCTCAAAGGACTTTTATCTAAAACATGTAAAGAATTTTAAAAAATCAGACCCTAGGGGCTGGGGACTTAGCTCCGCGGCATAAGCGCCTGCCTTGTAAACAGGCAGTGGTGAGTTCGATCCCCGATACCGATAAAAAGGAAAAAGACAAAAAAAATTTTTTTTTAATTTAAAAAAAAAATCAGACCCCCAAAATTTAAAGACTCAATCCAAAAATGGACATCTGAGATGAATACACAGTTCTCAGATGAAGAAATACAAATGGCAAATAAATACATGAAAAAATGTTCATCATCATTATTCATTAGAGAAATGCAAATAAAAACAACACTGAGATTCCATCTCACTCCAGAAAGAATGACCAGGATCAAGAAAACTACCAACAACAAATGCTAAAGAGGCTGTGGGGAAAAAGGAACTCTCCTGCACTGTTGGTGAGAGTGTAGACTGGTGCAACCACTGTAGAGGTCAGTCTGGAGATTTCTTAAAAAGCTGGGATTGGAAGGCTCCTTCAACCTACCTATTCCACTTCTAGGCATATTCCCAGAAGAACTGAAAACATCATACCACAGTGACATATGTGCATCCATGTTTATAGCAGCACAATTTGTAATAGCCAGATCTTGAAACAACCTAAGTGTCCATCAACTGAGGAATGGATAAAAAAAGTTGTGGTATTTTTATACAATGGAGTACTACTCAACTATAAAGAATGATCACATTGAGATATTTATAAATAAATGGCACAACTTGAGATCATACTCATAAGTGAAATAAATCAAACTCACATGTATAAATGCCACATAATCTCCCTAGTGTAAGAAATGGTAAGAGTACTTAAGAGTTTATGGTAATCATGATTCCCCATTACATTGCTTTGAGGCCTTATAATGATAGCATTCATTAGCTGGAATGGGTTTATCCTGGTTTGTTTCATTTTATTATCTGTGATGATATGAACAGTTATTTTGAAGAAAACAAGTCATTGTAATAGCCAGTGCTGATTTAATATCATCTTACTCTGAAGTCCTACCATGCTTTTGCTCTTCTGTTTCCTTTGGTTCTATCATGTTGTATCTTATTCAATTGTATAATGTGTGATAGTATAAACAAATTTTCTATGGAAAATGAGATAATATAGTAGCCATTGTTCATTTTCTGTTATTTGGTTCTGAATGCCCTGTAATACTTTCATTCTCTTTAATGGTTTTATACTATTTTATTATGTTTGATACTATTATATATGAAGTTATGGTCAACTATTTCAAAGAAAGAATCATTATGGTAGTCACTGTTAATTATGGGTTGTCTTCTGGTGAAATACTGTGTTGCTTACATTGTTCTGTTCCGATCTGCTTTGTTATATCCTGTTTTGTCTTAATCTCTTTAAAATAAAAAAAAATAAATTTTAAAAAAAAGACAGGCATTTATGCCACTGAGCTAAAATCCCCAGCCCTAATTATAGATAGCTTTTTTTTTTTTTAATCAGTACCAGGGATCAAACTCACAACCGTGCGCTTGCAAGGCAGGCACTTATGCCACTGAGCTAAATCCCAAGCAAAGCTATAATTTTTTAAGAGCTGGGGTTAGAGGCTGAAAATAGCTCAAATAGCAGAGTGCTTGCCTGACCTGTGTGAGGCCAGGGTTCCAGACCCAGCATTACAAAAATAAACAAACAAATCTAAATTTTACAAAGAACAATGAGAGCCATTCTGAATTCCATGGAATAAGAGAAATAAACCTACTGAGAAGAAGGAATGGTAATCTATGAGGATGAGACCCAGGACATCTTGTCTGAAACCCCAAATGCTACACAGCAATAGAGTACTATTTATAGAGTTCTAAGAAAAGGAGAACAAAATACTGTGCTGTATTTAAGCCAAGAAATGACATTTTAGAATATGAATGATCTCAGAAATTACCCTGCTGACATTTCTTTTCTTAAAAAAAAAAATTTTTTTTGAGAAAATATTTCAGCCAGTGAAACAGATCACAATAACTGTTAAGAAAGAAGAAGGACCAGGCATGGTGGCACCCACCTGTGATCCCAGCACTCCACGAGGCTGAGGCAGGATGATCCTAAATTCAAGTCCAGCCTTGGCAACTTACGAGGACCCTGTCTTAACATAAAAAATGGGCTGGAGATGTAGCTCAGTGCGAAGACCCTACGGTCAATCCTAGTACCACCAAGAAAAAAGACAAAGGAGAACAAAAGAGAAGAGCAGGGATGCAGCACAGTGGAACAGTGAGAGCATATTTAGCAGGCATGAGGCCTTGGGTCCACTTCTCAGCACTGCAAAGAAAGAGGGGAGGAGGCGGCTGGGGTAGGGTGCCATAAAGACTGAGGAGGAACAAAACTAATCAATAGGTAAAAAATAAAAAACTCTTAGTAATAGAGCCATAAAATATTTAGTGATTATTATGACAAGTCTTAAAGTAAGTACCTGTCTCGTATAGATTTTAGAGATGATTTTTATCACTGTAGCCTATTCCATTCCTGGTTTCACTTGCTGGAGCCTAAGGAGATTTTTATTTTACTCGGGTAAGAAACCATCAATGCTCTAACTCCACTGTCTTCTGTAAACAGGGTCCGGGGGGGCAGGTACCAGCAGTCAAAAGCAGGACCTTGTGCTTGCCAGGCAGGTGCTCATGCCACTGCGCTGTATCCCCAGCTGTCTTCTGTAAATTTAATGACGAACTTCTGTGCAACTCTGTCCAGACCGTTACTCAACAGGCCAGGCCCACTGATATCTATCTGCTCCAGACATCTCAGAAATACCGAGTGGTAATAAACGTTAAGATTTTTCCAGGGACCTCTAAAAATAAATAGCGTAAATGCATCTGGGGAAAAAATGACTAAATAGCAGTAGGAGGAAGACTCAGAACTTCCAGATGCTGACGGCTCTACAGCAGGACAAAGGACAGCCATCCGTCAGCTTCCTTCAGGCAGTCCCTCGACAGCCGACTAGCAATAGCGGTGATGAGGGTCATTGAGAAGGCATCATTAGTAACAATAATTCCCGCCTGTCATCTTCTAAGCAGAGGCCCGATTATTTGCCTTATGGTCTGAGGAGCAGCCACATGGTCTGTTCAGTTAGATCTGAATGCTCCAAGACAGAAGCAACCATTTTTTAAAAGTCCTATCTTCATAAATTTGTTTGTCCTGTATGATATTTTATACAAATGGGACATTTCATTGTGTACATTTTTAAATTCTTGGTTTTTTATCAGTATGTGTTTGCAATACATAATGGTTACATTCCTGGAGCAACATTGGTCCACGTATATAGCACATCTTAATTCTTTTTACTTCCTTTTCAGAGCAATAAAAAAGAACTTTTTAAGAATAAAGTTCACCTAAACAAAGAATTGGAATTGGGGATGTGAGGTTCTCTCAGGGATTGGAGAATATCCTGAGAGAAACACAGGACAGTTACAAACTGACTGGTAAGCATCCCCCACACCACAGCCCCAGCGCAAGCAGTCTCCACGGAGGGCACATCTGTGGCCACAAAAGGCTGCTCCAGGGATCCAGCTCAGAGAAATGTGAGGTAGGAGGTCAGGTGGGGAACAAGGCTCCCACTTTGGAGAGAAATCAACAGACCTCACCTGGTCTCGGCAGGGACGAGGAGTTCCCTCTAAGAACGGTGATACAGGTTGTGGGAGGGCAGTCCCTGGCACTGATGGATGTCAAAGCATGCACCCCTCCACACTCTTCTTTGTCCTCCATCTCAGCCAAGGCTGAGGGGTTGTTACATTTCTCCAAAAGCCACAGCATCACGTTCTACTTCAGGAAATGAATTTACAAAAAAAGAAGGTTGCTGCTGCATTGGAATTGGGCTGGATCCTCAAGAGTTGGGGAATTCAGAGGGACAGAGAAGAAGCTGAAGCTATTGCAGGAGTTTTCAGCAGACTCCATGAGGCCCATGGCTCCTTGGAGTCCTGTTGGCCTGCCGGTGAGAGCTGTAGGGTTCACCTCCACATCAGGCTCATTTCTCTCCACTTAACTCATCCCATGCCCCCCATCCCTTTCCCTTGACCTGGGCCTCGTGGACACCCTTAGCAGTCACTGAGGAGGCAGTCCAGGGACCAGAACACCCAGCAGCTCTCAAACAGGCTGGAGTCATCACACTAGAACCCCTGTAACTCCTTCCTCAACTGTCGCTGGTGGCCTCCAGAGAGCCTTACCTGCCGCCTGAGCCTGACACAGCTCTGCAAAGCACAAGGGGTGAAGGCAATGCACAGCGAACGTTTAAATGTTCAGATTCACTACAGTAAAAGCTGCACTACCGCCATTGATAACCTTCAATTTGAACATACTTATCATCCCATTCACTCTTGCCACTCTCTGAAGCAGTTCTAGAAGCCCTCTTTTATGAAGGTACTCTAGACCCTCAAAAAATATGGTGAATACTGCTCCCAAGTCCCATCCAAGAGAAAGACAGGCTTGTAAGAATATTACAGTGGTCCTCTCCCACCTCATTCACCAGAGCAAGCACTGTGCGACTTTCACTTCTTGCGGAGTCAAAGTGACCATGAAACACTAGGAATAGATGCAGAACATTAAAGCAACCATAACAGCACAACTAAAGACACAAAAGAAGATTTCCAGAACTTGGCATGAACAAGGACATTAATGAGTTCCAATGAGGAACAGTGTTTTGAGGGAGGTTGGTGGCAAAGTGTCCTTTACTGTGATAATATTTTAAAACTTTAAAGTCACTATATTTTTAGATCATACTTCATACAGCAAGCACCTGGATTCAGGACTCCTTAAACTCTAGGAACCAGGCTTCACAGTCACTGGATAATGCTGAGCTCGGACCCAGCCCACTGGCATTTCTCTGGAACTCTGATATAGAAAGGAACATACTACCAGCAGATCTTACAAAGGGCTAACTGGAGATGCCAGAGGGAAAGGCCATGGAAATGAATGCTAATAGATACAGAACTTAATTTTGGGATGATGGAAACACTGTAAAATGAGACAGCAGTAACAGCAGCACAAGTTCGTGAGTACAGTAAAAACCACTGAAGTGTGGCACACACCTGTAACCTAATCGGGAGGCTGAAGCAGGAGGATCATGGAGAGTTCAAAGCCAGCCTGAATTGTATAATTTCCATCTTTAAAAAACCTACAAAAAGGGCTGGAGGTTTAGCTCAGCAGCATAAGCGCCTGCCTTGCAAGCAGGCAGTCGTGAGTTCAATCCCCGGTACGATAAAAAGGAAAAAGACAAAAAAACAAAACAAAAAAAAAGCCCTGACGTAAACACTACAAGGGGTCAGGTCATTTGAGACATGTAGTTGAGGCTAGCCCTAAACTTATATAGCCTAGGCTGGCCTGGATCCCAGTGATCCTCCTGCCTCCACCTCCCAAATGCTAGAATTACAGGCATGTGCCACCACATCCAGCTGTCTCAATTTTTTTAAAGGAGGCGATCACTAAATAGTATCAGGAAGCAGAGTAAGCAGTAGGACTAGACCAAGACTTAGTTCCAGGAAGACTGGCTCTTGTTCAGTCGCACCTGTTTGACCCTTGCACATGTTTTCCTCTCCTCACCCTTTCCACCTTCTTCCTCCTCCTCCTTCTTGTTCATAACTTTTAAAAGTTGAGTGCGTGCCTTGGAACTATACTGCTAAGTACACAGCTATAAAAGGTTTTCCTGCCAAACTCCCACAGCCTTGTGAGCAATTTCAGGTACGATAATAAACACCTTTGCTTTCCTCTGACTAACACCTAGGGCCACTAACTTAACTGTCTGCCTGCCGTCTCCCACACGTGCAGCCTTGCAGGTGAGATGTGTGTGAGAAAGGTGTACTGAGTAAGTGGGCACCAGGTCATCATCTGTGAGGTTTATTTTTTAATGTGTATCTTTTTAACATACTGCATGTAACATATCACACTTCCTCAACATGTAGCCATTAATTTGCTACCTAAAACAAGATAGTATCAGATGTTTTCCCTGAGAATGTTATTCATTCATGCCAAGAATAAATCAACTATATCCCCTGAGAAATTTCACCTTGGTGCAGGTCAAGAGGAAAAATAAAGCACAGTATAAAAACAGTGGTTCTGGGCAGTAGGAAGATACTCCCCTCCCTTTATTTTCCAGGAAAACTTTTAAATATCACAAAGCATAGCTGGGCATTTAGCAGGGCATTATAGCACACACCTATAATTCCAGCACCCAGGTAGCTGAGACAAGATAATTACCATGAGTTTGAGAGCAGCCTGGGCTACATAGTGAGTTCAAGCCCAGCCTGAAAAACAGAGCAAGACCCTGTCTCAAAAAAAAAAAAGTCACAAAGCTTTATGTGCACGTGTACACACACACTTCTATACGTATGCCTACATCTGTGTTACTGACAGCCGAACTGAACTCAAGGGCCTTTGCTCTGAGCCGTACACCAACCCTCTTTTATTTATTTATTTATTTATTTTTATTTTCAGATAAGTCTTACTAATTTCCCAGGCTGGGACTGAATTTGCATTCCATTTGCCTCAGTCACTTTTAAAGAGTCATGAAGTCTACTATAAGCATCTTAGAACTAGAAGCATTTTCCTGCCTCTCCTCTTCATGAATGTGTTTACAAGTATTTTCTTAGAAAGGTAAAGAGCTGCCAGACCTTACCACATCTGTAATTCAGCACTCTGGGAGGTTGAGGCAGGAGTATCTAAATTTAAGCTCAGCCTGGGCAACTTAGTGAGGCTCTGTCTCAAAATAAAAAATTAAAAAGATCTGGGAACATAGCTGTCTGCCAACACACTGGAATCAATCCTTAGTACCAGAAAAAAATAAAAAGTTGAACGTATGCTAACAAAATAGCCCAGATAAAAGAAAATCCACTGAAAATTTAGAATGGTCTGCCTCTCCCTTTACATTCCAACTAACAAATCCCAGAAATCTGACCTACAAACCTACTGCGGTCTCCAAACACCCCCAGGGTGTGAAGGTTACAGGAACTTGCACCTCACCCACTATCTCTGGAGAGTCCCTCCTCATTCGTAAGACAGAATCAGAAAAATAACACTACAACCACTCCCAGATACTGCCCTGACCCCACCACCAAAAAGTTTTTCACATTATTCCACGTCAAATATCTTCTAACTTGGGAGGCAGAGGCAGGAGGTTTGTTCCAAGTTTGAGACCAGCCAGGGCTACAAAGTGAGTTCAAGGCCAGCCTAAACTACACAGCAAGACCACATCTCAGCAAGACCAAAAAATAAATTAATTAATTAAATTAAGTATCTTCCAGATATCGTAACACTAGATTATCCATAACACCCCCCAGAAACTTCAGCATGCATCTCCCAAAGTAAGATTATTATCCTATACACCAAGATATCATTATTCCTTTGTTATAGCTTGTGTCTAGTTGTTCCCCCAGTGCTTCACATGGTCATAGGTGAGGCTTTAACCGAGGTGGCTGTATCTATAGTGTGTCATGCTAGCATTGATTCATGGTGCAGTGCTAGGATTAAGGGGAAGAAAGAGTTGTGATCATGCCTCGTTGCTTTGCTACCTTCTGCCTGAAATAAACTGTTTCTCCTCTGCCACACCACCCTGCCTAGTATAGACTGAAACCACTACAAACTGTGAGCTAAATAAACCTTTCTTCCTTGCACTTTGGGTGTCTGGTATTTTGTCTCAGCAACAAGAAAAGTAACCAAGGCATTCATCTAACAAAATTAACATTAATTCCCTGTCATTGACTAATAAATCTATATCCAAAATCCTTCACAGTTTTTGTTTTGTTTTTTGCAGTACTAGAGATTGAACTGAATGAAGGCCTTTCCACTGAGCTACATCCCCAGCCCTTTTTCATTTTGAAACAGGGTCTTGCTAAGTCCCTAAGGCACCCAGGAAGGACTCAAATTTGTGATACTCCTGCCTCAGCCTCCCAGAGTGCAAGAATTATAGGTGTGCACTGTTATTTTTAAAGGACAATCTCTCCCTGAGTCAGAGCCCTGTTCTCTCCCCCTCCTCAGACCAGATACTATTCCACCACTGCCAGGTGGCCAAGGCCACAGCCTCCATTTGGTACCTGTGCAGAAGGTGCCGTCATTGGGAATGAATGTTTTATTGTTGTTGGTAGCTCGATAGCCTTCAAGGCAGACACAGTAGAAGCCTCCAAGGGTGTTGTGGCAAGATGTGTGGTTCCCACAGACCACGGCAGCTCCAAACTGGCACTCATTTTTATCTGTTGATGGAAGGAAACCACACACAGAAAGGGTTATCCATCTCTACCGTGCTCAGCAAACCGGATGGGTCTTCCATGCTGACTCAGGGGTAGGATTCTGTGACCACAGTTTACTGACCCATTTCCCCAGCCTCTTTTTCTTTCACTACATTTCCCAGACTAGAGGATGTGAGGCTGTCTTATTTATGTATCAGGCATATACAAAACCATCAGAGAAACATCACATCCTATTCAAAGACTGGGGGACAGAGATTGTGAGCTTCTCCACGTTTTACTAATAACAGTACCTAGACATGTCATTCAGTGGTAGAACATGAGCATAGCATCCACAAGGCCCTGAGTCTGAGCCCCAGCACCAAACAACACTAGTAATAATAATAATTTTAAATTAAAAATTTATGAGAGAGGCCTAGGGAAACAAACGCAATGGTTGCCTTTTTCCAGTGTGAACTGTTCATGAAAGCTGGAGGAGGATGTTACATGCAGTGATCCAGCTAGGAAATGGGTCACTTGTGATCTCCCGGGAAACACACCAGAGGGAGCACTCAGCCTCACAGGAAAGCAGGCTACTATGGTGGCATAAATGGAATTGTGAAGGACCTGTGTGAGTGATGATCCTGAGCTTGATTCCTGGTACAAAAAAAAAAAAAAATCAAGCCAAGAGTTAAATAGAAAGCCAGACATGGTAGCTCACACCTGTAATCCCAGCACTCAGGAAGCTGAGGCAGGAGGAGGAACATGAGTCTGAAGCCAGCCTGGGCTACAAAAAAAAAGGATCAATAGGAAATTAAGGCCTGTTTTCTTCCATGGTATTAATATAAATAGCTTTATATAAAAATAACTAAAGAAATGAAAAAAATACAATTATCAGTAGAGTTGCTGAGTTAAACTCAAAATTTAAAACAGATTTCACATTTGTATTAGAACAGAGAGTTTCCAGATTCAAGTTCAGTGACCTCTGACATGAAGGAGACTTCCTTGGAAATGCTAGAAAAGGATCCATGCAAACGCTAAAACCAGGACTTACTAAGACTGACAAAGCTTTCCACAGTGTAAGACGTGAATGAAATAATTCTGTGTCTTCCACCCCAGGACGTCAGCTCTGCGACACCAGAGAATCGCGGTTTTTGGATTCGGCTTCACCCACAATTCCCGACTCACCGATGCACTGGGTCCTCCCGTTGCCCACGAAGCCATAGTTGCACATACAGATCTTCCTGCCATCTCTCTGCTGGCACGTGGCATGTTCATGGCAAGTGGCACAGACATCTAAACTCGAACCAGAAGTTGTAGATTTCAGAAAAAGGAAAACCCAAGGTAAGCTACATTTCGTTAGACATTCATAATGAAAAACAGAAAAAAAATTTTTCTTGGTTTTTTGTTTTGTTTTTGGTACCAGGAATTGAACTCAAACTCACAACCTAGCACTTGCTAGGCAGATGCTTATGCCATTGGGCTAAATCCCCAGCCTAGTGTTTTTTTGATTTTTGTTTTGTTTTGTTTTGTTTTGTTTCTGAGACAGGATTTCACTGTGGGGTTCAGGATGGTCTTGAATTCACTTTGTAGCCCAGGCTGGCCTTGAACCCTTAGTGGTCTCCTGTCTCAATCTCCCAAGTACTGGGATTACAGGATTTTACTGTCACTAACTTGTCCGGGCTGTGCTTGAACTTGTGATTCTCCTGCCTCGGCCTCCCAGAGTGCTGGGATTACAGGCATACAGCAACGTGCCCGGCTCCCTTTCCTCCGTTCTGTGCACCTCTAAGACTGATACATTCCTACACTCATCATGGGAATTTCTCATTCCCAGCCTGGTGCTATCCATTAGCCATCTGATGACAGGGACTGGAACATCTGCCTGTATGACGTTGTGGCACAGTACAGAGACTGTATTTATTGACTGAAATCCAATTTGCTGCACCTCAAAAAGCAAACAGAGGTAGAGAATCATACTGCCTGGTCCTCTGTCTACTTTCCTTTTAGGGTGAAAATGATGGTGGGAGAGATAATAGCCAAGTCCCAGCAGGATGATCGGATCCCAGCTATTTAGATAAATAGCAGAAATGTTTGAGGCTAAAACTCCTAAAACATCCAAATTCACCAGATGGTGATATATGGCCCAAGACCAAACAGGAATTTCCACCCAAGGCTGTGTGGGATTTTGTGTTCTGTGCTTGCCCGCAGGACCAGCCTAATAAAGAGAACATTCGGCATGAGATTTCATCGCAGGCTTGGCCCCATACTGCGAGGGTGACACAGCCTCACCCTCGGGCTGCTCCAGGCATGAAACCAAGACTGGAGATTTCTAAATACTCAGCCATAAAAAAATATAACAAATTTCAAACCATAAAAATGTTGGAAGCCATATCTTCTGGTCATCATGTAATAAAGTAAAATGACTATAAAGTCAAACCTAAGTCTAGGAGCCTCAAAAGAAATCTCCTTGTAGTAAGGCATGGTGACTCATGTCTGTAATCTCAGCACTCTGGAGGCTGAAGCAGGAGGATCATGAGTTTGAGGCCAGTCAGCTTGGGCTACAAAATGAGTTTAGAGCTAACCTGTAGTACTTAGTGAGACTCTGTCTTGGAAGGAAAGAAAGGAGAGGAGAGGAGAAGAGAGGGAAGGGAAGGGAATGGAGGGAGGGAAGAGAAAAGAAAGGAGAAAGACAGAAAAGAGGAAAAAAAGAGGGAGGGATGGAAGGAAGCCAGGCAAAGAGGGAAACAAAACATTCTTGGGACAAAACAAGCTATCAAAATTGAAATGTTTAATACCGGTACAAAAACAACTTAGCTATTGCAGAAAATCTGCGTTTGATGTGTTTTTAGATTTTAAAAAACAAGCAAAAAAGGTAGCTAGGGGCAGCAGTTGTCTTTTTGGTGGTGCTGGGGATCAAACCAGGACCCCCTGAATGCTAAGCACACGCTCTCTCCGAGCTGCACTCTCTGCCTGGCTGACACATGTACAAGGAGCAGTCTGGTGCTCAGATCTCCTCCCTGACAATGGCTGCTAAACATGAGTTAGAGAGACTCCAGGTGAAGGGTATTCCGGCAGATGGGAAGAAGGGTGAGCCTCCATACCATGATGTCCATGGTATAAGGTAAGAATATTTAACCATGTTAATATGCTTTTTAACGTTTTGGTACCATGGATTGAACCCACAGAGTACTGAGCCACATCCCCTGTGTGTGCATATGTGTAAGCATGTGTGTACAAGATACTGGGGAACGAATCCAGGGACTCTGCACTGTTACATCCTAGACCTTTTTTTAATTTTTTATTTTGAGACAGGATCTTCCTAAGTTGCACAGGGAAGTTCCCAACATGCAACCCTTCTGCCTCAGTCTCCCAGAGTGCTGGGGTAACAGGCATGTACCACCATGCCCTGCTTATCACATTCTAAAACACTGTGGTTCCTAATATGGTGAATAGGTTTTCACCCCACCAGGTGAGATGTATCCCCTGCCCTATGTCACTGGCACATTGCTCATCTGATTTGAAAAAAAGAAAAAGGAGGGAAATGAAAAAAATAAATAAAACAAGGCCATCAAGACACTCTTTTCATAGTTATACAATGTAACCGAAATCCTGGAGATGCTTTTTAAAAATGGATCCTGGCTGCTAAGGCTTAGATACGGTTTGAGCTCATCCCCCAAAGGTTGGTGTAGGGGAAGTCTGCTCCCCAGTGTCAACAGGAAGATGAGAGATAGCTGACCCTTTAAGACATGAGGCCTTCGGTCACAGTAACATACACCTGTGATCACAGCACTCCGGATATTCAGGCGGGAAGTTCACAAGTTAAAGGCCAGCCCAAACTACCCAGCAAGACCCTGTCTCAAATGAAATAAGAGAGAGCCTGCCTGTAATCCCAGCACTAGGAAGGCTCAGGTAAGAGGTCTGCTTTGAGTTCAAGGTCAGCCTGGGTTACATAAGAGTTGAGATAGGGACAGGAATTAGAGCAAAACAACACAAACAGGACTCTGTGGTTTCCTGTCTCTGCCATGCGATCTCCCCTCTCACAGTGCTTACCTCATGATTCTGCCTACCATTAAGCCCTCACCAAAGGCCGACCACTGAGGCAATTCCATTTTAGACTTCAGCCTCCAAAACTATGAGCTAAATAAATCTCTTTTCTTTACGAAGTTCCCAGGCTTGGGTTTGTAACGGCAACTGAAAACAAACTAATACACAAAAGTCCAGCTATGATCAATCACATAATGATACACATTCTCCCCAATATTTATGCAGACAGAAAGCAACCCTATTTACAAAAACCTTTATCACACTGCACAGGGTGGCTCATGCCTGTAATGCTGAAGCAGGATGATCATCAAGTTCAAAGACAACCTGAGCAACTTAGCAAGATCTTACCTTAAATAAAAAATAAAGAGAGCTGGGAATATACCTCAGTAACAGAGAACCCTTGGATCCAGTTGCAGTACTGAAAAAAATGAATAAAAAATAAAAACCATTTTGGTTAAATATTGGGTACACAGATTAAGTCTGGGATAATGAAGAAGTTATGCGGATGGTAAGAGGTGCACAGCCAAAATGGTTAAAATGGCAAAGCTTGATCTCTGCTTTATTAGAGAAACAAAAAAACACACAGAGAATTATACTTTTTAAGATCAATTTTGTTGAGACAATACATATACAATCAAAATCCCAAAGGTTTAAGTGTACAGCTCAGTGTTAAAAATATACACACCTCAATCAAGATACAAATCATGTGAGTGTACAATTTGGTTTATCCATTTTTTTTTCTTGAGACAGGGTCTCAATATAGTTCACGCTGTCCTTGAACCCACAGCAACCTTCCTACCTCAGCCACTTGATTCATCTGGTTGACAAACTTTTGAATTTGTTGTTGCTCAGTTGTCCAGGCTGGCCTCAAACTTGTGGTTCTCCTGCCTCAGCCTCCTGAGTAGCTGGGATTACAGGCATATACCACTGCATCTGGATCTTTTCTTATGGAATACTTGTCTTTATAAAGATGTAGAAACTTATATCACATGGAAAATGACTACTTCATGTCGTGTTCACTAAATCTAATAAACATACAAAAATTAAGAACCAAAGAGATATGACTCACTCAGACAAATTAGGTCCAATCTGAATGAATGAAGAATATAATAGAAAGTATTTTAAAACAAATTAAGATCAAGTTCCTTCAATAAATAGATCTGATGTGCACCCATGTTTATAGCAGCACAATTTGTAATAGCCAGATCTTGGAAACAACCTAAGTGTCCATCAACTGAAGAATAGATTAAAAAGTTGTGGTATTTTTATACAATGGAGTACTACTCAGCTATAAAGAATCATCACATTGAGACATTTATAAATAAATGGACGCAGCTTGAGACCATACTCATAAATGAAATAAGTCAAACTCACATGTATGAATACCGAATAGTTTCCCTAGTGTAAGAAATGATAAGAAAACATAAAGTATGTGGTAATCATGATTCCCAATCATGATATTGGTTTGAAGCCATATAATGTTTTCACTCATCACTCATTAATTGCAATGGTTTTAACCTGGGTTGTTCAATTTTAGTATCTATGATAGTATGAATAGCTATTTTGAAGAAAACAACACAACATAAAAGCTAGTGCTGATTTAATATCATCTTGTTTTGAAGTCCCATCAAGCTGTGGTACATCTGTTTCCACTGGTTTTAACATGATGTATCTTACTATATTTCACTATATGCTATAGTATAAACAAAATTCTTTATAGGCAAAGAGATAATATAGAAACCATTGTTCGTTTTCTATTAGCTGGTTCTAAATACCCTGTAATTCTTGCATTCTCTTGAATGGCTTCACACTGTCTTGATATGCTTGATGTTATAGCATACGAAGTTACACTCAAATAATTCAAGGAAAGAGGCACTATGGCGACTACTATTATGATAGATTATCTGGTGGTAAAACACAATGACGCTTGAATTGTTCGGTTCTGACCTGCGTTGTTCTGTTACAATGTCCTCTTATCTCAATCTCTCCTCTTTTTTTTTAAATTAATCTATTTTCTCTCATTTTTTTAATTAGGGGAAAACTAAATTAAAAAATAGCGGACATATTATAGTAACTTTCTTGGTTTTCCTATTAACCTGATTTGAACCCCAATATTGCTCTCCCCATCTTGTTCTATCTGATTATTCTATATTCTTTTTTTTTTTTTGTCTTTTTCATTTTTATTGGTACCAGGGATCGAACTCACGACCACCTGCTTGCAAGGCAAGTGCTTATGCCGCTGAGCTAAACCCCCAACCCCCTGATTAGTCTATATTCTATTTTGTTTGATAGTATCAAGTTTGAGGGTATAGGCAACCACTTTAAAGGCAATAAGATATACTATGATGCCCATTATGGTTTGAATATTATCCTTTTTTTGAAGTCCTGTAAGGTCTCCAGTGTAGGTTTTATTGGTCTTGTTCTGTACTGTTTTGATCAATTCTATTATACCTGATGATATGGGCAACTCAATTTAAAAACAGCAAGAGGCACAATGGTAACCACTTTTGATCACCTGGTATTCTATTTTTGCATCATGTACTATGCCCACCCTTCTGTTCTGACTCTGTTTTGCTTAGTCATATTTGGTTTTTTTCTCTTCAAAAAAAGTAATAAGAACTGTGGGAATAATAAAACCCAAAAAGTCTAATTGTTATTGTAAAAAAGAGAGGAAAGGAAGGTGGACTAAGGGATATAACCACAGGTATGTTCGAGTGTGTAGGATGGAAAACCATATTAGTGAGCTTTTGTTGGATCATTGAACGGAACTGTCTACAGTGTCACTGTATGAATGTCCACTTTATACGCTTTAATTTTGTAATTTGGACAACTGTTTCTGGGAAGATAATATGTAACCTATTAACTGGTGATTTCTTAACTGTATATTTTTTTTTCTTGAAACTCTTTATTACTTGTACCCTTTTACTGCTTTGTTTTTTCATGTCTTTTCTTTTTTTCTCTTTAAATAAATAAATAAATAAATAAATAGATCTGGACAAATAACCTATGGTATTGTAGGAAAGCGACCATGCTGTATGGGGAAAGCCCTGAACCCGAAAATCAGAATCAGATCCTAAATTTAGCTAAGTCTCCTTGGTTGTGTGACCTTCAACAAATCACTTAATCGTTCTGAGTCTCAGTTTTTGCATCCATAAAACACAGGCTGTAGGGCTTTTCAAGTCCCAGAGTGCACTCAAATCACCTGTTGTCAGGGCACAGACTCTGATTCAGTCTGGAATGAGAGCCTGTGCTGGGTGTCTCTCCTGAGCTCCCATGAGGACCACATTTTGAGGAGCAGTTAAGAATCCGCCTGGAGGCACAATGACCAACTCATCCCAGGAAACCCTCCATTCAGGACAAGCGGAGCCACCCGCCAGGAAGGCTTATTATAGCACAGTTCACAGAGCCTCTGATGCAGGTGCTGTGGGCGAGGCCTGGGGCTCACGTGTTTAACAAAGGCCCAGCTGGAGCACACCTGGGCAGCACTGCAAGTCCAGCTCAGCTGCAAGGACTTGGCCAGAATCCTGGGAGGAAGAGAAGGGAACCCCGAGACTGGAATCTGGACTGATAAGAGGCACAGCCACGGGACCAATGTGGCTGGGAGAGTAACCCACAGAAAAGGAATTCTCCATGGCAACAGCAGGGTACCTGTGCCTGTGCCAGCAGAGGAGTGGCATCAGGGAGTAAGTTTGCAGCCAGATGGAGGATGCCTTTAGCTCCACTGTCAGCAGACTTAGTGACCAGAAGCAGAGAGGTGGCTGACACAAAGTAAATGAGGGACTATTACAGAGGCCACGGGGAGCTAGAGATTCCAAAATCTACACGGAGGAAAAGCCCAATATATTTTGTCACTACTACTATATCCGTCATCTAGGCTGCCGCCCCAGGTTCCTTTCTGTTCTCCATTCTGCAGCAACTGAGCCAGCCAAGCCAAAGCCACATCCAACACTGAAAGGGTGAGGCAGGTTTTGATGTTTTGCCCAAGGTGCAAGTGTTCTCTCTTGCTCCCTGGTTATGCAATCTCAGGTAAGTGAAACTGTCAGCGCTCCAGTTTTAATCCAGGGGGTGGAGATCACACCGTAAACAATAGAAATGGTAGCCAGGAATAGTAGTAGCACATGTCATAATCCCAGGCAGGAGCACCGCAAATTCGAGTGCAGCCTGGGCAATCTGGTGAGACGCTGTCTCAAAATATAATTTAAAAAGCTGGCTGGAGATGTAGCTCAGTGTGAAGGTCCTGGGTTCAATACTCGATACCACAAGAAAGAAGAGAGAAGCAGAAATGCTCAATGAACTCTAAAGCACTATGCAAATGTGCGATACCGTACAGGAATGTTTCTTCCCATTTCCAAAGATTCTGCTACTGTTGTTAGAAATAATTGGGCAAGAGTCCAGTATTTGACACAGTGATTGGGAGAATTTGGGTTATAATCCCAGCCCTGCCATTTATTAGCTGTGTAATCCTTGACAATCTCTGCACTTCCATTTCCTTTATATCTGTAAAATGAGTATAACATCAAACCTACTCCCCATGGCTTCTGTAAGGATTAAAAAGTAAAGGAGTGCATGCAAGACAATTAGAATATGTTGCACCCTGTTACAACAATCAGAGCTCTTTGTTAAGAAAGTACTAACACTGATGGCTATCTAGCCAACTCCCAGTGACAGCAACAGAATACAGTGAATGCCTGACACAGAAATCCAAAGCAGTATCTTCATGTGGACAGATGCTTATCTGTCCATGGGCTGAGACTCTAGAAACCACAATACCTGAGTTGACATAATCAAGCCTTCCCTTCCTCATGTCCTCCTAGCCTCTGGGTAATACCTGACTCCAGGGGAAAAGTTCAGCTGTGTGTCTTTCAGCCCTGTTCACCTCCCTCTCCTCTCCACAGCAACCGAGATAACTCGGTGAGATGGGGGCTGCCGGCCCCACAAGTGACCCTCACTCCACTTCAATAGCAGAAACACTTTGGAGATAAGAGCTGACAGACTTCAAGCATGAGACAAGGAGATGCCATCCAGTCAATGGAACCAATGCCTTTTAAAAACATGATGCAGGGGCTGGGGATTTAGCTCAGCGGCATAAGCGCCTGCCTTGAAAGCAGGCAGTCGTGAGTTCGATCCCTGGTACCGATAAAAAGGAAAAAGACCAAAAAAAAAAAAAAAAAAGCATGATGCAGCCCTTGAATTTAAATCTACTCTAATTTAAATCTAATCCCCAGCCATTCTCAGTGGCACCACATTAACCCACAGCACAACCTGCCTGAATTTCAGTCCCTCAAGCTGATGGAGGTAGTGGGAGACAGATTAAGTAAAAGCCAGGAAAAGCCAAAGGAAAGGGGCCCAAAACTCAAGAAGAAAAAAGCACTTTTGTCCCCTATGATGCAACGTAACATGACATTGCTCTTAAGTTACTACATCAAATTCTAGAAATGTATGGACCTAAGAAATCTCATATTCTCTCGTGTTCAAAATCACACAGCACACACACACACACACACACACACACACACACGGAGGAGGAGAGCAGAGTGGACAGTTTCTAGTCATCCCTGGCCTCCCCCTGCAGGGCATTCAAACCATCAGCCGTTTCCCCCAAGCCTGCCACGCCCAGGACTGATGCTGCCTCGCAGAACCCTTAACTGTCTGTGTTCACTGTGGCTTCCTTATGCCTTTTTCTGGTCACCATACTGTTTGACCTAGATCACCCTGCCATGGGCCCCACGTCTGGCCTCCAGACCAGAAACCAGCACACACAGGACACCCAACCTTGGGGCTAAGTCTTGGGCTACAGGGCTGTTAATTTAGGCCCCATCCTAAATTGCTATAGGGCTGTCACCCACATCACACCCACTGGGTCTTTTCAAATGCTGTCTCATTCCTGATGATTCTGTGCACTCTTTGAATGCACAGAGTGCACTCTTCTGCAACTCATTCCTCACTCTCTCCTCCACGGGATGAGGCCAAGAGACAGCCGACACCAAAGGGCTCAGTTTGGGATTGCAGCGGAAAGATGAGGATGCGCCCAGGGCCAAGTCCCCGCAGGCAGAGCACAGGCTGAAGGAGCTCTTCACGGATTCTGACCTTGCTCTCTCACTTTAAGCAGCTCTAACACCATCCACTCTCTCCCTTTCTCCCCTCTTCCTCGCCCCAACTCCCTCCACCTCGCACCCCATGTTCTCAGCTCCTCTGCCTGTCCTTTCTTGAACAACCCTAACTAGGCCGGAGCCAGCAAGTTCCACAGCCTCTCCCAGCCTCAGCAAAGCCAGAGGAAGTGAAGAAACAGGACAGACTGGTTCCGCCCCTCCTCACCCATTCCTAACCTCTGGATCCCCCTGGGGCCTGGCACCCTCACCTCCCCCACCCATTGCCAAAAAACCCCACATCTTCCATACCAATTAAGTGTAACTCAGCACTGCTTACTACCAGGGAAGGACTAGATGTACAAACAGTCGCTGGCCAAACCATAGATAAAAATAGAATCTGACCCACAATCTGCAGCCCTCAGCCCAGGAATGCGAACCACAGCCTCTGACTGGAGCAGCCCCAATGGTCAGGACTTAGTAATGGCCAGCTTCCCTAACTTTTCCCTTCACTTCCAAATTAGGATCAAGCAGACAGAGCAACTTATGCTCCCCTCAAGGACATGGGATGCATGTGAAGCCCAATTTCTGCCATCTGGGCACATCCGAAGCCCTCTTCTGGATATTCTAGAAAGCCTTCCCACCCCTGCCTGCCTAAGAGTCTCTACCTGGGCCAGTGATGGTGGCTGACTCTCTTGCTGCAACCAACTCTGAATTAATACCTTTGGCTGATTCTCATTTGGGGGATCCTTGTTTACTTCCACATTACATTCCTAATTCAAGCAACAACTCCTCCCATAAGGCGCTCTGTCTAGCCAACAGGAGGCTGAGGCAGGAAGATGTTGACTTTAGGGCCAGCCTGTGCCACCTAGAGAGTTCAAGGCCAACCTGGACTATTTGGTGAGACCCTGTCTGGAAAAACCAAAATAACTTAAAAATAAACAACGAGCTCACAGTACAGGGTAAGTGTACAACAGAGGCCCCAGCAGTGCCACTGGTGCTGCCAAGAGAAGGGCAGAGCTCTAACGGGCTTCCCAGAAGTGAGAGCAGCAGGCCGGTTTTGAAATATGAACAGCATTCTCCAAGTAGACAGTTGGGGAGGAAGCAAAGAGCAGTTCCCCTCCACACCCTTTCTAGAGGTGAACTTCTCCTATTTATAGCCCAACTTTATGTGGGTTCCAGGAGTGGCCACTTATTTTTTTATTTTCAATTTCCCTCCCTCTCTACTGAATAACAGCTTTTAACCCCAAAAACCTCTTGTAGTGATCTGGCCAACCCAAATGAATGGCACCTTGCCCTCTTCTTCTTCCAACTTCTCTGATTCTAGCCAAATTTGGTAGAGCACACCTGTAATCTCAGTACTCTAGGAGGCTGAGGCAGAAGGATCACAAATTCAAGCCCCGTCTGGGCAATTTTGTAAATTAGCAAGATCCTGTCTCAAAATAAAAATATAGCTCAGTGCAAAGCCCCTGTGTTCAATCCCCAGTATGACTAAATAAATAAATAAGGGGGGGTGGCTCTGGAGCCAAAGTCTCTTTCTCTCATGTCCCTACTTCTGGCTGCTGGCCTCACTGCTTTCCTGCTGGTACCCCTGGCCAGTCACCAAGTCCAAAACCTTTGACCTTTCTATGGCTTCCTCAACACCCAAATTCCAAACTAGCTAGCTAGCTACTTCCTTCTCCTCTCTGCAGCTACCATCTATCTACAGTTGGTCTTCCCCAAAAACCTGTTGTTGATGTTAACCTGTCAACTGCACGGCTTCAAGTGACCCTCAAGTCTATGTCACTTGCACAACCCATCCCCCTTAACTCCTATTTTCACCTGTCCAAAAGTCACAACAGTACTCCAAATTCAAGACATCCAAAACAGCTCATCACCTTTCTTTCCAAATCTTTTTTCTGCTCCATAGATCGGTCACCAGATAGGTCCCTGAGCAAAACCCCTCAAATGAAGTGATGAAGACCTCACACAGCTGGAGCAGGTTGATGCTTACCACAGAAAAACATTTCAGGACACATCAGAAGTGGCATAGGCAGATTTATTAGGTCAAGTTACAAAGTAAGAGAAAAATGGAAGGAGTTGAATGGGACTTGAAGAGTTGAATGGAACTTAGCTCTTTTAGAGGATCAGACTGGCTCATTAACAAAGAAATAGGCCAGATTTCTTTTTTTTTTTTTTTTTAAAGGAGCTGAGGAAATAAAGTGGGACTGAGGTAAGCTAAGGTCTGGTTGATCATGATCTCAGTTCTGACTTTACACAAACTGAAAGGTGGGGCTGGGGATTTAGCTCAGAGGCATATGCACCTGACTTACAAGTGTGTGGTCGTGAATTCGATCCCTGGTACCGATAAAAAAAGAAAAAGACAAACAAAAAAAAAAAGAAAGGATTTTGCCCTAGATGGACACTACAGCAGTGAGGGGTGGGACCAAGGGACGTTTACCTTGAGGTCATTTTCCCCGCCTCTAGGCAATTTATCTGTGGCACGAAATGAATTCTAATGGGCTGCTTGGGCGTCAGCAATGCCACTTTAGGCACCGACCCCAAACCAAAGCTATATGTATGCCCCCCACACCATGTGTCGCTCAGAGAAAACCAGGCCTTGGCAGTCATGGAGTTTCTCTCCACATCCTTAAAATAAAAGTCACTTTTACTTTACATTTCCCATCTCTCTAACCACGCCGAAAATCCCTATCACAAATGGCTCTAAAGAAATCCTTATTACTTAACCTCTTCTCCATGGAATGATTATTTCTGCTTGGGGAAGTCTCAGCTTTGTGAAGTCTCTGTTGGAATCTAAGATTACTTTAGGTATAGGGAAATGACTGGTGATTTCTGGACACTCACTGGTCGTTGAATGTCCCCATAAATGTCTTGATGTCCTCACTCTTCAAGAGGGATGAGACAGGTCATGTAAGTTGTAAGTTTAAACTAATCAACTGCATTGCCAGCTGTTAGACAGATACTCCTAAATGATTTCTTCCTTTGGGTTTTTTTTTTTTTTTTTTTTTTTGTCTTTTTCATTTTTTTTATCGGTACCGGGGGATCGAACTCACGACTGCCTGCTTGCAAGGCAGGCGCTTATGCCGCTGAGCTAAACCTCCAGCCCCACTCCCAAATGATTAACATGCCTACATGCAGATCTGAGTGGCGATCTGACCCAAAATTTTAAAGGAATATAAGAAACAGCTACAGAATGAAGGTCAAGCTTTGCTCTATTTTAGTTACCTATAAGGTACCTGTTGGCCCAAGTGAAGAGTTACTGTTTTGTTTTGTTTTGTTTTTTATTTGTACCAGGGATAGAACTCACGACTCCCTGCTTCCAAGGCAGGCGCTTATGCCGCTGAGCTAAATTCCCAGCCCCAAGAGTCACTGTTTTTAGCTAAAGCAGCTTTGAAGTCTCTGACTGCTTTAGAAGAAAACACAAGGTTTAGCAGTTTGTCCTGTCTCAGAACCAAGGATCCACGTAACCCAGTCCCAAAACCTTAGTGTACCTTTCCTGTACTGCCCCATTACACCTTTACATCCAAGATTAAACCCTTGCTTCCAGTGCCATTCCCACCTCATCATCCACATCTAGCCCTCTTCTCCCACTGGGAGGCCCCTCCTTGAACCTGCTAAACCAGCTTTTCCAACAGCTGCCTCAAAAGGCTCTAAGCCTCCAGGGTTTCCCCCACGTTGTCCACAGTCAGGATCCAGCCTTTCATAAAACCAGGTTCTCCAAGGTTGTAAATGAAGAGACAATGTCTGCCCAAGGAGAGGAGAGCAACCAGGCACCCTGCCTTCCCTTTCCCCAAATTCATGGGCAGGGGCGGGGCTCAGTGCTAGAAGAAATGTAGAGGCCCTAGGATGGATCCCCAGCACCAAAGAAAGAGGGGCAGAGAAGAGGGAAATGAGCTTGTGTGATGCTGTGTTAGCCCAACAACTTCACGGAATCGCTATGGACAGTTTGCTCGGCAAGACAATCTCCACACGAAGATCTAGAAATAGGCCTCTAGCGTCAACAAGCTTTTATGCATATCACCATGGGATATCAAAGTAGGGAAGAATAAAAGCCTACCAGGATGTTTCAAAAAGGGTGATTCCAGAAGGCTGAGCCATCAACAGAAATGCCCACCAATCATAAATGCTAAGTCACAGAGAGAATGTGAGGGTATGGGAACCTGAGCGTGGAAATCCTCTTCCACATCTGGATCCATGTTTAGTTTTAGTAAGGAAATTGTGGCCAGGGGAGGTGGTGTCTTTACTTATGTTTTTTATTATCACTTCTTACAAAAAAAAAAAAAAACGTGCAACGGCTTCCCATCACCCAGGAGCGGTAAAGTCCACGGCCTTTTTCTGCTTCTGATGAAATTATCCTCATTTCTCATCCATCTCTTCCAAACCAAACTGAGCTACAGGTCCCAATGCTTCCATGTGTAGAAGTCACTCATTCTTCACACATTTCCATATGGCTGTCTGTCCTCTGCTATCTTTCTCTTTTCCCAAATCCCTGATGGTCCAGCCGAAGGGTCACGTCATCCTGGATGCCAACCCTCAGCCAGATGTCAGCTTTCCCTCTTTGGATCACCCTCGCCTTCCCTGAGCTCGTCTGTCATTTCGGCCTCCTCTTCGGTTATGTGGGCGAACGTCACCTCCCCTACTTTCTGAACCCTCTCTGTAAGGATTCAGCTCCAACCACGGTCAACACTGTATTTTGCAGAAGAGGAAAAAAGACACCTACAACTACCAAATGCCTAGAAATGGAACCTTTGCTTGTCTGTCTTCCTCCAGATCATCAGCTCAGCGAGGGCCAGCGCCATGCTGCTCACATTCTGCCCAAAGAAGCTACTCGACGGCCGTCTAGTCAATGAATGAAGGAATGAATAATGCTGTCTATGCCTGAAAACTTCCTTACACTTTTCTCAACATAACACCCAATTATTCATCGAAGTGAAAAACTGTAAGTAAAAAGAAAACTGCTTCAGGTCACGAGCTGGTCACATAGAGCAGAGCCGGAAGCGTGACAATGCAGCGAGTCCCTGCCCACAGCGCGCGGGCTCGCCCAGCCCCCACCGCTCCACACGCTCCGGCTGCAGCCAGCCCCAAGGGGGCGCGTGTCGCGCACCCCGCAAATCCAGAGCTCTGCGGCTCCGGGCGGGGCGGGGCGGGGAGCCCCTCCTGCTTCCATGAGCTCCGCCTTCGCGGTCCCAAACAGCCAGAGCCCGCCCCACCTGCACTCCCCGGGCTCCGCGCTGGCGCGGCCTTGGGGCGGGGAAGCGTCCTGAGCGCACCCCGAGTCCCCGAGGACCCCGCCAGGGACCCCGCAGGCGGGCCGCACCCCTGTCACTCACCGTCGGCTCTGGGCGCCGCGGTCCCGCCAAGCGTCAGGCAGAGCAGCAGCTGGAGCTGCAGCAGGCGGCGCGCACCCCGGGAGCCCCGGGCCATGCCGTCGCCGTCGTCCTCCGCCTCTCCCGACCCGGCCCCCGAGGCGCGAGATAAGAGGGGGCCGGCCCTGCCGCTTCCGGCGCCGCGCAGGGGGGCGACGGCGCGGCGGGGTCCGGGGCGCGCACCCGCCCGACCTGGCGCCTGGAGCCGCGCCCGCTGCCCCACGCTGCCCCGGGCGCCACGTGGGTCGGGACCGCCGTCGCCGTCCGAAGGAGGTCGCTGCGCCCCCGTGACCCAAGGAAAGCGCGGCCTTATGCTGGGGAGCAGGCGGCTTCCGCGCGCGCGTGGGGTGTGGGACCCCAGACCTCTGACAGCTCCAGAAGGAGCCCCGGGGAGGACGAGGAAGCGGGGTGCAGGGCGCAAGAAGAGCAGCTCTTGGAGTTGGGAGAGGTGGGAGTTCGGGAAGCGTTGGCCTGGACCTCTCAGGCCGAGACCCTTGGCCCGGGGAACTGCGTGTGCTGGCGAGCAGCTGGCAGCCCCCAGGAGACCCCACCTCGCGGCGTCGGGGTGGAAGTCAGAGGCCAAAAAGACAAGAAGGACGTCGAGGAGAAACCTAGGGGGCGAGAAAGGCGGCGCAGAGACCAAGCCCAGGGAGTGTGAACTAAAAGTGGGGTGCAGACCCTCTTAGGGTGGACATGGATGATTGAAGAGAAACAAGTTTACTGGAGAGGTAAATAAATCCTCGTAAACCAGGCGAGGGAGGCTGCTGAGAAGTGATCGGGCGTGGTTGTCGCCTCCTCGAGGAAGCCTCTGAGGGCTGCTGCTGCTGCTGGAGCCCAGACAGAGGAGATGTTGAGGGGGCGCTGGGTGCTGGCAAGGGAGTTTGCAGAGAAGTGGAAAATGAGGCTCTTCAGAAATAGAAGCCACTGGATTTATGGAAAAAAGGAGGAAAGAAAAATGACAGACATTACTTAGGTTTCTGATTTGGATAACTGAGTCGGTGATGGGAACTACTGAGATAGAGGTCTGTATACAGGGACTTGCACGCTGGGGTAACCGGAGAGGGAGTATCCAGAGTGAAGGCTTTGAGCTCAGGATGTCTGTCCCTTCATCCAGTGCAGGACACCCACCCTTCACCCCACATCTTAGCTGCTTTCTCTACCATGAGCTTGCCCAAAATCTAACCACAGCCACACACACCCATGTAAGGGCGGAACTTGTGCAGCCTTACAAAGGAATCATTAAAAATAAACCTCCTAGACTTTTGTAGCAGGCTTTTTGCAAAATTATTTTTATGCAGCAAATTATTTTTATGCAGCAGATAGGAGCCTGCTTTAGAAAGTAGATGGATAGTGCGGATGTGGCAGTTTACTTTTTAAATAATTTATTGGTGAGGTCAGTTCTCCATGAACTTTGATATCGTGTAATGGTTTCAACAAATAAACCATTCACTTAAGACTCGTTTTAACCAACCTATACCTCCATCCTCCACATCCCTTCCAAAATAATTAAATGTAAACATATATGAATGTATGCAGTAAGTCCCCAACTTATGAACTTTAGAGTTGGGAACTTTCACAGACACCAAAGGACCTCCCCTGCGAACTTGCACAGATGGGAACAAATTGCAGAAGTAGCTCATGCGTCTGTTCGGTGTAGTCACAGTTGCGCTGCTGGGTGCTCGCTGCACAGTGTGATAGTGTAACACTACTCAGACAGCCCTCGATCGTTTTTTTTAAGACTGTCAACAATGGAATTTCTCCAAAATCTTGGGTCAGCCAGATGCAGTGGCACTCCAGAGCCTGAGTCACGTGGATCGCTGCGAGTTTGAGGCCAGCCTAAACTACAAAGCAAGACCCTGTCTCAGAAAGCAAGCAAGCAAACAAACACCCTGTGTGAGTGAAATTCCATTTTACCTGCATCTGTTATTGAAAATGATCCTTCAACTCCACCATCTCCCACCTCACCTCCCTCCTCCTGTTAGTCCCTCTCTTCTTACCAATTCACTCCATGCAGCCCTCTCCACACCGGTTATAGTGTGCCACCATTTTAAGGCAACTGTGAAGTAAAAATAGTTTATTTACAGTATCTGTGTGTCCGGTTTCTATCCTTTACATTGTATATTTGTGTGAAAGGTGTATAGGATTCACTTCATCGTACTTAGGAAAGAATCCAACTTACAATCACGTTCTCCCTGAAAGGAACTCCTTCCTAAGTCAAGGACTTACTGTACATACATTTGGTTTTCATTGATGAGGTCAGGAAAAGTGTCCAAAACATGGAAATGAGTGAGAGATGCCTGGGTGTCCTTTCAGTTTGGTGCTGGGTTGGGTGCTGTTTAGTAGAACCTCATGAGATTCTCTGATTCTAAAGTGTCTGTATCCTCAAAGATGCCCTCTGACTGGACTATTTTCCATCTCCATGGGTAGAAGTTAACTTATAGAGACATGATAACACAACAGTGGCTTGCCTATAGCAAAGAAAACACATGTTTCCTAGTAGAAATAAAAGTGACTTACACCAGGTAAAATATAAGAAACTCAGTAATTACTTTGGCCTTAGTGATACTAAGTAGTTAACCAGTTTGGCTTCTATCAGCAAACACATTTCATGGGCTCCTGCCTGTGATTCCAGCTCTCTAGGAGGCTCAGGCAAGAGAATTCCAGGTTTGAGCCCAGCTTGGGCAACTTTGTAATTTAGCAAGGTCTTCTCTCAAAATAAAAATGGAAAGATCTGAGGGTGTAGCTCTGTGTAAAGGTCCTCGATTCAATTCCGAGTTCAAAAAAATTTTTATCATCACCCTAATTTCAAATTTCCTTTGAACCTTAATATATTTACCAGTTTTCCTTTGAAATCAGTATCTTTTTTTTTTTTTTTTTTTTTGTCTTTTTCCTTTTTATCGTCACGAGTGCCTGCTTGCAAGGCAGGTGCTTATGCCGCTGAGCTAAACCTCCAGCCCCTGAAATCAGTATCTTACTGAATCATTAATTGGACAGGATCTTAGATTGTTTGTTCGATAGTGGATTGAACTCCAGGCTTTTGCCCTAATCTACATCCCCGGCCCTTTTTTATTTTTACTCACTTATTGATTTATTTTTGAGATAGTGTCTCACTAAATTGCCCAGGTTGTACTCAAATTGCAGTTCTTCTGAATCAGCCTCCTAGAGTACTGGAATTACATCTGTACATCGTGCCCATCAGATAGATTTTATTTTTGCATGAGTTACAGTTTTTTGTTTTTGCTTTTGTTTTTGTTTTTGTACCAAAGATCAAACTCATGAACTCGCACTTACCAGGCAAGCGCTTGAGCCACTGAGCTAAATCCCCAGCTTGAGTTGTATTTTGAAGAATGATACTTTTGTTTTTGTACCAAGAGTCAAGCTCAGGACTCTTGGTACTGAGCCAGGCAGGTGCTTGTGCTGCTGAGCTACATCCCCATCCCAAAGAATTGTACTTTAACACAATCCATGTTACTGTGCGTTCTACATCATACTGAGTGACTTTCAAAAATTATTTTTGCTGGGAATGGTGATGCATGACTATAACTGAGATAAGGCAAGAAGGGTGAAAATTCAAGGCCAGCCAAGGCAATCTGGTGAGACATCTCAAAATACAATAAAAATAAGGACTGGAGATGTAGCTTAGTGGCACAGCACTTACCTAGCAAGTGTGAGGTCCTGGGTTCAATCCCTGTTACTGCAGGAAAATATCTCTTTTTATGGGCTCATTTCTTTTGCTTTCAAAAAATGTTTTAAGGACTTGGGATTTAGCTCAGTGGCGTAAGCACTTGCCTGACAAGCGCAGTGGTGAGTTTGATCCCTGGGACCACCAAAAACAGAAGTCAAGATCTTTTTATTTTTTTTGGTCCCAGGGATCAAACTCACAACTTCAGGCTTGCAAGGTAGGCGCTTCCTTCTGCCACTAAGCTAAATTCCCAGCCCCCCACTTTTTTTTGGTATTATCAGGATTGAATTCATGACCTAGTGCTTGCCAGGCAGGCACTTACATCACTGAACTAAATCCCCGGCCCAAAAGTCAAGACCTTATTTACTCATTCAAAAAATGTTTTAAATGTACTTATTATTCATCCAGGGTCCAGTTTATTGGATGACAACATGAAAGATCATCTCTTTATCAGTATTTGTCATGAGAGTTAAAACAGAGTATGAAAGTAGTTTTAAATTTAGAGCAGTGAGATTACTGATGAGAAAACAGGATTAAAACTGTTCTTGGCAGGGCTGGGGATTTAGCTCAGTGGCATAAGCACCTGCCTTGCAAGCAGGCAGTTGTGAGTTCAATCCCCGGTACCAATAAAAGTGAAAAAGACAAAAAAAAAAAAAAAAAAAAAACTGTTCTTGGCAAAAATACCAACAACTTCTAAAAGAGAGTTTGGAAAGCATGCTTTCTTCAATGGCATTTATATTTTAACCCCTTCATCAAAGAATTTTGACTCCTGATTTCAAAATGGCACCACCATCACCCCGAGTCCTGAACCTCTCTCTGCCCTTCCCAGATACTGAGGTAACAGTCAAAGCTACACTTTGGTATAAAAGACACAGTGTTTGGTTTTGGCCCAGACTCCTATCACTGAGCTACTAAAGCCCTGGAAATCTCTTGAATGTAGTAGTATCTTTGGTAATTCATAATGAGCCCCTGTTATAATACCTGAGTTTATGCTAATAAGTTGACTTACATGGTCCCTTCAAAAAGGCTGAGGATGGAACTCATCCCCGGAAAGACCAAGTGATCAGAGGGTTGGAACTTTCAACCCCACTCACCAAACTCTAGGAAAGAGGGACTGAAGGTAAAGCTCTGTAAAAACTCCTGAACAATGAGATTTGATACTTTTTTCAAACTGGCCTTGAACTCACTGTGTAGCCCGGGCTGGCTATGAACTTGAGGTCATCCTTCTGCCTCAGCCTCCTAAACACTGGGATTACACGCATGCGTGTACCCACCATGAGGTTTGATATGCTGTGAATGGATCACTAAAATGTAGAGACATTAGAAGGGTAATAGGCCCAGAGAGGGAAAGGAAGTTCCACTCCACCACCATACCTTGCATCTCTTTACCTGGCTGTTCACCTGTATCTTTTATAATCTCCATTGTAATAGACATAAGTGTTTTTCTGAGCTTTGTAAAACATCTTAGCAATCTACTAAACTCCAGAATGGGGTTCAGCTAGTCAGAAACGCAGGTCACAAGCTGGCACTTGACACTGTCATCTGAAGTGGGGGCGTAGGTTTATGGCACAGGGTAGATAGGTGTCAGAACTGAACTGAATTACAGGACAGCCAGCTGGTGTCTGCTGGAAAACTGCTTGATGGCGTTAAATCTAACTAAATTTGGGCCAGTCCTATGTACCAAACTGTAGCTTAATTTAGTGTGTAAACAAACTGAAAACCAACTTAATGCGCCTTTGTAACTGAGTCTCAGCCAATCCCAGCAACTGAGTCTCAGTCAATTGCAGATGGCCAAGTGTTCAAACTATGTTTATAAAAGACAATTGCTACCCTGGAGCCAATCCAGCCGGCTCTGTACCTTACTTCCGTTTTTCAGTAGCTCACTTCTCTTTTCCTCTCTAAGTTACCCAGGCACATGACAGCCCTAGAGTCCCACTGAAGCTCTTCTGGTTATGAGGGCTGCCCAATTCATGATTCTTTGCTCAATAAAACAATAAAACACTGCAAATTTAATTTGTCTAAGTTTTTCTTTTAACAATGTGTGGAGGGAAACTCCCTGACATCTGATCACCAGTGTTCTGTTTTGAGTGTAAAATTACAAAAGGAAAAAACAATTTGTTTTCTTCTCCCCTTTTCAGACACATCCCCATGCCAAATTGTATATGCAACAGTGCTTTTAAACAGGCAGGCACACCCTCAATGAGCCAGGTAGCTTTGAAGAATTACATTGGATTGGCTTTGCCACGTGTCCTTCACCAAAATTTCTACCATGGGAGAAGGAAGTTAGAGTGGAAAAAAAATATATGTCACTAAAATATGTACACTTTAAGTTACTATTGTACATATTAATGTAATATGCAAATTTCACAGTAGTTTAAATTAATTCAGAACCACTATGTAAGAATCATGGAAGAAAATGCAAAGTACACTTCTTAGCAATTCAAAACATTCTGTTTTGTTCCTTTCTACATATTGTTAATCATATTTTCTCCTTTGTCAGCCACACAAGTATCAGTTTCCTGGCCTCATAAGAAAAATTATTAATTTCCACACTGTTAAAGATCATTTTAACTTCATGTTTTAAAAGCTTTTTTATACCAATTTACTCTCTTACTTCCTGTGGTGTTCAGTTCCACCTAAATTACTGAGACTGCTGACCAGTACTTAATGTGATCCTGAATAGCCTGGAACAGTTTCACATGATCCAGACCACCTCCTAAAAAGAGTCCTTCCAGGGGTTGGGGATTTAGTTCAGCGGCATAAGGCACCTGCCTTGCAAGCAGGCAGTCGTGAGTTCAATCCCCGGTACCGATGAAAAGGAAAAAGACAAAAAGAAAAAAAGAGTCCTTCCAGAACAAAATTGTTCTTACCTTGGAGGCCCAGGAAGGAAGTTTCTGATAGCTTTAGAATGAAAGTTTGCTCCAGTTTCCCACAATCAAAGGTTACAAAATATTGACTTGTGTCTAAATGTATCTTGCTAAAGTATTCAGTAATAACAAAAATTTTGTACACCCATATTAATAGAAACATTATTTACCATAGCCAAAGGGTAAGTGCAAACCTAAGTCCACTGACAAATGAATGGATAAATATGGTTCAATATTATTCAGCCGTAGAAAGGAAGTTCTGACACATGCTGCAGGCTTGCAGAATTATGCTAAATTAAAGAGACCACTCACAAAAGAACGGTACTGTATAATTTCACTCACATGAGATATTTAGAGAAGTCAAAATATAGAGACAGGCAGTAGAATGCAGGGTGCCAGAGGATGGGGGATGGTGTCATGCATAACAGATATAGAATTTTAGTTCTTCAAAACGAAAAAAAAGGCTTTGTGGGTGGTTAGTGGCAATAGTTACACCACAGTATAAATTACATAATACTCAACTGTGCATTTAAAAATGGTTAAAATAGTAAAATAAAAAAGACCCCACCAAAAAAACATGCTAACTTTTATCAGACACACAAATATATAGGACTTTCCAAAGCAACTGTGGCTCCCGTCACATATAGGATACGATTTATAGAGAAAGTCCCTTGGAAGCCTCAGTCTCACTCCACGCTTTTTTTTTTTTTTTTTTTTTTTTTCCTGTTCTTGGGACTGAACTCAGAGCCTTTTTACTGAATTATAGCTCCAAGTCTTTTTCTTAAAAAAAAAATTATTTTGGGACAGGATTTTACAAAGTTGCTAAATTGCCTGGCCTGTGCTTGAACTTTGGATTCTCCTGCGTCTGAGTCTCCTGGCTATGCCTCCCAGAGGCCTGCGATGACAGGGATACACTGCCATACCTGCCTCCACTCACCATCTACAACACAAATGTAAGGAATCCTAGAAGAGCCTGGAGAGGGCTGCGGGAGCCTGGGAATGTGGAGGGCCAGGGAGGTAAATACTATAGGAGGCTTTCAGTCTGAACACTGCTTTGCTCTTCCCAGGACCTTCCCCCAGGCTGCCTTTCACAGTGCCTGCTTCTGATAGAAAGTTTGGGTTTCCCTGGTAGATTCCAATCTGGGTACAAGGCCAGAGGAGAAGGAGGCAGGCAGGATGGACATCAAATATCCTAGGTGTCTCCTGGAAAAATCCATTGCCTGGTGACCACACTCCTGGCCAGAAACTATTTGCTTTTCCTAGAAGTTGGTTTGGGAAGACCACCAGCAGGGCTGCAAATTATACACAGACAGTTTATATGTGGTTGTTTTCAGGAAGGACTTGACTATCTCATTGTCAAGAGCCTCATGTACTCTGGTGTTGGACTGACTGCTTGAAGTCTGCATGAACAGGAATGGTTTACATGTTTGGAGTTTGTGAACGGTATCAGCTTAAAACCTGCGATTTTGAAACTGATGAAAGGAACAGTCTCTCTGTTTATAGCCTCCTCCACCCGCACACACCTACCCTGAGCTGACAACATCTGAGAACACTTGAAGGCCACCATGAGAGGAGACCCAGCACTCCTCCCAGACTGGAACCATCATGTCAAGCAGATTTGGGACCTGTCATCCTGGAGAACTATCCCTGCTTCCATATCTATGTAATAAACATGGACTTTTCATATATTTATTTATTTATTTATTTAGACAGGCTCTTGTTATGCAGTTCAGGCTGGCCTCAAACTCATGACAATCGTGCCACCTCAGTCTCCCTAGGGCTGGGATTAAAGACAGCTCAATGGAAGCTCAATGATTTTTAGACCCTATCGCCTTCTGAGGAACATAGAACTACTCTGCCTTCTCCACACCCAGCCTCCTCAAAACACATGCTCAAAACAAATACCTTGGGGGCTGGGATTTAGCTCAGTGGCATAAGCACCTGCCTTGCAAGGCGCTTTACTGGTACCGATCCCCGGTACCAGTAAAAAGGAAAAAAAGACAAAAAACAAAACAAAACAAAACAAAAACAAAAAAAAAAAAACACCTTACCTGGATTTAGTCTGTGGACCTGGGGCCACAACTGTGGTGCTGGCTATAGCACTGGGCTCTGCTAGAATCCATTAACTTGACTTGAAGCCCACAGCCTTTTTCCCTTTTCTGTGGTTACTGACACACTTCTGTTGACAAGGTAGAATTTTCTTTCCAATTTTACAAAGAAGAGAGGTCTGACTTGGCTCACAGTTTCAGCCCAAGATTGAGGGGCACATGTGGTGAAGGCCTCCTTTCTGGCAGCACCCTGAAGTAGCACAGGTGATTTGGTAGCATGTGTGCGAACGCACATGTGTGTGTGTGTGTGTGTGGCCTCTGGTCTCTTTTCCGCTCCCCATAAAAGCAGCACTATTCAATCATAGATAGGCTCTACCCCATGATCCTATGTAATTCTAATCACTTCCCAAAGGCCTCAAAATATCATATTCTAATTATATTTCCACTCTTAATCTCTTAATACCTTATGGTAGGGATTAAACTCTGAGTTTCACAAGGGCCGAATCTTTTCTCTTTTTTTTTTTTCTTGAAACAGGGTATTGCTACATAGTCCAGAGTCTAGGCTGGCCAGGGACTCATTATGTAGCCAGGCTGGCCTTGAACTCAGCCAGCCTCCTCTTGCCTCAGTGTCATGAGTGCTGGAATTATAGGCGTCCACGACTATGCGACTGACACAAGTCATATTCAAAGCATAGCACCCATCCAAAACACCAGTGTCCTCAGAAAACCAAAACAAGCACGGCAGGAAGGAACAGCTCAGCATAGTAGGCAGAGATCCTCAGCTCCTTCTTCTTTTACGATGGGGGCCTCCTCCTCACTTCACATTGGCAAGCACACCCAAAAGGAACTCAAGATACCCTGTGCTCCCAAAAGCTCCTAGGGCAGCAGGAGGATTTGGATTTAGATTTGGGGCAAAATTCAGACTCCACCAGACAGGATAAGGCAGGAGCTGGCAGAAATAACATGCATCCTCCCTGACCTTAGATGATGGAGTGAGGATGATACCAAGTGACACAGGGTTTAGGTTCTCTCTTTGTTGGTGTCTGTGTCTATATCTCTGTGTTTCTGCCTCTCTTTCTCTCTCTCTGTCTCTCTACCTCTTTCTGTCTCTCTGTCTCTCTGCCTGTCTCTCACACACAAAGTTATCTGCCTCATTGGAGGAAGCCTCAGCTCTTGGTCTGTTTGTTCCGCAAACCCTGACAGGAAGTCCACTGGAGCCCACTTCCGGACTCAGGATCAGCTGAGGACCCTGGCAGCCAACCACCACCCTACAATGAGCTAGGCCTCAAAAGCAGAGCCACAGGGCCAGCACCACAGTGGAGAGGCCCAGCAGCTGTGAGGGCTGAGCGCTCCAGATGCACTGATAAAGGCAGGGTGACAGCGAGGGCTCATTATCAGCAACCTCAGCTAACACACAATCTTCAAAACATACTTTCTTCAGTTATTTTGCAGTGGAATTTAGCTACAGGTTTTATTGGTTTCTTTGCTAACCAGTGTTGTTTGTGGCCTATGGCTTCCTCTTTCTCTTCTTCCTGCTTTTAGCCCTGGTGGTGGATTTCCATGTAGCTCTTGCAAAAAGCGTCCCTACATGACAACTTTGTGAATCTTTGCACATGTGAGTACACGCCAATTTTGCTCTCATTTTCTCGTGGATGAACCCAGTATAGAATCTTGAATTCAGAATATTTAAGTGTCACTTGATGAAGTATAAATTCTGAATTCAAAATAATTTTCCCTCAGAATTTTGTCCTCTGGGAGCTGGAGGTGTAGTCTGTGGTAAAACATTTCCCCCGATATTTGTGAGGCCCTGAATTTGAGCCACACCACTGGCAAAAAAAAAAAAAAAAAAAAAAAAAGGCTTCTGTTGCCCTGGATCTTCTCTCCCCACTCCCACACCTTTTGGGATATCCCAGGAACTCAGGTTTCCTGAGGACACAGTGTTTCATTATTCCTTCCCAGCACTTATAGGGCCCTTTCAGTTTGTAGACTTCAGCCTCTCTTCAGCAGAGACTTAAAAAAAAATTAAATTAAAACATTTTTATTATTTTGTTCCTTAATTTTTTCTATGTATCCTTTCTGGAATTTTTGGTTAAAATTTTTAATAAACAAAAACCAACTTGCCTCTAGCCTCCTGACTCGGTATTTTTGTTATTTGCTTCCTTTTCTTAACTTTATTCACAGGATACAGGAGATTGCTCTAATCCAATTTTGTGAACTTCCTGCTTGTGAATTTGACCTCCATCCATGCCCATTCTACTCTTCTTCAGTCATCTGTTGCAAGGTATTTTTTAAATATCAGCAGTCATGCTTTAAATTTCCAAAAACCCTACTTCTTTTTATAGGGTGGGTTTATTTCTCTAGTGGTGATAACTTCAGTGTCATCAGGAGGTTGTTTACTTACTTGTTGCATTTGACTTTTTCCAGTTGCATGGTTTTGTTTTGTTTGGTTGGTTTTTGTTTCTTGGGACAGAGTCTCACCACGTAGTCCAAGCTGGCCTCGATTTCAAGGTGATTCTCCTGCCTCAGCCTCCTAAGGGCTGACAGTATAGGCATGTGCCACCACATCCAGCACAAAGACATGATTTTTGACTGTTCTCATTTCTGCTGCAGAGTCTTGGCCATTTGGCGTTAAGAGTTAGGACAAGCGTTTCAGCCCCGGTGAGAATCCTGCTGTGGTAGGAATACATGAAGCTTTTGTTACAGAGGATGCAGCTCCAGGCCTCTGCAGAGCAGGAGGCAGAGGTGGGGAGTAAGGGAAGTGCTGCCTGGAGCCTCCCAGTCGGCTGAGGCCAGTGGCCACTTTCTGTGGCTCCAGTGGCTTCTCTGGGAGCCTCCTGTTTCATGACTGTCATCTTTGCTTGCTAAGTAGTAAACTTCACTTTGTAGTTTCACTTCAGGGACAAAAACAGAAATCAGCTACTTTTTGTTTCTTTGTCTAGTGCCCGGTGTTGCTAAGCCTGTGCTCTACCACTGGACCACAACCCCTCAGCCCAGCTTTTAGCTGCAGCTACAGCTAAGAATGATGCAGACAGGGGAAGACATTTGTGGCTCTTGCTCACATTCATCTGTTTCGTCTCACTGCCCTCTCCGGAGCTGTAAGAGAAAGTTCACTTCCCCGAGGACTCTCTTTCCACCTTTATAAGGTTGTGTAAGCATCTTAGCTCTGTGTGTTTTGTTAATGTGCTCTGTATCTGTATCATAAATCAGTCATCTTTTAAAAATATAAATCGGTCCTATTTTGGTGCTCGAGGTAATAATACCTCATCTGGATTTCCAGTGCAACTTTCTTTTTTTTTTTTTTTTTTTTTTTTTTTTGTCTTTTTTTCTTTTTTTTTTCGTTTTTATCGGTACCAGGGATCGAACTCACGACTGCCTGCTTGCAAGGCATAGTGCAACTTTCAAGTGAATCATTTCTCTTATTTTTTAAAAATTGAGGTGTAGCTTACAAAGTAGAAAAATATGCTCCAATTCAGTTTCTCCTATAATATACCACTTCTGTGAGCCTGAAAAGTGTGGGATTTCTCCCCACCAGCAAGCCAGCAAGCAGGTCTGCCGCAGATTCGAGTCGGGTGTTCTCCAGCCTCACTCAGCTCTGACACCACTGGGGTTCCACCTGGAGATGGTGTCAAAGCCCTGGACTGAGGATTTGGTGCCCAGGTCTGCTCCTGTTTCAGACCCACTCAAAAATCTAGGCCTCTGGAGCTTCTGGCCAGCTGGCTTTAAACTGGTGTTCTCACAGATTTGGTTGATTTGCTGGAGTAGCCCACAGTGGCTCACTGTAAAGGATTTGTGGCTGGAGATTGAACCCCTGCCTTCACACTGAGCTGTATCCCTAGCAATTATTTTAAGACAAATTCTCACCATGTCCTTAAGTTGCCTGGGCTGGGCTCAAACTTGTGATCCTCCTGCCACAGTCTCACATAGTGCTGGGGTCACAGGTGTGTGCCACCACACCTGGCTGTAAGGGGTATTTTAAAGGACATATATAAGAAGTCAGGTAAGAGGGTACTCCGGGCAAGGTCTAGAAGGTGTATGAGTGAATCTTCTTCACCTTGCTGTGAGCTTCCATGTGTTCAGGTGAACAGAAACTCTTTGAATCTGGTCCTTTGGAGAATTTTATGGAAATTTCACTGTATAGGTGTGACTGCTGATAGACTGGGCGGGAAACCCCAGCAAAGCCTGTCTGTTCAGATTCTTTAGCATTCCTTCCTCATGATTATGGAGTAGAGCCATGTGGAATGAGGAAGGTTCTATGACCTATTACTGGATGGCATTTTTCATGGCCAGCTAAAGGTGGAGGAAAATCAGGAAATTTCTTTGACCCAGCTTCAAGAAGAGAAGCTCTAGTTCCTGTGTCCTGCCTCAGGATGAACAGAGTTCTTAACTTTAGTGAAGCTAGCTTATCAATATTTTCTTTTATGGTGGGAGCTCTTGTGTTCTGTTTAAGAAATCCTTGTGTGACACGGGCATGGTGGTGCACGTCTGTAACCCCAGCACTCGGGAGGCTGAGGCAGGAGGATCACTATGAGTTTGAGGCCAGCCTGGGCTACAAAGTGAGTCAAGGCCAGCGTGAACTACAGAGTGAAATCCTGTCTCAAAAAAGACAAATATACACACATACACTTACACTAGAAATCTTTGTGTGAATTTAATAGCGTAGCTGGATACAAAGCCAACTCTCCGAAATCAATAGCCTACAAATAACAAACTCACTGAGTGAGAAATTAGGGAAACAGCAGCTGTCACAAGAGCAAAAATATTAAGTGCTTAGTAATAAATCTAACAAAGGAAATAAAATATCTCTACTTTGAAAACTACAGTACTCTAAAAAAGAAGATCCAAGAGGATATCAGAAAATGGGAAAATATCCCTTGTTCTTGGGTAAGAAGAACCAATATAATGTAAATGGCCACACTTCCAAAGTTGTTATATACATGTAATGGAATCCCAGTCAACACAGCAATAGTATACCTCACAAAATTAGAGAAAATATTCATTTGGAACCAGAAAAGACCTAGAATAGCAAAAACAATTCTGGAAAACTAAGGCGAGGAAGGGGGCATCACAATCCCTGACTTGAAATTATACTACAGAGCTACTGTGATTAAAAAAAAAGAAAAAAGAAAGTGTGGTACTGGCAAAAAAAAAAAAAAAAAAAAAAAAAAAAAAAAAAACAAAAACAGCGAAGGATCAATGAAACAGATTAGAAGATGCAGAAACAACTCCGTACATGCTCAGCTATTCTTATCTTTGACAAAGGGGCCAAATACATTCACTGCAAGATAAATAGCCTCTTTAATGAACGGTGCTGGAAAGACTGGCTTTCCAAATGCCAAGATTAAAATTAGACCCGTATCTTTCATCATGCACTAGACTAAAATCTAAATGGACCAAATATCTAACTATTAAATCAGAAACACTAAATCTGCTGCAAGATAGAATTAGTAGAACTCTTAAAGACATGGGTATAGGCAAAGTCTTTGTGAGCAAAACCCCAATTGCACAGGAAATATCACAAAGAATCAACAATTGGGATCTTATTAAAACACTCTTGCACAGCAAGAGAAACCAACAGAGTGAAGAGACAACCCAAAAAAATGGAAAAAATTTTTCCAATTGTTCCTAAGACAAAGGACTAATATTTAGAATATATAAAGAACTCAAAAAATCAGACCTTCTAAATTAAAGACCCAATCCAAAAATGGGCATCTAAAATCAATAGACATTTCTCAAATGAAGTAGAAATGACAAATAAATATATGAAAAGATGTTCAATATTGCTGGTAATTTGACAGATGCAAATTAAAACAATGGTGAGATTTCATCTCACTCCAAAATGAATGGTTATTATCAAGAAATCAACCAATAACAAATGCTGACAGGTTGGGGAGAAAAAGCAACCCTTCTCCACTATTGGTATAGACTGGTACAACCACTGTGGAAATCAGTATGGAGAATCCTCAAAAAACTAAAACTAAAACAAAATAAAAAACAAAACTGGAGGCCCCATTCAACCCCCCTATTCCCCTTCTTTGTATCCTCCTGAAAAAATTAAAAGCATCATACCACGATGATATAGGCACACCCATGTTTATAGCCACACAGTTTGTAATGGATAAATCTTGGGAACAGCCCAAATGCCCATCACTGGGTGAATGGATAAAGAAATGTGGTGTTTTTATATAATGCAATGCTACTCTTCCATAAAGAAGGGTAAGCTTGAGACATTTCTAGTAAATGGATGTATCCAGAGATCATACTCTGAAATAAATCAGACACACGTATTTCAATACCACATTGTTTCTCTGATGTGAGAAATTGAAAGTATAAAAGGAACCAAAATATATAATAGATATTGGCAAATGGAAAGAAAATGTTCATAGAGAAGGGGAACAAGGAGGAAGGGAGAACAGAATAAAAAAGAAAAAAAAGGAAAAACTGGAAATGAAACTTTTGTAAATGAGAGGAAGAGAGGTTGAAAGGGAGGGGAATGAGAAAAAAAGAATTAAGATATATTGTGTACAGGTTCAAATTCTCTGTGATGAATGCATTTATTATGTATATCTAAAATGTACTAATGAAATAACACACAGAGACACACACAAAGAAATCCTTGTGTAGTCAAAGATCATGAAGTTATTCCACTGTGCTTTCTTCTTAGAAGAAACCTCTGGAACTTCTGTTTGATTATTTTACTTTCCACATTTTAGGCCAGCATGGAGGTACATGCCTGTAATTCCAGCAGTTGGGAGGCTGACACAAGAGGATTACAGTGAGTTCAAGGCCAGCCTGAGTTACATAGTGAGACCTTATCTGAGAAACAAAACATACACCAAAAAACAAAAAACAAAAAAACCACACATTTAGTGAATTTAATCATTTGGATTTAAAATCCAACTGAATTTAATTTTTGTGGATTGTATGAGGCTCATTACTTTCTGTGTGGACAGATAATTGTTTCAATATCATTTATCCAAAAGAACAATCTTCCGTTCCTCAATTATAGAAGAACCTTCATTGTAAGTATGTTGTTGGTCTCTCTATTCATTTCCATTGGCTGATTTGTCTACCCCTACCTTAATACTATCTAAATTACTGTTGCTTTATAGTAATACCTTCACACCACTGTCTTAGGTATAGTGGCTTTATAGTAGGTCTCAATATCCAGTAACATAAAATTTCTAGTTTTTGTCAGTATTGTCCTGGCAGTATTATGTTTTGTTTGGTTTTGGTTTGGTTTTGTTGTTTTAGGCTTGAGTTTTGCTGTTTTGCATTTTTACATACTATTTTATTTATTTATTTGGTACCAGGAATCCAACTCAGGACCTCACATTTGCCAGGCAAGTGCCATGCCGCTGAGTGATATCCCCCGTCTAAATACTATTTTAGACCCTGTCAGTTTCCACACACATATTCATGTGCACACACACACACACTATGGTCACGTGAGACTTTGGGGCTTGTACAGCTCAGTAGCAGAGAACTTGGCTCACGTGCACAATCCCCAGTACTGTCAAAGGGAAATAAAAATTATGAGAGTTTCAATTAGGACAACTGAACCTATGGATCAGCTTGAGAAAAACGGACACACTGACAATATTGAGTATTCAGATCTATTATGGGCGTCTCTCCATTTATTTGGATTTGCTATAATTTCTCCTAAGTATGTGTTATATTTAATGTAGGGGCTAGGTTTATTCATTTTTCATTAGGTTTATGCTCAATTATTTAATATGCTGGATATTATGTTATTTTTTAAATATCAGCTTCAAGGAGACATAATTCATGTATATAAACAATTCAGCAGTTTTCAGTATATTCATAGATATGGACAATAATCACCACTATCACACTCCAGATTTTTCAATAACTCTGAATCCCCTATAATTACGATATCACTTCTTATTTCTCTCAACCACTAATCTATTTTGTATTTCTTTGAATTTGTCTAATTTGGACATTTCATGTAACTGGAATACAGTGTGGCCTTTTGTGTCTGGCTTCTTTCACTTAGCATAATGTTTTCAGGATTCATCCATGTGGTGTCATTCATTTGCATTGCTGAACAATATTTTCTGAGGAGTTTGAGCCAACTACAAGGCTAGAGGACAGTTTCCACACAAGACTGACTTCATACACCAACTGTGGAACACAGGCTTCCCTAAACTACCATTAAGTTTGATAATTCAGTAGAAAGACCCCCAGGCTTTACTGAAAGCTGTTAACACCATTGATATATTTTATTACAGGTGAAGGATGCACACAAACATCAGCTAAAAAAAAGGATGCACAGGGCAGAGTTCAGGAAGTTCCAAACATAAAACTTGCCTTACCCTCTTCCCAAGGAGGGTACATTATTTTCCTTCCCTTGATATGTGACAATATGTAGGAAATGTTGTCAAGCAGGAAAAGCCCAGAGTTTTTATTAGGTCTCTGTTATCACTGAATCTGAAATGTCTCATGTTGGGAGGAGGGCTTTTAAAAGGTGATTGGACCATGAAGGCACCAAGTTCGTCAATGCATTAATACATTAATGAGCTTACAGCTGACTGGAGTATCCAGAAATAGGGTGCAGCTGGAGGAGGGTTACTGGACAACCCTTGAAGGATATATTTTTCCTTTTGACTCTTCCTCTGCTTTCTGCTTCCTGGCTGTCATGAAGGATGTAGCTCTCTCTTCTATCTTTCTGCCATAATGTTTCTGCTTTGGAGCCAGCTATCCATGGACTGAAACCTCTGAAACTGTGAGCTAAAATAAATCTTCCTCCTTTACATTGTGTCAATTAAGTATTTCATCCTAGCCATGAAGACTTGCCTAACGCAGGCTCCATTATGTAAGCATGACTGATTGATTGCTCATGTAGTTGATCTCAGCCTTTAGGCCTAGATCAGATGGCTAAATCTGACCTAAATCCCCACCTACAGTCACACTGTTAATTTCTGGTATGAGCTCTGAGACTGTAAGGCTGTGATTAGGCCTCACCCTAACGCATGTGGTTAAGACTAGGCCCAAAACAAAGATTTTCCTATCAGGCAAAACATTCCAAGAGTATAGAAATGACCTTCCAGAAACCAACGGGAAAGGCCAGCACTTCCTGAACAAGGCCAAATTCTTCTCCTTCATGCTTACATCACATATTGTTATCTAACCATATGTTGGTGAACTCTTGATTTTTTTCCCCAACATTTGGGTTCTAATAGTTAATCCTGCTCTTGTCACATCTGATTCCTGGTCAGGGAACCAAAGATATCCCTCTGAGGTAGAAGGACTGTGACTCTATTGTCTGAGAACTCAGAAAAATCATATGCTCAGCCCCAGTGAAAAACTAGAGGGTGAAAGTTTAATGAAAGGAAGACACTTTATTTGTATAGAGGAAAAGGAGAAGATATTACACTGAGAAGCAAGAATCAGGATATGGGCGCCAGAAGGATGGAGGAACTGTGGACCTTCATTTCCATTTCCTGATGCTTTTATTGGGAGGGGGGAGGGTGTCGTCAAAGACTCTCCCCCATCGGAACTTGCCATAACTGGATCGGCTTCCAGGCTCCTGCACCTAACATTTTTTTCCGGGGTCTGTGCACAGCTTCTTTCTGTCTGTTTGCTTGTCCTTAGCCTACTTTTCAAGGCTTTATCTTTGGAGCAGGTGGCAGATCAGCAAGGGTGTGTCTTATTCATGTTTAGTTTAGAGTTAGTAAGGGGCCATGTAGATGCCTGTGCTGGTCTATAGTAACCTTAGAGTGAATAATACAGTGATTCTAGAGTGGATGCACAGACACGTGTCTGAATGTGTTGTGCTTAGGTGTGAGTGCCTGCTGCCTTGGAGGTAGCCAGGCCCCCTTGCTTTCCTTGTACTCCACTGGAGGCACAGGCGACTTTCTCTCCATGTCCTGCCTGTTTCTCTCACTGGTTTCTTGGTATAATTCCCAAGGCCATTTGGTGCCTTTCTTTATCTGGTTTTTCTCTCTTTCTCTATCCTGTCCTTGCCCTATTTTCCAGGGAAAATTTTTCTAGTAAAGTTAGTTTTTTATTCCTACTCAGAATTCCCCGGAAGACCTCATGAGCCCCCTATTCTATTTTGTCTACAGACCCCTGACCCCGCACTATGAATATCCATGCACAAGTTTTTGTGTAAATAGTATTTTTTATTTTCACTTTTCATGTGTTGCACAATCAAGTCTTATTTTTCTGTCATTGCAGTAAGAATTTAGAAAAGAGGAGAGAGTAGCCACATATGTCCAGTCACCCTTCTTAAGCCACAAGTACTTAAAGTGATCTTTCTAAAACATGAACCTGTAAATATTCTTTTCATTGCAAGTAAAAGAATTCCATTTAAATGAGCTTAAGGAAAAAAAAATTCATTATAAGGTTTTTCACGAAACCCAAAGGAAATATCTAGGACTCAGGGATAGATTACAATCTGGGATCAGGACATGCTTGGAGCTGTCTTCTGTCACTTTTTCCATCACATCTGCTTCATTCCTTCCTCCGTGTAGGCTCTCAGATTTCCTCTGTTTTACCACTGAACCTGACTGAAAAATAAGATCACCAACAGCCCATGAGATGCTGTTGTTACAGGCCCAACTACCTAGAAGCAACAGGTTTTTCCCAACCATCTCACCTTACTTAACCTATGCCTGGCCAGTGAAGATTCCCAGTCAGTTTGGCTTACAGAAGTACGTTCTCATGGTACAGAATGATTGATAAAGACTCACTCCACTCATAATTGAGATGAGCAGGAAGGACTCTCCTAGAAACCAGGGTAAACTGACTGGTAAAGATCCTGTCCATTACATCTTCATTAAAACCCTTTCCAAGACTCCATTTACCCACCATCTAAGTGGAAAGCTTCTAGCATATAGTTTAGACCTTTTGTAACTAGTTTCTTCCTAGCTCTTCGTATACATTTCTACCTCCAAAGTCCCCTGCCACTCATGTTTAGCATTCGTGACATGTACTGTATTTTCTCTTATTTGTCTGTCTTTCTTATTAGACTCTAAGCTTTGCAGGGGCATGGAATGTACCATGTTAACTAGCTACTCCTGGTTCTGGTGAAATTTCTGGCACCTAGTAAGTGTTCTACATGTTTGAAGAGGAAGGATTAGAGTCTGTTACTGTCAGTTCTAGGTTGCCAGTAGGTGTTAATATTCAGCTCAGCCATGTATCCCTGGGGTAAGCCAGGGTAGAATAGCTTGAGATTAGTCATCTCCTTACATGTATCATTTCCTGTTCATTCAAAGGCTCAGCAGATCCCTGATGATATATCCTCAGGTGACTGTCTCCCACAAGACTGTCTCTAGGACTTTGATTGGCTCCATATTATACTGACTTGCTCAGCCTCGTTTTAAAATGCATATGAGTGACGACTTTTTTTTTTTTTGAGTGACGACCTTTGAATCTGGGCCAAAGTGGGTGATGGAAAAGGAAGCACGTACTAACCAGTTCAAAAGGTTTCTTATGCTTTGATTTTTTTTTTTTTTCTGGCAGGTTTTTGGAATAAACCCTAAGCACTCACAGATAATTTTAAAATCAAATTATTCTTTTACATCATGGTAGCTACTTTGTAAATATAATTTGCTAATATCAGTCACAATATGAGGATGGCAAGCTACAAACCTTAGGGCCTCACATAAAACACAGGTTGTCACACTTTATTTAACTCAGGCAATCTGCACCTGTCCAAACAGCTGCTGTCAAACAAGTCCTCTTTCCTGGATCCATCTCTGTCATCACACTGTTGCATGTTGCTTAGGAGAAATTTGGCTCAAGTGACATCAAATATGATCCAAATGTTCAACAAAAGGCTGTATAATGATTGATACATTGTGTAAACTTGAGAAGTTTAGATTCTTAAGTGACTCAGCAGGGAGCCAGGGTCCTCACTTTGCAAACATCTCTAGCCTGTGCAAGAGTAAGGCACAGGTGTGAGTGCTGCACTCGCCCTGGGGGACAGTAGTCTGCTTACAATATAAGGGAGAAGAGGCTTGTTCTCCTCCCACCTGGCTTTTTGTTCTTGTTAACTTTGTTATGTACTGATGCCTTGAACTGTTGTCCCTGTGCCATGCAATCCCACTGTGGAGCCAGCCAATTATGGACTGAAATCTCTGATTATGGTCTGAAACCTCTATGAACCGTGAGCTAAATAAACTTTTCCTCCCTTAATTTTGGGTGTCAGGCATTTTGTTTCAGGAATAGAGAAAAGTAACCAAATATAGTATTTGGTGCCAATGGAGTGGGGTCATTGCTGTGACTGTACCTGACTATGTGGGTAAAGAGCCTTTGGACAGGGCTGGGGATTTAGCTCAGTGGTGTAAGCACCTGCCTGGCAAGCCTGAGGTCATAAGTTCAATCCCCGGTATACACACACACACACACACACACACACACACACACACACACAAAAGAGCCTTTGGAGAATTAGCTTGTGGAAAGAATTTGAAAAGGTTCAGAGATGCTACCTGTAAGAGTAGAGCTGGAACATATTAGGCTGTTCTGTATGGGAGACTCTGGTCAGAGTTCCAGTGACCAGAAGGTGGATAGAAATCCTGCTGGTAAAGATCAGGCTCAGGAGGTTTCTGTTGGGAAGGACTGCATTGGGTGCTGGACTGCAGATGATGTGTGTTATGGCTTGGCAGAAAGTTTGTCTGCATTTTGCTTATGTCTAGAGACTTTGCATGAGACTAAGATTAAGGGCAGCACACTAATTTATCTGGCAAAAGAAATTTGAAGGCATTTGAATGTTGAGGCTATGGCATGGCTATTGTTGGGGGCTTTTAACCAGATCTACATTGCGAATCAAGAGCAAAGAATCCAGCAAGATGATTTAAAATGTGAGTTTGGCCAAAAAAGAAGCTCAAGTAAAGCTGTGGACTACAAAGATAGAACTGAGGAGATCTCAATTGCAGGGAAGAAACAAGAAAGTATGAAAGATGGTCTGAAGACATCACAAGAAGCAGCAAGTCTCTTCCCTTTGCAGCCTCAAGACTGCAAAAATAAAAGACTTTGCTGTGAGGAGAAAGCTACAGGGTACTATGTTCCAGAGTGACAGCAACATAGAAAATTTGTTCCAAAAATTAAAAAGAAAGAAAGAAAGAAAGACAGACAGAAAGGAAATTTGTTCCTCACAGTTGGACTCAGACTGTCCAGTGATCCAGGCACTGAACCCCTACAGTCAAGAGAAGAAAGTCCAGCTACTGCTCCAGGTGGCAGTAGATCTTGGCAGCATCCGCATTACACTGCTTTTAGGTGCATACAGAATGCAAGACTTGTGGGCTTAAGGTTTCCACCTCAATTTCAGAAGCCTGGGAAGACAAACAGTGTGCCCCTGACAGGGCAGTGCATAAGCTGTAAGTGTGAAGCCAAAGGTGCTGTGGAGAACCCAAAAATGTGCAAAAGCCAGGAACATGGGTCATCTAAGGAAAGTTGCAAGGAAGGAGCAAAGCCAACCCAAGAGAGCAGCTGTGGGAGCCATAACCACCAAAAGTGCCATTGGATAGAGTCACTCAAGTCCTTTGGAGCTCACAATTTGCAACAGATGGCCTCAGATGCTGCATATGGAACTGCGGCACTTAATGTTTGCCTTTCTGGATTTTGGACTTGCTTTGATTTCATTCTTTTGTTTTCTGATTTGTAACTTTTGAAATGGGAATGTTTATCTGATGCCATTAAATGCTACCCCGTGTTTAATTTTATTTTCATTTGTACAGGGGCTCACAGCTAAGAGTTTGTCTTAAATCTCACAGAAGCCTTGGGATTTGGATCCTTCAGCATTGCTAAAACTCCAAGATTTTGACAACTCTTTTTCTTTTTTTTTTTTTTTTTTTTTGTACGGGGATCGAATTCATGACCTTGCACTTGCCAGTCAGGCGCTTATGCCACTGAGCTAAATCCCTGGCCTTTGACAACTCTTGAACTAAATGTCTTTTGCATAAAGGGATGTACATGAGTCTTTGGTGGGGGGAAAGGGTAGAAAGTTATGGTTCTAATGTTGTATAATGTTCGTAGACTTGATACTTATTCTTAAGGATTGTTAAACCTGTGTTATAATGTTCAAAATATAAAATGATTAAAATAAGCATGCCTTTGTATCTGGAGACTTATTTTAAAAAATGTGTCTGGTTGCCAAGTCAATAAGGAATGGATTGTAATGGTTGATACATTTTGTCAACTTGAGAAGTTGAGAAGTCTAAGTGACTCAGCAGGGAGCCAGGGTCTTCACTTTGTAAATGTCCTCAGCCTGTGTAAGAGGAGGGCACAGAGGTGGTGTGAGGGCTACACCTACCCTGAGGTAGCCTGCTTACAGTATAAGGGAAGATAAGAGGCTTTTTCCCCCTTTGCTTTTTGCTCTTTTTGCTCTTTTTGCTTTGTTGTCTTCTGTCACTTTGAACTGTTGCTCCTGTGCCATGCCACCCTGTCTTGAAGCCAGCTAACTATGAACTGAAACTTCCACAAACCGTTAGCTAAACCTTTTCTCCCTGAATTTCAGATGCTGGGTATTTTGTCTCATCAGTGATAGAAAAGAAACCAAGACAGGCTGGAATTTATTGGTGACCATACCCAAAAGTTAAAGTTTGAACAACAGATTGGTTTTAAGTCATGCCACTGCAATCCAGTTTCTCCTTTCAGCTCTGCTCACTCCATTTTCAGATTTTCTTTTCAGGATCATAACATGGTCATGACAGTAGTTCTTATATCCTGTCTGCTTCAAGACCAATGAACAGGAAAACTGCTCCTGCCCAATGGTGGCACAAAAGTCTTGAACTCAGCTGTCTTAGGACAAGTGCCATACTACTGGACTGGATACCAGGACTGATGCTAGCAAACACCTACCACAGTTCCCCGTGTCTGGCTCAGTCTCCTCCAGGTGCCCAGGACTAAAATGTCACAATGGCTTCCCATGGAAACTCCAGGCAATGTTTAATCTGAAGGGTGATAGGGTGCTGAGCAGCAAACCAGCAGGCATAACTACTGCTGCTGAGCTGCTGGCTCTTCAGAATCTTTCCTTTCCCAACTTAGCCAACATGCATTTTCACAAACAATAACATATTGGAGTGGTTTTTGTTTTGTTTCTTGTTGGGAGCCACCACATTGCCGAGCCGCCGCATATAGCAATCATGCGGCCTGTGGTAAAGAGTAAAGCCTGAGTTAGATTACCCCTCCCATCGAGCACGTTAGTTTCCTGCTTCCTGGTTGAAACAACCCGCTCAACAATGTAGTTTACCTAGTAACTAATGACGTTAGCCAATCAGCTTGCATCGCCGGCTTTAACATGATTGGGCGCTGTATCTGCATATATACTAGTGCCTCTTCCGCGAGAGGAGAGAAGCACGGAAGGAGCCGCGGAGAGCGGACCAGAGGAGGCTTCGGCTGGGAGCGATCCCAGGGCAGGCTGTACGGAGAGAAAATAAAAGAAAAGGTTGTCCACTGCCAGACTTTGTCGTGTGTCCTTCCTGCCGGCCGGGAGCGACACCGACAGTTTCTGATGTCTTGAGACGGTCTCGCTACGCAGTTCAGGCTGGCCTTGAACTTACTGTGTAGCCCAGGCTGGCCTCGAACTTGCAGCAGTCCTCCTGAGTGCTGGAATTACAGGCATGTATCGCCATGCCCAGCTGTTCTGTCATTTTGCAGTACTATACTGAGATTACTACTGAGCTACATCCTTGGTCCTTTTTATTTACTTGTTTGTTGTGGCTTTTTGAGACAGGGTCTCACTATGCAGTTCAGGCTCACCTTGAGCTTACTTTGTAGCCCAGGCTAGTCTCGAACTCACAATCCTCCTCCCTCAGGACCCTCCCTCCCCCGTGCTGGGATTGTAGGCGTGAGCCACCATGCTTGGCTCTTATTTTTTATTTTGAGACTGGGTGTTGATAAATTGCTCAGGTTGGCCTTGAACTTCCTCCTGCCTCAGCCTCCCAAGACATGCCACCGCCAACCTGGGAAGTGTCACTCCACATCTCCTGCTCCACTTTCGAAACAAAAGGTGAGAGCTTGCCTGGAAAGTTTCTTACTGGATCTCTGCCAACATCAGGAAGAGATGCCTCCAAGTACGGGGTAGGTGGAGAAGTGAAAGTACATAAACGAAATAATGCAAGTGAATCCATCCCTCCCCTGATGCCGCTAAGATGAGAAAGGTCCAGCATGAGAAGCGTCCATTTCCGAGTTGTACTAAGTATATGCTTTTATATTTCATGTTATATCTAACTCATGGCTCCCCAGGGACTCATAAATTGGCAGAGCATTTACAACTATTGCTCATGAACATGTTCAAGAACATTTTGCAACATTAATAATTCACATCACTCTTTTTTATTTTAAAGAGAAAAAATTTCAAAACAAAAAAGGAGGATAACCATGGTTAATATATTGCATATTGTTATCTTTAAATTAGTTACGCAGAATCCAAGATATAGGCATTTAATTGTCCAAACAATATTAGCACAAACCTTTCTCTTTCTTTCTTTCTTTTTTTTTAACCAGAGATTGAATTCACGACCTCACACTTCCCAGGCAGGTACCAGGTTTAGATCAGGCTAAACCTCCAATTTTTATTTTCAATGAACTAAGATAAATTACTACTATAACTATCTTAAACACTTCCTTCATTTCTCCTTTCCCTCATCCCAGTTTTTCTTTCTTTTTGAACAGTTTCTTCCCATTTTATAATATCCAATGTCATTTTGGACCTTAATTACTCTTTCAGCTTCTCACGCCAGGGAGACAATACAGTGTTTGCACAAGTGAGTCTGGTTTATTTCACTTCTAAGTATGATTTTCTGATGCATTCATTTACCTATAAAACTCCCCATGTAGCTTTCTTTTTTTTTTTTGGTCTTTTTCGTTTTTTATCGGTACCAGGGATCGAACTCACGACCGCCTGCTTGCAAGGCAGGCGCTTATGCCGCTGAGCTAAATCCCCAGCCCCACCATGTAGCTTTCTTTATGGCTGAGTGTACTCCACTATATAAAAAGACCACATCTTTTTTTTGTTATCCATTCTGCGGTTAGAGGGCATTTGGGTTGTTTCCAAGAGTTAGCTGTTATGAATTGTGCTGCTATAAACATAGGTGCACATATATCGCTGTGGTAGAATGTTTTTAATTCTTCAGGGAAGATACCCAGAAGTGGGAAGAGCAGGGTCAAATGGGACCTCTAATCTCCACACTGATTTCCACAGTAGTTGAGCCAGTCTACACTTCCACCAACCATGGACAAGGGTTCCTTTTGTTATTGATTTATTTTGTTATTAGTTGATTTCTTGATAATAGCCATTCTTTCTGGGGTGAGACAGAATCTTAGTGTTTCAATTGGTATGTCTCAAATGATCAGTGATGTTGAACATTGTTTTCTTATATTTATTTGCCATTTGTAGTTCTTCATCTGAGAAGTGTGTATTCCAGTGTGTATCCCAGAGAGTTCTTTTATGTTCTCAGTAGTAATTCTTTGAGAAACAGCTGTCAATTTTTCCCACATTCTGGATTGTCTCTTCACTTTGTTGGTGGTTTCTCCCACTGTGCAAAAGTGTTTTAATGAGATCCCAATTGTTGACTCTTTGTGACAGTTCCTGTGTAATTGGAGGAGTTTTTTTTGGTAATTGGAATTTGTCATTGCCTACACCAATGTCTTCAAGAGTTTTACCTATTCTATCTTCCAACAGATTTAATGTTTCTATCTTAATATGTAGATCTTTGATCCATTTTGACTTTAGTTTAGTGCATGGTAAAAGATATGGGTCCAACCTTAATCTCTGGTATATGGCAAGCCAGTTTTTCCAGCACCTTTGTTAAAGAAGTTATCTTTTTTTCCAGTAGACATGCTTGATCCTTCTATCAAAGATAAGATGGTAAGCTGGGCGTGGTGGCTCACGCTTGTACGCCCAGCACTCGGGAGGCTGAGGCAGGAGGATTATTGCAAGTTCAAGACCAGCCTGGGCTATAGCTCAAGCGAGCTCAAGGCCAGCCTGAACTGCATAGCTAGACCCTGTCTCAAAAAAAAAAAAAAAAAAAAAAAAAAAAAAAAAAAAAAAAAGATTGTGATGTTCCCTGCCTTGCCTTCATTGCCTAGAATTAAGTTTGCTAATCTAGGTCACTTCTGGTTCCCAATAAACATTAGGGTTATTTTCTCTAGTTCTATGAGGTATGCTGTTGGCATTTTGACTGAGATTGTATTAAATCTTTCTAACAATTTTGGAGGTATGGCCATTTTCACTACATTGGTTCTTCTTATCCAAGAGCAAAGGGGTACCTTTCCATTTTCTGGTATCTCCTTCAGTCTCTTTTTTCAGAGTACTGTAGTTTTCAGAATAGAGATCTTTTACATTCTTTGTTAGATTGATTCCTAAGTAATTTTTTCAAATATTACTGTGAAAGTTTTTTTTCCTAATTTCTCTGTTTGTTATTTGTTCACAGGACTGCTACTGGTTGTTGACTTTGTACTGAGTTACATGACTGAATTTGGTTACTAAATTTAGAAGATTTTTGGTGGGGTTTTTGGGATCCTCTATTTTCCATAAAGTATTTTCAATTTTTGTACCCTGCAGATATAATCACATTTCATCTTTAATCCTCGGGCCAAATCTGGTCACTTGTTTTATTTTTGCTTTTTTGTGGCGTTTGGGATCTTTCTGAACAGTCTTGCTATGCAGTTCAGGCTGGCCTTGAGCTCATTTTGTAGCCCAGGCTGGTCTCAAATTTGCTATGATTCTCCTGCCTCAGCCTCCTAAGTGCTGAGATTACAGGTGTGTGCCATCACACCCGGCTTGTTTTTGCTTTTTCTGCTTGCTTGCATTTTTTTGTAAATAAAACATTAGTGGAAAACAGCTACACAGATCATTAATTTACATATTGTCTAAGTATGTTTTTCTGTCATAGTTGCAGAGTTGAATAGCTTTCACAGAAAGCATATGGTTCACACAACTTAAGCATTTTACTATCTTGTACTTTTTTTTTTTTTTTTTTTTTTTTGGGGTCTTTTTCATTTTTATCGGTACCGGGGATTGAACTCACAACCGCCTGCTTGCAAGGCAGGTGCTTATGCCGCTGAGCTAAATCCCCAGCCCTATCTTGTACTTTTATAGAAAAAGTTTGCCAACCCATGCTTTTAGATGACTATGGCCAACAGAATGCAAGTTATGTGACAATTGTTAGTGTGTGAACAAAATTTTCTTGAAAGGATTATAAGAAAAACACATTTTATGTAACACAGGGATCATATTTTATAGCTTATATTTTCACCCATCCAAACATGCCTGGCTCTTCTACAAAACACCCAGACATGTGCAGTGATGATTAAATTCCATCACCTTTAATAGTCTGCCAACTCTCAATCATTGAAACATCAAGAGAACTCACTTATTTTGAATTTTGTAGAGGTGAGATGTGTTTGATTTACCCTTCTTACCCCTGGTGGGTCTGCCAGTGGGCACTGTGTACCTGTGTGGAACGTGGGGCCACAGAGCTAGAGCAGGGGCGACTGTCCCTATACCATCGTAGCAGTCTGTGGGGAGGACACAGTTCCAGAGCAGTACCAGGCCCCACTCCGTCGGATTGGTGACACCCAGGACCACACACAGATACCCTACCTGAACCTCCCCTCCCTGACCAGGTTGGATCAGCTGTGGCCCTGCAAGCCCAGGTCGTTTTCCAAGCCAGGGGCATGGTGGCTTTGGCCCTGGGGAGGCGTCCTGAGGGATTGTCACTGCAGAAACTGCAATCCCAATCACACCAGCAGCTTTGGATTTCCCCTGGCAGTTGTAGCCTAAGGAGCATTTATTATTTCAATAAAGCAAGTACTGTATATCTGAAGTTCAAATTTAACAGAGCAAAATACAGCTTCCTGTATTTGATCTGGCAATAGTCATTTTAGATCCACTGGTCATGCCAAGATGAGCCTTATCTATGCTACAGATTCAAGAATATGGAAAAGGTAAGCTCCCTTCTCACCTCTTACTGGATCATTCTAAATACATCTCACAGCTGCCAATATAAGGGGTTAAAATCTTGGGGCTGGGGATTTAGCTCAGCGGCATAAGTACCTGCCTTACAAGCAGGCGGTCCCGAGTTTGATCCCGGTACCGATAAAAAAGAAAAAAAAATCTTATTAAAGGAGAATGGAGCTTTTTGTGTTGTCATCAGGTGTGATTTGGGACAGAGAAAACTGGCATATGCCAAAATAATAGACCACTAGAAGACCACTTTCTCTATGTATCTCAGGCTGGTCTCAAATTTGTGACTCTCCTGTCTCATCCTCTTGGGTACTGAGATTACAGGCATGTGCCACCATACCTGGCTCACCTTACACATTATTCAACTCATTTAATCCGTATGACCACTTCTTATTAGCTACTATTAACCTATTTCAGATGAAAAAACTGAATGGCAAGGAAACAAACCCAGGGAGCCCAAGCCCCGAACATCTAGATGCTTTTGGCTACCCTGCTCTGACAGTTCTCAGAGGCAGTGAGAGTTGGATCTAGAGACCAGAGATAGCCCCATTGAGTCTGCTGGATGTCTCTAGGGGCATTGTGTCAGGAATGGAGCTAATAAAAAGGCCCAGATGAGAACTACATCACTGCTTAGTACTGGTGCCCCAGCTCCAGAAGCTGAGTCTGAGTTAGCCAGCCTTAGGTAATGAAATACTGGAGACAAACCCCTTATAAAGAGGAGAGGTTTGTTTTGATTCAGTATCTCAGAGGTTTCAGTCCAGGGTCAGCTGGCTTTGTTGCTTTGGGCCTGTGGAGAAGCAGGACATCATGGCAGGAATCCATTATAGAGCCACGATACTTACATCATGGTAGCCAAGCAGAGAGCAGCATGGGAAATCCAGGTCCCAATACCTGATTTCAGGGCATGTCCCCAGTGACTATTTCTACACCAGGCTCAAGCTCCTAATAATGGCACTGGAGACCAAGTCTTCCATACATGGATCTTTGGGTGGGGGGTCTTTCAAGATCCAAACTATGGCAAAGTTCTAATTCCTCAGCTTGGTATTGCACTGGCCACTTTAACTGCACCTGTTTCCACTTCAAGTTCCATCACTGTAATAGCATCTATTCATTGCTGTTTCCTAGACTTCCCATGGGTCCTTATTTTTCTTACTTGACATATTTGGTCACTTGCCTACTCCTCTTCCAGGTGGATTCCAACTTGTATCTGCTAAGAGACGCTTACCAAATATCTACTTGTGTCCCTATAATTCTAGCTAGTGGACCTTGGGTGGAAGTGACATCAGTCACCTCCCAGACAAGGTATTTTAAAATGGGGGTAAAGAGCCACTGCTCTCTGCCCTGCTGACAGGCTTTGGGGGCCATGTGTTAGAAGTTTCAAGGTGGACAATGGTGGCTCAATCGGCCGCAATGGACTTTCACTGCCAGTAAGTGGTGGGTGTTGCAGTTACATTACTGCAGCATCACCTTCATCTGTCTAAGCTGGTCTTCAAGACCCCACCCCAACTGTTCTCTGGTTCCTTCCCTTCCACTGCACTCCTCTTAAAACACTTCTTAGTTACCTTTCTCCCATTAACTAGGGCATAGATGTCTTACTTGACTTTGAGACCACAGGAACTTACACAGTACCTTAACTGCTTTCCAGTGTGCTGAATGGTCAATAAGTTCCTGTTTAGAGGTAGAAGTTACCTTCAAATTTCTTTTCAATGTAAAGCTATCTAAATGTCTTGGTCACATCAAGGCTATTATTTCCCTAGGAGTTCCCTATTTCTTTTTTAAAAAATTTTATTTAAAGAAAGAAAAGTTAAAGAAAAAAAAATAGAAAAAAACCAAGAAAAAAGGATACAGAATTAAAAAGATTAACATCATAAAATCACTAGTTGATACATTACAGATTGTCATCTTAATAGTTGTTAAAGTTACAAAATCAAAGCATAAAAAGTGGCTAGATGCTCAAACATTGGCAGTGCAAACCCTTCTGTTCAATGATCTAACAGAAATTTAGTAATATGAGTGTTCCCTATTTCTCAGAGGACCTTCCTTAAAATAGGTCTGCAGTCTTTGGAAATTCAATTACATGTAGCTGCATCGTTTATATGGTGCTTGCTAATCACAAGAGACTGTGGGTGATGACATTCATCCTTAGTCACAAATTAAAAGGGAAACATGGCAGTGACATTTTCACTAAGGAAAAAAAAAAAAGGTCACCCGGCATTCAGAGGCCCTAATTGCAAGGCTGTGTTTGTGTTCTGTCTGTACTTCCTGGGGATGTCATTATTGCTGATCAGAAAAGGCTAGCTGCACTGATGGTCTACTGAGGTGAAAGGAGGAGTATATTTCTCTGAATGTTTACTATTTAGCTCAGTGATTCTCAATCAGGATGTGGGCAAGGGCACAGATCTGATTTTCAGAGTGGGAACAGTATGGAAAATATTTAAAATTTTTTTTCCCTATGATAAAATACAGCGATTTGAAATGTGGCATGCAAGGCTTATCAGCTTGTGCGGCACGTGGGGGGAGAAAGGGTTCAGAACAAGTTGTAGAACCAGGGTGGCACTCATCAGCGCATATTTGTCAGCCAAGGGTTGCCGCCCTTGAGCATTTGTGATCTGTGCTATGATTTCTACTGCAAGTACAAAGCAACTGTGTTGTTTTAAGGGAACTGTAGGCTTTTGTTTTAAAGCAAATTCTGATTTTGTGCTTCTCTAACATACCAAAAAAAAAAAAAAAAAAAAAGTTGAGGACTTTGATGAATGCAAGAAGATGCGCAATCACCTCTTTGGAAGCCTGACTATATAAAGGAGATGAAAAAGAGAAGTAGACCAGGGAGGACCAGAGATTTTATTTTTGTTTTTTTCCCCCCTCTCTGAACTGAGGGTTGAACTCAAAACCCCACACTCAGTTATACCCCCAATATTTTTTAGTTTTTACTTTGAGACAAGAGTCTTGTTAGGTCACTAAATTGCCCAGGCTGGGCTTGAACTTGCTGCAGTCCTTCTGCCTCAGCCTCCCAGAGTGCTGGGGTTACAGACATGGGTCGCCTATTTCTGTTTCGAAATGAGAAAAGCTTGAGCACATTCAAAGGGTTGGGAGGCAACAGAACACAGGAGATGGAAGAGTAAGCGGGAATGGGTAATAGAGAGGTGACTGGCTTGTTTCGTGCTGCTGCAGCAAAATACCTGGAAATGGACAGTGACTCATTTTAGAGCTGGGTGCAGAGGTCGCACATGCTCATAATCTCAGAAGTAAGGAGGCTCAAGGCAAAAGAATCATGACTGCAAGGCCAGCCTGGGCTACACAGCAAGATCCTGTTTTGAAATAAACAAAAAAGTATTTTTATCACAGTTCTGGAGCTATAGTATTAGAGGTCAAGCCTCAGGTATCTGGCGAGGGTCTTATTTCTATGTCCTCACATGGCAGGAGGGCAGAGCAGAGACTGAAAGAATAAGCTCAGGAGTGCTGCATGAAGTCTCCTTACTGGAACTTTGATCCCATTACAGGGCAGAGTCCTGAGGGAGTGGCCCATGCCTGTAATTCCAGCACTGGGAGGCCATGGCAGTGCTGAGAGTCTGAGGTCAGCCTGGGATACACAGTTAAGACTTTGTCTCAAAAAACCAAAAATAAATAAATGGAATTAAAAAGGACTATAACTCTGTGATTTCCAAAAAGAAAATGGGTGAGAAGGGCAGAGAGAGACAGACAGACAGACACAGACAGAGACAGAAACAAGGGAAAGAAAAGGCCCGACCTTTTAATGCTATCAAGCTGACAATTCCTACAGAGTAATGGAGTTGAAGGAAGGAAGGAATAAGGAACAAGCAGGGAACGAACCCAAGAGGGAAACAGAAAAAAGACAAGGAAAAAAAAAAAAAAAAAAGAAAAAGAAAAAGAAAAAAGACAAGGAAATGAGGCTAAGTTTTAGACTTCCCAGTAGGTTGCTGAAGGCAAGCAAGACAGGGAGATACATTTATCTGCCTGTTTCTGTGAATGCTTGAATGCCAAGGCTAAATATGTACAAATTTCTTCAATCTCATACTAAATATGTGGATGGTCAAAGTCACTTGGCTAAATTTGCCCTGCTTTGGGATGACGATAATGTTTTCAAACTTATCAAAAAGGTTAATTTGCAATTGACGTTGTTTTGTTTGGAACAGGGTTGACTCTGAAGACTTCAGAATCTCAAATACGGAGACTCAAAATACCAATCTGGTTCCTTTCAACATTTATAACACAAAGCCACTTTTGAATTCAAATTAATTTGAAAATGTCTTTTCATTTCCTCATTTTAATGATGTTCTAAAGATTTTGACATTAATGACCAAGAAAAACAAGTCCCAATCTCATCCAGCCCACACGGGAACTGGAACTTTCTGTGTCTAGGGAAGACCCACATTTCCTCCGCAAGACTCCAGTGGGAAACTCTTTCTCTCTTATACTCTATGCCAGAAAAAGCTTCAAGAGAGGTTTAAAGGGATACAAATTTGAGTCAACTGCATAAGAAAATGTTTAGAAAAGCGCTGGGGACTTAGGGAGAAGGCAGAGAAGCGCCTGTTTGTCATTTTATCACTTCCATCAAGCAAATTTTGCTAAGCTGATTTGTCTGCATCCCAGGTGTGTAAACGAGATGGCAGGTGTGGTTTGAAATGCTCTGCCTCCACACTGCAAGCCTCCCAACAAGCCACTACCCTCAGTGTTTACATTAGTTAACACACCAGTAGGAAGGCTGAAAAACATGCACTTCTAAAATCCAAAATATATCCATTCTGGAAAATCACTGTTGTCTTGTTCAGTCTCAATGCATGCATTATTTGAAACTTCTAACGACCCAAAGGAAGGTATGAGATTAGTGTGTTTATCAAGGCTAAAAGAGCTGAGGAAGAAAGAAGATGGAAAAGATTATAGGTATACATATTTATGTATGTATGTATATATATACAAGATAGCTAGCTAGACTGCTAATCTGTTCATCCAAAAGAAGTTTGTGCTTTCATTTGCTTGTTTAATCCTTTTTTCATGCCTAATTTTTTTTTTTTCTTTTTGAGGCAGGGTCTCTCTATGCAGTTCAGGTTGGCCTTGAGCTCACTTAATAGCCAAGGCTGGTCTCGAACTCCCACCGATTCTCCTGCCTCAGCCTCCTGAGTGCTGGGATTACAGCCACGACACCCGGCTCATTCCTAAACTTTGTAACCTGAATAACTACTTCTAAGTTAACACTATGCAATATATTAATTTCCTATTTTTTGAAATTCTGTATCATTTCTATCCTTTTTTGCTTTGCTTTCTTAAATTTTACAAAAGAGTTGAGCCAGTTGTGGTGGCACACCTGTAATCCCAGCACTTGGGAGGCTGAGGCTGGAGGAATGCAGGGAGTTGGAAAGCAAATTTTAAGTGCAAAAAAGTGCTGAGAAAAAAGAGGCTAGCAGCATAAGGAATCTAGCTGTCTGCACAGGCTCCTCTGTGCCAGCAGCACCATCTTTACTTTGTGGCAATCACTTGGGGCTGACCTCCCCCGCATTCCTTCCAAATCTCCTTTTCTCTTCCTATGTCTAACATCAAAGATGGAAAACTGTGTTCCTGGTCTCTTGTAGCTAGATGACCACAGAACACTGTTTTAGCCAATGAGCTCGTTCTGGTTTGGATCTAGAATATCGCCCAAAGGCCCATGTGTTCATGGTCCCAGAGTGACTCTACAGGAGGTGGAAGAACTCTGTGGGGAGTGCTCTCCTTTTATTATAAAGCCTGAGGTCATGATGAGCTGCCCCAAAGTGATGGGGCCATCTGAACATGGGCAGAAATCTCCAAAACTGTGAGTCAAAACAAACTTCTTTTTAAAAAGGTTGTTTCTCTCAGGCATTTGTTATATAACAGAGAGCTGACTAATCTACAGCAGTAAGGAGGACCTCATGACTTCCTGTGGATACCAGCAGACATAACTGGCCGTGTCCGTCTTCCTCTTTCCTCAATGTACCTGCAATATCAGGACCCAGGGAAGCCATCTCTAATAATGAGGGGATGAGGCAGATGCTAAAGTCAGGGAGGGGCAGAACAGGAGGGAATGGTGGCTTGCACTTGTAATCCCAGCATTTAGGAAGCTAAGGCAGGAGACCACGAGATTTAGGCCAGCCTGGGCCACATAGTGAATTCAAGGCCAGCCTGGACTATAGATCAAGTACCTGTCTCAAGAATATGGAGCAACTCAAGATTCACAATACCTGATTTCAAAATATACGACAAAAATAGGCTAATGTGTCTCTTCATGGTAACTACCTCACGCTGTAGGGTATACTTAAAATTTTTTTCCCAAGTTTTACTTGGCCCAAACTTGCCCTGTAGAGCCTGATTTTTTCCTATCTTTAATAATGTAAAATTTTGCCACTGTTAAAAATATGTATCGATGGGGGCTGGGGATTTAGCTCAGCGGCATAAGCACCTGCCTTGTAAGCAGGCGGTCATGAATTCGATCCCTGGTACTGGTAAAAATGAAAAAGACAAAAAAAGAAAAAAACAAAACATATTGACAAAAATGAAAAAGACCAAAAAAAAAAAAAAAAAAGTATCCATACTACAAAAATAACAGCGAGAAAACTAACATCATATAGGCACAAAAACAGACACATAGACTGGTACAGAGAACACACAAACATTGACACAACAGCTATCTAAATAACTACTGTCTAATTACTAACAAGCAAAAACGAAATGCTGGGGACAGACAGCCTCTTTAGCAAATGGTGCTGGAAAACTGGATACCCACATCCAGGAAACAGATTCCTACATTTCACCCTGTACAAAAAAGTCAATTAAAAATAATCAAAGACCTCAGCGTAAGACCTAAAACTCTGAAACTGCTAAAACACAGGGGCAACACTTAAAAATCATAGCCACAAAGATTTCCTGAATAGAACTTCAATAGAACAAGAAATAACAGCAAGAATCAACAAATGGGACTATGTTACATTAAAATGTTTCCACACAGCAAAGGAAACCACCAGCAGTGGACACAGCCCACACAGAACCGAGGAAATCTTTGCCAGCTACTCTTCCAACAAAGGAGCAACATCTAGAATATATAAAGGAAAACAAAACCCCAAATAGCTCATTCAATAAATGAGAAAAGAAATTGCAATCACTTCTCAAAAGAGCTGCAAATGGTCAATAAGCATATGAGAAAGTGGCAATGTCTTCAGCCACTAGGAAATGTAAATCAAAATATCACCTCATACCAGTCATAAAGGCTATAAACAATAAATGCTAAAGATGATGCTGGGGGAGACAACCTTTCTATATTGCTGGTGGGAATGTAAATTAGTAGGGCCACTAGGTAAATCAGTAAGGATGATCTAAACTAGAACTATCATATAATCTTACTATACCACTTCTTGGTATGTATCTCAGAGAAATTCAGATAGCACACTATAGGGACACAGGTTCCAAGAGCTGATATGGGTATAAGTATGACATATAGACATAGCATCATATGGATATAATACATGTATTTATAATTTCTTAAAGATAGGAGGTATTTAAGAGAAAAACATGTCACTCCAAGCAAGTGGATGGAACTGGGAATCATGTTAAATGATCCAGACTCAGAAATGTAAAGATGTGTTTCCCCTAATACATGAATGTTCAAAAAAACAAAAAACAACTATGGCGATAGAAGGAAGACTTGGGGCTGGGGATTTAGCTCAGTGGCATAAGTGCCTGTTTTGCAAGCGCATGGTAGTGAGTTCGATCCCCCGTTCCGATTAAAAGAAAAAAAAAAAAAAAGGGAGACTTGGACAAAAGGCAAGAAATAAGGGAATAAAGGGAAGAGGTGTGAGGGACAGCGATGGGAGGATGGATATGACCAAAATGTTATAGCCATGTGTGAAAACACACTTGTAAAAAGGGAGTATCTTGTAAAACTGTATACTATTAAAAAAATCTTGTGGTAAGTTTAAGGTTTCCACAGTCTCCTCTTGTAACGCTATAGTTATGTAGGACTTTCTGGTTTCTCTTGTTAGAAATTAAGCAAATATTCCAGGTCAGGCTTATGGTAGCAAAACCAACTGAAATGTATTAGTCACATCTTGCCTGAATATAGTTAAGTAGAAAACTGTTTCGAAGGTGGTATTTGAGGACATGGTTCATGTTTTGTCAGTGAACTATTTTCCTTGTAGGCATTCCATAATTAAGAGAAATGCAATACGGGTATCTACACATACAAGGGGACTTTCATCATAAAACTCAGTTCTTTTGTGTTTTTTTTTTCTTTTTCTTTTTTATTGGTACCGGGGATTGAACTTACGACCACACACTTGCAAGGCAGGCGCTTATGCCGCTGAGCTAAATCCCCACCCCACCCCTTTTTTTAAATGTGGTATTACTGGGTAGGATACGGTACTGAATCGGGGGACTGGTTTACAGCCCCTTAATACAATAATTAAATCCTGTTACTTGAATGTATCATACAAATACACAAACCTCAAATGTAATAAACATTCAATTTATCATCAAAAAATACACATTCTTGGGTAACTGACATAAAAGCTAACAAGTAACCAGATACCAGAAATTTCCCTCATATCCTTTTACAAACATCTTATTGCCCTGTTTTTGAACTTCATTTAAATAAAATTATATATTACACATTTTTTGGGGTATGGCTACCTTTGTTCAAGATCACATATCCCAAATTCTTCCATGTATTTTTTTTTTTCTGGTTCCAGGGATCGAACTCTTGACTTTGTACTTGCCAGTCAGGCGCTTATGCTGCTGAGCTAAATCCCCTCCCTCCTTCCATGTAGTTTTGAGATTTTTTTTTAATCTGCAACATTACAAAGTATTCCATTACTCTATCTCATCTCTAGTAATGTCTTTTGCCTGAACATCTACTTTAACATTTTTAGACAGTATCAGCTTTCTTTTGTTCAAAGGTAACTCTTCCTGGGGGCTGGGGATTTAGCTCAGCGGCATAAGCGCCTGCCTTGCAAGCAAGCAGTCTTGAGCTCGATCCCTGGTACCAATTAAAAAAAAAAAAAAGCGTCTATTGTAACAATGTATTCCTATATAACTAGTTGTAGGATCGTTTCAGTTACTTGAATTAAGACTAAGATTTTGTGATCCATTTTTGGAGCCTCCTACTTAAGATAGGAATTCAGTTATTTGATTTATGGACATGGGCTGACATTTCTAGTACAATTGAAGGTCACTATATTCCTAAACAGTAAGTCACCCTGTCCTTACTCTCATTTTCCTGGCACCTAACTCAAGTGTTGGCACAATCAGTATCTGGTAAGCTGAGTAACTTCTGTTAAAACAGGGGAATGGGGTGAATGGTGTGCTCTTCCCATCCCAATTCATGTTTAGTCTCTCTTCCAATAACTCTGATTTTGCCTGTACTGGAGACAAGGTATTTAAAGAAGTAATTAAAGTGAAAAACTGCTCATATGAGTGGTCCCTAAGCCCACTGTGACTGTTATGAGATTGGGACACAGACACAAACGGAGCAAAAACCATGAGAAAGTATAAGGAAAATATAACAGAGATCTACAAACCAAGGAGAGGGGCACTGGAAGAAATCAACACTACTTACTCCATCTTGGATTTCTAGCCTCTAGAACTATGTTTTAAAACATATTTTAAAAATTCCGATTTTCTTAAATTTATGATAGGACCGCCATCATAGATTTATGATGTCAATTAATTCAAATTCTGCAGTAGATAGGCAGTTTTTCTTTCAGTAGAAGTACTCCCACCATGTACTTAATGTCTTTATGATGATTTTGGTAGTTTTCAGAGTACCTACGTACCTTATTTAATCTTGTAGACCTTCAAATCAAAACGCTGGAAGCACTTGGCAGTACAGAACAGTGACAGCTGAATGTGACACAGAGCACCAGATAAAGTCACAGGGATTTGGATTCTGGTGTAGACTCCACAATCACTTTAAAATTTAATGGGATGATTTCTTGGGATCTTTTATGCATAAGGACTTGGTGATGATTATAAATCCTCTGCTATATAAACACTTCTCAATCAATTAATCAAATTACATATAAAAGCTTCACTTGGCCAGATGGTTATTTACCTTTTTCCAGTAAGAACATCTCTTATGCTAAAGCTGGGTGTGGTGTTGCATACCTGTTATCCCAATACTCTGGGACACTGGGAAAAGAGGGTTGTAGACTAAAACTCAAGTCTGAGAAACTTAGAGCCTATTTAAAAAAAAAAAAAAAAGTACTAGTTACCTACCTAGTGACATTTAGGAGTTAGGAAATTTTACATCTAGTAACCAGTAATGATTACCTAACATTTTTGTTCTATTAAAAATAAACTTCTACTTTAAGAGATCTTGGAATAAAACACCTAAATATGCCTAGAATGGACATGATGGCACATGCCTGCAACCCTAACACTTGGGGAGTTGAGTGGGGCAGGATGATCTTGAGCTCAAGTCCAGTCCTGGCTATCTAGCCAGCAACAAGAAAGACAAGACAAGACACAGGAGACAGGAATCAGGAGAGTGGTTGGTGAGGAAAGAAGGGGAATATGAGGGTGAAAAAGAATGAAAGATGGAAAGGGAAAGAAAAAAGGAAAAGAAAGGAGAAAAGGGCACACAAGCCACTTAAGACTCCTGTAATCCAGCAATTCTTTTTTTTTTTTTTTTTTATCGGTACAGGGATTGAACTCACCACCGTGCGCTTGCGCCACTGAGGTAAATCCCCAGCCCCTAATCCAGCAATTCTTTAAACAAGATGTGAAATATTTCTCTGAGCAAACACAATAGGTAGACAGTTGGTAACTATATCAACTTTTAACTAAAAAGAATGAAACTCAGTTTGAGACCACACTTTATGTCTTAAAGTGTGGGTATACTAATGCTATAGGGAAGCCAAAAGTTGAACCAAATTGGAAATAGCACTGCAATTCTAATTTGGCCTGGTACATACAGGAGACAGTGGCTGAAGGGGCGAAAAGAGGGGGTAAGGGGGAAGGTCCTGGAGGGGAAGGGAAGAGTAGAAGAGGAAGGACACATACTAACATGTATTTATAACCAAAGGGAGAATCAACCAAAAAGTGCATTATAAAAAGATTAGAAAAGCACTCTGCTCCTCAGAATAAGAATTACCTCTAAATTAAAAGAGCAACAGTTAATGTTTTGTTTTTAAAGTTGCTTGAATATGTGTTTATATTCTAACAAGCTGAGAAAGATTACTATAGAAAGAAGAAGAAAATACGACACCATTGGAATTACAGATAAGACAAGGGAAACCCAAAGTACATACGAGAACACAAAAAATTTAAGAGAGTACAGATGCTATGACATTTATTAAAAGGCATGCTACAATGCTACACTGTTAGGAAAAGAGATTAGAGATATCAAGTAATAGCAAATATACAAACTTAAGGAAAATGGAATATACTGTAGTGTACAGAAGCTTGAATTAACCATGCACTACGCATTTAGAAAATATGTTTTTAATATTTTATCTTCTCTTTGCATTTATAACATAATTCACTTCAACGATCACGGAATCCTTTTTTCCCCAATTCCACAAACCGTATTACAAATGAAAGCTGGTACTGCTGCTTATCAAAATATACAAGACAATTGATGTTTTATATAAAACCACTATATGTTAACTTGTTCCCAAAAACCTTTTTTTTTCTTTTTTTGGCCTTGTTAAAAAAAAGTTGTTACAAATATTTACAGCATTTTCTTTGTTAGATGAACATTCTGACAAACTGAAAAAGGGAATTTTATGAACAGACCACGTAAAACACAAGACAATGTCACAGGCTCCTAGCTGTGCTATTTTTTTTTTTTCTGAATACAGTACTGAAAATGCCCATCGAACTCTTGTCATCCTAATCCATTCTGTTCATGTTTAAACTCCCATTTTCTCTAAGTAGTCTATTCACCAATAGGAAATAGAAAGTAAAGGCCGCTTTGCACTGGGTCTTTCAGAAAGGAGCTTGGGGAAAATGCTTAGTAGAGGAGTTAAAACCAGAAGAGTCAGTCTTTGGTCAGAGCAATGAGGTGACATTTTGATATAAAATCTTGCCTGGTCAACAATCTTTGTAACTAGTAATTTCCAGATGTGGGATGAACTTGTGAAAGACCCGAGTAACAATGGAAATGAAAGAAAAAAAAAAAAAAAAAAAAAGAAGAAGGGCCACAGTATGATTTTTTTAATGACACCAAAAAATAGCTAATTAAATGTTATTACAACTACTTTATAAATCCAACAAGTGAAAAACAACAAAAAAATCCATTGACATTGTTAAGCTTGCCTTAAGCAGCTTTCAATTTATGACACCAAGGTCACTGAACCAGACAAATGTCCCTGTTCTCTGGAACATATACCTCAGGTTGCAAAAACGAAGGTGACTATCACAAAGATTTGGAGCAGTTCTGTTCCTGAACCAGCACAAGCTCTATAATGAATATTATGTGATAAAAGGCAAAAGTGTAACTGAGAATGCATTTATAGTTACAATTATTTGCTTGTATAACTAGTTTGTGGGGTAACATTCTCTTAAAACTACGCAGTACATAAATCTCCTGAAAACCAGAATACTGACTACCCCAGTCTCAAATAGGAAGAAAAGGTCAATTAAGACTATTGAAGAAGGCACACAGACTTTGGTCCTGTTTCGTTTTTCTCTTTTATAAAACCCCCCAAATTAGGATTTTAGTAATTTCTTACTTTTTAAACCATTCACAACTGTCAGAATTTGCTCTGAAAAAAGACCATGAGTAGTCTTATAGAAAACAACACAATTCCTTTCAAAGACAGCTGAGCTATACTTCAAAATTTTGTAAATCTAAATTGTATTTGTTATAGCACAAAAGTAGAATATTTAGATCTGGCAGTTTTATTCTCATTAGCAACATACTAAGACAAAGGAAAGGCTAAGAAAAATGCTTTATCCATAGTTGCTCTCTCTTTTTGGTTTAAAAATAGCAGTACACATTAGGTTTTCTAAAATGTTGATAGTTTGGTGAATAGTGACTCATCTGGGCCAAAGTGGGGAAAAAAAGACACATACTGTCAAGTTCGTCACATTTTTGTCCAAAAAATATTTAATGAAAATAGAAAAGAAACTTCATAACAATATATTCAAATATAGACAGTGATCTTATGACAAGGAGTATTTGAAAAGTTTCTACAAAACTGAACAAAGAGATAATGACAGCTAATTCTTCAACTGGAGCAGAACCTAGGATCAACATAGCAGGTGGGCCTAAAGAAACCCTGCTCTCTTGAGGAGTCGGGCAGGCGGAAATTTGGCTGTAAAAAATAAGTTCAAACATTGCTACAATTAACAGATGCTAATATTTAGACTTAAATAATTTATGGCATTCTGTAGGTGCTACAAGGTAATCCTGATATTCTCCAGTAAATTATCAATTAGGTCATTTTGCTACTTATATCTTATATAAAACATTTTACTACCATCCCAGTTATTCAAATCTTAAAACATTTTGGCATAGATTGCTACTATTAAATGTGTACTGCTATTTTTTAAAGTTCTGAATATATATACTTTGTGTAGAAGTCAAAATACTTCAAAAAGTGCTACACCAATATTCCTTAAAATAAAGTAAATAAAATTAGGATACTATGGCAAATCAACAGCAAAAATAAACCACTGCCTAGCAGATATTGAGTAAATGCATGCCAAAGTTTTTCCACCACCCTGATATGTTTAAATCTTTTTACAAAAACTATGCCAACACAAATACTGTAGACCTCTACAATTCAAACAGCGAAGAGCTCAATATGGACAACATCCATGTGCTATAGCTAATTTCAGACACAATCTGATGGCTTCAAACATGCTCTTTTAAAAACAAGACTATTCCACTTTTCCAAATCTTAATTTGGTTATTCTTTGTCAATAAATTAAAATGTATGTAATGTGCATATGTATATACAACATTAGAAGGACGCATGTATGTATATACACTTATTTATATACACACACAAGCGCAAACACACACGCGCACACACACATATCTACACAAATCCCTGAAAAGGATTCAAATGTTCTCTCTCAGATTTATTTAAAGGCCATCTCCTGCTTCAAAATTACATTCAAACACTATTATGATTTACCTTCTGCTATCAGTAACTTTTGCTACACTTATGCTGGATGTTATGAGAATCATGAATTAATAAATTACACAGTAATTCCCAAATCAAAGAAAATGAAGTAATCCAAATTTAACATGCCACTGAAAATTATAACAATGCCTGTGTAGAAGGAAATAAAAAACAGATTTGGGGAGGTTTCTCAATTTTTCCTTCCTCTTTCTCTAGTCATTGTGCAGCTAAAAATATATTTCAAAAGTGGAGGGGTAAAAATCTCAGCTGTGTAAATGATCATGCTTATCTATTCAACCAATAGTAAACTGATCCACTTGAAAAGTCAGTGTCATCTTTCCTATTTTACCAATTAACTGTTGCTCAGTGTTGACTGTTTATAATTCTTTCTTTTAATTTTTTGTAAGTCTTTTAATTTTTTGTAAAATTTCTATTATTAAAAACCTCCCTATGTTCAAATTAATGACTGGAATACAGCAGAAAGACTGAGATACTCTTTTTAAAGTTGAGATGAACCACTTAAAAAAATACAAAAAGTGTAAAAGGGGTGGATAAAGTTGATCCCTTTGATAAATTCATCTTAAAAAATCTGATCAAGCACTGAAGGAGTAATTAACAGAAATGGTTTGTTAAAAAGAAATAATTTTACATTATACAATCACTGAAGCAACATTAAAATGCACTCTTACATTCAACCCAAAATAGAAAAAGGAACATAGTATAAAAAATAACCCACCTTCTCATACTCCTAAGTATGTGAGCATTCAGTAAGTTACTTTAACAAAGAAAAGCAAGTTCTCACTTGAGTACTGAGAAGAACCAAGTAATCCTGAGACAAATTCTGATGGGCAATAATGATTAGACAAGATTCAGAAACTGAGATTGCATTCCACAGCCCCAAATTGGTGTGTGATAACTGGCAACAATCATTACCAGTCACAATGCAGAGGCCTACAAGTGTGCATTGAGTATTCCCCAAACTATTCACCCTTCCCTTCCCCATCTCTGCACCAAAGCACCAAAAATTGGAATAAAAACTATTACTTATTGAAAACCACTTGAAACTGCAATGAAAAAAACTTTAAAAATCCTTACCAAAACAGTGAAAGAGAAAACAAAATGCTCACCAAGCCCACAATATAGCTTTCAAGATATTTAGATAAAATTCTAACCTATTGTATCTTAAGCACATAATAAGGCACATAATAAGAAATTAAGTAAATACACAGTAATTCTGAATAAGTATTAGAGATTATAGTGGTACAAAAAACCCTTGAGATTAATTTTTTTCTAAAAGAAGACCTTACCAAAAATAACTTTTAAAAAATCTGTCAAACCATATGATAGACCTGAATATTTTCCATAAGACTGTAAACTTTTTTCTGAAAACAATTATAAAAAAGTAGTTTATAAGTAGGATTACTTTTTTCAAATTTTCCAATACCACATTTATATTACTCAACAAAAAGTGTCATTTTGAGATTTAAGACATGATTTTTCTAATAAAATTATTATTCTGATATCTTAATATATCCTAGTTCGATTTAACTTAATTTCCCTGGGCACAGTTGAGACACTTCATTGTACCAAATAGTCCTAAAAAGATAATGCATTATTTGAAGGAGTGTCATACAGTTAAAAAGGAAATTATAGAAAGAAAACATGCAATGTTTATAAATCTGCTTGTAATAAACTTTTCTTTATGTCTAACAATCATCAATGTACGGCAAATATTTGACATAATTTAAAAGTGAACATAATTTCCCACTGGGGTCAAACTTTTGAATCTTAAAGTTAAAAACTTGGTTTTAAGTGATTTAAATTACTTACATCAAGTAATTTTTTAAAAGTCCATATGTGAAGTACAAAGGAGTTTAGAAATGTTATGTAAGGCTGATTTGAACTCAAACTAAAATAGTCTGTCCTCTTAAAATCTAATTTAATGTGGGGAATTAAATTACCAAAAACACTTTTATCCTGCAGTTATACTTTCATAGAAACCACAGTAGAAAGGGAAACAAACTTCTGATTAGAAAATGGCAGGGGGAAAAAGAAAAGAAAAAGAATATCCCATGTTTTTAATACACTTGAATATTAAACTCCAAGTTATTTTTGTGAAAGAGGCAGAGTTGGTCTTGAGCTGCTTCAGTCTGTGTCTGAAGGTGTAACTGAAATTATGGTCCAGTTTTAGGAGAAAAATTCACAGAAAAGTCAGATAGTAGATTTTGAGAAGGAAACTCTGAGGTGGTGATTTTCTCCAAGATCATGATTATGAAGTTCAATGAGGGCCTGGATTGCTTCTTCCACAGATCCTAACTGAATGAGTGCCATTTTGCGATCTTTCCTGAAAATAGCATAAAAAGTATTTAGAATTAATTTTGTTTCCGTATTTCCTCCTTCCACCAGAAGACTTCATTTACAAAACATTTCAAACAATGTTAATGTGCCTCTTGCAAGCAAAGACTTACTGAAAGAATTTAAAAGCCTTCACTGAACACCCAGCCTCTGTGAAAAGGTTCTTCAGATCATCCATTGTAACAGAAGGGCTGTGAAAACATCAGAACATTAATTACATTAGCCTTAATTCTCAAATGAAGCAAAGATTAATTTGAGTCACCTCTAGATTATTTTGTAGTTGAACAGAATTACTGAGTCATGTAATAAAGACATGATTTGAAAATGGCTAGAAAGAGTCTTAGGACAGACAAATTACTTCAAACAATAGAATTTTGCCTTTTTTTTCTTAAAGGGGTGCTGCTCTACCACTAAGCTGTATTGTCAGCCACTTTTTTTTTTTTTTTTTTTGTCTTTTTCCTTTTTATCGGTACCGGGGATCGAACTCACGACTGCCTGCTTGCAAGGCAGGCACTTACGCCGCTGAGCTAAATCCCCAGCCCCCAGCCATTTTTATTTTGGTACAGTGCCTTGCTAAATTTCCCAGACTTCTCTTGAACTTGTGATTCTCTTATCTCAGCCTCCTAAGCAGCTGGGATTTAAAGTGTCTGCTGCTATACTGGGCCTGTCTCAATTTTGGCTAGACAGTGACAAGTGTAAAAAGGTAAAAAAAAAAATTTCTGTATATGCTCTTTTAAAGTGTTTACTATAGAACTGGCTCAGTAATTAACTAGTATTTCCAAAGTTACATCCCTAGCTCTGACTTTGTTATATTCTACAGTTCTACATTTTTAATTATTTTCAGGGTGATACTTTATGTGGATACGTGGTAGTCAGGTTCTAAGATGGTCCCAATTAACTTATGTCTCCAAAAGTGAATACAGAAACAGTGTACATACTTCCTAACCCTTAGGACAGCAAAGAAATGATGGTATTCTTCCTCAGATGACTCTACTCTTGCCTAGAGCTTCTTTATTTTGGGGCACTGTGCTGATAAATGAACCCAGGTACTTGTGCAGGTTATGAACATGATCTACCACTGAACTATATCATCATCACCAGACCTCCTTATCCAGCATTTTGACTGTAACCATTTGAGAGATCTCAGCCAAACCCACCAAGCTAAGCCATCTCTGGATTTCTGATTTGCATTAACAGTATTAAATAATGAATACTTACTATCTGTGTTACACTGATATATTTTGGAGTGATTTGTTATGTGGCAGCAGAAGACTAATACAGGGGTCTATAAAGAGGAGAGTCAACTGATAAAAAACTCATCTTCTCAAAACTGACTAGCAAGGATAGTGGTGAATGGTCACTGGCTAACAGAAAGATCAGAGGCCACATTCTTGCTTTGTTTTTGAGACATGGTCTTGGTGAGTAGCCTCAGGCTAACAAATTCATGGTGGTCCTCCTGTCTCAGCCTCCCCAGAGTCTGGATTACAGGCTTGTGCCACCATTCCAAACTTTTTTTTTTTTTTTTTTTTTAAAAAGATGAGATGTTGAATTTAGTTCATGGCTTCAGAGGTTTTAATCCAGGTCGGCTGGTTGCAAGACAGATCCATGACAGAAGGGATTGGTGGAGCAAAGCTGTTCATTGTACATGGCCCAGAAGAAGAGCTGGGTCAGTGCCCTTGAGCCCACACTGTACTCTTTGCTGAGCCGGTACATCACTTTGAGAAATTACATACTCTGAGTTTCTGTCCCATCAATAAAATGAAATTCATGATTTTACCTCAAAGATTATTACAGATAGTTCAGAGTACCTGAATTACAACTCTGTGCTACCACATCCAGCACCAAATTCTTACATTTAAATTATTTGATTTTTTTTTTTTGTAAGACAGGGTCTCGCTATGCAGTTCAGACTGGCCTTGAGCTCACTTTGTAGCCCAGGCTGGTCTCCAACTCGCAATGATCCTCCCACCTCAGCCTCCCACGTGCTGGTTTTACAGGCGTGAGCCACCACACCTGGCTCAAATTATTTGATTTTTACTGTTGGTCACATAAGAGTCATTACTGCTACCAAGTAATGAACATTTACATACCAATGCAATATTTCTGCAAACACTTACCTTTGTGCACTTTCATAACTGAGAGGCAGCTAGTTATTTTAGAAAATTTGAAAACACTGATTTTTTACTTAGTCTATAGATAGAATCTCCTTAAGATACAATGGCAAATAAGCCATCTTGTAAGAAATTTGTAACCAAAACAACTGCCAAGTTAGAATAATTTTAGAGTATTTACGTCTCCCAAACCATGAATTATTGATTACTAGTCACCTCAATCAATAACTTATTAGGTACATACGGAATGTTGGAAAGATGCAGCGTGGCTGATGGTGGAAAAATATTCTGGAAGTTTTTAGAGCCAGGTTTTTTAAAGCGATGCAAAGGACTATTGCTGAAATCCTTAGTCAGACCTTGGTCTTCCTGTCCCTCTCGAGGAAGCTGAACAGTTTGGTGTTTGGACAGTGTAGCACGGAGCACTTTTCCATAAAGCCTCTGACCACTCAGATGGTTCATAGCTACAGGAAGAAAATAAGTATCAAGATGGCTTCTCAGTAATATTAGATTAACTTACCAGAAATTATTTTCACTGAATTCTTTAAAATTGAGTCAGCTTCAGGGTTTTAAATTCATATTCTCTTAAGGGAATGCATTCAGTTACTTCATTTTATTGTATGAAATAATCAAAAAACAAAAACAACTAAACAAAAAATAACTACTCTCCAAGCAAGAGTGCTAGGAAGTGCCAGAATACCCAGAACATAACAAGCACTCGTGAAATCATTTTTGAATATATATTAGCTTTACCTTACTCTAGCATTTTTTTTCAAGAAATCTGAATAATAATATTTTAATAGCCACTTTAAAAGTGAAGGCTGTGTTAGTCGGGCGTGGTAACTCATGTCTGTAATCCCAGCACTTGAGAGGCTGAGGTGGGAGGATTGTTGTGAGTTCGAGACCCGCCCGGGCTACAAAGTGAGCTCAAGGCCAGCCTGAACTGCATAGTGAGACCTCGTCTCAAAAAGACAAAAAAAAAAAAAAAAAAAAAAAGTGAAGGCTGTGGAACTATATCTTCTTGTACCACCATTAGTACATTTGCTCAAACTTTTAATTTTCTAGAATTGTTGAGTGGCTTAGAAGTTAATGAACCTAACAAATGAAACAAAGTAAGTTATATCTATTAGTTAAAATTTAAATAAAGAAAACCTCAGAGTGAAACCTATAAATATTAACAATATTGCTCAAATAGATAAATGAACTTCAGACAAAAGAGTAATGAATATTTTTAAATCTTAAAGTATAAGCAAATGCAAATAATGAAGACTTTACCACAAGTAGTACTCTGAGAAAATGATATTGCTTCTAAAAACATGTGTGTTCATTTTGAAGGAAAGTTCACATACAAAAGGAACAGATTTGCATCATCACCACTACTCATTAGTACCTAGCTGGGCTTGATTTGCATCTGCCATCTGAACCAAGGCATTTTCCTTTTTATTAAACATTATCTTCACTCGATGTACATCACCATACACTCCTAATTAAAACAAAAAAAATTGTATTTAATGCCTGATTTTATAGTGTTTAATCAATTTTACTACATACCTGAAAGTTTCTTTTCTCATTATATATTATACCATGGCAATTTCAATACATATGCCTCCAAGTTCCAGATCTACTCAATTTTTCACTTCAATTTCCCATAAACACTTTAATGTTAGTATGTCCCAAAGTGATTTACCCCCTAGTCTTCTCCATTTCAAGTGTAACTAATTCTGTGCATAAATGACACTATCATCCAGTTACTCTACTTAGACCCCTGCAAGTCATCTTTGAATTTCTGTTTTACCTCAACTCAATCACTAGCACCCATCGATTCCATAATATACATGTATCTCACATTTCTCCACTTTTCTCTATCCTCACAATAGTAAATGCAACCATTTCAAGTAAAGATTATCAAAACGGCCTCCTAAATTTCTCATTTATATTCAGTTTTTCTGTATCAGTGCTCTCTGAAGTGTGTCTCCCATCCTAGCATATAAGCAAAATGAGTCACTGGGATATGCAAAGAATATAAAGCCCTTATCCAATACTGATCTGTTTACATAACCAGCATGAAAAAATTACATTTTACAAATTACATTTTAATTTTAAATCTATAGACGGAGTTATAGGCAGGATGTCCTACAATGGGAACATTCTAAGACAAAGCGGTAACAATCAAATATATAAGCACCACATAATAGTGGACCCAACTATATACAACAAATATTAACAGACATGAAAAATCTGCCAGTAACACAATTGTAACAGATCAACTAGATAAAAAAGTCAACAAAGAAATATCAAAACTGGGGCTGGGGATTTAGCTCAGCGGCATAAGCGCCTGCCTTGCAAGCAGGCAGTCGTGAGTTCGATCCCTGGTACTGATAAGAAAGAAAAAGACAAAAAAAAAAAAAAAGTAAAAAAAGAAATATCAAAACTGAACAAAAACCTGTGAACAAATGGACTTAGTAGATGTCTACAGAATGTTCCAACTACATCAGAATACATGTTCTCAGCGTTATGGTAGATATATTGTGTTAACTTGAGAAGTTTAGGAGTTTAACTAACACTCAGCAAGGAGCAGGGTTCTTACTTTGTAAATATCCTCATCCTGTGCAATAGGAGGACAAGGAGATTTTGTGAGTGCTACAGCAGCCCTGGAGAAGAGGTGATCTGTGTTCAATTTAAGGGTAGAAGAGAGCCTTGTTCTCCAACCCTTCTTGCTCTTGTTGCTTTGCTGTTTCTGGCTACCATGAAGTATTGCCCGTGTGCCATGCCACCTTGCCTTGGAGTCAACTGATTATAGACCGAAACCTCCACAAACTGTTAATTAAATAAACCTTTCTTTTTTAAATTTTGGATGTTGGGTATTTTGTCTTGCAACTAGAAAAAAGTAACCAAGGCAATTAGGAATCATTCTAATGAAGGAAGTAAAAGACCTTGTGTTGAAAACTATAGTACTCTGAAAAAGAGATTGAAAAGGATATCAGAAAATGTAAAGATACCCCTTTTTCTTGGGTAGGAAAAAAAATAACATAATGATAATGGTCATACTCCCAAAACTGCTAGGCAGATTTAATGCAATCCCAATCAAAATACCAACAGCATTCCTCACAGGAGTAGAGCAAGCAACCCTAAAATTCATTTGGAACCAGAAGAGACCTAGAACAGCAAACTAATTCTAGGCAACAAGGCAAGGCAGCGAACATCACAATCCCTGACTTGAAATTATCTATAGAGCTATTGTAATTTTTAAAAAAATCATAGTTCTGGCAAAACATACAAACAAACCAGATCTGAGGATCAATGGAACAGATTAGAAGATAAAGGAACAACTCCAAACACACTCAGACAATTTATCTTTGATAGCAGGGCCAAGCTGATTCACTGGAAGATACCTTCATTAACAAAAGGTGCTGGAAAGATTGGCTTGCTACATGCCAAAGGCTAGACCCATGTCTATCACCATGCACTAAGCTAAAGTCAAAAAGGATCAAAGATCTAAATATTAAGACAGAAACATTAAATCTGCTGGAAGATAGAATAGATAAAACTCTTGAAGACATTGGTGTAGGCAAAGATGAATAAAACTCCAATTACACAGGACCTGTCACAAAGAATCAACAACTGGGCTCTCATTAAAACATGTGCACAGCAAGAGAAGCCACCAACAGAGTGAAAAGACAACCCACAATGTGGGAAAAATTGTTTGATGCTGTTCCTCAGACAAACTATCAGGAACATATAAATAACTCAAAAATATTACACCTCCAAATTTAAAGAACCAATCCAAAAATGGGCATCTGAGATGAACATATGCTTCTTAGATGAAAAAACACAAATGGCAAATAAACAAGAAAAAATGTTTACATCATTTTAAGAGGTGTAAACTAAAACAACACTGAGATTCCATCGTACCCTGGAAAGAATGGTTATCACCAAGAAATCAAGCAATGCTGGAGGGGTTGTGGGGAAAAAGAAACTCTTGTCCATTGTTGGTGGAGGTATAGACTGGTACCACCACTGTGGAAACCAGTGTGGAGATTAGAGGTCCCGTTTGACCCAGATCTTCTCCTTCCTGGGCATCTTCCCAAAAGAATTAAAAACATCCTACCACAGCTATGTTTATAGCAGCACAATTTGTAATAACTAAATCTTGGAAACAACTCAATGCCTACCAACCGAGGAATGAATTAAAAAGGATATGGTCTTTTTATACAGTAGAGTACTACTCCTTCATAAAGGATAAACTTAAGACATTTATAGCTGAATGGATGACCTTAACATGATACTTTCTGGTGAAATAAATCAGACAAATGTGTAAATTTTGCATTGTCTCTCTGGCATGAAAAAGTACAAATAAGAATCAAAATGTATAACAGACATTATATAGTAACAAGAAATTGTTCAAAAAGAAAGGAGACCTAGAAAGGCAGAAGGGAAAGCAAGGAAGGGAAAAATGAGAAAAAAAGTATAAAATGGAAACAAAGCTTTATAACTAAGGAGGGGGTGGAGGAGGGTTCAAGAGAGGGGAAGGAAATGGAAAAAAGAGGAACTAAGATGTATTATGTATAGGTTCAAATTCTCTATGATGAATGTGATCACTATATATAGCAAATGGTACCAATAAGCTTTATAATAATTTTTAAAAGTGAAATACAGATCCCAGTGTGGTGGTACACACCGATAGTCCCAGACTTAGCTGAGGCAGAAGGATTTCTTTGAGTCTGAGATCAGCCTGGGCTACATAGTAGGCTTGAGGACAATCTGAATTATGTAGTGAAAGCTGGTCTCAAAAACAAAACAGATTCCTGGCACCAAAAATAAATAAACAAATTAAACCAAACCAAACCAAACCAAACCAAACCAAACCAAACCAAGCCAAGCCAAGCCAAGCCATATTATACATAAGAGCTACAGAAACAGCTCAAAGTATATTCAACCACTTAATCTTTGACAAAGGAGCCCAAAACATACCACTGTAGAGGAAAGAGCTTCTTTAATAAATGGTGATGGGGAAACTGACCATTCACATGCAGAGGATGGGAGTTCAAACCCATTTTCTCACCACATACTAAATTAAAATCAAAATGGATCAAAGGTCTAAATATTAAAACAGAAGCAATAACTGTAGGAAAACAATTGTAGGCATAAATATGCCAACCTCCTCCATTTTCTTTTTTTTTTCCTTTTTTCTTTAAAAAGCAGAAATATTTAGCTTATGTGAGCTACTTTTTAAGATTTAAAAAGAGGGGGACCTTTCAAGGCATACAAAGAAGAGGTGCTTATCTTGTGGGCAAGCATCTAATAGAATGAATCTAAAGATGAACAGCACGTTTAAAATTTAAAACAAAAAGACAACTATTTCAAATTTGCTGCTCTTCTCAGAAAGGACAAGTTCCTGGAGTAAGCATTCTGTTTTTTTTCTTATCTTTTTTCCCCTTTTGGTAGAGAATATTAAAACACAGTGCCTTTGTACTGAACTACCACCTCAGCCCTTTTTTGTGTATGGAGGCAGGAACTCACTAAAACTGCCAAGACTTGGCTTGAATTTGTGATTTTCCTGCCCATCCCCCCAGGACTCCACTAAAGTGCTGAGATTATAGCATATGTCACCATGCCTGGTTGAAGTAGACATTTTTTTAAAAACTAAGACCTACATATTTGTTGCTTTTGGTTTAGGGAACTAAACTCAAGACCTTCATTTGTCAAGCAGGTACTTTACCGTTCAGCTATATCCTCAGCCCCAATATGGTTTTTAAATGAGAAACAAATTTATTTATTAAAAAACAAATTTATTTTTAGAAAGACATGCTTTGGATAGGAGTGATACAAAAATATATTAACATAAGATTTTATTATTGAGAATTACTTAAATGCATCATCATTTAAAACTTTTACAATGACTCTATGAGGATTAGGGTTTTCTTAGTAATAATGAAGGATTTCTATGGGGTGATGGAAAAGGTCTAAATTATACTGTGGTGATGGTGTGGTATTGCACAGAGAATTACATGGTTGTAAACTATACTTCAAAAACACTTAAAAAAAAAAAAAAAAAAACCTATCACCAGTTGGGTGAGGTTGATGTTTCCCTATAATCCCAGCTATTTAGGAGGCTGAGGCCAAGCCTGAGCAATTTAGTAAGTAAGACCCTGTCTCAAAATAAAATTAAAAGGAGCTAGGGAGACTGTTCCATTGGGCTTCCGTGTACTAGGAAATCAGTCTCTCCACCCCACCCATTTCTCCTTGCCCTCTGTCTGCTAATATCTGTTAAAAATAAAAACAAAAAAACCAACCACATTTCTGCCTGCCAGACTCTTCCTCATTTTTTACAAGTCAGCTTAACATTTCTACTGGTTCCCTCAGGTTAGCACTCCCTACTTTTTGATCCCATTACAACATCTAGGTCTCCTGTTATAAAACTGTAATGTAATTATTTACTAAATTTCTTTTTAGTACTGGGAATTGAATTCACAACCTCACACTTGCCAGTCAGGTGCAGTGCAGCTAAGCTGTACCTCTGGCTCTACCTACTACATTTTATTCCCTGTCTATCCTCAGTGTCAAACACACAACTTGGTATACACAGGTAATCACTAAGTATCACTAACTGAATCAATGTGCTTAATTCATATATACAGATAACACTGAAAGTAACAAAAATGAACTTACCAAATAGGATAAAAAGTCCATGTGGTGTGATAAGCTGTTTGAAAAAGGATAATACAAAATAGAAATGTTAAAAAAATGAGTAAATTTTTTAAATAGATGTATCTATAATGCAATAACAGACTGTGTTTAAAACATCTTTAATATGCTTCTATAAGTAGTAGCAATGAATTTTAATAAAAATCCTTAAAACAAGCTTCAGAACTTTTAATTTGAATACAACCCTACATCAGAAATCACTATATCTTCTCAAAGACTACATGTAATACTTGACTCACATCAGGATTGAGATTGGTGACCAGGAGAACAGAATTTCCTGGGATACCACTTGCCCCAGGAATGGCCATTCTTCCAGTGATAGCAGAAGAGGTGAGTGCAAGCGGACCAAGGGCTCCAGGAACAGCTGGGACTGACAGACCTTTTAAAAACATCAAAAGCATTTCACATTCTAGTTATCTAGAGGATTTTAACACTTGATATATTAAAGCCAAAAAAATGAACAGAGTAAACATACAGAAGAAAATGTGTCAAGGCTACAAAAGGACAGAGAGAGCCAGTTCCTGTCTCACGGAGTCAGGTGAAGCAGATTTCCTTATCTGTTAACATTATCATTTACACATACTCTTTTGGGGGGGGGGTACCAGGCATAGAACTCACAACCTCGCGTTTACCAGGCAGGTGTTAAATCCTCAGCCCTCATTCATACACATTCTTACTGTTCATGCCATACTTTCCAGAGTGTTTTTCAAAAAAGCTATCAGGTTTCTCAGAGAGTCTAGTAACTACAAGCATACTCTCTATTCTGAACTGATATACTTTAGCATCTTTTTATTAAGTGGATGTAATTTCCATACTGCCTTCTATCATAAAATGAGATAATGTGTTTTTAACAGTCACAAACATGTGTACGGGGTAATGCTACATAACAGCCTATATGGGAAAAAGATTTTATAACTCTGTAAGTGCTATGTCAATACTATTATGACCAACAAGATTTACAGAATTCAATATTCTTTTATAGCAAAAATTTTTCAGAGGTCTCCTATAGATCTAATGTAATTAATGAAATTTCTATAATACTGAAGTAGTGACACTATATTAAAAGCACACTTACCCCAAAGTCCTACTGTTTGTGTCTCAGCTTTAATACTACCTAAGGTAAAATCTCTAGTTTATGTAAAATAAAGTTTCATGTTCTGGTTTACGGTCCTTAATTTATCAATTTTTTAAATTCAACATTTTTATGTCTGACCACTTTCTTATGTATCACATCATTAAACTGTAATGTTTCAAATTCTATTCTACCTGACAATTTCAGAAAGACATTACCATCATTTGGATTGTTGCACTTTAAAAAACTGTGTAGATCACATTCTCAGGCAGAACACTTTTTCCATGAAATCCATATCCAGTAGCCCTTTTTACATGACCCTTTTTCCCATGCCCTTCCAACCCAACCCTGCAACTGCTGTTACTGCCTGTAGGGCAGCTATGTATCACAGCTAGGAACCTTCTATGCCTTAAGGTCTTACCAAGTCAGGAGCCTCTTTACTCACATTTTTTAATCTTCCTAAATATCTATTATTGTGTTTAATACAGTGTATTAAAAGAGACACTTAAAGTGAGGGAAAACATTACTGCTTGTACATGCTTATTAATTCAATTTTGAGGAGTTTCAAATTAATACTATGCTTACTTTATAATACCTAATGAGATAGACAATTCTTTTTAAGGAAACAGGAGGCATTACAGTAACCATTGTTGAAAACCTTGTACTCCTGTTCTTTTTTTTTTTGTCTTTTTCATTTTTATCGGTACTGATGATCGAACTCACGACCGCCTGCTTGCAAGGCAGGTGCTTATGCCGCTGAGCTAAATCCCCAGCCCCTTGTACTCTGTTCTTACATCATGTACTATGTCTATCCTTGGTTTTGACTGACAGCTTTGTTTTGCCATATTTGACTTTATTCTCTTCCAAAAAAAAAAATAATAAGAACTAAGGAGTAATAAAACCCAAAATGTGTAAATTTTGTTGTAAAAAAGAGAGGGAAAAAAAGTGCTCTAAAGGATACAACTGCAAGTGTGTTTAGGAGTGTTAAATAGCTGACCATATTAATGTTTTTGGTTGGATCATTGAACACAACTGTTTGCAGTCTCTCTGTTTGAATGTTCACTTTGTATGCTTTGATACTGTGACTTGAGCAACTATCTCTAAGATTATAATGTGTAATCTATTAACTGGTGATTTCTTACTGTTTTTTTTTTTTTTTGTAGTTCTGTATTACTTGTACCCTTACATCGCTTTGTTTTGTTTTTTCTCTTTTTCCTTTTAAATAAAATTTAAAAAATTAATACTATGCTTCTAACTGACCACATTGAATAGTGACTTACAGATATAAAATGTATTAATCACCTTACACACAAAAAAACTAAGACTTTTACTCTCTTCATACCAATCTTTCCTATTTATTTAACTCTACATAAGGTCATGTGTGCCAATGGCAAGCAAATGATGCAGAGCATACAGTGCAATTATTGGGAGTTCAAACTGGTGCCAGAGATAATTATTCATTAATATAAGGAAGCTATATACCACACAAGTTGAGATGCCTAAATGTTTCTATTGTAAATACTTAGAATTTTTTATTTTTCAACTTAGTAAGTTCCTAGAAAATAAGGTTCACCTGTGGCTTGAGGAAATCCAATGGCTGGGGCAAATCCAGCAGCCCCTGCATATGGTGAAGATATTATACCTGGTGCACCTAGTGGGTAAGGAAGAGAAAAAGAGCTAAAATAAGTACTACCCTCTACAAATATGCTTACCAAAGACATAAGAAAATGGTTACATGAAAGTACATTATATATAAAGAGAACAGAATTGGTAAAGCATGAATACTTGTTCAACACTTGCTCCTTACTGAATAAAAGCCTCTGCCACTGCCAGAGGCTGACTCCTTTTAACTCAGTTCAAGGAGTAAGAGTGTAACTTAGATATAAACTATATTTGTACTAGGCTGAGATCATAACCCTAAAGAGTACTTCACTAAATGAAAAGTTACCAACTATTCATTAAATCTTATTAAATCATATAGTACCTACTGGGTACTGTGCTGATAAAAACAAATATGAGATACAAGTCTTGTCGTTTTTGAAAGGTAACAAAATAAGATTCATATCCTAAGGGTTACAGAATAACTAATGAAATAAGGGAGAGAACAATCTATTCGAAGCACATTATGGAAAAAAAAGGTATTATCAGCTAAGCATTTTCTAGTACTGACGAATCACTGAATAAACACGAATCTCTGTCCTTTCTAAGCATATACAGACCACTGGTAAAATGATTCACACTTTTATAACAGAACTGTATTTAAGACATTAAAGGTGGATTTAAAGTGTTAAACTCGCAGAGAAATCAGTAGATTGTATTACTGTTGCCAAGCATTCATTTGTCCCTTCCATATAGCTGTGGTCAGCTATGTGACCATCAGCACCTTCTGGAGGAAGTGGCACACATTTCTATTAAGACACTCTGGGTTGGATTATGCCGTGTCTCTGGAAGGTATAACTACAGCAATGATATAAGCCACAGAAGCTTTACAGTGCATTATAGATTTACAGCAGTGCTTATTATTCTTTCTGTCACCAAGAATGCCACCTTCAGTCTGGGCCCTACATCAAAAAACAAAAACAAACAAAAAACATGTAGAAGAGGGCTGCAATAGTTGCTTCTCAGCTCAAGCAAGGCAGGTGAGAAAAACAAACACTAATTGTCATAAACCACTGATTTATGGGATTTAGTTTTCAAACATGATGAAGTGGCAAACACAGACAGATATGGAAAGGGGTGAGACAGAATAGCAGGAGTAGAGTTTAGAGAAATAAGAAAATTTTTTGAGATAATCACCACAAAACACTTACTAGAGACAAATAAAAAAGAACTAGCAAACAAATATCAAAGCTAAATTCTAAGTAACTGCTATCAAGTATGATGTGATTACTAAGAACGTTTGCTGACATATGACAAAAGATTCATTTATAAATCTATAGTTAAGATAATAGCCTAGTTTCTCTATTTTATAAAGAGATTGCATAAACCTTTAAAAAATGGTTTATTATATCAATGATTAAGAACAGATATTTTACATTTGTAAAATGGTAACAGTAAGGAAAAGGCAAATTAACATTAACATTTTACTCATGAAATCAGCTCACTGCATACAACAGCAAAATTCCAAGGAAAGCAGTCCGAACTAGAGATTATGGTGACTTACTAGACAAAATACAAAATACTGTGTTAAAATACTCCAAGAGTACGTACTGTTACAAACAATTAAAATTAAGTAAAAACATTTTGCCAAATATTTTGATCATTATATTTTAATGCATATTAAATTCCATAAAAATGTACAATTTTTAATGTTAACTAAATAATAAAATAGCATTAAAGAGCTTCCCATTCTTGGGAAAATAATTCTCAGATATTTTAGCAGACTAAGTAACACAGACCAAATTTATTACAAAAAATGCCAGGTGAATGGTATTTTTAAATTTTTCTTTAAAAAACTGGGAGTGAACAAGATAATAAATAAGCAGTCATTCCAGTAAATCTATTACTGAGGGAAACTAAGGCAGGAGTATTTTAAGTTCAAGTCCCCCCTGGGTAACTTGGTGAGATGATGTCTAAAAAAAAAAAAACTATAGGACTGGGAATGTAAGGTAGTGGCAAAGCCAAGACTGCCAAAAAAAATAAAAAACAACAACTCTGCTACCACTAAGAAGCAAAAACAACACTACCACCCCCCAAAAAATACCACCCACAAATCCTACCACAACAGTAAGCAAGCCACAAACCAAACCCTGTAAATCTGGACTTTGTTTTATTTAGCCTCATGTGGTAGCAGGCAAGAGGCAAATCTATAGGTTAGTCCAAGGTGGGCAGTCAACAGGACATCCTCAGTACACTATCAGTATAAGCCTAATGCTACCTACCTTATCTCTACTCTTAGACTATGTTCTTTGTGTTCAGCAGAGAAGGGATATAATTCTCTAAAAATTTCTAAATAAATGGAAGTTCTTATGCAAATTTCCAGCCCAAATTTACTTTTTTTGAGGATCCAAAGCAAACCAATTAATCCATGAATTTATGCTGAAATGATTCCAGAAAGCCATTAATTTTGAAGATAAGCAGTTTCTACAAGAACATACCACTTCGATCCTAAGCCTCCAAGAATTCTCCTAATTAATTATAAAATGAAAAACTTGCCCCCAACAGGGGCAGAAACATCTAAACAGAAAGACAAGTTGGGAATGATAGTGTCAGCTACAGTTTCAGCTACTCATTAAGGTAAGGTAGGAGTGCTTGAGCCAAGAGTTTGAGGCCAGCCTGGGCAACATAACAAGACTAAAACAGAAAGACAACTGAAAAGATTTTAGTTTCTGGATTTAGCACATACATGTTTATATAGTATGTTTCAAAATTAAAGGAAAGTCCAAAAATATCTGTAGGAGACACATTTTGTGAAAGCCAACATAATAAAACTTTTAGAAATAAAAATCACAATCACTAGGGAGAATTAATAACATGAAGTTGAAGGGACTATTAATGAACTGAAAGTCCTTAAGAAATTATTCAGAATATAGCTCAAAAAGATAAACAGGAAATACAAAGGAAATCAGGGACAGTAAGAAGAGGGAGAGAGAGAGAGAGACAGAGAGAGACAGAGAGAGAGAGAGAGAGAGTTAAGTGTTCAGGTCAAAGTTCCAGAAAGAAGAGAAATCGTAGGAAATGAAATATACGAAGGGAATTGTCATTGTACAAAAGAGAAAAAAAAGAAAGTGCTCTAAAGGATATAACTGTATGTATATTTAAGTGTATAAGATAGATAACCATATTACTGAGTTTTGTTGGATCATTGAACAGAACTGTTTGCAGTCTCACTGTTTGAAAGTCCACTTTATATGCTTTAATTTTGTAACTTGAACAACTATTTCTAAGATGACAATATGTAATCTATTAACTAGTGATTTCCTACTGTTTATTTTTTCTGAAATTCTGTATAACTTGTACCTTTTTTTCTTTTTCTCCTTAAATAAAATTAAAAAAAAAAAAAGAAATATACGAAGGGATAATTTCTAGAACTAAAGATAATATTCCACCAAATCAAAAAGTCCAAAGACCACAAATGCTAAATAAACAAAAATAAACATATCATAAAGAAACTATAGGACATAGAAAATAAGAGAACTACACAAAGAATGGTCAGAAAAAACAAACAGGTTGACAGCTGTCTTTTTTTTTTTTTGTCAGAACCAGGGATCAAACTCACAACTGCGTACTTGCAAGGCATGCGCTTATAATACTGGACAGCTGACTTTTTAAAGCAACAGTGGTAACAAGAATATCATGGAATGGTATCTTTAATATACTGAAAAAAATCTGTCAATAGAGAACTCTATAAAGCGGAAACATCTTTTAAAATTGATTGGTATAGTTGAGTTCTATTGTTAACGGTGGTATAGCTGTTATATTTAGTAATTTTTATGCCAATATTTGGTTTGTCTTTGCATCAATATTATAGGTCTCTTTTCTATTGTAAAGGTGGTACAGTGCTAACTTTTATTTGCTCTTATGGTATATGAATATCTGGTTTGTCTTTCACTCTGTTATTGGTGATTTCACTGCTAATAAAAGAGTTGCACAGTTAGCAATTGGTTTTTGATAAAGGTTTAGCATGCCAATATTTGGAATATTTTTTTGTCATCAACAATACCGCAGTTCATTTTCAAAGAATTAAATGCATGGCCAATTACTCTGACCATCTATTCCCCAAATTAACAGAGCTGACTGGATCTTGGGACAGTAGCAAAGTGTTATGGTTTGGGCTGGGGATTTAGCTCAGTGGCTTAAGTGCCTGCCTGGCAAGCACAAGGTCATGAGTTTGATCTCCAGTACCACCAAAAAAACCCAAAAACCCAAACAACAAACAACAAAAAAACCACAAATAAACTAAAAAAAAAAGGTTTATGTTTGGATGTGGTTCCCCCCACCCCCAGTCTCACGAAATCATGGACGCAACTGAACCCAGCATTTGTGAACAGTTGTTGTCTAGCACTGGGATTGGTATTTTGAGTGCTGTACCTGGCCAGGGGCAGAGCCGACATGCAGTGTAAGGGTGAGAAGACAAGTCATTGCTCTTTTGTTCTGTTCACTCTTACTGTTTGCAGTGGCCATGAATGGCTGCCCCACCATGCCATACTGCCTTGGAGCTGGCTGAATAAGGCCTGAAACCTCCCCCCCAAAAAAAAACTATAAGAAATAAACCTTCCTTTGCTTCACTTTGGGTGTTAGGTATTTTGTCTCAACAAGGAGAGAAAAGTAAGACAAAAGGTCTGTGTAGATGGTCATGCCCAGAATGCTTGAATGCTTCACTGGAAAGTAGGCATTAACAACAGAGATCTTAATTCTAGCAATGAAGTCTATTACAATTGGCACATAATAACAACAACAAGGCCTTCATATACTTCCAACTCACAAAAAGCTGATCCATGGACATAATGGGGTAGAAATCAAAGGCCAAACTTAAATTATATGCAGTGGCAAGAGGAAACAAAAACAATGTTTACTAAAGTGTTCAACATGTAATAAAATGACGTGAGCTTAAAGAGACACTAATAAAAAGCTAGCTGAGCTCAACAAAACAATTTAAAAAAATGAATGAAAAGTTTAGTAAAGAATCCAGAGTTCATGAAAAGGTATCAAACAGAAAACCAGAACACAAAATATTTTTGAAAGGAGTCAAAAACATACATCAATGGAAAAACAGCCTCTTTAATAAATGGTGCTCGGCAAATTGTATGTTCACATGCAGAAGATGGAGTATAGACCCATGTATCACCATCTACTTACTAAGCTAAAATCACAATGTATCAAAAATCTAAATGATTAAACAGAAACAATCTATTGGAAGAGACACAGACATAGGCAAGAACTTTCTGAACAGAACCCCAGTGGCACAAGAAATAATGAGAATCAAGGAAGATTCAAATCAAATTGAAAAGTTTCTGCACAACAAAAGAAACAACCAATAAAGTTAATTGACAACCTACTGAATGGGAAAAAATTTTGCCAGCTATTTCTCAAAGAACTAACATCAAGAATACATAAAGAACAACAACAAAAAAGACCAAATTAACATCCAAAAAACGTTCACAATAGAATACACAAGTAGAGTGAGCAGTTAAACAGATGGAAATAAAAAAGTTAATGACCACAAAATAATACAATCCCATAATAAATCAACACTTTTCAGCCCCTGATCAAAATACACAGATTGGCAGATTAGATTGAAGCAAAAATCAACAGTACACTGTATTAAAAAAAAACCATCCTGGTTGGGGATATAGCAGCACAGCACCTGTCTAGCAAGCATATGGTTATGAGTTTGATTCCTGGAACCAAAATTAAAAAAAAAAAAAACATATCTCATCCAAAAATAAATTAGTAGACTAAAAATCAAAGTATGGAAAACAACATCCCATGCAGTGGGAGCTAGAAACAAACAAGAATAGCTAAACTATTTTCAGACAAAGTTGACTTCAGTCCCTAATTGAACAGACAACGCAGTTACAGAAACAATTCAACAGGAAAAGATAGCACAAATACTTATTAACATCCCAACTTTATATAAAACAAATGCTTAATTTGGCTCATGGTTTTAGGGGATTCAGTCCACAGTTGGCTGGCTTCTAGACAGAAATATCATGGTGGAAGAGCAGATAGAAAAAAGATGCTTAGCTCACAGCAGCCAGGAAGCAGGGCAGGCAAACAGCACCAGAGAGGACGGATCACACCTCCATGACCCTCCCTCGAGGAAGTACTCAGAAGTATGCTTTACTAATCCCTGACAGCTCTCAAGCCAATCAAGTTGACATAGTTAATTTAACCATATACATATGAAACGCATTCTTTTCTGCCTGTATTCATTCATGCAGCATAATTCCTTTTCCCGTATCATTAATTTATTTCTTTTTATGGCTGAACAGCATTTAATTGCAGATAGCCCGTATTTTCATTCACTTGTTAACTGAATATTTCTAGATTTTAGCTATTACAAGAAAACTTGCATTCAATATTTACATAGAAGCATGTGTGTGAACTCATATATTTTAATTTTTCTGAGGTTGGGGCTTGAGGAAGGGTTGGGTCACATTGTAGGTTACACATTTAACTTTTTAAGAAAATACCAAATCCTTTTCCAAAATGGTTATACCATTTTACACTGCATCCAATATAGGCAATCCATATCCTTGGGTAGGGTGTTTTTTTTTTTTTTGTCTTTTTTGTTTTTATCGGTACCAGGGATCGAACTCACAACTGCCTGCTTGCAAGGCAGGCGCTTATGCCGCTGAGCTAAATCCCCAGCCCCTGGGTAGGGTTTTTTTTTAATATGAGCTATTCTAATAGATACATAATGACAATACAAATAATATTATCATGAGTACATGAGACAAGTGACGTTGAGCATTTTTCATGTACTTATTATAATTCATACACAAACTGTTTTGCAATGTATTCAAAATTTTTTTGCCCATATGTATTTAGTACTTTGCTACTTTAAACTGTAAATTCTTCATATATTCTTTTTTTATTTTATTTTATTTATTTATTTTTTTTTTTTTAAGCCTACAGCACCCGGTATTCCCAGGCGGTCTCCCATCCAAGTACTAACCAGGCCCGACCCTGCTTAGCTTCCGAGATCAGACGAGATCGGGCGCGTTCAGGGTGGTATGGCCGTAGACTCTTCATATATTCTTGATATAATCTCTCTGATAAAGGAACTGTTCTCTTTCTTTATTATTACGCCCAGAGTGGATAAGCCACACCCTTGTCCTTTTTTTACTTTAAAACAGGATACTGCTAAATTGCCCAGGCCAGCCTTGAACTTCTGAATCTCCTTCCTCAGCCTCTAGAATAGCTGGAATCATAGGCATGTGCCACTGTGCCAGGCATAAATACTTTTTAAAATCTAGGGCCTGCCCTTTGCTTTTCTTGATAATGTCTTTCAGAAGCCTGGCATTGATGGGGCACACCTCTAATTCCAGCACTCAGGAGACTGAGGCATGAAGATCACCATGAGTTTGAGGCTAGCGTGCACTGCATAGAGAGTGTAAGACCAGCCTTAACTACATGAGATCCTATCTCAAGAAAAAAAAAGAACAGCTGGATATGATGGTGCATACCAGTAATCCCAGCACTGGGGAGGATGAGGCAGGAGGATCACTGCAAATTGAAGGCCAACCTGAGCTACATCATGAGTTCAAAGCTAGTTTGAACTACATAGCAAGACAGTCTCAAACAAACAAAACCTTTCAAATAGTGGAACTTTATCTATACATGAAGATTGCTAATAAACAGGTCAACATTAGTAATAATCAGAATACAGGCAAAAATTGTTATTGATGTTACTGTTACAAACACATGAGATTGCCAAGAATTAGAATACCTCACATAGACCCAGCTAAATCCTTTTAAAACATGAGGTTATGTGATAAAACTGAAGGAATACATACTTTATAACTCAACAATTTCTTTCCTATGTATGTTCCTTAGAAAAAATTAAGTATGTTCATAGCAGCACTGTTCAGAATTGCCTCAAGTATGACTTCAATTTCCATTAATAAAAAAATTGTTGTGGGGCTGGGGATTTAGCTCAGCAGCATAAGCGCCTGCCTTGCAAGCAGGCAGTCGTGAGTTCGATCCCCAGTACCAATAAAAAGGCAAAAAAGACAAAAAAACAAAAACAAAAAAAAAAAAAAAACCCTGTTGTATATTTATCCAGTGAGATAATATAGGCTTGGTTTCATTGAGAATGAATGGGCCATAGATATATCCATATATCCATGTATGGGTATAAATGAATCACAAAAGCCTAATGTGAAAGAAATTAAATTGCAAGAGAAAAGTAACATGAATTCCATTTACACGAATTTCTGAATATAAATGTAAAAAATTTAAACTAGCACTTAGGACTACATAATATATAGTTTAAAAGAACAAAAATAAAACAAGAAAAAATCAAAGTAGAAGAACAATAATCAAGTTTGGGGGCCTGTTTATCTTAGGGCATGGAGAGTAGGAAAATAATCCAGGAGAAGGGGTACAAAAGGTGCTCCTTCAGTATGTATAAGTAGTTTACTTCTCAACCTGAGTGGTAGTGCCATATGTCTTTAAAAATACATTTAACTTTTATAAACTATACAACAAGTATAACATAAATCATTACAATCAGAAATAGAATGCTTACGATTGACCCCTAAAGACTTAAAAAGGAAGGCAATAATGAACTGCATCAAATATTAGAACTAAGGTAGGTAAACTTTCATATAATACATAAAAAGTATGTTTTTCTGATGAATCACTAATTCTAGGATGATGATATTTTGCAGTGACTAAGGAACTATTAATAACCCAACAAAAGGAATTGAACATTCTGGTTTTTATGTGCAGAAATCAAAATTCTTAGCCATATATTTCAAATGTCCTCTTTCCATTCTACAGAACATTAATTACTCCAAGGGTATATATTCAAATTAGGGTAACTGCAGCTCTATATTTGATAGCCAAATTTTGGCAAACTTGAATTTGCCTCCATTTCTATCATTTGTCACTGAAATGGTAATGACAAAAACATTTGGTCCTGCCACATCAGGAATATAAATACTTAAAAGCTTTTACTTTAAAGGCTGGGGATTTAGCTCAGCGGCATAAGTGCCTGCCTTGCAAGCAGGCAGTCGTGAGTTCGATCCCCGGTACCAATAAAAAGGAAAAAGACAAAAAAAAAAAAAAAGCTTTTACTTTAAAATAGTTACAAACTATTTTTTATAAAGTCTTGGATAACCACTTGCAGGTCTTAACTCTGTCTGGCCTATAAAAGAAGATGGATTAAAAACTACTTAAAGTGTCAATTAGCAATATTGTTATTTGGTAAAGATAAAATTGGAGAAAGGAAAATAAATCACAAAGTATTCAAGTTTAATAGTTCATCTAAATAACAACATACTTCTGAGAGTTCTAAAACCAAAATTAGAATATATTAACAATGATATATCCAAACTGGTCCATCATGCATTGCTTTTTTATATATCTATAAAAGTTTATATCATGCTGCTGCTGCTGCTGCTGCTGTTAGGGATCAAACCCAAGGCATCACACATGCTAGGCCAAGTCCTCTACCACTGAATTATACATATATCCTCAGCCTCTTAAAAAGTTTACTTTACATAAAAGAGGAAAGCTCTTTAAGGCTACATTTGTAGCAGTTATTTAAGAGGCTGCATTTTTATTAATGCAAGATGCAACTTCACATAAATGAAATAAAGATGATGTTCTAATGCTTAAAAGCAAAGCAAGATGAAAAGAAAACCTGCCACTGAACAAAAGAATAATATACAACTAATTTGGGCTATGTATCTAAAACTCACTATTTAAAAAGGGAAAAAATAGGGGCTGGGGATTTAGCTCAGCGGCATAAGCACCTGCCTTGCAAGCAGGCGGTCGTGAGTTAGATCCCCGGTACCCATAAAAATGAAAAAGACAAAAAAATATATATAAATTAAAAAAAATAAAAAGGGAAAATTTTTTTTCTTAAGAGCACTAATGTCAAAATCCTGTTGACAATAAGTCAACATTTACATCAATGTTAACATTTAAGCAAATAGTTAACATTTGAAGCAAATAGTTGTGTAGCTTATGAGTATGGCTTATTTTCCAACATTAACATTAGAAAATAAATGTATAAATCTATTTCCAGTATTTACTTGTTCTGTCAACTAACAGCATTCCCTAATATTAAAATTTAATTAATGGATACATTTTATTTCATGATTCTTGATATCCTTTAGAAATCTTAAGAGAATCTAAAGGTGGGGGGATTGGCTTTCACAGATTAATAAATGAAACTTACCAGTTCAGAAAACTTGTTCTCTCACCCGAAAGGGAACTAACTACTCACCAAAAGCAGCAGCCATAGGGGGTTCAAGAGATGGCTGGCCATCACCAGAAGGAAGGTCTAAGCGAGTGAAGTCTCTGCTTTTGTCATTATTATATTTCACATTAAGGCTGGTGAGCTTGGAGAAGTCAATACGCAGAGTGCAGCATGCATTATAGATATTCTGGCCATCCAGAGCCTAAAGCATGTGAGAAAGGGACTGATGTTTTGGCAAGACAACAATGATAATCAAACAGCCTTTACTTTGACACAGAATGACAATCAGGTATAAAGCAGACAGCACAGAACTTAAAGACCTAGGGGTTTTACTTCAATCACTAACTGAGGAGTCTGAGGAGAAAAAGAAAAGCTCTCAGTTTTCATCTGTAAAATAGGAATAATAGTATCTATCTTATCTATGGTAGCATCAAATAAGTGAAGAAATGTAAAAGGTTATATAACTATTATATAGTATTATAGAAATACTAAGCTATGAAGGTCATTTTGCCTGCAGCAAATGTTTAAAGATACGTTTACATTTTGTCTTAATTCACTTTAGTATAATTTAAACAGGTTAGGATAAAACAAAGCCTATGTAAATGCTACTTGTCAGCGCCACAATATAAACAGATACAGGAAACCAAACCACATATAAATAAGGCAAATAAAAGAGAAAATGATTTATAATAGTCACTAACAAATATGCTATTATAATGATACACAATAACATATGCATGTAGAAGCTATAGTAAACATAAAGGCTGTGTTTCTAATTAAGTGCTAATATGGTAGAGCACACCATAGTATGATAAACTTTAATCTGTATCTTTGAGCACAAACTAGAAACAATTCAGAAACTGATACAGATCTCAATAGATGTGTCAAGTATTCATGTATCATACGAAAAAGGAGGAAAAAAGACATGAATTGACAACAAATTTTTAAAGACTTAATGTCTTCACCAAAAGAAATGAAATCAATAGTTGGCGACTTAATTGAAGTAAATGAAAATTAAAAACCTACTAGATTACATAAGGAATATAGTGCTCAACTCTAAATTCTAAACATGACAAAAGGATAAGTCTCAGATCCCAGAGGTGGCAATTTGAAATCATTTCCTATAAAGAAAGCACTAACTTTTAGCTTAAAAAAAAAGAACATATAGAACTATACAGTTTAAAATGATAAATATGGTGTTGTGTACATTTTACCACAATTAAAGAAGGTATATTTAAATACGATGGCTTCATCTAGGTATATTACAAGTGAATCCTGAAGACTAAAAAATATTAATTACCATTTTGGCATAATGTGCATTCACTGGGTCAGCATACTGAAGCAGTGCTTGAAACTGATTATTCTTTGTAAAGGTGATAATCTTCAAGACCGTGCCAAATTTAGAAAATATCTGGAAAAAAGTTCACAGTAGGTTAAACATTTAAAAGTCTAAAATATTCATGTTTCAATACTCATGCAAACTGAACACTCAAACGTGTTACCTATTTCGTAGCATGTATAAATGATGCAATACTAAACAGGCAGCTACAATAAGAATTAACTGATTGCATGAGATGAATGTATTACAAAGCATATAAATGGAATTAGGAGTGTCAAAAAGATCAACTATTTTCCCCTATGAATCAGCATCTATTTCTGAAGAATTCTGTATAAAGAAACTAGAATAAGGTTCAACCAGAGGCTGTTCTATTAATTCAACAGATACTCATAGGGCTTTTCTTCTAAGCACTGTGAACTCACCAGTGAACAACATACACAAAAGTATTTAGCTTTATGGAAAAAGATGTACTTTTCCTTACAAATAATCATTTTTTATATGCTCATTGGATTTTAAGTTATTTTATTAGAGAAATGTCTATTTAAGTCCTTTGCCTTTTTAAAAATTGGATTACTTTTGCTGTTTAGTTCTTTATAGATTTTAGATATTTCTGTTGCTTTACGTTCCACTGCTAGTGTTCTTTGACGCACAATTTGTTGTTGGTATGGGCACTGAACCCAGTGCCTTCCCACCAACCAACAGCCCTAATTCTTTTTATTTCTTTTTTAATTTTTGAAATGTAATCTTGATAAATTGCTCAGGCTGGGATTGATTTTGTAATCCCCTGAGTCTCAACCCACTAGGGTGCTGGGATTACATGCATACACCACTACACCCAGTTGATGAGCAAAATTGTTGAGGTAGTCCAGTTTATCTATTTTATTACCTATGCTTTAGGATGGTTTCTACTGAGCATTCTTTCTGATAATTAAAAAGCAAGACTAACTGCTTATTCAGAACACTGATCAAAGAATGCTTAATAACAGCAAAATCTTACCAGCACAGGGAATATTTAACCTTTTTACTTACTTAGAAGTGATGGATTACATGAGCTACTTCTGTAACCAGGTCTGAGTTTTCAGTTGAGTTTTCTACCTGTAAGTATTTTCTAGGTAATGCCATCTAGTTTAATGGCTTTAATTACCTACATACATGCCAACTGATGGTTACCAAATCTACACCCTGGAATTCCTCAGCCAAATTCAGACTTTTCTCCTGTCTACTCAATATCCCCTAGTTGGATGTCTAACAAGTTATCTCAAACTTAACATGTCTAAAACAAAATCTTGAGTCTTGCCCCACTTCCAATGTCTGACTCAAATGTCTTTCCTCACTCCATGTCAGTAGGGTACCTCTATTTTATCACAGGCCCAGATCCAAAAGCCAAAAAGCTTTCTTGATTACCCTGTTCTCAACATAACCCACATTTAATTAATGCATCAGTATGTCCTTCCAAATATATCCATAATCACCACTTTCAGTGCCACACCTTAACCAAGGACACCACCATCGCTCATATGGATTGTGAAAACAGTCTTTCTATGATTGTTTATGCATAACACAGCAACAAGAGTAATTCTGCTAACATATTAAATCATATAATCTCACTGTTCTATTCAAAATCTCCCAATGGTTTTCCATCTTTTGATTTACCTGGTACTCCAAGCCTGCCACTTCACTTCTAACATGTCCTGTTTTCCTATTCCAGTGATATTAACTTTTTTTTGGATACTTGAACACATCAAACATACTTCCATCTTACGGATCTCATACATGCTGTTCTTTATGACTGGATATATAATTCACATGCTCAGATCCTTCAACGCTTTATGCAAATGTCATCATATTTGCAAGACCTTCCCTAAATTTGCTCATCTAACACAGCAACCCATGAAAACAAGAAGCTCACTCTCTGTAAGCTAGCAGTAACTGTGGGCCAGAAGGAGAAACAAGAAGCCACCTTGCCCTTCTTGTGAGCCAGCCAGTGCACAGGCTGGGACACAATAAGAGCTGAGGCTCCCTCCCATCCCTTCAACATAGACCAAATTGATACCAACTAAGGTAGAAAAAAACCTAATTCTTTTATTGTTTGGTTGACTTTGCAGGCCTAAAGCCTGTGGTCTGAGCATGGATTTTTTTCGGGGGAGTGTTCCAGGGATCAAACTCATGACCTTGGTGCTTGTCAGCAGGCACTTATGCCACTGAGCCAAATCCCTGGCCTGGAGCATTTCTTTAGAGGACAACAATATGCAATATAGCAACTATGGGGAATTTTCTTCTGTCTTGTTGTCCTGTATCACTTCCACTGTTTTACGGGCCAGGGATATAGCTCAGTGGCACAAGCTCCTGCCTACCAAGTGCAAGGTCCTGAGTTTGAGTCTCTGTATCTAAAACAAAACACAAACAGAAAAAGTACAGCATGACCAATTCCACTGTTCTGTTTTGATTGGCTTTATTCTGTTTTATTTTATTTGGTTTTATTCTCTTTAAATTAAAAAATAAAATAAAATAAAACAGCAACCCTCTCATCTTAGTCACTCTCAATCCATTACATTTTCTACAGTATTAGCAATTTAGCTAAAGTCAACTTTTTGGCAAATGACATTAAAGCAATAAGCTATTTAATTACATAACCGGCATATCTAACTCTATACTTTGATAAATTCCCCTATAACAATATTTATTACATTTTATTCTATTATTTGTGAAATTATTCTTAGTTATAAAACTGTAAGAGCAAAGGATAGTATCTTATACCACAATTTACTAGCATATGATAATCAGAGCCAACATTCCTTAGACACATAATATGTACCAGGCACAATTCTACGTAAAAAACATAATTTATGTAATTCTCACAATGAAGATTTACAAAAATGGTGTCACTTTCATCTTTATTATATCAAGAAAACAGACATAGATAGGTGGATAGGTGAGTTAATTACCCAAGATTATAGAGGTAGCTGTTAGTAGTAAAGCCAGGATTCAAACCAACTCTAGACCCTATTCTTAACCATTATGCAATACTGCTTTTTGGTTGGCTAATGGGATAAAGTGCTAGAGAGGGGGATTATTTAGACAAAGATTCCCTGAGGAGGTAAGATATGTGATGAGAACCAAGTGATATAGATCTAGTCAAGCTGACTAAGCAGAGTATCTTAAGTCTAAGAAATACAGAAAAGCAGCGGGAAGGACAGAAAATAGGAAGAGGGAGGGAGCCAGGAAGCAACATGTTAAATATGCAGAAGAGTAATAGGCACTGAGGATAAAGAAATAGGCAAGACATCGGGATGTAGGAACCTTAAGAGCTCAGATGAGGAGCTAGTTTTATACCACTAGTCCGGAAAAGATAACTGTTATGGTTTGTGTCTGGATGTCTCCCCAAAGCCTCATGCAGTCATGGGGCAGGCTTGCAGAATTTGTGATTGATTTATAGTCCAATGGTGGGCTTATGGTTGTGAATGCTACACCCACCTAGGGTGGGTAATCTACATACAATATAAAAGACAGAAAGGAATTTCTCTTGTGCTTCTCCCTTTCTGCTTTTGCTGTTTTCTGCTACCATGAACTGTTGCTCTCTATCATGTGCCTCCGTGCCTTAGAGTGAGCCGAGTAAGGAATGAAACCACTACCAACTGGGAGCTAAATATACCTTTCCTTCCTTCATTTGGATGTCAGGAATTTTGTCTCAGCAATGACAGAAAGTAACCAATACAACAGCTAACAACAGATTGCAGTAACTGTTACTCTGACAGCTGCTATTGAGCATTCTCAGAATTAGTCCTCTTCACTCAAAGGGTCTCATAATCTTGTAGGGGGTGAAATAAGATGTGTTACTGCTTTGGGAGAAATAATAAATGAATTAGACAAGACCATATGACACTGAATAAGTTCACTGCTAGATGACTGTAGTGGTGAGCCATGAGTATATGAACATCTTTTATTTTAATATGTAAGTTATGGGAGCCTGAGGCAAGAGGATTGCAAGTTCAACTCCAGCCAGGTCAATTTAGCGGCTTACTGAGACACTGTCTCAAAATAAACCATTTTAAAAAAGGGCTGGAGATGTAGTTCAGTGCAAAGGTTCTGGGTTCAATTCCCAGTAATCAAAAAAAAAAAAAAAAGCAAGGTACATTGGAACAGTAGCAAGTGTAAAAACACAATACTGATGGATGACACAGCATTCAATCCACTTTTAGGGTAAACAGAAAAAAGAAAATCCACCAGAACAGTTAAACCAATCATTTAAGCAACTGCTGAACTCTTCTCGGGAACAACAGTGGCTGTGAATATTGTCAAAGTCCTTCTTAGGAGAAGTTTTACAAATGTATCTACTATGAAACCAGCACTCAGAAGAAGGGCAAAGTGAACAGCAGGCCCAATAGCTGGTATATTCAATTTTTATATATGGGCACAGGACCATACTGCACTGGTAAGTATGTGAATACTACATTGGTGTAATGGCTATGAGAAAGTAGATGAACTTGTAAGAGCTCCAATGTCCTTACATATAAAATGTGGGAAAATAAGATAAAATGTTCAATACCTAAACATATATGCACACACATCTCCTACAACATTTGGAACAAATCCAAAAATAAAAGAGTAAAACAAAATAAGCACAAATCATGTTTTAACACAGATATTCCTTGTTTAGTGACCTACCTGGTTAATGACTCTACAGAGTTACAAGCTACCTTTTTTTGGTATAGCTCTGTACATCTTGTATACAAAACTCCAAAGTCTTTTTTCATACAGTACACCATTTAGATAGTACTGTAATTTTTGCTGATTCCACTGTATAATATAGTACTATAATTTCATATTGTTATGTATTACAGTATTGCATGGAAGAGTTATACAAATAAAAGCAAAATCATCAAGTTGAGGGTTTTTTTGACCATTTCCTTGATCTGAACACATATTGTAATGTACATACTACATACAACTCCTCATTTAGCAACCAATTTGGCTAAAGACCTAGTCACAAGACTGGATTGCAAGGGGCTGGAGGTTTAGCTCAGCGGCATAAGCACCTGCCTTGCAAGCAGGCAGTCGTGAGTTCCATCCCCAGTACTGATAAAAAGGAAAAAGACAAAAAAAAAGAAAAAGACTGGATTGCAGTCATTAAATGAGGAGTGTCTGTATATGGCTCAGTAAGCACAATGAAATAGAATTAACAGTTTAATGAGACAAAAACTAAGGTTTTAGAGCTAGATGTCAAATATACAATTTCAATTGCATAGTCTGAGGATATCCAAATAAAGAATATTATTAAAAATATAACAAGCATTCAAAGATAAAATACTGGACTTTATAAAAGGAGACATGAGTTTCAAATGGTTTCCTATTTTCTATAATAGTTAATATTCACTAGTTACCCAATTTCCCAATTTTATTGACTAAAGTATTATTTAACTAGGTGACCTACCAGTTTTTAAATTCTTACTATTATTAGTTAGGATTTGGCAAAACTATCTTTTATCAAGACTGTTTAAATGTATTAAACTCGATGGTCTATACAGGTTATATTGAATCTCAGTCAGTATTTAACATGATACATACAATACAAATGAAGATTTATCACACACCTTTCCTTCAGAATTTTTCAACTGAAAATATTCAAACATAAAGAGCCAACATAAGTCACATTCTGTAGTGATATTATTTTCTAAGGAACAACCACTATCTAGGCTTTACAGAGAATTTGTATACTTTATTCATTTTCATACTTAGCTATAAAAATAACCCCAAATTTTACCAATCCTTTCTTCAGTATCATCATCATGTTGAGAATTGAACCTAGTGACCCATATTTAACACACACTCTACCACTGAGGTACACGACCAAACCCACTTAATTATCTTTTAAGTATTCAGTTAGAAAAATTATCTCTAACTGATACAAGTTCTTATATGAAACAGGATAGTAAAGACTTATTCATTATTTAAATAAATACATCAACCAAAAGCAACACCCTACAGGTCTAATATTAAAACATCAAAAGTTGCAAAATCCACCTTTTATTCACTCTGCTTTCATAAGAAAGAGTATTCCTTCTTACCTGATGAAGAACTTCCAGCGTAACAGGATAAAAGAGATTTTCAATGATTATTCGGAGTACAGGACTCTGCCCAGGTAGGATTGTGACTTCATTTGAAGGAGCTCCATGAAGGGTCAGGTTTCCTGACTGGATAGCACTGACAGCCTGCAGTGCAGCTTGGGCCCTCTACAAAACAATCCAAACATCAGCTTCTGATTATATAAAGGGAATATATGTACCCTAAAAAAAAAATCAGTTGGTGTAAAACATTAATGAGAAGCCATTTTTTAAAATGTAAAAAATAACATACACGCCTATACACAATTATCTGAGAAAGATGGTACACATCTGTAATTCTAGCACTGGGGAAGCCAAGGCAGCAGGATCACCACAAGTTTGAAACCAGCCTTTCCTACACAGTGAGTTAAGGGCCAGACTGACTCTCATAGTAAGACTCTGTGTCAAAACATACACACATAAACACCTGAACCTCACAGTAAGACCCTGTGTCAAAACACAACACATACATTGCTTAAGTTAATTTGAAAAGATGAAAAAATATGGGGAAAATTTTTTGGATAAAATTTTTATTTCCTAAGACAAAGTTCCTCTTCTTTTTCACGCTTTGTTTCATTTCCCTGCTTGTACAACTCAGTTCTAAAGCCTTTCAGTAGTATAAGGTAAGCACACATGAGGTGAAAGTGGAGGAGGTGCAGGATGGGGAGGAGAAGAAAGAGGATGCAAGGTGCAGTGGTGGTTCAGGTGGAAAAAGGAGGTCATAGAGCTGGGCTTCCTGAAATGAAGCATCATAGCCTCAACAAGGTGAGGAAAGCATCCACATGGCAGAGCTGCCTGGCAAGAGGAACCCAAGCCGAAACAAGGTAAATTTAGCTCAGTTGCATAAGCGCCTACCTAAGAAGTGTGAGGTTGTGAGTTCGATCCCCGGTACCAAAAAAAAGAAGCAGCAGCAGAAGAAGATATCCAAGTGTAGGCTAGATGTTCTATATAAGAACCTAAGGAGCATGAGAAGAGCAAGTGCAACCAGGCAAAGGACAGCTTCGCAAAGTATCAAGAGCCCAAGGACAGTGAGGAGGAGGTCCACATGGTATAAAATGCCAGTGTGGTGAAGACAGCTTAAGTAGGGAAAGAAAAGATACCTAGAGAGGGAGTAGGATGATACAGAGGCAAGAGTGAGTAGGTTACGAAGATCACTCGACGCAGGCATAAATCTGGCAAGGGTTGCTAGTATCCAAGCAAGGACAGGCAAACAAATTTCTAAATATCATCCTTCACTAAAACAAATCAGGGCATACTAAAACATGGCTGGTTCCAGAACAAGAGTAGGTCAATAAAACAAGCTTAAGAAGATGTAAAAGAATTGAAATTATACCATGTATATTTTTATATCCTACAGCAATAAAGTTAGAAATCAATTACAAAAGAAAACACAAAAATTATCCAATGCATGAAAACTAAACAATAAGCTCTTCTTCAAGGGATTAGAGAAGAAGAAATCAAAGAAGATGTTAAGACAGTTTCTAGAACTAAATGATGATTGCAGTAAACATAATCAGAATTTAAGGGACACAACAAAAGCAGTTCTAAGTGGGAAGCTTATAGCTGTAAATGCCCACATGAGAAAAGCAGAGCAAGCCCAAATAAATAACCTAACAATGCTCTTCAAGCTCCTAGAAAAACAAGAACAATTCAAACTCAAAAGTCATCAAAAGGGAGGAAAACATAAGGGTTAGATCAGAAATCAATGAAATTGAGACCAAAAAAAAAAAAAAAAAAAAAAATTCAATGAACCGAGTTAATTCTTCAAAAGAATAAACAAAACAGACAAACCCTTTGCCAAGCTCATCAATGTAAAGCAGAAAAAAAAGACCCAAATCAACACAATTAGAAATAAAAACGGTGAAATCAAAATGGATACCACTGAGTCAGGCGTGACAGCGCATGTCTGTAATCCCAGCACTCAGGAAGTTGAGGTAAGAGGTTTCCCTTACTCAAGGCCAACCTGAGCTACAAATGAGACCCTGTCTCAAATAACAAAAAAACAAAACAAGACACTGTGGAACTCAAAAAGATTATTATGTTGCAAGGAATCCAGAAGAAATGAGATTCCTAGATATATATGAATTATTAAAACTGAACCAAGAAGATTTAAAAACTCTAAATAATCCAGGGAAGCGATCATAAAAAAAAACCTACCAACTGAGAAAAGCCCAGGTCTTTTCACTGCTGGATTGTACAAAAACTTCAGGGGAAGATCTAACACCAGTGTTCCTCAAGCTCTTTAATGAAAATGAAAAAGAAAGAATATCCCCCAAATCCTAGAAGCTAGCACTACCCTGATTCCACAACTAGACAAGGATCCAACCAACAAAGTGAACTACAGGCCAATCTCTTTAATGAATATAGACGCAAAAATCCTTAATAAGGTACTGACTGGCAAACAGAGTATAATGAATCATCAAAAAGATCATGCATAACGAACAAATTGGCTTTATCCTGCAGATGCAAGAATGGCTCAGCATATGCACATCAATAAATGTAATAAATAACTAACAGAATCCAAGATCTTTTAAAAAAATGACATGATCATCTCAATAGATGCAAAAAAGGCTTCTGATAAAATCCAACAGTTTCCTGAAAAAAAAAAAAAAAAAAAAACAAACTCAAGAAAATAGGTAAGGATGGACCTTATCTCAATCTGATAAAATCCATTTATGACTACTATTAATTAATACCATATTAAATGACTGAAAGCTTTTCCTCTAAAATCAGGAACAAGACAAGAATGCCCACTATTACCATCCCTGTTCAACACAGTACTTGGAAAAATTAGCAAGAGCAATTAGGCAAGAAAAAGAAAAGGAATGTGGATAGAAAAAGAAGAAAAATTTCCATTATTGAAGACTTAGAATACTCAACACACCAAAGGACTCTCTGAATAACCAAATTCAGTAATGTAGTAGGATATAAAGTCAATAGGGTTCCTATACACTAATATGAACCTAAACAAAGAAATGAGGAACAATACTTTTTATAATAGCATGAAGAACCATTAAATATATAGGAATTAACTGAACTAAGGGATCTCTATGATAAAAACTACAGTATGCTGAAAAAGGGAAATCCAGGAGATCATGGGAAAAATGGTAAGATAGCTCCTGTTCCTGAACAGGCAAAACCAATATAGTCAAAATGGTCATACTTCCACAACTGATACGTGGATTTAATGTAATTCCAACAGTATTCACAAAACTGGAGAAAAAAATCCTAAAACTCATACAGACCAGAAGAGACTCAAAATAGTAAAAGGAATCATGGATAACAAGAGGAAAGTGGGGAGCTTCTTAATCCCAGACTTGAGTTGGATTGTGGAGCTACAATGATAAAAATAGCAGGGTACTAACACAAAAACAGACACCAGGCCCGAGGGTTTAGCTCAGCGGTTTGAGTGCCTACCTACCAAGTGCAAGGTCGTGAGTTCAGTCCCTAGTACCAAAACAAAAACAAACAAAAAATAAAACAGACAAGAGGATCAATGTAACAAAATAGAGGGTGCAAAAACAACCCCAAATACATTCAACAATTTGATATCTGACAGAGTGGCCAAAATCAAGCACTAGAGGAAAGAAAGCCGTGTTAGTAATGCTGAGAAAACTGCCTCCCTACCCGAACAAGACTGAAATCTCTCATCAGGCACTAAACTAAAATTAAAATAGATCAAGAACTAAATGTTTAAAAAGAAATAGTTGCTGAAAGATAAAATAGTTAAAACTCTTGAGTCACTGGCGCAGACAAGGACTTTCTGAATCGTCTTGAGCATCCTTGGAGTTTGGTATGAGGAAAGGGTTCTGGAACTGCACTCACCCATGTGTACTTTACAATACATAAACTCAGCAAACACCAGTCTAATCAAGAAACTAAAATGCATCAGTAAAGGAACAAACTGAAATGTTATGCAACTTCTTACTATGCAAAAAGAAGAGTACTATACTACTTCCATTATGTAACTGTCAAAGACACATACCCTGAATTGAATCATGAAGAAACATGAGACAAATGCAAATTGAAAGCTATTTTAGAAAATAAATTGTCAGGGGCTGGGGGTTTAGCTCAGCGGCATAAGCACCTGCCTTGCAAGCAGGCGGTCGTGAGTTCGATCCCCGGTACCGATAAAAATGAAAAAGACAAAAAAAAAAAAAAAAAAAAAAAAATTGTCTACAATTTTCAACAGTAACAAAGATTTTTAAGTCAGGAAACAGCGATATATTTCATGTAAAATCTAAACATGCCAGGACACTAAGAAAACTAAAGGCTAGAGTCAAGAAGATGGGAAATAAACACAGTAAATGTATAGATCTTAAACAACTCATCAGTTTAAATTTTTTAGGAGCCTTTTTAAGGAGAAATCTTCCTAAAGTTCAACTCTTTGCAAATTTGTAAACTTCTGCCCACAAGTTCAAGAAAACCATATATATAGTAACTGCAATTAACATAATCACTTCTCAAATGTTGCACTTCAGAACATGATCTAAGTTTTGTAATTATGATTTTAGTTTAAATGAAGGAGACAAGGTGGGCATAGTGGCACAAGCCTATCATTCCAGCACTCTGGGAGGCTGAGACAGGAGGATCAAGGCCAGTATGGACAACTTAAGTGAGTCCTGTATCAAAATAAGAAACACAAAGAGATGGTCACATAACTCAGTATAAATTCCCAGTAGAGGAAGGTACCCCAGAAAGAGACAGAGATAGAGAAACAAAATTATTTGGTATTTACTTGTACCTCTAACAAGTATGTCCATGGGTTAGAAAGACGTTATGCATGTGTGTTGGAGTATCCTTCTGTTCAGAGAAGGAAAAGAAAAGAAACTCATCTATTAGTTTTCTGGGGCTGTCCAAATAAAAAGAAAAATCATACTTCTTAAATATGGAGACAGGCACTTTCAATTTTTTATTCATGTTTGGTACAGGATTTTTAAACATTTTATCAAACATAAATAGTCAAAAATTGCATAAAAATAAATAAATGGAAATGGTATTGGGAAGAAATCAAGGCTATCTAAAGATAAACTAGGTCATTTGGGTATCTCTAGTTGCCAAGCAACTGGGATTTCTCACTGTTTTGCTTTGGAATAATCCAATCCCTAAGAGTTTTATTAAATTATTTCTTTCTTCAAGATTTGTACTGATATACTTAGGAATACACTAATGAGAAAAATGAAAGACATAAATGAAGGAAAATTTAAAACTCTATTGAAAGATATGAAGGAAAATAAAATATAACTTTCCCTTTGAAAGGATCAGAGTGTAGTATGTTAATTATTTCCAAATTAATTTATAAAATCTATGCTATTCCAAATGTTTTTTAGGGAACAAGAATTACCAAAGTAACACTTAAAATTTATCAAGAGAAACAAAGAAGAAATATTGGCTAATACTTTGCCCTAGAATGTATTTGCTATAGCATGCACTGAAGCAGAAATGGAGGGTATGCATACATTTGAGCAGTACACCCAACAGCGAACAGAGCCACACAAGCAGAACGCACCTGTGCCTACTATAAGCATGTGGATGAAAAACTAAAAAGACAAGTTTCAAATGAGTAGATAATAAATGGATTTCAGAAAATTGTATGCTAATGTCCTGGAGAAAAAAAACTAAACACATTCTCTACATTCAAAATATTGCTAATATAACAATGGTTTTTTAATGTTTATAGTATGTAATGTCTGCATTCCTTGTAATCAGTACGTGTATATAACACATCTTAATTCCTGTGTTCATCTCCTTTTCCTCTACTCTCTCCCACTTTCTCCATCTCTTGATCCCCTTTCCCATTTGAGAAAAATCTTTTTATTTCTTATTATCCTTTTTTTTTTGCTCTTTATTTATAATTTGGGTTTTTTATATAAGAATCATGCAATACTTAGGCCTGTATGGCTGATTTATTTTATTTATGATCTGAAGGTACATTCATTTTCCTACAAATGCTCAAGTTTGTCTTTCTTTATGGCAGAGTAGTACTTCACTGTGTGTAAATTTTCTTTATCCATTCATCTGTTGACGAACACATTAGGGTGCTTCTAAACTCTAGCCATTATGAGTTATACTGCTATAAACATTGAGTATGCATCTGCTGTATTGTGATGATAAAAATTTAAACATCAAATGAAAGCAACCAGCCAGGCATGGTGGCACATGTCTGGAATCCCAGCAATCAGAAGGCTGAGGCAGAAGAATCACCTCAAGTTCAAGGCCAGCTTGGACTACCTGCAAGATCCTATCTCAAAAACAAACAAACAAACAAACAAACAAAAAACAACCAAAATACACAACTAGCAGAATATAGTTCATTTAAATCTTAAAGATTGTATTGTGACAATCTTAAAGAGTTTATTAAATGTTTAAACACATTCTTTTAGGTACATAAGGAGCAAACTCTATCAAGAATGAAAGTAGAATGATATTGTCAGAGACTAAGGAGAGTAGAACATGGGAAGCTACTATTTATTGGTAATTTTAGTTTGGGGTGATGAAAAAGTTCTAAAGATGGATGGTGTACAACTATTTGGTTCTAAAGATGTTGGCTGTACAACCATTTGAACGCACTGAATCCTATAGATAGGTACACTTAAAATGGCTGAAATGATAAATTCTACAATACGTATATTTTGCAATTTAAAAGGGGGCAGGAAATTGCATTAACAGAAAAGTAAGTATATTACTAATTATCAAACAGAAGTTAAAATTTCTTGTGGCATATTAACAAAGATATAAGAGAAAATCACTTGCTCATACATTATCAGTAGCAGTCAAAGGTGACAAACAAATGATCTTTACAAAAAGTAATAACGCAGTATCTATAATATACTTCCTATGCGTATATCAAATACAATATATGCACATGCTTTGACCTAGCAATTTCACTTCCAGAAATGTAACTAACAATGCTGCAAATGTATAACAATATGCTACTGTAGTACTATTTGTAAAAGCAAAAATAGAAAACAAACTTTAATGTCAACCAAAAAGAAAACGGATAACCTAGGACTGTCCTACAGAAGGGAACACTGGGTAGTCACTGAATACTACAATCACAAAGTGACTGTATGTTAAGGAAACATTCCATAACATTAAAAGATTAAAAGCATTAAGAGTTCTTGTCATTTGTTTGTTTGTTTGCTTGTTTCCTGGTACTGAGGCTTACACCTAGGGCCTTTGCACTGAACTACATCCCCAATTTTATAAATTTTTTGAGCCAGGATCTTGCGAAGCAACTAAGTTACCCAGGCTGAGCTTGAGGTTGCTTGAGGTTGCAATCTTTCTACCTCAGCCCACCTGAATGCAAGAATTATAGGCATGCATTCCAAATCCAGCTTTAGTATCTTTTCATTATAGAAAGTTTCAAAGGAAAAACAAAAGCATCTATCATTTCTAATACTATAACTTCAAGTATTTCTAAATGGTACTCACTGCCCTTTACTTTTTTTTTTTTGGTCTTTTTCATTTTTATCGGTACCGGGGATCGAACTCACGACCGCCTGCTTGCAAGGCAGGTGCTTATGCCGCTGAGCTAAATCCCCAGCCCCTCTACCCTTTACTCTTAAGCCTTAGGAAAAATTATACACACAAACGAGTAATAATGTATCCTAAAATGAAGAAAAGGACATGGTTCTTCTCTCTAATGTACAGAAAATTAATTTTAAATTAAGGTAAGATATATTTTCATGCTATTTATAAAGATGTTTCTAATACTTACAGCTTGATTAGGGAGATTGTCAGTCTTAAGCTCTCTGTGATTGGAATACTGAATATAAACAGGCTGGCTTCGAAGATGAGGAGTAACGGGAGTGTAATAATTTACCATAGTAACAGCAGCTTCCTCAGAAGCCATTTCTAAGAAAGCCTGTAACAAATACAAGAAAGGAAAGTTAGTGCTTTTTTGAAAGACAGTTAAAAATTATTTCCCATTCTAGCTTATTCAAAACTCATGCATTCTCAACAGATATTGGCACTATCCCAACAGAATGAAAAATCTTATGCTTCAAAGCATATTATGGATATGACTTAGAAATACATTTGAAAAATTGGATTGGGTTCAATAAAGGATGTGGACTTAGAAAATTGCCAGCTGATTAAAAGACTTAGCTTCTGGTTTTCCTCTTATTTCTGTTTCTTCTAAAGTACAAAAACAACTTAAAGGACAAGGGTGTAGATACAGCTCAGAGTAGAATGTTTGTATAGCTTGACTGAGGACCTGGGTTCCACCATCAGCACAGCATCAGGGAGGAAGAAGCTAATTAAAAGGCCAAAACTGCGCGCGCGTGTCCCCGTGTGTGCGTGCATATCATCATTACAATGAATGCTTTCAGGGATAGGGATTGAGTAATTTTTTGTTAAAAATCTTGGGGCTAAAGGGCTATAGCATGTAACAGTAAAATGTCATGGAGCATTGAAAGAATTCAAAAAACCTTCTTTAGGGGAGAAAAGAGAAGAAAGAAGGAAGGGAAAGACAGAAGTAAGAAGGAAAAGAAATGAAGGTTGAGGCCAGGTGTGGTGGCACATGCCTTTAATCCCAGCACTGGGATTTTCCAGTGGACATGTAAAATATTTTTAATTTTTAAAAGATTTCCAAAAGTAAGAACTATATTAAGCATTCTTTAAAGTGGTACAAAAATTCTACTATAAAACAATGAGAAATCTCACATGTACTGTTGACAGTAGTATCTTAAGGTACCAAGGGCTCACTTGATTTTAAATCCTCTCTATTCCCTTATTCTCACCAAAAAGATCTGTGAAGAAAATTCTTCTGTCTGGATCTCCTTACTACATTACCTACCACCCTTATCAACACCTACTCCAAATCACAAAATCACACTGTTTTATCTAGTGCTCCTAGGGCTTGAATTCATTTCTAAGTATGGAGGCTTTCTAGTTCACGTATGATCTGGAGATACTAGAAAATAAAATGGATTCTAATCTTCGAAATAGAGAATATTCTTAAAAAGTAGGTGCAAAAAATCAACTATTCAAATTACAAAAATAGAGGAACTTCTTGAATTAATTCAATATTGATCTGAATCAGATAACAATTGTTAATATTACCTATGTTAATATTACCTATCTGAAAAATAACATAGGAAAAGCTGAAATGGAAGAAGATCCTTGATACTCATGACTTACTCAATACCACCTTATGTCTTATGCAATACTTGTAATAGCTGTGAGAACTCCTATGATTTTTGTGATAGGAATAAGATACTTACAGAGCCCCAAAGTATAGGTATTCTGTCTATTTTAATGCCTGATAAGGAAGATAACATATACATATACTAACCATTTTAAGCACTCAGAACTGCCTATAAGAATGTCTCAAAATGTAAAACACAGAAATAGCCCCTGGTCAAAATTAACACAAACTTCTAGTTAGATAATCTTTTTTAATCATTACAAAATATTTATTAGATAATCTTTTTTAATCATTACAAAATATTTCATTAGCAAGCATAAAGCAACCACATTAAGTATAAAACATTTAAACTTTATTTATAAAATATATAAGTTTTATTTAACAAGGAATATGGCAAATATCTGTAAATCTTTTTGTTTGTAGTTATTCCTTAACTGTCAGATGTTTCCAAATGAAATCCAGTAAGGGAACACTAACTTGAAAAATGTTAACTATAATGTATATTAACCATGTCATGGCTGAATCAATGAAATGATTCAATGCAACAATATTCAATGAAGTAGTTAATATTCGATGTTAGCCCATGATCGTGAATCATGCCACAAAACCAATCAATCAGTCCATAATAAATAATATTTGATTATATTAAAGGAACAAAACTGGCTTTAGGTCACTTATACATTTAAAAGATGTATATATATCCATAATGCTACCATTCTCTGTATGACAGAGCTTATTTCTGCTCATTCCATGATAAGTGTTAAAAACTAATATATCTTAACATTAGTCACTAAAAGGAAAAGCTAAACAATGTTTTCAGAATACATTAGTCTAGTCATATTAAGCTGTTCCCAAGAGTAAAATCCTGAGTAATTTTCCACATGAATGTAACAAATAAACTATTTAAATTAGTTTTTCCAAAGTCAAAGTCAATTAGTCAAAAAGTTCAATTTTCGTAACATGGAAAGGAGAAACAACCAAAAATCACTACACAGAAGACCATGAAAATAACCCAACTCTGCCCACAACATTCCACTTTCAAATACCCTGGTTGACAAGAAGTTCTAGTGACTTAAATCAGAAATTTTTTATTGAAGTATATAAAGATATATTTGGTAAACAGGATTTATAATAAAAAGATAAGCAATTAACATAACAGTTACAGTTAGCTTATAAATAAACCCAGAATAGTCTAGGCAAAAAGAAGTGACCTTGCCTATTCTCTCTCATAGACAACTGACCATTCATTAGATATGGGTGTGCTGGCTCTCCTCGGATTACACAGACTATACTATTCTTCTCAGTAGCAACCAAGATCTAAACCATGTATCATTTCCCATAGATATGTAAGAACAAAGACTGCACCCAGCATGTTATTTAATTAACTTTTCTGGATCTTAAAACCTCATCTGAATTAAACAGGGATACTAATTAAAAAGTTTACTTAAAAGGGGGACTGAGTCTGACATTATCCAATTCCTTTCATGCACACATTATTAGTCTACTTATAAATGTATTTATAATTTGTTTCTGGGTGCTATTTACAAAAAGTATTAGAAACATAATGACATATCACAATGTACTGTAACTTTCTAAGACCTAGATTTGATAACCTTTCTTTATTCTTTTTTTGTACCAGGGATCAAACTCATGACCTCATGCTTGCAGGCTCTTGTCGCTGAGCTAAACCCTCAATCCTACTTTCTTTATTCATTATTTTGAACAATAATGTTCAGTGCGTAAGGGTTTTAGGACAACCAAAACCTGGGAAAGAACTAAAGAATTCATAGCAGTGGAGTCTAAACTGGAACAAGAAAGCACACAATTATTCAAATCAATACAATAAATATCTCAAGGTGTGGTGGCTCATGTCCATAATCCCAGTACTTTCCTTTATGTATTAGTCTGTCCTCTTGGTATCTATAGCCTTTGTTGCTCTAGATGAAGGACAAAAAATAGTATATATGTATGAAACTGCTAGTAATTATTAGCTAATTATTGAACAAAAAGAAAGGAGGAGGAGCTGGACATGATGGCACATGCCTGTAAAGCCAGCATTCAGAAGGCTGAGGTAGGAGCTCAATGTGATTTTGAGGTCAGCCTGGGCTACATAATGAGCTCAAGGCATGGCTGAACTACAGAGACCTTGTCTCAATAAACAAACAAAAAATATGACAAGTATTGTTTTTGTCACAGTCACCAGAGAATCAAGCTTCCTAAGTCATTGTAAGAAACACTCCTTTTCCTAGACATTGACAAGGCAAAGACTTTTTGAATATGTCCAAGAAAATACAGCAAACAAATATGAAAAGGGCCAAACGGAGTTTTAGTGAGCTAAAAACCTTCTGAACGAAGGACAATAGAGTTAAGAGATGATCTATGCAAGAAAATACCTTCAAACTATCTATTTGACAATAGGTCAATATCCACAACATGTATAACTAAATACATAGCTCCAAATACTCAACAGCAAAAAACCCAACTTAAAAATTGGCAATAGACATAAACAGACATTTTGTAAAAGAAAACCTACAAATGGTCAACAGGTATATGAAAATGCATTCAGTATTATGAAACTGAGGGAAATACAAATCAAAACCACAATGAGATGTCACCTGACTTCAGTAAGAAAGTTTATTATCAAAATGACTATAGTGCTAGCCAGGCATGGTAACACATTCCTATAGTCCTGGTGATTGCGAGGCTGAGGCAGGAGGATTACCACAAGTACCAGGCCAGCCTGTACTACAGAGTGAATTTAAGGCCAGCCTGAGCTACACAGCAAGAGCATGCCTCAAAACAAACAAACCCTACAGTGCTGGACAAGAATGTAAAAAGAGAATCCCTGTATCCTGCTGGTAGAACCATAAATTAATACGCCATTATGGAATCAGTATGTTGTTTCAAGTTAAGTGAAAAATAAGAAGCTGGAGTGTGGTGTAGCGGCACAGTGCCTGCCTGGCAAACACAAGCTCCTAAGTTCCAGCGCAGGGGAGGCAGGGGAAGAAAACCAGAACTAATAACATACAATCCAGCAATCCCACCACCATGTATCCAAAGAAAATAAAATCAGTATGTCACAGACTTCTATATTTCCATGTAATTGCTGCACTGTTCACAATAGCCAAGAAACAAAAAAGAGTCTATCAACTGATAAGTCAATAAGGAAAATGTGGTATATATATACACAATGGAACAACATTCAACTCTTAAGGAAGAGTTGAATCTCTGGGTGTAGTAGTACACATCTATAATCCCAGCACTAGGAAGGCTGAAGCAGGAGGATCACTGTGAATTTGAGGCCACCTTGGGCTATATATTGAGTTTGAAACCAGCCTGAACAACACAGTGAATGTTGAATGAATGATGAATGAATAAAAGAAAAAAGAAAATGAAATTTTATCTTTTGTGACAGTATCAATGAAAATGGAGATCATTTCATGTGAAATATGCTAGGCATAGAAAGACAAATACTGCATGATCTCAGTCATATATGATATCTAGTTGATCTCATACAAGTTGAGAGCAGAATGGTAGCTACCAGTGCCTGGGAAAAGCAGCAGACAGGAATGGGGAAACAATGATCTATGGGTATCAAGTTATACAAGCAAGAGTACAAAGCTCTGATGTGCTACTGTACAGTAGTGACTCCAGATAATGATAATATAGTGTATACTTCAAAAAGCTAAAAAAAGTATTTCAATTGTTTTCACCAAAAAGGAGTAATAAATAGCTAACCATGGTAGCACAGGTTATACGTAATACTAGTACTCTGGGAGGCTGAGGCAGGAGAACTACAATTCAAGCCCAGCCTAGGCAATTTATCTACTTAATGAGCTCCTGTCTCAAAAAAGGGGCTGAGGACATAGTTCAGTACAAAAGTCCTGGGTACAATCCCCAGCCTCTCTCTCCCTCCCTCTCTCTTTCACACAAACACACACGAAGAAAAAATAATAAATGAGAATATATATAATTGATTCAAATATTATACAACATGTTACATGTATCAAAACATCACTAGGAATCCTACAAATGTATAACTCTTACTTTCACGTATCAATTAAAAATTAATTTTTAAAAGTTGCATTGGCCACCTATTAATTCTACAACTAAAATATACATATTGTTGGACAACTTTTTGGGAGGCCATTGTTTTGGATTAGTTTCCTGCACTTGGCTGCAGCAGACCAGACTAAACCAAAATGGTAGTTACTCAAGCTAAAAGGTAAATCCCCCAAAAGACATGTTTTTTCTAAAAACAGGAGAGTAACAGAAATCAATCAGAAAAAGTCCAGTCTTCTTGAATATACTCAATAAACTACACTCTCCTTACAAGGAAAGCCTTACAAGAAAAGTGGCCTGTAGGAACCTTATGTTAATCAAACTGTTCTTTAGAACTTGTTGTTTGTACCAAAAACACTATCCACTCTGTCATATCCAGCTGAACACTGTTCTACTTTACAGAATGGGGTGTTACTCATTTCTGGAATCCCACAGAGAAACTAGTGAGATCTCTTAAGTAATTTTATCTTATGACAATGCCATATATTTCAACCCAGGTTTTGGAAAAGTTTATTTTGTTACAAGAGGTATAATTTATATCCTATCATGGTCTTCTAGCAATCAGGATATTGTCATAGACCATCCTATAATATAAAATAAACAAAATAGGAAATTTCTCTTGCTAAGAAAATTACTAAGTAAAAATTAATCCTGATTCCTCTGTTAATATTTTTGTTTGCTATATTTACTTTAAAAACTTAATTTTGATACCAGAATGAAATTTAGAAGATCAGTTCAAGGAAACAGAAATCGGCTATAATACTATGGAGATATGCATCAATCTATTTACTCTGCATCAATCTATTTACATATTACATACCTGGCTTTTTCCTTTCAACATCAAAAGATTAGTTACTTTGCCAAACGGGAGACCTAATGATATGACCTCCGCTTCAGTGACATCACATGGAATTTTGCGAAGATGGAGAACACGGGAAGGCGAACAGGGAGGTCTATCTCCTTTAAATTTCTTGCTGTCATTCCCATTAGCTAAAAAACATAAAATTTGTTTTCTTAATTACTGAAACTGATTTGGTTGACATGCCACTTTAACTACATTGTCACATTTAATCTTCAGGGTTTCACATTTGAAACACAGCAAACTGAGAACTGTTTTTAATGGGGAAGAGGAAGGAAAGTGGGAAACAAAAGCAACCACTTTTTGAATGAAGTTTTTTTTTGAGTTGCTAATCTGTAAAAAATTGAGCCCTGATTAACTTCAAAAAGAAGTGTTAAGGTAATAAATCACAGTTTCAAATACAGTCATGTACGGCACAATGAGACCCAGAAGCTGACCAAGTGTCAGTCAACGGTCCCATAAGATTATAAAGGAGCTGAAAAATTTCCATTGGCCAAAGAATATTCCTCTTGTACCAGAATGCATTACTCATATGTTTGTGGTTACGGTGGCATAAGTTAACCTACTGTGGCACCAGCTGTATAGAACTATAGCACATACAATTATGTAATAATACACAATACTTGATAAATAGCTATGTTAGTGGTTTATGCATTTCATAAGCTATACTTTTTAGTCATTATTTTAGAGTGCGTTCCCACTTATAAAACAAATAGTTAACTGTAAAACAGTATTATTAGGCAGTGCCTTCAGGAGAGAGTCTAGAAGGAGGCATTATTATAGGCGAAGGCAACACCAAGGTGGTCTTACCCCTGAAGAACTTTCAGTGGGATAAGATGTGGAGGTGGAAGGCAATGAAACAGCTGACTCTAACTCTTACATTTAAAAAGTAAAGTAAGAGTTCTCAAAATAAAACAAAAAAACTCATAGAATAAGGATATAAAAATACCTTCATGTAGTTTATAATCTGCATTTTAAACTATGTTAAAGTGTTACTATAGAAAGTTAAAATCTTTTTTTTTAAGTTCATAAAGACAAATAAAATTACAGTATGTGATGATTAAACATCATTGTGTCATCTTGACAGACTTGGGAACCACCCAGGGAACACAATTCAGGGTGTGTCTGTGTTGGTCATGGAGGTGCAACCTTGGTTACTGAATCTGGTCCTTCACCTCACTCCTTCCTCTCTGGTGCTATTCCCCTGCCCTGCCATGAACTAAGTAGTTTGCTTCATCAAACATAGGAGACAACCAACTACAGACTGAATCCTTGAAAACGATGAGCCAAATTAAACTTCTTTTTAAGTTGTGAGTATCAGGTATTGTAGTCCAACAACAAGAAAGCATTTGTAGTACACAATAAGCTAAGATTTATTTATTATCGAAGAAAAATTTTACAAATGTAGTATTATGTGCATAGTATTTATAGTCTATAGTGGTATGCAAAAATACCTTAGGCTTTCACATTTACTCACGACTCACCTGGCTCAGCCACAGCACTTTTCTGGTCCCACATCCCTAGTAAGCGCTCCATTCAAGTGTGTCTTTATCGTTAGATACACATATCATTGCAAATGCCTATCCAGTGCAGTGTGCAGGATTACACGACACAGGTTTATAGCATAGGGCAATTGCTTACACTATATAGAATAGATACTTAGTAAGTACATTATACAATCTAGTTTTGTGTAAGTAAATACAATAATGTTCCATAAACAATGATGAAACAGCCTATAATGCACTTCTCAGAAAGTATCCCCATCATTAACCTAAGTATGGCTGTTAAGTGCTGCTGAATACTTAATTTGTCATGAATAGAGAACAATATTTATAATGTTTTGATATATTTTCAGAATGTTTTCTACTTTGTTCTATTGCTAATATAATTAAAATAATAAATTGAAGGAGAGACTAGATTTCATCACATCTAAGATCTGAATTTAAGCCATATGCTTATGAAAATTAATTTTCTTTACACACTAGACTTTTTAGTCTATTAAAAGCCAAGCTGTAATACAGTATGACAATACTATTCATTACATAATAGATGTCTGAATATGAGTATTACCTTGTTGAAAATGCAAATTTTTAACCCTACCTCACATTGATTTAAATCAGAGACACTATGAGTGGTACAGTTTAACACTCTGCAGCATAACAGGACCTCAAGGTATTTCTGACTTAGTCTGAATTATATCAACTGCTGCTATAAAATAAACTTAGGCTAGCACACAACTTGATTTCATTTAGATCCTATTATTTTAACACTAACAATAACTAGAATTAACAAGCTTGCAACAAACACTCAAATTTATATAGATTAATGAGTCAGAAATATCTTTCTTCCAGAAATACTAATTGTAAAGCTGACTATAAATTAGTTAAAAGCCAAAATTTCATTACAAAGCTTTTAAATTGCATATTTAAAGATAAAACAGCTAGCTAGCATATTTGCCCTTAGAGAAAAATATAATTCTTCTAAACATCTGAAAGTATGTATTGTTAGTGAAACTTCACATTCAAATGTCTGTGATCCAAAATAAACAAATTTCATGAGCACCACACAAAAATTAAAGTAGTACTATTTTGTACCCTCTGTGTGACAGAACTCACAACTTGTTTATAGCTGAATAGGTTGATTTAATTGCACGCATTCCCAAATTCTCTATGCAAAGAAAAGATCCTGCCTAGAACGCTACTGACTGCTAAGAATCCACACAGTTCTGGGCCTTCATACAGTAAATCTCGTGGTCAGCTTATTAATAACAGGCACCCAAATATTTATTGGATAAATTGATTTGGGAGGCCAGAGATTTCTTTTCCTATATTTTATCAGTCACCAAGAAACATGACTTTTCTCCTCCAAAATGACTACTTGATTAAAACAAATAATTTCTACTTTCAGTATCACCAACCTCACCTTTGATCTTGTCCCTTTTGTTCTCCAGAGTTCATCATGTCATTATTCTAAACACCACAACAGACTTCTAGGTACTTGGTCATTTCTAGTTTTCAAACTATTTCCACTTAAATTGCTACATTTGGGTACTATAAATATCCAAGTCACCACCTAAAGGTTTTTATTGTATTATATTTGCAGTGATGGGGCTTGAACCCAGGGCTTTCACACTGAGTTACACCCCCATCCCTTTATTTTGAGATAGGCTCTTGCTAAGTTGTTAAACTGCACAGGCTGGGCTCAAATTTATAATTCTCCTGCCCCCACACAAATCGAAGTGTGACTTAACACATCCAGAAAAGGATAAGCAACTTGACAACAACATTGTAAATTTTCAAAGTATGACTAGACATCCACAGAATAATAATAACAAATGTTCACTCTCTTACTAGACTGTAACTTCAAACATCAGCCAATCAGGAGTTAAGAAAGGAGCACTTTTTCACCACCTCCATGTTGGCCTATAGGGCCAAATCATGCTAATACCACTGACACATTAAATATTAAAGAAAAATCCTACTACAGTGATGGCAAATACAAACACCTTGCTGTGGTACATGTGCCATAGGTTCACCACCACAGTCCTACAGGATGAGGTTCCTATCAGCTTACCTGAAATACTCCAAAACAATAAAAGAACATCAAGATGGTTATTTCTTTAACAGAGGTTATTTTATGTTTGAAAAAATAAGAACAAAAGAAATTTTTTTGCACTCCCTTTTCTGTGGCACTATCAAATAAAAATCTAGGATGACAAACTTACCAAGAAATGTACAATTACAAATCACGGGGTTGGGGGTACAGCTCAGTGGCCCAGAATCTGCCTGGAGAGTGCTAGGTTGTGTACTCGATTCCCAAATCACCATTTTGGGTTGTTCAGTACGTTAAGGTGCCTAAGCTATGTTGAGAAACATACAAAAGACAGAGACGGGTAGACGAAAGGGCAAATGGGATATGAAATCAGACATCCTGTCCTAAATAGTTATTTGACATTATAGATACTCCTTGCTTAATGACCTATTTCCTGACTGTTCAGACTTACAACTGAGATGCACTGTTGAGACTTACATCTCATGTTTTTCTTTTTTCTTCTCTTTCCCTTTGTATTGGGAATCAAACTCATGACCTCATACTTGCCAGGCAGGTGCTATGCCTCTGAGCTATATTCTCAGCTTTCTTCTTCTTTTTTTTTTAATACAGCTTGAACATCTTGTTTATAGAGCCTCAATGTCTTTTTTTGTACAGTACACCTTACTTATACAGTACCATAATTTTTCTAATAGTGCTGGACAATGCTGTAGTTTTCTGTTCTGTTATACATTATGGTACTGCATGTAAGAGTTATGCAAATAAAAGCAAAGTCACTCAAGAGTTTCCTTTGACTATTTCTTTGTTCTGAGTATTGTAATGTACATACTATATAAAGTTTCTCATTTAGAGACCCATTCATTTAACAACATAGTTCCAGAACTGTAACTTGGTCACTAAGGGAGGGAGTGTCTGTGCCTCAAGACTCTTCTCTGGTAAAGTGAGTATACTAGAGAAGGGATGCTATCAAAATTAGTGTAACTTTCTATGTTTTAAATACTTGGCATAATGTCCAATACAAAATGACCAACAGTATGTTGATTATGAAGAACTGTTTAACTTAGAAATAAAATTCTACTTTATGATATCAAAATGATAATTTTTAAGGGATAACAATCATCCTAGACCTCTGCCCTGTGATACTGTAGAAGACAGAACCTAAGGTCTTTGCATTGACCTACATCTTGAGCCCTCTTTATTTTGAGACATAGTCTTGCTGACTTGCCCTGGCTGGGCCAAAACTCGTGATTCTCCTGTATCAGCTTTTCAGAGTGATGGGATTATAACCAATCACGTCTGGCTAATTTTTTCTCTCCATGTTTTTATTTGGCAAAATTAAGACATTGTTCAATATTGACTGAAAAAAGTCTAAATCATCTAGATAGCTAGGGGGGAAAAAGTTGCTTTTAAAGACTTACTCCACAAATGGAAATGTATGGTTTTCCCCCCATGTGTGGCATAATTTAACAAAAGCCAACGTGAAACAAAAAAATTCTAATACACTAAATACATACATTTAAAGAATTATTTTCTACACAGAAGAATAGATTATGGAGTTTTTCAGGATGTATAATATGAAAATAAGCATTCTAATCATTTTATTATATTTTACTATCGTCAGATATCTACTACATGTTTCTAAGAGGTACACAGACAAGTTTTTGAAAGTTTATTTTCTACTTCAAAACTGGAGGAATCCACCAGAGATACTACTGTAGAAAAATGGTACTTTTTAAAAAAATGATCTTTATAAAGGTATATCTTTGATTCAATGCATCTACGTGAATTAAATGCAGCTCTTGACAATTTTATTCATCCATATGACTTCAAAAATTAACCACTTAATTTAATCAATTATCCATAGAGAAGTTATTTAAATACAAGATGACCAAAACACTAAATATAAAAATTTTAAAACAAGATAACCAAAAATACTTCATTAATTTTTATAACAGGAAATATAAAAAGGTAATTTTTATCAAATGTATTCAATGACTTTTCTGTACAGCGTATCTTGACACAGTCCATACTCGATGCAACATTACAATCTGAACCATAGTGTCTAATTTCTTTCTGAATTCTCTTTGCATTATTCTTCCTTTGCACAGCACACTTTATACTGTCATGTTGGCCTTTTTTTCCCCCCTAAAAGTGGTATAATTTCAATAAAATGTCTACTCATTAAACATAATGGTAAAAATGCCGTTGATGGATATTCTGGTTGGATTCCTCTATCCTATCTTTTTTCAATTATTTGGTCTACTAGACCTAATCTAAGTTGTAAATGATTTTTGAATCCCCTTATTTTGAAAAAATAACAGACAAGTTCCACACTGTTTGGTCCAGAAAGCATACGGATATTTTATAGTAATTTTTTCATCACTTTTTGATTATTGGATAATTTGTTAGATATTGGTTAAGTCTGTCAACACCACCCACAGAATTATTATAATCACCAACCACAACTGAAATTCTTCAGTTTTGTTTCTTCTTCCAAGTTCTATCATTTCTGTATTATGAAGTTAACAATAACGAGACATCTTTTTTGTCTTTCCATTTTGTAACACAGACTTTACCTCTCTGATATTCTAACATTTTCTTTTTTTCATTTTTTTCTTTTGAAGATCTTTTGGCAATTCATTCCTATTCAATCTCAGTTTCCCAAAAGTGTTCATTTTGTATTGTCAAAGAATACCACTGAGTTCTGAAAAAATATAAAAACTTTTTTACAGGCTGTAGCACAGGTTATTTTTCACAAAAAATATGAACTAGTAAAATAAATTAACCAGAATCTATTATTAAATTTCACTAGAAACAAACATCAAAAGTGAATATAAGCATTCTAAATAAAAAAGTATGCAAAAGTAGTCAATATAAAACGAACCAATGTGTAAGTGTATCTCATGTTACAAGAATCAACTGGTTGAAATGACACCTGCCCGGCATAGTATGCAAACAAAGACACTGCCAGAATGACACTTGAGGTAAATTGCTAAGTGATTAAGATATAGAACTTTTACCATTATTCCAACAGTTTTCCAGTGCCTCTATAACATTAGTCCTTCCAAATTCCCAGACCCAGGCAATCTGGACTGTATTCTGTTTGATTACTCTATTTGCTTCTACCATATTGTCTTGATTACTACAGTTTAATGATGATCAGGTACGTATTTGGGGGAGAACTCACACCTGGAAAATTTTTAACCAAACCACAAATATCATGTAATCTCTGCATTTGTTATTATTACTTTAACAGTTGCTGTATTATTATTATTATTATTATTATTATTATTATTACTTTAGGTTTTTGAGTTCAGGCTGGTCTTGAATTCACTCTGCAGTCTGGCCCTAAACTCAGAGAGATTCTCACGCCTCCACCTCCCAAGTTACAATTGTGCACCATCATGCCTCATTGCCCCTACATTTATTTAGCCCTTTAATTTCACTTACCAATGTTCTGCGGTTTTCAATGTAATAATTCTGTATACTGTTCTGATACACTGATCCTTAAATATTTGACAATTTTTAATTTTCCTGACATGGAGTTTTGCTCTACTGCTGACTTGGTTTTGAACTCCTGGGCCTGAGTGACCACCCACCCAACAAACTGAAATTATAGTTTATGCCAGTCTCAAGGCTTTGGAAATTCCTAACTTTTTAAAACAAACTTATGTAACACTTAAAAGTTTATGCTCTAGCTAATCACACTATCTTGATTATCATATACGAAAGTAATTAATATTGATATGCTGACCTTACTGTAACCACGCCAAATTCTTTCTTTTCCCAAGTTCTATCTTACTTTCTGAGAAGAAACTTCCATTTCTAGCTTTTATTTTTTTTCTAACTTTATGGTTCTAGGGTAGGATCTTCTAGATAATGTTGAATGAAAAGTAGTAAGGTTGATCATCTTTGCTTCACTGCTGATTTTAGAGGAAAAGCCTTGTCTGATACCCTACGTATAATGCTAATTATAGTTTCATATTTTTTATCAAGCTAAGAAGGATTTCCTTATATTTCCAGTTGGCTGACAGTTTTGTTAATTATGATTAGGAGGTTTGCTCTTTTTAATGCCTTTTGTGTCCATTAAGATGGCCATCAAGTTTTTCTTTTGTAAGTTGTTAATATGGTATGTCACACTGATTCATTTTCAAAACTACACTGATTAGGAAAGCCTTTATACTAACTACAAAATTAAATAAGTGTTGGCAAGGATGTGGAAAAAGAAATCTTCGTGCACAGCTGGTGGCAATGTGACATAAAGTAGTCCCCATGGAACAAAGTACAACGGTTCCTTCAAAAAATTTCTCCAGGCATGGTGGCATATATCTGTAATCCTAACACTGAGGCAGGAGGTTCCCTGTGAGTTCAAGGCCATCCTGAACTACATAGTGAGACCTTCTCTCTCAAAAAAAATTAACCTAAAAACTAGTCTTAAAAATTACTATACAATCCAACAATTCCACTTCGTTTCTTTTTTTTTTAATTGGTACCGGGGATCGAACTCACAACTACGTGCTTGCAAGGCAGGCGCTTATGCCACTGAGCTAAATTCCCAGCCCTTCCACTTCATTTCAACTCAACAGAGAAGAGTTTAAAGAGATATCTAAACACTATGCTGTCATATTTCTTACAAAAAAAGTGCACAAAACCAAACTGACTGATGAATGAATACAGAAAACTAAACATGAAATTAGGTAGAAAATGTGGTATACATGTATAGTAGAACTTAATTCAGCCTCAAAAGATAAAAAGGGACCGGGAGATGATCCCTGCCTAGAGAGCAGCGCACTGTACCAGCTGCTGCTGGGGTGGGGATAGCCACACCCAAACCTCTCTCAGGGGGTCAGCGCCATCTGCAATCTGGATTGCAGTCCAGTAGAGATCTAGGCCTCACCAGGAAACCATATCATTTTCATTGCTTTGTTGGGTTGGGTTTTATTCTCTCGTTCTTTTTTTTTTTTTTTTTTTTTTGTTTAATTACGTTAAATCTAATGGCATGAGCAGCTATTTGAAAGGCAACAAGACATATTATGGTAGCTATTTTGGATTTACTTGTTTTGAAGTCCTTCATTGCACTCACTGTTTTGGCTTTATTGTTTTTATTCTATTCTGTTCTGTTCGATTTTTACTATGTCCAAAAGTATCTGCAGCTATTCTTAAGACAACAAAAGGCATTATGATAACTATTGCTGGTTTCAGAAGGTTTTGATGTCCTGTATTACTTATTCTGGTTTATTTTTTATTGGTTTTATTCTGCTTCATTTTCCTTGGTTTTATCCTCTTCAAAATAAAAAAAGAAAAGATTAAAAAAAAGGCATCCTATCATATGCTAGAACACAAATGGAACCTTGAGGGTACTATGCTAAATCAGTTAGTCACAAATGGAAAAATCCTGACCAACATAGCCTGGTGGTGCATATCTGAAAACTCAGCACTCTGAATGGCTGACACAGGAGGATCACAAGTTTTAGCCTAGCCTAAACTTAGTAAGACCTTGATCTCAAAATTAAAAAGAACTTGGGGGGTTGCTAAATGCGAAGGCCTTGGACTCAATTCCCAATTCTACCAAAAAGTTTTTTGTGAATAAAATTATTCTTCTTCCAAAAGGCATGGTAGAGATAGAGCATTATTTTAGACATTGAGAAGATAGTCATATGTCACTGATGGCAAAACTTTCAGAACTTTCCTTCAATGTAACAACAGTCTGCTGCAGCCACATTCTGCAGGTTCACCACCACTATCACGTTAAGGATAAAAGAAGAGAAAAAGTCTGGTTCCCAACAAAACCAAGAAACCATACACCTTTAATCATCTTTCCAGAGAAATGAAAAATATAAGCCCTAAAATCAACTACTCAGTGGAAGAAATAAACAGCAAATTAGAGAAAGATGAACACATAATGAGTTAAAAAATTATTTTAAGGAAATTATCCCAAACACAGGACATTTAAGAGAAAGAGATGACAAGATAGGTAAGACAGTCTAAGACAAATCAGGACAAAATGAGGTGGACCTACACAGCTTTAACTGTAGTTTTAGGATGAGGCATCTCTGGGGAGAACTGAATCATTTCTGTGTAGGACGAATGCACACTCCACTAAGGATTCTCAATGCTAGCTGCACCTTACATGTATCACCAAACAAGCTTTAAAAACAAAAATCAATGCTTAGGTCCTTACACTGAGATTTTGGAATTGGTGTGAAGTAAGTCAAGGCAATTGTAGTTTTTTAACGTTTTTTTCCCAAGTTTTTCTTAGCAGCATTCCTAGTTGAGAACCAGTAATCCACAGGTACACAGGTAGCCAGTGAAACTGGCAGAATCAAAGGGAGAAAAATGTTAAATATAATTAGAGAGAAGTAACATACTATCTACAAAGTAACAACCTAGGACCCAGACTGACAGCAGATAGTTCAACTACAACAGAAGGCGAAAGAAAAATGGAACACTACTTCAAAGTCATATGGAAAATTTTAACTGTCAATCTGGATTCTAAACTGGTCATGTAGGGGATTTCGCTCAGTAGCATAAGCACCTGCCTGGCAAGCTCAAGTCACGAGTTCCATCCCTGGTACAAAAAAAAAAAGAATGAACTGGTCATCTAGCCCAGCAGTTCATCAACAACACTAGCTAAACAAAATGACAGGAAGTTTTTAAGTGAGAACAGATAAATCACTTCACCCTGGATATACTATAGCTCTGGGGAACAAGAGCAGAAATTCTTTAAGCACTCACCAAAGAAGAGGATAATCAGGTTTAGGAACTTCAGTGGTCCAGCCTTGTAGCTGGTAGTTCTTAAAATGTAGTTCCTCAAATGGCAGCATCAGCCATATAGAAACTTATAGAAATATAAATTCTCAGGATCCATCTAGATCTACTAAATTAGAAATACTCCCAGGGGACTCAGCAACTGTGGTTCCCCAAACTTATGCCCATACTGGGGACAGAGCCTATGGCCTGATGTATGCTAGGGAAGTGCTCTTACACTGAGCTACATCCCCAACCCTGGCAACTGTGTTTTAACAAGCTACCTTCTCTCCCAGATTCTAACATGAGCTCAACTTTGACAAGTCTATTTTGTCATCTCAATGCCTACATTACTATTCACAATTTCACATGAACAAATATCTTGCTGTTGCTCTGCCTTATAAAATCTTTCTGTTTAGTCCTTTAAAAGAGTGTGTCATAGTCAACCAATTCCCATGCATTTTTAAGGTCTTCAATGAAATTTCTTTTCATCTTTTTACCTTAACTGACTTAACCTTGTTCATTTCTCTTATAAAGTTGTCACATACAGACTATTTATTCTCATTCTCCCAATCCACATGTAAGCTCAGTAATAGGAAAGTGCACTCAATTACTACATCCTTATCTTCAAAAATATCTAGACAAAAAAATTCCCTTTTCTGAATATCTCATTTCCATAACTTTAGTTAGCAAGTGAATATGACTTTTGACTACCAAATTTCTCTCACAACATTGAGACAGGAACCCTCTACCTCTGATACATTTCCATCTGGATGTTCTAAAAGAACCTCAAGATCAATACATACCAATCTGAACCAGCTGCCTTGTCCAACCTGTTCTTCCTATATTTTCTGACAGAAATCAATGGCACTATTCATCTACCCAATTATCTTAGTCCAAATCCTGGAAATCATTGACAGGATCTTATTCAAACATTCAGTTGATCACCAATTACTATAGTTCACATAATACATTTATAAGTCTCTTCATCAGAATTGTCACTTCTACAGTGCAAGGTAATCATCCCTTAAGACTGCAATAACCTTTTAATTCCTGACTCTCCTTCCAGTATTGCATTCCTAGAACTCCTCTTAACTTTTTTTTTTCCAAAGACAAAGTCTCACTGTATTGGGCAGACTGGGCTTGAATTCACTATGCAGCCCAGGCTGCACATGGTGATCCCCTTGCCTCAGCCTCCAGAATGCTGGAATTACAGGGCGGGGCTGCCACCACACCTAGTGAAATACGGCTCTTCAAGAGTCTTTATTTTTTAATGATGTAGTACCTTATGGTTAATAGATTCTCTTTCACCTTTTAAAAATCATATGGAGGCTGGGGACATAGTTCAGTCATAGAGCTCACCCTGGGTTTGATCTCTAGCACCATAAAAACATACAAATCAACCTCCCAAATTAATGTGGTCATGTTTTTAACAATTCCATCATTATTCAACACAGATTTTAAATCTAGCTCTTTTATTCAATAGCTCTAGGTCACAAATTTATTGATACTAGTTTTATTACAACTATTTAACAAAAAGAACATCAATTAAATAGGAATCATCAGATTAGATCCAAATAAATCCTTAAAACGTAAAAGAAAATTATAACAAGTGATTTCATCTACATAATCATTATAGTATCTATCTTCCCACAACAAATCTTAGTTTTTATTACGAACATGGACACTTCAACATGTTTCTAACACGAACAAAAGAACACTTTCTAAAAATCCTGAAACGAATAAATAAAAATGCTGAAAACACATGAAAAAAATTGGAAAAATTAACTCACCATACACACCTGCAGGAGTAGAACTGTTCATGGTAGAAGGTCCGTTAGTGACACCACAAGGAAGAAGCTCATCGAGTCCCCGCTGAAAAGAAAACCAATGTCCAATTAATAAAAGTTTAAGATAATGGCTTACAGTTACTGCTAAACATACTGAACACTAAAACTATTTTACTTTATTGTAGTATAAAGATACTTAAGTGGAAGTCATTGAGAACAACAAAATCTAAAAGGTAGCAGTGAGAAAATTTACAGCATATCCACATGATTCAACTATCTAAAAAAAAAAAGATCATAACAGATAAAGGAGACGGACCTTAACAATAACTTTGACCCAAGCCAGTACTCCAAGGTGTTATATTTGAAACACTAACCTGCATTTAGACATTGCTTTTATAATATATTTACATACAAAGTATTTGTTTAGCTCTAAGAATCTTAACTTTTCATTACATAGGTACTTCTTACCATAGAACCCAAAAATGTTTCCCTCTAGTACTAAGGGATTATCAGGGCCTTCACACTGAGCTAGTTCTCCAGCCCTCTTTTTTTTATTCTGAGACAAAGTCTTGCTAAATTATTGTTCTAGTTAGGCTCAACCATGAGATTTCCTTGTCTCAGCTTCCCAGAGTGCTACAATTGCTGGGTTCAGTGGCATATGCTTGTAATCCTAGCATTCTGGAGGCTGAGGCAGTGAGTTCAAGGTCAACCTGAACTGCATAGTGAACCCCTATTTCAAAAACACTGGAGTGCTGGAATTATAAGTCTGTGTTACTAGGCCTGGTTTACAATTCTTATTTTTTTCAGAACCAGGAATTGAACTTAGGACCTTGCGCTTGCTGGGCAGGTGCTATGCCACTGAGCTGTAACCCTGGCCCCTGGCCTATTTCTATATTGATCAAATTATTTATAACCATTGTTTTCATCCATTAATCTTATAGTATTTTTATTATTAATCTTTAATGTATACCATTCTCAACTACAATTCAAATAATTTACTCTTTCAGGTAGGAAATTTGACCTAACTCCAAGTCGGAACTGCCAATAATAAGAGACATCAGACAAGGCTGTTGTTCATTAAACAGTAACTATCAAGACTTAAAAAGAATAATAAACAGGGAATACAAAATCAAAACAAACCTATTTCTAACGGCACTATTTGTTCAGCATGATCACTTTTTAAGAACAAGTATTTTGGTCCACTGGATAATAAAATCCTTTTTGCTTTGCTTTGTTTTGTGTTTTTGAGGCAGGATTTCATCATGCAGTATAGGCTGGCCTTAAACTCACTATGTAGCCCCGGTTGCCAAACTCATGGCGTTCCTCCTGTCTCAGCCTCCAGAGTGCTAAGATTACAAGTGTGCACCACCCCCACATGGCTAGATAGTAAAACTTTATATTCAACCTCTACTACAAACACTAGAAAGGCAATACTGCTGTAACAGATACTTAGTACTTAGGTATAAGTAAACATTCTGTAGGGAACTATTTTAGACTGCTAAAGAAAGGCAAACCACCAATGTGTTTGTATAGTAGAATTATAATTATTTAAGTAATTAATTAAGCATCCAGAAACTACTTTCCCATGGGTACTCACCAGAAATGTATTACAGATACTTTGGCACAAAAGGAAAAGAGAATTGAGTAAGACTGTAAAACGAATCTAAACTCCCCAAAAGACCAGGATTAAGGTATTACATAAAGCATATGTCTTTCTGTTAATTTCTGAAACGCAGGAATTATCAGGTTTTGTAACTTGATAATTCAAGTCCAACCTTTGTAGCTCACTTTTCTACCTGCAGCTATAGAAAGATAAATTTTTGTAATTTTGTTGTTGTTTGGAAACAGTGTCTTCACTATGCATTGCAGGCAGGCCTTAGCTCACTTACGCAGCGCAGTCATGGAAATGCACCTGCCTCAGCCTCACAAGTGCTAAGATTACAGGAGTGCACCACCACACCTAGGAATTTTTGTAATTTTAAATTCAGTAAAAATTTAACTGTACCATGGTTTTATATATGAGTAATCTGGTAAAATAACTATAAAATGTGTATTTTCTACTTTTTGTCAAGTTTAATACAAATGTTTCTCTGATAATGAAGCTATTTTGATCAGAGACCATTTTAGTTCTTTTTAGACTTGCACGAGTATGCTAAAATGTCAAAAATAATTGATTCTAGATTGACCATACACTGAAATGCAAAAGCAAAACAATGAGGATTCTAAAAGAATAAGTATTCTTGTAGTAGAAACAATAATAAAACAAGAAGTAGAACTATAAAAGAAAGATGCAGATAAAAAAGACATTAAGATTTTATTTAACATAAGACACTATTTAGATAGAACAGGAGCAAATATTTGTTATAATGTATAACCAACAAGGGATTATACCCTGATTACTAAGAAAAAGGAAAAGGAAAAAAACAAAACAAAACACTAGTAATCTCCCTGGCAAGTGCAAGATGCTGAGTTCAATTCCTGGTACAAAAAAACAAAACAACCCACTAGGAATTAGTTATAAAAAGTCAAAATAATAGGAAATAAACTAAAAAAGGCACCTCACAAATAAGGTGGAAAAGTCTAATACTGTTTCAGACACGTACTTCTCCTTTCCTAAAAAGGATTATTTGGCCCCATTCATGTTCATGTGACTTTCAATGTCACTGAAAAGACAACTTCCTATCACATAGACCTACAGTAGTTCTGTGGTATGTTTTGGTCTATGAAATATGAATAAATAAGGCCTACACTTAACCCAAGAAAAGCTTCAAAGAGCCATCATTTCTGCCAGTTGTTCTACTTTTTGTTATTTTGCTCTGCAATATTAGAAGACTATGTTTCACATCAAATGTATCTCTGCAGCAGCTGTCAACATCATAAGGAAACAAGAAATGTTTTTTAAGCCACGTATAAAACCAAATCCAATATAAACCCAATAAGCATAGGGAAACATACTTCTAATCTTATTGGTTATCAGGAAATTGTAAGTAAAAACCACAATTAAATGCCATCATACTAAAAGACTGATACAAGAGTGGTAATACCAGCATTCGCTATGAATATGAAGCAATATAAATTCGTAATTGCCTAATTATGTACATGTAGACATAAGAATGTTCTCAGCAGAATTATTTGTACTAGTCAAACTGGAAACAACCACCATAAAATATAGAAAAGAAGCTTAATTTTTGTAAATGCATGCAATGATTACATAGCAATGAGAATGAATCTGCTCCACAAATTAGGTGACTCTCACAAATATTAAGATGTCAGTCACAAAAATATACATTATATTATTTATTAGATTTAATATTATATAAAAAGATAGTCAAAGATAAGCTGCATACAAAAGATGGAAACTTCTTCACAGTATATTTAAAAATTAATTCTAAAAAGTATAATACTAACAGAAATTATTAAGACACAGAAGTAAACTTTCATGACTTCTTAAATGGGGAATGGGATCAAGAGATGGAAGGAGAATGGTGGGGAAGAAAGGGAAAGAGGATGAAAAAGAAATAAAATGCATTCTGTACACGTGCTAACTCAAAAAAAAGGAAAAGTGAACCAAGACATAGATGGAAGGAGGGGAAGGAAAGGGGATAAAAAAAGAAATTCAGATGTATATGTACCAATTCCCTACAAGGAATGTAAACATTATGAACTACAAACATGTACTAATAAAATGATCTGAAAAAGTATTTCATGATATAAAAAAAGGACGAAGGATGAAAGCAGATTAACTGTATATGCTCAAAATAAAAAACTTTTAAACTTCAAAGTGACATAGGACCATGAGAACCGAAGACAAACTCTAGCACTCTTACCTTGCAACCCTAGCACTGGAGGCTGAGGCAATTCATCACTTCAAGCCCAGCCTAGACAAGTTAGCAAGAACCTCTCTCAAAATTAAATAAAAATAAAAACAAAGGATGGAGATAAGAGCTTAGTGTATGGCTCTGGGTTCAATCTCCAGTGTATTCCTTTGAAAATTAAGAATTGTGTTTTCTTCTGAGACGTCTGAGACTTGAAAACTGCTTCTTCTAAAGAATTTCATTTGCAACTGCAGATGCCCAATAGGTAGCTAAATCACGGTAATGTTTGGTCTTCATTTTATATCTCTTTTGTTTCCTTAAAACAGTTGGCCAAAGGCCAGGGATTTAGCTCAGCGGTGTAAGCGCCTGCCTGGCAAGCGCAAGATTCTAAATGCCATCCCTGGTACTACAAAAAAAAAAAACAACAACAAAAAAAAAACACACCCCAAAAATAAAAAAACCAGTTGGCCAAATCTGTGCTCAGATCTGTATATAAGCATATTAAGTATTCAGGCAGTGTCTGTCTAAAAGCTAGCAATAAAACGTTGCTAAATTCACATAACCTATTTCATACCCCTTCAAGACAGAGGACACAAAGGTGTCCTCATGGCCATCCAACTACCAGTAAGTGCCCAGAAATCTCCAGCCATTTCCCTAAACCTCCGATATCTGAGATCACTGCCAAGGCTTTATACAATCAACACTGTCCCCAAGCAGAAACAATTATAGAGAAGGCATTAAGTGATAAGAACTTCACCAGAGCCATTTGTAAACTCAAACTGATATAATGAGCAACCAGACCCCACCACCACCACCACCACAGCCATAACTCCTGAAAAGCTACTGCTTTCTCCTTGGTTGAAATACCCCTGACTTCAAAACAGCTACGCCCTTAGGCTCCTTTAAACAACTCTCCACAGGGTGTCACCACCTATAACTCCAGAACTTTCAAAGGCTAACACAGTGGATGCTAAGTTCAAACACAGCCTGAACAATTTAAGAGAGACCTTATTTCAAAATAAAAAATGAAACAAGGACTGGAAGTATAGCTCAGTGCAAAGGCCCTGCATTCAATTTCCAGTAAGATCAAAACAAAAACAAACAAACAAACAAACCCCAAAGTCCCTTTCCTATTTTCTCTTGCTTTCTAATCAACTAGCCTATCCCTAGTACTGACCTTGCTCTGAAATGGTTTTCTGTGACAACATTAAGAACATTCCCAGCCCCAAGTCAAAGTTCTCATTTCTTTCTTTGGACAACATCCAAGGACAAAGTGAGACAGGAGATAAGGCATGGCTTAGATCGGCTGAGAAGAGAGACACAGGAGTCTAGCACCACCTCTCAGGAGCCATATGTAGAAGATTTTGTGGATTCCCTCAACATTTGGGATAGCACAACAGGACACAGCCACCATGAAGAGCGCACTGTCCTGGCTTTCTTTATAATAGCCTACCCTGTGTCGTCTAGGCTGTACTTTCACCTTGCTTTTTCCTCTTTTACTCTCCCAAACTCACTTTGCAGAGCTAGTTTATTTCTCACTCTTCAATTTTATTTTTTTTAAAAAAAACTTTGTTACCAGGCTTTCTTTTTCTTTGCTTGTTTCAATCAATTTTTGTTTGAGACAAAAAGAACCTAGAGTCAGGCAGAGTGGTACACACCTATAATTCCAGCAATGAGGAATGCCACAAATTCAAGGCCAGCATGGGTTACACAGCAAATTCAAGGCCAGCCTAAACTAATAGCAAGAACCTGTCTCCAAGGAAAAAAAAAAGAGGAAGTAGTAGTAGTACCTGGAAACTAAGAGGTAAGCAAACCAAAACACAGTAACATTTGTTTGACAAGCAATTTTTAGAAGATTACCCAATTACAAAAGAGCATCACAAAAAAAAAAAAAAAAGAAGAAAAAAATTCAGAGAATAGGAGAAAATATTTGTAAATAATGTATTTGACAAGGGAACAGTATTCAGGATACACACACATACCCCATAAAACCTGTTAAAATTCAACCATGAAAAGAGAGCCTAACTAAAAAGTAAGTGAAGGATATGAATAGATATTAATCCTAGAAAACACACATATGACCAATAAATACAATAAGATGTTCCACATAATTAATGAGGAAAGAAATGTAAACCTAAAACCATGCCACATAGAAATTAATACCATGGTAAGTGAAACTTTCAGGAAAACAGAAAAATAGTAAGCAACAACGACTCAGTCGCTCCAAGATTAGGAATCCAGACACTGGAAAATAACTACTTGGGAAATAAAAAAGCAGATCCCCAAGAAGCAGGAAGGTTCTGACAGGGAAATTAAAACCTACAGAGAAGCTGAAAAGACAAGATACAACATGGAGAAGGGAAGGGACACTGCACTTTCTTTGTGGCTCCCAGTTCACGGTTTATAAGAAAAAGAAACCCCACAAGTGAAAACCCACGAAGTTAAAGCTGGGAACTCCAGCAGGCTTCAGAGAGAAATGGTGGTGGAACTGGCGGGTGCTGTGATCAGCTCCCAAGTGATTCCTTTAAAAGGCATAAGCTGATGATGAGTGATTCCAGCCCAAATCCCCACCATATCCCTAGAGACAGTGCTTGAGCAGATGCCACCCAGGGAAAGGCTGACTGTTCAAACTCAGGACTCAAGAGCAGTCCCAGGAAGGCCTCACTTCAGTGTTCCCAGAGTTGTTCCCACAGTGAACAGCCTCAGTCAAGAACTGGACTTGAAAAAGATGCCCTGAGGTCTTTGAGCTAAAGAACAAAAGACCCTTTCTCCACACCAAAGAGCCTGAAGGCCCGTATGGCCAGAGGCCAAGGTCAGCCTGAGATGCTCTGGATTTCAAAATTATGCATTGGTACCCTCACCCTTATCCTACTGCTTGCTTGTTACCTGCATGCAGATGGATCTAGCAGATGACTGCTTCTTTATCTACCAGCTTGAGCAGGGACATGTCTTGACTTGGACACTGCCCAAAACTTGTAGATGCCAGAAGAAAACCAAACATTCAAAATCACAGAAAAAAAATTTTAATTTTTTCTTTCCTAAACTCCTTTCTTGTTCACCAGTTTATTTTATGTTTGGGGAACTTTCTTCAATTTTTGCCTTGGCTTATCTCTTTTCCTTATTTTTTTCTCCTCTCTTATTCCTCTTCTTGTCCTTAATTTTTTCTCTATTTTTACTCTTCATATAACTTATTTTTTATTCTCCCTCTTTTATCTTCTATTACTCATCATTTTTTCCCTACTTTTACCTAATTCTATAAACATCTTTCTTCTTCCCAACAGGTTCTTTCTCATTTGTATAGTTTAGGGTTCCAATTTTTCCTCTTGCATTCCTCCATTCACAAGCTCCGTATTTTTAACAGTATAACCTCAAAGCTTTGTTAATCTTTCAGTTATCTGTAAAATTACTGTGGCATTCTTTCCTACCACTAGCACAGTTAATAGCTGTTGCATTTAGTATATATTAGCTGTAAGTCAGTATCTGGTTTGTCCTAATGTCTACATAATAATTGTGGAGTTCTTCTCTAGTTCTTCTCTAGGGCTATTTCTCATGGTATGTTAACACCCAGTTTGTCTTGGACAATACCACTATAGCTGATTTGCTTGGTATTACCATGGTCACATAATTGTTGCCATTTCTCTATAAATCTGTTGCAGGGAGCTATTAGTTAGAAATATTATAGGCAGTGAGACAGGGCTAGGTCCTCAAAGGAGCAAGTGCAGAAGCCCAGATACCTTACAACTGTGGGGGAGACAGACACCTCCTACTGTGGGCCAGGCCTCCAAGTAGAAAGATCAAACAAATGCATCCATATCCTAAGGACTGATACTCTAAATGGTTCCCTATCATTATCACCCTGAGGAAGTTAGGAGTCGCCATTCCAACTCCCTAAGCGAAGAGTCACAGCTCTTTAAGAATGCTCACTTTCTACATTAAGTCCCTTCCCTATTTGTCCCCAATTTAATCCATTTTACCTGAACTATTAATCTTATTGGCTAAACCATAGTTCTATCTCACCTCATGCCCATTTGCCTTGTGAGTTTCCAGTTTTCCCCACCTTGAACCCGCCTCACCCCATGATTTTACTTTATAAAAGTCTCTGGAAAAGACAGTCCTTGGTAACCTGCTCGCTACCCCTCCTGTTTCTCTCTGATAGAAGCTTTCTTTCTCTCAATAAATATGCTCTACTCTTAACCTCTGTTGTTTTTAAAATTCATTCTTCGATTTTAGAGAACATGAACTTGTGGACATAGTAGGTTGGGAGTTTCATTCCCCTATATCAAACCAACACTCAGAATACCTTTGTGACATTAACGATTTGAACACATTCCTAGATGACTTGGTGTTGGGATCAAATACATTGTATTCTCCCCTCTCAAATTAATGAAAGAGGTTAGATGTTGGGATTGAGGCAAACAACTATAGTTAGCAACACCCAAAGTACGTCACCAAGAAACAACTATTTAAAAAGATCTGTATAGTAGCAACGAACATCTTACACAAGTAAGTGCCCACAAATATCAGCGCGCGCGCACACACACACACACGCACACACACAAGGCAGGGGGTAGGAGGAGTAGACCAAACAACAGAATGCCTCCCAAAACTCCCAAATCCCCCAAAACCAACCCAAGGGACATTAAAAGAAAGGACAGCATAAGTACACACCTGAATTATTTGAAAGGGTAACACAGGAGGTTTAGAAACCAGATCAAAGAGGTAGTCAGAGAGATCACAGAACATATACTAAACAGATAACGGAAGTGATAACCAAAATGATCCAGGAACTTTGAAAAAACTCAAATAGTTATATGACCTAAACATTATGATACAAAACACCAATGACCAGAGAGCAAAACATAAATGATACAAAACATAAATGACCAATTTAGCAAGACATTATAATTCATGAAAAGATTTCAATCAGAAATCCAGCTTAAAAATTATATTGAAAAATGGGCATTAGAAGCAACAAATTTGAGGACAGAATTTCAGAACTAGAAGACAATGATGTTTCCAAACACCAACTACTCAGAGGACCCACCAAAAGAGTAAAAAGACAACCCATTGTGTTGGAAAAACTGTTGGCTGTTCCTCAGACAAAAGATTACTATCAAGAACCTATAAAGAACTAAAAACAATAGTAATAATAATCATATGCCCCAAATTTAAAGACTCAATCCAAAAATAAGACATCTGAATTGAATACACATGTCTCAGCTGAAGAAGTACAAGCAGCAAATAAATATATAAAAAACATTACTTGTCATTTGAAAGACACAAATTAAAACAATGCCGAGATTCCATCTCACTCCAGAAAGAATGGTAATTAATAAGAAATCAACAATAACAGATGCTGGAGGGGCTGGAGGGAAAAATGAACCCTTCTCCACTGTTAAAGAAGAGTGCAGACTGGTATAATCACTGTGGAAATTAGTATGCAAAATCCTCAAAAAACTAAGACTTAGGGGTCTCATTTGACCTAGCTATTCTCCTTCTGGGTTTCTTCCCCAAAGAATTAAAAAGCTTCAAACTTCAGCAATATATGTTTACAGCAGCACAGTTTTTAATAGCCAAATCTTAGCAACAGCCCAAATGCTCATCAACTGGTGAAGAATGGGTAAAGATGTGGCTCTTTTATACTGTGGAGTACTATTCTGCCAAAAAGAAGGATAAGCTAGAGATATTTCTAGATAAATCCACACCTACCTTGAATCCACACCTTTGTGGGGGTAAGTACCAGGAATATAAGCGTTCATTCTCTTATATGAAATAAAACAGACACACATATTTAAATTTTGCTTTGCTTCTCTGGTATGAGAAAATAAAAGTTTCAACAATGACCAAAATGTGTATTAGGTATTATGAAACAGGAATAAAATGTTCAAACAGGGAGAACAAAGGAGGGAGAACAGAGAAAGGAAAGGAAAGGAAAGGAAAGAAGGGAAAAATAAAAAGAAAGAAAAAGGGACAAAAATGGAAACAAAGCTTTTGTAAATGAGGAGGGGAGGCAGGATTGAAGGTAGGGTAAGGGAATGGGAAAAAAGAATCAAATATATTATGTATAGGTACAAACTCTACATGATGAATCTGATCATCATGCATACCTAAAATGTACTAGTTAACTGGCTGGGGTGAAAGAAATAGACCAACTACTCAAAGACACCTTAAAAGCAACAAGAGAACACAAAAAATGGATCCAAAAAATGCTAGCTAAGGCAAAGCAGACTAATTAAAGAGTAACTGGAGTAACTAAAAGATCAGAATACAAATGGCATAAAGAACACCTTGTTCACATAATGGTGGAAAATTTTCCAAATACAGGAAATGAAATAAGCACACAGATAAATGAGGCATACAGAACCGAAAATGACCAAACCAAAAAACCTCTCCAGGTTGCACTGTATTAAAGTACCAGAAGTCCACCGCAAGGACAAAAGCTGTCAGAGAAAGGCAACAAATTACACACAAAGGTAAACCCATTAGAATTACAGCAGATTCTCAACACAAACCTTCAAGGCCAGGTGGGCTTGCAGTGTTTCAAGCTTAAAAAGATAACTTCCAACCCGAACTAATATACACACATATTTAAACACTTCCTTCAAAATTGATGAATAAGGTATTTCCATGACAAGGAGCACCTTAAGAAATTGATAGCTAAAAAATCAACATTATAAAAAATTCTCAAAGATACCCTAGAAAGAGACAAAACACCAGTAAGTCAAAAAGAATAAATATACCAGGAGGGGTGAGCAGCTAAAGGGGGGGGGAAAGCAACAGGAAAATAAAAACAATGTAATAAATAAGAATAAGTCACTATCTTTCAATAATACCTCTCAATGTGAGTGGTCTCCATCCCCAATCAAAAAACACAGACTGGCAGAATGAGTCAGGAAGCAAAAGCCAACGATTTTTTTTTTGCAGTACACAAGAAATATACTTAATTCATATACTGAAAATCAAGAATGGAAAACAATATGCAACAGGAACCTGGAAAAAAGCAGGAGTACAGTACCAATCTTAATTTCAGATAATGCAGATTTCAAACCAAACTGATGAGAAGAAACAAAAAGTCACCACATAAGGGTTAAAGGGACAATTCAATTGGAACAGGTATCAGTAACAAGTACATCGGTACCAAACAGCAGCTTACCCAACTTCCTAAAACAAACACTAATAGGTTGGAAAAATCAGATAAGCACCAATACAAACATAATTGGGGATCTCAAACCTCACTGTCACAAATAGATCAACCACACCCAAAAGAAAAATTAACAAAGAAGTACCAGAATTGAACCAAACCTTTCAACTGATGGACTTAATGTCTACAGACTATTCCATCCAACAACAGAATATACACTCTTCTCAGCAGTACATGGGACTTTCTCCAAAGTGAATCATAGCCCATAAATCATGCTTAAGTAAATGCAAAAGAATCAAAATTATCCAGTACATATTAACAGTTCATAGTGTAATGAAACTAGAAATCAATAGCAAAAGAAACCACAAAAATTTTGCAAACACGTGGAAATTAAACAGTACTCTTCTTCTTTTTTTTTTTTTTAAAGACGGGGGAAAGAGTAGAACAAGGAGTTCAATCTGTACTGACTGTGAACAATCAATTGCGGTAACTCACTACCTTCGGACTAGCCTAAACAGCACTCTTTTAATCAATGGGTCACAGATGAAATTAAGGGGGAAAAAAAAATCAAGCAATTTCTGCAATCAAACAATAACGCCAATATAACATACTGGAATCTATGGGACAAAATAAAAGCAGTCCTAAGAGGGAAGACTGTAACAGTGAATGCCCACATCACAAAAAGAGTGAGCACAATCAATCTGGTGCCCACCTTATGATCTTGCCCCCTCCCCCAAAATCCAGAGCTAGCATAAAAAAGGGAATTTTTAAATTTTTTTAATTTTTTAATTGTTCCAGAGTGGAACAATTCATAACACCTAGTATCAGAAGCAGCCTATATATTCATCAACAGATGAATGAGGAAAATTGGTATTTCTGCACAAGGGAGTACGACTGTGCCACAAAGATGGATAAACTTGAGTCATCTGTAGGAAAATGGGTGCACCTTGAGGTCATACTGTTAAATGATATAATCAAACAGACACACTTAAATAATGCATGGTTTGTCTCCTATGAGAAACACAGTATATAAAGTACAAAATATAAGACACACAATAGAAAATAAGAGAAAAAAGTTATTGTTATCCAATATGGGCAATGTATCTAAAAGTGCACCTTGATTTTGTATTATTGTTTTATGTGTTATACATATATTTTTCTATTAGGCTGTTAGTGTCTATGGCAACTAACTTGATAAACATCTTTAAAATCTATCAGATCAAAAAAGAATAAACTTGCTAGAAAGTATCATGACATGATACACCTACTAAACAACTAAATCAAACTAGTGACAAGAAGATGGGTTTAATGGCACACATCTGTGATCCCAGTGACTAAGGAAGTTGAGGCAGGAGGATCACAAGTTTTAAGTCCAGCCTGGGCAACTGAGCAAGACTGTCTTAAAATACAAAATAAAATCAAAAAAAGGATTGGGATATAACTCAGCGCACAGCCCTCAGTTCAATCTCCAGTATACTAGGGAACACACACACACAGTCTCCTGAAAATATCATTATGTATAATTAGTAATTACGTATAATTTTATTTCAACATAAAACCTAAAAATCTTAAAATTATGCTTAACATTTATATCCTAAATGCCTGGAAGCAATTGTACATAGTAGCAACAGGGAAACAACACAAACCTAAGTAAAATTATCTCTCGCCTAAGATTTGACTACTATAAGAAATTATGGAAAGAGCAAAAAAGAATGGGAAAAAAATTTTTAATGAAGAATCAGGGCATAGTGACAGACTCCTGTAATGCCAGCTATTTGAGACTGGAGCAGGAGAATCACAAATTCCACACCAACCAGAGCAAGTTAGCAAGAGACCTTGTATCCAAAAAACAAAAAGGTCTGTAAATATAGGGAAGTGCTCCCTAAGATGACTCAAGTGTGTTACAGGTTGTAAACACAGATGAAGCTCTGGGGGCTTGGCTCACCAGTCACCCATTTCTTGCTGTAGGGACCAGCCTATAGACTAGTACCACCTGTTCCCTGAGAACAAGGAGTTTGAAAGGAGAAGAAAACAAAAACTCTGTATCACAGGTTAACAAATTAACAACAGACAAAGAACAGGTGGGGGTAGCACAGGATCAACAGTCTCCTTAAAACACACAGTAAATTTACAAGTCCAGCAGTTTCCTGTGGACTTGTTAGCTCTCTGGTTAAGTCAACACCCATCAGCTTAACTTGCTACAAGTATCCATTATTGAAGTTCTCAGGCTGAAAAATACACTAGGCCAATACAGCCAAACAACATTGTAATTGAGCAGCACAAATAAGGCAGCCAAACAACATTGTAATTGAGCAGCACAAATAAAGTATTTCATTACCAAATTTGATGGGTATTGCTTTTGCTTTTACTTAGTACTGAAGCAAGAACACATGATAAAGACCAACACATCCTTGTCCTGAAATGCATGTGAAATTCAAGAGTAAGATATTTGCTTTTATCTACCAAGATACTATTACCCTAAAAGAGGCTACTACAAGAAACACTTTGCAATTTTCCAGGATTCTAGATTCTTTTTAATTACAGAATCCTACAAACAAATTAATGTTTAAAATATAAACCTTGAACTAAGGTAAAACAGATGGTCTACTGACCCAATGAATATTTTCTAGAGTAGAAAACTCTCAAGTATGTCCTGTACTGTTACTACCATGCCATGTTATACAGGGAATTCTGCATGGCTGCAGAAGCCAGAACAACTATTCTCATGCCTGTAACAGTAGCTTTCTCCAACAGAGGATTTAACTGATACACTTTTTTGCTGTTGTTGTTACAAGGTCTTTATCACAATTATTTTTAATAGATTACTAAAATTTTTTAATGACATCCTTCACTGTCCCTTATTAAATACTAGCATTACTTCCAATTTATTACTGTAATAATTCTTTTGCAATATGGTTTTTCTAGATTTTGTATTTTACCCATAGAATAAATGTATAAAAGTGAAACAGACAACTTTTGCTCTTTTGAAAGGGGGAAGTGGTATTGAGGGTGTGAACTCAGAACCTCTGTACTGAGCTACATCCCCAGTCCTTTTTATTGAGACAAGGGTCACACTAAGTTGCTGAACTGTCCAGGCTTTAACCTTCCATCCTCCTGCCTTAGCCATCCACAGTGCGGGAGTATAAGGTATATGCAACCATACCCAGCAACTTCTACTTTTGAATGAGAAGTAAAAATGCAAGAGATTATAAATTCCTGTAGAAAAATATAGAATAACTTTAGGTTGCTAATTCTGCATTAAGAGTGACTTTATTTACATAGGTCTGACAAATATTATAATTAGTATAGGATTACAACATTTTACTCAGGATTTGTATTGCTAAAATTTTCTTGTCCAAAGACAGGTGTACTATAGTTTTTGCCCTTTCCTGGGAGGTGAGCTCTAAGCCCTTGGAATGTCATGACTGAGAGAACTGTCTTCGTTTATTTTTTTCCCCCGCTTAGAGGTTCACCCAACAGTCCTTAAAGAGTCATGAGGGCTGGCTATATCAGAAAGACCAACAACATGAATTAAAGTAGAAAGCATTAAGTCATGCCTGAGGGGGCTGGACAGAGCCTTTAGACTAAGATCAGTTATGCTTATAAAATGAAATCATAAAATAAACAATGAATACCAAAGTCTAATGAGCTTTCCTGATTGACAATATTCCAAGACTAATGCCACACAGGAAATCGAGAAAGTAACGTGTTCATAGCGAGGAACAGCACAGCACCAGAATCTCTATGTTTGGTATTTCCATAGGCTCTGGCTTTAAAGATTCTTCCATCAGCTGATTTTAATCTGTATTCTTTCCTGCAGTAAACCATAATATATCTTTCCATGAGTTCTATGTCCGATTAGCAAACTATCAGATAAGAGGGTAGTATGGGGGAACAACCTAGACTTGTAATTTACTTCAGAAGTAGAAACAGCCTTATGTAGACTGTAGGCCTCCCAATTTCATAAAACTCTTCACAGGCTAAATGACAAATCAGTAAATTAATGAAACTGTAAATGTGTGATAAAACTTCTAAAATTTTATTCTCACTCTTTATCACTGGATTTCTAAAAGTAAAAAAATTTTACTGTGAAAATATGATCAAATATTCAAGTATAAAAATCAGAAAATTAAATTTGTCGTATTATACAATGAAGAGCAATTAAAACATAAAATCCTGAAGCTTCGTGTCTGAAAACTGTTTTTCATCAAAGATGAAATTTCTCAAATATGTTACTTTTAAAAACTGGTAACATTTTAACCTAGTAATTTCACAATATAATAAGTAAAAAAGCTCAGTTTGAAAATATTATTTTAAAATGCTCATAATCCCAATTTACTGGCCGAACTTCTTCCCTCAAAACTCAAGAACTAATTTTCAGATTACAGGAAATAAGAATTTTATATTTGAAAGCTTAAATCTCATGAGTTATTACTTTGCAAAACATGAGAAAACCAAAAAGAATTACTTGTGCATTATTAAACATTTCTTTTAATAAAGAAGTAAAATCTTTTATTTCCTAAACAGTCTCCTGAAAATATCATTATGTATAGGCCCTGTAAAGTATGCTTAATATTTATCTCATAAATATAAAAGGCTCACTGTGCCACCATATTAAGAAGTCTTTAATAAGACAAGGAAGGAAGCAGCCATTCTAGTTAGAAAGTTATGATGATAATCCAGGATAAGAGGCCAGGAAGTTGCAGCTACTGTGGATAGCCAATTTTTCAATATATCGTAAAAAACATGCTGATGAATTACAAACGGGATTTGAGAGGAAGAAGTTATGGATGTCCTGGTTGAACCAAAAAAGGCCTCAACATAAAACACTCTATCCACAGACATTTAAGACTATTCTTTAATTCTCACAACTCTGCAAAATAGGTATTATTATCCCTCAAAGGACCCGAAAATCAGAAAGGTTATATTGTTTATCATAGGTCAGAGATGGTAAGGGGTGCAATCAGAATCTGGGTCTGATTTACTTTTCACTAAAAGCTGTTTCTCATCCATTTTACAAATCTCCTCTCAATGTGATGCCAACTTTTTGATCCATTTATTCTGGATCTAGATAGCATCTTATATTGGAATTCATGTAAAAATACATATATATGTAGTTATCTTTTTTCAGAGGAAAATAAAATAATGATAGCTAATACAGATTTCTAGATACTGTTCTACATGCTTTCTTTTCATATTTCATGTAATCTAAAAAGGCTTTAAGACCTCATAACTTTATTTAAAATCTAAAAAGAAATGCTGCCAATTAAACTATTATATATGTCAGTTTGTGTGTTTGGCTGAAATAGGCTGAAATAAGGCAGGCTGGCCTTGAACTCATGACCTCAGCCTCTTGAGTGCTGGGATTATACGTGAGGATTCTACGCATGGACCACCAAACCTGGCCTATATCTATCAATTTCAGTAGGCATCCTGATGTTAGAAAATGTTGGTATTTTGGGGGGATCGGAGAACATGGCGGACAGACAGCAGCAGCTACTGAAAGCTCTCTGAAAGGCTCGGCTCAGAGGCCAGGAATGATGCGGACTAAGGAGATACGAACCAGTAGAGATGTGCTCTGCTGACTCAGGAACGAACTGGGCTGAGAGAATCCAACTTAGAATGCGGTCCTGGCGCTAAAATAGGAACAGAGAAGTCTCGGTGTGGAGGCTCGACTGCGCGCCATTGGAAACCGCGATTTGGGTTTCCCGCCGCCCGGCGGCTGGCTGCCTCCACAGCGGCTCGGCAAGGAGAGACGCGCCGAGCTCTGGGAACGGGAGTCTGCGAACGGAGTCGGAAACAGGACGGACAAGGAGGAAAACTGACTGGTGGCGAGGTGAGCGAGAAACTGATTCCCTACCACAGTTTGACTCCAGCGGAGGTTTTTCTGGGCTCGGGCAGTCCTGTAAGAGCAGGGCGCGGTGGCAACTCCAGCCGCACATTCCCCTCTCGGACGGGATTGGTGAAAGGTGCCTGGCCTGAGTGACGCTGCTGGCGGACTCCCTAGGCTGGCCTAACCCAGATCCCAGAGCCTGACGGTGGCCCGGAGGAGCGACCGACTCCCGCGTAGGCTGCCTCCTCCGCAACTCCTTGGGGCGCAGCGGTGGGCGGGAACAACTAGCCAGTGCAATTTGATCAGGCTGTGGCTGACAGGCAGGGAAGCCGGGCCTCCTATGTAAGATTGCATTTTATAAGGAACAGAAAATATGGGGAAGGTAAGCAACAAAAAAGGCTCCTCGGTCCCCAATCCTGAGAATCAGGCAATAGTGGACACCACACCAATATACATTAAGCGCCATCTAGAGAGCCTCATAGACCAATTCAGGAATGAAGTTATCAATGACCTGAAGCTAGAAGTATGCCGAATAGTTAGAGAAATGCTAAGCACCACCCAGGAAAAAGCAGATGGTGGAATGGAAGAACAGAAAAAGAGGGGAGAATTGATTGATGGAGAAAACAGAGAAAGCATTGAGTATGTGAAGCAGGTTCAAAGGGACTATCAAGAAATTAAGAAGTCTATCCAAGACTGGCATAACAGCTTGAAAGAAACTAAGGACAGACTATCTGAATTGGAGGGCAGACTTGAAACATGGGAGAATGAAATGAAAAACTTCTTAAAAATAACAAAGAAACAAGCAGCAATAATACAAAGACAAGAAGATGATAAGAGGAGCCATAACTTAAGGATTAAGAACATAAAAGAAGAAGTAGGGACACAAACAAGTGAACTACAAAAGCTACTCACAGAAATAATCCAGGAGAATTTTCCTAATTTAGCAAAAGGTAAAGATACTCAGATGTATGAGGCATACAGGATCCCAGCTACCTACAACCCTAACAGAGAAACACCCAGGCATATAATAATAAAAATTCCAGAAATTCAATACAAGAACAGAATATTAAAAGCTGTAAGAGACAAGAAACAGATCACTTACAAGGGAATACCCATCAGAATTACAGTAGATTTCTCTTCACAAACCATCAAATCACGAAGAGCATGGGGAGAAATAATTCAAGCTTTGAAAGATAATAATCTCCAGCCAAGATTGAGATATCCTGCACAACTGTCCCTGGAAATTGATGGAAAAACGAGGTGCTTCCAGGATAAAGAGGAACTGGGGGAATTTGCAACCACCAATTCAACCCTACAGAAAGTATTGCAGGATATTCTAAAAAAAGAAAAATACAAAGAACCCAGAAATAGTGGTGGGGAGGCCACAACGAATGGAGCAGAGAACAAAATGAAGAAGACAAACTGACAGCTACTGACAGAAAAAGAGCTCAACAGAAATGAGACAGAGAAGATTGGATGATAGGAACAGCTTTTTTTTGGAGAAAATGACATCTTAATAGGTAATGCTGATTTAGTACCATCTTGTTTTGAAGTCTCATCTAGCTTTTGTTCTTCTGTCTCCACTGGTCTAAACAGGTTGTATCTTATTGGATTTTGTTATGTACGATAGTATAAGCAAAAACCCTTTAAAGACAAGGAGATTATACAGAGACCATTGTTCATTTTCTGTTAGTCGATTCTAAATACTCTATAATGCTGTCATTCTCTTAAATGGTTTTACATTGTTTTGATATACTTAATGCTACAGTATATGAAGTTGTACTCAAGGACTTCAGGGAGGGAGTCAATATGGTAACTATTTTTGGGTCAGGATTATCTGGTGGTGAAACCCTATTCTGCTTAAATGGTTATGTTTTGATCTGCCCTGTTTCGCTGTTATGCCCTCTTTTTTCTCAATCTCCACTCCATTATTTACTTTTTTATTTTTATCCATTTAATTAAAGGGAAAAATATAGCAGGATATATTATAGTAACCCACTTTGACTTTCTATTATCTCGATTTGAAGCCCTGTATTACTCTCACCATCTTGTTTTTGACTGAGGTTTCTCTATTCTGTTTTGCTGGATAGTATCAGGTTCGAAAGTTTAGGCATCAGCTGAGAAGATAATGAGATTCATTATAACGCCCATTCTCGTTGACTTTTATCTACTTTTGAAGACCTACAATATCTCCAATGTTTTGGTTTTGTCGGTTTTATTCTTTACGGTTTTGTTCAATTGTATTACAACTAATGATATAGGCAATTCTATTAGAAATAGTGGGAGGCATTATGGTAACCATTGTTGATCACCTTGTATTATGTTTTTATATTATCTATTGTGTCCACCCTTTTGACTTGACCGATTCTGTTCTGTTATGTCACATTTGGTTTTACTCTCTTCCAAAAAAGCAATAAGAACCGTGGGAGCAATGAAACCCAAAATGTGTAATAGTCACGGTACAAAAGAGAGGAAAAGAAAGTGCTCTAAACTATATAACTGCATGTATATTTAAATGTATAAGATAGAAAATGATATCACAGAGTTTTATTGGATCATTGAACAGAACTGTTTGCAGTATCATTGTTGGAATGTCCACTCTACAAGCTTTAATTTTGTGACTTGAACAATTATTTCTAAGATGGCAATATGTAATCCATTAACTAGTGATTTCCTACTGCGCATTTTTTTCTTCTGTAAATCTGTATAACTTGTACCCCTTCACTGTTTTTTTTTCTTTCTTTTCTTTTCTCCTTAAATAAAAATAAAAATAAAAAAAAAAAAGAAAATGTTGGTATTTTAAAAATGCTTTAGAATCAATGTATCAGATCCTTGGAAAACTCCAAGTAGAACTATCTTGACCAACACAGGTCATACAATATTGTATCTTATAGCTCACTTGTTAAAAATATTAGTTCTGCATTTTTCCTTCATTTTAAATTCTGAGCCTCTCTCAGCTGTTTTTTTCATGAGTTTAAATCTCTATAAAATAAAGAAAAAACATTTTCTTTTCATAGCTACAGAAAATCTGGTACAATTCTAATCATAAAACCTTGTTTATAAATGCTATTTCTAACAAGAAGTATTACAGTCATCTACATATCAGAAATCATATCCACGTCCTGTAAAGGTAACACAGATGTATAGCTTGAGCTAACTGTACCAATTAATTATTTAATACCATAGAAGTAAACACATATTGATATCTGTTTTCAGATACTGAACTCGGGATCTTGCGCTTGCCAGAATATATGGAAATAAACTTTCCTGTTACTCTCAGTCACTACTGTTCCTAACTACCCAAAATTTCAGAGCTTTCCAATTCTACATACATTCATTCATACATTTTTTCATACACACACATGTGCATTCACACACTCACACATACACACACACAGTCTCTCTTAAGGCCCAGATCACAGTATTTATCCTAATATCTGTGCCCAGCCCACAATCACCCTCAGGTTTTTCTAGGATGAGGAGACTTCACAGCTAAAATTCATTGCAGACAAGATATAAAACAAAACCAGTAAGAAAAATATTGAAAAGGATCAAGTCTGTAGAAAACCATATACAAGCTTTCAAGAAATCTTTCTTGGTAATGTCACACAGGATACACTTAATTCCTCAAGCAACAAGTTGTAACAAAATGTGAAACTGGACCAGGGATTTAGCTCAGCAACACAAGTGCTTGCCTAGCAAGCAAAAGGTCATGAGTTCAATCCCTGGTACCAAGCAAAAGGAAGAAAAAAAGTGAAATACTGTTTATTAGGGAAGCTCTCTACAATCAATACCTAAGGTTTTTATTAACAGACTAACAGAGTCATCCACTAACTAACATGTACCAAATTCCAGACTGTCAGAAAAAAGTATAAATTATATAGTTTACACAGTGTAGGAACAAGGAGTCATTATTATTTAAGTAAAGGCCCTTATCAATGTAGGATACTCTTTACCAGCCAAGTTCCAAAGCACTTATCAAGAGCCAACCTTATGAGCAGCCTTTGTAAGGATGGCAGCCTTCATCTTGCTGTATTACCTGTTTGCTGCACATCTGCCAAGCCTGTACAGCCAACCAAGTCTTGATTTTACTCAGATGTCTCCAAGGCTGGAACCCAAACATACTTTTTAAAAAACAAAATTCTATTTCAGTCAAAATGAGTAAAACATCATTGGAGGGCTTTTTTAAAGGGGAGAAAAGACCCAATGATAAGACAGCACAAGACTCTTTTAAAATTACCAACAAAAAGAAAGTTGCATGTAAAAGAAAATACCAACAGTTCTATTTAAATTACAAGTTCCCATTGCTAAAGCTAAGAACTATTGGTGAAGAGTTGATCCTGTCTGCTGCTAAGGGCATCTGTTGTGAACTTTTAGGAGAGGCAGCAGTTCAAAAGGTGACACATTTCTCTTTCAGTTAGCACCATAACTCGACAAACTGAAGAATCAGCAGAGGATACTGAGGCACAATTGTCAGAATAAATGAGTCTACCAATGATGACAGCAAAGCAACAATACCTATTTTTGTTCAATCTATTTTCCAGGATATATGGGAATGTGTTATGTGCACTTCTGTTCCTAACCAAACTCTACAGCTGCAGAACTATTCAAGTCTTTGATTACATATCAGGAAAACTGAATTGGTTATTTTGTATTTGTATGTGAACAGAGCAGCTGCCCTGACTGGACAACTTTCTGGTTTCATTACTTGGGTCAAAGTGATCACTTCTGAATGTAAGTCTGTGCACTGTAACACCCATAAAGAAATGCTGGGTAGCTGAAAAATATCCCTTAAACTTAAATGCATTTTCCAGGATGTGATTAAATTTATCAACCATGGGCCAGGGATACAGTTCAGTGGCACAAATGCCTGCTTGGTAAGTACAAAGTCGTGCATTTGATTCCCAGCATACCCTCCTAAAAACTTATCAACCGCATGAAAGCATATGCCCTTAATTCATGTCTGTTTACAAAACTATGTAGAGAGATGAAGAGCATACATCTTCTCTTATACACAAAAGTGAAATGGCTTTCTGAGAGCACCACTCCTGCAATTTCCCTTTTAAAAAAAGTCAACCCCAGCAACCATTTCAGTGACACAGGTCACAAAACTTACTCATGTGGCATATTCAACCTACTTGATCAATTCTGTCACTGCAGCAAAGAAAAAAACCATTCAAATCAGCTGTTAAAATGACTAACTGGAAATTAGGCAACTTGAAATGACTTGAGTAGGCCAGGGATACAACTCAGCAGCATAAGCACCTGCTTGGCAAGTGCAAGGTCCTATGTTCGATTCCCAGTACAAAAAAATTGGAACGACTGGATTGACAAGTAAACACTGATTTTTGACATGCTTCAAACATTAGCAGATATTTCAAGAGACTGAGCCAGAACCTTCTTTTCTCCCACTATCTCAGCTTTCAAAAAAGTGTACTACTTCTCAACCACAAAAGATCACCAAACTAGGACCCCACCCATGACCCATTTGTGCATAAGCCAAGTGATTAGACTTTGTCCATGCTAGAAAGACAGTCAACTGCTTAAGATCACAAATGATGACCAGCAAGCAAGCGCAGTCTGGGAACCAGTGCCATGTGTGAGCTGCCACTGGACTGGAACATACCGACTTCAGCCTCTCCCTGTAAGTCAGTGCCATTCACAGACTGGGGGGCAGAGAGAACAAAGCCACACTAGCAAGCAAGCCCAGTCTGGGAACCAGCACCATGGGTAGGCTGCCACTGGACTGGAACAGACAGACTCCAGCCTCTGCCAGCTGCTCATCAGGGATAGAGAACAAGCCACATCAGCAAGTAAGCCCAATCTGGGAACCAATGCTAAGTGCAGGCTGCCACCAAACTGGAACAAACAGACTTCAGCCTCTTCTGGCATGCGGGCTGACAAACAGGAAGTACCACCACCACCAAACTCCCTCATTGTAAGCAACAGACTTATCTGGAGAAACACAGGCTGTGATGATAGCTATAGAGGTAAAATGCAATTAGACATCTGTGGTTCTCTGGTGTTTCACTAACATTGCAGATCTACGGCCAGGTCTAATTGTAAGTTCAGAGGATAGTAGTACACAGTGTGACATCCAGTGGGTATCTGTCTGAGGGTTGCAGCTATTGTTGATTCCCTATGGTTTTGTTTCAGAAGTCCTATATCACTTCCATTGTTCTGTTGGGTTGGGTTTTTCTTTTGTTTTATCTGGTTATGTCAAATTGGATGGCAGGAATAGCTACTTCAAAGATAGCAAAATATGATAGCAATTTTGGATTTACTATAGGCTTATTTTGAAGTCTTTTATTGCATTCATTATTGCTTTTATTGTTTCTATTTTATTCTGTTTGATTTTTACTATGTCCAAAGTTATCTACAGCTATTTTGAAGACATCAAGAGCCATTATGGTAACTATTGTTGATTTTGTAATGTTTTGAAGTCCTGTATCTTTTACACTGGTTTGTTTTGATTGGTTTTATTGTTTTACCTCTTTGAAATAAAAAAATCACAAATGACAGCCTTAAAAGTGTATGAGACCATTCCGAACCTCCGCATGTCCTAAAGGAAAGGTAGACTATCCTGAGAGTACTACAAAGCCCTGAGGACTGCTTCATATCCACTCCAACCTTCTACCTTTGTGAAGCAGGGTTTTTTTCTGTTTGTTCATTTGTTTGTTTTTGTACTGAGGATCAAATGCATGACCTCATGCTTGCCAGACATGAAGCAGGATTTGTGACAGCAACCCAAACAAGATTACAGAGTAGGCTGGACCTCAGTGAGACACTTCAGATGTCACTATCTCCCAAAACTTCCAGGTGGTGGAACCATTTAGTTGCAGGAAAACAAGCTCAGGGCACCCAATGATTCTGCACTATAGTTGAGGTGTATAATTACATCATTATTACAATGTAGTAACAGAAATAAAAGACACAATAACTATGATATACTTGAATCATTTAGAAACTTGCCCTTAATCCCACACCACCTCTAGAAAATCTGTCTTCCATGAAACCAGTCCCTGGCCTCAAAAAGGTTGGGGACCACTGTTTTAGGGTAATGTTCATGTAGCTTCTTCAGCTACCAATAAGGTCACTGACGTCAGCCAGTGTCTCACTTGTTTAGGCTGCAGAGATTACGTGATTGTACTAGTTGGGATGCAGCTGTGTTAGGTAGGTTGAGTTCGCTGTCTGCTCTGCGCTCAATGCCTATGGGTGTAAGGCCACCCAGTCACCCATCAAGTTCCATGAATAGTGCAGGAGTAGAACTTCTCTAGGGAGTATGTGCAGGTGACATGAGTTTGTATAGCAGCAGAAACACGGCACCCAACCATTCCCAAGGGAAGAACAGAAGTAGGACCACCATAGTGGGTCATCAAGGTCAGTGTAGCACAGCATGCTTGACAGTCAGATGGGACACCTGTCAGTGTCTGAGGCCCATGCAGGTGACTTTACAGGGCCTCTGACCACCACTGTATTCAGGATACAAATCTACACAGGCCAGGCTGCTCCTGACCAGCTGCTTTCTGAGGCCATGGGTGGTTGAAAGGGATGGACTGCCTGTTCCTCTGACCTAACCAGGCTGACCTAAGAGGAGGTCACTCCCTTGCTTCTTGGGGCTATAGAATGAGCCATCTGGCTGATCCAGGATCCTCAGTGCACACAGTTGCACAGAAAAAGTTGCTAAGTGCTTATTAGGGTCATGGGTGAGCAGGCAAGGCACCTGTCTGCTTCCTGTTATATATGAAAAGTAAAAAAAAAAAAAAAAAAGTGTCATTTGCCTTTATTTGCATAAAAAGATGCTGGGAGGGCAAAGAAAAAAAACAAAACAACTACCTTTAAGGGATAAAGGAAGAATGGAAACAAGACTGAGAATAAGTTATCTATATACATATGGTTGAATTTAGTTTTTGTTAAATTACTTGTTTTGTCTTTATTTACAAATTTTACTTTTATCGAAAGCATGCACTTAACAAACGAAATATTATAAAAGTAAACCTCTCTACCCTAATTGCAGCAGTTGACATCTGTTCTAATAGCTGTCCTACTAATTCCAGAAAGTATACTATCCCACTGTATAAAACTGTCAACAGTAAAAGAAAATCATCTGATCTATAATATGAAAATTTTTAATTTCTCTTATGCTTCCTCCTTTTCCTGTCCTCCCAATGGATGAAATATATGCTAGTAACATTAATTCTGTAAGTACATTTGAACTCTAATCACATTTATATTTTCAATGCTTGTCAATTCAAAATTATCTCTTGATTCTCCATTCTGAAACACAAAACTATTATTGTTAGTAATTTCTTATCTCCTTTCTTCTACCACCTGCCCTTTTCATTCTTATGGTTGTTCAATTCTGTCCTGCAACAACAGCATGCTGGGCTCTGACTACTCATGTAGTGAATGGCTGACTCCAAGTTGAAAATCAAGAAATAATATTTGTAACTACTACACATAAATATTAATTAAGGAAATATAACCCTAGCACACTTCACTTTCTACTCCATCATCTAACATACCTTCAGGTTTATGTGGAAAAAAACCTGTTCATATATTCAAAGTCAAATGCATTACCCACGCCCACCCCCAGCATTGGGGATTGAACCCAGGACCTTCCCACAGAGCTACATCCCAATCCTATTTTTATTTTTAAATTTTCAGAAAAGGTCTCGCTAAGTTTCCCAGGTTGAACTCAAACTTGTGATCCTCCTACCTCAGTCTCTCATAGTGCTGGAATTATAGGCATTGTCCACCACTCCCATGTAGATTCTTTACTGTATTTCCATCATGTCATATTATTCTAATCTGGCTCATGTAGCCATGATTTTCTCATGCAGTTTGTTTAGCTTTCTATGACATATTTAACTGCCTTTTAATTTTTTTCCAATAGTACTGTCCTTTATCAGAGCATCAACTCCTTTCTAAGCTGTCCATAATATTCATTCTATTGAGCTCCTACTTTCCACCCAAGTTCTCATTCTAGAACCCTGTCCTGCTCCAATCCAGAATGACAACATGTTAGGCCTCCTGAACTTGTCAGCCTAACTCTTCTTTTCTCCTCTCTTCTGCACCCATCATTTCTTAAATCTATCTTCCTTGCTCTTGGTCCACAATTTTACTTCAGTGTGTCCCTAAAGAACTACCTAAAGACAGTAAATAAGTTTTTGAGATCCATGCATGTATGAGAATTCTATCCTCACAACTGATAATTTGACTTGTAAAGAATTCTAGATTAGAAATCTGTTTTTTTAAGAAAATAATAAAGTATCCCACTTTCACTTAGCACAGTATGACTGATAAGATGCCGGTCTGATATTTATTTCTTTGAAGATGACAAAACTTGTTTTTCCTTGTCAGCTTTCAGAATCATCTCTTCATCCATGAAATCTGATACTTCAGAATAAAATAACATATCTAGAAGATGAGCCTTTGTATTCACTGCACTAACTGGTGAGTCTTTTGGTCTGATGGCTGAAATTAGTACCAGTTGCTAACTCCCATCTCCAAATTCAACTAAAGAGAAACTGAGGAAGTTACAAGGATGTGTGGCTCTCAGAAACCAATCAAAATGATAACAGAAAAGCCCTTCAGAGAAAACTGAAGATTAACTACACCTGGTATGCAGGGTTCACAGAAGTGGCAACTGGAGTTGAATAATCAAAAGTTTCAATAAAAGGACAACTTTCCAAGCTTTAAGAAGAAATTTCATTCATGCATAAAAATGTACTTGCAAATACAAAGCCTCAGTATATCTGCCACATATACACATCAACCTTTTAGAAAAAGTACTAAAATCCGTAGAAAGACAAAGCTGAGAAAGAGATGATGTAAAAGATACAAAAAATTGGGGCTGGGGATTTAGCTTAGCAGCATAAGCACCTGCCTTGCAAGCAGGCGGTCGTGAGTTCGATCCCCAGTACTAATAAAAAGAGAAAAAGGGGAAAAAAAAAAAAAAAACAAGTGGAAAAGATACAAAAAATTAAAGTGATCAGATATCTTGGTGAAGTTTAACACTGTCAAAAAAGGAAAAGAAAAGCTGGGCATGATGCCACACTCTATAATATCAGCTATCTGGGAGGGTGAGGCAGGAAGCACTTAAGTTGAAGGATACCTGAGCAACTTAGCAAGACCCTCTCTCCAAATAAAAAGGAAGGCTGGGGACCTACATCAGTGCAAAGACCTTAGGTTCACTCCCTAGTAGGGCAAAGAAAAAAAGTTAAGTAATATTAGCTAATAATCTTCCATAAGTAAGTGACTGTCACCAAACCACATGTTCAGGATGCTTAGAAATCACCAAGCAAGGTAAAATACACACATACACACCCTCTTCAGTATACTGGTCAAACTACAGAGAACCAAAGACTAATAATTAGGTTCCAACAGAAACTGTGGGGAGTGGCTTAAGCTGGAGATCTATCACATATGTGGGGCTGGATGGAGCAGTGCTCATTTAGAGAACAAGCAGTGCCAGACGCACCCATGTGAACAAGCTACTCCAGCTCCTAGAACATTGAGAGCTGGAGGCAATCCCAGCTAACAGGTTGCTAGGCAGAGGCATGTCATGTGACATCAACCACAAAGTGTATAAATAAACTTCACTTCAATAGCTGAGCAGTTACTTTCCTTCCATCTGGAGAGAGGGCTCCATATAACTTCAACTTTCTGAATTCTGATTCTTTATCTCTCCATCTTCCCATTGTCCCCTCCTTCCAACTTTAAGGGGAACAACTTGCAGCACTGGACACAGCAAGAAACCAAGTAAGCAAAAAGAAACATGAAATAACTATAGTTTTATTTCACTTTTTATGTTTTTTATTTTTGTGCAAGTATCAAACCCAGGGCCTCATGAATGCTAGGTAGGCTATCACTTATTTATGCCCCAGGTCCTAACAAAATCTTTATTTTGTTCACTTTTGAATGGTACTTTCTTTATATAGAGAACTGTAGGTTGACTTTTTTCCTTTTTAACAGTTTTGGAGGCTCCAACAGAAGGTCAGTCACACATATTGCTTTAAGTCACAGGTGGGATTGCTAGATACAAATTTCAAGAAAGCATGTGGCAGAACAAATCGCACCCCAAGGCAGGAAAAAAACAAGAAAAGACATGGCTAGGATCCTACAAGACCCTTTCCATGGAACAACTCAAGGGACCTAAATATCTCCCACAATGCCAGGTGGTGGCACATGTCTATAATCAGAAGGCTGAGGAAGAAAGATCTCCAGGAGTTTGAGACCAGCCCTGGCTAGTGAGATTGTGCCACAAATAAATAAATAAATAAAACTCTACCATAAGACCTAACTGCTTAAAAGTTCTACCTCCCAAAACTGTTGCACTGGGGACCAAATCTTAACATATGGGCCTTTAGGGCATACTGAAGATCCAAACTATAGCAAAGTTTCTGATAAAATTAAAAATATACATATCCTATCACTCAGCAATTCTATTCCTAGGCATGACACAGAATGAAGTACACATGCAATATACCCAAAGACATATACAAATATTACAAGGAGCTTTATTCATAATACCCACAAACTGAAAAGAACATGAAAATGGATTTAAAGGAATAAATAATGTTTAAATTAAATAAAATTTCAAAACAAGAAGAATTTGAAAATAGAAACAAAGCTTTCATAAATGGGGAGGGGGGAAGTTGGAAGGAGCGAAGGGGAGTACGGGAAAAAATAAGAATTAAAACTGTGTTATCCTACAGATACAAATTTCCTATGATGAATGTGATCATTATGTATGGCAAACATGTACCAATTTTTTAAAAAAGTTAAAAAGACATGAGAATGGATTTTAAATTATAATGATGTATTAGTATAATGGCATACTTAATAGATATAAAAAATGAACTAATGACATATAAAACAACACAGATGAATCTTAAAATCATTCTAAGTAAAAGAAGCCCACCAGGCACACACCTGTAATTCTAGCACTCCGACCATTTAGAGTTCAGCAGGTACCCAGGGCTACACAGTGAGTTTAAGAACAGTCTGAATTACATAACGAGACTTGCCTCAAACAAACAAAAAAGCAATTAAAAAAATAAGTAAAAGAAGCCAGATATCAAAAAGCTTATGCTTTAAATTCTTTTGAGGTTCAAATATAGGTCAAACTAATCTATGGTGATAAAAATTAGAATAGCTGCCCAAACTGTGTATGAAAAGAGACAAGGTTATAGGCACAACAGTGAAGGACCATAATCCTAACACTAAGGGAAGACTGAGGCAAGTAAACTGCAAATTCAAGTCTCACTTGGACAATTTAGCAAGACCCTGTTCTTAAAAACTAAATAAAGAAGGAGTTAGGGGTGAGCACAGTGATAGTTTAGCTCTAGATTCCATCACCTAGAACCTAAGAAAAATAAGTAAATAAATAAAAGAGCCAACTGGGAACTTTCTGGAATCATGTTGGACTAGGGTGTTGGAATACATTTGTCAAAATTTACTGAACTATACCCTTAACACCTGTTGTTTCACTCTATGTAAATTACAGTTCAGTTTAAAAGGAAAAGAACTTGCAGCAAGTGTTATACATTTCCTATAGTACAAGCACAGCAGTGCAAACCTTTTCTGTAAGGGACCAAAGAACATTTTAGGTTTTGCAGTCTCTGCTACAACTACTCAGCTCTGCTATTACAATATGAAAGTAACCATAGACAACATAGAAACAAGTATGGCTGTGTTCTTAAAAAAAAAAAAAAACTATTTACAAAAACTGTAATCCCAGAACTCAGGGAGGCTGAGCAGAAGATCACAAATTCAAGTGCCACCTGGCCAGTTTAGTGAGACCTTGTCTCCAAAAGAGGGGAAGGGGGCATTGGTGGTATAGCACCCTTGAGGTTCAATCCTACCAAAAAAACAAAGAAAAAACCTACTTATCAAAATAGGTTGCAAGTTGCATGTGGCCCATGCACTGTAGTTTGCTAAGTCCTGGTGCCGCTAACAAACAAACAGAAAACAAACAGAAAACTAATCTTCTAAATTACCTTAAATATACTATAACGCTGAACTGTTCTTTGCTATTGTGGCAGGCATGATAAAAGTCAAGTATAGTCTTCCTAAATATTACACGAGTATGTCTATAATCAACCAGTCATTTAAAATAGGATAACCTAGTGAAAACGAAAACTTAATCTGGAAGACCAAAATAACCAGGAAATACCTGAATTTAAGATAAACCAAGCAATCACAAGTATAAGCTGGAAATTCAAAAATACTTTGGGCCCAGGGCAGTGGCTCAATGGTAAAGTGTTTGCTTAGTACAGTGATGGGCGCCTTTTAGTTTTCAATAATAACAAACAGCCACTGAGGCATATATGTCATAGGTTCACTGCCACTGGCCTCACACTCCTGAGGCTCTGGATTTGTTCTGGAGCACCGCAATAGTAATTAATTAATTAACTCATCTTGGCACAGAACAAAAAGCTGCCACATGAAATGCCGATACTTTGTTTTATCTAATATAATAAAGTTTCAGAAACATGTATAGTATCAATCACCTGATTGTTTCTTCATTTAGAAGAATTTGGTGTGGGGGGGGGGTACAGTTTAGCGACACAGCACTTCTCAGGAAACTGCAAGGTCCTGATTTCAATTTCCAGTGCCAAAAAGTAAGTAAATAAAAGAATTCAAAATTAAGGGTACCAATTACTTCTGTTTTCTAATAAGTACTTCAAAATACACAGAGGCCCACCTGGACAACTTAGCTAATTTGAAGCCAGTCTGGACTACGGCCCAGCATTCAGGAGGCTCAGGTAGGATGACTGCCATGAGTTCCAGGCCTGCCTCGGCTACATAGTGCGTTCAAGGCCAGCCTGAATTATGTAGTGAGACTGTCTTAATCCTACCAAAAAACACCTCATCTTAAAAAAGGAAAAAAGAGGCTGGGGATTTAGCTCAGCGGCATAAGTGCCTGCCTTGCAAGCAGGCAGTCATGAGTTCGATCCCTGGTACCGAAAAAGAAAAAAAAAGGTGGGGGACTGGCCAACAATATGAACATATTTAATGACAACTACCAAAAGCTGATTTTCTTAATTTGGGTAGGCTTCAAAGTTTATACCACAAGAACAGCCAGGGTGTACACCTAAATGTAACATAGTATGTCCTAAACTGAATGATATATAGAAAATAGAAGAACAGAAAAAACACTAGCAAAATCAGAAGGCTTGGATTCTGGTATAAATCTACCGCACATCCAGCTGTATAACAATCTGACACTAATTCATCATTTTTAAGAGATTACAACATATCAGATATTGGACACATAGTGGTGAAAAAAATATCAAGCTGGGCATTGATGGCACATACCTGTAATTACAGCTCCTAGGAGGCTGAGGCCAGGAGGCTCTCAAAGTCTGAGGCCAGCCTCAACTGAGCAGTGAAACCCTATCTCAAGAAACTAAAACTAACTAACTAAATCCTTATCTTTGGAGTATCGCTAGTTCAGTATCAGCCTGACAATTTAGCAAAACCACATCTCAAAATAAATTCTAAAAGGCTGGAAATATACCTTTATGGCAGAGTAACTGTCTAGCATGTATGAAGCCCTGGATTCAATCCCCAATACCACTTTTTAAAAGTCTGCTTAACATAATTCCCGATCACTTAATCTCTAAAAACAACTTGATTTTCTTCCTTAGCTAAAATAATGGATTTTATACGTAAACGAAATGCTGTATTACTCTCCTGAATCTAGGAAATAAATTTATGGAGTATAACCTGAAATTCATTCTTGCCATTCAATGTATCATCAATGTATCAACCAAGCAAATAGAAGGGAAAAAAAAACAGGAAGTAACTACTGGTTTATCTTTCACACAATCAAGATGAAATATGAGCTTTATTGGTTTCTTATTTGGTTACAACTTCCTTGAATGGAATCCAAGAAAAAACAATTGTATGAGAAACACCTCATAATGGAATAACTCTGTAGCACATTTCCAGTATTAAGTCTACAAAAACATAGATTACCTACTAAATCAACCAATGAGTTTATCTTCTCCGTAGAGTAGTTATATTTCCAAAGTGCTTGCTAGAAAACATGTAGTCAGAAAGCCAAACATGGTTCCTGTTCCTAACATTTCAATTTTCTTTCACTTTGTAATGGATTTATCTTCCCCATAAGAAATTAAGATTGGCAGGTGTTTTCAGTATTAACTGCCTAACTCTTAAATGGTAATCTTTTAAAATGTCTCACATATTTGTTTTTACAAATTAAAACTAAGACCAAAACAGCACTGAATGTCCCTTCTTTCACAGGCACCTAGAGACACTAAAAGTAATCACAGGAATAGCTGATCCTGTAGTTTCTCATCTCTAGGTATCATTCTAAAATGAAAAACTGATTGACCAAAAATTAATGTGTATGGAACTGCTCCATTTATTTCCAATTCATAAATATATTCAAAGTTTGCCAAAGCAAGTCAATTCCACTATAGTTTCCCTTTATACTAATCTTTGGCATCCTAGGCCAGTCTTAAATGCTGCCTGTTATATTTATGCTTATTTTTGTGGTACCTCAAAAATATAACCACCATCATGAAGTCGATAAATTCAAATGAAGCAGAAGCATGGATATACTCAGCAAGATAATGTACAGAGATGGTGAGTGATAGGATATATTTGCTCTTGCAGCACATGAACTAAAAAGTGAACTAAAAAAAAAAGTGAACTAAAGCAGAACAACTTTAGATGAATCTATATTTTAAATTTATACAACATAAACATGATGAATTTCTATTTTGTACAGTATCCCACTGTTTCATGTCCTTGAACAACATTTAACTCAACTATTAGATAAACAATTACTAAAGGAAATGTTAAAGCACCCAGTTATATTTTTTTAATTTTTTTTTCAGTACCGGGGATCAAACTCACGACCATGCGCTTGCAAAGCAGGCACTTATGCCGCTGAGCTAAATCCCCAGCTCAGAGCACCCAGTTATACATTAAAAGCCTCATTCTGATAAATACTATTTAGTTTATATTTTTTAATCCATTAAATGAGAAGACTTGATAAAATAAAATGGTCCATAGCTTAGATAAATCATTAGTATAAATTACTAATTATTCAGCTCTCCATCTGTTCATCTTTTGAACCAGCTATCAACTAGGTGTAATGAAGGGAAAAAAAAAGGTAAAACTTTGGAACCAGGAAGACATGAATTTGAACACTAGTGTGCCATAACATGTACACAAACTTTCAAAAGTTATTTTTTCATCTCTAAAAGGGAATTTTTAACTACCTACTTTGAGGGAGTGTTACAACTAGTAAAGATACACATAAAACATATGGCAAAAACCAGGCATGGCAGTGCATGCCTATAATCCCAGCACTCAGAGGCAGAGCCAGGATGACTGCTGCAAGGTCAAGGCCAGCATGAACTACACAGCAAGTTCAAGCTAGTCTGAACTACATAACAAGACCCTGTCTCAAAAAAAAAAAAAAAAAAAAAAATATATATATATATATATATATATATATGGCACATAGTAGGAGCTGAGGAAATACTGATTATTTTATTATTCATAAGTATATACACAAAAGAAGGTATAAAAAAAGATACAGAGATAAATCAGGATTACATTTAACTGTTAAAATACCCCGACAGTAAAAAAAACAAAAACAAGCAAAAAACCCTGACAGTTCAAGTCAAATTTTGAGCTCAATTTTTCATATAAATATCTCCCATTTATGTATCTCCTCTCCCTCCTCAATATTTTTCAAATTACTGACTGGCATGATTACATCTAGGATTCTAAATGAAACAAAGCCAGTGCATAGGTTTTATAGAAATACAAAATACATGCATATATATATATATATATATATATATATGAAAAATATATACTGGACACAGTGGTATTTGCCTGTAATTCCACCACTCTGGGAGACTGAGGCAGGAGTACTGCAAGTTTAAGGCTAGCCTTGGCAATTTACCAACTTGGTGAGAACCTGTTCTCAAAAAAAAAAAATTTTTTTTCCAAAGGGTAGAGATGTAGCTCAATGTGAGGCCCCTGGGTTTCATCCCCAGTACTGTAAAAAACAAACAAGAAAGGACATGGTACAAAGATAAATCATAGCCTATGTCATACTTATTTGTCAAAAAGGAAAAAAGAGACACCTTGATAGTACAAATCAAATCTCAAGCTCAATTTATTTTTTACAATCTGTGTAGGAGATAATACTACAGCTCCTCCTTCAAGTACATAAAATTCAAAATTAGCTATCCTATACTTACATGAGAATTTAGTAAAAATGAAAAATTACTACCATATAGTGCAACAGACCATATTATGAATAGGTGAGATGTCTTCACCACTGAAAAATGACAAAACTAAGATACAAAAATGATTATGAAAGGATAGTAAAAGATTCCTACCTTTATACCGACTGCTATAAGATCTGTAACAACACTGTATGGAAAAAGTAAAAAGAGAAATGGAAAACAAAGTTAGAGAACAAGTTTTAAAAGACAGAGACAGTAAGATCAAAGAAAAAACAGAAAAGCATTGTAACAACAAATAATGAAAACAAAAATGTAGCTGTGAAATGTTAATACAAAGAAAAATGATGGAACAGTCTAGTAACAGCAGTATAAAAGCAAAGCCTCAATAGTAATGTAAGAAACAATAAATTGTTTTTCAAGTTTTAGATAAATATTGTTCATTTACCTCAGTTTAACGAATGCAAGACAAATCACTAAATTTCGTTTTTTATTAATATATGTTTGCAATATATAATAAATAATTTCATCTTGGGAAAACGGTACACAGATACATTGCACCTTAACACTTTTTCCCTTCCTCTCCTCTCCCTCCTCAACATTTGATCTTTCAAATCACTGGTATGATCACATCTAAAATTCTAAATGAAACAAAACCAGTGCTCAGGTTTTATAGAAATACAAAGCCTTTTGCGTATCTAAATTTACCATCCCAAACTGCTTACCAAAATGAAGTTAAAACATTTCCCCTAAACTAAAATAAACATCAAATTTCAGACATCAATTTTTTCAAAAAGATTTGCTTAAAAAAAATTTCTACCATGTCAAAACTAAGTAGAAAATTATTCTTCTGAGGAAAAACATGAACAGTCACACCCACAAAAAACAGTTGGGATTTGAGGAGTAACTATACTGGTATGTTGACCTGTGGCTTGTTTTTCTAACCAAAATAAAGGAAAAGGTCCTTCGTTAGGCTGGAGGAAAAAATGAAAAAATTTTTAAAAATCCTAGCCAGGCATGGTGGTGCATGCCTGTAATTCTAGCAATCCAGGAGGTGAAAGCAGGAGGACTGCAAGTTTGAGTCTCATCTGGATAATTTAGCAATCTAAAGAGACTCTGTTGCAAAATAAAAAAAATTTTTTAAATGGCTAGGGATGTAGATTTGTACGAAGGCTCCGGGTTCAATGCCCAGTAGCAACACAAACGAAAGTTTTTCTCCATATATTCGAAAAGAAAATTACAAAAATTCTACACATTTATAATCTCTACTATTTCATAAAAGACAAATATATGACTCTGGATTAAGTGACAAATTTAATTGTTTATTTCCCTTTGTAGAATTCTAAATCTTGAAACTCATGTTTCCAAAATTTAAGCATGATTTTAGAAAACTTTTCTGCGTAAAAAACAAAAATGTGTAGGCAGTATCATTATGGGCCCTGATATAAAGAGTAAGTCACGCTCCCACTTGAACTCCCAAATAAAACTTACCTTCCAGCTCCTATATCACCACCCTCCATATTTAAACCAGTTATCTCAATCTTAGCTTTAAAAAACACAAATAAGGCAAAGGGAAAGTTAACTTCTTAAACACGTCAATGAAGTTTGCACTTCAAAGATGTCCAAGTCACAAAACCTAAGCGTTCCCTTGATTGTAAGCACAAATTTTGACACAAAAAGCTAGTCTGCTTCCATACCTAAAATCCAACTTCCTAAACACAAGTCACTAAATACACTGAAATACTGTACTAACTTCACAGACTTCCTGAACTTAAATAATGGCATAACATAAATCATTAAAATAGCAAAACCGTGCACACATACCAACTATAACTGAATAAGGTAATGTGAATTAAGTCTTCAACAATGCTCCCAGAGGAGCTTCAAGTCAACAAAAAACAGCTTTTTACAAAGTACTTTAAGAACCACAACCATAAACAAAACCTAAAACTGTTCTTTGATGTCTGTACCTCTGCAATCTGCAGTCAAATGTGTTAATTCACTTATACTTAATATTGTGAAACGAAAATAAATGCAGTGAAGGCAAAAACTGTTGGAAGACAGTGTGTCCACACACCCTGTAACAATCATCCACTATGTGGCAACACATTAACTGGCTTTTACTTTTAAACCAACTTCTATATATTCCACAAAGGAGATTTACAGAATCTTGTCATGGAAACTACTAGCAGGCCAAATAAAAACTCAAAGCATAGTGGGAATAAAGAAGTGGATCTGTAATATCTAATAGAACTGTAGACTTTTAAAGACCTTCATGAACACAAGACCTCTTAATTCACCAAGCCTCTTCAATAACTGCTTTAATCATAAAAATACATTAAGTACCACCCCATAAACGCATTCATCATTAAAACATATCAAGTCTCACCTTCACATAGCCCAGAAAAATGTTTATGCTCTAGCGAGGATTTTAAATCTTTTTATTTTGGACACAGACCCCCGTTTAATTTCTGAGTACCTGAAACCTCCCGGGAAATTACACTTACACTACATTTTATAAGCCCGGCAGAGAATTCACGAAGTTTCTCGGGGGTGGGAGTAGGCGGAGGAAGGAAAGGTTCACGGTCTCCAAGTGCAGAAGCCTGGTGCGCAGGACTAAGACATCTCTTAGCCCCAGTCCAGAGACCTCGACGGTCCCCCGAGGACGCGCGGGGACGCAGTTCGGGACCCGGTCTCCGCCCAGACCTGCAGCGCCGCGCGCAATGAGCGTCCCCACTCGGCGGCGGCCACTCACTCGCCCGGCCGCGGGGAGCGCCGCGCCGCCCGCCCCACCCCGCCGGTAAACAGCACCTCCCAAGCCGGAGCACGCGCGCCGCCCCCGCCTCCCCCAGCGCCGCGCACCATTTTCTGAGAGGAAGTGTCGAGAGACCGCCCGGCTACTGGAGTCGGGCGCGCAGGGCGGACCCCTGCGCCAACGGCCGGACAGAGCTTCCCTCCGCTTCCCGGTGTGTGCCGTGAGGGTGTGAAGGGGCGGACATGACGGGGGTGCAGCGTGCAGGAAGAAGCGGCTCCAGCCGACGGCGCCTCCGTGATGCGGGGATCCCCACCAAGCGCCCGGAAGCCCCGCCGTCGGGCTCGACCGGGGCTGCTCCGAAAGCCAACGGCTCCCCGGCCTCGGCGAGTCCGGCCGCGAGCAGAGAGGAAGCGGGGCCGGCGCAGCCCACTGCGGCCGCCTTGCACTTACCCATCCATGGCCCAGATCGAAGAGCACAACTGACGGGCTCGCCGCCAGCGCAGGAAGCAGGCGGCGGCAGCTGGGTGGCTTCGGGCACCGGCGAGCGGCGCCTCTCCGGAGCCCCGGCCGGTCGGAGGTGGAAGGAAGAGTGGGAAACAGGGGCGGGGACCGAGCACGCTCCCGCCACCACCGCGCCCCCGCCTTCCCAGCCCGCGAGCGCGTCCCCGCCTCGCCTGGCTCCACCCCCTCAGCGTCGACGCCCTCCCTCGGGTCCCGCCCCTGCGCTCCTGCCCACCCTCGGCTCGGCTCCAAGGCGCCCTCTTCCCGCCGGCTGCGCCGCGCCCCGCCTTCTAGCCCACCTCTCTGCGCGCGTGCGCGCCCCCACCCTCGCGCCGGCGTTCGCGGGAGCGCGCGCCTTGTGTTTCGCGCTCGGGTGCCCGCCCTCTCGCGGCCCCGCGGGCCTTCCGGCTTCGCGTCCAGGGGCGGCCAGACTTCAACACTTCCCCCTGCTGGCGGGAAGAGCTTTGGGACTCGACTCCGGGGAGTAGGTAGGAGTGTCCCGCCGAAGCCCCGGGTCCCTGGGTGGACGGCGTTGTCGGCGGCATGCAGGAGTCGGGCGCTGGCAGTGGTCTCCGGAGCTTTGGGCCCCGCAGTCGAGCGACTCAGATTCAAGGCCGTGGTGGGGGCGACCCCTCGCGTGCGCCGAACCGGACCCTCCAGTGGAGTTCGACCGCTGGGCCCCGCACTAGGCTGATACGTGTGGTTGGAAAGAGAAAGAGCTGGCAGAGACTGCCCTGAACTGGAGACATTGTCGTTTTTATTCAGTTTGAGTCTCAAGGCTTTTCTGCTCAACGATCTGAGATTGAATTCACATGAAACTTTCATTGCATAAATATGGTAATGGCCATTGTATGCCAGCAGTTTATAATTTACTCATCCTTCCGGGGGCGGGGGTTGGCTGGTACAGAGAGACACGACTTCTAGGAAAGGATTATTATCGGTTCTCAGATAAACGTACACGAGTAGAGTGATTTATCCTGTGTCACAGCCAGGAAACGTTTGCAACAAAATCCTTTGGTGTAAGCAAAAATATATATATTTACTATATATGTAAAGTAGCTATGATTTTCTATATAAAATATTTATCTATATATAGAGTGTAACGTGACAGCACGCAGGGTTTTTTTCCCCCGCTTTTCTAGTCAGACTAGTTGGCTGAAGTTGAAATGTTTTACAGTTCGCAGATCGCCAACATGAGAGCCTATCCTCAACGAAAATTGTAACCTGCTCGCAAAAATTTTAACCCCACAATTGGAAAAACAAGTTGCAACTACAACTATCTGCCCTTGCTGGTTTCCTGCTTTTAAATAAGTGGGTGCAAGCCACATCTAGTGGTTAATGCCTATAGTCCCAGTACTTGGGAGGCTGAGGTAAGAGGATCCCTGTGAGTGGGAGGCCAGCTTGAACTGCAAAATGAAACTGTCTCAAAAAGACAATAAATTAATTCATTAAGTAGGTGCTACTAAAAACGTTTAACTTAAAGGCTCCTGTTACTCTTTATTATTTACTGTATGCCAGGCACTGTAGAGATACATAACAAAATCAGGTTCTGGTCTTCATGGTTGAATGGATTCCTCAGTCAGTTTGTGTCTTTTTTTTTAACCAAAGACAATTTTCAAATACAGTAGCTAGGGTATCTAATTCAGTGAGGGCTTTTTGTAGTACTATGTATCTAAGCTCACTCCCTCCTTCCAAAATGTCTTGGGTGTTAAGTTCAAATTTCAGTTACATTTGTAAACACTGCCTCCCTTCATTGCCAAATGGAATTTTAAAATAACAAGATAAGTAGCTGATGCAGTCTTTTCGTTGCTGCAGGTGAGATAATTCTGTTGATGAAATTTCTTGTTTTTAGATGTGCAATTAGTATATAAATGCTCATGTTGAAAATGTAAACAACATTAATGTTAAGTTTTTCACTCTGGAAGGCAGAGGAAGAAAGATCACATCGAATGTTTGAGCCTGGGCAGTTTAATAACTTACCAAGACCCTAAAATAAAACATTTTTAAAGTTCCCCTCCAAAGTTTTTATTTTTCTTCCCAAACCATGATAACCACTAACAATTTGGTGTGCAGCCTTTTTAGACCTGTCTTCTTTATTTTTTCAGTATGGTTCTTTCAGTCTATTCTTTTAAATACTGCATAATATTTCACAATTTATATGCCACCTTTTCCGAAATTGTGGAAATTTGCATTATTCCTATTCAGTGTAACAGTGTTGCAGAAAGCATGTATATTTGAACACCTATGTGCACCACCTGATTATGTATGAGGAATAGATTACTAGAAGTAGAGCTGTAGAACAAAGGGTATAACAGGCTCCTCAGATTTTATAAACACTGTGTTCCCAAAATGATTCAAAATAGACCATATCAATTTACTTATTTTAAAAAAAAAAAGCACACTTGTAGTCCCAGCACTCTGAGAGACTGAGATAGGAGAGTCACAAGTTCAAGCTCATTCTAGGCAATTTAGTGAGCCTTTGCCTCAAAATTCAAAATTAGAAGAAGGCTGGGGGTATAGCTGAGTGCAAAGACCTTGGGTTTAATCCCTACTAAGGAAAGAAAAAAGAAAAAGTTATGTCTCAGCCCTATTCCTTAATTAATATAACAAATATCATTTTTTTAAAACAATGAAATATGTTTGAAACTCATTTTCCATACTGACAGTCATCCTCGAATGTCTGCAGTGTAAAGACAATGTACCTGAATAAATAAAATTAACAAAACTACAAATGTACAAAACATTCAGGGCCTACTTTATAGTACAGCCCTAGATAAAAGTTTACAACAAAAAAACAATACGTTCTCTAGGCCCTAAATTCAAAGAATTTATGGATTGACTCTTGAGTTTGTGATTGAAACAGTGTTTCTTCAAGGCTGAAATTTAGAATTGCCTAGTTATTCCAATAACCTGCATAATAATATGGATGAGGGTTGGCTTAATGTCACTTCAGCAGAAGTTTATGAATTTCTGGGATAGTCAGGTATTATCCATGTGATCTTGGCATGTAAACTTTGTGTTTGGTATACTGGCTACTTTATGTTAAAGAGGCTTTATACTTTGAAAAGAAAGTTCTAAGTAATTGTTTATAAACTTAATATTTTTTATCTTTCTTGTGTTTTTTTTTCCTGATTTGCCTAAGAAATTTTCCTGAAATACCTTTATCTGATAAAAGATACACCACATTTAGTACTGTTTGAACAAAATGTAACCTTTGCACATGTGCCTTAAACTATTCCAGTATGTAGTGGTTAATATTTAATCAACATTTACCCTATTCACGTTTACAGGTGAGGCTTCTTAACACAAAGTAATAACAACATGCCAAGACATAATCAAAAATAACTCCAGCCACTAGGAGAATCTGAGAATGTCAACATTTTAATACCATTTTATCCCACAACAGATACAAAATCATAGTCACTAACATGGGTTCCCTAAGATAGAAACCTCTAAAGTCGGGGGGGGGGGGCAATATAAAAAGGTTACATGCTGTATAATTCCATAACGTCCTCAATTTGACAAAATTATAAAGAAGGGGAAAAGGTGAGTGGTTGCAAGAGATTAAGAACAGGGTGGGAAGGAGTGTAGGGGACGTGAATGGCTGCATTTATAAAGGACTAGCACGTCAAGGGAGATGTTTGTAATAAAACCATTCTGAATCTAACAACTATGAGGCTGATTATGCAAATCTGTACATGATAAAATTGCATGAATCTTTAGACAAAGTGCATGTAAAATGGCAAGATCTGAAGATTCATGGGTTGCACTGAGGGTAGAAGAAATAAATGGATGGAAAGAAAATGAGGAAAGTCCTAATTTTAAAATTGTACTTTTAAGAAAACTGCAACTGCAGGACACAGAGTTACCCAATGTTATCCATATCTGTACTTCATATCTACTTTAGGCATGTTTGTGCTCTCAAAGCTTTTTTCTTCCAGCCTCATCACACTCAAAACCCATAAATTAACCTACCTGATAAAGTAAACAGCAGAAATTCGACTTTAGAATGAAGAAACAGATTCAAAATGTTCAAAGAATGTTTTCAGGCAAAATATCTGTATCACATATCTTAAGGGATACCTCCAAGAACACATATAAACCCTCAATCTCAGCTCATAATGCAGCTCTTTCTTGAGGGCTCACATTCCATTGTCTCTGAATGTGTACTTCTTTAACTCTTCCTAGTATAATATAAGTATGCCTCTCACTGATACATCTTAAAATTGTTTTTCTGTGATAAAAGTCAAGTGCCTATTTGAGCCAGGTGTGGTAGTGTACTCCTATAATCCCAGCCCTTGGGGAGGCTGAGTCAGGAGGATGGCAAATTGGAGGGGGCGGTTAATTTAGTGATTTGGGGAGAGCCTGTCTCAAGATTTTAAAAAATTAGAAACCTACTTGGCAGATGAGTTGAGGGCCTTATCTCCTCTTTGGAGGAACTCCTCAGACTTGTGACCACCCATGTTATTGTCCTGGTTTTGATAGTATATTGTAGTTATTACTAGGAAAGTGTTGTTGGAGGAAAGTGACCAGAGGGTACACAGGACCTCTTTGTGCTATTTTTTAAAACTTCACATGAATCTACAATTTTTTCAAAATTGATAAAAAACAAATCTTGTCTGAGCATTTCCTTACTGTTTGTTATCTATTCAATACATGAGCAATAACAATATTCAGAGGCCTAAAAAAATGTAGGATTTTAATTCATATTTTCCAGGCTACATCACGTGGGTAGTGAGACAGGGTTATGATAGCTGACACACACCAAGTCTAACAGGCTGCCTATTCGGGTGAATTATGAGCCTTTCTTCCAAGTCCTTCCCAGCTACTTGAGAAGGTGGCATAAAAGTGTCTCTTGTAGGCTCACTGACCTCTCAGCTTCCATGACTCATACCAACTTTTCTCATCCCATCATGGCCCTCTTGTAAGCATCTCCACATTGAAGCTCCTCACATGCCCAAGACTCATGAGTCCATACACAAAGTGCTGTTTGCTCTCATTGACCTATAATTCAGGTTTCTAGCCCATGCCAAAGTTGCATTGGACTTTCTGGAGAACTTTTTCTGAAAATAATTCCTTTTCCTTCTCTTTTTGTCATAGTAAATCACCCAAGTCCCAATGTCTTGCAGAGTTGTTTTTTGAGACAAGATCTCTGTTTTCCAAGCTGGTCTCAAACTCATGGTCCTACTTCTCTAGCCTCCCAAACAGCTGAGGATTACAAGCATTTGCCACTGTGCCTGACTGTCTCCCAAAGATTTATGGGGCAAAGGGATTGAGGAAAGAAAGGGAAATCGTTGGGAAAGGGTTTTTAAAAAGAATCATGTTGTATTATGTATACATACCTGGCCTCTAAGGTGAATGTAAACTTCATGTATTGCAAACAAGTACTAATAAAATAGAAAAAAATAAAAATGTGCAGAGGTTTTTTCCTAAACTGGGCAGAGTGAGTGATGTCCATAATTCTAGCACTCTGGGACACTAAAGCAGGAGGATCACAAGCTCAGGCACAATCCAGGCAATTTTGCAACACTCTGTTTCTATAAATACAAATAAACCAAGAACTGGGAATGTAAAGGACTGAGTTCAACCCCCAGTACCACAAAAAATAAAACAAAACAAAAAAAATGGAGCTTTTTATTTTTATTCAGAGAAAGGCCTCTTTTAGAATCTAGGTATGAATTCATGGTTGTGAGCCAAAGAACAACCTAAGAAAATACTACAGTACTTTAAGATTATCATTCATCCTAGTGGCAATCTCTTATTCTTAAAATGGGGACCCCTATCCTCTACCTTGAGGATGAATTCTTAAAGTAGATGTCTCTGGGGTCAGTCATCAACCCAAGCCATTAGAGGATTAGAGAGTTTGAACTTTCAGCCCACCTATGAACCACCAGGAAAGGAGAGTTGGAACTCCATTCCACACAAGGAGTGTGAACATTATGTACTATAAACCTATTAAGAAAGAAAATGATCTGAAATAGGGCACATGGGAGGGTAGAGATTAAACTATAAAACCTCTTACGGCAGGTGCTGTAGCTAAGACCCCAGGTTCAATCCCCAGAAACCAAAGAAACAAAACTCTTGAACAACCAGGTTTGACAAACTTCCAGATTGCTGAACACATGGTGGTTCTTGGGAGTTGTGCCCAAGGAAGGCACCACGCTCATACCTTGCCCTAGGCATCTCTTCCATCTGGTTGTTCTAAGGTGTATCCTATACATTTATATAACAAACCCTGAGAAGTAAAAGTATGTTGAGTTCTGCAAAAAATTCCAGAAAATTACTGAACCAAAGGAGGGTTTTGTGGGATCTTCCAGTGTATAGTCAGTGCTCAGAAGCAAAATTCTAAACTAGGTAGACAGGGTCAGAATTTAATTGAATTACAAGACATGCAGTTCCCAATCAGTGTCTGCTGAAGAATTGTTTGGTGGGGAGAAAAGGGTTCTCTACACAGCAGGTCACAGATGTGTCCTGTGTTGTGTTAGAGGATTGAGAAACTGTTTTCCTCAAGTGTTTGGCAGTGCTACAGATCAAACCCAGGTCTAAGCACACCCATTACCTTTGGGCTACATCCCTAGTACTTCCTTAAGTGTTTTTTTTTAATTTGTTTTTTGTTATAGTTGTTATTGCAGCAGTTGGAATCAAATCCAGGGCCTTCTTATTGAGCTACAGGCCCCCAGAATCCTGGAATTACCTGTGTCAGCTTGCTTGTGTTATTTTTTATTAATAACTGCTTGGAATCCACAATGATTACATTAATTGTGGCGAGGTGGAATCTGTACATAGCACATCTTCATGTTTGTTTTTAAATGTATGTAGTATTTAAAAGAATTTTACAGTTTTAAATAAACATTTTAGAGCAATTATAAATTTACAGAAAACATTTAAATATTATAGGGTTCTTATGTGCCCTTTACCCACTTTTTTGTCATTATTACCACCTTACATTAGGAAAATACATTTGGTACATTTAAAGAATCAACACTGCCCTAGAGATGAAGCTCAGAGGTACTCATAGTTTGTAGAAATTTCAGTCCATAGTTGTCTGGTTCTAAGGCAGGGCAGCAAGGCAGAGGGGCGTGGTAGAGGAGAAACAGTTCATGGCATTGGTAGGCAGGAGGCAGCTAGACTTTCTTCTTCTTCCTCTTTTTATTCTATCCAGGCCACAAGCATATTGTTTGGTGTCACCCAAATCCAGGGTGGGTCTTCTTTAGTAAACCTATCCTCCACACCCAAAACTTTGCTAAGCTGATTATTGGGCTACTCCAGTATCACATACCCATGATCCAGGACCACAGATCCATAATCAAGTCTGAAAGAATCCCACTGATACCATCCTGAGCAGAAACTCCTCTAAACTACCACCTGAGGGCTCATAACATTATCAACCCTGCTACTGATAGCAACCACTGCTCCATGTGCTTTCCCAAATCTTGTCCTTGGGCAACCATTATAGCTTGTGCTCTCTCAAGCCTTGATCTTGGCAGGTAGCTACAACCCTCTTTCACTGAACTAACCCCTCCTATTGCCCTTATTTCCTGTATAACAGTGGATGGTCTGTTCTCTAGTGCCAGAATGGTCTTCTCAGGTTAGTCCTGAAACCTGTGCTGTTGAGCTTGTACCTCTGTTTTTTCTCCTTTTTTTTCTACTACAGTCACATTCCAAAAGCCCTACCTATGAGTACATGAAGATATGGGGGAATATCTAGACATAAGATATAACATTCTGTCCCTGGCCCCTGACAGACTTATGTACATTACTTTATATAAAATGCATTTAGTTCCTAAAAGTTGCCTTAGAGAAATACTAAGAATTTCAGCATTGCTGAGAAGTCCAAGTCCAAATTCTCCTTTGAGGTTTCAGGCAAATTCTTAGCAAAGAAGTCCTGCAAAAATTAAAAGAAAATTAACACTTCCAGCACACAGTGGCACAAGAAAAATGTCATTCCAAAAGGTAGACATAGGGGTATAGAAAGAATTGGGACCAAAGCAAGGCCAAAACTTAAACATTAAATCTCATACATCCATGCCCAGCATTCAGGGCAATCTGTGGCAAGATGTGAACTTCAAACGGCTTGGGTGGTCCTGCCCCCATGGTACTGCCAGTGGCTATAGCCCTCATGGCTTCTTGCTTGGGTAGATTTTGCTCACTCCATGTGGTTTTCTTCAGACAATCTATGTCTCTAACTTCTCTGACTTTCTGGGGTCTCCATTGGAATTTCTGCTTTACACTCACAGTTTTATATATTGCCTCTCAGGGGGACACTGCCTGGGTTCCCAGGCCACCTTCTAAAATCTAGGTGAAAGCTTTCCTGATTCTGAATTTCTTACATTCTGTATACACCTAAAACCAGCACCACATGGTCTGCAGCTGCTGGAGTGGTAACCAGGACTCTTCCTCTCCTGGGCAGCATACAGAGGTGCATGGCAGAAGAGTCCAATACCTGGACGGTTGATTACTATGAACACAATCCAGAGCAACAAATTCTCTAGGGCTTTGTCTTTCTGGAACATGGTGCCCTGCCACTCTTCGTTTCACCCTTACAACCTTAAAAATCTAAAAGACAGAGCCCTGCTTTCTTGTGATGCCATCTATTCCATTATTGTGTTCCAAAGTACTTGGCTTTTTAATGCTACTCTTTTCAGCAGCCTAGTTCTCCTCTGCTCTACCTTTGCAGGCCAGGACTTTATCTGAGCTTACTTTCTGGCCAAATTCAAAACTTTTTGAATCATTCTGCTAGACTGATTTTTTTTTTTTTTTTATCGAACATCAAACTCAAGACCTCATACTTACTAGACAAGCACTTAAGCCAGTGAGCTAAATGCCCTGCCCTGGACTGTTTGCCCTTAATTCTTAAGGTACAGTTGGCTAAAAGCCCTCAACAGGAGCCATGCCACTGCCTCAGCATTAGTCTGCCTTAAAATTTCTTCCATCATAATAATTATTCTACTGCCTTTAATCTGCAGTGTTTCTGTACATGAAGAAAATAAAGAGAAATTTTCTACCAAAACATAGCACACATGGCCTGGAGTCCAATTGCCTATGTAATCCTTGTTCTTAACTAAAATCTGAGTCTTACAGGCTGCATTTCTATCAGCATTCTGCTCTTCTGAGAGCCAATGAGAATCTCTCACCAAGCCTGGTTTACAGCATTCCAAGGCTGCTTCTTAGCGAATGATATCTCCAAACCTTTCCAAATTCTTCCTGCAAGCCAATTCCAAAGGCTTTTGACCCACATGTCCAGGTAGCATCCTAGAAACGACGCCACTTCTCTGATACCTAAATTCATCCTAGTTACCTTCATTCCTGGGACAAAATATCAATATCCAAAAGTTAAAGGAGAAAATGTTTCTTTTAACTCACAGGTTTGAGAGGTTTGAATCTGTAACTGACTGGTTCCAAGGCAGCATAGCCGAGGGTCATGGCAGGAGAGAAACAGTCCATGGCATGGCAGGCAGGAGGCAGCATGTGGGAATCAAGAGAATAGAAGGGATATATATATATATATATATACCCTTCCAGTGCACACTTGCCTTTTCTCACCAGGTTTCACATACCAACATCACGCCCAGCTACAAACCCAGTCAGTGGGTTAACTCAGTATCACACACCTGTAGTCTAGTCACCTCCTCAAAGCCCCACTTAGGACCACATGAGACTGGGGAGGGGAGCATATCTAGATATGTCATAACAACACTTTATTAAGATTTCTTTCATTTTTGCCTAATAGTGTTTTTCTACTCCCCAGATCCCATTCAAGATATCCCAGTGCATTAAATCATCATGCCCTTTTAGGATCTTCTTGGCTGTAATAATTTCTTTGACTTTGATGGTTTTGAACAATATTATGTATTTTGTAGAATGTTCTTCAGCTGAAATGTGTCTGGGTTTTTTGGGTCCATAAAGATATCAAAACTACATATTATGGGGCCTGGGGATTTAGATAAAAAATATAAGCACCTACCTTACAAGTGTGTGGTCATGAGTTTGATCCCTGGTACCAAAACAAAAAACAAAAAAACTACATTATTATTAGCCAAGCATGGTGGTGCATGCCTGTAATACCAGCACTTGGTAGGCGGAGGCAGGAGGATCGCTGTGAGTTTGAGGTCAGCCTGGGCTAAATAGCAAGTTCAAGGCCAGTCTGAGCTACATAGCAAAACCCTGTTTTAAAGAACAAACAAACAATGACAAACAACTACACATTGTTGACATTACTCTTTATAGCTGATGTTGTAAGGGCATAATTATATGATTAATAAAGACAGTTATAAAATAATAAACATATGGATTTGTCAATAATAAGTCAAATTCACATAGTAGCCTCTGTCTATGCTCCTGCTGCCTGTCACATAAACACCCTGCTGATTTGATCAGCCTTTGACTGTCTGGGTCCAGGTGTCTTTCTTCTGATAATGTGATGGGCCAATTTGACTCTTCTCAGTTTATGTTCCTTCACTAAGAAAATATACTGCTTCTAAATGGCTTCATGGACTTTGATTGGAGCTAAGTAACCCAGTCAAGGATACTTTTTAACTCTGCTTGCTCTGTTTGAACCCCCTTTCCTCATCCCCAGGATGTTCTTATGTTATGACATTCAATTTCTTTTAAACAAATATATTTAGAGTTAGTTTTCCTAACAATATATGACTTAATTCAATTCATATAATCAATCTGTAATGTCTTGTATTTCCTGCTTGTAACAATATTTAAACTGGACTCAAAACTGGCTCTTTGCTTGTTTGATCTGGGCTAGTTTCCAGTAGCCTGCTAGTATAATAAACTGTTATATTCTAATCCTGTAGTACAAAGAGTCTTCCATTTGGTTTGATACTGGTTTTTCTGTAACAATATGAACCTTCAATACCTGATTGAGATAGTAGTGTTTGTTAGGATTCATCATTGTAAAATCATTTCAGTGTTTTCCCTTTCCACGCTGTATCTTCAGAAAGAAGTCTTTACATGCAGCTCACATGGAAGAAATGGAAAATATACTCTGCATCCTTGGGGGGGGGTAGTATTCATAGAAATTATTTGTAATTCTTCTGCTGAAGTGTTTGTCATTTTCTCTTCCATTTATTTACATGTTGTGGAATATCCCACTCCGGCCCACCAGGGAATATCCATTCTAATCTTTTTCTTCTTTCTTTTAGCACTATCCTTGTGCCTTACAGCTTTTACCTTATAGTCAGTACTTACACTGTTCAGTATATTTTGATCAATGATTGTATATCTATCATACTTTGCAGATCATCATTAACCCTTCAGCTTCCCTTTGATTCTAGTCGCAGGTCAGGAAACAGAATCCTGGAATATAAAAATGTGTGCCACAAACCAGGCATGGTGGCACATCCCTGTAATCTCAGCACTTGAGAGACTGAGGCAGGAGAATCGTTTGCAAGTTCAAGATCAGCCTGGGCTACAAAGTGAGCCCAAGGCCAGCCTGAACTGCATTAGTGAGACCCTGTCTCAAAAAGACAAAAAAAAAAAAAAAAAAAAAAAAAAAAAAGTGTGCCACATTGTCTCTTTTTCAGTACTACCTTTCCTGTCATCTAGGAATGGGATACAAAGCAGTGTTTAATTTTTCCATGGCCCACTATGGCCCTAGTCACATTTTAGGTTGCTACTGAGTCTTCAGGAATACAGTGTCTGACTGACTTGAAAAAACAAAACACTGAGTTACCATTTGGAAACATTCTTGTCATACACTATGTTCCTTAGTTTTGGTATAAATTGAAAGGTAGTCTTCATAGTTTGTCACATGGTTTATATCAGTTCCATGTCATCATTATAGCTAAAATTTCTTCTTTGGTTGTGATTCACCTTTGTTCATTTTCCTAGAGTGCATGCTTTCTTAGAAGTTATATAACCTTTAATGATTTAATTGAAATATTTATATTTTTCTCCTGCAGCCATAGATATTGTTCTTTTTCCAGCCCTTAATATGGTTCCCTCCTTGCTTATCTAGCCCTAATCAGTTAAATTACTTGTGATTTGTTCCAATCTTTTCAAAGAAGAGGAGATGGAAGCAACAGTCATAAATTACCAAAGAAAACAGGACAACCCCCTTTCTTTGCCTTTGTTTCTCTTTTCCTTTCCTTTCAAATTTGAGTTATGTTATATATAACTCAAGTTATCCTATTGTGTTAAAAGAATTGATTTATTTTTCCTGGGTTGGCATTCCATTTGTTTATAGAGATATGAAGTCAATAAATATTATAGATGCCTATAATATTTTCATTGTTTGTCTGTGATACAAAGTAGTTTCTTTTCAGGCATGTGAGACCGTATCTCCAATAGGAAATATAAATTTTGTTTTTTAACTAGAACAAAGCATTCACTGTGGTCACAATTCAAACATGTCCTTTTTTTGACGTAACCATTTAACAGAAAGCCATGTGAATTAGTTAGAGTATATCTATTTTCTATTTCCTGATTTGCCCTTTGTTGAAATAATTGCCTTGTGCAAAAAGCAGACCACAGACTACAAGGTCAATGGGAAGTTCCTGGGATGCCAGACCACTGAATAGAGTCGTTCTCTCTTCCCAGTACGGGCCTGAAAAATGTTTAACTGCTGTTGAGCCCACAGGGCACCAGGGAATGTTCAACCTTGAACAAGCAAACAAGCAAAAGGTCAGTCTAGAAAAAACAATCTGGAAATCTTCTGTATGCGAATAGGTTATTTATGTTAGTGGAAAAGCATACCTCCTTCCCATGCTAGCTCTATCTCTGGGGGTGGAAGATTACTTGTATGAGAGGATGATAAGTCTTCATATTGTCTCTCTTCTACCCAAGCAGTGGGAGCATGAGCCTTAATGAAAAATGTAATTTTGTAGAGGGCAGTAGGAGAATGACACCTACAAGAATTTAATTTGGCACGGAGTAAAGATAAGGGGTATTTCCAAAGCTTGATTTTTATGTAGCAAAGCAGAGGACATTAAGAAGTAGATGGCTCAATTATGTAGCCTGGTTCTTAAGGTAATTTCAAAGATCTTTTTAAAAATGCCCGTTAGGCACAATCTGAAAGCTAGACGATAAAAAGAACTGATTGTTCTACCATTATAAGTGAGGAGACACAAAGCTACACTGATTATAGAAGAATAAAATGTTTCTCTTTCCCAGCATGAAAAGAATACATATCCCCAATACAGTGCTGTTTCGCAGAATTAATGCCAGCCTTTGAGAGATGGGGGTGTGTTTAATGTAATAGTTACTTAGTGGACACCAGGAAAAATTAGATGGAAATATCTTCAAAGGAACTGCACTTAAACTGCATACACCCATCTTATCCTCTCTTGCTAAAATTATACTGTAAATCTAAATAGAATAAATAATTAATTGAGACTTGAGGAAAAGTTTGATATGGGAAAAGAGGCTAGATCATCAAACCTTACGTGTGGGTGATGGGATCTCCTAGAAGGATGTACAGATATTAAAGGCATTTCCCCCCAGTGCTAGGGATCTAAACCAGAGAAATAATTATAAATTTGTAACTCAATGCGTCAGCATCCAGTTGTATAAAACAAACTTGATGAGACACACTATAATCAACACTAGGTGGGAACTTTAACACCTTACTTTCATCAATGGATAGATCATCCATACTAAAAGTCAATAAAGAAAGATTGGAGTTAGATGATACATATTATAGAACAAATGTATGGAAAGGACATTTACATAACATGTCATCCAGTAGTGGCAGAATATGAATTCTCATCAGCACAAGGATCATTCTCCAAAATAGACCATGTGCAAAGCCACAATATAAATCTCAACAAATTTTAAAAATTCATAGCATGTATCTTCCCTGACTACAATAGGATAAGAATTGAGTCACCAAAAGAAACTTTACAAATGGTATAAATACATGTAAATTAACATTCTCTTGAATGAACAAGTTGTTGGAAAAATAAAAAGGGAAATTAAAAAAAATTACTTGAAAGAAAGAAAATGAAATCACTTTTTGGCCTTTTGGCTAAGATCAAGTGTAGTATCTGTTCTTATAAGTTTAATATCTGAGAACAATATATTAAATGGATTTTTGCACGTAGAAAATGGTGGTTGCTTCATGTACTGCATGCACTGACCTGGTATTGCAGTCCCTCCAGGAATGGTGCATTCCCCTGGGGGAATAAATCTGTGTGAGAGGAAAAAGGAAACTGAAAGCAAAACACGCTAAGAGTTATGATATATAGTGAAAGCAGTATTAAAAAGGAAGTTTATAGCAATAAGTGCCTACACCAACAAAATAGAAAGATTTCAAATAAATAACCTAAACTCCTAAAGAACTAGAAAAACAAAACAAAAATAGAATTAGTAGAAGGGTCAGGCATGGGCCGGGGATTTAGTTCAGCAGCATGATCACTGGCCTAGTAAGCACGAGCTCATGAATTCAACCCCCAGTACCAAAAAAAAAGACCAGGCATGGTGGCACAGCCTGTAATGATAGAACTGTGTCAAAAAATAATAGAAGAAAAAAAGAAATAACAAACATAAAGAGAATAAATGAAATAAAACTGAAATTAATACAAAGATCAATAAAACAGAGTCTTTTTGAAAAGATAACAAAATTGACAAAGCTTTAGCTAGACTAAGAAAAAAAAGAGAAAACCCAAATGAATGAAGTCAGAAGCGGAAAAGAAGACATTACAGCTGACATCACAGAAACTGAGTGTGGAAGTACAAGGCTGTAATCCTAGCTCGCAGGAGGCTGAGACAGGAGGACTGCAGTAAGTTTAAGTGCACTGTGGCTGCATAGTGAGTTCAAGGTCAGCCTGAACTATATATTGAGAACTTGTCTCTAAAAATACAAATAGACAAAAACAAACAGCTGACACGACAGAAATATAAAGATTCATTAGAGACAACTATATGACAACAAATTGGAAAACCTAGAAGAAATGGAAAACTTCTGGACATATATACCAGAAATAAATGGTGAGGACATAAAAACTTGAAAAGACCAATAAGAAATAACAAGATTGAGTCAATATTAGAAAGTCCCTTTACAAAAGCCCAGGACCAGATATCTTTCTTTCCCCTCCAATCACATTTTATTAGTAGATTTTAGACATAATAATGAGCACACTAATCATAGGTGATTTGTACCTGTATGTGATAGAACTTGTGTTTTCCCCCATTCCCTCACGCTCCTTCAACCCCTCCAGCCCTCCCTGTTTACAATATTGTCTCCATGTTTTCCTTCTTTTCTCATTTTTTACCTTTCCCTTCTTTCCTCTCCCTTCCCTACTCCTTGTTCCCCTCCCCATTTGAATATTTTCTCCCTATTTTACAATATTTATTATATAGGACCAGATAGCATCACTGTTGAGTTTTCACAAACTTTTGAAGAACTAATGCCAGTTCTTGTTAAACTATCCTAAACATTTAAAAGTTTCAAACTTATTCTATAAAACCAGCATTACACTGATACCAACACCAGACAAGAACATAAAAAGAAAGCTGTAGACCAATATCTGATGAACAAAAGTTCTTAGCCAAAGTGTTAGCAAATTGAATTCAACTGTACACAAAAAAATGATTATATACCATAGATGCAGGATAAACATATCAGTAAATGTAATACATCACAGCAAGGATGTGATAAAAATTATATGTTCATCTCAATACAGTAAAAAATAAAATTCAACATCTCTTCATGATAAAAATTTTCTAAAATTAGTTGCAAAAGGAATGTAGTTTTGCTAGGGATTTAGCTCAGGATGTAAGCGCCTGCCTGGCAAGTGCAAGGTCATGAGTTCTATCCCTGGTTCCAAAAAAAAAAAAAAAAAAGAGGAGTGTAGTTTAAAACATATGACAGACCCACAACTTACATTATATTGAATGAAGAAAACAAAATTGTTTCCTCTTAGGTCAGGAAAAAAACCGAGTATGTTTACTTTCACAACATTTATTCAACGTGAAGTGGTGAGAAATCCTCATGGGGACAAGAGACAGAGTGATTGGCGCCTTAATCCCTACTTGTTACTCACTGAAGGTCAAGGCATGACTGTCTCCCTGTCTTCCCTTGCCAACAACCCAGAGAATGTGCCCTCCCCTGTACTGCCAGGACCTGCTGTGTTATAAGAGCAGGGGAGATGCTTGGATATCTCCAAGGGTGAGAATTACACCAGGAAGCAATCTGCTAAAACATGGAGAGTTAAGGAATTCTACATTCATAAGTCAGTGGGAGAATAACCAGGCCCCAACCTGCTCAGCAACACCTTGAAAGCTTGTCTCTTACCTCATTAAAGGACCATCAGAGTGGTGCCCCTTCAGCTCTTCCCAAGCAGAAATCTCTTCCCCATTTTTGTTTCCTTTTCTCAACTTAAGCTTTTGCTGCAAAATTGTGCTGTTTTATTTACACGATCACTGAAGCATGTTCTTACATACATCTATTATCGTCTACAGTATTGGGAGTCTTAATCGGAACAAGAATAGCAAAAAGAAACAAAAGAAAAAACACACAAATTGAGAGAGAGGAAGACAGAGAGAGAGAGAGAGAGAGAGAGAGAGAGAGAGAGAGAGAGAGAGAGAAAGAGAGACCATCCAAATAGGAATGGAAAAGATCAAATTATTCCTGTTCACAGATGGTGTCATTTTGTATAGATTCCACCAAAATCTCTTAAATCGATGAATGAATTCAGTAAGGTTTCAAGGTACAAAATCAACATGAAAAAAATCACTGGCTTTGTTTATACACTAATAATGAAATTGCTAAGAAAGGAATCAAGAAAGCAATCTCATCAACACTAGCAAAAAATCAATAAGTAAATGAAATAGGAATAAAAGTAATCTAAAAGTGAATGGTTTCTACAACAAAAATTAAAAATACTAATGCAGGAAATTGAAGATAAACACACAATGTATACAATGAAAAGGCACCCATGTTCATGGATTGGAAGAATCAGTATTACTAAAATGTTAACACTACCCAAAACAATCCACGGATTCAATACAATTCCTGTCAAAATGCCAATAACATTTTTCACAGAAATACAAAAAAAGACAAACCTCTAAAATTTATATGAAAGAATTTTATATGAAACCACAAAACACCCAAAATAACCAAAGGATTGCTGAGCAGAAAGAATGAAACTAGAGGCATATAATACTTGACTTCAAAATGTGCTACAGTGCATGCCTTTAGTGCCAACTGCTGAGAGGTTGAGATAGGAGGATTGCCACAAATTCGGGGCCAGCCTGGACTACAGCGTGAGTTCAAGGCTACCTGTAACTACATAGTGAGACTCTATCCCAAAAAACCAAACCAAACCAAAACCCAACCAAAAAAAAAAAAATTACAAAGTGATAGCAGAGTAGGATAGCAGTGGTGGAAAAATAGATACAGAGATCAGTGGAACACAGTAGACCCAGGAATAAATCCACAAATTTATTGACAAATGATTTTCAATAAAAGGCAGCATGTGCATATATTGGGAAAGGAAAGTCCTTCCACAAAATAGTTCTGAGAAAACAGGATAGCTATATGTAGAAGAAACTAGACCTCTATCTTATCATAAATGAAAATCAATTCAAATTGTTTTTTTTTTTAATATCTTTTTATCAGTACCAGGGATTGAACTCACGACCGCCTGCTTGCAAGGCAGGTGCTTATGCCGCTGAGCTAAATCCCCAGCCCCAATCAATTCAAATTGTATCAAATACTTAAAACCTAAAATTATGAAGTATCTTGAAGAAAACACAGAGGAAATATTTTAGAGCAACAGTGTATTGTATAGGACACCAAAGCCCTGGAAACAAAAGCAGAAGTTGACCAGTGGGATCACATCAAACTAAAAAGCTTTGGTATAGCAAATGAAACCCACAGAGTAAAAAGACAACCTGCAGACTGGGAGAAAATATTTTCAAACTATTCATCTGACAAGGGATTAATTTCTAGAACTTATATAGGGAATTCAACAGCAAAAATAATCTGATTTTACAAAGGACAAATAAACTGGATGAACATTTCTCAAAAGAAGACATGAAAATGATTGACAAGTATGTGAAAAGTGCTCAACATTATCAGGGGATGGGAACATTACCTCACCCTGTTAGAATGATTATCACCACAAACCATAACAAATGCAGCTGGGCATGGTGGCAACACTCTGGGAGACTGAGGCAGAAATGTAAGGTTGAACCCAGCCTGGACAACTTAACACGACCCTATCAATAAAAATAAAAACTTAAATAAATAAATAGGACTGGGGATATGACTCAGGGTGATGGCCCAGGATTCAGTCTCTAGTGCCCCTGCCCTCCAATGCCAGTGAGCTAAAGAGAAAGGGTAGTCCTCATCTGCTGTTGTCAGGGATGTAAATTAGTGAAATATGCACTCTTCTCAGACACCAGAGGCGCAACATGATCCGGCAGGCCCACTACTGGGTACCTTTCTAAGGAACTGAAATCAGCATGTTGAAGAGACATATGCATTCACACACTATTCACAACAACCAAGATCTGGAATCAACTGCGGTGTTGGTGACTGGATGCATGAATGAGGAACATGTGATCCATACACATAATAGGATATTATTCAGACTTATAAAAGAATGGACCCTTGGGGTTTTTCATATTGTGGGTGGAAGTGGGGGACATAATTTTAAGTAAAATAAGATTAGTACAGAAAGACATGTTTCATGAGGCTGCATGTTCTAACTAATTTGCGGAAGCTAAAATCTCAATCTCAAAGAAATACAGAATGTTGGTTACAGAGTGTGGGAAGGGCATTGGGAAAAGAGAAACGGAGACAGGACAGTTAATGGGTGCAGGGGTACAGTTGGATAGGAGGATTAACCTCTATTGTTTTATATATAGCACAGTAGGATAATTATGATTGACAAAAATTAATTGACTATTTCAAACTAGCTAGTAGAGAACATTTAAAATGTTTTCAACACAAAGAAATGATGTGTCTGAGGTGATAAATACACCAATCATACTTATCAGACCATTACACATTGTGTACATATATTGAAATATATGTGTACATATATATTGAAATATATTGTGTACATATATTGAAATGTGATCTTGTACCCTAAAAATATACATATATGTATTTACATACATATGTATTATATATACATATATATGTATTAACATGTATATATGCATATATATGTATTAACTAAAAATATATTTTAAAATAACAAATGACAAAATTTTAGTTAGAATTTATTTTAAACTTACAGAAAAGTTGGCAGGAGGAGGGGTGGCAAAAAAAAAAAACCTTACAGAAAAGTTGCAAGTGTAATATAAGGAATTTTCATACACCTTTACCCCAGATGACAGTTTTTTCCTACATCTGTTTTAGCATCCTCAGTAAGTAAATTGAGATTCATACACACACCTAATCACGTGTGCACACACACACAGCCATTTTGTCCTCAATCTTGTGAGAGAAGACATTTGTTTCCCTCTACCACTTAATATTTCACAGTAGGAAAACAGACATTTTCTTATATAACCCATTTCAGTTGTCAAATCAATGAATTATCAATTGAATAGTTTAATCTGTAGTAAACCATATCCCAGGTGATTAATTGTACTAGTAGTATTCTTTGCAGCAATTAACTTTTTATACACAACCCACTTCAGGTCATATCTTGCTCATCATTTCTTCTTTTATCTATTAAACTAAGCTACTCTGCAGCCTTTTGTTATTTTTTACAACATTGAAAATTTAAAATTCTCAAAAAAAAAAAATTTAAAATTCTCATTAAAATTCTCTGTGACTGTGTAAACAACTGGGGCAGTCCACCTTTTGGGGGGCAAGTGGCAGTGTCTGGAGACATTTTTGGCTGGTAACACTCAAAGGCCTAGATGTGGATGGGGTGGTGGTTTACAAGCATATGAATGTATGTAATACTACTGAGCTTTACACTTAACTATAGTTAATATAATTTACATTAGGTACATTTTACCACAATAGCTGAAAAACTAAGGTTTAATTTTGGTATGTACAGAATACAGGCAGGGAGCCCTGCTTAACTGCATTACAGTTAATACACTGGGGGCTGGGGATTTAGCTCAGTGGCATAAGCGCCTGCCTTGCAAGCAGGCAGTCGTGAGTTCGATCCCTGGTACCGATAAAAAAAGAAAAAGACAAAAAAACAACAACAAAAAACCAAACCAAAAACAAAACAAAAAACAGTTAATGCATTGGAGCCTCCTACAACAAAGGATTACTCAACATAAACACTCAGTAGTGCCAAGGTTGAGAAATTCTTGTGTAAATTTGTGTGTAAACTTGCGGGGTTGGAGGAACTAGGGTTTGAACTCAGCCCATGTACTGAGCTACGTTCTTGATCTTTTAAATTATTTTTTATTTTTTGTTTTTGAGACAGGATCTTACTAACTGGCATAATTGCCCAGTCTGGGCTTGAGGTTTTGAGCCTCCTGACTCAGCCTCAGCAGAATGCTGGAATTGTAGGCGTGTTCCATTACTCCTGGCTCCAGTATTTGTTACATTCCATCTTTTTAATTTGTAATCATCCTAGTGAGTGTAAAATGATCATCTCCAAAGGTTGGTATTAAAGGAGAACTTTCATTTTCTTTTGATTATTGGAACTATGCATCATCAGAAAGATACAGATTAAAATATATAGTTAATATTCAACAGTTACCAACTAGATAATGACTGGTGATATTAAAGCAAGAAAAGATAGCCAGGAGTCCTGTAAGAAAGGTTTGGTACATTATCAGAAATAACTGCCACACCATCAAAACTTCAGGGATTTCTCAGGTGAGTCTGAGGCATGAAATGCCTTGTGGGTAAAGGAAATGGATGTTTTTAGGAGATCCTCAAACCTCCCAAACTCATTGAAAATGTGCGTTCTTGGTTGCACTCTATTGTTGGCTTCTGACTAATCATTACATTTGGCTGAAGCAACCTAAAATATATTAAAAAGTAAGTTGAAAAATCATAGTGGCAAGTAGTGATACCACAAAAGCAGTGTTTTTCAAATGGTAGTTACCATTTTATTGATCAATGAATCAATTTACTGTGTGTACTGTAGTAGATTATGATTAGCTTTTTAAAGACACAGATTCAAATAGAATCGAAAACTATGTGCATGTTGAGTCTGCTTAACAAAATTATGTAAGTGTGTAAATTGCAGGCAACAAATTTTCTAAACTGTATAATTCAGTAATATTCGGATTTGTTGACCACAGTCCACTTAAAGAAATGATTACATTATCCAGAATAATTTAGTAATAAAGGAATTTTAAATGTATATATTTTCTTATTTACCTTTTATATCATTGTTCATAAATTGTCTGGCTATATTATGAAATTTGAATTTTAAAGTTACAGTGCCATCTGGTGGTTATTTTGAGCATATTTTAAAAATTTCCTTAGAGTACAGCTAGATGCCAGTAGAAGGAAGGTACTTATGTGTAACTTGAGAAAGGGCCAAACTGTATTCTAAAGCTGCTGCATAATTTTACATTTCCTCCAGCAATGTTAACCAACTTCTCCATATCCTGGCCAACACTTTTTTATCAGCTTTTTGTAACCATGCTACTGGATGTAAGGTAGAATCACATTGTGGTGGTTTTTGTAGCATTGGGAATTAAAACCAGAAGCTTTGCACTAAGCTACATACCCAACCTTTTTGTATTTTTTATTGTGTCTGGCTAAGTAGCTAAGTTGCCTATGCTTGGCTTTAATTTACGGTCTTATTCCCTCACCCTCCTGTAGGGTCCTTGTGGTCTTGATGTGCATTTCCTTTATAAGTAATGTTGGTGAGTACTTTTGCACATGATCTTTGGCCCTTTATATGTCTTGTTTGTGACTTGTCTATTCAGATCCTTTTTTTTTTTTGAGACAAGAGTCTTCATTGGGTTGCCCAGGGTGGTCCTCTACTCTTGGACTCCTGCCTCTTCCTCTCAAGTAGCTAGGAGAATACGCTCCTTGCCCATGTTTGAATTGGGTTATCTTTCTATTGCTATTTTGTAAGAACTCTATATATACTGCATACTTGACCTGTATCAGACTTGTGAATCTTTTCTCCCATTGTATGGATTGTCATTTTATTTTCTGGATGCTGTCCTGTGATGCTCAAAAAGTTTTAATCTGACAAAGTCCATTATTTTTGTCTTTTCTTTGGTTTTTGTGCTTTTGGCAACATATAGGAATCCATTGCCAAATCCAAGATCATGAAGATTTACTTATTTATTTATTTAGGCAATAAGGACTGAATTCAAAGTTTTCTTGCTGAGCTATATCACTTGCTCATTTTTTTCTTTATGATGAGATAGGGTCTCTTTAAATCATTAAATTGCCTGAGTTGGGCTTGAACTCTTTTTCTTTCTTTTTTTTTTTTTTTTTTTTGGTACCAGGGAATGAACTCAGGACCTTGCATTTGCCAAGCAGGCACTTATGCCTGCTGAGCTAAACCCCAGGCCCTGGCCTTGAACTCTTAATGAAGGTTTATCTTGTTATTTTCTTTGCTTTTTTTTTTTGTACCGGGGATTGAACTCACAACCTTGCACTTGCCAGGCAGGCACTATGCTGCTCAGCTAAACCCCCAGCTTGATATTTTCTTTTAAGAGCTTTTTATAAAAGAATAAAGTATGAGACATATTTCACCTCACCTGTGCATATACAGTTACTAGACTATACTTGTTCAAACAATGATCTTGGCATGCCTGTAGAAAATAAATTGGCCATAGGTTTATATCTAGACTCTCTCTTTTTTTTCTTGTGCTGGGAATTGAAACCAGGGCTTTCCACGTGCTAGACCAGTGCGTGAAGACTGGCTGAGATCCATATGTATGACTGAGATCGCAGGAAGGATGAAGGAAAAGAAAGTGGAAGCAAGCAGTGCTCTTTTAGGTGACACAGAATTTGCCAAACTCACTGCTGCTTTTTCATTGGCAGAAAGTTAATCTCATGATCACACTTTAATGCAAGAGTAACACAGCTAAATGTGTTACTATGGATGAAGGCATAAGTGGGTTTAGGGGGACAACAGTGGTCTGTCACAGGAGTCCTGCTCTTACCTTATCTTTGGGAACACCACCCTCCCAGGAATTTACACCAGAAACCTGGCAATCATCCCTGACACCGTCCTCCTACTCTCCCTCCACACCAGATCATTGTAAAACTGATGGGTTCTCTTTAAATTCCTACTATTCCTTCTAGATCAGGTTATTTACTACTTTTCTTTACATTATTGTAGACTTCTGTGTCTCCATCTACACGCAGGAAAAGCCAGAAGTATTCTTCCTAAAGTGTTCTACGCTAAAATTGCTTATCTTCTAAAATAGATCTAATTACGTTCCCAAATCTTCTCCTTTCCCATCTCATATTAATTTAATGCTAGAGTAATCAAGGTAATGGTGTAGAATCTGGTCAAGATAACTCCAAATCAAATTTTAGCCAATATTGAATTTAATAGGTTTAAATTGGCCTACTATAATGACTTTAAATAATTTAGGAATAAATTTACTTTCTATGAAGACCACTAAAAAAAAAAAAAAAAAAAAAAAAAAAACTCCCAAGGGTGAGTGGAGAGTAATGCTTTGCTTTCTTTTCTAATTAAGTTTTTCTCAACATTTTCTAAAGCAGAATTTATGTAGTCTAAAAATTACACGGGCCAGTCAACATACTTTCATAAGCACAACAATCTTGTCCTTTTTGTTCTGTGTCTCAAGTGACCAAAGCATGCTAGTATTTGTTGAATAAGTAAATTCCTTTGGAGCCTTTAAGAATTATAACGTGAGAAGGTGGGGATTTAGCTCAGCGGTGTAAGCGCCAGTCTGGCAATGCGAGTAATGAGTTGGATCCCTGGTACCAAAAAAGAAAAAAAAAAAAAAAAAAAAGAAAAAAAAGAAAGAAAGAAAGAAAGAAAGAACCTCGTAAACCTCAAATTCCTATATGAGCACATATATATGTAAATAAGCCAGTTAGGGCTCATAATGAACAGAACAGTATAAATCCCACCTCAAGAGTACTTTCCTTAACTAGCTTTGTAAAAATAATCTCTTTACCATACCTCTACAAAATGCAAAAACCAACTTCTTCATTTCAAATCTGTCAGTTTTTAGTTCGTTTAGCTGTTATGTGCAAGTTATACTCCCCAAAGTGATAGCGAACGCTAGAATTCGTCGTATAACAGCATTTATTCCAAGAGTAAACATTTTCTTTTCCAGCACTGGTTCTTCCTGTGGAAATTTACTATGAATTCGTTAGTTTGCAAAGATCTTTGTTCCACAAGCTGCTCCTTCACCGCAAGCTGAACTGCTCCCACCGCACGACGGCTGCGAGAGGGCACCTGCAGGAGCCCAGGACCGAGGTGGGCTGTGGACGGCGAACACAGCCAAAGAATCCAGGTCAGTCCCTGGTTGATCAAGGTCTGCAGTGTAATACTCAGTCACCCTCTCACCCTAGGCTTGGCGCTGCAACCAAACCTGAGGGCCAGGAAAAGGTAGCCACTGACGCTCCCCAGGTGTTAGGAGACCGATTGTCCCCGTAGGGCTCCGGGAGAGGGGCGGGGCCGAGTTGTCTTTCACAGCGCTTGCGCAGAGAGCGGGTTTCCAGGGCTCCGGAAGAGACTGTGAGGGAAACAAGCCTACCGCCAGGGGCCCACTGTGCGCGCAGGCGCACTTATCAATCTCTGGCTTCTCTTAGATCCTACTTTTCTTGAAGGCCTTAGAGGGCGGGGAAGGAGGCGGGGAAAGGGGCGGAGCCACGGGAGGAAGCGTGAGTACGCGCTCTGCTCTTGCCTTAATCGGCGCCGCAGTCACCACCGCAGTTGTCGCTAGGTCCAGCCATCTGGGGAAGTCATGCTGCCCAACACCGGGTAAGGGGATAGGGACGAGACTCAGTGGGATAGCAATGGGTACGGCTCGGCGGAGGGAGGGTCTCGGAGGCGGGCGCGGCGCTCTTGGAACCCGGGTCTGTGCTGGACTTCTTGTGTACTGTGGATCTGCAGCGTCGCGTGGAAAGTAACTCGAAGTTGTGTTACTACTGTAGTCAGGAGGGCAGCAGCGTAAAATCTTCGTCCACAGGTAACGCGTCAAGAATGGATCCTCCCTCCCCCCACGCTCCTTTTGGCAGCCTGATCTTGGCCCTGCCTGCAGCTGCTGCTCTGGCGCCAGGAGGGCGAATTCTAGGGGAGAAAGGTCGGTGGGGCAGCTGGGAACCGCAGGGATTCCGCTAGGTCTGAACGCTTGGTTATAGAGGAATGAAATAATATCTCTTAAAAGTGATTTTCAAACTAGTAACAAATCAGACAGTTCTTGAAATGTGGGAAAATGCGGGTATCTTTATGGGCGGATATTTTTCCACTTAAAAATTTTTAAGTGTGGCAAAGTACACGTAAAGTAAAATTTGTTGTCTTAACCATGTTTAAACGTACAGTTTAGGAGTGCCAGGTATATTCACATTGTTGTGCAGCCAACCACTACTTGACTTTACATCTTGTAAAACTGCAACTGTACCCATGAAACGAAGTCTCCCAATTTCCGCCAATCTCCAGACCCTGGCAACTGCCTTTCCACTTTTTGTCTCTATGTAAAGTTTTCCGTCCAAGCTGGACCTGGTGGCTCCTGCCTGTAACCTTTGCACTCTGAGAAGCTGAGGCAGGTGGATTGCAAGTTTGGCTTCAGCCTGGGAAACGTTGGGACTTAGCTAGACGTTGTCTCAAAAAACAAAAACTAAATAATGGGCTGGGGATACAGTTCAGTGCCAGAGAGAGGCTTTTGGTTCAACCCCTAGTAGAAAGTGGGTAAGTTTGGGTCTCTTGAGCTAGGTCATATGGCCAGGCCTTAATTAGCTTGAACCATGTCTAATGTCTTAGCTAAAAGACATTTGCAAAACAAAAAGTGAGTTTCCTCACTCTTAAAATCCACATCCCCAATTACTTGCTGGTGTGTTCTTATTCTATGTAATCATAAGAGTATTTTGTACACCAACCAGAGACACATTTTAAAAACAGTAGCAGATTCCATTTTGACCTTTTTACTTAGGCTATACATGTATGTCACATATATGTCTTGGGATGTACACTATATACATTTTCAGTACATGTAAATATTCCTCTCTGTTTTGTTTCTTTTCCAAGTGCTGGGAATTGAACCCAAGGCTTTCACATCGAGTTACATCCCCCAGCCCTTTGTAAAATTTTTAATTTCGAGACAGAGTCTTGCAAAATCATTGAATTGCCCAGTTAAAGTTGGAACTTGCACTGCTAGAGTGCTGCTGGGATTACAGGCAAGTGTCATTATGCTCAGACATCTTATTTTTAATTGTTTCATAATCTCTGACTACAGGGATATAATCTTATTTACTTAACCTGTTCCTTTTGTGGAATACCAGCTCTGCCAGATTTTTTTTTTTGTCTTTTTCCTTTTTATCGGTACTGGGGATCAAACCCACGACTGCCTGCTTGCAAGGCAGGTGCTTATGCCGCTGAGGTAAATCTCCAGCCCCTATTGCCAGATTTTTGGTTCACTGATTATTCTTGTATTCAATTGTTTGCATATATGTGAGTATATCTTTAAGCTAAATTCCTGCAGTTGAAATTGTTGAATCAAACAGAATATGCACTTTAAATTTTGATAGCTCTAACATAGATATTTGCCTTTAAAAGATTGGACACCCAAAAGGATGAATAAGATTATCTAAGCTAAAAAGTTGGCAAACAGCAAAATATTGGTAACAAAAAATTCCACTTAAAGAATAAATAATTCTTTGTTATAAAGTTTGCATTTGTTTCATCACAGTGAGGACAGAGATTTCTTTATAAACCATTCTTGATGCCTAGAGGACATATGGCAATACCTGTATCTGATAAGGGTTTTGATTATCAATAACTGAGGGGAGTTGCTAATGGCACCTGGAGAGTGGAGTCTCAAACAGAGGTAAATATCTTAGCATACGCAGGCATTCCTGTTGTATAGTCCAAATGTCAGCAGTCCAGAGGTTGAGAAAACGTGGCTTAAGGCTGTCTGTATATCTTTTTATTTGCTTGGTTTAACCAGTGGGATTTATGATGACTCTCTGAGAACTTGTATATTTAAAAAAATGTGTTCTTTATCATAGGTGTTACTAATATTTTCTCGTGTTATCTCAGTTTTAAAAATCACATATTGATTTTGATGCCACTATTTGTTTAACATAAAGACATGTATTTTTATGAAGTTAGAATTACTGTTCTTTTAAGGCTTTTGTGTTTTTGGGACAACCCAGGATGATCATGTTAAAGCATGACATTTTAAAATTGATTTTCTAGTACTTTTATGGTTTTACACTAAATTTATTATTAATTAATTTTCGTGGTGCTAGAGATTGAACCCTGGAATTCACACATACTGTGTAAGTGGTCTACCACTGAGCTAAACCCCAACCCCTATATTTATTTTTATTATTTATTTATTTGGTTTTTTTTGAGATAGTCTCACCACATATATATTTCAGGCTGGCCTTGAGCTCACAGAGTTTGAGGCCAAATTGGGCTACACAGTATATATATGGCCATACACACACATATGTATACATATGGGCCACCATATATACACATACATGTATATACTTCATATATATAAATATATATATATTCTGTGTGTATGCAAATGGGTATATATATATATATATACATATATAGGTATATATATATTATATATGATTTTATCATTTGTATAGGAAGTGAGTTAGGGAGTCCAGTTCATGTTGGTTCAATTGACTGTCCTGTTGTCTCAGAAACATTGAATATTCCACCCCTCTGCCTTTTTTTTTTGAGACAGGGTCTCTGTTTGTATTTCAGGCTGGCCTTACATTGTAGCCCAGGTTGGCCTCAAACTCGCAGCAATCCTCCTGCCTCAGCCTCCCGAGTGCTGGGATTATAGCTCTGCATCACCACACCTGGCCTGGCTTCATTAAATTTTAGTTTGCCCTTTTGTATCTGTTTTCTCAAAAGTATGCAGACATATATTATATGTAAAATGCATTCTATGTGTGTGATTTTCTCTTTTCAGTATTTAAAAAGCAGTATATAGAAATATTAAAGTGATTTTTAATGAAAGTGCTCACATGAAAATGTCCCAATTATTGTTTTAAGAGGTCGTAATCCTTTACTTGTGACATAGCTGGACTGATTCCCAGTGGGCCAAAGGCTCGGTCACTGGCGCAAGAATGGCAAAGGCAGCCAGACGTGCTACAAGCAGCAGAGCAGGATGTCCGTGACAAGGGCACTTCAGAGAAGGCATCCAGAGTTCTCTCCCCCTCAAGATGATGGGTGCTTGCAAATGTAATGAAAACCTAAAGTCTAATTTACTCAACTTCTCTAGCACTTGAAAATCAGAGAAAATGTGATAAAATTTTTAACCATTTTTGAAAAGAAAAACAGTTTTTTAAAAAAACTACACAAACTATGCTAAAGTTCATGTGAAAAAATAAATACCCAAAATAAACAGAAAAAAATTCAAAAAATAATACAAATGGGGCAGGAGCTACTTTTCTCTGATACAGTATTAAAATATTTTTAAAAACCAGAGTAATTAAAATTAGTTTAGTATCTGGTGCATGAATAAATTGAAGTAACAGAGCAAAGCCCAGAAATAGAATCCTATACGTAAAAAGAGTTTAGCATATAATAGGATTTCTAACAGTAAGCAAAGGATTCACTATCCCCAAGAAGGGACTCCTCAGCAAGTGTGGTGGTTTATGCCTATAATCTCAGCACTCAGGAGGCTGAGGCAGAAGGATTGCTGCAAGTTCAAAACCTGCTTAGGCCACGTAATAAGTTCTCTGAGTATACATCATTACAAGGTTTTGAATTTTAAACTATGTATATTTTATAATTTCCTTTACCAAAGATGAGGGGATAGAAAAACTAAAATTGAATGGTAACAAAATAAATTCAACTACATACTAAACCGGTGACCTAGAAATAGTTTAAGTAATTTGTGGTTGGGGGTTGGTTACTACTATGGGTTGAATTCAGGGCCTTTACATTGAGCTTTTTTATGTTGTTTTCTTTTGAAGCAGGATCTCCCTAAATTGCCCAGTCAGGGTTTGAATTTGTATTATCCTTCCTCAGCCTCCCAAGAATGCTGGGATTACACGTGTGTGCCTCTAACACCCATTTTGTAGTAATTTTAATCATGTGATCTGTCTGTACCTCTTCAGAGGGATTTGACTGATTGGTGAGAGATCCAGGAGATTATTTTTTAAAATTTAAAAAAATTTTTAAAAAATTCTCTAACCTGGCTTTACAGAGCCCTTCTCCCCCTCTCCCCCCCCCCATCAGTACCAGGGATCAAACTCACGACCACACTTGGAAGGCAGGCGCTTATGCCACTGAGCTAAATCCCCAGCCCCGAGCCCTTCTTTTTCAAAATGTCATTATCACTGTCCGGATCCTATCCTTGTTAGCAAAACTGTCCAGGTCTGGGATTTCTACTTATCAATTGTTTAACCTAGAATTTTTAAAAAAATTATTACTGTGGTGTTATTAAACCCAGATTCTCTTGCATACTAAGCACCATAATCTCCCACCAACCTAAAATGCTAGCCTTTTAATTTAGACATTCTATTACATGTGCATAATTTACCATTATCTAAAATAAATATAATTTGCCATTCTTCCAAACAAGTCAAGGATTTAAAAAGTTAAACTACTTAAACACTGGAGTTAAAATATATTGTAACAATATATTTTTAATTTTAATGCTTTTGACTCCACAAGCATTATTTTACTATTATTGTACCTTTTTTTAGATTCTGTATTTACCAGTCTCTTTGGTTTTCATATCTTACTGCATTTTAGGCTTTCTATCTGGCAATACTTCTCTTCTGATTGAAGTAAATTATACATAAAAATATAGATTTTAATGGAATAAGATTGTATCATTATTTTTAGGTCTCATTATCCTACATGGAAAATGAAGATAGTGTATACCTAAATTCTTAATAGAGAAGCAGGGCTGGGGATTTAGCTCAGTGGTGCAATGCCCACCTGGCAAGCACAAGGTCCTGAGTTTGGTTCCTGGTAACTCTCCCCCAAAAAAGTCATGAAGGAAAGTAATTTAGGTTTCTACAAATAATTTCTTGCAAAAATCTGCAACAAATACAGAAATGTGTAGAAATATAGTACATAGCAATAAAAGTGAGTTCAAAATCCTAAATGTGGACTCTGCTACAGGGCAAATGATCTATAACTTTCAGCAAGTAAGTGGCATAAAGAATAGAAGGAGATTTGATGCAGATTAAAGTAATTTACAAGGTTTAACAAGTGCAATGCAAGATCCTTATTGGATCGAGATTAGATCAGTAAAACATTACTGAAAATGTTATGAAAATTTAAATATGGACATGCATTGGATGCTACTAAAGAATTATACTTTTTTTTAGGTATAATGACATTGTGTTAAAAATTTATCTATTAAGCCTGTAAATACTGGAATATTCATAGGTGAAACTGTATGACATTTGGGATTTGCTTCCAAAAATTTGATAATTGTTGAATAAACAGAATTTACTATATTATTTTTAAGTATACTTGACAGTTTCACAATTAATTTAAAGTAATAGGATTCTATTTATACCAATTATTTATTTGTTGCAAGGGAAAGAATAGTAATTACTCAGTGAGTGCAGGCAGGCCTGAGGTGATACACTAAGGAAGACACAGTATCACATGAAAGGGGGGACCGTAGTTTTCAAAAGTCAACATTCTAAGAGACAAGAGATGCTGTAAAAATGATAAAGGAGACTAAAGAGATATGCGAAACAAATGCATTTCTGATCCTAATGTGGATCCTGTACTGTACTGGAAAGCAAAAATTGCTCTAAAGAGCATTATTGGGTTATTTAACAAAATGCTGATGAATTATTAGATACAAATAATTACTGTTTCAATGTTGTAACTCTGTGATGGACCATGATACATTCAGCTTACTCTTTTTTTTTTTTTTTTTTTTTAAATTTTGAGCTCACTAGGTAGCTTTCTGTCTCAGCCTCATTGGTGCTGAGATTATAGGCAAGTGCTACCATGCACTGCTCATCTTTTTTTTTTTTTTTTTTTTTTTTGTACCAAGAATTGACCTCATGACCTTGTGCTTGCCAGGCAGGTGTTGTGCTGCTGAGTTAATATTGACCCCATGTGCATCTAAGTAAAGGATGTGTACAAGTATTCTTTGTCCTATTCTTATTCATTAAGTTTGAATTTATTTACAGATCAAAAGTTGAAGCACATCAAAAACAATCAAGTATTCAGGAATAAAGCTAACAAAAGATGTACAATACCCTTCCAAAGGAAATTACACAATTGTATTGAAAAGGTGGTAAAGACCCAAATAGAGGTAGTATCATGTTCATGGGTTAGACCATGTCATAAAGATGCCAGTTCTTCCTAAATTGAATTATAGATTCAATATAATTTCTATCAAAATCTTAACTAATTTTGTTCATACAGCTAGATAAATTGATTATATATGAAAAAGTAGAGGTTCAAGTATATTCAAAAACCTCTTGAAGAAGAACAAATTGAAATTATTTACTCTGTCACTTACCAGGACTAGCTCTCCCAAGTAGGATATGGTGCACACTTACAATCCTTGCTGCTTAGGCAGCTGAGGCTGAGGAAGGATTAGAAGTTTTCCAGGCCAGCCTGGGAAATTTGGTAAGACTGTCTCAAAAATAAAAGGGGTGGAGTTGTAGCTCAGTGATAGTGTTTGGCTGCTGGTTGAATCCTCAGTACCAGGAAAAAAAAGACTAATACTTAAAGCAAAATGACGGTAATTATCCACAATTCTTTGAGTTGCCCGAGTTTTTTGCTCTGCGTACTATGAGGTCAGATAGTGTGGCTGCATTTAGTTAGGAGCTTGGCTAAAGTGTCTGAATAGCTCTTCTCAACCCTCTAGGGTTTCTCTCCATATGGTCACTCATCATTTAGTAGTGGATCCACTTCTGTGCAGCATAGCATCAGGCTTCGGAGAGAGGGCAGGTGGGGACTGCCAGCTATTTTATGGTTTTCAAGTCCAAGAATGCCTCTTTTATCACGTTGTTTCAGAAAATAGAAAACTGGGGCTGGGGATTTAGCTCAGCGGCATAAGTGCCTGCCCGGCAAGTGGAAGGTCATCAGTTCAATCCCTGGGACCGCAAAAAAAATAAAAAGACAAAAAAGAAAAAAGAAAACTGTAAAGCTACTCCAGACTCGGAAGGAAGGAAAAACATACTCCTCCTCTTGATAGAAGAAATATCAAATAATTTATGATTATCTGTGACTCAAATGTATGATAAGCTTTAAGTTTGACTAGTTGATATGTGTTGTACACTAGAAACTCCTGCTTATGTGCCTGGAAGATGGGTATAGCAATATTTATAGCAGTGTCATACATAACAGAACACACATCTGGAAACCATCCCCAAATTCATACATGTAGAATATAGCATGTTCATAGGTGAAATCTCATATAATATAATAATAAAAATAAAATAAGTATACTTACTTGAACCAACAGAGTTGTTTGAAAAGAAGCAAATCCTAGAATAATGTGTACTGAATGATCATATATATAAAGCTCAAAATTAGGCAAAACTAAAATGAGACCCATTAACCTGTATAATTAGAATGCAGTAATAAAAAAGATATAAAACAAATAAAAAAAACTCTACAACAAATCCAGAACAAACAGAAAAAGGCAGAGGTTGGTTGGGCTTTTCAGAGAAGACAACTCTAAAGACCTATAAAAGGCCATTGTTCAGGCCTGGGGATTTAGCTCAGCAGGCATAAGTGCCTGCCTTGCAAGCAGGCAGTTGTGAGTTTGATCCCCGGTACTGATAAAAGGAAAAAAGACCCAAAAGAAAAAAAAAGGCCATTATTCTAGTTAAATGTGAACTGTCTAAGAGCTTTCTAAATTGGATTTGTAATAATCCAATGGTATATGCATATCCCTTAGGCCACAGTGTGTAGAACTAAGCATTTAGGGATGTGACGTATATTAATAATTACATAGAACATTTCCATTGTGATCCACAAAATGTCAAAGTAATTTCCCTTTTAGAATTCTTCCAGGGAGTTATAAATCCTGATGAAATTAATGCCTGATCTTTTGAACTGTTTCTGCTATATTTCATGGACTGATTTGTAGACCAGCAACTAGAACTCCATACACTTGAGAATTTATTTCTCTTCAGAGCTTAACAGCTTTCTATTTTTAGCAAAATTACCTTATATTTATGTCAGCCCAATAATATCAATTTTGTCTTGTTCAGAATTATCAGATAAGGGGAAGAAGATATTAAAAAGTTAGGTAAAACCTAAACAATATACTGTTTAGAACATGGCTATAGCATTCTTCTATAAAGGGCCATGTAGTAAATATTTGGCTCTGTGAGCCAAGAAGCAAAATTGGAGATACAAGTACTTATATAAGAAGAGAGGAAAACCAGTGCCCATAATTCTGTGTTGTTGATATTCAAAATAATAGGCTACTAGCTGGCTATGGCAGCACATGCCTGTAATCTTAGCGCTCCAGAAGCTGAGGCAGAAGGATTGTTCTGAGTTCAAGACCAACCTGGACTACAAAGAGAGCTCAAGGCCATCCTGAACTGCATAGCAAGACTCTGTCTCAAAAAGATCGAAAGAAAAAAATTAATAGGATACTTTTTGTAATACAAGGTCTACTTGAACTGAGAAGAATGGAAATCTATTTTGGAGGTAAAGGAATTGTGTAATAGTTTCCTAGGCTGCTGTAACAAACTACTGTACTGCAAACTGAGCATCCTATAACAGATTTATTCTCTTCCATAGTTCTGGAAACTAGAAATCTGAAGTTAGATTTTCAGAAGGTCTGTGCTTCTTCTGAAATCCTGGGCAGGGTCAGACTTGGCATCCAGGCCCTAGTTTGCTGACCTTAGTTTAGGCATAAAAACACAAGTATTAGTAATAATATAAAACAAGGGAATAAACAGTGCTGTTTAAGTTAGTTTTTACTTTGTGGACTGGAAGCAGGAGGGTGTATAGAGCTGGAGAGGAAAAGGTGAATGACTTCTGGAGTAGTGGTTTCCTGGCCTCACTGCTCATTTTGATTTTGTTTCGTAAGCTTTATTGTTTACACATTCATTTTACATGCTTTTTGTAAGTTTGCTATTTCACCGTAAATAGTCCCTACCTCTCTGTCCCTTCCCCCATCTTAATTTTTCTTTCTTCTTCCCAAAGTGGTTATTATTCCTTGTTTTAAAACTGCTTCTCCCTTTGCTTCTGATATCCTGCCTCAGGAGTATAATCCTCCAGGTCTTGCCAAGAGCCTTCTGTTCTTTTGTTAGCAAAGTTGACTGTTGATTGCTTTTTTTCTCTTTGTTGTTGTCATTTTCTCATCCTTCTCCTTAAGCAAATATAAATATATAAAAATATTTGCCCTTGGAAAGTGAACACAAAAGTGTGCTCCCCTCCCTGATTTCCTTCTCACTTAACAGCTAAGCAGACAGTTTGAAGTTAAGATGAATATAAAGGATGAAGTGGTTACAGGGTATTGCACGAGTTTCCTGTGTATTTGAGTCAAAGAATATGTCTGATCAACCCTCAGATCTTTGTTGAGCCTTCTAGGTTTGTGGGTTAACGACTTTACTGAGATACCATTTATACACCAACCAATTCACTTACTGAAAACAGACAATGTTATATTGGCTTTTAATATATTCACTGAAAGGTTTGGCCCAGACAGGACACTGTAGCCAGGAAAGCCACAACCGGAAGCAGGAAGCCCCATCTTGCCCTGCCCCTAGGAAGTTACCTGTGATGCCATCTTCCCGCCCCTGGGAATTTACATATGGCGCCAAACCTAGGACCAATGGGCTACCTGTGTATCCCTAATGCCCGCCTTAGGTTCCACCCCAAACCGAGGCTATTTACAGGCCCCCACGCCACGTGTCCGGGGGAGAGATTGCCGGACGCCAGCGGTGGGGTTGCCGGTCATCTCTCTCCGTGTTCTCAGAATAAAGGCCGCTTTTTATTTTATATTTCTCATCTTTTGTTAATATTTTTCATCTTTTGGAAATAACTCTATCATTCACCAAGCTGGGCATGGTAGTACACACCTATAATCCCAGCATTTTGGGAGGCGGAGGCAAGAGGATCACCTTGGCCAGCCTGGGCTACATAGTAAGTTTGAGATGAGACCCTGTCTAAAAAAAGAAAAAAAAAATCACTAAAATTGTTACCACTGTTACCACTGTGTGTGTGTGGAGGGGGGCAGTATTGGGGATTGAATCTAGGATCTCACACGTGATGGGCAAAAGCTCTACCACTGAGCCACATTCCTAGTCTATTTTATTTTATTTTTATTGGTGGGGATTCAGGGTCTCTCTTAAAGTGCCTAGGCTGGCCTTGAACTTGTGGTACTCTTGTCTTAGCCTTCTTTGTAGTTGGGATTACAGTCATGCACTACTGTGTCTAGCCACAACCAACTTTAAAACATTTTCAACATTGCAGAAAGAAGCCCCCACCCCTCAGCTGCTGACTCCCATCGCCTCCCATTCCCAGCTCTAGGCAACTACTGATCATGTGGCTCTGTAACATGTGGTTCTTTGTGGCTGCTTTTTTTCATTTAGTGAGACATGTTTGGTTCATCCATGTTGTACCATGTATCTGGTTTTTTTCCTTGTACTGCTGAACAGTCTTCCAGTGTAAAAGTATACTGTGTTATGTTGACTTATTAGTTGATGGACACTTGGATTTCCATCCTTGCTACTGTGGGGTCATCTGTCTATCTGGGGTGTTTTTTTGTTTTGTTTTGTTTTTGTTTGTTTGTTTGTTTGTTTTTAGGCAGGATCTCCCTCTGTAGTTCAGGATAGCCTTGAACTTACAGTGATCCTCCTGCTTCAGCTTCCCAAGTAAGTGCTGAGGTTACAGACATGCACCGCCATATCTGGCTTGTGAGCATCTACTGAGCACTTACTTAATTTTTAAATGATTTGAATCTTACGTATTTATTGTAGAAAACTTGAAAAGTATTAAAGAATATGATAAATTCATACATAATTTTACCAAAGATTAAGCCTTGTTATTTGGTCTGGTGGTAATTCCAGTACTCTAGAAGGCAGCACTCAGAGGATCCAAGTTCAAAAAAAAAAAAAGTACTGAGGTTGTGGGTGCATGTGAAGGCCTTGGATTCAATCCCCAGTACCACCCAGCAGAAAAAATTTTTGCTTTGTTTTTAAGCAGATTTGATTTGCCAGAGCTCAAAAATATTGGCCAACTGGCGCTGGGGATTTAGCTCAGTGGCATAAGCGCCTGCTTTGCAAGTGTGTGGTCGTGAGTTCAATCCCTGGTACCAATAAAAAAGAAAAAGACAAAAAAATACTGGCCAACTGCAATTGTCATGAATAATTTATAAGTCCTTGTGTAGTAGGAAAGTAGTGATTATGTGTGGGGAAGAAAATCTCACAGAAGAGCAACCATGGATATTATGAAAGCGTGCATAATGTCCTGACACTGATGAGTAAAGGAAGCATTGAGGTCTCTAATACTTTTCTGCTCTGTTGTAGGAGACTAGCAGGATGTACGATTTTCATCACTGGTGCGAGCCGTGGCATTGGCAAAGCAATTGCACTGAAAGCTGCAAAGGATGGAGCAAATATTGTCATTGCTGCCAAGACAGCTCAGACACACCCCAAACTTGCAGGCACCATCTACACTGCTGCTGAAGAGAGTGAGTGTAACCATCTCCATTTCATAAAATGTCCTTACAGTGGCTTCGATACATAACTTGCTGAGAGTTGAATTTGGACTACCTGTGTTTCCGTGAAAATAAGACCTAACTACAGATCAAAATTGCTGTTCCTGATCAACCTATCCTTGCCTTCCTTGTCATTACTGAGTAGCCATTGACTAGAGAACAATGAGGTACAATTTTTTGCATGATCCTGGCCATCACCATAATAATGACCAGCTAATAATTACTGCTGAAGTTTATTTTCCAGTTTGGTCTTATTTGCACCAAAATGCTTATTTGAAAGCTACTATTAAAGAAGTATTCATCTTGTTTTAAAAAGTGTTCATTTTGTTACATAAGTGTAGGAGTTGCTTTTCTGACACTTTTAAGTGATAGGAGGGACACTAGTTGAAAGTGATGCTCAGGAGGGTGTTGCTTCTGGGGTAGGAGGGAGATGAGTGGAAGTGGAGAGGAGACAGTTTTGGGTGTGCATGAACGTTTTGGAAAAGCATATTTAATATACACACTTCACAAGTCATTATTTTAATATTTTCAATCGATGAGTAATTATTTTATATTTAAGGCATTACACTAGACCAGGAGAAAGGGCTTAAAATTTCAACAGGAAGGGCTGGGGATTTAGCTCAGTGGCATAAGCACCTGCCTGGCAAATGTGAGGTCATGAGTTCGATCCCCAGTACCAAAAAAAAAAAAAAAAAATCAACATTAGTTAATATTGCTAGCTTTATTAGTCATGTTAGTAACATTGTGGCTATATTAGAGAAATGTACATGAAATGTTTATGAGTGAAATGATGTTGAGGGTTATTTTAAAATGCAAACACAAAATACACAAAATACAAAAAATAAAATGCAAGGAGAAGATAAATCCCTAGAACTGTAACAGTTAGCTGGGTGCAGCAGTACACAGTTATAATCCTAGAACTCTGGCAGGCTGAGGCAGAAACACCAAAAGTTCAACTCCAGTTTGGGTAACTCAGTGACTAAGTGAGATTGTCTCCAAATAAACAGGACTGGGAGGTAGATCAGTGTGAAGGCCTTGGGCCCAATCTCTGGTACTACAACAAAATAAAACAAACAAAACCAAACCAGAAAGAGTCACCAAATATAGATTAGGGATCGTTTTTAAACTATTCTTTGTATTTTCATGTACTTTACAATTTTTTCTGTAATAAAACACTTTTAATTGTCTTTTTATAGCTTTTTTAATAGAATTTTTTTGCAGTACTCTGCTTTTTTATTTTTTGGTTTTTTGAGACAGGCTCTCACCATGTAGTTCAGACTGGCCTTGAACTCACTATGTAGCCTTGACTGTCTTTGAACTCATAGCTGTCCTCCTCCCTCAGCCTCCCAGGTGCTGAGATTATAGGCATGAGCCACCATGCCTGGCTCCACCCGCCCCCCTTTTTTAAAAAATAGAGTTGACATAACTAGTGGAAAGCTGTATGTAGCCAATCTGTCCTGTGTGTTGAAATCACTAGTAATTATAAGCCATTTATATTGATTTTCTGAAAATGCCTGTTATATCAGGATGGAAGGTATAATATCTGAATGCTTTAATGCTTTTTGTTTGTTTACCTTTTGTAGTTGAAGCAGCTGGAGGAAAAGCCTTGCCATGCATTGTGGATGTGCGAGATGAACAGCAAATCACCAGTGCAGTGCAGAAAGCAGTCGAGAAATTTGGAGGTAGCAGAAGTTCTGTCTCTGAACACATGGGACTTTTGGGGAGGACATCTTAGATGTGAACCATAACAATATGCAGGGGTATTTTGGTTGACAAATTTAATTCTTGCCATGATTTTAGTTTCAGAGAATTGTATAAAGAATTAAATTTGTAAAGTGAGGTGCCAGTGTACACAATATGTCTTTTCCTATACAAACATACTTGTGATAAAGTTCAATTTATAAATCAGACACAATAAAAGACTAACACTAATAACATATCATAAAATAGAGCAGTAATATTCAGTAGTGATATGTGACTTAGATGACTGTTGTCACTCCCTCTCTTTTTTAAAAAATTTTAAAATTTTATTTATTTATTTACTTTTTTTTTTGAGACAGGGTCTCACTATGCTGGCCTTGAGCTCACTTTGTAGCCCAGGCTGGTCTCGAGCTCCCAATGATCCTTCTGCCTCAGCCTCCCGAGTGCTGGGATTATAGGCATGAGCCACTATGCCTGGCTAAATGTATTGTATTTTAAAGAGGATAAAATCAAACAAAATAAAACAGAATAAAGCCAGTCAAGACAAAATGATGAAAGTGATTGATACAGGACCTCAAAACAGGATAATAGAAAATCAACAATGGCTACCGTAATATATCTTATTATCTTTGAAATAGCTGCCCATCTCTCTTGTAACCTGAAGTTGAAGGTAAATAACTGATGCCAGCATACATGTCTGACTTTCTTACTTTCTGGGTTTTTTTTTTTTTTTTTTTTTTTTTTGAGATTCAAGAAACAAGCAAGTTTTATTCAGCTAGCTGGGTGATGTGGTTAGAACTCTGTCATGACACACATCCATGTAGCCTGCGTTTCGTTTTCCACAGGTTCATTTATAGAAGATTCACTCTTACTATAGACCGTGGCAGGTTCAGCAGAACAGTATTTTTCTTTTCTTAGGCTGAAAACCTTTACGTTTTTACTTACAGGAAGCTGCCAGGTGTAGTGAGGCACACCTGTAATCCCAGCACTTGGGAGGCTGAGGCACGAGGATAACTGCAAGTTTGAGGCCAGCCTGAGCTACATAAGGAGACCCTATCCCCTACCCTGCCCCCAGAATTACTTATAGCAAGTTCTTTGTGGCATATCTAAATGCCAGCATCACTACTTTTATTTTATTTACACTTAGTGTGTAAATGTTTTACTTACATTTAGTAAGTACAGTAAGGGTTACTTGAACACAAGTGCTATGATACGTAACGGCCTGATGACCCAGACTGACTCACAGGGGAATAAAGTTATGTTTGGTTTTCATTACTGTGACCAAATACCCAAGACAAACAATTTAAAGGAGGAAAGATTTGTTTTGACTCAACCGTCTTAAAGATTTCAGTCCCTGGTTGGCTGGTTGCTCTTAGGTCTGTGGCAAAGCAGAAGTATCATGGCAGAAGATCCCAACCCAGGAGTGCTGCTCACCACATGGAGGCCAGGGAGCAGAGAGGGAAAGACCTGAGAGGAAGGGGCCAGGGACCAGAATCTTCAGTCCTTATGGCCTACTCCCTGCAACTAGGTCCCAACTCCTGAGTTGGTATCACTGCCATCACCTCGTTTTTTGTTGTTATTGTTTTATTTTGAGAAAGAGTCTCACTATGTAGTTCAGGCTGGCCTTGAACACACCATGTAGCCCAGGCTGGCCTCCAACTCACAGCGATCCTCCTGCCTCAGCCTCTCGAGCGCCAAAATTATACGTGTGTGCCACTGCGCCCAGCTTATCAGCTAATAATGCTGTGAAATTATGATCTTATCACTGGTTTATCCACTTATGGAGTTTAGACCCTCATAATTCAGTCACCTTCTGCAAAGCCCCACCTCTGCACATGGGAGGCTTGGGGGCATTTTAGATCTAAACTGTAACATGTGTATACATTACACAAAGGGATGGTTCAGGTTGTGGATGGGTGGAGATTTCATCTTGTCACTCAGAATGACAGGCAGCTCTAAGCATGAATTGTTTATTTCTGGAATTTTCTATTTAATGTTTTCAGGTGGATGTGGACAGCAAATAATTAAAACTGTGGAAAGTAAAAATCATGAAAAAGTAGGCATTACTGACAACTTTTAATATTTTTGTGGTCCCCTGGGCAGTAATTTTTATATCTATATTTTGATATAATGGATTTATATAATAGTTATTTATTAAATATTATTTATATAATATAATAGTATTTTGGTATTTTGGAATATGGTCAGAAAGAAATATTTGCTCTTTTAGATGCATGGTTTAAATCCATGTGATAGCCTTTTTTTAATTGTTAAAAATAATTTGGATAATCTATCCTACCACTTAAAATAAAGCTAGGATCTTAATAATAACATACATCTAGTGGTTTGCTTGCATCTTTTTAATTAATGTAAACACTAGCTGGTGACTTTTGATATTGTATTGGGTGACATGCAGATACTTTATTAGCATGCAAATACTTCACACTGTTATCAAAGGGCTTTTTTTAGTTCGTTGTTCTGTACGCTTACATTACCTCCTTGCTGCTGCTAAAATAGTTTTCTTCTGTCTGCGTACCTCAAAAATTTCTCTTTAACTTTTTCGTTTCCTCTTTGTCTGAAATTCTCCTTTCTCTGCAGTTAAAATCCTTTCTCTTGACAGCTCATCTCCACAGAGCCTTCTCCCTTACTGTGCCAAATAATCAGCAGCGTAGTCTCCCTCTGAATTTCCAAATCATTTCTTTGATCTTTGTCTTGTGCTACTTTAGATCGTAGTCTTTCTCTTTTCTCCTCTCATTAGTTCATAAGCTTCTAGAAGGGAAGTGTTGAGTTTGAGCTAAGTTTGCTGGTATTATAAGAAGGCACCCAGGTGTGTCCAGTGTGCCCCAACCATCAGCACTGTCCCTCCATAATGTTCCAGGGGTCTATGCACATGTCTGATGTGAGGGACACTGACCAGTGGAAAATAAGGTCATGTGTGATCCCACTGCAGAATGCGGTGGTAAATACAGATTTTTGCCACAAGGGGGACCCCCTCCTTTAAATCCCTACTCTTACCCTGTAATTTTTCCCTTGTGAGAAAAGGAGAGAAGCTGCAACATTGTTTTTGTTTGTTTGTTTGTTTGTTTATTTTCTACTGAGAAGACCATAAATATGGGAGACAAAGCAGAAATTGTACTCAAGTTCAGGGCCTTTTATTGGAAATGACTTCACCTACTAGAAAAGTGGTCAGTTGGTGCCAATTAGGATTTTACTTAATCAGTTTCCCTGTTCATTTTCAGGGAGGAATTAAGAGGAGAATTTGTCATTCCTCGTAGTCGACATAGTTTAGTTCTTTCTTTTGCCCAGTGCTGCCTGCTAACTGAAGGTGACTTACCATGATTGGAAAATGTGACCGTTGTCACATAGGCCTCACCCCTGCCCCGGGAAACTGTGGCCTGTCTGTGCGCCTGTGATTTTTTAAAAGGGAAGGGCAAGCCAGATGTGGCGCTCATGCCTGTAATTCCAACACTTGGGAGGCTGAGGTGGGAGGATTGTTGGGAGTCTGAAACCAGCCTGGGCTACAAAGTGAGCTCAAGGCCAGCCTGAACTGCATAGCGAGACCCCATCTCAAAAAAGACACACAAAAAAAACCACCAACCCAAAAAGAGGAGGGCAACATAAGGGAACTGAGGTTTGAACACATAAATTATGCAGTGTTTTAAAAAGAGGGGGTACAAGTTTTTATTTTCATTTTGGATGCCACATTACAAAAGAAGTATTTTTTAAAAAAAACAAGAATTGAAGGAAAAGAAAAATAATAAAAAGAATGTCTATAAACTGTTCAGTGTGCCATTTGTTTCTGATAAACTTCAGTCACATCTTCCTTTCTTCCCAGTATGATGATCAGTAATTCCCTGATCTTTGCAGGGAAACCTCAACAAATTCATCGGAACTCCCTATCTTTGACGGTATGGTTCTTTGAATTTCTAGAGATGTGTTATTTTCACTTTGAGGTGAATCTCACTGCTATCTTTTTGTTTTTCTTTTTACGGTGTTTTGAGACAGTGTCTTGCTATGTAGTTCAGGCCTTGAACTCACCATGAAGCCCAGGCTGGCCTGAAACTTGCAGCAATCCTCTTGCCTCAGCCTCCCAAGGGCTGGGATCTCACTGCTATCTTGCCCAGTGGTTTCGAGTTTGATGCAGTCGCCTTCCTTCTCAGTCTTAAGTCCTCAGGTGAAAGTGTTACCCCCTGTCAGGATGGTTTCACCTAGGAGCCTCCGCACAGCAGTGTTTTGGGTAGGCAGAACCTCTATCTGGGATTTATAAATCCATTTCCTTTCCCCACAATCATTTTCACTTAATATTGTCTCACTACACATATAAATATAAACAAGATAAATTGCATAGAGGTAGGAATTGGATAGAATATACAGAAATTGTAATTATTGTAGACTTACTTTGTGTGTGTCTGTGAGTCACTAAAACAGAATCCGTTTATTTTGATCATTTATCTGTTATTAAAACTCAAGATCATTCTCCTTTTCCAGTTCCCCGAGATCAAAAAGGACCACTTCTGTTAAGAGATGGGCCTTGAGGGAACATGAGACCAGTAGTGTGTATATGGGAGGGCTCTGGGCCTTGGAGACATACTGGGAGGAATTTGACTTAAGGTTTGTGAAGATAGGGAGGGAAGACAGGAGTAAGAGACAGGGTGGAAGCTGGCTCTCTGGAGTTTCCTGTGGCACTGTGTTGATTGTCTACATCTCCACTGTGCTAGAAAACATACAAGATCTGAGGTACATTCTCAGCCCTTTTTAAGAATTTTTTAGGACCAGTGATATAGCTCAGCCGCACAGTGCTTGCCTACCAAGCGTAAGGTCCTGAGTTTGATTCCTAGTACCAAATAAATATATATAATATATATTTTGAAATATATATATATATATATATATATATATATATATTGTATATATTTTGAGACAGGATCTTCCTAAATTGCTAAATTGCCCTGGCTGGCCTTGAACTCACTCTCAGTGATCCTTCTACCTCAGCCTCCTGAGTACTGGTGTAGGCATGTGCAAACATACCCAGCTGTAGGTACTATTTAGAGACAGCTACTAAGGCTTGTGTTGGTGTATTGGTCAGTCATGTATAAAAGAATTATTTATGAATCCACTGAAATTTCCATGAAATAGAGTGAATGCTTTTGCTTGTGAATATGTGTGAAAAAAGTCTCACATATTTAAAATCAAATTGATTACTTTGGTAACAGGAATTGACATTTTGGTGAACAATGCCAGTGCTATTAGTTTGACCAACACAATGGATACACCTACGAAGAAGGTGGATTTGATGATGAATGTGAACACCAGAGGCACCTACCTTACGTGAGTCATGAAGAAGAGTTGTGGGGGAGAATGGCACAGTGTATTCTTAGAGAACTAACCTGCTTGTAAGCAAATGTGAGTCAAATCAGCAGTACAGTTTAAAGGTCTATTCAGGAAACTCAGCTAACTCAGCTGAAGGTATTTGTGTCTAAGTGAGGTGCTAAAGGTTTTCAATAAAATAGAAAAAGACTTGCTTGTTGCTTTGAAAAACACACTTGATATGAGGGAAGCTGAGGGCCAGACTGGCTTAAGTGCAAATAGGAAGCTTTTGCCTGTACATCCAGGGAAAGCTCATGTTTATATTGTAACTGAAATAAGTTCTTCCCTTGGAGTATAAAATATGGTCTCAGTGTTTGGAACACATTCATTTTATTTCCTGTTGATGCTTTGAGTGTGCAAGTTCACTGTTTTAATAAAAATCAACTGTAGCGTTGCTTGCCCCTCTGCTGTCCACTCTGGTAGAGGTGAGGCATGTTTGGAGATAAAAAAAAATAAGTACAAAAACCTATATTGATTGTATTTTGTTTGTAAGCATGAAAAGATGTTGGAATTGTTAATCTAAATGGTGTACATTTAGAAATAAAACTGACTTGAAGGAGGAAGAGACTAAAGTTCTAGTTGTCCTAGTTGAGAGTGAAATATAGGTATGAAGTGTTTAAGGGATAGTGTGTTATTTTGTTATAAGGTATTATTTAATACTTACAATTTTTAAAAATGTTGGACACAAATCTTTTATAAAATACATTACCAATCTTTATGAGCAGTTTTAAAGAAATAAAATTATATATTGTTCCTAAAGGTGTACTGGATTTTGTATTGGTGAAAATTAAATTTGGGAATGTATGGAGAGTTACGTTACTAAATTGCAGTTCTGGAGTTCTGTGAGTACTGTGTCTAAGGAGGTGAAATAAATCAGCAGATGTGGTACTATGGCAGCAATAGTTGATTTCATGTTTAGTATATGCACTGTCCTAAGTATCTCATCTGTATTGTTCCATGTTAGTCCTTTGGCCAACTCTCGATGGTAGTGGGTATTACCAACATTTATAGTGGAGAAAACTGAGAATAAAAATGTTATAAAATTTGCCCAAGGTCACATGAAGGAGCAGAAGCAAGATTTGAACCCATTTCTGTCTTGAACACTCATGTTCTTTAGCACAGCACTAACCGACTGGTACCTTAACTATTCCTTAAAGTTCTGGGAGTGCGGGGGAGGGAGAATTGGGAACTGTTACAGTTGAGGATGACCTTGGTTGGGCATAATGCTGATCTATCAAGGATTTGATTTTTTACAGTCAGGCCATTGAGTAGAGTTTCAAAGTGTTTACGTTAGTTGCTTTTCCTATCTTCATTCTAAAAAAACAAAAGTCCTGGGCTGGGGATTTAGCTCAGTGGCGTAAGCGCTTGCCTGGAAAGCGCAAGGTCCTGAGTTTGATTTCCGGTACCACAAAAAAAAAAAGGTCCTGTACAAACAAAAGTAAACAATATGTACTCTTGATTACCAGAGGAAGTTTTTTACTCTGGAGGGGTAATTTAAACTATGATTTAGAAATGGGAAGATATTCTTAGAAAGGTATTAACTTGACTTATGTTTGCTTTTACTTTCAGATCTAAAGCATGTGTTCCTTTTTTGAAAAAGAGTAAAATTGCTCATATCCTTAATCTCAGCCCACCACTGAATTTAAATCCAGTGTGGTTCAAACAGCACTGTGGTAGGTAGTAGGATGAGGAGATGCTTTGTCCTTTTAATTTGTTTTGAATTAAATCAGTATATCTTTATATAATCACAGTCTACACACAGTGGACAGTATTGAATTTTCTGTAAGTAAAATTTGGAAATTGAAAACAATCATTTTCTAGTAATTAAAAATTAAGGTATAACTTACTTTCAATATAATGCACAGATGTTAATGGTTCAGTGTAATGAATTTTTATAAATATGTACAATACTTGTGTAACTATTATGCAAATTAAGATAGGGATTTTCATCATTTCAGAAAGCTCTTTAATGTCCTAGTGGGTGGGTTTTATGACATGTAATTTAGTCTTTAATGAAGTTGGTTAAAAATTATCCATGAAATATTTTATTTTTCACTGCAAACTAACGATTTAAGTAAGGCAAATATGGTTAAGTAATAAGATTAATGTATAGGTACTTCCTTTAAAATCTTTGTATCAAATACTTCTTATTTCAGTATAATTCACCAGCCATTTGGAAAGGTGCTCGCAATGGGAACCTACTAAACAACACTGAAAGAAGTTTCAGTGGTACTTGGCCCTTGCATTTGCTAGGCAAGCGCTCTTCAAGAATTGGAGCCCTTTTTTATTCCATTTTTAGACATGTCTCACTAAGTGCCTAGACTGGCTTCAAATTTGCAATCTTTCTACCTCAGCCAGGATTACAAGAACGCACTACCATGCCTGATTTGTTGTTGTGTTGCTGTTTATATATTTACTTCTTTACTTATATATGTGGTACTGGGGATTAAACTTAGGACCTTTGTGCTTACCAAACACATACACTACTAGTGAGCTAAAGATTTTACTGAGCTACAGGATTTTATTTAAAGTAGTTTCTTTAAATAATCAGTTTCATTCTATTTTATTCTGTGGTGTTGGGAATCAGCTTTCATTCTTTAAAATATAAAGAAAAAAACAGATGAGGAAACAATAGTATAATTTATTACCATAGTATTAAGAAAATGAAAGTTTATTACTTTTTCTTTTAATCAAATATCAGATTATGAAAAACTGGCTCATGCCTATCCAATTACTTCCATAAAAACTTCTTAACACTTTTAAAAATTAACATTTTGTGCTTTTTATGTTATTAAAGTGAATTCTCAAAAATATGTCCAGGAGAAGATCATAAAGGAAAGAAGTTGGTTATTTCTATTCACAAATTAATTTGTTTCTCAAATTATTATTCTTTATGGTTTCTTTCAGCTTATACTATTGCCAAGTATGGTATGTCTATGTGTGTGCTAGGAATGGCAGAAGAATTTAAAGGTGAAATTGCAGTCAATGCCTTATGGCCTAAAACAGGTATGTTCTTCTAAAAATCTGATTTATTTGGTTTGCATTTGTTTTCTTTGGCTTCTTCTGTACCAAGGCTGAGGATGCAGTTGAGGGCCTTCACCATGCGAGGCAAGTGCACTTGCCCTGAGCTACACTTCCAGCCCTGTCTTTGATACTCCTAACCGGTCCCTTGAGTGTGGTGTAGGGCAGGCATGAGTAGACTGTCGGCAGTAACTTCAGTCTTTCTGTTGTAAAACACTCAAGATATTTTACCCTGTGGCATAAGAGCCTTGTCAGTCATCTTCCAGCTCTGATTTAAAGAACACAGGTAACACTTGTGCCAGTAACCGTGATAGGAACAGTGAAGCCCTGGAACTTTGCTCTTCTCGTAGGCTAGCAGTTACATAGCACATTCTCTCATGATGCTGGAGGTTGGCAGCGAGCCACAGCTTCCAGCCAGCCATGGAATCAAAGAGTAATGACCAATGCTCCACAGTGTACTGTGTTGTCTGCGCCTTTTGGATATTGTGTTTTGTGGTTTTGCATGTCAGCGTGTTTATAAAATGCCATCTGGGTCTGTACATTTTGTCATAAAATAGGTTTTGTATTAGATGATTTTGCCCAACCAGAGCCTAATGTCTTATTTTCTGAGCACATTTAAAATCGGCTAGGCAAAGCTATGGTGATTGGCAGGTTAAATGTATCAAATGCATTTTGTTTGTTTTCTCATTTTCTTGAGACAGGCTCTCACTGTGTAGTTCCTGCTAGTCTTGAACTCACTATGTGGCCCTACCTGACCTTAAACTTGTGGCAATTCTTGTGTTTCATCCTCCCAAGTGCTGGATTACAGATGTGCACCACCACGCCCATCTCCAGTGCACTTTTGAATAACTGTAATCCATCATCAGTTGAGGAGGATAGGTTCTTGGAAGTTCCTTGGAAGGATTTGGACCTTGGAGATCAGAGGACCTAAGTAGCGTGGCTCAGTAGATAAGATGAGTATGTCTTCTCCCTTAGACAGTGAGGAGAGTAAGGAGATATGTCCCCAAAAGGATTCCATGATGGGAGAGTTGACACATTAAGTGTCCATGGAGCAGAGAGTTGCCTTTACTACTTTGGCAGGGCTGGCATCATCTAAAGTGCTCATGGATGAACAGAACCTTACTCAGTCAAAGAAATACTGCAGGGCATGTAAGAGGACCTATGTAAAATACAGAAAGAATAAAAAATCCTCAGAATTGTAGCCTTCAGTAAAACAAAATTCTCGCTAGGTGTGGTGGCTCATACCTGTAATCCCAGCACTCAGGAGACTGAGGCAGGAGAATTGTTACCAAGTTCAAGGCCAGTTTAAGCTGCATGGTGAGTTCAAGGCCCGCCTGGACTACATAGCAAGACCCTGTTGATTCCCAACTTACTATGTCCTCGAGCTTGTATTCTCTAAAATCAAAGAATGAATTTTAGGAACAACGGAGGGGAAGAGTAGAGCATATTTGTTGAGAGAAAGCTTCTGTTTGAAGAGAGACAAAAGGGGGTCCCGAGCGGGTTGCCCAAGAGTCTGTCTTTTCCAGGGACTTTTATAGAATAAAACCATGGGTTCAAGGTGGGGGAAGACTGGGAACTCACAAGGCAGATGGGCATAAGGTGGGATATAACTATAGTTAGCCAATAAGATTAATAGTTTAGGTAAAATTGATTAAGTTGGGGACAAATGGGAAATCAAGTCATGTAGGAAGTGGGCATTCTTAGAGATCAGTGACCCCTCCTATAGGAGACTGGGATGGTAACTCTTGGCTTCTCACGGTGATCCAGATTTAATCCCTAAGGTTTATACTTAAGAATGTGTTTGCATTTGTTTTGCCTTCTGTTTTGAGATGTGGCCCACAGCAAGAGGTCTGTGTCCCCTCCAAGGTCATCAGATACCTGGTCCTCTGTGGCTGCTCCCTCAAGGGCCTAGCCATGTCTGTCTATAATATTTCTAACTGGCTCAGCTGCCTGTAACACTGTCTCAAAAGAACAAAAACTAAACAAACAAAAGTAAAATAAAACTGGAAAGAAACAGAAAACACCTTTTTTCAAGCCAATAATTACATAAGAGATTGAATTATAATATGAAAAATGCTTTTTGGAACTAAAACTAGATTTAAAAAATAAATGTGTGGAGTTGAAGGACTGATTGTTTATTATTAATGCCTGAATAAACAGCTGGGAAATTCAAGTGTAAGAAATATCTCAAGAGCAGAAGCTTGCTGAAGAAAAAGGAGAGACTTAGAGGACATGTCCAGGAAAATTTGCATGCAAATTTCAGGAACCCCAGGAAGAAGACTGGAAAAACAGCATGATGCAGAAGGAATAATGATAGAAAATTAAAATTGAAAACAGTTTCCTTGGACTGAAAAGGGAATTGAAAGATTTACAAAATTTGAGGCTAAATTTATGGGGAGGGGTGAGAATCTCAGAATTTCAAGGATGAAAAGAAAAGCTGCCAAGCAGGATATCTCTTACAAAACCAGCTGTTCAAGCAGGATATCTCTTACAAAAAAAAGGACCAGCACTTTTATCTCCAGGGCCAGGAACTGGAAGCAGGGAATAACATCACTGTATTACTGATTGGAAGCAACTCTGCCAAGATAATGTTTACTGAAGGAAGACAGAAGGGTACGCTATCTCACTTGATTAGTGATATACCCTATCAGAACAGTCATTTCAAAATAGGGCTTAGAGATGAAGAGGAGAGGACATAGTGATATGTGGAATAACCTTGCAAAAGGTATGCTTGCATGTAAATGAATTATGCTAGTATAACTGAGAACATGAAGCATAGATACTGTCTTAGGGTTTGCAAGGAAAACAGTTTAATAAGGACACATAATTTTTTTTTTCTGGCATAGTGGGAATCGAACTCACGACCTCACACTTGCCAGGCAGGCAATTGTGCCACTGAGCTAAATCCCCGGCCCTAAGGACACATAATTTATAGAATTATTTTATAATAGTCACCCAAAGAGTCAAGTACAAAAAAGTGTAGGAAATCTGTCTATATACTAAAGACCTAGAGATTCCAGCCGAGGGCCTGGATCCCATGGGAATATCCTGCATGAGTTCAGCTGAAGATCTAGAGTCCAACTGGAGGCCCAGAGCCCAGGCCCAGAGACATGTAAGTCTGTTTCACGGATCTGCACTGGGAAGGCCCCAAATTCAGCAGTGGAAGCTAGAAAGTCTCTGCCAGTGGGATGAAGGATCTGTACCAGTAGGCAGAGGGGGTTCTGCACTGAAGCACCAGGAAGTGACACTCAAAATATGGACCAGAGCTCCCCTGTAAAGTACCACAGCCATCCTCAGCGTCAAGAAGGTCCTGAGCTCCTCCGATGATAACAGCTGAGTTCATATCAGGAAGCAAGCGTGACAAGTATTTCCTGGAGATTGAGCATCATACATCTTCCCCTCTGGAACCAGGAAGCAATGTTCAACGTAAGGACCAGAGCTCCCCTAAAGTGAACCACAAGCCATTCTCAGTGACATCATGACCCAGGCTTTTCTGAGGAGAGAACAGCCCAGTTCACATCAGGAAAGAAGCTCTATCAGCTTCTTCAGGAGAACCAGTGACAACAGGAGAATAACACTTCTTCCTCTCCAGTTCTCCTTTTTGTGTTGGCAACAGTCCTCAGGTGGGCCCTTCACATCCAGCACCACAATGATCAGTCCAGCTGGGTGTTACAAGTTGCCCACCAGTTGTCAGTCCACCACAGATTCCAAGTAAGAACCCCTCAGTGGTACTGGGGATTGAACTCAGGGCCTTCGGACTGGGCTACATCCTCACCTCTTTTTTATTTTTATTTTTGTTTTGAAGCAGAATCTTACAAAGTAACTTAAGTTGTTAAATTACCCAGAGTGGACTTGAATTTTTGATCCTTCTACCTCAGCCTCTCAGAGCTCCGGGACTGTAACCATACAAACCATATCCAGCATAAACTCTTGACACAGAAAAGATAAAGAGAAAGCTTTACTATTAATCTCTAGCCAAACACAATAAACCCTTTTTATATAATCTTGAAACTGGGGAGAAAGAGATGAGAAGTCACTGAATTTTTAAGGGCTAGTATGGGCAATTGAACAGTCTCACCTTGGAGCAGCCACCATGCTCATTGGTAAAAATATTACATTTCTGTTTGGGTTTGGTTATAGAAATGCTTTTGGGTTTTAAAATAATATACAACTACTTTTATAAACCTTTTAATTGATGTAATAGTTTATCTGTAGATCCTTTTGGGTTTTCTGTATAGGTAGTTATATCATCTATGCTGGTATTTCTGTCTTTCTGAAACGTCCACCCTTGGTTTCTTTTTTTCCTTGCTTTAATGTGCTGTCTCTTTCATCTCTTCTGTTCTACCTTCCAGCAGTAGATTTCCCCAGAGTTTTTGAGAGTCCAGGAAGGCTTTAAAAAATGTTTCTTGTTTATTTATAGTTTGGCTGTAATAATGTATCCCTTTAGGGGTACCTAATTCATTGTATTTTTAAAAGCAGAAGAGTGATCCTGTGTATTTGTTATTTTTTTAATTTTATTTAAAGAAAGATTAAACAAAACAGAAAAGGGTAGAAATAATACATACTTTCAAAGAAAAAATAAACAGTAAGAAATCACTAGTTGATGATTACATATTGTCCTCTTACAAATAGTTGCTCAGGTTATAAAAGTGAAGCGTACAAAGTGGGGATTCAAACAGCGAGACTGCAAACAGTTCTGTTCAACTATCCAACAAAAACTTAGTAATATGGTTATCAATCCTATACACTTAAACATACATGCAGTTATCCATATCTTCATTTATGTTAAGATTAAACAAACAAAAGCAGGCTAAAATCACTCTGAACAAAGAATAATAGTATTGCTGGATTTCACATCATGACACTGCGGGATCAGCACTGAGTACTGTAGTGTCTCTTTTTCTTCAAAGTAGTTATTCATTGCATCAAGCGTTATAAGATCAGTTCTCATAAACTGTTTATAGTTCTACACATGCATGAGTCTCAACATGTATTTCTATCCTTCCTATATTAGAGAGAGAAACAAAACAAAGCAAGACAAAACAAAACATATTCCTATAAACACATGAAATGAAAAAGTCAGATAAAACCACTGCACAAGGTGTTCTACAATGGTTACTGTGTTGTCTCTTGTTATCTTCAATAGATTTGTCTGTATCATCAGACATAGTGTAATTGAATACAGCAGTACATAACAATATTAATAAAAACAAAACTTTGTAGATAGTGTAAAACTTCAAAAAAGGTAATAATCACACCAGAATGGGTATCATAGTGAATCTTGTCATCTTCAGTATAGTTGCCTATACTCTCAGACTTGATACTATCAATCATAACAGTTTTGAATAAAATCTGTCGATACCAAACAGCAATCAAACAAACCAGATTTAACTATGATCAGTTGTGGTAAAACAGTATAAATTATACAGGGCTCCAGATTAAGTTAATAGGAAATTAAAGGATGATTACTGTGCTATATCTATTATTTTTGGCATACCTCTCTGTGCCCTCAGATCTAGAGCAAGTAGACAAACTGGGACAGAACATAATCGATCTAAGCAGACAGGTATAAGTAATGTGGGTTTTAAATCCTGGTACACTATTAACAATATCCTCTGTCTTCTTTTTTAAAACTATTTCTCCCCTTTCACTCCTCCAAGGTGTACTGTGCATTTTTGGGTCTCACCACCTCCCTCAGTTTTTAGATTGGGGGGGGGGGCAACCTGCTATTTACCTCCTAAGTGTTTGCCAACCTTCTCCCTCCTGGACTTGATCTCAAGTTATATTCCTTTACCTATTAAAGCCTGTCTTTCCAACCTGTCTTCAGGTGCTGGTCGAGTTGCCGCTATTACTCTTTGGTTCTCTGTCACTAGAGCATTGTTTTGTCATATTTGATTTTCGGTCCGTAAACCCATTTCAGGTTAATTATATTTCCTATAAGGAGCATCTTGGTGGACCCTACCTCCTGATCTACTCTGCCTGTGTTTCTCTCTCTCTCTCTCTCTCTCTCTCTCTCTCTCTCTCTCTCTCTTTTGTTTTTAGTGTATCAAGGCCATCTGTATTAGAGATTATATCCAAACTTCTCTGCCTCATTTCTGTTGTGCTCTTTTTCTGCCATTAGTTGTCTGCTTTTCTCCTTCATTCCACTTTCTGCTCCATTCAGTGAGGCCTCTCTGCCACTGTTCCTGGAATTCTGGTACTTTTCTCTCTCTCTAAAATGTCCTTCAGTATTCTCTGTAGGGTTGGATTGGTGGTTGCGAATTCCCCCTGTTCCTCTTTGTCTTGGAAGCATCTTGTTTCTCCATTAATTTTAGAGACAGTTTTGCAGGGTACATCAATCTGGGATGGAGTGTATTTTCTTTCAAGTCTTGGAATACCTTGCTCCAAGATCTTCTTGATTTGATGGTCTGTGTTGAGAAGTCTGCTGTGATTTTGATGGGTTTTTCTTTATAGGTGATCTGTTTCTTTTCTCTGATGGTTTTTAATATTCTGTTCTTATATTGAATTTCTGATTATTGATTATTATATGTCTGGGTGTGGCTCTGTTTTAGTTTGTAGGTGGCTGGAGTTCTATATGCCTCATACATCTGAATATCATTTCCTTTTCCTATGCTTGGGAAGTTTTCTTTAATTATTTTTGTGAATAGCCTTTGTAGTTTGTACCCCTGCTTCTTCATTCACATTCTTTATTCTTGTTATAGATCCTCTTGTCATCTTCTAGCCTTTGAATTGTTACTGCCTGTTTCCTTGTTATTAAGAAATTTTTCCTTTCATGATCACACATTGCAAACCTGTCTTCAAGTTTTGATAGTCTATCCTTAGTTTCTTTCAAGCAGTTTTGCTAGCTTTTAATGGAGTTTTTTATTTCCTGGTAATCTCTTTGAACCTGCTTCATGTATTCTATGTTTTCTTTAAATTCTTCATCAAATGTTTCTCTCTTTTTTGCGTTCCTCCCTTCTTCCATCGGTGTCTTCTTGAGAGGCGCTTAGCATTTCTTTTATGAATCTAGTTATATCTTGCTTTCCTTGAGTAAATATTTCAGTTTTGAGCTTGTCTATGAAGTCCCGAAGATATCTCTTTATGTCCATTGATGCCGTGTCTGGTATTGCATGTTTGCTGCCCTCAGTCTCTTTTGTATTACCTCTCCTAGATCAAGGTTCTCAGGGCTGGGACCTGGGAACTTTTTCTTGTTTTTTCTTTTTGTCATGGTTTTGGTTTCTTCCATACAGGCGTATAGAAGAAGTCCCAGTCCCTTTCCTTGTTGGTTATGGTTCTTCCGAAGTGGCTGGCTAGGGATTTTTGCCCACTTCAGTGTGCTATTGAGGTGCAAACAGGGGCAGCGTATGCTGTCCCCTCCCCTCCAGGTCAGTCAACCTGCGATGGCCTTCACTGTGTTAGTGTGTGCTGTGTGTAGGGAATTGGTTTGGGATAACTTATTTGTCTCAGCCAGGGACATGACCCAGGCCAAGCATATGCCACCAGTCTCGCCTGGGAAGGGAACAACTGACTGAAGTCACTGCTGTTCCTTGTTCCTGCCCATCCTGCCCAGTTTCAATATGTTGTCTAGTTGGTCACCCCTTTCCAGTGGAAGGGTGTTATTTCCAGCACTCACTGCAGGTCGATGCAGGTACCTTGCTGGCTCTGTTCTCTGTTGGGCTTGCCGACCCCAACTTCAGTGCGACTGCAGTTCCAGCGAGTCGAAGAGGCAGGAATTCAGGTGGCTCAATGAGTGGCAGCCGTGGGAGTTTAGGCACTGCAGCGAAAGCACCGAATCTTAGCTGTTCCAATAGTAGCCCTGGGACTGCAAGTTTGACCAGGTTTTTTTCCCCGATTAGTTTCTTCCTGGGTTGAGAGGATCCATCTCCTGTGTCCGGGCCTCCCCATAATGTTTAATTTTGACATCTGAGTTGTCTGTCGCAGAGAGCTTCTGTATTGTGCTCTTATCTATCCTCCATCTTTGCTAAACTCCTGTATTTGCTATTAAATGTATTACTAGGCATTATATATTTTTATTGTTTTCAATATATTTTCAAATTTGTTATTAAGGTATATATAAAACTATGTATCTTTACAACTATACCAGCAAAAATCTTTCATTAGTATTTGACAGTTTTTAAAAGGGTCTCAGTCTCTTTTCAAGTTGAAAGTTTATTACAAAAAGTGAAGGTTGTAGCTGGGAGAGGTGGTTTAGTACTTGGCTCTAGTTCTAGCTATGTGGGAGGCTGAAGCAGGAGGATCATTTGAGTCCAGGAGTTTGAGGCAAGCCTGGGCAGCATGGTGAGCCCCAATCTCAAGAACAAAAACATAGTGTACCTCTGCCCTTTCCATACATATTGAAATCTTTTCCTGTTTCTTACTAACTTAGCATACTTTTGGAGTGGTGTTGAATAGTAACAGTAATAACAGGCATGTTTGTTATGTGTTTTTGGCTGCAATGGAAATGCTTTTGTTTCATCTTTACATTGGTGCACTTTCTTTGCTGTTTTGTTTTTACTTCAGTTCTTGCTTCCTCTCTATTATATGATGTTGCATTAGGATTACTGTAATAATTATAGCATAAAGATCTTACTTGATTGGCTGACATTTTTAATGTAATATCTACAAGTAAGCTTAATAAGTTGGTAGCTTTCATTCTGAACCACCATATAGCCTACATGTGAGTTTTTTATGGTTATTAAAGTTAAAAATACTTGCTTTGAGGTTATAGCTCACACCTAGAACCATTGAAGAGTTAAAAAAAAAAAAAAACACATTGTTTCTACCCTTAGTGATTTAACATTTTAGTAGGACAAGTAAACCATGATTATGATACAATCAGAGAAATAGTCTACCTAGGTGCTCTTCAAGTGCGTGAGTCTTGATTGTAAATTTTTTTTTCTTTTTTTTTTTAATTTTATTTAAGGAGAAAAGAAAAAAAAAGCAGAGAAAGGGTACAAGTTATACAGATTTACAGAAAAAAAAATAAACAGTAGGAAATCACTAGTTAATGGATTACATATTGTCATCTTAGAAATAATTGCTTGTAAAGTGGACATTCCAACAATGATACTGCAAACAGTTCTGTTCAATGATCCAATAAAACTCTGTGATATCATTTTCTATCTTATACACTTAAATATACATGCAGTTATATAGTTTAGAGCACTTTCTTTTCCTCTCTTTTGTACAATGACTATTACACATTTTGGGTTTCATTGCTCCCACGGTTCTTATTGCTTTTTTGGAAGAGAGTAAAACCAAATGTGACATAACAGAACAGAATCGGTCAAGTCAAAAGGGTGGACATAATAGATAATATAAAAACATAATACAAGGTGATCAACAATGGTTACCATAATGCCTCCCGCTATCTCTAATAGAATTGCCTATATCATTAGTTATAATACAATTGAACAAAACAGTAAAGAATAAAACCGACAAAACCAAAACATTGGAGACATTGTAGGTCTTCAAAAGTAGATAAAAGTCAACGAGAATGGGTGTTATAATGAATCTCATTATCTTCACAGCTGATGCCTAAACTTTCGAACCTGATACTATCCAGCAAAACAGAATAGGGGAACATCAGTCAAAATGAGAGTAATACAGGGCTTTAAATCGAGATAATGGAAAGTCAAAGTATACTATAATATAACCTGCTATTTTTTTTCCTTTAATTAAAAGGATAAAAAATAAAAAAGTAAATAATGGAGTGGAGATTGAGATAAAAGAGGGCATAACAGCGAAACAATGCAGATCAAAACATAACCATTTAAGCAGAATAGTCTTTCACCACCAGATAATCCTGACCTAAAAGTAGTCACCATATTGTCTCTTTCCTTGAAATCCTTGAGTACAACTTCGTATACTGTAGCATTAAGTATATCAAAACAATGTAAAACCATTTAAGAGAATGACAGCATTACAGAGTATTTAGAATCGACTAACAGAAAATGAACAATGGTTTCTGTATAATCTCCTTGTCTTCAAAAGGTTTTTGCTTATACTATCGTACATAATAAAATCCAATAAGATACAACCTATTTAGACCATTGGAGACAGAAGAACAAAAGCTAGATGAGACTTCAAAACAAGATGATACTAAATCAGTATTACCTATTAAGATGTTTGATTGTAAAATTTAAAATCTATTTGATTCTAATAATTAACTCAGTTTCTGTCTTCTGTGACAGCCTTTAGGCTTTTGTGCTCCAAGAATTACATTTTGTTTTAATTTTCTTATGAACCCAGTTGACTGTCCTCTTGATTCTCACATGTCGATGTAATTTAGTTAGGGTAAAGAAGTGATAGAACAGATTTTTTTTTTTAATGTCCAAATGTTGCTAGTCTTTAAAAGCTTCTTTATTATTCATAGTGTTCTCAGTTGTGTGTCGCTAATACTACTCTGGGCCTAGTTTCTCCTTATACAGAGTTGGAAGTTAAGGCCTTTATTACATATTTTTAAATTTGTTTTGTTTTGTTTTGTTTTCTCAGACAGGATCTCACTGTGTATTCCAGGCCGGCCTTCAACTCATTATGAAACACAGGCTGGCCTCAAACTCAGTGATTCTGCCTTAGCCTCCAGAGTGCTGGAATTAAAACCATACACCTAGCTACAGTTTTAAACTTTTAATTATGAAACATTTCTTCTTTTTTTTAATGGTACCAGGGATCGAACTCATGACCTCCCGCTTGCCAGGCAGGTGCTTGTGCCGCTGAGCTAAATCCCCAGCAGAAACATTTCAAACATAAAACACGAACATGTATACAAGTAGAGAGTACCCACCTAGCCTGTGTTTCCAGCCCTCTCTTCCTCTACAGGATTATATTAAAGCAAATGTCAGTCATACTATCATTTCATTTGTGTATATTTTAATATGTCTTTAAATGGTAAGGACTGTTTAAAAAGTAAACCATAAAATCATTATCATATCAAAAAAATTAATATTAGTTCCTTAACATCCCCAAATATATAATCAGTGTTCAGATTTTCTCAAAGGTTGTTTCTTCAGAGTTGGTTTATTCAGATTGGGATCTAAACAAATTCTTCACATTGAATTGGTTCACTACGTCTCTTAAGTGTTTTTAATCTAAAGTAGTTAATACTCAATATTTTTCTCTCTGCCACTTATTTCCTTGAAAAACCAGCTCATCTGTCATGAGATTTCTGTCACTCAGGGTTTTGCTTATCTCCCAGCCATGTCACATAACATTTTTCTGTGTCCTCTGAGGACTCTTTTTATTAGTGTATTACTTATTCTCATTTTTCTTCCTTTTGGCACTATTTAACTTATTTATTCATCATGTAATAGATGTTTGTTGGGTGGTGTTATAGTCAGGGATTGCAAGGAAAACAGTTACATACAGGATACATATTTTATAATAACCACTCAAAGAGTCAAATACAAAAAAGTGCAGGAAATCTCTCCACACACTAAAGACCTAGAGAATCTAGCCAAGGGCCTGGATCCCATGGCAGTATCCTGCATGAGTTCAGCTAAAGACCTAGAGCCCACAACAAAGCCTCCCACTAGTTCAACTGGAGGCCTGAAGCCCACAACAATGACTCATGAAGTCTGTTTCATGGATCAATACTCAAAAGGCCCAAAGGTCCACAGTGGGAGCTAGAAAGTCTGCGCCAGTGGGATGAAGGATCTGTGCTAGAAGGCTGAGAGTTCTGCACAAGAGCCAGGAAGCAACACTCAAAGTAAGGACCAGAGCTCCCCTGAAAAGTACCACCACCATCCTCAGCAAGAGTGAAGTCCCAAGTTCCTCCAGTGATCATAACAACCGAGTTCATATCAAGAATCCAGAGTGACAAGCTTCTCGTGAGACTGGGCATCACACATCTTACCCTCTGGAGCCAGGAAGCAATGCTCAAAGTAAGGACCAGAGCTTCTTCAAAGAGAACCACAGCCATTCTCAGCAACGACAAGGTCCTGAGCTCCTCTGATAATGAAAACAACCCAGTTTGTATTGGGAACCAGCGTGACAGGCTCCTCCAGAAGAACCAGTAACTCCAAAAGAGCCAACAGCTCCAAACAACAACACTAGCACTACTTTTCCTCTGCAGGCCTCCTTTTTATGCTGGTAACACTCCTGAGGTGGGCCATACACTCAACACTATGCTGATTCAGTTCAGCTGGTGTTTAAGATGACCATCAGTTTTCAATCCACCCAACAGGCAATTACCATGTGTCAGACATTGTGCAGGGTACCAGGGATACATGTTTGACTTTTTCATCTAGTGTTCAACTGGTTTGGTAGAAATGAGCCTTTAAAAAGCATGTTGTTGTTTTGTGTTTTGGAGACAAGTCTCTATGTAGTTCAGAATGGCCTTGAACTTGGTGGCAATCCTCCTGTCCCTGTGCACAGGAATTTCAGGCATGTGCCCCCATGCCCACCTTTAAGAGCACACTTAATTGAGGATTTATGCAGAGTATTATATTCTTGGGGTTACTCTGCTTTTTCCTTTTTTGCTTATTTTTTCTATTTTTGTTTTCTCTTTGTGTAGATTATTTTGAGGGTTGAGGACTAAGAATTGAACCCTGGGCCTGAGACATGCTGAGCATATGCCTTGTCACTGAGCCACACTCCCCACCCTACTTGAGGGTACCCTTAAACTGAACTGCTGCATAGAGTAGTGTGAATACCCAGAGTTCTGGTTTGGGAAGAAGTAAAGGATATCTTTTCATGTTTGCTTCCCATTTTTCTGTATTGGGTGGAAGGATTTTCTCAGCTACAAGCTGTACAGGAAGATCTACCACCTATTCTGTAGAAGCTGGGGAAGCAAAAGCTGGGGACGGGAATTTACAGAGCACCAAGGTGTGTTGCTGCAGTGATCCGTAGGAATATTTCGTGGTTGTGACCAGTCCTCCAGAATTATCTTTTCTTTTCTTCTAAGGATGCTAGGAGTCAATTTGCTTAATTCCTTCCTCCTACAGTTTGACCAAGACTCCTTCCTTCCCTGTCCCACTGTGGACCCAGAACCATGCTTTGTTGATTGTTTCCCTATTTCTGTAACAGGCATAATTCTTCAAAGATTTTCTGAGGAATGCTATTCTTTGTAATGGTAAAAAAAAAAAAAAAATGAGAGTGAAAAGGTGCTTCTCTAATAGTTTTCAGACTTTGTGTGAGGACTCACTGATGAATTATAAAGTCAATTCAGAGAGTTATGATATCAATTTGGTGTATTGTGAAATTGCTTTTATAGGTGGCAGACAGAGTTCGTTCTCCCATTCTCTTCCTTCCTGTTATGGTTTGTGTCTGGATGCCCCCAAAGCCTTGTGCAGTCATGGAAGCACTTTTCAGAGATGGGCTTCTAGAGTTTGTGATTGATTCATGGTCCAGCACTGTGATTATGTGTATGAGTGCTGCACCCTCTCTGGGGCAGGTAGTCCACATACCTTATAAGGGACAGAGTCTTTCTGCTCTTGTTGCTTTTGCTGTCTTCTGCTGCTTGGAGTGTTGACCTTGTGCCATGTGCCACCCTGCCTTGGAGCCAGCTGATTACAGCCTGAAACTTCCACAAACTGTAAGCTGAATAACCTTTTCCTCTTTTATTTTTTTTATTTTTTTGTCTTTTTCGTTTTTATCGGTACCAGGGATTGAACTCACGACTGCCTGCTTGCAAGGCAGGCGCTTATGCCGCTGAGCTAAATCCCCAGCCCCACCTTTTCCTCTTTTAAATTTGGGTCACAGGAACTCAGCAGAGTAAGTGCCTGCCTGCCATGTGCGGTCATGAGTGTGATCCCTAGAAAAAAATTTGAGTGACAGGTATTTTGTTCTAGCAATGAGATAAAAATAACCAAGGCAAAAAACCTGTCTTGGAGAATTTTTTGTTTGTCTTGTCTTTTGGAGAGAGGGTTTCACCATGAAGCTCAAGTCTTGAACTCCTTTTATAGCCCAGGTTGGCTTCAAACATGCATCTTCCTGCCTCAGCCTCCTGAGTGCTGGTATTACCGGCATGTATCATCATGCCCAGATGTACTGGAGATTGAACTCAGCACCTTGTACATACTGGGCGAGTCCTCTACTACTGAGCTAAATTTGTAATCTTTAAAAAAATTTTTTTTTTTAAATTTTAGCACTATTGCTCAGATTGGCCTTAAATTTTATGATCCTCCTGCCTCAGCTTCCTGGGTAGCTGGGATTGCAGATGTGTGCCAATGAAATAGAATTGAAAATATTACTTCCCAGCACTCTAGGAGGCAGGAGGATCATAAGTTTGAGCCTATCTTAGGCAACATATTGACTTAGACTCTGTTACAAAACAAAAGATAATTTAAAAATAGCCTGGAAATGTAGCTCAGTGCAAAGGATCTGGATTCAATCTCAAGTGCTCCCAAAAAGAAAAGGGAAAATACTGCAGTACATCATACTTATCAGTATTGTTCCATAAACTTTAGTTTTATATATGTTATATAAGTGACATTTGTGTTTGTAAGTTGTGTATATTTATGTATTTTTAATCATGTTGGCAAAAAATGTTGCTTATTATGTGAGTCACAGTCAAAAACTTTGGTAGCTCACACTTCACTGTACCTCCTCCTTTCTTTTTTCTCTCTTCCTTAGACTTTGTCAGTCTCCTTTCCCCACCCCAGCTGCCACTCTTATTACTGTTGAGAGAGTTAGAAAAGGAGGCTGCTGAGGAAGCTTAAGTTCCAGCACAGTGCCTTCCCTCTTTTTTGTTACTTGCCCCTTTCTGGTCATTGATTTTCCAAACATGAATTGAGACTGTCGTGTCAGACATAGTCCCCTGCATTGTGTCTCTGCATTCAATTCCTGTTCCTTCAGCAAATAAATAATAGTGTGCTTGATGGAGGTATTGTGATGAAGGTGATGCCATCCTTACCCTCACCAAGTTTCCCATTTAGCATGAGCAATGTGAGAGTTTGTTACCTTTGTTTGTAGTTTGTCTTTTCCACTTGCATCTGCTCCCCTAACCTGTAAGTTTTTGGGATCCTGGGGTAACAAAGTTAGAAAAAGCCTAGCCATAAGAATTTTAGATGTTATTCATTCAACAAAATGTGTTAGGTGCCTGTTAGTCACAGGTTATTTGAGAGAAAAGCATAAAAGGCAGAGGAAGTAGCCAGTGTCAAGGTTCTGTAGATGATCATATCTGGCAGAATCAAAGAGCAGAGAGAAGCCATTGTTGCTGGAGCAAGGGGAGAGTAGCAGGAAAAGAGGAGAATGTCTATGAGGAAATGGTGTAGATCCTTGTCAGGACTTGGTCTTTGCCACTTATTCTGAGTGAAATGAGGAATTATTGGTGAATTTTGAGTAGATAGGGGACTTGATCAAGCACAGATATTGAGAAGGGTCTCTCTGGCTGCTGTGCTGAGCCTATATTTTTGGGGGCAAAAGAAAAAGCATTTGGAGGCTGCTGCAGTAACCTAGCACAGATGTTGGTGGCTGTGGCTGGGATGTTGGCAGTAAAGGTGGTGGAAAGTAGTCACGTGCTGAATCAGGATCTGCTGATAGGTTGGATTTGGGTTGTGAGAGACAGAAACAAAGGGGACTCCAAGATTTTGTTTGAGTGACTACAACAGTGGGCTTGTAGGAACTGAGGTAGGGAAAACTGTAGATAAGGCAGATGGGGAGAATAAGACTACAGTTTGGGGTATTGTGTTTGGGCATGCAGGGAGACAGGCAGCTGGGCTTATGAATCTGGGGTCAGAGATAAATAGTTGTGGGTTTACAGCAGATAGATGGCGTATGAAACCGTGGGCTAGACAGTACTATCCAAGGAGTACACAGAAGAGGAAAGGCCATTGGCCATTGTAACATTAAAAAGTTTGGAAGAGAAGGTAAACTGAATAGGCAAGTAAGATGGAAAGAACCCAAAGAGTGTGATGTCTTTTTTTTTTTTTTTTAAAGAGGATAAAACCAAGGAAAATAAAACAGAATAAAACCAATCAAAACAAACCAGTGAACTGATACAGGACTTCAAAACAATACCAAATCAACAATAGTTACCATAATGCCTCTTGTTGTCTTCAAAATAGTTTCAGATACCTTCAGATATAGTAAAAATCAGACAGAACAGAACAGAATATAACCAATTAGAAAACCAATGAATGCAATAAAGGACTTCAAAACAAGACAATAGTAAATGCAAAATGGCTACCATAATATGTCTTGCTATCTTTGAAATAGCTGCTCATGCCATTGGATATAACAAAACAAAACAGAACAAAACCCAATGCAACAAAACAATGAAAATGATATGGGGCTTCAAAACAAAATAATAGGGAATTAACAATGGCTGCTACCTTCAGAAAGAAATCCCCCATAGATGCCACACAGTGTACTGCTATCCTCTGAATAGATGATCAGACCACTGTCCCTAAACCTGCAAGGTCAGTGAAATACCAAAACACCACAAACCTCAAATTATACTTCACCTCAATAGCTATCATTGCAGCCTGTGTTTCTCTGAATCAGCTCATCACTTATGGGGGCGGGGAAGGGGATGGAGGATTGGCTCTTGTTTGCCAACCTGAGCACTGGAAGGGGCTGGATCTGGCTGCCTCCTCACCTGCAGTGGCCCAGGCATGGTGCTGGTTTGTAGGGAGGGCTTGCTTCCTATTGAATCCTTATTTTCTTGCCCTGCAGTCTATGACTGGCGCTGACTCATGGGGAAAGGCTTGGGTCTCAAGAGGTGATGTCTTGAAAGCCACTTGAAGAAAGTGTTTCAAGGAGGAAGAGGAGTAATCGAATGTGTCAAATGCTAATAGTTCTTATAAGATAGGGGTTTGGCAATGGTTTAATAGTCCTACACCTCATATACATCACTTAACATTTTATTTTTATTTTGTATACTTTTTTTTTGAGACAGGGTTTCACTATGTGGTTAAAGTATTAATTTATAGTTATGGATGTTTATTACTCCTTGATAGAACAAAAACTTCTTGAGGATAGGGGCAATGTCTTCTTTGTTCATTTTATTATTGTCATTGTAAATACTCAATTCAGATTTGATGAATGAATAAAGGAATGGGAGAATGAGTGAATGAGTGTGCTGTAGGATTATCTTCTGTCCAACTCTGAAATGAGTATTCTGAACAAAGCTTATATTAAGGGGAACACTATGTGGCAAGGAATACAGAAGATGCCATCAAGATTGTCAGGAGAAATCAACTTACTGTGTAGGTCTTTGCTTTAGCTTTGAGAGGTTCACTTTGGAAGGTTTACTAGATATCTTGGAACCAGTGATATGATTTAGTCCTAAACTTATGACAAAATAAATTGAATTTACAGTCATATTCCTTGTGGTGCATAAGATGGTAAATTACATACAGGATGCTTTTGAAACATAGCAAGAGGGCCAGGTAGCTCAGGTTTCAGGCTTAGCAAAGGAGATTTTCAAAAGAAGGCATGCAAATGAAATAAGATCTCAAGGGAGTTTTGGAGTTATCAAGAAGAAAATCTGGAACATTCCTTGGCAGAGGGGACAATACACAAAAGGGTGCAGCACAGACACTCCTATATGTGCATTTGTTGAAATTCCTGAGTTTGACGACATTTAGATATGATATGATGGCGGTGCTGTTGTTTTGCGTTGAATTTAAGCAAGTCTAGTAGTTCAGGTTTACTGGAATGTTGGGTGGACAGGAGGAGATGAAGGAGCTACACTTTATGTTCTTCTTTTTTTGTTTTTCTTCTTTTTTTCTCTTTTCTTGTTATGTGAGAATTGAAACCAGGGCTTTTGCATTAAGCTACGTCTCCTGTCTCTTTTTATTATTTTGTTTTGTGACAGGGTCTTGCTGAGTTGCCCAGGCAGAGCTCAGATTTGTGATCCTTCCGCCTGACTCTGCTACAGGGATGGGCTTCCAGGCATGCACTGTCACACTCAGCTAGGCCTCAGGTCTTGTTTTCTAACTTTCAGCTGTTGAGTTTCTTCTGGTATGCTGGGATGGAATTTAGGCATTCTACCGCGAAGCTGCATCCTTGCTCTAGGGGGCTGAATTTTAACCTATAGTTAGGGAAGAACCCCTTAAAGAATTTTAAAAGCTAAAGAGTAATATCAAACAGAGGAACAAATAGGACCAATAAAGTGATATGATTGTTGATGAGGTTTAGGATATTTAATCTGGCGTTGACTGTTAGATGGTCTATAAGATTGGAGAGAGGAGAGACAGAGAAGCTAGCTAACTTATTTCATTATTCATGAGGGAGACAGTGAAAATGGAAGAGTGAAAATGGATTTGAGGGCGTATCCAAGCACTGGGCTGTTGGTGAGGTTTCTATTTTTGAAAACAAGCATTTCCTCCTCCTGGACTGTATAGAAGACTATGTTAGCTGGAGCTAGAACTAATCTCCCAATATGAGTGCCTTTCAAGGAAAAGGAGAGTCACTGAATTTAACAGAATAGATGCCATGTAATATATGTTTTCTACCATAAGACCCATTTCATCATTTCCGCTGCAGTTCAGGGCAGGGTAGAAATGATGGCTGTCACTCAGAACATTGGCTGCCCCTTTCGTCTCTCTTCACTGGCCTGGAAGTAAAGTGTGTGGCAGAAACAGGAAGGACCACTTGAGGGTGGAGTTTATGTGGGCTGAGGTGTGGAATTTGGGAAGGGCAGCTGCTGATTTGGTAATGGCAGCAGAGGGAAAAGTCATGAGAGTATCACAGTTCTCTGCCATCTTTGGACACCTGGGCTACATTAGAAATAAATGTGAGAACTAGGTTTACCTAGAAAAATGAGGAGGCAGGATGGCAGCTGGCCTCCCTCCTCTCTTGGGCCGAAAATCAAAACAAAGTGCCTTGTTTTTCAAGGGACGCAGTCACTGTTTAGGTTAAACAGCAGTGTATACCTTATTTCATTGATTGTGAGATGCCCATGTTTTACATTTTTACAACTCTTACATTTAAATGCTTTACATCTCTAATGTCACTGTGCATCTCCTGGTTAATGATGTGTTGTAGTTTAGCTGGCAGCTCTTGTTTCCGTGGTGGTACATTAAGTAACAATATACTTTATAATCAGGACTGTTACTGGTTCAGTGAGTGCTTAGTAGGGGCTGGGAGGTGTTGAAGTCAGGCTGATGTCTTAAGCCTGAAGTGCACATCCTGTGCTAATAGAAGGAAATCTTTGATTGGTTTTAAGACTCTTATTGGCTGAGTGTGGTAGCATACCCCTATAATCCCAAGAGTTGAGGAGCTGAGACAGGAGGATCGCTGTGAATTCAGGATCAGCCTGGGCAACATAGTGAGTTAAAGGTCTACAGAGCAAGACCCTGTCTCAAAAAGGAAAAAAAAAAAATGTTTTGAGTAACTTCTAATCAGGAAGGTTGCAAACTCTTAGATGTCTTCCCAATTATTCCTTACTAAGACCCAAATTTAAGATCACTTTTGTGATACTTATGGTCCAAGCCTTCTGTGTTCTGTTCATGACAAATCTTATGCATTTTTTTCCCTAGAAAAATATAGCAGTTTTTATAATCTGACTAGCCTGTTGGCATTGCAAAATCTTGAGGTTTTGAGCATATCTCTATGGCTCATCTCTTAATTTTGAACATCTATTTGTATATTCTTTGTGTCTTACTTAGAAAGACTCTAAAAGTAATAATAGATTGTCTGAGGAACCATTTTTTTGTTCTAATATTCTACACATACACACACATGCAGCATGTATTTATGTGTATGTGAATCCCTCCTTCTCTCCCTCTTTCCTGTGATGGGGATTAAATGAAGGGCCTCAGATATGCTAGGCAAATGCTCTACCATCAAGATACATCCAGCCCTTTTGAAAAATTTTATTTTGAGAGAACATCTCACTGAGTTGCTAAGACTGTCCTCAAACTTGGAGTCTTCCTGTCTCAGCCTCCCAGGTAACAGAGATTACAGGTATCCACCACTGTATGCCTTGTGACATTATACTCTTTAGACCTCTAATTTAGAGTTGTTAAGGATCACCACACCACAGTTAGACTAAGAGTGTATACACTTACGCATATCATCTCAAAGTGGACTGTCTTGAAATATTTACAGAAAAAGTGGTATAGTTTATGGCAGTGATACAATAACTGAACTCCAAGAATGTTGGTAAATGATGTGTGAACCATTATTGCATGGTAGATGAAAACCTGAATCTATCAGACTGCTGGGTATCTGAATTCCAGCACGTGTGGTCTTGGACAAGTATCTAACACTTATTTCTGTGCCTGAATACTTCTGTCTGCAAAATGAAAATAACAGTACCTACTTCATGGGTTTTCAGAATTAATTCAGATAATGCATGTGAAGGGTGTAACAACCTGCCCTGCACAAAGTACACTTAATGAATGTTAGCCCCTCTTTTTTATTAATAAGGTATCACTTCAAGAATGATTACTTCTTAGACTGTTGGTTAAGTAAAAAGATTAATTATTAGTAAGGAATTTTAGTTGTATGATAAAATAACTGAGTGCTTTTAAGAAATTCCTGAAGTTAGTTGGGCATTCCTTGAAATAGATGTAAATTCCATGAAGGTAAAGGATTTAGGTCTGTTTTGTCTACTGCTTTGCCCCCAATATGTGTTCTAGTGCCTGGCTTATGGTAAGTGCTCAGTAATTTTGTAGGATAAAAAAGGGCCAATAGGTCTTAAAAGCTACAAATGTTTTTTGAAAGCTACAAATATTCTAGGCTGTACCAATTTTAAATGATTTGTTAAAAATGGGATAAAGAGTAATTTTATTGCAATTACTAGAAACTGAAACCTAAAGTGCATTGTAATAAAAGGATTTTGATGCTTTATTAATAAATTGAGATATTAGTTTGACAGTGTATAATTAATGTTCCATTGATCATGCAGTTTCAAGTTATTTCATATGAGAAACAATTTAAAATGTGTCTATACCTTGCCAGTGGCATGAGCCTAAAAGCCCAGCTACTAAGGCGTCTGAGACAAGAAGACTGCTTGAGCCCAGAAGGTATGGAGCCAGCCTGGGCAACACTGCAAGAACCCACCTCAAAAAAGTGCACCTAAAATGATGAGAATTGTTTGCAAATATTTGCATTGTTTTATCTCTGGATCAAAGAATAATAATTTAAAAATTTTCCCTTTTGGACTGAGGGTTCAATTCCTGGTACAAAAATCAGCTAAATTTTTCCTTTAATTCATATTTTCTAGTACTTTCTACAAACCAGTGTTACTGAATTTAAAAATGCCCTTTCCTTATTTATTGCATGATTATGATGCCTTGTTCGTTTTAGATGCTGGGAATACAGTGATGAACAAGAAAAATGGTCTCTGTTTTCTAATACAGGGGAACAAGGTACAATAAACTTGAGAAAGGAAGCCCTACATTTTAAAGATAGGAAACTGAGGTCTGAAGATGTTAAAGTGGCTTACTAGAAGTCATGGTATGGCTGATACAAAAATCCCACTCTATTGCTTTTTAATTCACTGCCTTTTTCATTATACCATACTGGCTTTCTTGACTCTTAAGAACACTGTCTGTACTCTTGAACATTCTAAATCAGAAGTCTTAGTTTTGCTGGGATTCTCATGAAGGAATTATGTATAAGGCAGCATTACATAGAGTAAGGGAATTCTCCCTGTAGAACATTTAGTAAACCCTGTAAGCTTTGTGGACTTTGTTTTCATCATCTGGAAATTGAAGAGTAAGACTTGCTTGTTACCTCTATAGTCATCTTGTTTAATTTGGGGTTGTGTGTGTGTGTGTTTTCTCTACAGCCATACACACTGCTGCTATGGACATGCTGGGAGGATCAGGTGTTGAAAGCCAATGTAGAAAAGCGGAGATAATTGCAGATGCTGCATATTCCATTTTTAAAAAGCCCAAAAGCTTTACTGGCAACTTTGTTATTGATGAAATTATCTTAAAAGAAGAAGGAATAAAAAATTTTGATGTCTATGCAGTTAAACCAGGTAAAGCTTACTGTGTTTGAAAGTAGTGATGTATTTTCCTACATTTTCTTCATTGACTATGTCTGTGTGTTTGTATGATTATAAAAGGAATATGTTCTTTAAAAACCATCTTTCCATGGCTGGGGATTTAGCTCAATGGTATAAGCACCTGCCTAGAAAGCACATGAACATGAGTTCGATCCCTGGTACAAAAAAAAAAAGTAAAAACCATCTTTCCATTGAAGGGAAAACCATACACCAACACTAGCTTTGTTTTTTGAGACAGGGTCTTGCTATAGAGTTCAGATTAACTTTTTTTTTTGGACAGAGTCTTGCTGTGCAATTCAGCCTGGCCTTGAATTCACTATGTAGCTCAGGCTGGCCTCTAACTTGTGGTGATAGTTTTGGCTCAGCCCCCGTGGTGCTGGGATTACAGGCATGTGCCACCATCCCTGGCTCCATATCAACACTATTTAAGAGAGAAAGAACAAACAAAAGTTGAGTGCTTTTTTTTTTTTTTAAATTGGTACCGGGAATTGGCAGGTGCTTATGCCACTGAGCTAAATCCTCAGCCCCAAGCTGAGAGCTTTTGAAGTGGTATACAGTTGGAGATCATCTGTCATTAGCCATTTCCAAATTTTGGAGCCAGAAATGAAAATTGGTTTTTAAAATTGAGCTTTTAAAAATCAAAGCAATGATTTTATTTATTTAGATATAATGATACAATAGTAGGCTATTTACAAAAAACTTTAAGATTATAGCTTCATTCCAGTTGTTCATCCTTGAGTGTAGTCTCTTAGTTTGATGACATGATTAAAATGCATGAGCAAGACCTGTCTTCTGTAGTATGACTTGAGAAGTTTCTAGAAAATGCCCCTGGTCAAAATAACTTCCTCTGAAATTGCAGAGGATGATGATGATATAGATTTGTACTTCATATAAAAAGTATCATGTATTCTTAGCTAGGTATTAGCCAAGTAGCTTGTAACCCTAGTCATGGCACTCAGAAGGCTAAGTAAGAAAGATAGCTTGAGCCCAGGAAATCGGGGCCCTGCCTGGACTGTATAGTGAGACCTTGTCCCTAAAAATAAAAATTAAGAGTAAATAAATGAATTAATAAGTAAAATACAGTGCATCCTAAACAACAGGTATTATAGCCACAAATGGCAATTACATTGTTGTACTAAAGATTATTTAATCTTTGTAGCAGTCCTATAAGGTAAGTAATACCGTCTTAAGTGATTAAGAACATGGAATGGGGTAGAAAACAAGTCAGGTTCAATTTCAGCTCTGTTGCTCATGCCTGTGACTATGAGCCCCAATTTCCTAATTGTAAAATTAAGGGAACGTTAATTTCCACATAGGATTTCTGTTAGAACCGTGTGTGAAAACCTATACAATGTGTTTGGATGGTACTCAAACACACAGTGTGCACACAATATTTATCAGTTAACATTGCAAGTGGAAAAATAGGTCCAGCGAGATAAAAGCCTTTGTCTAAGAGCAGATGGCTAATAAATGGCAGAACCAAAACCAGACTCAGTTCTTCTGGGGCCTTGGTACACTGTAATCATTGCTTTAGGTTTTGGGGCCACTAAATCATTATACAGAAAATTTAAAATGTGATGTATTTAACAGTCATTCTTAGTATGGAAGACTTAATATGATCCAAGTACTGTGATACAAGGCTATAACAAGTATCGATTTATTGCTGCCCTCCAGAAGTTTGTTTAACCTTTAAAGAGATTTTATGCCAGTTTTGGAGGTTTTGTGGCCTTCAGATCTCCCAACATACGTGTGTCTTAAAGGTATCAGTGTCATGGTAAGGTAATTAACTAGCTGGTTAATTAATTAAGTAGCATCACGCAGGGTCTGTAATCCCACCACTTGGGAGCCTGAAGTATAAAAATTATAAATTTGAGATCACCTTGGGCAATTTAGCAAGATCTTGTGTTTTAAAAAAAAAAAATGCTGGAAATGTAACTCAGTGGCAAGAGGCTGGCTTATCTTGTGAAAGGTAATTAGTTTTTTTAGCCATAGCTGTTAGCCGAAAGGAAGCCAAGGCTGGGCTCCGATTTGCAGTCCTCTTTCCACAGATTGCCAGAGTGCTGGGATTATAGGTGTGTGCTTCTCAGCTAGTTTATAACAGATGATTTTTAAAAATTAAATTTTGAAGATGAAGTTTGTCATAGGAGAAGAGGTTAACTGAGTCACAGGGAAATTAATTTAATAAGCAGCTTGACAGTTCTGGGGACCTTTTCCATTGTTCTAAGATTTTAATATCTGTTAAATAAACACTATGTTTTTAAGAACACACATAGTGTTTATTTAACAGATATTAAAATCTTAGTGTATTACTGCTTTTTTGTTAACCTGATTATTTTGGGGTCAATTTTTCAGGCCATCCTTTGATACCAGATTTCTTCTTAGATGAACATCCAGATGCAGAGATGAAGAAAAGGGAATCACAGGGTAAGATGTAAAATACACACACACACACATATGCACACACTTTTTTTTCTTTGTTTTGAGACAGGGCTTCTCTGTGCAGCTCAAGTTTGCCTTGAACTCACCTTGTAGCCCAGGCTGCCCTCGAACTGGTAGTGATCCTTCTGCCTCAGCCTCATGAGTGCTGAGATTATAGGCATGCCAGGTAGTAAGCCATATTTTATGTAAGAAAATACAGATCATAACTTATATATTTCTCCCAAAACATAAAGTTGATCACATGACAGTCACATTTCTACTTCTGCTTCTAAACCATTTTGTAATTTAACTAAATTACAGAGTCACAAGTTATGTGACTTCTCAGTTCTAGCAAAAACAAAACAAAACAAGAACAAAAAACAAAGATTATTTGTCTACCAGTAAAAAGTTCTTAATGTAGTCGTGGCTTAGGTTCTTGTTTTGTAGCCTGGGCTGGCCTTGAATTTTCAGCCCTTTTGCCTCAGTCTTCCAAGTGCTAAAATTACTAATATGCACCATAATACTTAACTGATATTTTGGTTTTTTAAAAAAATAATTGTCGATTCAAGTTTTATTTTTCTTAACACACTGTCTTTAGGCATTTCACATTGATAGGTCATTTTATTTTGAGGAAAAGTACATCGCATCTAAGTACACCTAACAGTTTTCACTGTGCTGTGTGACTACTTCATAGAGGAATTAACTTTAAGGAGGCTTTTACTTTCTTTAGTTTCTGTAACTCAGAAACAACAGCCTCTTGAATTGGTCTGGAGTATGCATTTTAGTCCTTTTGTTCTGGCCTCATGCCAGGGGCTTCCCGAAAGATGTTCAAAGAACTGAACATTGATGGGAAGAATTGCTCTCATGGTCACTAACAAGAATGGCTTTCTTCAGGACCTTTACTTTGTTTTTTTATCTTAAAGAGTCTATGAACCTCATACGTGAATGTAGATTTTTTTAAAGAAGGCTGATAGAGAATGTAAGAACAAATTCCTTTATATTTTTAGCAAATCTACAGCACCTGATCAAAAGGCACTTTAGTGCCATTGCTTATTTCCTGTTTAGTCATATCTTTTTTTCTTTTTCTTTTTCTTTTTCTGTTGGTACCAGGAATCAAACTCAAGACCTTGTGCTTGCCAGGCAGGTGCTATGCCACTGAGCTAAGTCTCTGGCCCCTTTTCTTTTCTGTGTCTGTTTTTTTTTTTTTTTGCTCAATTTTTTGTGGTGGTTTTTTTAAAAAAATTAATCAAAAGAGCAACTTTTCTTTTGTGTAATAGCATTTTACAAAATTTTGAAAACCATAGAAGGAAAATAGTAACTCCCAATCCCGCCATTCAGAGATACCTCTTTAAAAATTAGATCTTTGACTCAGTTCCCATTTGGATATATCAGAGTATGAAAACCAGAAAAATACAAACAAGCTTGCCAGTCTTTTTTTTTTTTTTTTTTTTTTTCCAAAAGCTTCTTATTACCTAGAGATTACCTAGAGATCTTATAAAGTCTTTAAGGGTATGATCTTTAAGGTTGATGAGCCCTGAATCATGATTTTTGCTTAGTAGTCTAAGATAAGGTCTATCTTTTGGAGAAAGACATACATGAAATGAGCTCATTTAAATTCCAAGACTTCCGGGGCTGGGGATGTAACTCAGCAGCATAAGCGCCTGCCTTGCAAGCCTGTGGTCGTGAGTTCGATCCCTGGTACCGGTAAAAATACAAAAAAAAAAAAAAAAAAATCCAAGATTTAAATAAGAACCACTTGTTGATTATGTGTCTTCATTTTGTTTATTCAACAAATACTTATTGGGTACCTACTCTGTCAAATACTGTGCTGATTTGACGCATACGCTATTTTTAATACTTGAGGTCCGACAATACAGAACCAAGATTTAAACTTCTTTCTCTGATTCCAACTGGTATGCTTAAAGAGATTCTCTAACACCCCAAAACTGAAAAGCCTTTGACCTAGCATTATTATTTTGTCTAGTAACCCCACTTATTAATTCATAACAAGGAGTTGCCATCTTATGAACAGAGTCTGTAGTTGCTATAATCAGCGCATTGTTTCCCTTTGGGCATAATTACACAGGGGACACAATCACAATCAGGAGGTTATTTCATGACCAAGGAATCAAAATAAGAGGACTTGAATAAGTAAAATGTGAGGTAAGTATTTGCTGGTGCAAGGCTCTGACAGAAATGATTTTGCCCTTAGCCACTGCCGCACAAAGAATGCTCTTTCCTCTAACCTTTAAGGTCAAAACCCTCAAATTCTTTTCCTGACTTCCTCACATAATGCTGGAGAAAGCATTTAATTCTTTTTTTTAAGTATAAAAATGTGGCATGCTTCATGAATTTGTATGTCATCCTTGTACAAGGGCCATGCTAATCTTCACTGTATCTTTCTAGCTTTGTTTTGTTCTGTTCTTTCTGGGTTCAGCAACATTAGTAGTAATCTTTTATAGATGTAGTTGATTATACACACAGGCTGTAGTCCATTATAGCTGGCCTGGGATCTAACTTAGGTCTTTTTTTTTTTTTGTCTTTTTCATTTTTATCGGTATTATTAACTTAGGTCTTTTTACCATGTGTCTTTCAGGTGACTTTTTGTGTCCATATACGGATCCATAATGTTCACTTTAGAGTTTACCTCTCAGAGGTTATTGTGTAGCCTTCATTTCTAAAATGGGAGAATTCACCTTTCTGTTGCACTCGTTACTTATAGTAATCCCTGTTAACATTAGATTGTACCTTTTCTGGAATTTGTTCTGTGTAGGTTAATTCATAGTGGATATATATAATTATTGTAAACTATGTACATGGTTTTAGCTTAATGATTATTTTCTATATTTACTTATTTGTTTTTATTAGTATATGTTTGCAGTAAATAATGACTACATTCCTCATGAGGATTTGGCACATACATAACACATTTCAATTATTTCCATCCCTTTCCCTTCCCCTCCTTGCCTCTTCCCTTCTGTTTCTTGAACTCCTTCCCTTTTGCAAAAAAATCTCTCTATTTCTTGTTACCTGTCTTTTATTTTGCTTTTTGTATTTTGGGTATCTCATACAAGAGAAACTATATGATTTTTTTAAAAGTTTTTTTTAATTTTAAAGAAAAAAACAGAATAAAGTAAGTCAGAACAAAACAATGCAAGCAACACAGGAATTCAAAACAAGACAACAGGATATCAACAGTGGCTACCATAATGTCTCTTATTTTCTTTGAAATAGTTGCCTATACTTTCACACACAAGAATATCAAACATAACAAAACAATATAAAACCAATGAAAATAATGAAAGCATTACAGAACTTCAAAACCAGATAACAGGAAATGAACAATAGCTACCATAATACCACATTTTCTTCAAAATAATTGTCCATACTATCACATAATAAAATGAAATGAAACACAATAGAACCCATCAAAACAAAAGAATAAAAGCATTATAGGACTTTAAAACAAGATGATAGGAAATCAGCAATGGCTGCCATAATGTCTCATTTTTTTCAAAACTGCTGTTCATACCATCAAATGTAATAAAATCAAACAAACCAAAACAGAATAAAACTAATTAAACAAACAAATGAGAGCATAAGACTTCCAAACAAGATAATAGGAAACCAACCATGATTACCATACCATTATGTTCAAAATAGCTGTCCATACCGTCAAAGTAAAATCTAACAAAATAAGGCAGAACAAGGCCAAACCTAACAAAATTGTGAAAAGAATACAAGAGTTCAAGACAAGACAATAAGAAATTAATAGTAGTTACTACCTTCCACTCCTAGGTGTATCCTCCCCTATCACTTTTACAATGTTTGTTAATGCTTTTTGGATCCCATTAATTCTTTCTGTTGTTTATACGAGGGTTCATGTGTATGAGTTCAAACTGTTTCACCCATGAACATGATCTCCAGTGGCATCCATTTACCTATAAGAGCCTCAAGATTATTGTACTTTATAGCTGGATAGTTTTCCACTGCATGGAAATACCACATCTTTCTTATGCATTCTGCGGTTGATAGGCAAGTTACCCTTGCTTTTTTTCTGGTTTCCTGTTACATAGAACAGTTGTTTTCTCTCCTTTGATTTTTCAGTCTATGAATTTCCTTTCCAGTTAAATGTGTTTCGTATATACAGTATACCAATGGATCTTGTTTCTTGATCCATTCTTCCTGTTTCTTTTTATTGCTGAATTGAGGCCATCTACATTAATGGTATAACCAGCATACATTGGTTTGTCTCTGCCATGCTATCGGCCCTCCACTTTTCCCCTTCATTCAACTGCCTGTCTTGTTTGGCTTCCTCCTCTGCTGCTGTTCCTGGAACCATGGTCATCTTTATCTCTCTCTAGAATATCCTTCAGCACTTTCTGTAGGGTTGGTTTGGTGGTCATGAATTCCTTCTGTTGTTCTTTATCATGAAAGTATCTCATTTTTCCATCAATTTTGAGAGATAGTTTTAGAGGGTACATCAATCTGGGTTGGAAATTTTCTTCTTTCAGGATTTGAAACACTTCACTCCAAACTCTTCTTGATTTGTGTTGACAAGTTTGCCATGATTCTGATTGGTTTTCCTTTATAGGTGATCTGTTTCTTTTCTCTAACAGCTTTTTTAATATTCTGTTCTTGTGTTGAATTTCTGGGATCTTGATTATTCTATGTCTGGGTGTAGATTTACTTCGTTTATAGCTAGTTGGAGTCCTATATGCCTCATTTATATGCATGCCAGCTCCTTTTCCCATGTCTGGGAGGTTTTCTGCTATTACTTCTGTAAATGACCTTCTAATTCATTTGTGTTGACCCCTGCTTCTTCACTCTTATGTTATGCTTCTTTGCATCATCTTACAGCTGTTGAATTGTTAATTTTTGATTCCTTGTTATTTTAAAGAGATCTTTCCTTTCATGGTTGCTAGCTGCAATCCTATTTTCAAAGTTTGAATGTCTGTCTTCAGTGTCCTCAAGTGGTTTTGCCAGCTTTCAATTGATTTTTTAATTTCCTGGATATCTCTTTGAACCTGTTTTCATGCATTGTAATTCCTTTCTATATTCATTCAAGCTTTCCATCATTTTCCTGTGCTCCTCTTTTCTATTTATGTCTTCTTTAGATATGCTGAGCAGTTCTCTCATTATGTTTGTGATTTCTTCTTTTACCTGAAACATTATTTCTGATTTGGTTGCTTTTACAATCTCATGAAGTTGCTTCTTTGCTTCAGTTCCTGCCCTCCCAGAGATTTCAGATGTGTAACTTCCATGACTGTGTCTCCCAGACTTGTTCTGTGTGGGCTGAAGGTCTGAGATTGCCTTTGCTCCTTCATCTTGACATTCTCCTGGGTTCCTCCTAACAAGTTGGTTGTGAGCACTTCCCACTTTGGCAGCCCCTCAGCAGTGTAGGGGATGGGGCAGGCACCTGAGTTCCTCTGATCCCAGATTTATAGCAGGGGATGGGGAGGACTTCTCCAGACCTGTGCAACTACACTGGGGCTTCCCTAATCACCAGGGGTGCAAAAAGGTGGGGCTGCTTCTCTCAGTCTGTGTGTTTACACTAGGACTCGCGTGATGGTGGCAAGCACACAGGGGTGTGTTTGTCTGATACTCCTGGTGGGTGATGGATGCCCTATGGAAGCAAGAGCCACCAGTGGTGGCCTACAGGTGGTAGGGCTTGCCTGGCTGCGTGTCCCTGCTCCGCTGGCTGTCTGCAGGAAGAAGCCTTTTGGTGGTGGTGGCTGGCAGGCAGAGGTGGATCTGTTGGCTCTCTCAACTATGTGATATTTAAGCTTGTGTGTCTGATTGATTTCACCTTATGGCCTCAATTCATTTTGCTAGAAATAACACACATTTATCCTTTTCTATGGCAGAATAGCACTGCATTGCATAGAAATGTCACATTTTCTTTATCCATTCATCTGTTGATGGATATACAGGCTACATCCAAGATTTAGCTGTTAAGAACTATGCTGCTCTAAACATGGTTGTGCACGTGTAACTGTAATATAATGTCTTTAACTCTTTCAGGAAGATACTTAGAAGGGAAGTAACAATATTTTCATTTCCTTCAGTATTTCCTCCATCTCCACGCAGCACTGAAACACACTGTGGAGTCTTCCCTTCTCTCCCCTCCTTTTCTCCTGCCCTGCCCTTCTGCTCTCTTCCCTTCCTCTTCCTTGCTTTCTTGCCATCTCACTGTCTTGCCTTCCTTCTTTTGTGGTAGTTTTAGTGTCTCTGTTCCATCGGTCCTGTGTTATCCTCAGAAATACTTCTTCACTTGGCGGCCTTTCTTCCTTCCCCGGCAGTTAGTACCACCTCTTATTCTGCCATGATTTTTTTTTGTCCTGGAAAACCTTGTCAAGTTTGTGCTCAGCAGAGAACAATCTGACAAGATTTTCTACACTTCACTTTCTGTTCCATAGTCTTTTAATTTTTAATTTCACTATTGTGCTTTTGTTTCTCAACTCACCTTTCCTTTTCACTTTATCTTGTTATCTCCCCATCCCATCTCGGCCAGTTGTATGACTTTCTGCAGCTGTTTTGTGTAGTGTTTTCTGAAGGCTTGATTTTCTAGAGCAGCTTTAGGTTCACAACAAATTGAAAGGAAGGTACCCAGATAACTCCGCATACAATGCGCAGCCTCACGTCAGCATCCTCCACCGGCAGGGTATATTTGTTACAGTCAAAAGCCACACACTGTAATCATCTAGCTTTTATGTGGAGGAGGCCTTAAAGTTTTCACAGTAAATTATTTTTAGAGATCGACTTTTCTTCTGTTACCCTTGTGCTATATTATTTTCCCCGCTGGATTATGTTTCCTCCCTATTAATCCATGCTCTTACTAGGCGACCTCTAAAGCCAGGGTGGTGAAATGCCAGGGATATTAAGGTTGCTTCAGGCTCTGCTCCCTGTCCACCTGTTGGAAATGCTTTCTCTGAGCTAACGTGGTACCTGGTAGGCATGTAGCCAGTGCCAGTATACAAGGCTGGCATGACATGGGGACTGCTTTCCCTCCTCTGCCCAGACTCCTCGCTCCAGTATCCCTGCTGCGCAGGCTCCTCCTCGCGCGTCTTGTATCAGCTGTGCTCTGGAACATGTGCTTCCTAGAAGGCTCTAGCAAGGGGCTCAACTGTCTGACCCTGCTCTTACTTGAAAGCTTCAAGCTTTGAACCTGGGATTTGAAATATGAAAATAAAGATGAATACAGAGTCTTTCTTGAAAGGCAGCACCTATAAACCAGAAGAGGGGCAGTGCATAGTCCTGCAGATGGTACAGCCCAGATGCTTGGCCAGTGATTAAAACTGTGAGTCCTTTCCAGTTGGTTTAGGTGGGCAGAACTATTCCTCCTCTTGAGATCTTTCATGAGGCAAAGCATAAGCAGGCCTGTATGTTTAGGGTTGAGTCTGTGTATCTTAGTTGCTAATGTCTTCCTAGGTTTGAGCAATAGATTATATATCAGTCTAGATAATGTTTGATGTTTGTGTTTCTGTTAAGTAGGTTTTTTTCTTTTCAGTGTTGAATCTGACCCAAGGCCTTGTATATGCTAGACAAGTGGTCTACCACTGAGCTACACCCCCAGCTCTTTTCTAGTACATTTTCATATTTATTTAGAGTGAAGTTAAGGAGAGACACTGTTAGGGGCTGTTAGTCATATATCTTTTCCTTTTTAGATTATTGAAATACTATAAGTGTCTCTTTCTCATTCAGGCTTACGTGTCTGTAGCGTACTACACCTTTCAAATGTATTACAGATTGGTTTGTGTCTCTTGAAGCTTCATTCCCTTATACCAAATCTTTATGCATATCTCTAAACACTCCATCTGATAAATAATGCAGTTTATCTCTTGGCAAATGTCTTTCAGGGCTAAACTCATGTTTTTGCTGCAATTTTTTTGACACTCCAAACAATAGAGATGATATATCTTGTTTAATATACAAGTCACCTAGAGTTGTCACCTACCATTAAAGGAGGGATGGCAGCATTTACTTATATGACAAATGTAGTTTTATCTTAAGTGTAACCACTAAATTTGAACACATTCCTTCCTCACAAAAACACAGAGGAAGGCTGTGTCTTTGCTACCCTTCCTTGGGACATTATGTGAGTTCAGATCTTGGTTCTGTGTCCTACCTTTATGTTGACTATATAAGAATTAAACAACAAGATACAGAAAGAATGTGGAGGAGCCATTACTGAGTGGATAAAATCACAGACTTTGCAGTCAGACTGCCTGGATTTAAATTTCTTTCTTTCTTTTTTTTTTTTTTTTTGTCTTTTTCTTTTTTATTGGTACCAGGGATTGAACTCACGACCACACACTTGCAAGGCAAGTGCTTAAGCTGCTGAGCTAAATCCCCAGGTCCCATGGATTTAAATTTCTGCAGCGTTGACCTTGGGTGAATTGCTGAGCATTCCAGTTGCCATTTAAAAAACCTGTCTCTTTCTTTCTTTTTTAGTGTATTGGGCATTGAATGTAGGCTTTTGCACATGCTAGGCAAGCACTGTGCCATTGAGCTACATCTCAGTCCTTTTTATTTTAATTCATTCTTTTTTATTTTATTTTATTTTTTGAGATGGTTCTTACTATGTCTCAAAATGCCAGGCTGACATTGGTCTCACTATGTAGTCCAGGCTGATCTCAAACTCCTAGCAGTCCTTCTGCCTCAGCCTCCCAAGTGTTACCATGCCCGGCCTTTTAATTAATTCTCAAATTGTGTTTAATTAAACAAAATTTACAAATGCTTTCTGGAACAAGACAAGTTATAAATAAAAAGGGGGAAACCAATTTCTATATATTTTGTATTTGTTACCTTTGTGAGTGTTTTAAAAAATTTTTCTTGTTTTGGTTTGTTTTTTTGCAGTAGTAGGCTTTGAGTCCAGCGCCTTGCACTTAGCTACACCCCTGGCCCTTTTCATTTTTTTTTTTTCTGAAATAAAGTCTTGGTAATTACTCATACTAAAGTTGAATTGTGATCTTTTTGCCTCAGCCACTGAATTAGTTGGTGTTACAGGCATGTGCTACCATGCCTGGCTTCAATAATTTTTAACAGAAAAAGAGTAGTCACTATCTAAAAAAATCTAAAAACACTGTTTTATATTTGGATGTATTTCTGTCTAATCACTTTTTTCTTTGCAAATATAACTTTTTTTGTGGTTTTTTTTTTGGTGCCGGGGATTGAACTCACAACCTCGCATTTGTCAAGTAGGCACTTACGCCGCTGAGCTAAACCCCCAGCCCTGCAAATATAACTTAAAATTCACAACTACAAGTAAGTATTTTGCTAGCATACATATTGCATTTAATTGCATAGACTGCCTTTTTGCTTTTAATAATATTTTGAGTATTTTCCGTGTCTTCAAAAACGACCTGGTGAAAAGATAACTTAATCTCCTGAATATATTTATTTAGTGATTTTTAATTGTTTTGTTTTATAAATGCATTAGTTTTTGCTCTTACATGATTTTCTTACTGTGAAGCATAATAAGTAGATAATTACGCAATGAGAAAGACTTTTTTGTTTTTCAAGAGAAGGTCTTGCTATGTAGGTCAGACTGGCCTTGAACTCACTATGTAACCCAGGCTGACCTCAAACCCCTGGGGATACTCATGCCTCTGCCTCCCAAATGCTGGGATTACAGGTATGTACCACCATGCCTGGCCAAAGGGAAAGACATTTTAAGGCTTCTAATCCATAGTAGTAAATTTCCATCTAGATTTATATGCTTCTAACAATACTGATTACCTTGTTCACTGCCCTTTTACTATTGAAATACACAGTTTAAGATGTAGTTTAATAGTAGAATGCTTGCCTAGCATGCACAAGGCTCTGGGTTCCATCCTCAACATTTATACATACAAACATACAAAGATAAATATCTCAATTTTTAAAATTATACAGTTTATCTCTTGGCAAATGTCTTTGGTTTCTAAATAACAAGATCAGTTGTGCATGGTGATATACACCTGTAACACCTATAATCTCAATATTTTGGATCCCAGTGCAGGGGTATTGATAGTTTGAGGCCAGCCTGGGATACATAGTGAGACCTTACCTCAAAAAATAAAAAACAAAAAGTAGATTGCATCAGTGTCCCTCAGTCACAGACCCTTCAGTACATTTGCAAAGTTGTTTATTTTCAAGGATACATGGAAAGAGTTTTACCTACAAAAGTATACAGTTTTAGCTGTTTCATTGAGGTACAGGGGAAACCTTTTCAAATGTATGGGAAGCTATTAACAAAATGTTTTCAAATCATAGGATAAATGTGTCTTTACATGCATGTATCTACGTACTGAGCCTTATATAGTTTAATCATTGTCTGTTCCAGATGACCACCTTATCTGCAATAGTCTCCTATCCCAGTTCCTGCTCTCTTTTGTAATAGTACCTACCATTTCTTGATTTAATTTTACATATCATTTCTGAATGGTCTGTCTACACTAGACAGTTTTCTTGTGTTGTCTTTGTCAGTTTGGTCTCTTGGTGATCCTGGCCTCATAATGAATTAGGAGGTGTTGTTCCCTTTTCTTGAATTTTTTGGGAAGAGTTTGCAAAGGCTTGTCAGGCATAAAATGAGTAAAAACTATGCCTTTGCTTTAATTTATTTGAAAGTAAAAATGAGACAGAATGAATATATAGTGTCAGAAAATAGGTCAGTGCATGGAGTGGACTTTTAAGGACCTATACGGCTTTCCTTCTTGACATAGGTGGTGGTGATACAGTGTTCTTGCCTTCTGATAAATTACTGAGTTGTACACTTATGATCTCTGTCTCCATGAGTATGTTGTATATCAGTAAAAATCAGTGCATGCCTTGGGTGATGCAGAAGTGGTTTGACCTGGCTGTAGCTAATAAAAGTACATTTTCCTAAGTTAAAAAGTAAAGTCAGCCAAAAGCTTCAAAATGGTATATCTTCTTTGTTTCATTATGTCTTAAAGATTTCATCAGTAATATCTAGTTGGAGTCAAGAAGACAGGGATTGTTTTTGTCTCCATAAACATCATAATGGAAAGCAGTTTATATTCATTTGTTTATTTTTGAAGTGCTAGAGATTGAATCCTGGTCTATGTGCATGCTAGACAGGCACTCTATCACTAATCTACATCTGCAGCTCTTTATTTTGAGAGAGGGTCTAAGTTGCCCAGGCCAGCCTCAAACTTCTGATCCTCCTGTCTCAGCCTCTTAAGTAGCTGGAATTACAGGACTGTGCCATCATACTTGGCAAGTTTCTATTCATTATGCTTACGGGGTATCTTATGTCATCAGTTAGATTCATAAATTAACATTGGATTAGTTGTATTGGACAGGATGGCAGGGTCTAATTTGAGTTGGGAAATAGATGGAGTGATAACTTTTAATCTAGAGGGAAAGATTGGCCTTGCATTAATTTGATTAGTGAATTTGTTCTTATCCATTTCTGGGAACAACTCCAAAGAATTCCCTATGCAATTCTAGGCGAAGAAATAAAGGAACAGAGACTACATAAGGAAACAGTAGCATGATAGGGGAGAAGAGTCCTATGAATTGCTATCCTGTCCCTTGGCTAACCATATGCAGACTTGTTATAACCAGTGAGTTAAATTGATTCAAGTTAAAAATGTTATTAGGTACCTTGCATTCCTCTGGCCTGGGGTTTTCAGATGGAGAAGCTTGTGGACACGACAGTTTGGCGTCTCTCTTTATCCACTGGGAAGCACTATTGAAGTAAGAAGGGGAGAGGAAACTGAGCTTGTGAGGTTCAGACTCTTCTACACATCTCTTTCTGAGCAGCTGTCTTTGGTGTTCGCATGAGCTACACTTGGAAAACATTTCTCACCTCTGATGAGAGGGTACAGGTCAATATATCGGTTAAGGCATTAGGCAAATGAATTTAATTTGGAGGCAAAGTGATTGCAAAATTCACTTGGCTGTTGATTCAGTCTCCATCTCCACTTTACCTCTACTGATTCCAAGTTGATATTTGGAGCTCCATCTTTTCTGATTTCAAGGTCTTATTTTCTCACTTGTTTATGTTTTTTTTTTTTTTTCTCCCAGTACCGGGGATTGAACTCACAACCATGCACTTGTAAGGCAGGCGCTTATGCTGCTGAGCTAAATTCCTAGCCCCTATGTTTTTGGTTTTTGTTTGTTTGTCTGCTTTTAGTTTTTAAAGATAAGATCTTGCTATACAGGTCATGCTGGCCTTCAACTCAGTATGTACCCCAGGCTGGCTTTGAACTTCAGTGATCTCCCTGCCTCAGCCTCCTCGCTTTCTGACTTGTTTTCAGAATTTAGAAAGGATTTAAAAGGATGATGCCAGTAGTTTTGTTTAGGTCTGGTTATTGCAAGCATTGTATTGTTTAGCAGTGGTTTTATTTTGATTCTTTTTTGTAACCTAATCTGAAAGTTAGCTTTTTACAAGCCATTTACCTTTATAGTCATAACTGGTATGTTTGGCCATTGTTCTATCAGTTTGATCTGTACTTTTAGGTGCCACTTAATGCATTTAAAGTATTTAGTCTTTCATGTTTACAGTCTATTTAATGGCCTATTTGTTTGCTAATTAATTAATTCTGTGTCTTTACACTGCTATGGTCTTAAGCTACTTACGTGAGTAATATTTCACAGGTGCTATTCCAGAATCAAAAGAAGAGAAATCACAGCCACAAGCAAAGCCACATTCTGGAGCTGTGGAAGAAACATTTAGAATTGTTAAGAATGCTCTCAATGATGATGTTGTTCAAGCCACGCAAGCCATCTATCAGTTTGAACTGTCAGGTACGGATTGTGTCTGATAATATGGGCTTTTAAGAAACAAAGTGTGGGGGGGTGGGGATTTAGCTCAGTGGCATAAGTGCCTGCCTTGCAAGCAGGCAGTCATGAGTTTGATCCCTGGTACCGATAAAAATGAGAAAGACAAAAAAAGAAAAAAGAAAAAGAAACAAAGTGGGATGTGGCTTTTTGAAGAAAATCAGTCTCTGGTAGTAATCACTTGGATAACTGGCTATATCCAGGAGTCCAGGAAGGAGACATTTGAGAATGGCAAATAAGTACTGATGTGAAGTTCAGGCTGGTGCCTATAAACAGGCGTATAGTATTCCCGGTGTTAAATGACTTCTTAGAGCCAGGTATGGTGGTGCATACCTGTCATCCTAACACTCTGGAAGGCTAACGCAGAAGGATCACAAGTTTGAGTTTGGCCAGGGCAACTTAATGAGATCCTGACTGAAAAATTTAAAAGTTTTTTAAAAGAGAAAGGTTGGGGATGCAGCTCAGTATGAAGACCTTGGGTTCAGTTCTCCATACTACAAAGACAAACAAACAAACAAAAATTCTGCACTCTTCAGCATACTTGTGTGTAATGGAGAGAGAATATATAGAAAGGCACGGTGCATCATGATATGTATCCTGATAAGTAGTGTAAAAGGATAATTTATCACTCCTGGGCACTGATCAGTCAGCTTTCCTGTTGCTCAGTCAGGCAGAAAATTCACAAGTTTGAGCTCAACCTGGGCAACTTAGTGACAAGACTGTTTGAAAATTTTATAATAATTGAAAAAAAAAAAAAACCCAGGACTGGGGATGTGGCTTGGTAAAAGACCCTGAGTTCAATCCATAGTACTCAAAAAAAAAAAAAATTAATTAAATTAAATAAATAAATTGTGCTTTCTCCAGTGTCTTATATGACACTAATGGGTATTTGTCATTTCTGCGGTGACCACTCTGCAGTGTCTGAGCCTGTTGACCACTCCTTCCTTCTGGAAATGCCCCCTTGTTTTGGCTTCTTTGTTGGTAGCCTCCCCGTGTCCTTCTTGGCCCTTGGCTGTGCTTTCTTGGTCTCCTTTGCATGATCCTTCTCCTCCATGGTGTCTTCAGGTTGATGTCTTAGCACTCTACACTGCTCAGACTTTCTTTAGGAGTCCACAACCATTTGTGTAGCTTCAGTGACCATCTGAACTGATTAATTATGTAACCATATATGTAGTTTAGACTTCATTTGACATTTTTACTTGGCTGTCCTAAAGCTTCCAGCTGAAAAATCTCTAGAACAACTCACCATTCCCTACCTGTTAAATCTGCTGTTCTTCAGAAGTCCTCTCTCAGTAAAGAAACTGCCCATACTTACCCAGTTTTCTAAGCTGAAAAATAGCAGATCATTGCTATGCACCCTTCCTACCTTTCTTCTGCATATTCAAATCAGTCACCCGGGCTTGTGATTCTGTTTTGAAATTCTCTCTCAAATGTGCCCATTTTTCTTCTCCCTGATCCACACACATACATTCTCAAGCTCCTAGTTTACCCCATCACCACCCTTTCTAGCCTTGCACATCCTCTTGATCCCTCTCCCTGTTAGTCAGCTTCCCTGTTGCTGACACCAACAGCTTAAAGGTTTAATTTAGGTCATAGTTTCAGGAGATTCAGTCATGGTCAGCAGGCTCCAAGGCAGAAACCTCATGGTGGTCAAGGATAGCATAGCCAAGATGTTTAGTCCACGGTGGTTGGGAAGCAGAACAAGAGAGCCATGCCACAAAGGAATGAGTAAGGGGCCATGGAGAGTCCCAAGTTCCTAACTTAGGGCCAACCCAGACCCACCCAGGAGTATGCTTACTAATCTGCTAGGCATTTCTTAACTCCATGAAATTGGCATATACTGCACTCCCCAGTATATTATCTACGTTCCAGGTAAGATAATTTATTTAAAATGCAAACTGTATTCCATCACTCTCGGTCCATGGTGCCTCCTACAGGATGCAGTCAGTAAGTCCATTCCCGGGCTCACTGTGCTCTGCGCCTAGATGCCTCCTGAGCTCCTCTGATGTCACTGCCTGCTCCCTTTTGACCTCAGTCTTACAGTACTTTTCTCAGTTCCTCACACATGCTGCATGCACTCTTGATTTTGCTTTTTATTTTGAATATCCTGAGTTCCCATTGCCTGGAATATTTGCCCTCTTCCTAGTTCATCTAGCTAATTCTTACTTAACTTTGAAAGCACAGCTTTGACTGGGCTTTTCTAGGCCCAGTTTTTTTTTAACTTATTTAGTTAAGTTTTCATAATTCAGGGATCAAATTTAGGCCTTGCAAGTGTTAGGTAGGTGCTCTACTGCACATAAATGTGTGCTTTAGCAAGTGATTGGGCAGCTGCTACTGAGCTGCACTTTCAGCTTGTCTGTCTGTCTGTGTTTCTCGCTTTATATATCGATCTTTCTACCCATCTGTCACTATGGAATGGGCATTGAACCCAGGGCCTTTCCACTTAGCTACATCCCTGGGCTTTTTATTTATTTATTTATTTATTTTTTGAGACAGGCTCTCATTTAAGTTGCTAAATTGCCTGGGCTGAGGTTTACCTGGGCACTCCTCCTGCCACGGCCTCCCAGAGTGCTGGGATTACAGGTGTGTACCATCATGTTCTGCTTGACTTTTTTTTCCAGCTTCATTTTTTTATGGTATGAGGATCGAATCGCAGGCTTTGCACATGCTAGGCAAGTGCTCTAGCAAGTGGTGGCTGAGCTACCACTGAGCTACATCCCAGGTAACTTAATTTATTATGATAAAACGTGCATAAAATTGCTATTCTAACTATTTCTAATAATACAGCTCAGTAGCATTAAGTGCATTTACATTATTGTGTGGTCATCACCACTATCCATCTCTAGAATTTTTCATCACCCCAAACTGAAGTTGTATCCCCACCCCTCCTGCCCCCAGACCTTAGTAACTACTGTTTTTCTTTCTGTCTTTATGAATTTCACTATTCTAGGCACCTGACCTTTTATTAGTATGCTCTTGCTTTACCTTCCATCTCCTGTTTTGTGAGAAAAACTACATTTCTCTTATTATGGAGGGATCAGAATCTAGCACAGTCCCGGGAATATGTGCTTAGTAAATACTTGCGGACTTTGATGGATGGAAGCCTGAGGGTTTTAACCTGGGAGACAGCGTTTTCGAAGATAATCTTAGCTGTAGTAATTGTTACACGTGCTTCTCTGTCTCCCGCAGGTAAAGATGGTGGCACATGGTTTCTTGACTTGAAAAGCAAGGGTGGGAATGTTGGACATGGGAAGCCCTCTGACCAGGCAGATGTGGTGATGAGTATGTCTACTGATGATTTTGTCAAAATGTTTTCAGGTAAGTTTGCAGTTTTATTAGTTCGCTTGTTGTTCAGGGAAAATTTAGTTCTGATATTTTGCTTCCTCCTTTCCCTAATGCATCTTAGCAGCTCTTTATGTTGAAGAGCCTATAGTCTTGGGATAAGTGTTCTTATTGTGCCTCTTCTGCCACTTCTTCCTCATCCAACCAGTGGAAAGTAGATGTCAAAAATTTTTTTCATAACTGAGATGCTAATAATAAAATTTTGGAAACAGATAATTCAAAGGACTCCTAAGCGGGCATGGTGACACATGCCCATGATCCCAGCACCTGGGAGGCTGAAGCAGGAGAATTGCTGTGAGTTCAAGACCAGCGTGGGCTATATAATAAGACTCTGCTTAAAAAAAAGGGGGGACTGGGGATGTAGCTCAGTAGCATGGCTCCTGCCTGGCAAGCGCGAGGTCCTGAGTTTGATTCCTGGTACAAAAAAAAAAAAGATTCCTTCATCCTAGAGGCTAGAGAAACCTTTTTTCCAGTAACACCAGAGGCACAGGAGTCAGAAGTAGCTACCTTATTGAGAATAAAGTCGTACTTCAGCCTTGCTGGCTGTTGTCATAGGAAATGCTGGAGCTCTCAGCTCTGTGCCGTGGCCCAGCATCTCTGCCTTCTGTGGAACCCTGACCCAGAGAACCTTTTGCTTAACATTCTCCTCTTTCCATTTTCCCCTAACAATGCCAGAAAAATTTTAAGGACAATTTGCCTTATTTTCTACTTTTAGGGCACTACTACATTTGGTAAGTTAATTAAGATAAATTCTGAAAAATCAGCAGCAGTACTCGAAACTTACATATTATATTATGATCTAAAGAATCTCTTATGTAGTGAGTCATAAATATTATTCATATGTTGTTTTAATCTTGCCAGATAAGACCACAGTGTATTCTGTGCCGAGCCTTGCTTTCCAATTCTAATGAAGGATGCTAGTAACCTACATTCTTTCACAATCAATTTTATGTGATACCCATAATGATCAAAGTTTAATTTTCCACTTTTTGCAGTAATGTTAAATAGTTATTGTACAGGAATTGGGAATCGTACTTAAGAAAAAAGAAAAAAAATTTTTTGTAACACTGAAAGATGACTAATCGATGATCATCAATTAATTTTAACATATTCATGTATTTGTGTGTATGCATGTATATAAATATGCATGTGTGCTTATAAAAATAAGACCATACTATTCCTAGTGTTTGACAGTTTTTTTCACATCATATATTACAACATTTTTCAATATTAATAGTAACCTTTTAAATCATTTTTAGTAGTTTGTTTAGTGTTTCAAAAACTATTCATAGAGTTAGACTACTTCAGACACAAAAATGTTCAACAAATGCTTAGTGAATATGAATCCTATACTTTTTAAATTTAAAGGTCATGTTAAGCCAGGTGTGGTGGCACGTGCCTGTAATCCCAGCACCATAGCAGGCTGAGGCAGGAGGATCCTTGCAAGTTCAAGACCAGCCTGGGGTACAAAGTAAGCTCAAGCCCAGCCTGAACTGCATAGCAACACCTTGTCTCAAAAAGACAAAAAAAAAAAAAAAAAAGGCATGTTAAAATTATTGTCAACTTCTAACTGATATGATAGCAGTTGTTTCTAATATTTATGTATGATGGCTGTGGGTTAAACAGTACATGTAGAATTTCTTTGCGATATTTTTTCCATAGAAGTAGAGACTGACTTTGATTAATTAAACAATAAACCCAAAATCTGATAGTGAATAGTAAATTTGGGAGCAAAGATTTGAATCCAAGCCAACTTCAAAACTAATGATTTTGTCATGCTTTTTTGATGTCTAAAGGTGAATCATGACTTTTTTTTTGGATGGTGCCAGGGCCTTCATACCAGCCTACATTCCCTCCCCACCTCCTTTAAATGTTTGTGAGATCGAGTTTTCTAAGTCACTAAATTTGCTCGGACTGGGCTCGAATTCCTAATCCTCCTGGGCTTAGTCTCCCAAACTGCTGGGGTTGAAGGCATGTGTCACCGTGCCCAGCTTTTTTTGTTTTATTAGAGACAGATTCTTATTATGTCCTCCTGCCTGATCTCAAACTACTATGTACTCTGCCTAGGCTGGCCTTGAACTCACAATCCTCCTGCCTGAGCTTTCTGAGACTGTGAATACAGGAAGGGGTACATAACCATATTGGCTTCAATGGCTTCTTACTTACATAGTATAACCTTGAAATAATGAGCTTTCCCCTTACATCTTTTTTTTTTTTTTTTTTTCTGTCTTTTTCCTTTTTATTGGTACCAGGGATTGAACTCACAACTGCCTGCTTGCAAGGCAGGCGCTTATGCTGCTGAGCTAAATCCCCAGCCCCTACATCTTTCTGTGAATGTGATAGGAGAGGTTAGCCAGCTATGAATTTTTTTAAAACACATGTTATCAAGGGCTAGGGGTATAGCTCAGTGGCACAAGTGCTTGCCTGGCAAGCACAAGGTTATGAGTTTGATCCCTGGTACCAAAAACAAAAACAAAACAACAATAAAAAACAAACATATTATTATAAGGTGTTACGTTGCACCAACAATTTAGGTTGGGAACAAGTTTGTTTTTTACATCCTTTCATTCTTGCTATTTATCTTTTCTGCTTTCTTTTACGTGGGTAATTATTAAACCTTATAACCTAAGAATTCTCTTTTCATAAAATGGAGCCATTTTATTTTTATTTCTATAGTGTTACATTATAAATACTTACATAAAACAACTAGTAATCAAATGTTAATAATCTCATTTTGGCCAGTAGAGGCCACTGTGTGGTTAAGCAGTGAGACAGAAATCAGTTGTAGCTGGGTGTAGTGACATGTGCTTGTATTCCCAGCCACTCAGCAGGAAGAGGACCACTTGAGTCCAGTAGTTCAAGACCACCATGGACTACATAGTGAAAGCCAGTCCATTTCTAAAAAAAAAACAAAACACCCCATCCTTCCTTATATCCCCCCTAAAAGAAAGTAAGTTGTACAAGATACTTTATCTGAGGAATGTATATCTGTATACATCTACAGAGCTATGTTTGGAGTTTTTTAAAAGCAGTATTATTGAATCATAATTTATATACCATGAAATACATCATTATAATTGTGATGTTTAATAGATTTTTAGAGTTGGCTGACCATTTCTACAGTCAGTTTGAGAATGTTTTCATTACACCAAAAAACGCTTTTGGCAGTAGATCCCTCTTTCCATCCTATGTCACCCTATCCCTAATCAGCCAAAAGCTGATTTTTTTTTTTTTTTTTTTTTTGTGGTACCAGACATCGAACTCATGACCTCATGCTTGCCAGGCAGGTGCTTATGCCACTGAGCTAAATCCTCAGCCCCAAAAGCTGATTTTTTAAAAAGAAACTATCAAACTTTGCTAATGTGGCTGGACCACTTTAACAGTTCCAGTAGCAATATGGGAGGGTTCCTGGTTTCTCTGCAGCCTCCCCATTACTACGATTGTCTTTTATTACACCATTCTACTGGGTACAGAGTGGTGTTTCATGTTGGTATCTGTTTACATTTGGTGAAATGTTTGTTCAAAGCTTTTGCTGATTTTAAATTGAGTTGTTTTTATTATGGTGTTATAAAAGAGATTAAGATGATCTTACTATTACTGTGTGGTAAGATTCTTTATAAATTCTGAATGAATGCATGTTCTTTATTAGATATGTGACTTAGAATTTTCCTCCCAGTCCTTGGCTTGCTTTTTTCATTTCTTAGTGGTATGTTTTGTATTATAAACATTTTTCTACATGAATGGTTTTTTAAATTATTTTTTATTTTTAAAGGGAATGAAACAAAACAATGAGAACGATATTGGACTTCAAAAACAAGACAGTAGGAAATCCATAAGTTATTACACTGTATATTGTTATCCTCTAAATAGATGCTCAGACTTATGACTTTAGGTCTGTAAAGTCAATCAAACAGTACAAGCATTACTTTCTTTACTTCAGTTGCTATCATCTCAGCCTGTGTTCCTCCAAATCGGCTAGTGGTTTGGGGTGGGGGTAGGGGGACCTTCTCTCCCTGCCCGTGCACTGCTACCAGGTTCTCTCCCTGCTGCCTTGACTGCTGCTGGTGCACAGGAGAACACTGCTTCCTGTTTAAAAGCTTTTTGTTTTTGTAAACCCTGATTTGTCATTTTTTCATGTTATAGTTGATACCTTTCCCTAAGTAATTCATTCTTTTTTGTGCTATTATAAATGAAATTATTGTCTTCATTTTTGAATTACTTGTTCCTGCTGTACATGCATACAGTTAATTTTTGATATTGATTTAGGATCTTATGAATTAGGCAATGAAGCCATTTGGAGCTGGAGGGTGGGTTTTTTGTTTTTGTTTTTGTTTTTTTGCTTTCGGTGGAACTGAGGTTGAACCCAAGGCCTTCATATTGAGGTATCTTCCCTTTTTTGTTTATTTTCTGAAAAATAGTTTCACTAAATTGCCCTGTTTGGGCTTGCATTTGTGATTTTTCTGCTCAGCCTTTTAGAGTACAAGGGCTTCAGACATGGGTCACCATACCTGGTGAGGTGGGATTATTTTGTGGGAAGATTTTAAATTACTAATTAAGTATCTTGTTATATATCAGTAGCTTTGTTTCTAATAGTTTTATCAGGGTATAATTTACATTCACAATTTTCACCTGCCCTCCATCACTTCTTGCCCCATCCTCCCCCTGGTTCCCTGATTTGGGAGAGGTTTTGGTGTGTCTAATAGATTTGCTCATTCCTGTTCTTCCTGTTACCCATCCTTAACCTGCTCTCCCTCTTGCTGTTTTCCTCTTGTCTAACAATAGACTTTCTTGGACTTTCTTGTCATCTTTTTTAGAATCCATGGATTAGGGAGAATATTTGTCTTTCTGAATCTGGCTTATTTTGGTAAACATCATGGTCTTGAGATCCATCTACTTTCTTGCAAATGACAGACTTTCATTCTTCCTTGTTGCTGAACAATACTCCATTGTGTGTGTGTGTGTGTGTGTGTGTGTGTGTGTGTGTGTGTGTGTGTAATTTTCTATATCCATTTATTTATTGATGGACCTTTTAACTGGTTCCATATTGTGACTATTGTGAATTGTGCTGCAGTAACCATGGATATGCAGGTATCCTTAAATATGCTGACTTTAATTGCTCGGGTATATACCAAGGGGAGGTGTAGCTGGATTTTAGTTTTTTGAGGAACCACCATACTGATTTCCATAGTGGCTGTACTAATTTACATTCCTATCAGCAGTGTAGACTGGTTCCTTTTTCCTCACAACCTCACCAGCATTTACTGTTTTTTTTGTATATATATATATGTATTTTTTTGGGGGGGTACCAGGGATCAAACTCACTACCGCAAACTTATCAGGCAAGCACTTGAGCCACTAAGCTAAATCCCTGGCCCTGTTTTTTCTGTTCTTAACAGCCATTCTGACTGGGGTGAGATGAAATCTCAGTGTAGTTTTGGTTTGCATTTCCCTGCTTTTTATGGCTGAATAAAATTCCATGCTTGCATATACCATACTTTTATCCATTTGTCTGTGGATGAACTGTTTAGTTTGTTTCTTCTGATTTCCTGTTATGAATAATGCTCCTGCAGACATTTATATGTAAGTTTCTGTATGGACATTTGTTTTTATTTAGATTTCTACCTAGCAGTAGAATTGCTAGGTGATATGGTAATTCTCTCTCCCTCTTTTTTTTTTTTTAATCTTAATTATCTTTGTTTCCTGCTTATCTAGTTTTTATTTCTTTTATCCTACTTCAATTTAAGCATTTTTATTTTTATTTTTGTTTTTGAGAGAGGGTCTTGTTATGTAGTTCAAACTGGCCTTGAACTCACTATGTTGCTCAGACTGGCTGTTTTTTTTTTTTCTCCCAGTACCAGGGATCAAACTCATGACCTTGCACTTATGAGGCAAGCGCTTGAGCTGCTGAGCTAAGTCCCTGGCCCTCAGACTGGCTTTGAACTCACAGTGGTCCCCCTGTCTCAGCCTCCTACATGCATACATTGCCACCATGCCCAGCTCCATAATTCTCTTTTTAAGTTAGGAGAATTGCCAAACTGTTTACTAGGGTGTCGATGTTTTTCCATATTCTTGCCATCACCAGCAATTATCAACTTTCCATTTTGTGATTTTTTAAAGTTAACTGCCATTGTGATGGATATGAAATGATATCCTGTAGCTCTGATTTGCGTTTCCCTAACAGTTAATGATTCTGGATTTTTTTATGTGCTTATTGGTCACATATATAATTTCCTTGGAGATCCAATCTTTTTCTCATTTTTAACAAGGTTGTCTGTTAATGAGTTTTAAGAATTCTTTTGTATTTCCAGATAAAATGACTTGCAAATACTTTAATTTTTATGGGTTCTCTTTTCAGTTCACTGATGATTTTTTTTTTTTTCCTTGGTACTGGGAATTAAACTGAGGACTTTGTGCTTACCTAGCAAGCACCCCAGGCCCATTTTGAACATTTTGAAGCAAATACATTTTTTATTTTGTTGGAGTCTAATTTACTATTTTTTCTGTTGTTGCTTTTAGTGTTATATCTGAGAATCTTTGCCAAACTCAAGATTATAAAGTTTGCCCCATATTTTCCTGTAAAAGACTAGTTTTAGCTTTTACATTTAGATTTGTGACCTATTTTGAGCTCATTTCTGTATATAGTATGAGTAGGAGGTCCAATTTCTTTCTGTGCAAAAGACCCAGTAGTGGCAGTGCTTTTTGTTGAATACATTGTTCTTTCCCTCATTGAGTGGTCCTGGCACCTGGCACCCTTGTTGAAGATCTGTTGACCTTTGGTACAAGTTCAGTCATACCTGTAAATGTATGGGTAAAGCTAAATACAGAATTACCATGTGGCCTGGCATTCTTTTGAAAGAAGCCAGACACAAAAGATCACATACTGTATGGATTTTTTTATAGGCAGTGTTTAAAGGTAGTGGTTGTACACAGCATTGTGACTGTATTAAAGTGGCATCAAACTGTTACTGTCTCTTTCTGTAAGGACACTAATCCCATCTTGGAGAGCCTATCCTCATGTGTTCATCAGAACCTAAGTACTCCCCAAAGGCTGCAACTCTGATATCACACTGTGGGGTTAGGGCGTGGAGATGAGTTGGGGGGGACCCACAAACACTTGGCCCATAATGCTTAGCAGAGTCTTCCTGTAATCTCACAGGTTCTTGATGCAGTTTTGCCTTTTGTCAAATGTATCAGTGTTGTTCACTTTTTTCCTAGAACCCTTTGCCTTTGAGTTATAACCTAAACTGGTTGTTCCTCCAGTGGAGTATGCAGCTGTGATCCTGGGAATACCTGGACTCTATTCATGTTGAATCTTTTTCCTGGCTCTTTTGTCTTCTTGTGTGGTTTACATTTCATTTTGTTGGTATCCATTCTCCAGTAGTTGCACGAGAAAGGATATATTGGGGACAATTTGTCTTTGAAGCTATATTTTATTCTATGAACTTTTGTTTTATTTTGTTTTTTTGGTATTGGGTATTGGACACAAGGTCCTTGCACAAGGCTGTATCTCCAGCCCTTTTTATTTTTCATTTTGCAACAGATTGGGTCTTGCTAAATTGTGCAAGCTGAGCTCAAACTTGGCATCCTCTTGCTTCAGCCTCCTAGAGTGTTGGGATTACAGGCCTGCACTACCAGGCTCAGCCTGTATCAACACTTGTGATTATTTGACTCACTAGAGATTACTCAGTTGAAGTTCACTTTCCATCAGTTTTGAAGCCATTGCTTCATCTTTAGGTTACAACTGAGAAGGAGAAAACATTACAATTGAGAATTTGATCCCATGCTTCTTTTGTATCTAAGCCTGGTCTTTTCAAAATCCTTTGGAATCAGAATCCTCTTTGTCTGTGGTGTTTTGAAATTTTACAATGCTACAGGTGGTATGGTTGTGTGTGTGTGTGTGTGTGTGTGTGTGTGTGTGCGCACATGTTTTTTTTTAATTTAAAGAGAAAAAAGAAAGGACATAAACAAAGCAGTAAAAGGGTACAAGTAATACAGAATTTCAAGAAAAAAATATACAGTAAGAAATCAGTAGTTAATAGGGTTTTCCTGGGTACTTGATGGGTCCTAGAAATGTTATTTGTTTGATAGACCTCTCAAGTTTTTTCCCTCACTTTCTGATGAAAAATTGAGATCTGATTTAATTGATATTTCTCCTACCACATATCTCTTCGTATAACTTTGTTTGCTTTCTGGGAGATTGACTTACTATTGAACTTTGATCTTGTGAACCAAAATTTTAATTTCCAAGAGCTTATTCTTATTTTCTGATTGTTTTCTTCTGTCACTTCCTCCTTTTTCTTCCTCACTCTACTCCAGTAGTTCTCTCTCTTTTTTTTTTTTTTTTTTGTCTTTTTCCTTCTTATCAATACCAGGGATCGAACTCACAACTGCCTGCTTGCAAGGCAGGCGCTTATGCCGCTGAGCTAAATCCCCAGCCCCCAGTAGTTCTCTCTTACTGCTTCTCCACTTTCCCCTTTTCCTCTTCTCTTCTTTACCCCCTCCTCTGACTGTCCTTCTTTGTGCTTCTCCTATCCCTTTCTCCTCCTGCAGTCTCTTCTTGATCTTCCTTTATCTCTGAAGACATGGATTTTGAAAAAACATTTTTTTTTGTTACTGGAAATTGAACTCATGACCTCACATTTGCCAGGCAGGCATCTGCCACTGAGCTATATCCCTGGCCCTGAAATTTTTAATTTCTTTTTCATTTACTTTGCGCTCTCTCTGTCTCTGTCTCCCTGTCTCTCTCTCCCTTTCTCTACACACACACACACACACACACACACACACACACACACGTATATTGGTATAAGACAGAGAGTTTTGAGAGCCAGGCACAGCTGGCTCTGAACAGAAGCACCACCATATACAACTATGTGATCCTGGGAAGAAGAAACCTCCATGAGCTTCAGCCTTCCCATGAATTCTACTATATGCCAGACTCTGAACAGATCCTGGGTTAAATAAGAGCTGTAGATCCCTTTTCCCCTGGATCTAATGTTTTTAATTATTTCATTACTAGGGTTCTATTTTCATGCTTGTATTTTTTACATTGCAACATATCTGTGGTTGAAATAATGCTAACATCTTTTTAAAAATTTTTTTATTAAAAGAGAAAAAAACAGTAAAAGGGTACAAGTAATTCAGAAGTTCAAAAAAATAAACAGTAAGAAATCACTAGTTAATAGATTACATGTTATCATCTTAGATATAGTTGTTCAAGTTACAAAATTAAAGCATACAAAGTGGACATTCAAACAGTGAGATTGCAAACAGTTCTGTTCAGTGATCCAACAAAAACTTAGTAGTATGGTTTTCTATTTTACACACTTAAATATACATAATGCTAACATCTTTTATGTCTATATTGTATATGTTGAATGAATTGTATACTTTGAATGTATTGTATATTTTGAATTTAAAAATATCTTATACATTTACAGTATTTAATTTCTTGAATTTAAACTTGAAGTGGTTTTTTGCTAAATGAACTATAATAGATTGGAAATTAACTGAAAAATAGTTCATGAGAACTCATTTGAAGGCCACATTTATTTTATTGTATTGTAACTGCTTTGTTAACATCTAAGTCTAGGAATTGGAATTCTTAGGCTGATATAAAATGCTTGAAATTTCTATCCTTGAGATTTATGTAACTCAGGGAGATTATTTTTACAGTGCAGTTCTTGAAGTTGGACATCCTTTAGGCCAGTAATAGTTACATTCTGTTCTCTCATTTTCTCATTGTAGGGAAACTAAAACCAACAATGGCATTTATGTCAGGAAAATTGAAGATTAAAGGAAACATGGCTCTAGCAATCAAATTGGAGAAGTTAATGAGTCAGATGCATCCCAGACTGTGAAGAAAAAACAAAAAGGCGGACTGCTGTGGTATTAAAAGTAAAAAAGCTCAACAATTAAAAATCTTAACATTTTTTGTCTTCCCTATTGTATGATAAGGATATGAATGTTGGTTCTAAAAAAATAGATTTTCTGTATCTATAAGACTTGAAATTATAATTAAAATAACTAGCCAAACATAGGCTTCATTAAGTGGAATTCTAAGACATTTTGTTTCTGTAGTTTGAGGGCTTTGCCCTCTTGGCCTTATATCTCATCCTGCCTCCTTTCAGGAAAATTATGCATTACACACAACAAATTACGGTCAAGCAGTAAAATTAGTGGTTCTTTACAAAACCGCTTCTCCAGTAAAATAAGGTCAATTTGTTTACAATTTTTTAGTTCTGGATTGTATACTAATGAAAATTGTAATGATAATTTGAATTTTTATATACTTTAAAATCCATGCACATTTTAAAGAAATCATCTAATAAACTGCCTAACAGATACTAAGTGAAACAAAGTCTCATTTTGTTAGCCAGCTTTCCAGATACGTTATCCATAGCAACATCATAATGTGCTTCAACTAATTGCAGTATGCATCCTATTTACAAGTGTATAAAAGAACATTGTCTTGCTATTGATTTGCCTATTCTGACCATTTCATATAAATGGAATCACATATGAGCTTTTGTGTCTGCCTTCTTCATTTAATGTTTTCAAGGTTCATCCATGTTGTGCATTGTGCCAGTGTAATTAATTTATTATAGTTGCTGCCTCAATCCATTTGTGGGCCTGACACATTATGTGATGCCCCATTGTACCCTAGTTCAAACTTTCTTTCCTTATGTGGTTGTTTGCAACAATATAGTCCACTTGTTCTTCTGCCTGTGACCCAAAACCCAGTGCATCTCACAGTTGCTGATAAAACTTGACGGTCAGCACCAGTGTGAGTCCTGTGAATAAGTCCACTCCCTTTGCAAATGTTTTATTTAAATTAGCCAGCTTATAACTCCCTCAAGAAAGCCAAGAGATAATAACCATGGAGTTTAATAAATGCAGAGTCCTACAAATTTTCCTTCTCTCCTTCTCTCTCTCCCTCTGTTCCCCCCACTCCCACCATTGCTTGATTTCCCTGCCACCTCCTGATTTGCTGTCAGCATCTCTGTGTCTTCCTAGGAAGAAACAAGAATCTTGTGTTTTATGTGTTTTGATTGCACCTCATTATAAATGACTCACCTGATGGACACTCCAAATTTTTCTCCTTTTGAACTCTCCTTGAAAGTAGCTTTTTAGAAAGAGGATGCAAGAACAAATAAGAAACTTTTGGGTTTGTATATAACTCACTGGTCGAGCACTTGATTAGCATTTTCAAGGCCCTGGATACAAGCTCTAACACCAAAACGATGTAACAGTAGTCTGGCATGTGGGGACATATGTTGTCCCCAGGTACTCAAGAGACTGAGGCAGGAGGATCACTTGAATCCAAGAATTCAACGCCAGCATAGGAACATAGCAGAAAAAAAAACTATAAGGAGAAAGTCAATAATAAAAATCACAATAATCCCTGTTATTCCTTTTTATTGTCAACTAATATTCCATCATTTGTATATATCACATTTTACCCATTCATAAGTTGGTAGACATTTTGGGTTGTTTTCACTTTTTGGCTATTATGAATCATGCTCTTGTGACACTAATGTATAACTTTTTGTGCTAATGTGTTCATTTCTCTTGGTTATAAATGTGGAGATACATTTGCTAGGTTATAAGGTAATTTTGTTTAAAACTTTCAGGAACTATCAGTGTTGTAGTCAGGGGTTGTGAGGAGATAATTAGAATCAGGACACAGAACTTATAATATTATTTTATGATGGTCACCCAGAGTAAGAAAGTTGCAGGAAATCTGTCCACAATACTGAAGACCTAGAATATTCACCCAAGGGCCTGGATGCCACAGCAGTGTTCTGCAAGAGTCCAGATGAAAACCCTGAACCCATGACAATGCCTCCCAGGAGTCCAGCTGGAAGTCTAGAACCTACAAGAAGGACTCACGCCAGTCTGTTTTATGGATCCATACTGGGAGGGCCCCAAAGGTCAGCAGAGAGAGCTAGAAAGTCTATGCCCAGTAGGGTGAAGGAGCTGTGCTAGTAGGTTGAGGGTTCCACACTGGAGCTAAGAAGTCACACTCAAAACCAGGACCTAGGCTGCCCTGAAAAGCACTACAGCCATCCTCAGCAACGTGGAGGTCCTGAGCTCCTCCAATGATAACAACAGACGAATACATGCCTTCTTAGAAAGCCAGTGTGATGAGTTTCTTCTAAAGATTAAACAGCACACATCTTCCCTTTGGGAGCCAGGAAGTGATGGTCAATGAGGGATCAGAGCTACCCCAAAGTGAACTATAGCCACTCTCAGCAACAAGGTCCAAGCTCCTCCGATGACTCGTTGAACTCACACTGGGGAAGCTAGTCATGTCGAGCTCCTTCAGGAGAACCAATGGCTCAACATACCAATACTCAGAGAAACCCACACTGCCTAGCTCTGGTTCTCCGTGACTATTTATGCCGGCAATTTTCCTCAGGTAGACCATCTGCGCTCAGAACTATGCTGATGTAATTCAGCTAGTGTTAGGTTGAACACTAGTTTTTAATCCATTACAATCAGTCTATTTTCCAAAGTATCCCACTGGCACTAAATGTGGGTTCTGATTGTTTACATCTTCACCAATGCTTTTTACTGCCTTTTTGATTATAAGTATCTTAGTGGTTATAGAGTGGTTTAGAGTGGTTTCTGTTTACAATTTTTATTTGTATTCCCCTAATGGCTCAGTTTCTTTTTTTGAAGATCAGTTTTCTAGTGAAATTCTCAATTCTATTCATATTCTTGAATATTACTAATCATAACTAAAGGCTGTTATGTAATATTATGATGTCTGCTTCATGTGTGCGTTTTTCTATTGTTCTTTGCTCCCTCTTGGCTTTTGTTCAGTTTTGTTTTTTTGCAAATTAGATCATTGTGGATAGAATGTTAGGTATGAAAAATTATGAAGGCAGATTAAATTGCCCTACAATAGTTATAAACAGCTTTTTTTTTTCTTGGTAACAGGGACCAAACCTGGTACCATGACCTCACACTTGCAAGGCAGGCACATATGCTGCTGAGCTAAATCCCTGGCCCTAAATAGCTTTTTTTTTTTAAATTTTATTTTATTTAAGGAGAAAAGAAGAAAAAAAAAACAGTGAAAGGGTACAAGTTATATAGATTTACAGAGGAAAAAAAATGAACAGTAGGAAATCACTAGTTAATGGATTACATATTGCCATCTTAGAATTAATTGTTCAAGTCACAAAATTAAAGCTTGTAGAGTGGATATTCCTACAATGATACTGCAAACAGTTCTGTTCAATGATCCAATAAAACTCTGTGATATCATTTTATATCTTATACACTTAAATATACATGCAGTTATATAGTTTAGAGCACTTTCTTTTCCTCTCTTTTGTACAATGACTATTACACATTTTGGGTTTCATTGCTCCCACAGTTCTTATTGCTTTTTTGGAAGAGAGTAAAACCAAATGTGACATAACAGAACAGAATCGGTCAAGTCAAAAGGGTGGACAAAATAATGTAAAAACATAATACAAGGTGATCAACAATGGTTACCATAATGCCTCCCGCTATCTCTATTAGAATTGCCTATATCATTAGTTATAATACAATTGAACAAAGTGGGAGAGTTAAATTGTACAAGGTACCCTAACCCATGATAGCTGGAGACCTGCATCATTTAAAAAATTTGTAACAGCCTGGTATGGTGGCAAGCACCTATAACCCCAGCACTTGAGAGGCTTAGGCATAAGAATCACTATAGTTCAAGGCCAGCCTGCTTGAACCACACAATAAGACTATCTCCAAATAAATAAATAAATAATTTTTAAAAGACCTGAAAATATAGCTCAGTGGCAGAGTGCTTACCTGGTGTGCATGAGGCCTTGTGTTTAATCCATATCATACCCCCCAAAATAGAAATAAAGGCAACTGTGTGATTTTTAATAAAAAGTTGATTATGGTTAAAAACCCCTACATAATATATTTACTTTTAATTACTTTTAAAGTACAGAGTTTAGCTTAGCGGTGTAAGCGCCTGCCCTGGCAAGTGGAAGGTGATGAGTTCGATCCCTGGTACCAAAAAAAAAAAAAAAAAAAAATTTAAAAAGTGCAGTTCAGTAATGTTAACTATTTAAATTGTGTACTACAGATCTCTAGAACTTCTTCCTATTATAAAAATAAAACTATATGCATTGAATATCAACTCCCCATCTTTTCCTCTAGCTCCCTAGCAACCAGTATTGTTCCCATGATTTTGACTGTGCTACATTTTTCACAAGTGGAATCATTTAGTGTTTGTTCTTTTGTACTTAACTGACTTGTTTCACCTAGGATAATGTCAACTTTCATCCATATTGTAGCATATGACACAGTTTCCTAATTTTTAAATGCTTATATTCCATTTTAAGTACATACCATATTTTCTTTATCCATACATCTGTCAGTGACATATGGGCTGCTTTCATCTCTCGATATCGTGGGTAGTGTGGCAGTGCATAGTGGGGTGCTAACATGTCTTCAAACCCTGCCTTCAAATTTTTGGATATATACCCAAAAGTGTCATTGATGGATCATATGGGTATTTCTATCTTTGAAGCCTCTTTGTATTGTGTATAGTGACCACACCTATACAATCCCATCAGCAGTGACAAGGGTTCATTTCTTAGAGCACATCTTTGGACTACGTAGCAATTAACTGCAGGTTAAAAAAAAAAAAAAAACCACTGTATAGACATTATTTGGGGCTGCCACATAGGGCTAACTAGGCATGCTCTAAATGTTACTTATTACCACGTATTGTTCTGGAATTGCTTAGTGAGGTAGAAAAGGCATTAAATGTATGAAGTCTGGAGCCAGACTGCCTGTGATGAGTCTGGGCTTCTCTAGACTTTATCTAATGGCGAGCAGATTCTTTAATTTCTCTGGGTCTCAATTTCTTTATCCATCAACAATAAAGGTAATAGCACCCATTTCATAGGGTTCTTAAGAGGAACTAAGCACCTGGTGTCGATGTGGGCTCCTAGTAAGTTCTATACAGTGTTAAGTAATGAGGGCACAGCAGTCTCAGCTCTGTCGTGCCATGTAGTGCGAGATGCTTGTGTGTGCCTGGTGGGCTGACCGCTAGTTTTAACGAGTTTTAAGGTGTTATTAAGCCGCCCCACTCCCTCCGTGTTCTTTGGCTGTTGCAGCTGGGTGTTAGGCACTTCCACAGTGCAGCAGTGACTTCGGGCTGTAACCGATCTGTCTGGTACATCTCTGGGCACAGAGGTGATGAGCAGGTGTCACACACAGCGCGAAATGAGCAATTGTAGAGCAGTTCTGTGCGCTCCTTGCGTTTAGGCTGAGGCGTGTGGAGCTGAGGGCGGAGTAGACGGCGGGCCGGCAGCTTGGCGTAGGAAGAGGGTGCTGCACACCTCGTAGGTCCCACACCTGCCGGGGCAGCGGGCACCAGGCTAGCGCGCCGAGGGCAGGTTGTCCCACACCTCCGGGGCCAAGGCGCCCACGGTGGCGTGCGCGCGTGTGCGAGGCAGGAGGGTCGGTCCGCACCTCTGTCTGCGAGCTCGGTGCCTGTAGTAGGAGGTGTCGTGACTCACTTCCTGTGGGTCTCGCGGACCGCGGCGCGCTTCCGGTGCCGGCTGGAGCCCGGGGTCCGAGCCCCCGCCCCGTGCTCGGCCCCGCCCCCCAGGGCCCCGCCCCCCTCGCCCGCCGCCCGCCGCGCTCCAAGCAGGGCGCGCGGAGCCCGGGGCGCACGGAGCGGCGCGCGCCTGTGGCCGAGCCAGGCTGGCGCCCCGCCCCCCGTCCGCCGCCCGCGGGCGCCTTCCCCTCACACTTGCCTAGGGTGCTCGGACCTGCGGCCGCTCTCCGCTCGTCCTCACCCCTCCGTCCCGCCCCGTCCAGCCCGGGCAGCCCGGCTCCCGTAGGCCCCCCACCGCTGCCCGCGTTCCTATGGACAGAAGCACAGACACCTGCAGGTGGGTGAGAGCCCGCGCGAGGGGCGGGGACCAGCGCGCCGACGCGGCGACCCGGCGCGGGGCCCCTTTGTGTGGGGGCGGCCGCGCGGTGACCCGGCTGAACCCTCCTTTTGTCTCCGTTGAGGGGAGCGAGGCCGGAGTGAGGACAGAAAGCGCGCGGCCGGACGTCGGCGGCCACGGGCTGCGGGGTCCGGGGCGGGGACCCGGCGGGCGAGCTCGCGGCGGCGGCGTTGTTCCCCCGCCGCTGGGAGTCCGGCGTCTCCCGCTGACGCGCTGCAGGGGTCTTGCTCGCCTGCTCCGGCTCTCCTGTCTCTCGGAGGTGGAAAGGAGGGCGGGAAGGAAGAAGAAAAGATCTGCCCTTTTAGTTTCCAAGTCTGAGGTGGTTCTGCAGAAGGAAAGGTGGTTTAGGGCTTTGCCCGACTTGCTTCCCTGCTCGGGAGGCACCCCGAGGTGCGTGTGGGGCGTGTGTGAAGGAACGTGCATCGCTGCGCTCCCTTATTTATTGTTTCTAACGGAGGAGGGCTTTCTCCGGGAGCCTCTTGCGTCCCCTCACCCCATCTGAGGCTGCGCACAGTGATTTGTATTTGTTATCAAATACACCAAGAAACTGGAGTCTCCTGGATAGCGGGCAGTGGGGCTGACCAACATCAGAAGAACATCGGAAAATGTTTTTGATTGCTTTTTTCAGGCTAGATAGGGACTTCCAAGAGAAGGAAATGAACATAGCTGTGGTTCTTACATATACTATACATATTTCTTCTTTTGAAGTTTTGGAGTAAAGTTTTTTTTCTTCTTTCCCCACACTCAGGATCAGGGTGACAGAATATTGTACCTATGAAATGAACAGGCAGGCGAGTTAGGTAATGACAGCTTCCGTGGTGGGGCTTAAGCACTGGAGTGTATTAAACGATGTAGCTTTCTGTTCAGGTTAATACCTTTATTATTTAAGATACGAAGTCTTTGACAACATACGAAGAGAATCTGAATGTTAGAACTGTGCCCGCTCCATGGTTATGCTTACCTCAGTGTGCTTATTCTGTGTCTGTTACCGAAGGATTGAGTGGTATACGTGAGATACAGTGTTTTGAATAATTCTATAGGGCGGTATTTCTGATTTCTCTAATTAGCTGGCTAAGTTGCTTTATTAATAGTTTACTTGTAGATATTCATATAATAAATGAAGTTCAGTAAGTATCTAGAAAATAAATTTTCCAAATTCAAAATTTTTATTAGATATTTGGATTGTATCTTTGTATTAATCTCCAACTCAGTTCTGGAAACTTTCTTCTCTTAGCCTACTGAGAACTTACGTTGACAAACAAATGTGACAGTTATCAAGGAGATTAAAAAAAGATTTTGAGGAGTAAAGACAACTATAGGTACAGCTACTGGACGAAAGTAGAGGCTTGTTTTATTTTTCTAAGCAATATCTAAGCTTGAAGGAAAAATATTGCGGTGGAAAAATGTTACTCAGATTTCCATCAAGTAAGATTTAGAAATTTACCAGAGGAAAACGGTTTGGAACATTTTTATTGGCAAATTAATTTTTGTCATAAGATGCTCAGTATTTTAAAAATAGTGATCTCTCTTTTTAAAATAGTGATCTTTTTCTAGGAAAAATTTATCCCAGATTCTTGCCCCAATTACATTAGATTGTTGTAATTGTATGACAGATTTTGTAAATGTTTGAATTGTCTTTCTATGCACACTTAAAATCTAGAATAGTATTCATCTCACAGTGACCCAGCAAACTGTTGAGTTGATCAAATTTTATTAGGTCCTGCTGGGACTTCTGGTCTAGATTAGGTAAATAAAGTTAAACCCTGCACAGAGGCACAGAGCTGTGTGTGTGGCTCTAGACTAATGTTGTTCCCCTTCCATAGCTATTGTGAATAGTGCAAAGAGTAGAGGTATTGAAATAAGGACTAGTTGTATCATGAATGGTGGAAGGGAGTTCTAGAACACTCTTAGAATTTCAGTTCTTCAGCTGGCTGAAGTATTGAAGATAAGCTAACAATTGAACTACTTGTTTATGTATTTACATGGCTGTCAGTGGGAGTGATAAGGCTTAACAAAGAGTCACTGTGTAAACTAAACATTAATTGTTTTGGCAGATTTGTAGTTATGCCTAACAGTTCACTTAGATCACTACTGTAGTGTCTTTGTGGACTGGCTCAAAAATAATACCAAGTTATTTTGCTTGACTGATACTAATTTTTTGCTTTTTGTATAATTAATATTTTAATATAAAGAGAAACATTTCAGAGGATGTTAAATATTTTCAGCTTATTACTATTTTGGTATTGAGGAAAGCATGTAAGTTTTCATTTTTTATGTTTGAAATTTTTTTCTGCTGCTTTTTACATTGTGAGAAATAAATGCTACTTCCAGAAAATTTGAATTTGTATAAAAGTAGATTTTAAAATGTAGCTTTTAGGAGTCTTTAAAAAAAGAAAAAAACAGCACTAAGCTGGCCACAAATTTGATAGGTTTTATAAACTTACAGACTTTGCCAATGTTTTCCTATTTGTTAATTATCAATGTAATATCATTAAAGGAAACTTAAAATGGCCAGTTTATGTTAACTGGAACCCTCAAATGACTAGTTAGTATTAATAATAATGAAATGGAAAGTTGGAAAGTAACAGTTTTAGTTTTTATAATACATTTGTTGACTTTGAAATCCTATTTCACACAGGTTTTTGTAGCCTGATGGGGAAGCAGTTCTGGTCTGACTGTAAGAGGTGCCGACAGTAACCTCTCAATCAGCTTTATATCATCTGGTATTGTTTAAGACCAGCACAAGCCCATGCTGCTTGCTGAAAACGCAGAATTCATTCTTGGATTAATATTCTGGTGCCAGATGTATGAGGCTGGCTCCAAAGAAGCTTTTTCTCTTAAATACTGTCAAAAATAGAGAAGCTGAAGATTGGAGAGAAGCCATTTATTTTGAACAGTGTTAATTTTATGACAGTTTGTGTTTGTAAAGAAACCTGCTCTCACAATATTTACTTAAGAAATCTACCAAAGAAAGCCCACAGGTTTCTTTTTTTTTTTCTCCCTTAAAAAAGTTCTGATAGTGCTTAACTCTTATATGATGCTTCTTGACTTTGGTTCTGATTAGTTGATTTATAGACTTTATTTACCAGCATAATTGGAGAATTCTTTTGCTAGACTGAAATTGCACTCTCCCTGTGCTCTGGTCTGTTTCCTAGGTAACAGATGCACTGCATAGATTCCATAATGAGGACTGTGGTTGGCTAGTTACTGTGTAAATTCTGGTGTTTGGTAAAGCTTAGTGTCAAATTTAAATAAAGGTCAAGAAAGCAAAAGTACTGAAAATGCAAATTTTGGGATTTTATTTTGTATTCAGTGCCAACAAAGTTTAATAGGCTTTTCTGGAGGAAAGCAAATTATGCAGCAGTATTCAAGTTTGTTTTGTAGTCTTAAACAGTTGGAGAGCTTTTTCACTGTTTTGCAGTGAAGCTAATAGCTCTCGTGACACAGATATATTTCAGAAACATTATCCACTTGCATGTAAAGTGTGAAGTGCTGTGGTATGGGATATCAGAAGTACTTTTACACTGAGAGGGAAGTAACATCACAGAAGACAAATTGAAAAGTAACTTTTAAAAACTTTTAAGAAGACATTAAAATATTTAAGAAACTATGCAGTTCAGGCAGGCCTTAAGCTTACTTTGTAGCCCAGGCTGGTCTTGAACTCACAGCGATCCTCCTGCTTCAACTTTCCAAGTGTTGGGAATATAGTCACGTGCCACCATGTCCAACAGAGGTTTCATTTTAAATGCCTCGCCCCCATCTTTAACAGTTCTTTTTTTATTTTTTAATTAAAAATTTTTGTTGTTGTTGTACTGGGAGTTGAGTGCAAGGCTTTCACATTGAGCAGTAGCCCCTTGCCCCCTTTTAAAAAAAATATTTTTTTTGATTCCCGGGATCGAACTCACAACCTCACGCTAGCCAGTGCTTCTGCTGCTGAACTAAATCCCCAACCCCTCTTTTTTAAAAATTTGAGACAAGATCTCACTAAATTGCCCTAGCTGGCTTGAACTTCTAAATCCTCTTGCCCTAGCTTCCCAGAGTGCTTGGGTTACAGGTGTGTGCTCCCACACCTGGCCAACAGATTTAAAGGAATAGATTTGAGAAAAGGAAAAAATAAGGCGGAGAAATATGGAATAGAAAATAAATACAAAAATAATCTGTTTTGCTGATTATTTTATAACTACAACAGACTGGTACAGATAATACCTTGTATAAAACACAAATATTTAAAAATTGAGCAGTTTCCCCATCAAAGCTGAAGATTTGTCTGGTGTGGGGAATTTAGATTGTAATCTTTATTTTTGGATAGATTGCTGGGTATGTGCACAATCTATGATTTTTTTTTTTTTTTTTTTTTTTGTCTTTTTTGAGACGGGGTCTCGCTATGCAGTTCAGGCTGGCCTTGAGCTCACTTTGTAGCCCAAGCTGGTCTTGAACTCACAACGATCCTCCCACCTCAGCCTCCCCAGTGCTGGGATTACAGGTGTGAGCCACAATGCCCGGCTATAATTCATGCTTTTAAACACATCTAAATAGAACAGTGGCCACTTGATTGAAGTAAAAGTACATAAAGTGTTTGGCTTCCTGTGATAATGTAACTACTAAAATTCCTCCCCAGATTGCAGTGTTAAATGGAGTTGTACTTGTTAAAGTTCTTGATAACAGCTGCAGAGTCCTTAAGGTATTTTTCTCTGTCACCTGAATGGAAATTTCTCCAACACCCTAGTGGCACTCTCCTCCATGTCTTTTGCATTTCTCCTGTCTGCATTTCTGGTGCTCAGGTTTGGTTGCAGTGGCTTCTACGAAGCAAGGGCTGGCTGGCTGCAGTGGTCTGGGAAGGGGCTGGTGCAGCTCAGTGAGCACTGTGGGAGCTGCTGTGACTGTTGAAGCTCTGCCACATCTTAGCATGGCACATCTCTGAGGTCTTTTTTCTCTATTGACAGTTTGTCACTGCAAATATGGAGCAGTCTGATCAACTGCATATGCTAATAAAAATAACTAAATTGGTAAAAGCTTTATGCTATTTTTCACACTTTATTTTTAAATACTCTTTTAAATGACTTAACGTAAAAATTCTTAATAGTTGGGATACTAGAGAATATCAATGTGACCTAATTCAGTGGATGTGCTAATGTTGTGATTTCTTGTGAATCCTGGGGACATGTTTCTTTTGCTGTTCATTTCACCCATTCGTTTTCTGATGACTCCTCAATCTGGTATCCAGTCAGGGCTTCTCTCCTGAAATATAGGTCCTTGTATCCAATGACCAGCTGTACATACCTATTTGGCATTTTACAAGCATTTCACATTCTGTATGTTCCAGACTTGAGGTGTAGCATCTTCCTTTGCAAATCTGTGTCTTTTCTTATATTCCTTAGCTCTGTGAATGGATACCACTCTCCATCCATTTTCCTAGTCTAGAAATTTAGGAATTTCTGTGACTCCTCCTTCATTCTCAGTCTCATGTTTAATGTAAGTCGAGCAGAATGCAACAGAAATCCTTATGATAATGCTTCTGTAATCATTTAGTAGTTGGTGTGGAAGACAACTCCAGTGTCTCCCCTTGTACACACAACAGTTGCTGCAACTTTGATTATATGGAGACTTATTTCCTTATACTGATATGTAGAGAGCTGGCTATGGTGTTTCCTTCTCTCTTCAATTGGCGCTAAGCATTGCAAATAAGACTAGCTGAGATATTGATATGTAATCTCTAAAGCCATCAGACAGTCTCCTGTTTCCTCAGTGCTCTGTAAAAGATAAGCAAGGCAGGATGTTAGAGCCATTAGCTCCAGGAATGTCAAGTATGAGCCTCAAGGTAAAGAGGCTGTGACTCCCCAGGGCACAAAAATTTCCATATCAAAAACCAAAGCAACAGCCTCCTAAAACAATTTAGTTACTACCTTAATTGAATTAAGCAAATTGATCCTTCTACATATCCTTATCTCTGCATTTTGCAGAGGTGCTTTTCTCTCTACCTGGCTAGCCAGCTCAAGTTACGTAATTCCCACCATCCTCACTGTCATTTATGCCTGAGCCCCTTCTTCACAAGATAATAAGTTCTGGGAGAGGTCTAGGATCAAGGCCTTTGTCTGCACATCCTCTTGGGGATTAGATTTAGGACCCCTTGGCTGCCCTTAACTTGCAATATGTCTTGGAGTCTTTACTCTCACCAGGGGTTGCATTGGAACTAACTTGCTGTGATTCCAATAATGTCTCAATGGGATTACAATTATAACTCTTTGGATTGTGAGGAAAACTGGAAAAGGGATTATGATACTTGGAGAATTGTATTCAATATTTGGGGTTACAGTAGTTGAAAGTTCCTTGTAATGGCTTATGTTGTAAATGGCTGTAAATCCTTGTAAATAGCTTATGTTGTTTCATGTGTCAAACTGATTATCTGTGGTATTTATACTTAAAGACTGGTTTGTTGGAATAAAAATTCCTGTACTTGAGTTATGATTTCTTTCCTTGAGTACCTTAAAATATAAAGTACCTTATTTCAGGGATTGGTGAACTTTTCCACTTACAGGTTAAATTGTAATTATGTTAAGTCTTGCAGGTCTCTGTCACAACTAATTAACTGAGCCCTTGCATCCCAAAAGCAGTCATAGGGAGTGTGCAAATAAGCTAGCATGATTACATTCTAATAAAACTTCGATTATAGAACCAGATGGTGAACTGCATTTGGTCCACAAATCATAGTTCACTAATTGACCTGGTTTGGTTAACCTTACAGCTAAAAGTAGCCACATGAAAAAGTCCAGGTAAACCGAAGGAGAAATTTCTAGATAACTTACAGAATTGTGAGAAATAAATTGTTTTAAGCTATTAGAGTTGGGTGGTTTGTTTAACAATATTAAACGGACTCAAAATGGATTTTTGGGGGGGGCAGGGTCTCACTGTGTAGTACAGGCTGGCCTTGAACTTGTTTATCTGGCCAATACTGGCCTCAAACTCATGGTGATCCTTCTGCCTCAGCCTTCTGAATGCTGGGATTGTAGGGTTGTGCCTTGTGCCTGTCCGGCTTAGATTTTATTGTATTGACACAATGGAGAACAACTGGCATGCAATAGAGCAGTGAAAATTAAGACTTGACAGCTGCATATAATAATATGCATGAATCTCACAGAAATATGTTGGGATAAAGAAACTAGATACAGAAGAGTTCATACTGTATGCTTCCATATATGCAAAGTCCCTAAACAGGCATAATCCATCTATTCTGTTAGCAGCCAGAATGGTGGCTGCCTGCGGGGAAGAGTGACAAGAAAGGAGAAAGCGGGGGTGTCTGAAGTGTTGGGCAGTGTGTTCTTGATCTTGTCACTGATTATATAAGAATGTTCTGTTTATAAAGTTGTGAAATAACAGCAAGATGTTCACTTATTCTGCTTTTTTCTGATTGTCACAACAAAGAAAAGAATTATGGCCTTTATGTGGCCTCTTGTACGATGTTTTATGAGATTGGCCTCTTTTAGGTCTGTTGCCTTTATCCCTATGGAGGCCTCTATAGTTTATTTGAATTCTGATCCTGAAAGTTTCTTTCCCAAGACCTACTGTGGTCTTCGTGGTCTTATGGTCTTCACCAGCAGCCTAAGAAGCTTTGCTGGTTGTTCTTAGATACAATTTCATTTCAATGAAGATCTCTCTTTTTGTGTGTCATTTTTGAGAATTTCTTCTTTTTCTCTCTTCACCTGCCTACTTGTCATTGTTATCCAGTCTACCGGCTTTTCTAATTTATCTGATTTACAGTGATAAACCACCATGTTTATTGTAGAGAGTTTTATTCTTTTCTATATTACTCATTTGTTAACATTTTCATGACTCAGCAATTCACTTTATTAGACATCTTCAGAAAACAGGGAGTTTTAATTAGTGAGTTTCCCCTATAATTAAAGCTTATCTGATGGAAAAAGTATTTTAAGGTCAAGTAGCTATGCCTGTACTTGTGGAAATCTGCTGAAGGACCCCCACTGCCCCCAATAATTGGGATTGAACCCAGGGCCTATACATGCTAGGCAACGTCCTGAGATACATCCCTAGCCCCTTTTATTTTATTTTGTGACAGAATTTCATTAAATTGCTCTGGCTGGCTTTGAACTTTAGATGCTTCTACCTAAAATCTCCCCAGGAGCTCGGATTACTGGTGTGTGCCACTATTCCCAATTTACCAAAGGAATCATTTTCTGACATCTGGTTTTAACCCAACATGTATAGAAAATTTTTCAAGACTTTTCCACCTCTCTGGACAATTCTCCTAAGGTTTATTCCTCTGAAATTTTGTAACTTTTGGCTAGTTTATCACCACCAACTGTAGAAAAGATCAAGCTATGTAACTGGTAAGTCTTGTTAAATTTAGTGATGTACTAGAATCTCATTTGAATAGGCATTGACGATTTCTGTGAAATTTAAACTGAAATTATTCCTGTTGTATTACAAAGTAGCATTTTAAAGAATGCTCTGTTTTTGAAGACTAAGCATCATTATGATGGCTTATACTTCTTATATTTTCTTTTTTTATTTTATTTTTATTTTTTTTACCGGTACCGGGGATCGAACTCACGACCGCCTGCTTGCAAGGCAGGTGCTTATGCCTTTGAGCTAAATCCCCAGCCCGTATACTTCTTATACGGGCTTTCCTTTCAGGACTATAAGTATATTTAGAGAAAAGTATGTATATAGTTATAATAATATTTTGCCATAAATATATTTTGCTTAAAAACATATTTGGTATGATTTTCTTCTTGATATGTGTGTATTCTTAAATTTTTTTTTGACCAACTGATTGGCTTGTTTCTGGCAGACAGAAGACTTACCGCAGACTATATTCCCTATATCAGTATGATATAAATTTTATTTTTCCATCAATGAAGCCACTGGTTAAGAAACTTAAGGTTTTTTTTCTGTTAAAAAATTATTTTAGTGTCAAAATTCATCCTATTGATTTGCTTTAATACCTTTTTAGTGTGTTTCCTGTTAAACATCGAAATAGGTATTTTGTATTTCTCAGGCATACTACTGACCTAAGAAATAAGCATTCCCTTACGCATTATGTAATTAGCAATAATATTTTTGTAATGAAAGACTATAGTTTCAGTATATTGTAGTTCTATATAAAAGTTTTTGAAAAGAGATACACTGATAAAAAGGCCATATTGGCCTTGGAAGCACATTAGTTTTAGAAATCAGTAAAATTCTGGCTGGGGGTCCCATAACCAGTACTGAAATAAATGAATTAATTAAAAAAGAAAGGAGCAGTCTGTAGAAAATATTGCACCCCTTTGACAGATTTGGTGTCTTTAAGACATTGTATTCATTTTTATGATTTGCAAAAACTTGTAAAACTCCAGTGATAAATAAAAGACAATTTATAGAAATGTTCAAACTCTGGTAAAGACAAAATAGTATAGCAATTTAGAAACTTTTTTTTTTTTTGGTGGCAGTACTGAAAATTGAGCCTAGGGCCTTGCATTGAGATGTTTTTATTTTTTTTCTCTCTTTCATTTTGAGATTGCTGAGCTTGTACTTGTAGTCTTTTTTTTTTTTCTCAGTCTCCCAAGTTGTAGAAACACATCTTGTCAAATTAGCATTTTATATATATAATCACCAGTGAGTTAAAAAAAAAATATATATATATATATAAAATGAGATAATACCCATTGCTGGTGAGGAGGAAAAAGGAGGGAAGGGATGGCAATATATTTTTTTTCTTTTGAAATTTTGAGGTATAATATACTTAAAGAAAATGAACACATCAATGTGTACAGTGATTGATTTTTTTTTTACTAATTTAATATATGTGACTAGATTCTAATCAGTAAATGGCATCATTGACACAGCTGTGTTCCTTCCAGTGTCTAACATAGAAAATAAAAACTCTGACTTATTACTGAATCCTAGGGTTTATCTGTTAAGCTTTAGTAAATACTGTCATTATCCAAATTTATTAATTTATATTTCTACCACCAGTGAGTTAAGTATTATAGTTGCTCAGCTTTCTCATGATTACCTTTTTTTTTTTGTCTTTTTATTGGTACCGGGGATCGAACTCACGACTGCCTGCTTGCAAGGCAGGCGCTTATGCCGCTGAGCTAAATCCCCAGCCCTATGATTACCTTTTTGAAAAGTAACTTGACAGACTATTTCAAGAGCTGTAAGTATATTCATATGAATTTATCTAGTAATTCTACAAATTCAAAGCATAGGAAGAAATATATACTCCAAGATATTCATGAAGCAGGCTGACCTTGGTCTGCTGCAACCTTTTTTGTTTGTGGCTGCTTTGTGCTACAGTGGCAGAATTGAGTAGTTATGATAAGAGACTTGCAAAGTAAAAAATATTTACTATCTGGTGCTCTCCCCCCAAAATTTACTGACCCCTGAATTCAACAATTATTTAGAGTTGTGCAAGACTGGCTATAGCCAGTATGTCCATCTGTAGGGGAACTGTAAAATAAATCCTTGGTGGATTTGGATATAACCAGGTGATCAACAATGGTGATTATAGAGATTATTCAACCCAAAGCTGATTTTTAAACTTTTTTATTTAAGACTAAAACCAAGCAAAGTAAAACGGCATAAGTGATACAGGATTTCAAAACCAGATAATAGGAAATCAACAATGGCTACCATAATACGTCTTACTATCTTTGAAATAACTTCCCATGCCATGAGATATAATAAAATCAAATAAGACAAAGCAGAATAAAGCCAAACTAAACAATGAAAATGATACAAGACTTTAAAACAAAATAGTAGGAAATTAAAAATGGCTACTACCTTCAGAAGGAGACCCCCTCCCCCATATCTAGATGATCAGATGACTGGCCCATGCATGGTGCCTGCAAAGTCAATGAAACACTAAATACTACAAGCATTAAACTATATTTCACTTCAATAGAGATCATCTCAACTTGTGTTTCTCCAGATCAGCCAGTCGCTTATGGGGGGGCAGAGCTGGGCCTTGGCTTTGTCTCCCAGAGTCTGACATCTTACTCTCCTCCCTGTGGTCCATGAACGGCACTGACTTACAAGAAGGAGCTGATGCCTGCTCCTCCTCCCCATGGCCTGAGATTGGCTCCGATTCGCAGGAAGGAGCTGTTGTCTCGTTCTCCTCCCTATGGCCTGTGCAAGGCACTGACTCATAGGAGGAGGCTAGCTTCTCATTCTTCTCATCATAGCCTGTAAATGGTGCTGATGCACAGAAAGGGGCTGGCATCTGGTTCTCCTTCCTGTGGCCCATGCATGGCACTGAGTCAAAGGCACTGATTCTTTTCCTCTCTGTAGCCTATGACTGGTGCCAATTCACAGGAAGGCAATGATGTCTGGTTCTTCCCATGCACATGTGTGGCACTGGCTCACAGGAAGGGGCTGGTATCTGATTCTCCTCCCTGTGGCTTGTGTATGGTGGCTGACTCACAGGAATGGGCTGGCTTCTTGTTATCCCTGTGGCCCACAAATGGTGCAGATTCACAGGAAGAAGCTCACATCTGGTTCTGCTTGTCATGGCCCATGCATGGTGCCAACTCACAGAAAGGGACTGGTGTCTAGTTCTCCCTGTGGCCTGTGACTGCCACTGACTCACAGAAATGAGCTGGCATCTACCTGAAAACTTCTTACTGGGCAGCTCCATGTGATAGTTACTTTTGTAGGTGCTGAGAAATCACTAAAGACAAAATCTGCTCTTACACTTTATTTTGGGTAAAGAAAATATAAATAAGCTAAGTAAAGTAATAAGGGATATGAGGTGTTTCAGGGTAGATAGTTACCAAGAATGATCTAAGAACGTGACTTTTTGAGTAAAGCTTTAAAGTAAGTGAGAATGCTGGGCATGGTGGTGCACACCTGTAATCCTAGTACTCAGGAGGCTAAGGCAGGAGAAGTGCTCTGAGTTTGAGGCCAGCCTGGATTACATAGTAAGACTCCATCTCAGTAAAACCAAAGTAAACAAATACAATCAGTAAGTAAGTGAGAGGACTTGACGTTCAGGTATCCTGAAGAACATTTGAGGCAAAGGGAACAAGTCTAGATGGCTAGTTGGAAATGTGCTGGATGTGTTCTAGGAATAAGATCATCAAGGGTTGTAGTACAGTGAAGGACAGAGTAGGAGGAGGCCAGATGGTAATTGGTGGTTGGTGTGGAGAACAGACCATGTATAACCTTGTGGCAAAATAAAACATTCCTATTACTGTATAAATTTTTCAAGTAGGGGCCCTGGGGATGTAGTTCAGTTGTAGAGCACTTGCATACCATATGCAAGGCCCTGAGTTTGATTTAGTAGAGAGAAAAAAGGATGTCTTCCAGTTTTCCTCCCTCCTTGTCTTGGTTACTTTTTTCTTGTTGAGACAAAATACCTGATGTCCAAAGTGAAGCAGGGAAAGGTTTATTTAGCTTATGATTTTTTGGAGATTTCAGTCCATACTTAGCTGGCTCCAAGGCAGGGTAACGTGGCTGAGGGCAGCTGTTCATGGTGGCCATAAATGACAAGAGAGAGAAGGGCAAAAGGAGGAAAAGCACACCTCCTTTCCTCCACTGTTCTATATGATGGCTCTGTCCCTGGGCAGGTGCAACACTCATGCCATCAATCCCACCACTAGACAGTGAACCAGTCAGAAATGCTAGATTTAGCCACCTCCATTACTGCATTGGAGACTTGCAGGGCCATCCAGGCACAAACAATAACATTCCCTAATCATGACAGTTATTTAAAGCTATGTGCAAGGATAAGACTACAAATAAATAACCTAAACATTGTATTAATCTACAAGTGTTGTGAATTATATAACTTTTTCTTTTTGCTATACTTTCTGTAATTTGGTTAACGACATTGTTTAAAACATGAAGGATTTTATATATTTGTATCTTTGAAAACCTTAGAAATCAAATACTTCAGATCTCCTCTAAATTGATTGTAATCTGATCATGTTGATGGTGGGCACCGGCAAAGTTATTAACTTGCTTATGTTTAAACTAAAGGAACTGTAGAGGTTATGTTTTATTCCCGTGATTTTATGAGAGAAAAAAATGATCAAATGATCTGGAGAAGTAGAGGAACTTGGGTTTCTAGATCCTTTTTGCTAGGTGTTTGTTCTTTCAGCATTTAAGCCTTTTGGCACTTGAATGACTCTCATGATTAATACCTGACCTGTGTCATAAAAATAAAAGCCATGCAAATATACCTAAGTCTATATGCCTATCTTGCAAATATCTAAACCATTATATAATTCTGATGTATATAATGAATTTTTGGGCCAGTATGCTTGTTATGAGCAGATTTTACAATCAGAGTGCCTGGATTTAAATTTTGTTTCTGGTCCTTATTAAAGCTTGTTTCTGGCGGTTGACATTAGTGCTTTTATTTCCACATTTATAAAATAGAGATGACGCAGTATATGCCTCATAGATTTGTTTTGAGGATTAAATGAATTAATGTGGGTAGTGTGCCAACCACATAGAATAAATTATTGAAATTTAAGTATCTAGAAGAGAAGGTATTTGAATGCTGGATAGCAGAGAAAATCAAGTTCAACATTTACTGAATTTATGGTTTAAAGTCTCTATATGTCTCTTTGACTTCCTTGGTACCCCATAGTAATTTTAGGAACATTTTCAGATTGTCTTAATTTGCAAAGCGGTTTCAGGTAATGTGCTGTTGTAGCATGTGCACAGACAACCCTTTACAGTTCTTTATCAGATTTTGGAGAGAGTGTTTGTTTTTATTTGAAAAGGAGAAATACTGTAGGTTAATAGCCTGATGTGATGTGATGTAATGTAGGGCAGGATGAGTGGAAGAAGGCCAGTCACAGTGTCCACGCAGCTCTGGGAAGAGTGGTTGTGTACTGGAACAGCAGGAACTTTGGTTTGTGAGTATGTAGGTCAGGGCAGTAGAGAGTTTGATTTAAATAGATATACAGTGCTGAAAGGGAGAGGGATAAATGAGGATGTAACCCTTACTTTTCAAACATGCATTCCAAATTCTGGTGTTTGAGCATTACCTAACCTCAGAGAGGTCAGAGGGACTCTTGGAGACTATAATTTAGAATTATATTTTAAAAATAAACTGCATTCATTTTTTAGGTAGGTGATAAAGGTGATAAAATTGAAAGTATGGGAAAAATAAAATGAAATTTAACTTATAGAATACTATGACAGTTTGTGAAAACATTAGATTTTTTCTTGGAGGTAGTTAAGAATAATTTTATATGTGTAATGTGTCCCTAATGTATTTGTATTCTTGCCTACTTGAGAATCACACACAAAAAAAATCTGTTATATTTTACTGGAGAAAATTTGAAATCTTTTTGCAATGCTGATTTTATTTTATTCAGTATGAAACCTTTAAACGATTTACTTGCTCACTCTTTTTTTTTTTTTTTTTTTTTTTTTAACATAGCTGCGTAAATGCAGGTACAGCTCTGCATGTTCCACCCAATGGCTTAATAAAAAGTTCTGCATTCTTTGTAGAACCGTTGCTTATAGCACAGGCTTTTTGTGGGCATATTAATTTTGAATAAAACCTTAGATTGTGCTTAACTAGAAGTGTGGTGGTTTTGGTAGTGAGTTTCTAACAGGTCTCAGATACTTACGTATTCAGTGGTTACTGCTATTACAGCAATTGTGGTATTTAATTGAACCTTAAGGTCACTTGGATTTGTCTTAGTCTTTTATAATAATAGACTTCTGAGAAGATTTTTAAAGTAAAATTCTATATTTATGATTTGATTTAGTTAGTAGTTAAGCTAAAGACATTTAGAAACATTTGTGGATGGAACTGTGATACCAAATTAATCTTACTTTCCTAACTGTTGATAAACCAGGCTGTGGTTCAAGAAGTGGCCAATGACTTGGATTCCCCCATAGCTCCTTTGCAACGTACTCTTCTCAGGGCTTAGATTGATATATCATATGCACAAAGAATACTTGGGGAGGATGTGTGGAATTACAGGTTTTAAGAAATGATTATGATTGAATGTTTTAGTTTCTTTTGAATGGAAGGTTTTGATCTGATTTTAAATGTGCAGCATTAGTACCATAGTAGCTACTGAGATATATCAGTGATACTTTCTGTACCTATGAAATTAAAATGTGACCCTGAGATACTGTGCCTTTGTATCCTTTAACTTTATTTGGGAGTTTGTACTGTTTTTGTATGTAAGACTTTTTTCCTCCTCTTCCCCTTTTAAGAATATATGTAGCATAGGCAGGCTTAAACGCAGCACCCTCCTCCCTCAGTCTCCTGAGTGCTCCTGTGTACCAGCAACTGACTTCCCACTTGAGTAGAGGATAACTGCCTTTAACTTTTTTCTTAGAAAGTACATATTTGCATATACAACATACAGTTTTGTATAAATTTAGGGGATATGTATACTTTTCTGATGCAGTATGCTAAAATCTGTTTATCTTTTAGCATATGACTTTTCTTCTAAATATAAACTTTGAAGGTTTGAGACAAGCATTAGGAGACTGAGCTTTTGGGTATTCAGGTAAATTTTACTTTTGAGAGGAGAGAGATTAACATTTTAATATCAAAAATCCATTTAATTTTTTTCCTAATAAATGTACTAGTAGTGTATATGGTTAAATTATTCTTCTACACAGTAGGTTATGAAAAAATAGTGTCTTCTGGTATATTCATAAAGGCTGTCTGGCAAGGAAAGATTTAAAATGTTAAATTCTCATTCTCATTTCTAAAGGAATAAAAAGGGGGAATTCATTATGTCAAGCTTTACAAATAAGCTTGTATTAAAACAGCTACATATGATGGCATATTGTCAGAACACCTAAAGATAATTTGCATAGAAGTGATTATTCAGTAAGCCTTTAATTTTCAAGAAATATTCCAATATTTAATTGAGCCCTTTTATGCACGCTGCTTTGCTTCAGTGTAATGCATTTGCAACCTGCATATGGATGCTATAAGAGTGGTTAAAATCCAATTCAGCGTACCTGTAAGATGAAGCAACAGCTGAAAGTCATGTCATAAAATACATATATGATTAAATGTGTCAGGATGGGCTTTGAAATCAGTTTTCTGCTCACTGGTTTGTATCTTAAAGCTAATTGTCTAATTTTTCTTTCTTTTTTTTTTTTTTTTTACTTTTTTTTTTGGCCCTTTTCCTTTTTTTTATTGGTACCAGGGATCGAACTCATGACTGCCTGCTTGCAAGGCAGGCGCTTATGCCGCTGAGCTAAATCCCCAGCCCCTAATTGTCTAATTTTTTCAAGTAAGATTTTTATAAAGATTATTTGACTATGTTGGCCACTAGTTAAACTATATAGTTCAATTAAATTTTCTTTTACTTTGTAAACCATTCGCCTAGATTGTATTTTTTGAAATAAGCAAACATAGCCTACATTTATACTCATGACAGAAAGAAAATTATTTCGTGATTTAAAAAGGTTTAAAAAGAAACATTTCAACAAATTAGCTATTTATTAAAATGCCTAGAGAGATAATATGTGGTAAAAGGTTTTTTTTTTTTTTTAAAGAACAGTATAGTTACGTTTAATGTCTCCTTAGCAGAATAGTGTATAAAAAGGTTTTATCCTGAAATATTTAAAATAAGCATAGTTGTAGGAAACCAATAGTCAGGCTCATTCTTAATGAGGAAACACTAAAAGTACATGCCATTGAGGAAACATTGAAGGTGTAGGTTAAATCAGGAACAAGATAAGAACCTCCCGTTGTAGTGTAACCATTGTTCTGGAGGTCCCATCAAAGTAGTAAGATAAGGCAAGAAAAAAGGATACAGATGTTGGAAAGGAAGCCATACATTGATCGCCATTCATAGGAATAGTAATGAATAAGAAAAAAAGAACATTCCTGAGAATAAGATAAAACTTTAAATGGAAGGAAGAGAGGTTGAAAATTTTCTCTTTGGGGGCTCTCTGTATTTGTGGTGAGTAAAGGTTTTCTGAGTGAAGTGAAGGGGCTGAGAGTGAAATTGGGCAACTGTGAAGAATGGAAAGGGAGGATTAAGAGCAGCTGCTGTGCTGAAATTTATGTGGACTGGCTCCAAGAACTTAACCAAGGGTGAGTTATATGAAGACAGCAATCAGCCAACAGAGGCTCGTTCCTGTGAGTCAGGGTGGCTCCCAGATTCTCTGAACAAAAGTGGTGGATTACCTCGTGTGCAGTTTGATAACCACCTGAGTGAGTAAAGAAGAGGCTCAGCCTCTTCCACAGAAATTTGCCCTGATAGCTAATATTTGACTGCATGAAAACTTGAAATTGGATACTCTGTAGAGTCAATTGTAAATTATGATACTAGAGAAATAAAGGGCGTCTCCTCTTTGGGAGGAGACACCCGAGTGGTAATTTTTTTGGTATTTTGGTATTTTTTTGGTGGACACAGATGTAGTATGTGTAGACAGTGGAATGTCTCAGATATGCACAAAATAACTGAGATGATAATTCCTGTTTTTAGGGTTGTTGCAGGGATTAACTAAATCAAATGTGACAGTGGATATGAACTCTTTTTCCCCAAACTGCGTGTAGTAAATTCTTTGTAGTTGTCTCCTTTTAAAGCAAAAGCAGAAAATTCCTGTGTTCCCATTTCTTGAAAAATTTCCTGTTATGTGCCTTCCATATTTTTGGTAAGTAAAGGGTTTTTTTTTTAGCTGTCTTTTTCTGAGATATCTTGAGATATTTAAAGTCTTGTTTCCTATACATTCTTTTAGTTTTCAACATTTTTACACTTTAACTTTGCGGTAGTGTTAGCCCGGTGCTTTCAGATCTCCTTTGAATCCTGAAAAACTTCTGCTTCAGTCTGCTGCTGCCTGTTCCTGTTGAGGTCCTTTCTTTTCACAGTCAGATTTCTCAAATAAATGGGTTACATTGTTGTTTATTATTTTATTAAATCTCTAATCCTGGAAGATTTGGCTGTTTCTCTTTCTTCTACTCAAGGAGTTTCCATGTAGGTGAGTATAGTTGGGCAAATTATCAGGTGACAACCAAGGAATATAAATCAAGAGGTTGGTGATGGAAATGCCAGGTGCATGTCGAAATGTTTGCTAATTTTTGTAGTGTGCTCTGGGAGGGCTCTCTAAATATGGGGACAGTTAAGCAGATCTAACGTGAAGGAGTAAATTATGTAAATATCTGGGGAGAAGAGCATTCCAAGTAACCAGTACAAAATCCTTGAAATAGGGACAGTGTTGGCATGTTTTAGGAAGAACAGAGAAGATTTTGCAGATAGAACAGAGTAACCAAATAGGGATGATGTCAGAGAAGGAAGTGGGTAAATGTATTAGGGACATGTGATACTATTTTCTGCTTGCTTCTGTGTCCTCTGTGAGGATGAGTAAGCAGCAGAAGGAATTACAGATTTGAAGAGATGTTCAGTTAGGAAAGTGGTAGAGTGAATATATGGAGTTGAAGCAAATGTGTTACCTAGACCAGTAGCACTAATGTCAGCTGATAATGTGTTAGAAATGCTACATTTGAGGGTCCATCCTGAGTCTACTGAAACAAAAACTTGTGAAAGTATACAGTCTTGTCTTCAATTCTCTCGTTTCCTTGTTAATTTTTTGCTTAGTTCAACTATTTGTGTTAGTAGGGTATTGCGGTCCCCCACTAAAATTGTATTGATATTTATGTGTTCTTTTATGTTCCATTAGTGTTTGCTTTATGAAGTTGGGCACAGCATGGTTGATACATACGTTTATAATTAGTTGTATCTTCCTAAGAGTGTTCCACTCACCAATATGTAATATTCTTTTTTGTCTGTTTCGATCAGCTTTTGGCTTAAAATCCACTTTGAGAATAGGATAACTACTTCGCTTATTTTTGAGTTTCCATTGCACTGAATATTGTATTCCATCCTTTGATTTTTAGTCTGTGATTTTTAAGACTTTTTGTGTTAGATGTGCTTCATATATACAGTGTGGTGTTGGGTTTTATTTCTTGATTATTGTGCTAATCTGTGTCTTCTGATTGGCAAATTGAGTCCATTCACATTGATAGTGTAACTGATAGGTATTGACTTATTTCTGTTATTGTATTATTTACTTTTGCTATTTTGCTTTCTTTCTCCTCTACTTGTTCTACTTGACGCATACATTGTTAGATTTTTAAAATTTTTAAATTTATTTTTTTCTTTGTACTGGGAATCAAAGTTACAACCTTGCACTTGCCAGGCAGGTGCATATGCCGCTGAGCTAAATCCCTGGCAGATTTTTTTTTTTTATTTTAAAAAGAATAAAAACCAAACAAAACAGTAACACCAATCAAAGCATGACAATCACATTGATCATAGAGAATTTGTACCTGTGATATAACTTTTTTTTTTATTTAGAGAAAAAAGCAAAACAAAAAAGGATAGAAGTAATACAGAATTTAAAAAAAAACAGTAAGCAATCACTAGTTGATAAATTACATGTTGTTATCTTAGAAGTAGTTGCTCGTCACAAAATCAAAGCATAAAAAGTGGACAATCAATTGACAGTACAAACCATTCTGTTTGATGAACTAACAAAAACTTAATAGTATAGTTATCTATCTTGCACACATAAACATACATACAGTTATATCCTTTAGAGCACTTTCTTTTCCTTTCATTATAACAATATCTATTATTTTGGATCTTATTCTTTCAGTTTATTTTTTTATACTAGAAAGACAAAATGATATTTACAGATCTGTGACTCTGATTTATTTCACTTGTGAGGGTAGTCTCAAGTTGCCTCCATTTACCTATAAAAGCCTCAAGATCATCCTTTTTTATAGCTGAGTAATATATATGTATAAAATACTACATCTTTTTCATCCATTCTGTAGTTGATGGGCATTTTGGTTGTTTCCAAGATTTAGCTTTTACTAATTGTGCTGCTGTAAACATGGGTGTACATATATCACTGAAACATGACTTTTTAAATTTTTCTGGGAAAATAACCAGGAGGGGAATAGCTAGATTGAACGGAACTTCCAATCCTAGTTTTTTAAGGATCTCCATACTGATTTCCACAGTGGCTGCACCAGTCTACACTCCCACCAACAGTGGAGCAGTGTTCCTTTTTTCCCACAGCCTTGCCAACATTTGTTATCACTTGATTTCTTGATGGCAGCCATTCTTTCCTGAGTGAGGTGAAATCTCAATGCTATTTTAATTTGCATTTCTTGAATGACCAATCACGGTGAACATTACTTCATGTATTTATTTGCCATTTGTATATCTTGATCTGAGAAATGTGTATTTGTCTCAGATGCTCATTTTTGGAGAGGGTCTTTGAATTTGGGGGGGCTTGATGTTTTTTAATTCTTTGTTCTGGATGTAAGTTCTTTGTTGGAGGGATTTGCTGGCTAAAATTCTTTTTAAATTTTATTTAAAGAAAGACTAAACAAAACAGAAAATACATAGAAATAATACATTCAGAGAAAAAAAAAACAGTAAGGAATCAGTAGTTGATGTTTACATATTGTCGTTTTACAAATAGTTGTTCAGGATACAAAAATGGAACATGTAAAGTGGGAATTCAAACAGCGAGACTGCAAACAGTTCTGTTCAGCTGTCCAACAAAAACTTAATAATATGGTTGTGAATCCTATACACTTAAACATAGATGCAGTTATCCATATCTTCAATTATGTTGAGATTGAATAAACCTAAGCAGGCTAATATCACTCTGAACAGAGAATAATACTATTGCTGGGTTTCACATTATGACATTCCAGGATCAGCACTGGGAATTTCAGTGTCTCTTTTTCTTCACAGTATCTGTTCATTTAATCATGTGTCATAAGATCAGTTCTCATGAACTGTTTATAGATTCTACACATGCATGAGTCTTAACATGTATTTCTATCCTTTCTATATTAGAGGGAGAAACAAAACAAAGCAAGGCAAAACAAAACATATTCCTATAAACACATGAAATGAAATAAACATATAAGACCTTTGTACAAGGAGTTCTAACGTGGTTCCTGTGTTGTCTCTTGTTATCTCCAATATTGTCTATATCATCAGACATAGTGTAATTGACTATATCAGTACATAACAGCATTAATAAAAACACAACTTTGTATATAATATAGAACTTCAAAAACAGGCAGTTACCAAACCAGAATGTGTATCATAGAGTCTTGTCATCTATACTCTCAGACTTGATAGTGTCAATCATATCAGTTTTGAATAAAATCTTCTCTGCCTCATTTTTGTTATGCTCTTTTTTTTTGCCATCAGTTGTCTGCTTATCTTCTTCATTTCATTGAGGCCTCTCTACCACTGTTCCTGGAATCCTAGTACTTTTCTCTTTCTCTCTAGAATGCCCTATAGTATTCTCTGTAGAGTTGGATTGGTGGTTGCAAATTTCCCAAGTTCCTTTTTTGTCTTGGAAGCATCTTGTTTCTCCATTAATTTCTAGAGACAGTTTAGCAGGGTATATCAATCTGGGCTGGAGGTTATTTTCTTTCAGGGCTTGGAATATTTCGCTCCAGGCTTTTCTTGATTTAATGGTTTGTGTCGAGATGGGCCTTCCTCTGTAGATGATCTTTTTCTTGTCTCTGACAGCTTTTAATATTCTGTTCTTATATTGAATTTCTGGGATCTTGATTATTTTATGCCTGGGTGTGTCTCTGTTTTGGTTGTAGGTGGCTGGAGTTCTGTATGACTCATATATCAGAATATCATTTCCTTTTCCTATGTTTGGGAAGTTTTCCTTAATTATTTCTGTGAATAACCTTTGCAGTTCCGTTGTTTGTACCCCAGGTTCTTCATTCACATTCTTTATTCTCAAGTTATAGATCCTTTTGTCATCTTCTAGCCTTTGTATTTTTACTGCTTGTTTCCTTGTTATTTTTTAAAAGTTTTCCCTTTTATACTCCCACATTGCAAAATTGTCCTCCAGTTTGGACAATCTTTCCTTAGTTTCTTTCAAACTGATTTGCCATCTTTCCATAGAGTTTTTAATTTCCTGGTGATCTCTTTGAATCTGCTTCATGTATTCTATATTTCTTTTACATTCTTCATCAAATGGTTCTCTCCTTTGAGTTCCTCCCTTCTTTCGTCTGTGTCTGCCTGAGGGGTGCTTAGTATTTCTTTTATTAATCTTCTGATATCTTGCTTTACTTGGCTAAATATTTCACTTTTGAACTCGTCTATGAGGTCCCAAATATATCTCTTTATGTCCCCTGGCGCTGTGTCTGATATTACATGTTTGCTGTTCTCATTTTCCTTTGAATTTACCTGTCCTGCCTGGGTCAGTGTTCTCAGGGTTGGGACCTGGGGACTTTTTTGTTGTTGCTTCCTGTTCCCATGTTTTTTGCTTCTTCTAAGAGGCCGCAGTTTCTTTTTTTGTTGGTTACAATTCTTCTGAAGGGCACTGGCTAGATGACCCTTTCCACTGCTGTGTGCTAGTGAGTTGCAGACAGGGTCAGCATATCCTGGCTCCTCCCCTCCGGATCAGTCAAGCTGCTGTGGCCTGCACTATTGTATTACTTTCCGCTGCCTCCCCTCTGGATCAGCTAAACTTTCTGGGCTCCACGGGGCCAGTGTTATTAGTGTGTGCCACTGCTGTAGGGACCTGATCTCGGATAACCTATTGGGTCTCAGCTGGGTCACGTGACCCAGGCCTAGCTAACTCCACCAATCCCATTTGGGAATGGAACAATTGACTGAAGTCACTGCTGCCCCTTGTACTTGCCAGTCCTTCCCGGTCCCAGAATGTCCTCTGCCGGAGCCCCCCTATTTATGGAATGGCTCCACTTCTGTCACTCACTAGCTAAAATTCTTTAACATTCTGTGGCTGTTCTTTTCACTTTGTTAGTGATTTCTTTTGAAATGCAAAGACTTTTTAATAAGATGAGATCCCAGTTGTTGATTCTTTGAAATACTTCCCCTGCAGTTTTGTGTTTTGTACATGAACTCTTTGCCTACCCCTATTGTCTCAACGATTTCTACCTACCTTGTTTTCTAGTAGTGTTTCTGTTTTAATATTTAGATCTCTGATCCATTTTGACTTTAGTGCATGGTGATAAACATGTGTCTAGTCTGTGAGTCTTTGGCATGTGGAAAGCCAATTTTTCCAACACCATTTATTAAAGAGACTATCCTCCTTCCGGTGAACATGTTTAGCCCCTTTGACAAATACAAGGTAGCTGAATGTCTTTGTAGTTGTGTTTGCATCTTGTAATCTGTTCCATTGATCTGCAGGTCTGTTTCTTTGCCAGTCCCATGGTGATTTTATCACTGTAGCTTTGCAGTATAATTTTAAGTGAGGAATTGAGATGCCTCCTACCTTGCCTTTGTTGCCCAGAATCACCTTTGCTATTCTAGATTTCTTCTGTTTCCAAATGAATTTTAGAAATGGTTTCTCTAGATCTGTAAAGTATGTTAATAGTATTTTGATTGGGATCACATTAAATCTGTATAACAGTTTTGGGAGTATGGCCATTTTTAGAATGTTGGTTCTTCTTAACCAAGAGCAAAGAATACCCTTCTATTTTCTAATACCCTCTTCCTTTTTTACTGTAGATTCATTTTCAGCATATAGGTCTTTTACATTATTAGGTTGAGTTCTTTCGTTTTTTTAGATGCTATTGTTAATGGTGATTTGTCCATAATTTCTCTCAGTGAAGTGGTTTTTTGTTTTGTTTTGTTTTTTTTTCTTTTTTGAGACAGGGTCTCTATGTAGTTCGGGCAGGCTTTGAGCTCACTTTGTAGCCCAGGCTGGTCTTGAACTTGCAAGGATCCTCCTGCCTCAGCCTCCCGAGTGCTGGGATTATAGGGATGAGCCACCACACCCGGCCTTCCATGAGTTTTTTGTTTGTGTACAGGAATGCTATTGATTTTTGAGTGTTGACTTTGTATCCAGCTATACTGCTGAATTTGTTTATCAAAGCTAGTAGTCTTTTAATGGAGTTTTCGTGGTCTTCTATCTAGAGTATCATGTCATCTGCAAATAGTGATAATTTAACTTCTTCCTTTCCTATGTTTATTCCTTGTATTTGTCTTTCTTGTCTGATTGCTCTGGCTAATATTTCCAGAACTATATTGAATAGAAGTGGTGATAGTGGATATCCTTGTCTTGTTCCTGATTTTAGAGTGAAAGCTTTCAGTTTTTGTCCATTTAGTATAATGTTGGCTGTTGGTTTATCATAAATGGCCTGTATTAGATTGAGATAGTTACCATCTATTCCGAGTTTCTATAGGGTTTTTATCATGAATAAGTGTTGGACTTTATCAAAAACTTTTTCTGCATCTATTGAGATGATCATGTGATTGTTGTTTTTTGCCTCTATTAATGTGGTGTGTTACATTTATTGATTTGTGTATGTTAAACCATCCCTGCACATCCCACTTGGTCATGATGTATAATCTTCTTGATGATTTGCCAGTATTTTATTGAAAATCTTTGCATCAGTGTTCATTAGTGAAATTGGCTTATAGTTCTCCTTTTTGGGTGGGTCTTTCTCTAGTTATGGTGTGAGAGTAGTATGGTATGAGAGTGATACCAGGAATGAGTTAGGGAGGATTGCTTCCCTTTCAATTTCATTGAAGAGTTTGAGGAGTATTGGTGTTAAATGTTTAGATTTCTTGTAGAATTCAGATGTGAATCCATTAAGAGGTGGGGCTTTTTTTTTGTTGGTAAGTTTTTAATTACATTTTGGATTCCAATAACTGATATTGGGTTATTCAAAATCATTATATCTTCTTAATTGAGCTTTGGTAGTTCATACATTTCTAGAAATCTGCCCATTTCCTCTGTGTTTTCCACTCTATGTGAGTAAAGGTTTTCGAAGTAAGTATTCATGATTTTTGGAATTTCCATGAGATCTGTAGGAATTTCTTTGTTTTCAGTCCTTATTGTGTGAATTTGAGGTTTTTCTTTTTCTTGATAAGGTTGGCTAGAGGTTTATCAATTTTGTTTATTCTCTCAAAAAATCAACTCTTTGCTTCATTAATTCTTTGTATTTTTTTTTTTTTTTGTCTCAATTGCATTAATTTCTACTCTGGTCTTTATAATTACCTCTCTTCTGTGAGGTTTGGGTTTTACTTGCTCTTTTTCTAGAAGCTTGAGATGTAGCAATAGGTAGTTTATTTGTACTCGTTCTGTTTTTTTGATATTACAATTTATTGTTATATATATTTCCCTCTTAGGGCCACTTTCATTGCGTCCTACAGGTTTCAGTATGTTGTCTCCGTTTTTTTTTTTTTTTTTTTTTCTCTTGTTCCTTTACCCTCCCTTCAAGACGTCCTCCTCTCTCCATTTAGAAAAGCTTCGTTTATATGTTTCCTTTTCTCATTTTTTTTGGACTTTTCCTTTCTTTCTTTTCCCCTCTTTCTTCTCCCTTGCTCTCCTTCCTATTTCAAAGTATCTGTTATACATTTTGATCCGTATTTACACTCTGTTTTTCACACCAAAGAAACAATGTGTCTCATTTATGTCACTCAAGGTGCATCTATTTTCCTAGAAATGTCTCTGATGTGTTCTTTATGGCAGAGTAGTACTCTACTGTTTGAAAAAACATATCTTTATCCATTCACTATTTGATGGGCACTTGGAGCATTTCTAAGATTTGGCTATTACAAACTGTGTTATGAACATAGTTGGGCATACATTGCTGTAGTATGATACTTTTAATTCTTTTAGGAAGACTGTGCTGTCTTTTTCACTAATTGTTACTCTTAGTCTTCTTTGAGTCATCTAGCAGCTGTTGGATGCATTTTTCATGTTCTCTTTTTGCTTTTAAACTATCTTTCATTAACTGATCACTAACTACAACCTTCTAAATCTGACAGTGTCCTCATATTGGTTGCTTCCAGTGCCTGTACGTGTTTTTTATTTTTGAGACGGGATCTTACTTTGTAGTTCAGGTTGGCTTTGAACATACTCTGTAGTCCAGACTGGCCTCAAACTCATGGTAGCCCTCCTACCTTAGCCTCCCAAGTGCTAGAATTACAAGGCATGGGCCACCACACCTGCTCACATACCTTTTATTTATCTCTAAAAGTTTGTTTGGAAATTTTTTATAGATTCTCATTTTTCAAGCCAGGTAGCCATGTTTTGCATCTCTTTTAATAACTGTCTTCTCTAACTCACTGATCATTTGTTTCATTTGGTTTCTATTTAGTTGTATTTTACTTGAATTTTCCAAGCACCTTATGGAACTGTTTTGTCATCTCCATTGATATCCTGTCAGACATTTATAGTGTGTGCCTTATGATTTTCTTCTCCTCTGTGGCTCTTGGATTGGCTTGGTGAAGCTGGCAGTTTTTGGAGGCATTTTGTTTCCTTGTTTGTTCATTTTTTTTTTTTTAAATTCGTTTTCTATGCCAGGGTTTGCAGCTTCTTTTGCTCAATGGCTGTTTGTTTAGAAGTGATCCATACTATTGTTTATAGCTCCTAGATAATTCAGATATTGGCATTAAGAGAAAGCCAATTTTTTTTTTTTTTTTGGTTTTTGGTTTTTATCGGTACCGGGGATTGAACTCATGACTGCCTGCTTGCAAGGCAGGCACTTATGCCGCTGAGCTAAATCCCCAGCCCCAAAAAAGCCAGTTTTTTTAAAGGAAAAAAATGAAAGTTCAAAACAATAAGAGGATAACAATGGTTAATACATTGCATATTGTTATCTTTAAATTAATTACTCAGAGTACAGGATATCAGTGTTTAGTTGCCAGACAATATTAGCGCAAAGCTTTCTTTTAGAACTAAGAAAAATTTGTACTTTTTACTATCATGTGCATTTTTTCTCTTTTTTTTCACTTTTTTTTCTGTCTTTTCTCCATTCTCCCATCCCAGTTTCTCTTTTTGAAGCTTTTTCTCATTTTACATTATTTGTTGTACGTTTTGGATCTTACTCTTTTAGCTTCTCATACTAGGGAGACAATACAATGCTTACACATGTGTACCTGGTTTATTTCATTTAGGAGTGAAATCTTTTTACCTATAAAAGTCTCGAGTTTATCCTTCTTTATGGATGAGTAGTATTCCACATATATTGTACATATATTGCTGTGGTATAATGATTTAATTCTTCTGGGAAGATACCCAAAAGGAGTAATAGTTGGGTCTAAAGGAATCTCTAATCCTAATTTTTTTTAAATTTTAGTTTGACAGTAGTAAAAATGCAACAGCACAAGACAGAACAAAGCCAATCGTGAAAATTCAATGAAATTGGTACAGAATTTCACAGTAGGATACTGGGATAGTAGTAATAGGTACTATGGTATATCTCATTAACTTTATAATAGTTATCCAGTCAATTAGGTATAGCAAAATCAAGTAAAAAACAGAACATTATAAAACCAATTGAGAGTATTGAATAGAGCAAAAGAAACATAACAAAACAAAACAGTGAAAACAACCTTTGCCTTCAAACAGAAGATAGAAGGAAATCCCCCATATTTGCTATACTGCATATGGTTGTCCTTCCAAGAGATGCTGAGACATCTATCCTCAGTAGCATTGGGGAGGAGGAAGGGTGTTTGATTTTCAGCCTGCGTGATGGTAGGCTCACAGGAGCCAATGGTTCTCCTCCTGGCCCACGCTGGGTTGCTTACCAAGAGGACGGGCGAATAAGCTGCCTGAGTCCCACCATGGCCGGTCTCCAGAGTGCTGGTTCTCCCTCCAGTCCTAATCCACATGGATTTCCCCAGTGGTTGTATTAGTCTACACTCTCACCAACAGTTAGAAAGTGTTCCTTTTCCCCATAGCCCCTCCAGCATTTGTTATTGGTTGATTTCTTGATGACATCCATTCTGGAGTGAGGTAGAATCTGAGTGTTGTTTTAATGTGTATCAATTGAATGACCAATGATGTTGAACATTTCTCATATTTATTTGCTATTTTTATTTCTTCATCTCAGAAATGTGTGTTCATCTCAGGTGCCCATTTTTGGATTTGGCCTTTGAATTTGGGGGGCCTGATGTTTTTCAGTTTTTTGTGTGTTCTAGATATCCCTTTATCTGAGGGATAGTTGGCTGAAGTTTTTTTCCTATTCCTTGAGTTTTCACTCTGTTGGTAGTGTCTTTTGATGGGCAAAATCTTTTTAATGAGAAAATCCCAGTTGTTGATTCTTTGAAGTATTTTCCATGCAGTTTGTGTTTTGTTCATGAACTCTTTGTCTATCTCTGTATCTTCTACCTACCTTGTCTTCTAGATGATTTAGTGTTTCTGTTTTAATATTTAGATCTTTGATCCATTTTAACTTTAGTGTATGGTGAATCTAGATATGGGTCTAATTTCAGTCTTTGGCATGTGGAAAGCCAGTTTTTCCAGCACCACTTGTTAAAGAAGCTGTCTTTCGTCCAGTGAATATGTTTAGCCCCTTTATTGAATAAGGTGGCTGAGTGTCTTTGTTGTTGTGTTTGCATCATCCAATCACTGATCTTCAGGTCTGTTTTTTTTTTTTTTTTTTGTCAGTACCATGCTGATTTTATCACAGTAGCTTTGCAGTATAGTTTTTAAGTCAGGGATTGTGATGCCTCGTGTCTTGCCTTTGTTGCCCAGGACTGCCTTTGGTATTCTATTTTTTTTTTTAATAGTTAACATAATGCTTTTTTTTTTTTTTTTTTAAAGTATACAACAGAATAAGTCAGAATAAAGCCAACTAAGATCGTACAGTGAAATTGGTACAGAACTTCACAGCAGGTTACCGGGATAACAGTAATAGGTATCACAGTATATTTTGTTATCTTTATAATAGTTGTTCTTTCAATCCCGTATATCAACATGAGATAAAATACAGAACACTATAGAACTTATCAAAACAGAATATTGAATACAGCAGTACCACTAATCAGAAAAGAGCATAACAGTAATAAAAGTATTTGCCTTCAAAGAAATGGTAGAAGGAAGTCCCCCTTATTTGCTATGGTCAACCTCCCAGGAGATGCTCAGATTTCTGGTTCCCACTTGCTAATGGACGGGGAGGGGGAGGAGAAGGAGAATAGGGGAAGTGGGATATTTGACTCTAAGCCATGTAGCAGTAGGTTCACTATTGCTAAGCAGGGAGGCAGAATGGTCATTTGTTTTCACAGCGTCCTCAGTTCCAACATGGCGTGGATCTCAGGAGACACTGCTAGTTCTCCCCCTGGAAGGGCTGCAGTCTGCCACCCTGCTTCCGCTTACCAGGGAGGGAAGTGCTGGCTTGGCTTCCCAGAGTCCTCAGTTCCAACATGGCATGGATCTCAGGAGACACTGGCCTTTGGTATTTTAGGTCTGTTCTTTTTTGTTTTTCCCTGGGTCTGTTCTGTTTCCAAATGAATTTTAGGAATGTTTTCTCTCAATCTGTGGAGTTACACGAGTGGTATTTCGTCAGGATTGCATGAAACCTGTACAACAGTTTTGGTAGTATGGCCATTTTCACAATGTTGGTTCTTATCCAAGAGCAAGGGGTGTCTTTTCATTTTCTGATATCTTCTTCAATATCCTTTTTCAGCGTACTATGGTTTTTAGTATCTTTTACATCCTTTGTTATACTGGTTCCAAAGTATTTTATTTGTTTGAATGCTATTGTGAAAGGTGTTATTTCCATAATTTCTCTCTCAGTGAGTTTGTTTGTGTACAAGAATGCTGTTGATTTTTGAGTGTTGACTTTATCCAGCTGTACTGCTGAATTTGCTTATTAACTCTAATAGTCTTTTGATGGAGTTTTTGGGGTCTTCTATGTAGAGTATCATGTCATCTGCAAATAGTGATAATTTAACTTACTTTCCTTTGTTCCTTTTATTTCTCTCTCTGATTGCTCTGGGTTATATTTCCAGAACTAATTTCTCTAATATTTCCAGAATAGTATTGAGTAGGAGTGGTGACAGTGGACATCCTTGTCTTTTTCCTGATTTTAGAATGAAAGCTTTCAGTTTTTGTCCACTTAGTATGTTGGCTGTTGGTTTGTCATACATGGGTTTTGTTAGATTAAGGTAGAGACCATTTATTCTGATTTTCTGTAGGGTTTTTATCATGAACAAGTATTGGACTTTATTAAAAGCTTTTTCTGCATCTGTTGAGGTGATAAGAAGATTTTTGTCTTTGGCTTTGTACATATGGTGTATTACATTTATTGATTTGTGTATGTTGAATCATTCTTGCATTCCTGGGTTGAATCCCACTTGGTCATGATATATAAATTTCTTCATGATTTGCTGCATTCTGTTTGCTAGTGTCTTATGGAGAATTTTTGCATCTATGTTCATTAGGGAAATTGGTCTATAGTTCTCCTTTTTGGTTGGGTCTTTCTCTGGTTTAGATATCAGAGTAATACTTGTCTCCAAGAATGAGTTAGGGAGAGAGTTTGAGGAGTATTGGTGTTAAATCTTTAGATTTCTTGTAGAATTCAGCTGTGAATCCATTAGTAGCTGGGCTTTTTTTGTTGGTAAGTTTTTAACTACATTTTTGATTTCAGTAACTGGTATTTTGTTATTCAAAATTTTTCTGTCTTCTTGATTGAGCTTTGGTAGTTCATACATTTCAAGTAATCTGTCCAAAAGTCTTTGCAAGTAAAGATTTTCAAAGTAGGTATTGACGATCTTCTGAATTTCCACAGGATCTGTAGTAATTTCACCCTTTTCATTCCTCATTGCATGTATTTGAGTTTTTTCTTTGCTTTTCTTGATAACATTGGCTAGAGGTTTATTCTTTCAGAAAACCAACTCTGATTCATTATTTCTTTGTATTATTTTCTTAGTTTCAGTTGTGTTAATTTCTGCTGTTATCTTTGTAATTTCCTCCCTGTTATGAGCTTTGTTCTTGACTTGTTCCTTTTCTAGAAGCTTGAGATGTAGTATTAGGTTATTTTTTTGTGCTCATTCTGTTTTCCTAATCTAATAATTTACTGCTATATGTTTTCCTCCTAGGACCACTTTCATTGTGTCCCACAGGTTCTGGTATGTTGTATTTGCAGTTTCATTCAGTTTAATTCAGTTCATCTGCTACCTATTAGTTGTTCAGGAGGGTGTTATTTAATTTTCATGTGTTTATGTAGTTTTTGTAGTTTCTTTTGCCATTAATTTCCAATTTTAGTGCACTAGGGTCAAATAATATGCATGTAATAAAAACTAAGACCTTCTGTGAGTTGGTAACATACTTGGGCTGACTGGGGAAGAGCCAGGTGCCAGCTTTCTCCTGTTAGCTGGTGCCCTTGTGGACTGTGGGGATGGAGAGCAAGAAGTCAACAAGACACATGGTGTGCAGGCTGACTGGGGGAGAGCCAAATGCCAGTCCCTTCTAGCTTCTAGCTTGCAGGCAGGAAGAGAAGAGCCAGCACCTCTCCCTCATGAGTGACCAGCTGATCTGGAGAAACATAGACTGTGATGATAGCTAATGAGATAAAATACAATTTAACACTTGTAGTGTTTGATAGATCTGCAGAAGGGGAGGAAGAGAAGAGGAAGGAGGAAGAGAAGAGGAAGAGGAAGGCGGTCCACAGATCTATCAGTGTTCATGTATGTTTCACTGACTTTGGAGGCTTAAAGCTGGTAGTCTGATCATCTGTTCAGAGGATGGCAGTGTGCAATGTAGCATCTATGGGGAATCTCCTTCTGAAGGGGTAGCCATTGTTAATTCCCTATTATCTTGTTTTGGAATCCTGAATCATTCTCATTGTTTTGTTTGGTTGGGTTTTATTCTGTTTTATGTTGTTTGATTATGTTGTATCTAATGGCATGAGCAGCTGTTTCTCGAAGATGACAAAATATATTATGGTAGCCATTTTGGACTATTATAATGTTTTGAAGTCCAGTATTGCATTCATTGTTTTGTTTTTATTGGTTCTATTCTGTTTCTATTTTGTTTAGTTTTATTATCTCTGAAGGTATGGATAGCTGTTGACAACAAGAAGCATTGTGGTAACCATTGTTGATTTCCTGTGATCTTTTGAAATTCTGTGTCATTTACACTGTCTTATTTTGATTAGCTTTATTCTGTTTCATTTTGCTTTGTTTTATTCTAAGGTAAAATTTAAAAGATATATGCATAGGATGGTGGAATATTCTATAAACATCTAGTAAGTCCATTTGTTCACAGGTTTGATTCCGTTCTATTATTTCTCTGCTGGCTTTTTGTTTAGTTGATTTATCTCTCTGTGACAATGGGGTAGTAAGGTCCTGTGTTAAAATTGTGTTATTGCATATTTGATTTTTAGTATTTGTTTTATATAATTGGGTACTCCCGTATTTGGTGCCTGTGTATTTATCATTGTTATCTCTTCTTGAATTTTTCCTCCAATGAGTAGGTAGTGATCTTCTTTATCTTTTTTGATCATTTTTGGTTTGAAGTTCACATTGTCTGCAAACAAAATAGTTACCCCTGCTTTTTTCTGGGTACCTGTTGCATGGAGTATTGTTTTCCATCCTTCGACTTTAAGTCGGGGAGATTCTTTTTGAATTAGATGTGTTTCTTGTAAACAGCATAGTTTTGGATCTTGTTTCTTGATCCATTCTGCCAATCTGTTTCTTTTAATTGGTGAATGGAGGCCATTTACATTGATGGTGTATTGACTTATCTTTGTCATGTTGTTTTCCTGTTGTTGATTCCCTGCTTTTCCCCTTTGTTTAGTTGCTTGCCCTGCCTGATGGTTTTTTTCTGTTGTTGTTTTGGGAATTGTGGTAATTTTTATCTCTATTTGACTAAAATATCTTTCAGTACAGTTTCTAGGGTTGGCTTGGTAGATATGAATTTCTTCAGTTGTTCTTTGTCATGGAAGTGTCTTATTTCTCCATTAATTTTGAGAGATTTTTTTTGCAAGGTACATCAATCTGGGTTGAAAGTTGTTTTCTTTCAGGGCTTGAAAAATACTTCATGCCAAGCTCTTTTTGAAGTGAGGGTTTGTGTTGAGAATTTGGCCATGATTCTAATGGGCTTTCCTTGACGTGTGATCTGTTTCTTTTCTCTAACAGGTTTTAGTACTCTGTTTTATGCTGAATTTCTGGAATCTTGAGTATTATATGTCTGGGGCTAGATTTATTTTGGTTATGGCTGATTGGAATTCTGTATGTCTCACCTCTGTATCAGATTATTTTCCCATGCTTGGGCAATTTTGTGCTATTACTTCTGAAAATTTTAACGTTGTTTGCATTGCTGCGTTTTTCTTTGCATCATCTTAGAACTGTTGAATTGTTATCTCATGATCCCTTATTATTTTTAAGAATTCCTTCCTGTTGTGATTGCAAACTATAAGCCTCTCTTCTAGGTCAGAAGTCTACTTTGTTCAAGTGGTTTTGCCAGCTTTAAATATAATTTTTACTTTCCAGGATAGCTCTGAGTCTGTTTCATGCATTTTCTTTCTTTCCTCTTTATGGTTTCCAACATTTTCCCATGCTTCTGTACTTTTTAAAAATCTGTGTTAAGGTTGCCATGTCTTTCTTTACCTGAGAGATTATCTGATTTCCTCTGTATCCTCATGGATTTGTGTCTTTACTTCACTTGCTATCTTTTCAGAAATATCAGGTGTGTGATTTCCAGTGTCCTTTATTTCAGTATCTCCTGTACTTGTTCCAGATGTACTGCAAGTTTGAGATTGTATTTTGCTTTTTTATTTTGTCATTTTCACCTCTTAGTTAATATTTAAAAGGTCTATTCAGTCCCAGTAGTCTGGACTTCCCATTGTGTGTGTCTTAGGGTCCCACTGTGTGGTTGACTTTCACCCATTTGCTGGGTAGTGCACTGTAGGGGAGGGAGCCAATCAAGTGAATTCCTCCTGGGGGGACAGCTGGGTGAGTCCTGTATTTTCCCTCGACTGACTAGCCTGTGTGAGTATTGATGTGAGCCAACCCTTATCCTGTATTGTTACTGTGGCTTCAGACAGTTCCAGGTTGCCAGACCCACCTGTCCCACGTGTGTGCCCATCCAGGACTCTACTGTGCCACTGGGGGTCTTTTAGACCTAACTGGGTTTCTCCGGATAGGGGGATGCAGCCCCAGTGTGCTTGACAGCCCACCTGGGATTCTCTGAATGGCAGAAGGACTCACCTGAGCTCTTGCTGGCTTGCCAAAGTCTTCCAGGTGGAGGGAGGGTTTTTTAAGCCTTCTGTCAACCCACTGAGGTCCTCTGCTTGTTGGAGGAACTCATTGTGCTCTCATTGCCTGCTGAGGTCCTCTGGGTAGGAGGAAGGGGTTGCTGAGGCTCCCATTAGCCCACGGAGGTACTGCAGGTGGTGTGAGAGGTCCCTGATGCCTCCAAGGGCTACTGAGGTCTTTTGAATGTGGGGGAGGAGCAGCCAACTCTCTCATAGGCTGCTGAGGTCTTCCGGAATGCAGAGGAGGGACAGCCTGTGCTTTTGTCTGCTCCAACATTTCTTTATGTTTAAATTTGTGTTCATAGTTCGCTAAGCCATTTTTAGGATCTTGTTGGAAGTTCTGTGATCTTGTTTTTACATAAAACTCTTCATAATTACCATAACATCCCATGTTCTGATAGTATATAATTTCACACTAACTAAAGTATTATCAAAAGTAAATATAGATTACTTTTAGGCATTTTGGAAATTGTTTCAAATTATCTTTGTTCTCTTGTGAACATTTCTTTAGTCTTTCTTAGTGCTTGGTTAGATATATAGGAGTTTAGTGATTTTTTTTTTTGATGAATAAATATTGTCTAAGGAAGGCAAATGAGGCATTGTAGTCATGAAATCCTTCAGTTGTTTGAGGTACTTCCAGCAACATATCATTGCTGCAGATTGTAACAGTGAGAAATGCTGGCATACATTTTGAATTTCAAAGATATTTGTATAATAAGTTGTTTGTGATAAAACTAACATTAAAGATATACTGGTAATAATAATTTGATGCCAGTGAATTATATTTATGTAATCATTAGGTTGCTATAGCATTTAATATTTCAGTAACTGTTGATATAAAAAATCATCTCTTGTTCCTGATTATGTAGTATACTGGTAAGTAGCCCAGTATAATTGAAAAGAGGGGGTTTAGACCCTCCATGTTATGTCATCTTAATTAAGATCAAAGATTTCTTAAGTTCTGTTCGAGAAAGTTGAAAATGGAAAATGGTTCCTTGTCATTTTACACTTGACTTGATTAATTAGCTTGGTTACTAGAAATGAGGCAGCAAATTAAATTCCTTTTGCATTTCCAAAACCCTTTAAGATGAAAAGAGAGGTGAAGGTAGATCATTATGCTTTATGCATATTTTTCCCAAGGAAATCTAATTCAGGCTTTAGCAATGTCTTTGGGTAGAAGTACTACCTTAGGTTGTAGATTAGATAATGAATATGATATAGTCTCAGATAACTAGAGACAGAATGAAATTGACATCTTACATTAGTTGTGCATTATTTATTATGTCAGATAAAGCAGCTGATGCTTTTTTCGCCATCTGCGTGATACTCTATATTCTAAGTGAATGAGTATTGGTTCTAAGTCAAATTTTCTACAAGGAGAGTTTTGGTATAGTCACAGACCAAGCTATAGATTGAATGACAGAGGAAATATAAAAGTGAAAAAATATAAATAAACAGATGTTGAAGCTGTGAGAAATTCATGGATTTTTCCAGTATAACTGTAAGTTATAAAATCAGTATAAGTGATTCTAGAAGAGGAAATCTAGATCACCAAGAAAACACGGAATACAAATGTTAATTTTTAGTTTCCAGTAGGAAAAACGTCAGCATGTAAAGAATAAAAATGGAAGCAAGAAATACTGCTGTCCTGAGTTTTCCTTCTAGGAATCCTTTCTAGACCATCTGTGGTGTGGATCAAGACAGCATATGCTGGTCTTTTTCAACATTCTGTCCTAGCACCTGGCATGTTGTGCTTTGATTTAGGGGGTGTTAAATAAAAGATGTTTATGTTTGATCTTTTTTTCTTCAGTGACCCAGTTGGGATCGGTTTCCTGCTTCTACTTGTATCTGCTTATTTATGGCCTGATCCTCGCTTTCAGCTATGAAGCTCAGCCTCTTTATCCAGCTTTGATACTAAAAGCTGGGCAAGATAAATGTACTAAAAGATCTCATTCAGAAGGACTTGGCTAGCCAGTAATGGGGCCCTTGGAGCAGCTGCCCAGGTTGCCAGTGCAGGAACTCATTTTGTGTGGACTGTTGACACCCAGCTTCTGATCCTGGATCATAGTAAGTGGAGTGGAAATTTAAATCCACATGTCCCAGATTGCTTTTAGAGTGGGTGGTTGGGGATACCTCCAAGTTAGCGGGTATGAGTGGGCTGAATTAGCAAGGTATAAGGTTCTGTAATGTCAGCTAGGCAAGGTCTTTTTCTATCCCTAGCACAGCTAGTTACCATCATTGCCACCAGTCCTCACAGCCACCCATTAGAGATGATTTTTTCACATTCTTAATTCCTAATTTGAGAAGTGATGTCAGAGTCACATACTAGGAGTGGAAGATACTAGAATACCAAGATTTTTTTAGACGCTTGCTTAAGTGTATTGTTTTTAGATTATCAACTAGTAAATATGTTTAGAAGCTTTGCCTTGGATTAAATAAAGCTTAAGCAACTTACCAGCTCTGATCTTTGGCCTAGAAGTTCTTCACTTTGGTTGTATACTTTTAGTTTTCTTTTTGTGGTGATGGGGGTCAACCTCCCGGTCTTGTGCATGCGAGGCAAGCACTAGACCACTGAGCCATTTCCACAGGCTGTGCTGTCGTCTGCCCTCTCCCACCAGGTTTTATGCTTTTGAAAGCCCTCGGAAAAGTTTTCCTGGCTTGGATTCAGATGGCTTGCTTCTATTTGTTGATGTATTTTTATTAGGAGTTGCATTCCTAGAAGTTTCTGCGTAAATCAAATATGCCCCAAATGGGGAGTGTATGCAATGTGAAAACTTTATAAATAGGATAGACAGAACCTGTAAAATTTCTGAGGGAACACTGAAGTGTGTAGATCATTTAGCACTGAGGAGTCCTGTATTAAACTTCTGCATTGCAGAAAATTTGAATTATTCTTACTTTGGGGCCACTTCCTCTTTCCACAAACCCCATCACTCCCTTCATCCCTACATATTTACAAAACTTTTCCTGTTCTGGCAAACAGCTTATCTTTTTAATCAAATTGCTAAAGAGTGGGATTTTTTTGTGTATGTATGTATATGTACCTCTATCTCTACCCTATCTTATTTCAACTCTTATATTGATTGATCATTTCATACCTGTGTTTCCACATAGTCAAAATGAAATCAGTGCCACTGAGGTATAGGTCCTGAGGGATTAACACAGCTCTGGAAGAGGGAATTTGGTTTGTGGAGATTTGATAAGAGGGTTCTCAAAGGTATGTGCTGAAAGAAAATGTGGGTAAATACAAGGTGTAGGCCTGGATATGCAAAAATTTAGAAAGTCAAAGAACAGAGAGTAGGACTGGACTTTTAAGAAATAGCTCTTTTTTTGTATACCTAGAACTATTTGCACATTTTTGGTGTTGGCATGTTCCATGTTTGAGGGGAGTCTAGTTAAGTGACCAGTTGCGGTTTGCGTCATACATTAGAGTATATGGAGAGAGTGTAACAGAGAGCAGCTGGCTTTTTCTTCCCTCACTGCGGTATTAGGGGTTGAACCCAGGGCTTTTGCACAGAGCTACATCTCTAGCCTCTGCCCCTTATTTATTTTGAGCAGAGTCTCACTAAGTTTCCCATGCTGACCTTGAACTTGTGATCCTCTTGCCTCAGCCTCCCAGAGTGCTATGATTGCAAGTGTCTGTAATTGGAACAATGTTGTTCAGTGGGACTTTCTTCATGATGGAAATGTTCTTTTTAGGTACTATCCAAAACTGGCTACAGCCATATATGACTCTTGAGTGCTTGAAATGTGGCTTAGTGAGGAACTGAATTTTTTGTTATATTTAATTTTAGTTTTAAATTTTAAAATAGGGGACAAACCCATGGTCTTGCAACTGTTCAGGAAATACACCTCAAGACCTAGCAATTCTTTAAGGACTCCTAGAACTCTAAGCTAAGGTATGCAGGATTCTGATACAGCCAGTGAGAGTTTGACACTGTGGTCAACTAGAATTGTGTTTTTCTGTAGAAATAATAAAATTTTGGTTGACAGTGTTATGTGTCTGTATTAGTTCTATACTTTGGATTGGCAGAGTGATCTACATGACTTTTTTTCCTCTTTTTTGTGTGTGATCTGAGAACCTAGCCACTCTGTGTATAACTTGTTTGTGATGATAAAATTCTCAGTTGTATCCTAAACCAATTGATTTATCATCTTTGGACCTCAGAATTTCCTCCAAGGAACACACAATATACTGTCTATAAGGTTCAGTGCATGTTGACTCTTTAAGTGGTATGGCAGTAGTAGTTTCATTTGTGAAAGTAGGTACACTGACAAATCAGAAAATGTTTTTACTCTGCTGGTCATGAGATGGTATTTTACAATCTTTCTTCTTTGCTCTGATTCCTAATCAGTCTTCTGTTACCACGCTTTCAGGTCCATAAGCTCTAGAAATAGATTTTCTCCTGGAGTCTGTAGCAGCTGACCTCTGCAAATCTTGAAGAAGTGATCATTTCTTGTGGTTTTCATTTATTCATCATGGTATGTTTGCAGTAATGGTGAAGTAGTCTGACTGTGGGGACCACTAGTGGTCTATTCATTGCCTGAATATTTTTATTTTCCCTAATGCTGCCATTACTTCTCCTTTATCAGTGTTTATTGCTGCAATTATTCATATATAATTTTGTCTAGTACCTATTATATGAAGAAATTTACGGGCTGGGGATTTAGCTCAGCGGCATAAGTGCCTGCCTTGCAAGTGCATGGTTGTGAGTACCGGTTTTTAAAAAAAGAAAAAAAAAAGGAATTTATTTATGAGGACTAGAAAATTTTATATAAAAGAAATATAAGTAAATTGCACAGGTTTTATTTCCTCCAAGTGACAAAAGCTATGCATGTCATTGATTATTGTTGCTATTTTTTAGACTTACTACGTTATATAACCAAAATGTGTACAGTCCTCAGTTTACAGAATGTGGGTGAGTACAGAAGAGAGGGGACAGGACAGAGGTTCTCAGGATATGTTAAGACACTCATCCTTAGGAGTAGAGAAGTTAAAAATTGCCTTTTATGTTCTTTATTTTGATGTACCCCCATTGATGAATTGTCCAGCTCAATCCATATCATTGACTATCAGAGATCTTGGCATTCATCATAGGACATTATGTGCCATTATAATAGAAAACCTGATACTGAGTAATTTATAATGAACAGAAATGTATTGGTTCACAGTTCTGGAGGCTGTAAAGTCTAGTATTAAAAGGCTAGCATCTGTCTAGCAAAGGCCTTCTTGCTGTGTCATTGTATGGCACAAGGCGAGAGGACCAGAGAGCAAGGGGTTGTGGTGGTCTATTTAATGACACATTTTTGTATTTTTATGCTTTTTTTGTTGATGATTTTATGGTTTATAATGGCCCCAAAGCATAGTGCTAATGTCCACTAGTGTTCCTGAGCATGAGGAAGCGATGATGTGCCTGCCTCTCATAAAAAATACTTCAGTAGATAAGGTTTACTTAGTTATGGTGACATTGACTATGGGTTTAATGTTAATGATTCAACAATGTACAGTATATTCAATGAAGTGTCTTTAAACAGAAACAAATGAAATAAGATTGTGAACAAATGATTTGATCAGTGGTTTGCAGGAAAAAATGATAAATATTTACTAATTGGCTAATGGTAAAGTATTTGCTGGTTTACTGTAGGAGCAATAGTAAAAAGCTTATAATGATTTTATAGAATATAATCACCACAGTCAATCAACTTTACTTCCAAATTAAATGCAAAGAAAGAAACGTGGTGCTACATTAGAGAGAAATTGATGGAGACCAAGAAAGTCTTGAGACCTTTTCTTAAGTTTAGACCTCTTGTGTGGTAACATTGAAATTGAGATCTATGGTAAGATTAGAAAATAAAGCATTTCAGGCATAAAGAATGGCTCTAAAACTAAACAGTTTCATATTTTTGAGGACAGAAAACAATTGACTAAAAGAGGACAGCACAGGTTGGAATTGGAGCAGATAGCAGGACTTGTTCATGTTGCCTTTTGGAGATCACATTGAACTTAATTTTGAAATATGTAATGAGAAACCATTGGAAGAAAGGTTTTATAATGGGGGTGAGGTAATCTGCTATAGATTTTCAAAAGATAATCTGTCTTCTTTGAGGGTACTGGTCTGAAGAGGGCAAGAAGTGAAATGAAAAATGAGTTAAAACATGATGTGACTGTCATGTTTAGTATTTGTCACTTCTGCCTGTTTTACCTCATTCATCATCTTTGCCTGATCTGCTTTCATGACTTCGTACCGATTATAGTGGCTAATCCTTGTGTTGCTATGACTCCAGAGAGATGTGATCCAATCAAGTCACTATTAGCATTTTGCTGCCCTCCTTAAAGTTGTGACTCCAGACTTTCTAATGGCCTGGTGTCTTTCCGCCTTTTCAGCACCATCCCTCATTATGCTTTGCCTAGCACTTACAGTCTCATGTGGTAAATTTTTCCTGTGTCCTCACACATCAGTTGTTTGGACTTGTATATATTTCTTTGCTCTTGAATCCTTTATACTTAACCATCCTTTTGAGGCTGTATGCTCTTGGAATACCATCCCATGGTATCCAAAGCATGTTCTGTTGTGTTCTGTTCTTTTCATCTTTTTGAGACAGGTTTCACCCCTGCGGTTCAGGCTGGCCTTGAACTCACTTTGCAATCCAGGCTGGCTTTGACCTCAAAGTAATTTTCCTCCTTCAGCCTTCCAAGTGGTAGGATTACAGGCTTGGGCCACCATGCCTGGCCAAAACTTGTACTTTACACTTCAACATTTTGTATCATTATCAGCTGTATATTAGCCAGCCTCTTAAATTACTTTCTCACAGTTAGACTATTTAATGTGTGTATTTTAAAGGAATTTTTTTTAGTCCATAGCACTTAGTGTCATTTCTGGATTGTGGTAAAAATATAATAAATGTTTTTTGAATGGGTCTATTAATGAGTGTTTGCTAATTTTGTTTTTACCAGAATAAAGGTGATACTTTTCCTTTAAAACATTTTTGGTAGATGGGATTATAAAGGAATAATAAGGAGTTAAGAGATAAAATTAGTATCTCAAAACATGTATGTATGTTTATTTATTCTAAAAATATTTATTCAGTGCCAGCAGGTAGTCTTAACAATGTGGTATAGAGTAATAAACAAAACAAAATCTTGAGGCTATAGTTGTATGTATGTATGTTACCTATTCTTTCCATTGAATAGGTATATAATATATATTACATATAGACTTCAATTCTAGAACAGTTAGTTGCAGAATATGTGGAAAGATAATTTACACTCAGTTTTTCTATTAACGTTTTACGTTAAGGTGCTGTATCTGTTCTATTTAATGAACCAGTATTGATAAAGTACTATCAGTTAAGTCTACACTTTATTCACATCGCCTATCAAGCATCCTTTTTCTGAGCAGGATCCTACCCATGATCCAGTTTTACATTTAGTCCTCATGTTTTCTTTGTTTTTGATGATTTTGACTGTTGTCTAGAGTACTGATGTGATTGTGTATTTTCTGGTACTGTGAAGTGGTCAACTGTTTTTAAAATGTAATTTCCTCCCAGGTTTGAACATGCTTTGATGTGTTTATATGAACCAGGAACAGTATATATTAAATACTTTTCAGTATTGGGTTGGATTTTTTGTGATGAGTTATATAGATGTTTCTCATAGGTTAAAATATATATGATTGTGAATTTTCTCTGAAATAATGTTTATTACCACAGCTTTATACATTAAATTTGTTCACATGTAACTTAAACTTTGCAAGTCGAATAGAGAATTTTTACATTTCTCTGGCTTTCAGCAACATTAGTGGTTGCCACTAGCTGAACAGATAGTATCATTATGCTGGAAGTGTTTCAGTGATTATATATGCTGAGTGGTAAAATTGCTTAGTCTAAAAAAGGACTCCACAATATTTGGCTTTTGGTTATAATTACCAGTCATGCTTGCCAGAAATTAAGTTTAGCTTTAGAAGCCTGGAATTCTTAATATGTTTGTCTCTAACTAAATATTTCAAGGCTGTTATGAAACTGTCAGTAATTCCAGTATATATTTTTATTCAACTTATTTTGAATTACAGTTGATGAAATGACATATAGCAATGTGGTTGTGTAACAACATAGAAAATGCTTAAGAGAGCAGGATGTAAATAATAATACTTAATTTGATTATAGTTTTGTTTAAAAGGAAACTTATTCTCAAGTACAAATAGAAGGAAATGTACTAAACTATTAATAGTGAATATTTATTAGTGTGATTGTTTTTGTTTTCCATAATACATTGGCACTTATCAGTGATTTGATGAAGAAAATAGATACATTTTTGTATCTATTTTAATAGATACAAAATGTGGGGAAAAGAACCATATTCTGCAGAGATTTCTATTGGGTGTTTTTTTGCTTCATTTTAGATACTGAAAGTTAAAGGGGCTTTTGAAAACACATTCCATCACTCAGGTGGGTTTGCTGAATTAGTAACATGAACTAATTCTTATTTTTATAGTAATAACACTTCAAAGTTTACGTATTTTGTATCTTATTTAGCTTTTCATGTATCAGATGGGTTCTCACTTCATTTACACAGAGGAATGAGTTGAGATTGAAAGCTTAATGCTGAGTGTTGACGCTGAGGCCCTAACCTGGAGACTGAGGACCCTAAAACCCAGGGTACAATGCCTGGGCAGTGGTGCTACTGCTGCTATAAGACTTTGTTTTGAGGGCCAGCCTCACATTCCTCTTGTAGAAGACTGATGACCTCAATAGATACCTCAGGGAGCCTGAATGGATTAAAAATATCTAGCATTGTTTAGCTGCTTCTAATTTTTTTAGCTCCTGGTGGTGAGGGGGAGGTGAACTGAGTTCATGACTCAGGCATGGAAGTTTCAGAGTAGCTTTTGCAGGCTGTTGTCTCTGAATGTCCTTGGGATGGGTCACATATAGAAGATCATACAGCATTTTAAAAAGATAGGTGCCAGTCGTGAAACAGTTTGCAAAAGTAATATGCTTAGAGGTAAGTACATTTTAAATCTTTTAGCAGAGAGTATCTCCTGAGATCCTCGCCATGTTGGAACTTAGGACTCTAGGAAGCCAAGCCAGCACCTCCCCTCCCTGGTAAGTGGCGGCAGTGTGACCCACTGCAGCCCTTCCAGGGGGAGAACTAGCAGTGTCTCCTGAGATCCATGCCATGTTGGAACTGAGGACTCTAGTAAGCACCTCCCCTCCCTGGTATGCAGAGGCAGGCTGGAAACAGCAGCCTTTCCAGGGGGAGAACCAGCAGTGTCTCCTGAGATCCACGCCATGTTGGAACTGAGGACGCTGTGAAAACAAATGACCATTCTGCCTCCCTGCTTAGCAATAGTGAACCTACTGCTACATGGCCTAGAGTCAAATATCCCACTTCCCCTATTCTCCTTCTCCTCCCCCTCCCCGTCCATTAGCAAGTGGGAACCAGAAATCTGAGCATCTCCTGGGAGGTTGACCATAGCAAATAAGGGGGACTTCCTTCTATCATTTCTTTGAAGGCAAATATTTTTATTACTGTTTTTCTCTTTTCTGATTAATGGTACTGCTCTATTCAATATTCTGTTTTGATAAGTTCTATAGTGTTCTATATTTCATCTCATTTTGATATACGGGATTGAAAGAACAACTATTATAAAGATAACAAAATATACTGTGATACCTATTACTGTTATCCCGGTAACCTGCTGTGAAGTTCTGTACCAATTTCACTGTACGATCTTAGTTGGCTTTATTCTGACTTGTTCTGTTGTATACTTTCAAAATAAAAAATTTAAAAAAAAATCTTTTAGCAGAGCCTCTTTTGGAAAAATAAACCATATTTTAAAAAAATTTTTTTGGTACTGGGGATCAAACTCATAACCTCGCACTTGCCAGGCAGGCACTTAGGCCGCTGAGCTAAATCTCAGCCCTATAAACCATATTTTTAACATTTGGAGATATATTTGGGAGAAGTTGGTGATTGTTTTCATTATTTCTCTCCCTCGCTCATTTACTTGCACTCTCTTTTTCCTCAGCCAGAGAACAATTCCTTTTTTCTAAAATGATCCTTGTCCCTAATGATCAGTATCCTACTGTGTTATCCTTGATACCACTGGGAAATATGATATGCAAGAGAATTGGCACTGCAGTGGAGGGGTGGTCTGTTTTAATGGAAAATTCTGATGTATGTGTAAAAAAGTGGAGGGATTACCACAGCATTTCTTTTGCCCTTCTCTGGAGTTAGGTTTACAACATTAACAAGTAGGTCAGTATTCCAAGAATTTCATCTGCTGGTACTACTTCCTCCCTTCTGCCAGTATGTCATGATGTATGGTAGAATCTTGCCTTTCCCTCCCTTCATAAGCTAGTCTGCCTTTCAGCAGAATGGCCAGGAATTCTTCATAGTAGAACACTAAAATGATCATGAAGAACCATTAAAATGGTAACACTTATTAATAATGGCCTTCAAAGTGGCTTTAAAAATTAGTGCAACAAGCTGGGCATGGTGGTGAATGCCTGGAATTCCAGGTACTCGGGAGGCTGCAGCAGGAAGATCACAATTCTGAGGCCAGCCTATGTGACTTTCTGAGATTTCATCAAAAAATTTAAAAGGGACTGGGTATGTAATTAGCATCTTCTGGGTTCAATCCCCAGAACTGTCAAAAAAGGGGGGAAAAGTAATAAACTTAAAGGTTTATAAAACTTCTTTTCTGTAACCAAGAAACAGTACTGAGACACAGGTGAACACTGTTCAGTAGTTTTATCTCCCCTGGAATATGTATATCCTTTCAGATGTATGAAATGGATCTGTGTGTAATTGCATTCTGTTCATTGTATGCTGTATATAGTTTCTACTTTCTGCTATATTAAGTAACTGGTCAATGAATATCCTTATAGAAAGCTGCTGTTTTTGTAGAATAACTTCCTAAAAGAAGAAATGCTGGTTCACTGAATACATGCTGAAAAATACATGTAGGTGAGAAAGTAGGACAGAGTGGCTAAGTGCAAAATCTTAGTGCTCTTGGCTTGTATTTGAAGTCTTACCTCCTCCTTTACTAGCTCTGTAACTGTAGTTACGTCTGTAAAGTAAGGGATAATAAGTAATAGCACCTGTATTTGATGTAGAGCTTCACATAGTGCTTAGTAGGCAGCAAGATTTTATATATCTATATCTATATATTTCAAATAATATTATTTTATTTATTTATTTATTTCAAGGTTACTGTTTAGAAAGCACTGCATATTGTTGGTTTTCTCGCCACAGAGGCCTAGCATCTAGAAAGAGTCATGTTAGAGTGAAGGGTCATCAGTAGATGAGATCGTGTTCTTTTTCTTATTTTTGTTTTCAGCACTCCCATTTAATATGATTTTAATCAGTATGCAAAAAATTGTGTAGTTACAACCTACATATCTTTGTATGGATTGACATTTAAAATCAATATTAATCTATTATTATTAATGCTGCTTGTATTACATTATGCTACACATGAAAATTAAAAATTAATATTGTGTATTTTTCTTATTATTGGCATTTTCCCCTGCAAAGCATCTGTATCTCTTACCAACATTTATATTGAGGTATTCGTCTTGTTACTGATATGTAAAATCTATATTTTATGGAGATAGCCCTTGAGAGATGCCTCAAATATTTCTCTAGGGCTGTTTTATTGTATGTCTTTTTACTTTGTCATTTGAAATTTTATTTTAATTAACAAAATTATATATATTCATGCTATATAAAGTGATGTGTATTTACTGTATATTTACATACAAGTGATGTATATTTTGCTGTATATTTACATTGTAGAAAAGATAAATCAGGTTAATTGACATGCATTACTTTATATGTTGATTCTTTTGTGGTTAGAAAAATTATATTTTCAACAATTTAAAAGTATATGTTCCTAATTGTAGTCACCATGTGATACTGTAGGTCTTTTGAACTTGTTCCTCTTTTCTAACTGAAATTGTGTATTCATTAACCAAGTCCCCCCCCCCCCAGCTTCTGGTAAACACTGTTCTCTTTCTGCTTCTGTGCATTCAGCTTTTTTACTGTATATATGTGAGATCAAACAGTATTTGTCTCTGGCTTTTTTCCCAGTACTAAGGATTGGCCCAGGAAGTGCTGAGCTGCAGCCCTACTCCTTTGTCCTCAAATCTTATTTTGAGATACAATATTGCTAAATCACACAGGCTGGCCTTAAACTTACCATCCTCCTGTTTCAGCCTCCTCAGTAGATGGAATTATAATTCTGCCTCAGCCTAGTATTTGTCTTTTTTGTGTCTGACTTATTTTATCAAACCTGCTATACCTGTTTTATCTTATGTGTGCAATTTTTCCATCAAGACAGAAGATACATCAGGCTGATTTAAATAAAGCTATGGTGAATCATGTTGATAACCACTTAAAGCAAAATGAGAAGGTAAAAGTAAAGCAAAAATAAGAGTGGGAAAATAAACCGGGTGGGTAGTATGCACCTGTAATCCAAGCAGTCTAGGAAGCTGAGCAGGAGGACTGTAAATTTAAGCCCTCCCTGCTTAAGTATGCTGTCTCAAAAACAAAACAAAAAAAACCCCATACACACACACAGAAAGAGCTGGGGATACATAAGGCCTTGAGTTCAATTTCCAGTATTGCAAAAAGGGGGTCGGGGTAGGAAAATAGAAACCAAAATCTACAGAAGCTAGACAAAGTAGATTTCAGGTTGTCCACACTCAATGATAAGGGTTATAATACTATATGAAACATACAACATTGAATTATGTAACTGACAAAACTATAAAACAATACCAGGAAAACTTTGTAATATTCTTTGTGGGATATTTTAATACACCCTTTCAGTATGAAACCTGAATAATATAATCAGTAATGACAATAATAAAGGAGCTGAATGTGCCAGGCACTCTTCTAAATGTTTTAATGTATTGACCATTGATCCTTACTTATTTTTACTTTTAAAAAGCAAAACAGAAGAAAGAATAGAAATGATAACAAAATTTAAAAAATAAGGAATTAATACTAATACATTACATATTGTTATTTGAGTAATTGTTTAGGCTACAAGATTTAGGCACGAAAAAACGATCAAACAACAAAAGCACAAACTTCTTTTGTATGAACAGAGATTAGTAGTATAGCTATCTATCTTGTATATACATATATATATATACCTATATACATACTCTCTTTTCCCTTCTTTCTTCTCTCCTTTCCCCTATCCCAGTTGTTTTTTCCTTTTGAGCACTTTCTGATCCTTACTTTTTAAAAAGCCTAAAAACTCAATAAAATGCATTTTTCCAAAGAAGATACTCAGATGGTCAGTAAGCATGAAAAAGTGGCTCACACCTGCATTCCCAGCATTCTAGGAGGCCAAGGTAGGAGAATTGCAAGCCTGAGCCTGTCTCAAGATAAAAAAGAGCTGTAACTGTACCTTGGGGCAAACGTCAGGAGTTCATTCCCCAGTACTGCAACAACAATAAAACAAAGAAAAAATACATCAGCAACATTAATCATCAGAGAATCTGAATCAAAACCACAGAAAGATAACCACTTCACAGAAGGATTATATACAATAGAAAAGACAGACAATAACAAGTATTGGAGTGGCTACAGAAAAATTGAAATCTTCGTGTATTGCTGGTTGAGCTTTAGAGTAATATAAGTGCTTTGGGAAATAATTCTGGCAGTTTCTCAAAAGGTTAAGTGTGGAGTTACCGTATCACAACAGTTCCACTACTAGGTGTATAGCCAGCAGTACTGAAAGCTTACGCTCACCTATTGACTTGTGCGTTAATGCCTACAGCATTATTTATAATATTAGAAAGTAGAAACAACCTGTATGTCCATCTACACTGGCTCAAAATGTCATTCTCCATGCAGTGAAATATTATTAGATCATAAAAGGATATATGCTAGAATATACATGAACCTTGAAAATGTTAAGGCAAAATCATAAGGGACTCACTTTACTTTTAGTTCCCCCAATCCAAGGATGTTGCTAAGTGCATATTTCATTTCTGTTAGTTGGAACAGGCAAATCTGTAACCACTTCAAAGGTTGCCTAGACTGAGAGGAAGAGAATTGGGAGGAACCCCACTGGACAGGAGGTTTCTTTTAGGGATGATGAAAATGTTTTTTAATTGATCGTGGTGATCCATTTACACAACCCTGACTATACTTCGCCACAAAAACACACACACAAAAACATTGAAATGTACATTTTAAATAATTGTGGTTACAGTATGTGAAATAGCTTACTGAAGTCATTACTATACACAAAAATGAAATTACTTAGGGCCTGGGGATTTAGCTCAGTGGCATGCAAGCAGGCGGTCGTGAGTTCAATCCCTGGTACCGATAAAAAGTTAAAAAAAAAAATTACTTGTATTAGTTGATTTTAAAGGAGTCCCTGGTGGTAAGTTTGAATAAGGAAAGCAAGATGCACTGAAGTGTGTGTGTATGACTATATAAAAGCATAACAGTCTCACATACATGAATATGTGTGTATGTGATCATATGAGTATGGAAGGATGCATATACTATGTTGCCAGTGTGAGAGGTGAATTAGGATTTTCCAGAGAGATGGAACTAGTATGAGAAAAGGGGACTAATTAGAGAACTGACTCACATGATTAGAGAGACTATAAAGGCTCCTGATGGGCATCGGCAGGCTGGGATCCTGGAATGACCACAGTGATTCAGTCCAAGTCTGAAAGCCTCAGAAACAAAGAAATTGATGGTATAACTCCCAGTTCAAGGCCAAAAGCACAAGAACTCTAGGGCTACTGGTGTAAGACCCACAGTTTAAAATGCAGGAGCACCAGGACTTCTGATGATACCAAAGCAGAAGAGCAGTGTGTCCTAGCTTTTGAGGAGAGAGCAATTTGCTTTCTGCTTTGGTCCCTCCAAGCTGGTTAGGTGGTGCCTGCACACACTGAGTGAGCTTTCCTACCTGGTTCGCTCAGATGCATGTGTTGATGAACCTCCTTTGAAAACACCCTCACAGACACACCCACAGTAGTCCCTTCCTAGGCTTTTAGGTTTTCCTTAATCTAGTCACATTGAGGATCAAGTGAGTTCAAGGCCAGCCTGGGCTACACAGTGAGTTCAAGACCAGCCAGAACTACATAGCCAGACTCTGTTACCAAAAAATAAAAGCGATTATGATCATAGTACCCTGTCTGCACATTACTTTCTAACAGTTCAGCAAGAAAGTGGATATATATACACATCATTACATATCTGTATGTGTATAGACACATTAGTAGGTAAAGTAGTTACGGTCTAAAATTAGCTGTTGTTGACTGGTAATGTATGGATGATCATTTCACTAGTCTATGAACTTTTATGTGTTTTTAATAATAATTAAAAATGGGACCGATGTAGTAGTTCAGTGGTTGATGCTTGCCTACCATGTATAAGACCCTGGGTTTGATCCTTAGAACACAAAACAACAAAAAAAGAGGCAAAGGTCTGCAAGAATGTTTTCTATGATTACAGTACTATAATATTTACATATTTAAAATTCTTAATCACAAATAAATAGAAACTGCATTATGGGAGGCTGAGACAGGAGGGATTGCAAGTTTGAGGCCAGCCTGGGCAATTTAGCAAGACTCAAAATAAAAATGGGTTATTGCTCTGTGAAAAGCTGCTTTCACACTCCAGTACCACCACCACCACCCCAAAAAGAGAAAATAAACAAAGCAGTCAAATCAGATAATTAAATGGGGTGGGGGCTGAGGAAAAGCAGTCTTAAAAAGTAGAACAGCAGTGATAGCTGAAGGTAAAGGGTAGTACTAACATGATGGGACTACATTCTGGCCAAAACAACAAAATGAAACAAAGAAACCCTGTTCTCGGTAGATCTCACATCAGTGTGTTAGAGCAAAGCAAAACAAAGGTGTTCTATAGCCTGTGATACTGGAAAATACTGCCATTTGCACAAGCCTCAGTGAATTTCTTTTTGTAGATGCTGGGACTGGTGTGTGTTTAGAAATAAAAGCCCTTCTAGGTAAGAAGTAAAAATATTAAAATGTGATATGTATGTGTACCAACTCCTCAAAAGTATGTACACTATGTATTGCAAACTAAAAAAATAAAACCTACAAGGAAATTTTCCCCTTTACTGAAATACACAAATACAGCACACTCCTCTCAGCATTGCTTTAATGAATGTTCATTTTGTCAAAGGTTAAAAGTATTGAGTTAGTTACCTTAAAAAACATCCTTTTCTTGAATATATACAAGGAATATATTTTTATGAATATAGTCTTAATGAAACTGTTGATGTTCATCAGATTTTAAATTAAGTTCAAAATTTGTCAATGTGGTCAAGAATACAGGCCATGAATATGAATATATGCTGATGAAAATAAGAATATATTCTTAGTGAATATATTGATATTCATTAAATTTTAAACTAGGTTCAAAAATGTCCCCATATGGTCAAGAGCATAGCTCATGAATATGAATATAAATTTATTAAAATGTTCATGAATATATTCATGTTCATTAATTTTAAACTGTATTAAAAAGTTTTCCCAACAGGGCAAAGAAGAATATATTCATGAATATATTCATAAGCAGGATATTTTCATGAATATAATCATTATAAGAATATGTTCACATTCATTGAATATATTTACGAAGAATATATTCATAAGAAGCTTGGACCATTTTGTGACACTTTGCTTCTTACAGGTTCAGTGGTTCTTAAAATGCTGCTGAGAATCAAAATGAAAATCAGTCTGCCTTCGCTGAAATCTTCAAAAATGAAAAAGTATAAATTTGGTATATTCAGCAGATCAGTCTGTTTATAAATTGGCTCCTAGTGAATTGTTCTTGGCATGGCATATTAATTTAGAGCCCCCTCTCTTAGTAGGAAATGAATCATTATTATAGTATTAATTACATTGCAAAAACCAAGATCAAAAAAGATTCTAAAACAGCTGGGCTGGGTATTCAAAAAACAGTAACACCAAAGAAATAATGGTGCCTGTTTAAAAGAGAAGGTATTGTAGTCAGGGGTTGTACAGAGAACAATTCGAATCAGGACATGAAATTTATAATGTTATTTATGATAGTCGCCCAGAGTTAACACAAGAAAATGCAGGAAATCTATCCACAACATGAAAGATATAGAATATTTAGTCAAGGGCCTGAATACCACAACAATGTCCCACATGAGTCCAGATGAAGACCCAGAGCTCATGAGCATGCCTCCCACGAGTCCAGCTTGAGGGCTATAGGCAAGGACTCATGCCTGTCTCTCTTACGGATCCATGCTGGAAGGCCCAGAGGTCAGCAGTGGAAGCTAGGAAGTCTATGCCAGTAGAGTAAAGGAGCTGTGCTGGTAGGCTGAGGGTTCTACACTGGAGTGGAGAATCACACAACAAAGACAAAGGCTGTCAGGGGCTGGGGATTTAGCTCAGTGGCATAAGTGCTTGCCTGGCAAGCTTAAGGTCGTGAGTTCAATCCCTGGTGCCAAAAAAAGGAAAAAAGAGCAAAGACTACCCCTCCGACTGTAAGCACAGTCTACTACATGCCAGGAAGCCAGTGTGAGGAGCTCATCCTGGAGATTAAGTGACACACGTCTTCCCCTCAGCAACCAGGAAGCAATGCTTGATGTGAGGACCAGAGTTTCTCCAGGAGAACTTAACAGCTCAAACAGCAACATGTAAGAGAACCCACAATGCCTCAATGCATAGCTTCTCCTGCTCCATATCTCTTGTTTATGCTGGCAGCTTTCCTCAGGTAGGACATCTGTGCGCAGCACCATGCTTATGTAGGTAATCCAACTGGGGTTTAAGTTGACCAACAGTTTTTAATCCATGACAGAAGGCATCAAACCATTATATGACTTTAAGGAGCAAGATGCTGTGGCTAATAAGACTATTCTATTTCCCTGAAAATAAGACCTAACCAGGAAATAATCCCTTGCATTCTTTTTTCTGGATGCTTTCAATGTAAGTCCTACCCCAAAAGTAAGCCCCGATTAAAACACTCACCAGGTGGATGCATTGAGTACATCTGTTGCAACAGTAGCAGAACATATTGATTATAGAACTATTAATATATAATTAAATAATATTGACCTTAATACTTAAAATAAGTAATATTATAAATTACAATTAAGTACAATGTTTGTAAATTCCCAAGCGGGTGGTTTTGGATGAAAGGTAAATGCCTGTTTAGACAGATGAATTTAAGACTTACTGTCAAAGGACAAATCGGAGTATAGAGACACTGCGTGCAAAACAGGTGCTCTTAATAAATGGATGTGGTTGTATTGCACTGGCAACGCAGCAGTCATTATGAATCTTCATAATTCAGTGCATTGTGCATTGTAATGGCCATACTCAGTGCACTCATGTGAAATAAAGAAGTGTTTTCTGGTTTTGGTGCCTGTTATTTTTTGTCACTTTTGTGTGGACTATCATGCTTCACTGTCATCATTTTTGTTGCCATTCCGGTTTCTTAAGTCTTTAGTTAACACTTGATTTACTGGAAACCTGTGTAGCATGACCTGCTAGAGATCATGACTTGGGGAAAGAATTCCAGGGATGAAATCACTACAAGCAGCTACATGACAAGAAGTGCTCATTTTAGAAGTGTTCTCATGGTAGACATGAGAGACTGGGGCCAGTGGTTTTAAAGGAAATAGTCAAAAGAAATTCAGGCTGGAGTTCAGGGTTTGGAGGATTATGATGATGTTCCAGAGGAAGGTGACATTACTGTATGTGAGTGAATGAATAAATGTAGATTGTTGTACATGAAAAAATAAGACACCCTCCTGAAAATGAGCCCTGTTGCCTCTTTGGGGGCAAAAATTAATCCAAGACCTGGTTTTATTTTAGGGGAAATGGTGGTAGTATGGCAGACATTTTAATTTTATGTCCCTGTTCCTTCTGTGTCAGATTCACATTCAGGAGACTGTATGATTTAGTGGTGAACAGAGGTTTCAGAGCTGGACTGTCTGGTACCATGAGTCTTTACTTCTGAATTGAGGTGCAACTTGCATACTGTAACATGTACAAATCTCTAAAGTATTTAGGTTGATCAACATATATATGTGTATATATATATATATATATATATATCCATCCATATAAATACCACTCAGATCAAATGAGAACACTTACTTTTTTAAGTTTTGTTTAAAGAAAGACTAAACAAAACAAAATAGGTAGAAATAACACATATGTTCAGAGAAAAAAATAAACAGTAAGAAATCACTAGTTGATGTTTACATATTGTCATTTTACAATAGTTGTTCAAGATACAAAAATGTAACATGGGCTAGGGATTTAGCTCAGCGGCATAAGCGCCTGCCTTGCAAGTGTGTGAGTTCGATCCCCAGTACCAATAAAAGAGAAGAAGACAAAAAAAAAAAAAAAAAATACAAAAATGGAGCATGTAAAGTGGGAATTCAAACTGCAAGATTGCAAACAGTTCTGTTCAACTGTCCAACAAAAACTTAGTGACATGTTTGTCAATCCTATACACTTAAACATATATGCAGTTATCCATAACTTCCTTTATGTTTAGATTAAGCAAAGTAAAGCAGGTTAAAATCATTCTGAATGAAGAATAATAGTATTGCTGGATTTCACATCATGACACTCCATGATCAGCATTCGGTACTGTAGTGTCTTTTTTTAAAAATTTAATTTAGAGAAAGACTAAACAAAACAGAAAATGGGTAGAAATAATCCATAATTTCAAAGAAAAAAATAAACAGTAAGAAATCACTAGTTGATGATTACAGATTGTCTTCTTACAAATAGTTATTCAAGATACTAAAGTGGAGCATGTAAAGTGGGGATTCAAACAGTGAGAATGCAACCAGTTCTGTTCAACTATCCAACAAAAACTTAGAAATATAGTTATCAATCCTATACACTTAAACATAGAGCAGTTATCCATATCTTCAATTATGTTGAGATTGAATAAACCTAAGCAGGCTAATATCACTCTGAACAGATAATAATACTATTGCTGGGTTTCACATTATGACATTCCAGGATCAACACTGTACAGTATTTTAGTGTCTCTTTTTCTTCACAGTATCTGTTCATTTCATCATGTGTCATAAGATCAGTTCTCACAAACTGTTTATAGATTCTACACATGCATGAGTCTTAACATGTGTTTCTATCCTTTCTATATTAGAGGGAGAAACAAAACAAAGCAAGGCAAAACAAAACATTCCTATAAACACATGAAACAAAAAAGACATATAAGACCATTATACAAGAAGTTCTACCATGGTTCCTGTGTTGTCTCTTGTTATCTCCATTAGAATTGGCTATTTCATCAGACATAGTGTAATTGACTATATCAGTACATAGCAGCATTAATAAAAACACAACTTTGTATATAGTATAGAACTTCAAAAACAGGCAGTTATCAAACCATAATGTGTATCATAGAGTCTTTTCATCTTCAGTGTAGTTACCTATACTTTTTAAGACCTGATACTATCAATCATACCAGTTTTGAATAAAATCTTCTCTGCCTCATTTCTGTTATGCTCTTTTTTTTGCCATCAGTTGTCTGCTTATCTTCATTCTGTCTTCTGCTCCATTCATTGAGGCCTCTCTGCCACTCCTCCTGGGTTCCTACTACTTTTCTCTCTCTCTCTAGAATGCCCTGCAGTATTCTCTGTAGAGTTGGGTTGGTGGTTGCAAATATCCCAAGTTCCTCTTTGTCTTAGAAGCATCTTGTTTCTCCATTAATTTCTAGAGACAGTTTAGCAGGGTATATCAATCTGGGCTGGATGTTATTTTCTTTCAAGGCTTGGAATATTTCACTCCAGGCTCTTCTTGACTTGATGGTTTGTGTCAAGAAGTCTGCAGTTACTCTGATGGGCCTTCCTTTATAGGTGATCTGTTTCTTGTCTCTAACAGCTTTCAATATTCTGCTCTTATATTGAATTTTGGGATCTTGATTATTGTATGCCTGGGTGTGGCTGTTTTGGTTGTAGGTGGCTGGAGTTCTGTATGACTCATATCAGAATATCATTTCCTTTTCCTATGTTTGGGAAGTTTTCCTTAATTATTTCTGTGAATAACCTTTGTAGTTCCATTGTTTGTATCCCAGGTTCTTCATTCACATTCTTTATTCTCAACTTATAGATCCTTTTGTCATCTTCTAGCCTTTGTACTGTTACTGCTTGTTTCCTTGTTATTTTTAAAAAGTTTTCCCTTTCATACTCCCACATTGTGAAATTGTCCTCCAGTTTGGATAACCTATCCTTAGTTTCTTTCAAACTGATTTGCCCTCTTTCCATAGAGTTTTTTAATTTCCTGGTGATCTCTTTGAATCTGCTTCATGTATTCTTTTTTTTTTTTTTTCTTCATCAAATAGTTATCTCCTTTGTTTGCGTTCCTCCCTTTTTCTGTCTGTGTCTGCTTGAGGGGTGCTTAGTATCTCTTTTATTTAGTCTTCTGATATCTTGCTTTATGGCTAAATAACTTTTGAACTCGTCTATGAGGTCCCGAATATATCTCTTTATGTCCACTGGCGCTGTGTCTGATATTACATGTTTGCTGTTCTCATCCTTCTCTGTATTTACCTGTCCTGGGTCAGTGTTCTCAGGGTTGGGACCTGGGGACTTTTTGTTATTGCTTCCTGTTCCCATGTTTTTTGCTTCTTCCAGGAGGCCGCAGTTTCTTTCTTTGTTGGTTACAATTCTTCTGAAGGGTGCTGGGTATATGACCCTTCCCACTGCCATGTGCTAGTGAGTTGCAGACAGGGACAGAGTATGCTGGCCCCTCCCCTCCGGATCAGTCAAGCTGCTGTGGCCTGCACTGTGTTTCTTTGCACCACCTCCTCTCCAGGTCAGTCAAGCTGCTGTAGCCAGCACTGTATTACTTAGCGCCGCCTCCCCTCTGGGTCAGTCAAACTTCTGAGGCTTCACTGTGTTAGTGTGGTTAGTGTGTTCCACTGCTATAGGGACTTGATTTTGGATAACCTATTGGGTCTCAGCCAGGTCACATGACCCAGGCCTAGCTCACTCCACCAATCCCATTCGGGAAGGGAACAATTGACTGAAGTCACTGCTGCCCCTCATACCTGCCAGTCTTGCCTGGTCCCAGAATGTCCGCTAGAGCCCCCTTATTTCTGGAATGGCTGCACTCCCCTCACTCACCACAGGTCGATGTAGGCACCCTGCCAACTCAGCTCTCTGTTTGGTTCGCCAATCCCCAAACTCAATGTAACTGCGCCTCCAGTGAGTCAAAGCGGTGGGACCTTGGCAATTCGTGGCGGGACTTCAGATGGTCAGCAAGTCACCTTAATTTCTTCTTGGGATGAGAAAATTCATCTCCCTCTGTTTGGGGCTCCCCATTCTGTATTATGTTGAATTCTAAGTTGACTATCTTAGGGAGCCTCGGTAGCCAGTTGTTATCTATCCGCCATCTTTGCTCATCCTCCAAAATGAGAACACTTTCAACACTCCAAAAATTCCCTTTTGCCCATTCCTGGTCATTTAGGTATATCACATGGAAAAACTAAAAATACAAATAATAAAAATCAACATTTTGAGTGCTCAGAAATCACCATCTACTTCACATGTATATCTCAGCAAAAAATTAACCATTAAATGCAAATGTATGGTAATTGGGCCAGACATTGTCAACACCTTGATTGTGTAGTATTTTATGTGTGACATTAATTTTCTGGTACTTATATAAAGAATTCTGTCAAACGCTTAATTTTTTTCATATATCTTGAAACTGAGCTCCTTAAGGTTAATATCCATGTGTGATTTATACTTGCTGTACCACATAGTATTTAGCACAATTTATTACATTTAACATACTTTATATTTTTAATGATTAATCCTGGTATTATCTTAGAAATAATTTTATTGTAAATGATTATCCTAATCTGTAAAGTATTTTAGCCAAAGTACTAAGTCATTGGGTCATAGATTTTTTTTCTATAATATTTGCTTTTTTCTATGATGTTTATGTTGCCATTTTGCTTGTTAAGTAGTAAGGGATGTGCTAAACCTTTTCAGTGTCTGTGTTATCCTGGTAAAGATGTCCTCTTTTTCTCTATGTACCCAACATTGTGCACTCGGATTCTATTCATAATTTGATAGATATTAGATTCATTTCTTAGCCCTTTTCTTATCTATGGCCTTCTTTACTGTAAAACGGAGGGGACATATTTAGTGATTTGAAAAGTTTTAAAATTTTTGTGTTAGACTTGAAATGAAAGTGACACCTGTGAGATCCCTGAAAGCGCACTGGTGATTCCACCTCTTTATTTTACTAATGATGAATCTGGAGTTCTAATTACTTCTTCGCTGTAACTCACACCATGCTGTTTTGTAATTGTTTGATTTAATTGTGGGTCTTTCTAGCTTGACTGTAAACTCAGTGGGAGTAGAAACTACATCTGTCTGATTTAATGCTGTTATCTCTGGCACTGAGCACAGAGATGCACTAGGTAGTCTTTTCCTGGTATTAAGTAAATTAATAAATCAAGATTGGTAAAGGGGTCCAAACATTCAAAGTGTTTGGCTGTTTAGAGGGCAGCTCACAGTTGGTAGATTCCAGTTCAGCACCCTAGAAGTCAGAGTTTGTATCTCTTCTTTCACTGATCTGTGGAAAATTATTTTCCTTATGTGCATACCAAAATTTGCAACTTACACATTTCCATATATTGGCTTTCGGTATACAGAACACTGCTGACCAACTGAGCAGCTGACCTGGGGAACACCTGAGGAAATGCTCTCATTTTTGCCAATAGTCCTTTACAAAAGGTTTTGCTTGTTTAAAAACAGTAAAACACCAACTTTATGGAAAATAAAATTTCCCCAGATGCAGTCTAGTTTTAATCTTATTTTAAAATTTAATATTTCTGAAATATTAAAAGACCCCCAACAGTAAAATTTTTTGTCTCACCTGAGAAACTTAGACTCAAAGAGGTACTTAGAAACAAGGACTATTGATGTAGGGCATTTGCTAATTCAGGTAGTATTTTCCAGAATCATCATCATCTTTTCAGCTTCATTCTTAGTTTTTGATCTACAGTTGACCTTCATTTAGGGTCCCAAATGTACTTGTTTTGCACAAAACAACATGGGTCCATGCTTGTAAAAATGTATGTTTCTCTTGGAGTATAATAACCCTGTAGAACATTGTGTCTTTTATCATAGAGGTTCTCTAACTATGTTCACCTTTTGGTTACATAACTTTCCTGAATGCATGAGCTGAGTTAAGACATCTGCTGTACTATTAGAATTCAAATAATGTTAAGAGAGAACAGAAGAAGAAATTGAAAAAAGAGAAGGGAATAAACTGGTAAATCATGCTGTGGCTTTTCTTGTTATATGGTGTTATATTAAATTTTTTTTTTACTTCTCATTTGTCACATAGAAAGATACACATAAATGAAAATATTTACATCCTTTTAAAAATTGTTATCTTAACACTTAAGATTTCTACTGTTATTTGCCAATAGTGAGCTGTTCCATATACCTATAAGGTGTAATGGAGATAAATTGGAAGCATAAGCTTCCTTCTTTGTAAGACTCATGTTTTCCTGGGTTTTTTTTCAGTCCTTTATTCATAAAAGATTTGTCTTAGTGCTCACTTAAGATAAATATTTCATTAAGTTTTTTTTTTAATTAGTGAATCGTGAAGAATAATGACTGCAATTCTTGGATGCCTTGTTACTGTTGCCTGATTTTTCCCTCTCATACTGGAACTTGAACCTAGGACCTTCTCACTGGATTATATCCCTAGTCCCTTTTTTAATTTATTGTTTTACAGTAGGGTCTCATTAAATTGTCCAGGTGAGGCTCAAATTTGGCAATCCTGCCATAGTCTCCCAGAGTGTGAGGATTATTGGTATGTGATACCAACTGGTTATAATAGTAGTCTCTCTCTCTCTCTCTCTCTCTCTCTCTCTCTCTCTCTCTCTCTCACTTTGACTCTCACTGTCTCTCTCTGTCTATCTTTTTTAGGCAGGGTTGCACTATGCAGTTCAAGCTGGCCTTGAACTCACTTTGTTGCCCAGGTTAGCCTCAAACTTGCAGAAATCCTCCTGCCTCAGCCTCCTGAGTGCTGGGCTTACAGGTATTCATCACCACACCCAGTTATAATAGTAGTTTTAGCAAATGATTTGGAATGAATTAGTGATCCTTTCACCGTGTTTTCAATATTAATGTAGGGTAAATTATTACTCTGTCTCATCCAATTCATGTGTTAAAGTCTTAAATTCATCTCAGAATGTAACTGTATTGGGAGATAAGGACTTTAAAGAAGTAATTAAGGTAAAAATAAGGGTTTTAGATTAAACCCTAATAAGTACAACTAGTATCCTCATAAATAGAGGCAATTAGAACAAAGACATTTGGACACACGAACAGTAGGCCATGTAAAAACTCTGGAATACTTTAGTTAATCTAGGAATTAAAGAGAGAAGCCTTATAAGAACCCAATTCTGCTGACACCTTGTTGACCTCCAGCATTCAGAACTGTGAGAAAATAACTGTTAAGGCCCCAAATCTGTGGTATTTTGTTATGGACAGCCGTATCAAACTAATAGAACCATAATATCAAATATCTAGAGGACCAGATTTACCTAGTGTTCAGCTTTCTGAGATGTTACAAAGATTTCATTCAAGATAATAGCTAAATGTGAAGTTTCCTATTAATAAACATATGAATTTGTAATTGTAACAAACATCATCTGTTTCCATCTGCTGCTTCCTCTTTTCCAGTGAAGCCAGGCTACTTAGTTTGACTTTTTAACTCTCCATATTATCCCAACCTGACTTTTTAAAAACTCTTATTTTGTTTCCGAGCCCATTCTGTTCTCAAGCAAATGAAACTTTGTTGTTCTCAGTACACACTGAACCCATTTTACCTTCTGGCCTTTTCTCCTTGTTTTCTTCCTGGACTTCCCACCTGCTGTGCATAGCTAGACCCTGACCATTAAGTTACTCCACATGTATTTGAGGCTTGATTATATGCCGGAGACTTTTAGGAACTGAGAGTAGTGATAAACGAAACCATCAGCCTTATGGTTAGGGAGGTAACACTCTGTGTAGGTAACATAGGGCTCCAGGGGTCAAATGGGAAGTCACCTAACAAAACCTTGAGGAGGGAAAGGAGAGGAGTTGCAGAAATGATTCTGAACCGGTAATTTTCATATGGTGAAGAGATGATGGAAACATCTGACATGATGTCTGATGTAGTTGAGATCTAAACTGTCCCCTTAAAGTCTCATGTGCTCAGAGGTGAACTTTTGGAAGGTGATTGGCTCATAGGGGCACTGTAATCATTAGTAGATTAATCCATTGATGTGTTCATAGCTGGATGTGCTGTAAGGGGGGAATGATTTCTCTGAAGACGTGAGTCCCTGAAGGGCAGACTTGGAAGGGTACATTCTTGTCCCAGCTCCTCTATTTTCTGCCTCCTGGCCCCCATGGGTTGAGCAGCTCTCCTCTGCCATTCCCTCTTCCTGTGGTGTTTCTGCCTTGGAGCTGGCCACCCATAGACTGAATCCTCTCAAACAGCAAAAATAAATCCTTTCTACTTTAAGTCGTCACATGTGTCAGGTATTTGGTACCAGTGACAAAAAGCAGATTATTACTGAAGACATTTTTGATTGTCACAATTTGAAGGAACAATCTATTAGCAACTAACAGGTAAAGATACTCCAACCAAACTACAGTGCACAGAATAGTCCCCCACAGTGAACCATTATTTGACCCAGTGGCAACAGTGCCACAAGTAAGGAACCATGCTGTAAATCGAGCAATAAAGATGAGTAGGAAGCTGTTTAGTCTGGCCAAAAGTGGCAGCATTTGCAAAGATCTGGAGATGAGATACCACGTGCTGCTTTAGTGCTTTGTGAGTAGTAACTAGTGTGAGTAGATCAGCAGACATCCATGAGTTTGTTCATTCAGTGTTAATCCTGTATTTATTGATTGTCTTCTATGTGTTAGGCTTTGTAAGTGGTGTTGAGTACCCAGATATGGACAAGCTTTCTGTCTTCCAGTAACTCTGCATTCAGTGCTTAGAGAAGAATCACAGCAGTATGTTGCAGTGCTGTGCAATCTCTGAGCAGTGTATTGTGTAAAGATCCCAAAGCCTAAAAAACTACTTAGAAATCTAATTCTTGGATTTAGTTCTCAACAGCCAGGAACTTACTGGGATATTAGAATGTATATATTTGCTAAGCAGATCCACAGAGATAGATAAAAGTATCATCTGTGGATCTTGAGAGTACCATGCGAAGGAATGCGTGCCGTGACCATTGATGAACCTGGATTTGAAGATCTAAAAGATGATGGTGAACCAATGATGGAAACAAGAAATAGAAGTGGAATGCAAGAGCTGTCAACACTGAGATATGTGTAAATTAACTTATAACATAACATGAAAAAGTATCATGTATAGCTTGATAAAATTTAGTATCCTTTCCAATTTAGAAACAAAACAGTTTTAACCTTGTTAGGAACAAATATTAAATATCATGTTTAATGTTAATGGCATACTGGAAGCTTAGCCATAAAAACTGAAAATTAGAAAGCAATTTTGAAAAATAATAGAAGGATCTGTCTTCCTAAAGGCAAGAACATATTTAGCTATAGGAATTTTAAGTGATGTAGTATTAGTTGTAAAATGAACAAATAGATCAACAAACCAGAATGTAAATTCTAGAAGTACATGAAAAAGTAAGGAAAATTTTATGCTTTTGCCAAGGGACTATAATGCTCAACCAGGAAAAAATATATATATATACACATATATATTTATATATATGTGTATATATATATATATATATTTTTTTTTTTAACTTCCTTTGCACTTCTTTGGAAAATGGTTTCCTTCTATGAGTATTTTCTTGAATATAGGCTGTCATTCTAAATTGGAGGGTTTAGTCCTTTTACCAGTGTACTAAAATTCAAATCATCCTGATATCACAGCTATTTTAGAGTTTCCTATGTTATTTCATGAATGAAAATACGTTACACACATTCCCAACATTGTCCCTGACTCACATCTTATCTGGAACATTTATATCACTTTTGATACTTTTTGTCCTGGTTACTTTTTCTTTCATTGTTGAGACAAAATACCTGATGCCCAAAATGAAAGAAGATAAGGTTTATTTAGCTCAACAATCTGTGGAAGTTTCAGTTCATAATCAGCTGGCTTCAAGGCAGGTTTCATGGTGGTGAAAAACAGCAAAAGTAACCAGAGCAAAAGGGGAGGAGTGAGAGTGCATGCCTCTTTCCCTCCCTGATACTGTATGTAGGCCACCTGCCCCAGGGCAGATGTAGCACTCACACCCATAATCCCAGCATTGGATCAAGAATCAGTCACAAACTAGAAGCTTCCTGTCTGACTGCACGAGACTTTGGGGCACATCTAGACACAAACAATTACATTCCACATGTCCATTCCTAAAAATGAGAGTCAGAATGGATGAGGGATATTAAAATGATATATCCAGTAGCTTCAAATCTTATTCCCATGAACAAATAGTTCACAATAATAATACAAATCTCTCCTCTTTCTGAGAGCCAGGGACTATACAGAAATTATGTAATCTACTTTACCTATTGTTAAGTAATACCCAAAAATGTTATATAATGTGAATTTAACTACATTCAAATGTTAATTTTAAGTTTGTGCACTATGCATAAAGAAAATAGATCACCATCTAAATGTTTTGTTGTCTTTTCTACAGGCTTTTCAAAGGATGTAACGTAAACCAAAACTTTATAAAATTTTAATAATTTTGAAACCAGTATGATTTCTTAGAATACAGTATCTGGGATGAGTTCTTAGAAATGAACCAGCTATTGTAGGTTCCTGTGCATAGAGATGTGAATCATGTGTTGGGAGTTAAGAGTGATTTCTAGGATTTGGGCTTTCATAACTGAAAATATGGTAGTATCATTTATTAAGGTTTTAGTTTGGATAGAATTGTCAAGGTATGTATGTCTTATAAGCAGAGTCACAAGGCCAGAGAAGAGAATCATCTACTGAGACTAATATGAGAAAAAACCATGCAGATAAACTCTAGTTCTAAAGATCATTAAGAGGGTGATAAGCCCCAGCAAGATAAACTGAGGATGGCAGAATGATAGAAGCAGCATCAAAGGATCAAAGGGAGAGAAGCGTGCTAGGAGAGCAGAGTTGGGCATGGTAGTACTGGACTGTGTCTTAGCCCTTGGGAGACTTGGGGGAGGAGGATTGTGAGTTTGAAGCCAACTTGAGTTATACAAAGAGTTTCAGTCAAACTAGGATTATATAGTGGGACCTTGTCTCAGGAAACAAAACAAAACAAAACCCACAATCAGCTTTGAGAGGTAACTGTTGAGAAGCCAAGATGAGACTTGAGGAATGTCATTTGAATTTCTTGACGTGGACATTATTGGGGAGCTTGATCGGAGTAATTCCGATGAAGCACAGTATGGAGTGATGTAGGTATTTTCCTGTTGTTGAAGTCTGGGATGACTTGCCTTTAGTTTACTTTTCAAGCAGGGCTGTATTTTTAGCATCCAGGACAGATTCTTTTTTATGAAGCACCGTTACTTTCTTAAGACTTAGAAAATTCCATTCAAAACCAAAACTATAAAAATTGAAAGGCAGTTAAAAGTGTTCATATCATTCGCTTTGATGCAGAATTGTCAGGTTTTCTATATACTCTTCTTCGAGTAGGTGATAGAGTATGAATCATGTCAAGTCATGCCCATTGATGAAAACACTGTTTTTAATGTGATCGAGTAACACTGTTATTAAAATGGTTTGATCCTTTTCTGATGATATAGAATAAAAAGTCACATTCAGTATATACTACAGAAATTAACATGAATCTTTGGGAGACAAGAATTTTGACATGCTTAAGAGTAAATCTTTTATATGCATTGGTATTTAAAAATTTTTTAAATAATAAGTAATTTTAATAACCATATAAATCTTACTAAAAATTATTTTTAAAATCAGTTTGTTTTCTTATTAAGGGTATAACTAGTTTGTATGACAAATGTATATTTCAGCTTAGGGCTTAAACTGGGTCCATTTATGAAAGAGGTGGAGAGCATCACCATAACTTCTTCCATCATCCCATTTCCCACGGTCTTTTGTCCTTATTTTGATTTTTAGATCTGACATGTTCTTTGCAGCTGTGTGCTGCCATTTTAATACAGCATACTTTTACATCTTAACTGCATTAATTAACACATCTAATACTGTGTACTGTTATATCTTACCTGCAGTACTGCATCAACTTCCACCTGGATTGTTGCCTCTAGTGTTTATTGCAACTCTAATCAGAATGATGTTTCTAAACTTTCCTTTTTGGGCTGGGGATATAGTTCACTGGCATAGGTGCCTGCCTGGCAAGTGCAGTTTGAGTGGAGTCCTGAGTTTGAGTCCCAGTGCCAAAAAACAAAACATAACACAACAAAACAACAAGCATAAAGTTACTTTCTTGCTTACAACCATGTAATATTTTATTATCTCTATAAAGGTACAAAGATTTTTACATGACCTGTAAGACTTTCAGGACAACCTCTTTTCTGGGCCCCCTTCTGTCCCTCTTAGACAGAAGCAATCATTCTCTTAATAAATTTTTCCTACTCTTAATCTTGCTGGGTAGAATGCGCATGCCTGTAATCCCAGCACTTGGGAGGCTGAGGCAGGGGTATTGTTGCAAGTTTGAGACCAACCTGGGCTACAAAGTGAGCCTAAGGCCAGCCTGAAATATAAAGAGAGACCTTGTCTCAAAAAAAAAAAAAAAAAAAAAAAAAAATTCAGAGTTATGTTGAACTTAAAGATCAGTTACTTGCTGGAGATACAGTTCACTGGCAAATGCCTGCCTGGTAAGCTTGAGGCCCTAAGTTCAATTCCCCATACCAAAAAAAAAAAAAAAAAATCAATTATTTGCTTCTCAGTACCAAGAAAAAAGATCAATTAAGGATTAATCTAACAAAGTACAAATTGTGGTTGGAGCAAAGATGGCAGATAACAGCTGGCCACAGAGGCTTCCTGAGATAGTCAGTTTAGAATTCAACATAATACAGCGTGGGGAGTCCCGAACAGAGAGAGGTGAATTCTCTTGTCCCAAGAAGAAACTAAGGTGAGAAGAACTAGTCAAACATACAGTCCCAGTGCTACTATTGGAACAGCTGAAGGTTCAGTGCTTCTGCAGCAGCACCCAAATCCAAGCGGCGGCGACTTACTGAGCCGTTGGAAATCCTGCCACTTCAACTCACTGGAAACACACTTACACTGAGTACGGGAGTCCAAGAACTGAAAAGAGAACTGAGCTGGAGGGGAACCAGCATCGACCTGTGGTGAGTGACGGGAATAAAGCCATTTCACAGAGAAGGGGGCTCCAACAGATGACATTCTGGGACTTGGCAGAATTGGCAGGAACAAGAGGCAGTAGTGAGTTCAGTCAGTTGTTCTCTTCCCAAAAGGGATTGGTGGAGTGGGCTAGGCCTTGGTCACATGACCTGGCTGAGACCCAATAGGTTATCCAAAATCAATTCCCTATGGTGGGGGAGCACACTAATGCAGTGAAGGCCTCAGCAGGTTGACTGAGCTGGAGGGGAGGGGCCAGAATACGCTGTCCCTGTTTGCAACTCACGAGCATACTGCAGTGGTAAGAGTCACGTAGGCAGCATGCTCCAGAAAAATTGTAACCAACAAAGAGAGAAACTGGGGCCTCCTGGAAGAAACAAAAAAGATGGGAAAAGGAAGCAACAACAAAAAGTCCCCAGGTCCCAACCCTGAGAACATTGACCCAGGACAGGTAAATACAAAGGAGAATGAGAACAGCAAACATGCAATATCAGACATGGTACCAGTGGACATAAACAGATATACTTGGGACCTCATAGACGAATTCAAAAGTGAAATACTTAGCCAAGTAAAGCAAGATATAAGAAGATTAATAGAAGAGATGCTAAGCACCCCTCAAGCAGACACAGAGGGAAGAAGGGAGGAACTCAAAGGAGAGAACCATTTGATGAAGAATAGAAAGAAAATACAGAAAATATGAAGCAGCTTCAAAGAGATTACCAGGAAATTAAAAACTATGGAAAGATGACAGAACTGCTTGAAAGAAACTAAGGATACATTATCCAAACTGGAGGACAGGTTTGCAATGTGGGATTATGGAAGGAAAAACTTTTTAAAAATAATAAGGTAACAAGCAGTTACAATACAAAGGCTAGAAGACAACAAGAGGATCTATAACTTGAGAAAGAATGTAAATGAAGAAGCAGGGGTACAAACAAAGGAACTACAAAGGCTATTCACAGAAATAATTAAGGAAAACTTCCCAAACATAGGAAAAGGAAATGATATTCAGATGTATGAGGCATACAGAACTCCAGCCACCTACAACCAAAACAGCCACACCCAGGCATACAATAATCAAGATCCCAAAATTCAATATAAGAGCAGAATATTGAAAGCTGTTAGAGACAAGAAACAGATCACCTGGGCTGGGGATTTAGCTCAGCGGCATAAGTGCCTGCCTTGCAAGCAGGCAGTCGTGAGTTCGATCCCTGGTACCGATAAAAAGGAAAAAGACAAAAAAAAAAAAAAAAAGAAACAGATCACCTATAAAGGAAGGCCCATCAGAGTAACTGCAGACTTCTTGACACAAACCATCAAGTCAAGAAGAGCCTGGAGCGAAATAGTCCAATCCCTGTAATAAAATAACCTCCAGCCCATATTGATATACCCTACTAAACTAGAAATTAATGGAGAAACAAGGTGCTTCCAAGACAAAGAAGAACTTGGAAAATTCGCAACCACCAACCCAACTATACAGAGAATACTGCAGGGTCTTCTAGAGAGAGAGAGAAAAGTACTAGGAACCCAGCAACAGTGGTAGAGAAGCCTCAATGAATGAAGCAGAAAACAGAATGAAGAAAACAAGCAGACTATTGATGGCAAAAAAAAAAAGAGCATAAGAGAAATGAGGCAGAGAAGGTTGGTTATAATCTCTTAATATAGATGTCCTTGATACACTGAAGAGTAGATCAGGAGGTAGGGTCCACCAAGATGTTCTTTTTAGGAAATTTAATGAGCATGAAAAAGAGTACATGGACTGAAAGTCAAATATGAGAAAACAATGCTCTGTGTGAGAGAACCAGAGAATAATATGGGCAACTAGACCAGTTTTTTTTGGATAGGTTGGAAAGATAAGCTTTAATAAGTAAAGGAATGCAATTGGAGATCAAGTCCAGGAGAGAGAAAATTCAGAACCACTTAGATAAATAGCAGGTTGCCCCCCCCCCCCCACTTTAAAACCAAGGATCTTGGCGAGACCCAAACATGTACAGTGTACCTTGGGGAAATGAAAGGGGAGGGAGAGTCTTAAAAAATGATGGCAGAAGATATTGTTAATAGTGTATCAGGATTTAAAACCCACATTACTCGCACTACTCTGCTTAGATAGATTTTATTCTGTCCCGGTTTGTCTACTTGCATTAGATTTGAGGGCACAGACAGCTATCCCAAAAACATCAGGGTATAGCACAGTAATCATCTTTAACTTCCTATTAACTTAATCTGGAGCCCTGTATCACTTATATTGTTTTATCATGACTATTCTTAGTTAAATCGTGTTTGTTTGATTGCTGTTTGGTATTGACAGATTTTATTCAAAACTGATGATTGATAGTATCAAGTCTGAGAATATAGGCAACTACACTGAAGAGGACAAGACTCACTGTGATACACATTCTGGTTTGAGTACTGCCTGTTTTTGAAGTTTTAAACTATATAGAAAGTTGTATTTTTATTAATACTGTTATGTACTGATATATTCAGTTATACTATGTCTGGTGATATAGCCAATTCTATTGAAGATAACAAGAGACAACACAGGAAATATGGTAGAACTCCTTGTACAATGGTGTTATATGTAAAAGATGTATGTAAAAGACATTGTTTCATGTGTCTATAGGAATATGTTTTGTTTTGTCTTGCTTTGTTTTGTTTCTCCCTCTAATATAGAAAGGATAGAAATACATGTTAAGACTCATGCATGTTTAGAACCTATGAACAGTTTATGAGAACTGATCTTGTGACACATGATGAAATGAGCAAATACTTTGAAGAAAAAGAGACACTAAAGTACCCAGTGCTGATCCAGGAGTGTCATAATGTGAAACCCAGCAATAGTATTATTCTTTGTTCAGAATGATTTTAGGCTGCTTTAGTTTATTTAATCTAAACATAAATGAAGATATGGATAACTGCATGTATATTTAAGTGTATAGGATTGATAACCATATTACTAAGTCTTTGTTAGATAGTTGATCAGAACTGTGTGCAGTCTCGCTGTTTGAATTCCCGCTTTATATGTTCCACTTTTGTATCTGGAACAACTATTTGTAAGAGGACAGGATGTAAACCTCAACTAGTGATTTCTTACTGTTTATTTTTTTCTTTGAACGTATTATTTTTGCCCGTTTTCTGTTTTGTTTAGTTTTTCTTTTCTTTTTTTTTTTTTTTTTTTTGTCTTTCTGCTTTTTTATCGGTACCAGGGATCGAACTCACGACTGCCTGCTTGCAAGGCAGGCGCTTATGCCGCTGAGCTAAATCCCCAGCCCCCTGTTTAGTTTTTCTTTAAACAAAAAGTTTTTTTAAAAGTGCAAAAAGGATTAATCTAACAGTGTTGAGTTTCCAGTGCACTAAGATAATATTTACTTAGGTTATATTTAATTTCTCTTGCTTTGTAGTTTTTAGCATTGAAGTCTTTGGCATCTTTTGTTAGAATTATTATTATTTTATTTATTTTTGGCACTAGTATGAGTAGTGCTACTACAAGTAGAATTAATTTTTTCAAAATTTAATTTTCCAAGCCTCATGTGATGGCGCAGGCCTATAATCCCAGCAATGTGGAGGCTGAGGTAAAAGGATTAGTGCAAGTTAAAGCCACTCTGGGCTATATATGAGTTCAAGGCTAGCCTGGACTACATAGCAAGGTCTTGTCTCAGAATAATAAAAATAATAATAGTTACAATGTTTCATAATTTTACTATTAGAATGTAGTGAATTGATTTTTCAAAAATATTAATCTTACAGCCTATAACATTATGATATTCAATTATCACATCGGTTTCTTTGTGTGAATCGTCTTGGACTTCTATTTGAGCAGCCGTATCTTCTACAAATAGGAAGTCTTAATTCTTCTCTAATTTTTCTGCCCTTTATACCTTTTCTTTTTTTTTTCCTCCCCTACTAACCTATCCTCTTTCTTTCCCCGCTCTCTTCAATATTTCAGTGGCCAGAATCTCCAGTAAGTGTGGAATAGAAGTGGTGCAAGTGGACCTTTCTTGCCTCAATCTTAGAAGGGAATAATTCAGTCTTTTACATTAAATATAATATTGGTTGTAGATTTTTTCATAGGTGCCCATTGTCCATTTGAGGAACTTCCCAGTTATCAGTTTGCCAGTAGTTTTTATCATAAATGAAAATTGAATTTTGTCAATTTGTTTTACATCTCCTGAAATGATATGGTTTTTCTGCCTTGAACTGTGAATACATTGATTACTTTTAAATGTTCATCCTTGCATTCTTGGGAGGAATTTTACATGGGCAAAATGTATTACCTAATATACCATATGTTATACAGTGTTGAATTCAGTTGCCTGGTGTTTGTAAAGGATTTTTACATCAGTATGGACATCAATATTGGTCTGTAATTTTTTTGTTGTACTGACTTTGTCAGGTTTGTTGTGAGGGTTTTTCTGGCTTACTCAAGTTGAGTAGCATACCCTTTTAGTCCCTCTCTTCCTCCTCCTCTCTTTTTGGAAAATATTTGCATTGTAAAAAAATTACTTCTACCTTGGCTGACATAATTTATCAGGAAAGCCACCTTAGTCTTCTTTTAGGCCAGCTTTTGTTTTTTTGTAATTCAGTTTCTGTTTTAAGTATTTTGTCTTCATCAGCAATTGAGATGTACTAACATTGAAGCAAGCAACAACAAACCTTTTTAAAGGTTTAGGATCTTATAAAGAATGCAGTGTAAGGACTGTTGGGCAGATTGTAGTAACTGGGGTTAGCTGAAACTCAGGCATTTCCCCTATTTGGTTGCCAACTGGCTTTGGAAAAGTGTCAAAATTCTTTCACATATAAATTGTTTTTTCTGTAAGCAGTTTTTCTCAAAATATTTTTATGTACTTTTGTTATGGTGTAAATTTTTTTTAAATTTTTCTTTAAGACTAGTCAAATGCAGTAGTGAGAAGGGGGGAAAGATGTGTAAATAATTTTTATTGTAATGCTACTAAGTATAAACACAAAACTTACATGTGCTTATAGTTCTGATACAGTTGTAAACTACAACAAACTTAAAATGCAGTTTAAGTTAAAACTATACAACCAACATCACAGTGCCTGCCTGGCATGTCATGAGTTTGATTCTGAGTACAAAAAACAAAACAAAACAAAACAATCAACTCAAATTAACATTAATGTGATAAAGGAACCAGATTTAAAGTAATGTTTTTCTGTTATTAAGGTGCCAGAGGGAGTGTAGTAGTAAGAGCATAAACTCGAGTAATAGAATCAGCCAAGCTTCCCATTCAGCAGATGAATGGGTAAAGAAAATGTGGAATATATATACAGTGAAGTATTATTTATCCATACAGAAGAATGGAGTCATGCCACATGCAGAAATGTGGATGGAACTAGAGATCATCATGTTAAGTACAATAAGCCAGTCTCAAAAAGATGAGAATCACATGTTTTCTTTCATTGGTGGACTCTAAGGGGTGGGGGAGTCAACATGAAAATAGAAGGGAGACTATTGAAAAACGGGGAGGGGATAAAAAGGGGAGGGTAAGGGATGGACAGGAGAGGTTATTATCAAAATACGTAATATACATGTTTCAGTTTTGTCTGCAGCTTATTTTGTGCAAATGACTTAATTTCCTTGTTTATGAAATGAAAATAATTCAGTCAAATTAGGATTATTGGTATATCAGGATTATTTGTATGTCAAGTCATAAGATAGTACTTGGAAAATGATTGATTAGTAAATACTAATTATAGTAAGTACTGGTGTTTCATTATTGACCTGCAGAAACTAAATGATCAGTGTTGGGCTTAATGGTTGTTTCAGTAAGTCTTTCGTTGTTGTAACAAAAGTACCTGACATCAATAATTTAAAGGAAGAAAGGTTTTGTTTTTGGCTCATGGTTTTAGAGGTTTCAGTCCTTGGTCAGTTGGTTACATTGTTGTTGGCTGAAGCCAGGCAGAGCATTAAGATGGAATGGCATGGTACAGCAAACTGGCTTACCTCAGGAAGTAGAGAGAAAGGGAGAGGCCAACAGAGGCGTCCTGCAACCAGATAGAATCCCTAAGGTCACACCCACATGACCTTCTCCCTTCAACTGGGTCCTACCTCCTAAATTTCCATTAGCTCCCAATAATTCCATCACCTTGTGATTTTGTCAATGGGTTAATCCACTGACAACACTGCCGTTAACATGATCCAGTCAGTTTCCAAAAAGCCGCTTCTGAATCCACAAGACTATTGAGGGATAATTTGTATCTAGCCTGTAACAGTGGTAGGGCCTCATCTGATTCTGTTTAATGTGTTTCTGCTTTTAACTTCAATAATATATATATATATATATATATATATATATATTAATGCTTGCATAGAATATCTTATTTGCTTAAGTGAAGATACAGTTTAGTGTTAGTAATTTCATAGCTTTGTTAATTTAAGATATCTCATACATAAACTTAAATTTGCCAGCCTGGACTTCCAGAATTTCAGTATTTAATGACACGTCACTTAGTTACATTGTAAAGCTGAGACTATAGCCTAATTGTGGCCCAATCAGATAATGGGAAAATACTGCAGTCATTTTTCAATTGAAAATGTAAGAAAAAACCCAGTTTTTTCCAGTGTAGAGTTTATCATTAGGCTACTGGAGAAATCATTACAATATAGAAGGTTTTCTCAGCATTTCAAAAAATACCTTGTCTTATTGATTCTATTTTGTATTAAAGTTAGAATACATTGAAGTATGTCACAGCAATTTTTTGTCAGCTTGGAATCAGTCCATGTAATTGCCCTATGTATGAGCTAATTACATTCTCATAAACTACTGGGAAATACTTTAGCTAGGCACAATGTTGACCTAATAGCTTGGCACTCTGTAAGGAATGAATAGACAATAGGGGTAAACAAATAGTAGTCTCTGGCATTCCAGTCAAATAGCTGTGTCTTAAGCTTTACATATATATACATATAGGATTATTTCCAAAAGATGAAAAATATTTCCAAAAGATGAGAAGTATAAAATAAAAAGCAGCCTTTATTCTGAGAACACGGAGAGAGATGACCGGCACCCCCCACTGCTGGTGTCCGACAATCTCTCCAGCGGACACGTGGCATGGGGGTGTGTAAGTAGCCTCGGTTTGGGGTGGAACCTAAGGAAGGCATTAGGGATGCACAGGTAACGCATTGGTCCTAGGTTTGGCACCATAGGTAAATTTCCAGGGGCAGGAAGATGGGGTCACAGGTAAATTCCTAGGGGCGGGGGAGATAGGGGTTTCCTGCTTCCAGTTGAGGCTTTCCTGGCTACAGTGTCCTGTCTGGGTCAAAACCCTTTCGTATCCCATCTTATGATTACTATTATGAAAAGGGGCAAAGATTTCTCTCTTTAACTATTTCCTGCTGGCAGAGGGCATGTACTGGAGCCTAGGGGAGTCGACAGGATAACGGTTGATGCCCAGGTAGAAGCTGGTGCCAGGTGTTTTAGCCAGGACAGCTTCACTGGTAAATGCACGTATGTTAGACTGGAAAAACAAAGAGACAAGATGTTATGAGGAGACATGGCACTGTCATAGTTAAGGACCCAGGTGAGGTACAAGGAAAGGTGCCTTTGATTTAGACATGTTCCACGGTAAGGCAGAATTCTGAAAATTAAACGTGGGATTAGGAGGAGTGAAGTTATGAGAGGTGCTTACTCCCCCATCTGAAAGCATAAAAGTTAAAAAGTGTAAGTGTGTAAGGCTTGTCTCTGGTATGCATGACGTTGGAGTCTGCAGGCAATACTATTAAAGAGTCTTGCTGTAAAAAATGATCATTAATAGAACGTAAGAGATTAGGAACCAAAGTGGATAACAAAACATGACTTAGCCTATTAATTGTGGCTGCATGGCCTTTGTGAGATGGAGACGGGTGGGTGACAGAAGATGAAATGACCACTCAGAATGATCAGATTTAAGGCTGGGAGGGCACCTCTTAGCTTGAGTGATGTGAAACCAGGATGGGAGTCCAGCAACTTTGATTGCTGTTGAGGTTACCAAGAATATCAGGTATGGGTCACTGTAACCTGGTTGTAGTCCTTGGAATGATTTGCTGCAGCAGAAGTTTAGCAAGTATATCAGCAGTTTCCCTGGTTGTGAGAAAGGCTTTTATGTATCCTGAAAAAATATAAACAAAATGAGAAGACAGAAATGTACTTGTCAGTCTTGACTAGGGTTTCCTGAGAAATTGGTGAATAAGAAAGGAAGGGGGTGGTCTTATATCACTGAGGAGAGGTTGATGTTTACTAGTGATAACAGGTGGAAGCTGTTGAGGCCTCAGTGTGTCTAAGTTAGCCTACATGAAAGGCATTTTTAAGTTTAGGACTGAGAAAGATTAGAAAGGGAAAAAGGCACATGGATGTTAACAAGTCCCTCGGGGCCGGCTTGCTCCTGAAGTGGTAGCAGAGCCTGAGGAGAAGATTCCGGAGCAGAGGGCCATTGGGCAGCCATCTCTCCGGTAGGCACGTGTGAGCAATCATCTGTTTATATAGAATTTATAAGTAGGAGGTACAAAGCAAATGACAAAACATCATCTAAGTGGTTACATGTATTGAGTCATATATTGAAAAGCAGGCAAGAGTCTTCAACAGATGTTGAAGCAAAGGAATTGTTTATCATAATATAGAAATACTCTGGGGAATAAAGGGATGGGGGCCCCTCAAAAAGCGAGCATTGTTAGAAGCATTACCCCAATGTGGAAACGTTCCAGGGAGAGGGCCCTTATAGAGTGAGCAAAGTTAAATGTGTCTGACTAGCTCAGGGTGCCTTAAGGTATAGACAGTTCCTCTGACTCAGTGCTCATCAGAGTGTGCAGCTGGTTTTAGACACATCAGTGTCAGTTTCATTCAGCAGAACAGAAATAAACTTGGTTAGAGAACTCTTAATTGATCATGAAATACCTGTAAGTTTGTTTTTTTATAAATGTATTCTTACATTATAGTTATGCCCCAACAAGACCTCCCAATAAAATACTATTCACTAGCTTTTACCTGCGTAAATAGGTTCTCAAATTCTGGCCCTTTAAAATTTCACATTTTGATTCTGCCACATTTTTACATGTTTGAACTGTTGCGACATCTTCATTAAAATATTTTGCCAAAATTCATATGCTTTCTGTGGACATATGTTATTATGTCAACTTCTTACTATCCAGTGTCAGAGTAATATGTTATTTTAACCTCCAATCACATTTTATAATGTCAAATATTTGAGAATAATTAGTACAAAAGACAAGTGAGAAGCTGAGTGATACCACTTTAGGTGTTAATGAGTTGTAATATGAGTAGAGGTATGCAGGCAAAGGTGTAGTTGGGTGTGGTTATGCCTGTAATCCCAGTGTTCTAGGAGGCTGAGGCAGGAGGATCATAAAATTTGAGCCTGACCTGGGCAATTTAATGACTTTGTGAAACAGGCCTTGTTTCAAAGTAAAAAATAAAGGCTTGGGATATAGCTCAGTGTGAGGGTCCTGGGTTGAGTTCCAGTACCTTACCCCATCCCTCCTACCCCAACCAGAAAGGCAAAAGGGTATTGATTTACATAGCAATACTTGGATACTATTTAGATGATTCCTCATGCTTTTATGTTAATTACATTATGATTAAAATGAAAAAGTTCAGCCTAGAGCCTCTCACAAATTTGAGTCTAATCTCAATAACAATTGTACTGAAATGCATTACAAAGAAATTAAGAATTTCACTCTTAGGTGTCAAAGAAAGTGGAGATGAAAGTTTTATTTTACATGTATTGGGTAGTTTGAGTTCACTTCAGTGTAACAAAAACTGCAGCTACACTGGCTGAACAAAATCAGTTTATCTTCCCCTTTTAATACCCAGGAGTCATATATGTGGGTCTATGATGTCATCAAGGACCCAGTACTTTGTGGCTGTTCTTAAGCATCATCTATAAATTCTTGTTTCATGCTCCCAAGAGGCCCTTGGGCCTCGAGCCGTCATGCTATTTAGGCAAAAAACAGACAAATCTGTATACCTTTTATTCCAACCTGAACACTTCTGTATAACACTGAATACTTGTGAACTGATTCTGTTAATTCTGAATTACTGTAAAATGTTCAAGACCTGTTAGTAATTCAAACTTAATCATCTCTGACACGCGGTAAACGTTATATAACGGGGCTGGGGATTTAGCTCAGCGGCATAAGCACCTGCCTTGCAAGCAGGAGGTCGTGAGTTCAACCCCCGGTACCAATAAAAATGAAAAAGACAAACAAACAAAAAAAAAACATTATATAACAAAAAACCTAAAAATTAATGGAATATTTTGAAGTGATCAAAATAAAATGGACTTTGTAAACAAGCTTGTAAGATGTATGTCACAAAGTACAGGTACCTTTTTAATGTGGTTCTAGCCATCTTTTCAGAAGGTGAAAGAATTAGCTGTTTTAGTAACTATACTACAATGCAGTAACCAATTTATAGTATAGCTGAAAGATCAAATTTAAAATAATTGAGTTTGAGCATACATAATGGTTAGTGCTCTGACTGTATTACATCCAAAAGGAACAAAATCCTCTTCCCTACTCCCCAAAACCTATGTAATGGCCAGCAGTGATGAAATAGAAACCTGGTTTACTTTACTCTTGTTGATGAGCTCACATGACGAAAATACTTTATTAAAACGCATTATTGGTTTCCATATTCCTAAACAAGGGGAGGGTTGCATTTGATTTTGTTGCTCTTTTGAAAAATAATAGGGTTTTGCTGTAGTTCATTTGTTTTATATATATAAATATATTTATTTTGAGACAGGGTCTCACTGTGCAATTCAAGCTGACCTTGAACTCACTGTGCAGCCCATGTTAGCCTCGAACTTGTACTGATCCTTCTGCCTCAGTCTCTCGAGTGCTGGGGTTACAGGTATGCATGAGCATGCCTGGCCACGATGGCTATAATTTGGATGCGACTATATTCTTTTTCTTCCTGGAGATGTGGGACTATTTTCTTGTGATTAACTTAGGCATTATAATTTAGAATGTAGATTTTAGATAACAGAAGAAATAGTTTGCCTGAATACTGTAGCTAAGTATAAATATCCTTATAGTCTCTTTTTAAAAATGTTTTTTAGAAAGCCCAAATTAATAATTTCGAATTTTTTCATGGGTGACTGTTGTCACAATTTGCAGAAACTGGATGGTTAACTGTGAGTCCAGAAAGTCTTCTTTCTCTTTAATGATGAGAAATGGTTCCCTAGAACTTTCTAGTGAAACAAGTACACACGTGGATCTCATTTTCTCTTCCTGTTGCTGAAACATTAGTCAGAGGGACGCCGACATGTTATTAAAACTTAAGTTCATAACACTTAAAATATTTTTTTCTTCTATATTAGAAATTTGACTGTCTCATAAGTCTCTTCATTTTGGGAGTCATACTGAGCTGATTAAATGTTCCAGTTTTACTGTTCCAGTTTTAGGAAGCAGGTAATCCAGCTAGTTCAAACTGGAGGTTTAGTTCCTACGACTCCTAGTTGGTTGTATGGGTTTGTACGGTCTACTCTTCTTCCTTTAGCCTGAATTATGTGGTTCATTCGTTGGCAGCTTTTTATTCATTTGAATTCATTGATATTTTAGGAGATGTCTCCATGAATAAATAAACTATTGTTATCTGCATATGATTGCGTTTCTGGGAAATCTATAGTTTTATTTGCTAAATCAGCTTTGTTTCCTGATAAATATATTACAATGTGAGGACTTGTTGCCTCTGAAGTTCTTAGCTCAGTTTTTGCTCTTGCAAGGACTCCTAATTTGTGATGTCATACGTGATTATGACTGCTTACACTCCTCTACGGTACATTGCTGCTAGACTGTGGTATTGTTCTTGACCAGCTGTATCCCAAACTTTACTGCTGTGTCATCAAGACACACACTTTGAGTTAAAAAAGCAGCCCCAGTGGTAGTGTCTTGAAATTCATGAAACCAGACTTTCAAAAGCACACAAACCAGCCTTTCTCTTTAATCTGTGTTTCTACTTTAATCAAAGAAGTACAAAATAGGTATAAATAAGTCCCTAAGTATAAAAGCAGGAAGGAAATGTAAGATTATGTGGTTTCATCATCTCGGGCTTAGAGATAATTAGTGACTTGTTTGAGGCCACCCAGTCAAGTTCCAGGCCTAGAATTTGAAGTGTTCTGATTCCTACACTAGTCACCATAGTTTTGATATATTGTGCTACTTCATGAACTGTGGTCACTCATGTATCACAAGTTGTGTATCCTTAAACCATAAACTCAAAATTCTCAATACTCCACAATCTGAAACTTTCGGATCCTGACATGACATTCAAAAAGTTTTTGGACTTTGGAACACTTTCAATTGCCAGTTTTTGAATTAGAGATGCTCATCCACTAGGATCTGTGCAGATATTCCAGAATTCAGCAGTCTCCAGAAATGCTTTTGGTTCCATGCATTTTGAATAATGAGTACTCAGTTTATGCTCTTGCTGTGTACACAAGACAGCCGCTTTTTTTTATTATGTTATCAGTAAAAATTCTTCTAATTGTGTGAATGATTACAGTAAAAGTAATTAGAGGTTTCATATTTCTTTTTTGAGACTCCCATGTTTGCATTTTATTGTTATAATGCTTGTGGTATTTATATATTTGTTCATTTGTTCTACTGTCTACATTCATTCTCTGTCTAGCTATATGCTAGACAGAGATTACAGTGTCTTAAGAGCAGGACCATGATTTACTCATTTTGTGTCCTCAAGTAGATCATCATTGATGAGTGATTAAATAGTCTTTGTCCTCATTCAAGTCTTGGAGACTGACAAAATTAATGATAATGGTACTGCTGAGGTAAATTCCTTTAGAGATGAAGGGGCCATAGGTGAAGAAAAGCTAAGTAAATCTTCGAGGCTGAAAGTGGACCTAGAAAGACTTCAGCAGGAACTAGTTGAGTCTGGAAGGTGATTTCCAGGTGACAAAAGAGAAGGGCTGCATATCAAGCCAAAAAGGAAGTGTTAGAGACCCAGTGGGATCTAAACAGCTGAGCAACTTGTTTAGAGACATGGGACCACAAGAACTATGGAAGGCTCTGGTACTAGGAAATGAGGCTTGAAGATGTAGCTGTGACCACATCTCAGAGACTTCAGTAACACGTTAAGAGAAGTTCAGTAACATGGAGAGCCATGGGGGAAAGCAGGAAACAGAGTCCCAGACAGGCATTTTGGCATAGCCACCTGGCATTGTGTTTACCTTGAATCCTTAATGCAGAGCCTGCCTCCAGAAGGACACTTCTTGACCCGTAGCTGCAGATGATCAAGGCAGACTAAGCCACACACAAAGATCCTGTTCCTTTCTGCCCAGTTCCTCAGTAGCTCCCTCTTAGCAGTCTTCCCGTTACCTAACGAGGACTCATAAGAAGTGGTCCTCTCTCCTGCCCAGTAAGGACTATTTTTTTTCCTGTTTGGTTTGTGGGACTCAGATGATGGAATACATTCCACACAACTTTTACTTCTAATTGTGGGATGAAAGACAATATTTCAAGAATTTCAGATAGCCAGGTGTGAGAAGCCTGCTCCTGGAAGAACCCTGACCCTGGTGTCTCTCCATCCTCCCTTTTGATCCAGTCTGTCTCCTCCAAGTTTGTTCTCCCTTCACTGAGAAAAGCTTCTTCCCCACTACCTAAGTTTAGTCTCTAATTCTCCTTGGACTCCCAGTTGTCTTGTTTTCTTGCCCAACTGAGGTTTGACTTCCTTCTCTGACATTCGTCCTAAAGTGGATCTAAACCTTTGTTGGCTCTGCATCTGGTAATGCAGTTTACCAGAGGGTGGCTTTGAAAGTGCATTTTCTTGGTTAATACAACACACATGTTATTATTGAAGGGCTCACCTTCATCTCACTGGTTTTGCTTGTCTTTTTCTTTTCCTGCTCAGGCATTTTTATTACACTACAAGAAATCAACAGAAATCTTCTCCAAACTCCATTAACTGTCTGTCATGAGTCACTTTAGTTTTTCCTGTATTTCCTTCTAGTCTCTGACCATATACTGTGATATTAACTAGGTTTAGTTTGAGGTGTTTTTTTCTTTTTTTTAATGCTGAATGGTCATAGTTGGAAGAAATTAAAGTAATTGAGGTATGAAAATATCTTTAGTGACAATGGCTTCTTATTTTATTTCTTTTTAGGAAAGACACTGCCGACCCTGTAACATGGAGGATTGTCTTCATACCTCATCTGAGAATCTGTCCAAATTGGTCAGCTGGGCCCACAGCCATGGGACCATTTGCAGCCTCATTCCAAACTTGAAACACTTGCTTTCTGAAGGTTCCCATGGGAACCTGACCGCAATGTGGGGCTGCAGTGCTGGCCATGCCTACCACTGGCCACTAACAGCTACCTGCAGAGCTGGATCACAAGAGAGAGTCTGTTTCCAAGACAACAGAAGTTTTAACTCTGATAGTCCCAGTATAATCGGGGTGCCTTCTGAGACACAGACGAGCCCTGTTGAAAGGTACCCTGGGAGAGCAGTGAAAGCAAAGCTCGACTGTAATCGGACCAGAGACTCTTGTGACTTCTCTTACTGCAGTGAGCCCTCTGAACTTGACGAAGCCGTGGAAGAGTATGAAGATGAAAACACCCTGTTTGACATGGTTTGTGAATCTTCTGTTACAGATGAGGATAGTGACTTTGAACCTCAAACCCAAAAGCCTCAAAGCATCACTCGCAAAAGGCCAGGAGTAGTCCCGTCTTCCCTCCATTCAGGCTCCCAAGTGCAGATGATTGACGAGTGCAGCAATGATGTCATCATCAAGAAAATCAAACAAGAGATTCCGGAAGATTATTACATTGTGGCAAATGCAGAGCTTACAGGAGGGATAGATGGCCCAGCCTTATCATTGACACAGATGGCAAAACCCAAGCCTCAGACTCATGCTGGTCCCTCCTGTATAGGATCTGCTAAGCTGATTCCCCATGTAACGTCTGCCATCAGCACAGAGCTAGACACACATGGTATGTCTGCATCCCCCTCTGTGATTTCCAGACCAATCATTCCAAAGACTGCTAGAGTATCTCTGGCTTCACCAAACAGAGGACTCCCTGGCGCCCATGGCACCAACCAGCAGGCAGCCTTGCAGATGCCTGTGAGTACATCTCATCCACACAAACAGATCAGTATTCCTTTGTCTGCCCTGCAGCTACCTGGACAGGATGAGCAAGTTGTTTCTGAAGAATTCTTACCCCATCTGCCTAGCCAGATCTCATCTTGTGAGGTGGCCCTTTCTCCCTCAGTGAACACAGAGCCAGAAGTGAGCTCCAGTCAACAGCAGCCTCCAGTCGCTCCGACCATAAAAACTGAAGCCACAGCACAGTGCATACCAGGTATGGCAACGTGAGGTGACTACCAGTCCCTCGTCCATGTGCATCTGAGAACCCTGCGCTGTCAGTGCTTCTAAAACCATTGGTTCAGTTTGCTAGGATTTCATCCCTTTTCATTCTCAGAAAGATAGAAATAATGAAATGTATTATATCACGGTGATAATCTGAAGGCAATTCATCTGAGTTAAGGCCATCCATTCAGTTGATGGATCTCAGGGCTGAGAAGAGGGCATAAGAGTGTGCTGTTGGTGCTGTATGACTAGGTTTAAGCTGACCTTAAGCTGAGTTTTTTGTAGTAAAGTTACTTTTGAAAGATTGATTTTTAAAATGCTTTCCCTTCAAAGCAAGTTATATTTAATTGCTCTTTGAAGACAAATAATGTTAGGTAAGACATGTCCTGACAATAGATCTAATTTTTTCCATATCTATATATCTGAACTATTTTCATGTTGCTATATTTTAGTAGGTATGTCAGTTCAAAACCCAGTTTTTTAAATAAAAGTAACAAGCATTTCTAAAAAAAAAATTTGGTCTTTTTTCCCAAAATTTAAAAGAATCTGGGCATGATGGGGCACATCTGTAATCCCAGCACTTAGGAGGCTGAAGCAGGAGGATCATTGCAAGTTCAAGACCAGCCTGGGCTACAAAGTGAGCCAGCCTGAACTGCATAGCAAGAACCTGTCTCAAAAAAACATCAAGTAACTAGCATTTTTGGAATATGCCATCATAAGAGGGTAGAATAATTGAACAAGTATCCACACCTGTAATTCTAACATTTGAATGTCTTTAATTCTAATATTCAATCTTTATTTTTTTTGAGCTATTGTTATATAAAGGGGTTTGAGCCTTATGCTTTTGGGTATATGATTCAGATCTAAAAGGCCAGATATAGAAACATCAACAAGGATGACTAGACATGCAGAAAATAGAGAAGGCAGAAATATTTTTTGTTTCTTTTTCTTCTTCTCAAAAAGGCAGATATTTTGGGAAAAGCTTCGTAGCAGCTTGAGACATCTGCACCTCTGGCCTAAAATTTCCTAAATTAAGTTACTTTTACAAACATGCTTTTTCATTCCGAATCAATCTTAAGATTCCCAAAGAGAACTTTCTAATTGTGATTTTTTTCTAGCATACTCATGTTATTAATAAAATATACACTTAAAATATTCATATCTTGATATAAAATTATGCTTTTTTGTATATTCATTTTTGTTTTTAAAATAACAGCCATATTGAAGTACAATTCGCATGTAATAAAATCTACTCTTAAAAGTATATAATTCCCCCCCAAAAAAGTATATAATTCCATGGTTTTTGATGTATTCCACTTTATCTAATTCAGAACATTTTTATTATCCCAAGAAGAAACCTCACAGTGTTAATGGTTACTGTTCCCCTCTCCCCAGTCCCTGGCAGCCACTAATCTACTCTTTGTCTCTATGGATTTAGTTATTATGTACATTTTGTATAAATGGAATCATATTATGTAACCTTTTGTGATCACCTTCTTACATTTGCCATCTTTTCAAGGTTAACCTATGTTATAACATTTATTTTTATTACCAAAGAATATTTAAATGTACTGTTTCATTATTCCTTTTTTCAGCTGATGAACAATTGGGTTGTTTCAGTTGTAGTCTATTGTAATGCTTCTGTAAACATTTACACACAAATTTTTGTGTGGGCATGTATTATATTTTGCTTGGGCAACTATCTAGGAGTGGAATTGCTGGGTCCTGTTGGAATTCTAGTTAAGTTTTTGAGGAGCTGTCAGACTGTTTTCCAAAGTAGTTCCGCCATTTGGCAGTCTAAGCAGTAATGTGTAAGGTTCCTTTTTCTCCACATTGTAACCAAATTACTTTCCATGTTTAAAAAATTATATGATAGGGTATGTTAAATATTATGGTTTTGATTCACATTATCCTAATGATTAACAACACCAAGCATTTTTCATGTGTTATTGGCCATTTCCATATCTTCTGTTGAGAAATGTTTATTCAAATCCTTTGCCTATTTTAAAATTAGGTTGTCTTTATGTATTCTGGATATAAGGTCCTTATCAGATAGTTGATTTGAAAATATTTTCTCACATTTCATGGGCTTTTTCTTTCCTCATTTAAAAATGTTTTATTTCAATCTTTGAGTAAAGATGTGGGCTTTTTCTTTCCTCATTTAAAAATGTTTTATTTCAATCTTTGAGTAAAGATGTGGGCTTTGGCGTATGATTTTTCGTTAGGCTAGGGAATGTCCTTGTACCAGAATCTTTATGCTGACTCTTGATATGTGTAGGATTTGCACCTACATATATCCCTTTTTTAAAAAAGGGTACTTACCCTGGGATAGTTTTCTACATTCTCAATGTATATTTTAAGGATATAATTCCAAAATGTATTTTGCAAAGTGCTCCAGCATTTATTTGCTTCATGTACTCATCGACCCTGGGGAGCAAGATGCATACTGAACTCTAGAACACATTGGAATGTCTTATATAATTAATTTAGAAAAGAAATTCAGCCCCTTTGAAAATAAATAATTTTAATCTTTTTGCTATTGTGTGTACTGTATGCTTTCAGGGTTTTTTCCTTTTTGAAATTATTATTCTTATAATAGCTATAAAAAGCAGGCATGGGCACAGATAGCACACAGTGTGAATATAATCATAAAGTGTGCTTTAACTTTACTTTCGTGAGGGAGGTTGGTTTGGGTGGGAGTAGAACCTTTAGAAAGAGTGAAGAAAAGATAACAGGGTTTCCCTAAGGAAGTTCCTCACGTTTTGATCGATTGTTCTATGGAAGGATATCATATTGTCATTACAGCATTAACCTTAGAGAAACTATTGGAAACACACAATGGCAAAAATAAAAACCTGATAGATGTTTTTCTTTTTTGAGAGGTATATAAAGTTTAATATACAATTTACTCTTGTTTCCTAGAGCCCAAGCTAGGATCTGTGTTCTAAATTTATTATTATTTTTTTTTTTTGTCTTTTTCATTTTTATCGGTACCGGGTATCGAACTCACGACCGCCTTTTTGCAAGGCAGGTGCTTATGCCACTGAGCTAAACCCCCAGCCCCTAAATTTATTTTTTTAAACTAATTTTATTGGTACACTTTTGATACATATAAAGATCACATTCATCATAGAGAATTTGTATCTGTACATAGTATATCTTGATTCTTTTACCCCCCATCCTCCTCCCTGGCTTTAACCCTTCTTCCCCTCCTTCTTTACAAGTTTAATTAATTTTTTGTGTTTGCATATTTACTTGTAGTACATAATCCTCATTGTAAATTTAAAACTGAAAAAGGGTAGAATTCACATGGATGTGAATGACTACTGATGGACCTCACACAGATAAAGTATAAAGTTCACTTGGGACTAAGCAGAAAAGGTTTGTGAAAGAAGTAGGTAACAGCTAAATCTCATCTTTTTAAAAATAGATACTGTAGAAGCTTGTGTCTTTATCAGATCATAGAAATACTACATATCTTTAACGAATATTTGTAAATAATTTGACAAGTGACTTGAGTCAGCCAGAACAAAGAGAAATTGTTCTGTTTATTTACTTGTACTGATGCCACTTAAATTCTCTAAACCTAGTGGAAAGTTATCCTTATTTCTGTTCAGAACTGAGTTTATAAGGTTATAAAAAGTTAATCACAGTGTGAATAAAATAATTTAACTTTTTTTGTTGTTTTGTTTTGATAGCTTGTATTTTTCTCATAGATTCCTGTTTGACTTTTGGAAGTCTAGGGAGTGCCAGGGATCAAATCGGGGCCTCATGCAGGCTTGGTGGGCACTCACCACTAAGCTAGATCTCCAGCCCCTAAGTAAATAAAATTATGGGGGGGGGTAATTTACATAGTACTTTAAAAATATTTTTACTAGTACATTTGCAGAACATAATGTTTACATTCCTTGTCTGGAGTTGATACATGGATATAACACATCTTAATTTTTTTCCACCAACCCCTCTCCCTGTTCTTTTTCCCCTTTGAGATCTGTCTTCTTTATGTCTATCTTTTGTTTTGCTCTTTTCTTAAAATTTGGGGCTCTCATATAAGAGAAAATATGAGATATTTAAGATTGTGTGTCTGAATTACTTCACTGAGCATTATATCTAAAGTAACAATTAAAAAGTGTAATATAGTAAATGCATAAACCAGAAACATAATGTGTGTTGTACTTTCAGATAATTGACATCACAGTAGGCTTATACCAGCATTGCCACAAATATTTGATGTAGGGGCTACACCACTAGGCAATAGGAATACTCAATTCTACTATAGTCATAATCTTATTCAAGTGTAGTCTGTTACTAACCAAAATGTTGGTATGCAGTTCATGAGTGTATTAGAAATAGTGACTCATAATCTGTTGTATATGTTGGGAATGCTTTAGTTTTTAATTTTGTTGATGGCATTTTGGAGGGTATGGGCTTTTTATATTTTTAAGAAGACTGTTCTTTCAACATCCTGTGTTTAGCTGACATCTTTTCTGCTTGGAGTTGGTTTTAGAGACCTATCAAATACCTTAAGATCACATAAATAGCTATGTAGGGGTTAGGGATATAGCCCAGTGGTAGAATGCTTAGTAAGGAAGCAGGGACCTGAGTTTGATGCTTGACATCATTAACAACAACAACAACAAGGCAGATGTGGTACTGCACACTTGTAATCCCAGCACTCTAGAAAGCTGGGGCATAATTGCAAGTTTGACCCTAGACTGGGTAATTTAGTGACTTAATGAGATCTTGTCTCAAAAAGAAAAAACAAAACAAAAAAAAATTGTTTTAAGGGAAAGGGACTGGGGGTGTAATCCAGTGCAAAGGTCCTGGGGTTAGTGTCCCTATACATCAAATAAATAAATAAATATTTTTCTTTGGTTCTTTCATGGTTTAATTTCTCCACTTCAATCTCTTACATTTTAATGCTACAATTAGGATATATTTTGGGGTAAAATTACACATTGTTATTATCATTATTTTTGCAAGGCTCCAACATTATTTATTGAATAATTCCCATTTTCTATTAATATAACACACTTTATAATTGGGTTCTTATTGATTTGTATCTAGTTCTTATTGATCTCTATCTTTTTTCTTCTAAGTTACTGTTTGATTATATTTTATACAAAGCAAAACACATTTGAAAAATGGATATAATTTAAATAATTTAATATACTTTTTAAATAATTACTAATGTAAAATTGAGTTCAGTGAGGTTTTAAAAATTGATTAAGGTATTATATCACTTCCAGTTATAATATTCTTTTGTTAGAAACAGAAATCCTGAATTAAAATAAATTAAAATAATTGCTTTATAGTCTAACGACAGAACTTCACATAAGCACTCATTTGGATTCAGACATCATCTAGTTTTTCTTTTTTTTTTTTTTTTTTTTTTTTTTTTTGTCTTTTTCGTTTTTACCGGTACCAGGGATCGAACTCACGACTGCCTGCTTGCAAAGCAGGTGCTTATGTCACTGAGCTAAATCCCCAGTCCCTAGTTTTTCTTTTATACCCCAGCTTCCTGGATGTAGTATTTGTTTCATCAGCAATACTCAGTTCCTTTGTGAATCCAAAGTAGTCATGCTGCCTGATTTTACATCTAGCAGTAAAAACCTGTGTTCGAGCATTGTCTCTGAACCAGTCCGAGGAAGTGTTGAGATCAGCCTTACTTGAACCACAAAGCTGGGAGTAGGGTAGGGTATTACTCTAAAAAAAACTTCAAGTTCTGGTCTTTGGAAGGCCAGCAAAGAAGAGCTACCTACTGCCATTTATGAGTGAGTATTTTATTTTGAGCATTTAGTTACAAAGCATGTAGATAGGAAGAGTCAGTATTATTCAGAGACAGTACCAGAGGTGACTGAAACATAGTTAAAAATAAGAGATGAAAGAGGAGAGGAGGAAGAAAAGGGTAAGGAAATAAAAAATAAAGAGAAAAATAATTAAGATGAGTTATATGCATGTACCAACTCCCACATGAATTGTACTAATAAAAATAAAAATTTAAAGACTTTATTACCATAACAGGTATCTTCCCAGGAATAATGGGATGTGCATTCAAAACAAAGGGAAGTACTGTGATATGTATAGAGGATTGATGACAGTGTGTCTTTTACTGTAATAATTTTTAAAATTTAAACATTCATCATGTTTATTGATCAACTGCTTATGGCACTGTCACATTAACATGTGTCCTTATCTGTCTTATTCACTGGATCTGGCATTGTGTGAATTCTGTCTCTTCTTCTAAATCAAAATAATCATTAAAGGTAAACATTTTAAATCAATTTCGAACGTTGAGGCAGCTGCAACAATGTAACTAAGCACTTGTGAAGGAGGACTTCCAGAACTGTTCAGAAACTAGGAAGAGTGGGATAAATGTGTTGAAAATGAGGGAAGTTCGTTGTTGTTGTTGTTGTTGTTGTGTGATAACTCGGACCCCAGTATAAAATCCAAGGAAGCAAGAAATTAAAATTTGGGAAGCAAAGGCTTTATTTCCAGGCCTGGTGATGAGTCTCCGGGAGCCAATTTGGAGACTGCTAAAAGTCAGGGCTTTTATCTTGTAAATCCACAAACAGCTGCTGGTCACACAATGTAAGTAAGGGGCTGGGGGTGAAACGGAGATTACATGTCTTGAGAAGGGCAAGATCAGGTGAGGGTAAGCAAATCTCCCTGCATACAAGCAAGTTTAGATAAGAAGAAATCTTGTTTTTCTTAGCAAAGAATAGAGAAGTCTAACAGCAATTAACAACCTTAGTTACCTTACTTTAGCACCTTTTACAACTGTTATTTGTAGAGGGCAACAATGGTCAACATATCAATTAGGTAAGATTTTACAGTTCTTTACAGAGGAGAGCATTGATTAACATATCAATCCTTTACTCAGAGGGAAAAGGAACACACAGGTATTGCTATGATACAAAAGAAGCTATTACAGTCTAACCTAGTTAGATGTGAAGGATGAAGGGGAGGGGAAGCAGCAAGTGGGCGATAGTTAGGGGCCTTGGGTTATAACAGTTGTTGTTAAAACAAAACAATGAATATGATACAAGACTTAAAAGGAAGATAAAAGGAAACCAACAATGGTTTTCATGATATCTCTTGTTATCTTCAAAATAACTGCCCATACCATCAGGCACAATACAGTCAAACAGAACAGAATAAAACCAATCAAAACAAAACAATGAAAGCAATACAGGACTTCAAAACAAGACAGTAGGAATACAACAGTACTGTAATCTTCAAAAGAAGGGAAATTATTTTGAGGGGGATTAATGGTAATGTCTTTTACTATAGCACATTTAAAAAATTTTTTAACATTCACTGTATTTTTGGATCTTGTCTTACATATAGTGAACAGTGTTCTAATAGAAGGGATACAAATATGTATGTATGTAATTATATATACATATTTGTGTATATATGTATATGCAAATATTTTCTGTATTTTCTTATATCTCAAGAGATCTGTATCACCTCTTACAAATGGGAAGACTAAAATTTGTTATGTTAGCCACACCCTTGCCTGTACTATCCTGCAGGAAAACCTGAGACAAATTGAAAGATAAGAGTGACAGTAAAAATTCAGGCTCTTTTGCTGTAATTTTCTCCTTATCACAAAGGAGGGCATGCCTGAGAATTGTGTGTGCGGGCAGCTATGAGCATTGAGAGTAGTCTCATCACTCACTCAGAACTACAATGAGTCTGAACTGATACCCAACCCCCTGCTGAGCTGATACCTGAGACCCAGTTCTACATTTGTAAAGCAGTAACAGTATTTGTCAGAATTATTGTAAGCTAGGACTTGTCACATGAAAATTGTTCAATAAAGATAATTTCTGCCCATATCACTATTTTTATTTTCATCATCATCATTATTATTAGATTGTTCTTATTACTATTCAGGTAGGGAAGTAGATTCTGGTTTATGCCTTTACATCCATTCGTCTACTAAAATACATATGGTCCATGGATCAGTATTTTCGACATCATCCAGAATCTTATTAAAATACAGAGTCTCGGTCATATCCCAGACAGGCAGAGTTAGAATCTGCGTTTAACAAGGTCTCCATATAACTTGTATGCATGTTAAAGGTTAAGAGGCATTGGTCTGGGGACTCCTGGAGCCATACTGTATGCCACATTGTCACTTCATTTGTGCACCCACAATTTTAAAATGTTCCCTCTTTTGTGCCTCTACCCGTCCCTATCAGAGAAGCCAGAAACTGGCTTTCCAAGTTTGTATTTCTCTAAGTCTTGTGAGGTTAGGGTTTATCAGGTAAGTGTACCCACACCAGACTCAGGGAAAGATACTAAAACAAAGAGATACAGTCTCACCCACAGGAGGAAGGTTATTTTAACTATCCCAAGTGTTGTTGAAGATACAGAAAAATGAGCACCAGCTAGTGGGACTATAATTGATACAACTACTTTGGGCAGCAGTTTTCAATATCTAATAAAGAAGTGCATGTCATATAACCTAGGAATTCACTTTGTGTGTGCCCTACAGCAGCTTCACAGATGCATAAAAAAAGGTTTGTGCAGTAATATACAGTAGTGCTTTGTTTATTAAAAAGGGGAAAAATCAGCCTCAGTGTCAATTGAGAGAGATAGACAAGTAAGCTGTGACATATTTTTCAGTAGACTAGATGAATTATCTGTATTCACACTAAGTGTGGGTAAATCTGAAAGATGAAGTTATTGGGGCCTGACCTAGATCCCTTATCTTTCAAATGAGTGTAGAGAGAAGGTTAAATAAAAAGGAAACAAACTGTATGAATTTTAGGACTCCAGGAGGATCAAAACCCTTTAGTTTCATGACTCCTAGGGCTATGACAAAGCATTCTCTTGATTAGCCTAATTTTATTAGGATTGGGACAAAAGGGGGGAAACTGAGGAAAGCACAGGAAATGAGCAGGACCTGGCTTGGGGGGTCACTTCAAAGACTTCCCTAAATAGTAGGTTGAGCCTACTATTTAGGAGAACCATCTTATCTCCAAGATAACATTTATGGTAGGAGTGAGACTGCAGGAGTGAGATGCCTGCAGCTGCAATCTTTATTTACTTCATTAGTGTTGGAGCCAAGGTGTCTTCAGCTGTGGCCTTATCTTGCTCTTTGAGGTATCTCTGGCCTCACAGGCCACTGCAGGCCTCAGCCAGGACCAGTGAGTCATAGAGGTTCACTTACTATGAATCAGCTCCCATCTCCAAGCAAAGGCCTAGGACAGACTCACAGATAAACATAGAAAGCCAATTAGTAAAATTTAAATCCTGCTCAGAGCTGCTGGGTAGTGGTCTCCAACATGAAGTTGCAGAATATTATATATAAGAATATTAAACACCAAACCTTCTTTAAAATATAAACATTGTCTTATATATTTATACACAAACACATAGTATGGAAACATGGATTGAAGGGAGACAGCAGCTACACAGAATAGTTCCTTCCTTTCAGGAGGAAGAAAGCTGGAAATGGGTACACAGGAAGCTTGAACTGTGTAACATTTTCTTTAAAAACATGTACCCGATGTGACAAAATATTGTTCCTTCCTAAATATGACAGACCGGAAAATGAATTTATGTTAACAAGCAGCAGCAAAGGTGTGGTGCTTCAGCTACAACTCTTGCCTGGGTTCAAAGTCCAGCTCGGCCCCTTCTTTTTGGGTGACTTTGGCAAGTGATTTAGCTTTCTTATCTGTAAAATGAAGATACTGATATGTCTCTTCCATAGGGATGATCATAAATTAAGTTAGTAAACCCATTCAGAGCCCTTGGGTTTATGGTAAACATTATTTAACCAGTATATTATTTTGTATACTTTCCTGTATTTTTAAAATGAGGTTAATTTTAAAATACAGATGATGAAACAGTTTGTGAGATATTGATGAGGTATAATTACTTTGACATTATGATTAAATATGGAAAGTTTGTTGTTTTACTTTTGTTGCAAAGCAAATTGTTGCCATTGTCTTCCAGTGTACTTGTTTATGGACAAAGAATTTGAAAACTGTCCTTAAATTTCTTCATTGGCTTTCTTATTATGATGAGGTGGTGTAAACGAAATGTTTTTAAAAGCTTTTCTGCTAGAATAAATAAAAAAGACAAAACATAAAACTGTCCTCTGTTGCTTTTGCAGCACTTTATTTCCAGGATCAACATTGCCTAAATTCCACAGAGAAAGAGATTGTTTTGTGTATTTTACTAATGGGAAATGCAATACAAAGATACTAGAGGATTTGGTTGGAGTCCCAGTGGGAAGGAAGTTTGTCTGCTTGTTAAAAGGATGAGGTAGCTGCTTTGCACCGTGATCTCTACCTCTGCACCCCATGGTACAGAAACTTGAACTGCTGACTGCTTCTTGTCCCTTTTTGTTTTCAGGTCATCCTTATTACTTATCCAAAATTAAGCCTGCTAAATTATATCCTAAAGAGATAATGTATTTTTCTGAGAATCATTTTTCTAAGGGCCCAGTTTTTCATAGCAGGATTGTCTATCATCAAGGAGATGTATGTCTTAGTCTTTTTTCTGTTTAGCATCTGAACAAGTCACTTGTGCTTCATACCTTATTTTGGGATCAGCTATATGATAAGCACTGTTCTGGGCTGGAAAAATACAAAGATATCTGTCAAATTCTTTGCCCTAGAATGTCAGTGTTTAGAGAAGGAGGCAAGTAAGCCTGCAGCTTCCATTCCAAGTATATAAAATGTAGTGAAAAAAATGTATAAAATGTAGTGCCAATATACGAGGAGCAGTTGACTGAGCCTTAGAGAACACTTGGAAAGTTATTTTAGTAGGCAGAACACTGTGGACAAAGACATTAGGTTATAAACCTATGTAGGACATTAACAAACATTCACAGAGTTGACTTTGCTTCAGAGTAGATTTCGTGGGACCCGGGAGAGTCGCGCTTGGAAAGAGGGGCTGGGACCATCTGTCAAAGTCTTTTTAGGTATGTAATGTCACAAATGTCCTATCTGGGAAGTAGAAGAATATAGTAATTTTCTTGTCTTGGAAAACCATGCTGAAACTATTGGGATAGAAGTTGGAATATAAGAGCTGTTTTAAGGAACCTAACAGTCATCCAGCTGATCGATGGCAATAAGGGCTTACTTGAGGCAACAGTGAAAGCATTGAAGGGGAGGAGACAGGTAGATGTTTAAGAGTTAAAAGTGTGCAGCATGAAGACCTCTGGGAATCTTTGTTACCATCTGCACATGCCCTGTCTGAAGGTCTGGCACTGTTTAGGTAACCTGAAAGTCTTCAGAACTCACATCTACAGTGAACTCATATGAGAAGCCCTCTGTGTGTAGAAGAGTCCTGACAGGTGCCAGTGCCCATTCACCCTCTCATTCAAAAAATACCCATTGGACTCCTACAGAGTGCCACGTTTGGTGTGGATACTGTAGATACAACAGCAAACAAGGTGAAAGTGCAGTTCCTGTTCTGATGTTACCCACACAGTATCAAGAGAAAAGTCATCTGACTGCTGTCATCTCTGAACATTGGCAGTTTGAAAGACAAAACTGTATTGCAAATATTTCCTGAGTTAAACTGAATGTCTTTGTAGACTAGATTGCTTGCATTTAGATAATACGTTTAGTAGGACTGTTTCTAAGATGATATATGACTAAAAGTGGTTAGATGAACAATTAAGTCACTGTGATAAATGAAAGCCAAGTCTTTCTTAGCAGGAAATTGAAAGTACAGAAGCTACAGGCAACTCACTCCATATAATTTATTTTCTACTCAGCTATAATTAAGCTTAGTTACATTAAAACTGTAGTACTGCTTTTTACAGACTAGTGTCCTATCTGTAAAAATAAAAAAATACTATCATTTACTAGTTTTCTGAAAGGCAAAAGCAGAAAAATCAAGCTAATTGGTCTCATGATCTATAGATTCATACATTTGTGAAAAATTGCTTTAATGGCTTTGTTTTAAATGCATATACATCTATTTTTAGTATCATTTGTCCTTTTTTTTTTTTGTTTGTTTTGTTTTTTCCTTTTTATCAGTACCGGGGATCTAACTCACGACTGCCTGCTTGCAAGGCAGGCGCTTATGCCGCTGAGCTAAACCTCCAGCCCCCAGTACCATTTGTCTTAATATTGACAAAATTCAATTTTTTTCGTCCTTTAAAATAAGGGCATTATCATATTATACCAGGGAAGTGAAAACCCCATTATTTAGTTGTTTTATGTTTACCTACATGTGATTGAGACTTCTTTTGTTTGTTCTGTCCTGTTTTTTGAGACTGGGACTTGTTACATAGTTATATTAAACCTGTATGACCCCTGCTCTATATGATTGAGACTTCTAAATATGTAAAAGATACCCAGATATACTAAGTTAGCAAATAGCTATAAATCTCAGAATGTAATCTTTCAGTGAATTAGGATCCGAGTAAGAAGACTACTAGATAGAATGTCAGGAACCACTTTACAACTGAGAAGATATTAATCTTTATAGCCCTACTAACCATTTGTTATAGGGTGAAAAGATGAAATAGTAGCTGACCTCCTAGGTAGATAAGGAAATATCAGGGCACAGAGGCTTTAGCTTTAATGTGTCTTGAAGTTAGATTTCATCCCTGTACCTTTGTTAGAGAAGCAGGTGTTGCCTTCCTCTCCTTACCTCTGTAGCTGCCTGACCACTTTGGGTCTCAGCAGGAATGTGCAGAGTGTGGGTGACTACTTCATTTTTGGTCCAGTGTTAATTCCTTTTTCAATTTAGATCTCATTTATGGGACTAATGGTTTCTGTTTCCAAAAGAAATACTAAAACCAGAAGAAGAGTTTATGGAGTGTGGCCATAAAGTGTAATTATGTTCCAGTGGCTACAAGCAACTTTGAGATTTGTTATAGGTGAGAACAATGACCATATTTATGATAAAATAAATATGATTTAGTGGTTTATATACCTTTGTTGGTTTAGTGACTGCTAAGGAATACAGTCTGTTTTTTTCAATACTGTCTTGAAATATATGGGAGGGCGTAGCCAATTTTTAATTACTTTTTTCAGCTTTTAAAATTTTTATCAAGGTGATATAAGCATATGGTTATCAATAAAGTGATGTTTCTGAAAAGTAATGGTTTTTCATTTTAGCTGTCATTACCCAATAGTCACCTGGTGAGCCTTTCTATTTTTGATTCTTCCAAAGTTCTGAACAAATTGCCTATTCTTATTTCTTTATCTAGTTGAGAAAATATCCATACTTTGTTGTGAAAGATGTTACCAAAAATGAGTTAAATCTTTCTAATATCTTACTGCTAAATGAACAGAATACACAACCAATAGAAGAATTAAAAATAATAAAGGAAATCAATGTACTGCCTTTACCTAAGAATGTAATTATTAGTGCTATTTTTTTAGCTACTGTCTCTTTTCCTTTTATAATCTTTATGAATTTGTTAATATTTTTCACTATTTTTGTGGCCATAAGTTATCTTTTCTGTTTTATCCATGAGTTGTCTCTAAATATTCAGAACCAATAACACTTTGTATATTATTTTGGCAATGTAAGTATTGTTCTTAGCTATTAGAGTTCCAAGATTTCATTTTTTTCTATACCAGTGAGTTTGATAATCTCTGGTGCACTCAGAAGAATTTGTATATGGATTGTTGTGTGCATGACTTAACCTATATAAGAGTTTATAATTCAGTACCTGGTACAGTCTTGAAAAAGCACATCTCTGCATATTAATGCTATATTTCATTGCATCTGAAATATCATTGACTGTAGGATGCACAATTATTTTATGTTTATGAAAACAGAAAAATAAGCTATCAGTTAGACTCTAATCCCCAGGAATTGATTTCAAAGATCTATTAAAATGTGGAGAACTGCATCATAGAATAAGTGAAATATATTGTTATGTTTTAGATCTAAAATATCCCCCAAGTGTCTCGTGTTTGGAGGGTGATTGGCTCATGGGGTCTGTACTCATCAGTGTGTTTGTTCATCCATTGCTGAGTTCAGTCACTGAATGTGCTGTTAAAAGGACAGGCACAAAGGTGGGGTACCCAGCTCCTCCCTTCTATTTCTGCTTCCTATCTTGAGTTTGATAGCTTTCCTCTACCATGGACTGAAATTATGATCCACAGTAAATCACTCTGAGGATCAGGCAACTGGCCAGTGTGGGCCAGAAGTAGCAGTCAGACATACCCTGCATGCCCACCAGCTGCCACTGGGGACTCTAGCTTCCCACATGCAGCCAACATGGGCCAGGCCAAGCAGCCAGACATACCCTGTGTGCCTACCGACCACCATTGAGAGTCTTGTTGTAGCTACCCAAGTCGGGAGAAGCAGCAGCACCACCCCTACATACCCGTGGCCACTGGGGGAAGCCTTGGTGTATCCACATGAGTTTAGAGAAGCCTGCCTTGTGCCCCACTACCTCCCTGGGGACCTGTACTCAGAGAAACTCAGGTGCCTGGATCATTCTCCTATACCACAGATAAACAGCCAATGTAGGAAATGCCTGGGACCCCACAATCAATCTTGTCCAGAGGAACCCAGGAAAATGTCAAGACAAAGGAACAAAATGCAATCTCAGATCTCCAACCCAAACAGAATACATCTGGGAGATAGAGTCATGGAAGAAAATGGAAGTCACACACCTAAAATTTCCGGGAGGATAGCAACTGAAGTAAAGAAATACCTTCTGCAGCTTGAAACCATACTCATAAGTGAACTAAATCAAACTTGCATCTGTGAACTCCGAATAGTTTCCCTAGTGTAGGAAATGAATCAAATATATAAAAGTACGTGATAACCATGATTCCCCATTATATGGCCTTGAAGCCTTACAAAATTGTCACTCATTACTTGGAATGGCTTTATTCTGGGCTGTTTGATATCATGGCCGGTGATGCAATGAACAGCCACTTTGAAGAAAATAAGACATAATAACAGCTAGTGCTGATTTAATAACATCTTGTCTTAAAGCCCTACCAAACTATGGTTCTTCTGTCTCCATTGATTTTATTATGTTGTAACTTGCTGGACTTTATTGTATGTGGTAGTATAAACAAAAATTGTTATAGGCAAAGAGATAATATTGAAACCATTAATCATTTTTTTTTTCTGTTAGCTGGTTCTAAATACTCTACAATGCTTTCAAGTTACCACTTGAATGGTGTTACACAGTCTTGATATATTTGATGCTATAGCATATGAAGTTATATTCAAATATTTTAAAGAAAAAGACACTATGGTAACTACTATTAAGTCGGGTTATTTGGTGGTGAAGCACTAGGTTGCTGAAATTGTTATGCTTTAACCTGTACTGTTATGTTGTTATGCCCCCTTTTATCTCATCCTCTCCCTTATTCATTAAAAAATCATTTAATTTTTTAAAAAAATATATCAACCAATAAAAAATGCTCCTGGTTCTGTAGGGAAAAAGAAACCCTTTACAACTATTGGTTAGAGAGTAGATTAGTACAAACACTGTGGAAATCAGTGTGGAGATTCCTCAAAAATTAGGATTAGAGGTCCCATTCAACCCAGGTATTCCCCTTCTGTGTATCTTCCCAGAAGGATTGAAAAACATCATACCACAGTGACATATGTGAAACCATAAGGTTCAAAATATACAATAGTCACTGTGAAATGGAAAGAAACTGTTCAATAAAAAGAAGAAACTAGGATGGAAAAAAGAAAGGATAGAAGGGAAAAGAAAAAAAAATGCAAGTTAGTTATACCATTAGTGTCACTTAGTTCACTGAATAGGAAAGGTTGTGCTAATATTGATTGAAGTAATTTTTATGCCCATATTTTGTACTTGAGTGACTAAAGATAATGTTGTGTAATTTATCAACAATTGTTACTTTTTCATTATTTTGTTGTGAAAATTTGTTTTACCTAAAAAAAAAAGAAAGAAAGAAAGAAAGAAAGAAAGAAATAACTTCATAAGACTGTAAAAGAAATCAGATCAGAAAGAGTATCTCAAGGGTCCGGGGTTTAACCCAGTGGCATAAGCCTCTCCCTGGCAGGCATGAGGTCATAAGTTTGGTAACAAAAAAGAAAAGTATCTCAGGTACAAGAAGAAATGACAACCATAATGAAAGAATTGCTGAACATATCTAAAGAAGACATAGATTTTTTTAAAAGCATAAGAAAAGGAAAACCTTAAATGAACAATATAGGAAAGAAGTACAATACATGAAAAATATTCAGAGAAATGTCCAGGAAATTTGAAACTCCATTGAAAACTGGCAAAACTGCTTGAACAAAACTGAAGATAGACTTTCAGACCTTGAACACAGGATTGGAGCTAGTGATCATGAAAGGAAAGATCTCTTAAAAATAGCAAGGAGTCAGGAAATAACAGCAAGACAATGCAAAGAAAAATAATACTGATAGGTGTCAGCATTAAAGCAGAAGTCAATACAAATGACATAAAAATACTATTTACAGAAGTAATAGCAGAAAACTTTTCCAAGCATGGGGAAAGGACCTGACATCAGATAAGCAAGGCATATAGACCTCCAACTAGTCATAACCAAAATAAATCTACACCCAGATATATGATAATCAAGATCCCAGAAATTCAGCATAAGAACAGAATATTAAAAGCTGTTAGAGAAAAGAAACAGATCCCTATAAAGGAAAACTCATCAGAATCACAGCAGACTTCTCAACACAAACCATCAAGAAGAGCTTGGAGTGAAACATTTCAAGTCCTGAAAGAAAACAACTTCCAAACCACATCGATGTACCCTGTAAAACTATCTTTCAAAATTAATGAAGATACTTCCATGACAAAGAACAAATGAAGGAATTCATGACCACCAAACCAACCTACAAAGAGTACTAAAGGATATTTTAGAGAAAGATAAAGATGACCATGTTTCCAAGAACAGTAGCAGAGAGGGATCACGGAGTAGGGCAAGCAGTTGAATGGTGGGGAGAAGTGGGGGGGGGGCAAATGGCAGGAAGGTAGCTTGGCAAAGACAAACCAGTACGTGTCGGCTGTAACCATTAATGTAAATGATACCAATTCACCAATAAAAAGAAACAGGCAGAGTGGATTGAGAAACAAGATCCATCAATGTGATGTATACAAGAAACACATTTAACTAAAAACTAAATTCATAGACTGAAAGTCAGAGGAGAGGAAGCAATGTTCCATACAACAGGAAACCAGAAAAAAGCAGGAGTAGTTTAACCATCAATTGCAGAATGGATAAGAAACTCACAGCCTTTTTATACAATGGAAAGCTACCCAGCTATAAAGAGGGATAATCTCGAGGCTTTTCTAGGTAAATAGATACAATTTGAGATCATGCTTATGGACGAAATGGTCCAGATCATAAGGGTGAGCATCGTGTTGTCTCCCTAGTATAAAAAACTGAAGGAGTTGGGGGGATCAAACATGTACAATAAATACTGTGAAAGCAAAAGGGAAGGAAGTGTCTAAAAAGGAAAGATGTTAACCATCGTTGATTTCCTTTTATTTTGTTTTTGAAGTCCTGTAGCATTTTCATTGTTATGTTTAGTTTTATTCTGTCTTGGTTGGTTTGATTTTACTATGTCTAATAATACAGTCAGCTATTTCGAAGATAACAAGATATCTTATGGTAGCTATTGTTGATTTCCTATTATCTTGTTTTGAAGTCCTATCACACTTTCATTATTTTGTTTTGGTTGGGTTTATTCTGTTTTGTTTTGTTTGATTTTATGTCTGATGGTATGTGCAGCCATTTTGAAAATAACAGGCATTATGGTAAAAAAATAAATTTAAAAAATAAATAAAAATAAACCTCTCTTTAAAGTTGTGAGTGTTGTATATTTTGTCTCAAGAAAGGTAAAGTAAGACACGTTCTTATTGTGTGTGTGTTTTCCCTGAAGTTTTGCGTAACATTTCTTGACAAGAGCAGTATGCCCTCATCAGCTTTTCAGCTCCCCAACAGCCCCACTTGGGCCTTCAGTCTTCCTGTTGTGTTTGGAACTGGTTGATTTACACCAAGCCTGAGGTAGCCACCCCACCCTGAGGTTTCCTCCTGGGTTGTGTCCACTGTCCTCCTGGATTTGATGTTTCCCTCATTTTACTGGAGTAAGTCAAATGATTCTCAAGAATGTATCACTAGGAAGTAAACTTTTCATCTGTAATTACTCCAAATTCCTTTTCCACGATTGTGGTTGAAAAAGATTTTCTTGCAAAACATGTTCCTTTTATACAGATTATAGATATAATCTCCTTGAGAATTTTAATTAGAATTTTTTCAAACTTACCCTCTATTGAATTTTTCCTTCACTTTTAATTTTCTTTTCCTCATTGTTCTGTTTAATACTGCCAGTTTTCTTTTGCTGCCTGGTGTGTTTGTTGGTTCATGGTTAAGAATACAGCATAGAACTCTCGGTTGTTCATGTCTTCTATAGTTGTGTAAGTAGGTTTGCTCCCCGCAGGGCTTTTTCTGGAGTGAGCGGCAGATGGGATGTGCCGATCCATAGAGTTACCCCTAGTGAGCGGGTAGAGAGCTGACAGTGAGCAAGAAACTGAGGATATCCCACAGACCTTGAGAGAGAAAACCTTCCTCAGGTACAGACGTTAAGAAGGACTTATAAATGTGGCATAGCAGGCAAATTATGGGAAAAAGCCACCAGTTTTTACTAAAATTTTCCAGTTCGTTGACATACAACTTACAGACCATAAAATTCTCCCTTTTAAAATATACGATGCAGAGGTTTTCTAGTCTGTTCACAAAGTTGTGCACCCATTACCACTGTATGATTCCTGAACATTTCATTGTCCTGTTGCCTCCCTCCAGCTTCAACTCCAACCACTGGCAACCTCCCGTCTATTTTTCGTGTCTATGAATTACCTATTATTAACATTTCATAGAAATGAAACCATTGAATACGGATCAGTGAGGTTTTGCACATAAGAATTGTCTGATACCCACAGCTGCTGCCTTACTCTGGTTCTTGACAACTTGTTTAACTTTCCAGTTCTGTAAATGAAGTTCTCTTATCTCGACCCATGATCAGACAGACTGTCCATCCACCCAAATTACATAACATTCAAGTTTTTTTGGTTTTTACTTCTTTCACTTACCAGTGTTTCAAGATGTCCATGTTACAGTATGTTTCAGTGTGTCATTCCTGTGACTGAAGATACTCTGTTGTATGAATGAATATGCCACATGTTGTATGTCACTTACTAACTGAGGTCCATTTGAGTTGTTTCCACTTTTGGCTATGCTGAAAAATACTGTGTTGGACCAAAAATCTAAAAGCACAGTGGCTCACATCTGTAATCCCAGCTATTCAGTATTCTAAGGCAGGAGATATCCCAAGTTGTAACCAGCCAAGCCAATTTAATGAGACCCTATCTCAGAATAAAAAGAGATGGGATAGAGGGTTTGCCTACCATGCTTGAGACCCTGGATCCAGGCCCCAATACTGCACTTTAAAAAAAAAGAGGCTCTGCTATGAACATGAATGTTCTCTTACAAATTTTTATGTGGACGTATGTTTTCAGTTCTCTTGAGAATGTAGTTAGGTATAAAGTCGCTAGGTTCTACTCTTTGAAGAACTGCCCACGTGTGTTCCCAAGCAGCTGTGCCATTTTCCCACTAGCTGTGTATTTAGGTCTAATTTCCCTCCATCTTTGCTACCGAACACTACAATCTCAATTTTGGTTACAGCCAAATCAAAACTGGGAGTGAAGAGGCATCTCACACTGGTTTCAATTTGTATCTCCCTAATGACTGACAATCTTAAGAATCTACTCATGTGTTTTGGTTACATTTACTATGAGAATAACATTAGGAATATCCATATTTTTTCACTGAAGTCAGCAATCACTAGTAAATCTTAGTATTTTTACTGTCAGCCATAAGTAAACCCGTTACTTGACCTGCTGTCTTTATCTCTCAGAGTGGTTGGTAGAGGCAGAATTTTAATTTTAAGTCATGCGTAGAAGTACGCATGACTATAAATAGAAAAGTAATTAGATACAAATGCAAGATGATAATGAAGTGACAAAATTGTGTCACTAAGTGAGATGGCTCAGTATACTCCAGTATAGTTGCACAACGATCTGTTGTGGTGCCAGAAGAAAATATTTGATTTCCTAGTTTTTATTTGAACTAAATAGCTAAATGTTACTTTTAATATATTAATTAGCAGTAGGATAAATAAGACATATTTGAACCTTATCAAAGCATCTTTATATATAGTGGTATACAGTCCAAAAGGTTAAGAGACCTTTAATAATAGATGAAATGGACTGTAAAAAAAAACAGTATATGAAGTAGCTGATTTTATTTCAGACTTTCACAATATAGTAGTTTTCACTTTTCACTCAGCAAGGAAAAATTTTAAATCTTTATAATTTATAATTCTAGTGTGTACTATTTCTGTGAATTTGACTTAAAGGTTTGACTAAATTAAATGTATCTCCTGACTTAAAGGTTTGACTAAATTAAATGTATCTTCTTTAAAAATAATGCCTAACGTGGGAGGCTGAGGCAGGAGGATTGCTGTGAGTTCAAAGCCAGCCTGTGGTACAAAGTGAGCTCAAGGCCAGCGTGAACTACATAGTGAGACTCTTGTCTTAAAAAAAAAAAAAGGCTTAAGTTATATTTTTACACAATGATTTTAGTCTGTAGAGCAAACAGATTTATGTTATAGGTTGCTAGCTTTTTAACACTTTGTATATTGTTATAATTAATACCACTAAATTATTCTGCATTATGGAAAGTAGCTGTCTCATTGTTCAGAGAAAACCTTTATTTTCCTATATTTACGGGTAATGGGATGTGAATCTACATATAGAAATATTTAAATTCTATCTTGTAATAAATTTTTCTAAAATATGTGTTGTTACCATCCACCGACCCACTTGAAGAAATTAGCATCTTCCTTCTATCCATTAGTTTATTGCTTCTTGTGTGGAATTTAATGAATATTAATAGTCCAACCCAAAAAAGAAGGAGGTAATTTATGGGAGTTTTTCACATTTCCATTTTTACATGTTATCAGTTTTCCTTTTGCTCTTTGTGCCATGCATCTTTTCTTTCAGGCTGATTAATAACTCCTTTTTGTTTTTGACTTTATTATGCATTTTCAGTATAAGATATCTTCATATTTCCTTACCAAGATATTCAGCCATGTAAACTGGGTGCAAATTTAAAGGAAGAAATAGTTTCTGATATGAGTGTTGCATTTCATCTAATGACTTCATCAGATTCTATCCCATATGTTGTGTTTCTGTCATTGATGCCAGAGAATTTCAGCAAACTCATGAAAAGTACTTTTCAACTATTCAGTTCTGCCACTGCCATAGTGGTGAATTGTTATCAAAGGTGATTCTCATTTAACTTTCAAATTCCTTTTCACCTCCAAGTCATATGCTGATAGCTGTAATAATAGCCAACACTTCCAGAGAGCTTATTATCTTGCTCATTACTGTGCTAACTCAGTTCTCACACTCTGTGGTGTTAGGACTGTTATTAACTCCATTCTATAGATGAAGAGAGACTAAGTCACAGAGATGCAAGTTACTTGAGGTCACATGATAAGAGGGTGAGAGAGCTAGGATTCTGGCCTCAGGCAGGCTGGTTTCTAAGTTTATGCTCTAACCTAACAGGGCTCGCGTGGGTAGTGGTGTTTTCTTGTGCCTCGCAGTATCCTTCTTAGCCGTAGATGCTGATTTAGTCCCTGAACCAGCTTCTCCTAAGTTGACTTTATTCCCCAAAACTTCTATTCTTCTTTCTTCTCTAGGTCCAGTTTCCAACTAATAGTGTCTCCGTAGGAGGGGATGAAAGTCAGTGTTACACAGTTGAGGCAGATATATCCAGAGGGTGTAAATCAGCACCTCCCACGTTGAGGTGTCTGAGTATATTTTGTTGAACGTTGAAGCAGATATACAAGTGGTAAAATTTCTAGGAAGGAAAGCAAAGGAGACAATTTGCTTTCTTCCTTTTCCCCTCTTTGGTTTGGTCCCCGCCCCCCAGGTAGGTTTGAGCTGCAAATGCAGGGTAAGAGTTGGAAAATGGAACTTAGGAGTGTGTTCCTGATGACAAGGTCAGCTTGCTTAAACTCTGTGTGAGGAGACACCCCTGAGATACTGAACGCAGAACACATTTTAAAACTGGAATGGAGGCTGGAGATTTAGCTCAGCGGCATAAGCACCTGCCTTGCAAACAGGCCATCGTGAGTTGATCCCTGGTACCGATAAAAAGTTTAAAAGTTTAAAAAAAAAAAAAAAAAAAACTGCAATGGAGCCCTGCATGGTAGCGGATATAATCCTAGCATTGAGGAAGCTGAGGCAGGAGGATTGCCACAAGTTTAAGGCCATCCTTGTCTACCTAAGCAAGTTCAAAGTGAGATTCTGTCCCCAAAAAACAAAGCAAAACAAAAGAAAACTGGAATGAAGGCTTTCGTGGCTAGAATGAAGGAAACAAAGTCCTCTTGGCTTCTGAAGGATTGACAAGAGCCTTATGGGAAATATTTTTTTTTTTTACTTTCTTTCTTTTTTTTTTTTTTTTTTTTTTTTTTTTTTTTGTCTTTTTCCTTTTTATCGGTACCAGGGATTGAACTCACGACTGCCTGCTTGCAAGGCAGACGCTTATGCCACTGAGCTAAATCCCCAGCCCCAACCTTGTGGGAAATATTGACCAGTGAGTTTCACTCATGTGCAGTGGGACTTATTGAAAGGTGGCTGAGCAAGGACATGTGTGGACAGATGGCAGGTGTGGAAGGCTGACTGGGCTGCAGTGTGGTGAATGCAGGGTGGTGGGCACGGGACTGCTCTGGAGCTGAGAAAGGAGCTTTACCAGAAGGCCATAAATCCAATGCCAAATCCTTATTCAGGCCCCAGATCTATAATTTTAGATGGATCAAAAGGAGTACATGAGAAATACTGATCCAGGCATTGCTGTAGCGGTCCTCTGATATTTATTGCAAAGCAGTATTTCTGAGAAAAGTAAGAGACACCAAAGACAAATGAAGGGTATAGTTAAGACAGAATGGACTAAACTCTTAGCAATTAAAGGGTACGTTTTTAATTGCAGTTTTAAATTAGGGACCAGGAGTGTAGTTCCTGTGCAGAATGCTTGCTCAGTATGAAAAAGGCCCTGGCTCTGTCCCCTTGAGTCACTGAGTCACACTGCTGGCTTCACTTGCTTTATACCCCTTGTATTTTCTGGGGAAAATTATGTTAACTATGCATTATTTTATGCCAAAACTAATGAAGTTCTTTTTACTGGGGAAAAATACATAAAATTCTATTTTCCTATTATGAATAGTTAGCCTTTAAACTGTTTTTTAACCTCAGATATTAAACGTATATGAATTTAAGTCCAGTCATGACTGAATTCCTGAACATTGCAGGGGTCATTTTTATATTTGGAAATGGTCTAATCTTTAGTTTAAAAAAATCTGAAGAATCATATGTTGCAAACAATGAAAGAACGTGTATAAGTTGACATAATAATGGCTGCTCAAAATACTCCGTGCTGTATACTGATGAAATCGTGAAAGCATGAACCGAAAAGGACACACATATACATAAAGCTCTGGCTTCATTACTAAACTGAAGAAAATGTAAAGGTCACAGCTATAATGAGTCCATGTGTCTTCTACCACTGCCTTAAGTCAAAAAGGGTGAGAGTTAAAAAATGTGACTCTTTTAGGAAATTGTATATGATGTCTTGTGTATATCAAAGTCTGATGGCAACACCTCACTGTATATTTTATATATTATATTAGCAGCAGATATTTCAGACATACCAGAAGCAGGGACTCTTGATTCAGTGTCTCTGGCAGTATAATAAAAAAGAGGGAGCGAGATTTCTAGTCTCTAATAAGCAATATATCATTGAGAACTGTCAGGTTTTGTAGAAAACCCACAAGATGATTTATTGCATTAATTACCATCATGTGGGTTCCTTGCTGCTAAGCCTACAAATGCAGCCACATTCTAAAGCTGATTTAAGAATATATTTGGCCAAGATGAAAGTGCTCCTTACTGTGATTAATATATAGTACAGTATTTATTTTCTTTTTCCATTCTTTTGCCTTTGCTCTGGTGCAGAATGCTTAATTTCTGTAACTTAGAATTAAGTTTGAGATTTAAAGTGCTGCATTTAGTTGTTTTTTTTTTTTTTTCATACACATTGAATGCCTTTTTGTGTCTTCTCGTTTTCTAAATTAAAGTCATAGAAGCAGCATTTTCTGGAGAAAATTTCATAATTATGCCAGTTTAATACTGTGCTGAATTGATAGTCACAGTGCCTCTTCTTATAATGACCCAGCAATCATAACAGATACACAGGATTCTCAGTCCTATAGAACAGAAGGCTCTTAGCGAGCTGTTTTCCATACAGATTGTAACTCTGGTTTGTTTACTTTCTTCTTTCCAGGACAGAATATTCATTTAGGCATAAATGTCTACCATTGTCTTTAAAGAATCTAGTTTAGAAGAATTAGCAAATATTTTTTGCAAATTAAAACATCAGTAGAATGTTGTTCTCATTGTTTTGTTCTATTCCATTTTATTGTTTTATTCTTTACAATTAAAAAATAATAAAACGTCAGGTGAGATAGGAAGACTTAGATTTAGTGCATTAGAACACATTTTCTAAAGATTGGACCTGATGGTTTGTGTACTCAACACTGAGCTAAGTAAGCAGTTTACTTTCCTGTCTTTATCCTCTTTAAACATCTCTTAAGAAAGAGGTACAATTACCCCATTTTATAATTGAAGAAAGCGGAGGGTCTTAAAAATACACATATATTCACAGGGCTGGTTAAAGCAGTATTGCTGGGATTTGATCCCAAAATTCCTTTCTTTTTTTTTAAGCCCAGATTTCTTACTGGCAAAGCTGGACTCATTAATTATCAGCCATATTACCTTTGTCGAGTAAAAGGAGTCAAGTAAGCTAAGATTTTTGAATTACTTTATCACTGAACAGAAATTACCTAGGCAAATACTATTTAGCAACTGTTTTGCCTGAGAAATAAGATTTTTCAGGCCAGAAAACCTTCAATTCCAGCAACATTGCAGGTACTGTAGCTGAGACTGGATTTGATTGAGACTTTTTTGGAAGGAAAGAGAGTCACTGTCATTGTTGTTGGGGCCTTTTAGGAAAGGAGAAAGTGAGGCATTGTTTCTCAAAGTATGGCCTTGTGGGCCACCCCTGTGTTAGCATCATCTGGGGACTTGTTAAAAATGCAGGCTTTTCTGCTCCTTGCTGGCTGCAAGTTAGCCTCTGTGGTGAGATCAGCTGGGTCAGTGCCTGGTCTCCTGTGGCACATGGGTTTTTCACTCATCCTTCTAACATTACAGCTCCTTGACCTGGTTTCCTTCCTGTGCAAAAACAGTAGCTGATGGGGGAGAGAAAGGGAAGCAGGCGTTGCTCCTTTACTTTTGCGTTGGTTTAATAAATACCAATATATTTTATGCTCTATTTCTGTTTTCTAATTTTTTTTTGTCTTTTTTTTTGTTTTGTTTTTATCGGTACCAGGGATCGAACTCATGACTGCCTGCTTGCAAGGCAGGCGCTTATGCCTCTGAGCTAAATCCCCAGCCCCTGTTTTCTAAATTTTTATTGAGAAAATTCTCTAGAGACTCTGAAGTCACATAGCATGTATTCAGGAGAAATGAGCAGATGACTGTTTATGTAAATGATTTCTGCTTCAGTGAAAAACACTATCAAAAATCACACTGGATTCACTGGTACTATTGTTCTAAACTTTAGTGTTCCTGAACATGTACATGAGAAATTGTTTTACTCCTACTATTGGAAAAGATTAACCAAGCATGAAAATAATTTGCTGGTCAAATAGCCGTCAGAACATACAAATCTTGTTTCGATTATGATGTTAACAACCCTAGAAAGCAGCCTGGTTTTAAAGCTTTAAGAGAAAGCATAAAAGTGCAAGTAGATGCGGTCTTCAGAAGAGTTTGGACATGGTGGACCATGCCTATAATCTCAACTTCTAGGGAGGCGGAGATAGGAGAATCACAGATTCACAACCAACCTGAGCAACCTATAAAAGGGGGCCATGGATACACAGCAAAATGGTGGGCAGCAATGCACTTGAAGTGCATTCATGGTAAGTATAAGGCTGTCACAATTTGTTTTCCACTTTTAAAATCAATATAGCTCACTTTTTTTCTTAAAAAGTTCATAGTTTAAGAGCTATTTTGCTATTTTCAATAATAAAACGTAAGTGTTGGCAAATGTGATTTTTTGTAACCCCTGACAAATAAAATTGAACTCTACCTAATTTCCTAAAAGTAGCAAACAGGAATCTTATTTTTTAACATACCAAGATCATTTTTCTCCACATACTTATAAGAAAATTGATTTCACTTAAATGACTACATCTGTGGAAGGTGGAATGATAGGATAAATGTATTTTGAGGGCAATTAATGGCATTGTGCCTTTTGCAATTTTTAAAAAATTTAAACATTCACCATATTTTGATCACACAACACATTTGTAATTACCTTCCCTGTGCCGTCCACTAGTTTAGTTTATTCCCCACTCTTGACGTTTAACCTTGCACCGAAACTAGGATTGGTGTTTTAGTCCTCATGAGCATAAGCCAGACTCCTTCCCATCTGCTTACCTTCCTTCCTACTCAAGCAGTTTTGTCCAGTGGTGCTATATCCATGTGTTTGCCTAACCAATTGGTACCTAGCCTTTAAAGTGGGCCCAAATCTAAGTCCCTGTGTGGATTAGAGCTCCTGTGTAGCTGTCAATGTATTTGACTTCTCACTCTCTCACCTTCTCATCTTTCTGGACTCTTGTAAGACCAAAAGCACTACCACAAACTCAGTGCCTGATTGTATAGTGGTGTGTATGGTCTTTTTAATTAGTTTTACGTGTGTTAGTTTTCTAACTATGGTCAGTCATCGTAACTGTCAGGGACTTGCCTTTGACCTCACCACACCGATCTTCTTGAAATGCTCAAGACATACTTGGTACTCATCAATCAATATGGATTAAATACTCATTCCAGACTTAGCTTCATAAATATAAATCTGCTCACCAGATTTTTTTACTTTTAAAATTTAAAAGACATTCTTATTTAATAACCTTAATGACTTATCATTCACTGATTTATAAAGAGAATTTCTTTGCTCTATAAAACAAAAGGAGAGACAAAATACTCTTAAATGAAAATAAGAGAAGTCAAACATCAGGTATTGCTTCTTATTGCTTTATGTGTATCACTTTAATAAAATCACACACAGATGTGTTAGCTAAGTTTTTATTTTAAATAGGTACTACAGCAATAGAAACAAGTGGATTTGAATTTAAATCTAACATAAATCTCCTCAAATTATATTAGAATGTAAGATACTGTACTAATTATGTGTTTTTCCATGCCATTTCCTAACAGCGGAGTGAATAATTGGATTAATGGGGCATAGAGCCTGTGTTAATAAGTATACAAAATCTACTGCATAAAAAGTTGACTCAGGCTGTAGAGAAGTACTCCTGAGCTGTTGCGGAAGCCCATTCTAGGGCCCTGGCCAGGGCACACACACAGCACTTGGAAGTCAGTAACCAAAACCCTATTAGTCCACTGACAACACTTACTGAAAGCACATTTCACTGTACTGGAGTTTTTGTGATGCTTTCTTTTGAGAAGCTTACAGTAAGTTTAAGTGGTGGGTGGGATGATTCCGGTGAGTGATACCTGCAAGAAATAAATGTGAGTTCATTCAGAGAAACAAAGCCAGCCATGCCTTTTGCAAAGAGAATTTATTGTCTTACAGCCAAAGCCACAGTAATGATGTAAGAAACACAAGGATCTTCGAAATAGCTGCCAGCAGGGTTGTGGCATATAGATAGAAGAGTGAGGTAATACAAGCAAGAGGTTTGGAAAGAAAGACTTTTTAAAATTAGTGCATGTTTATAGTACAAAATGATTACATTCCTTATGAGAAGTTAATTCATGTACATAACAATCTTTTCTTTTGGGCAATTTGATTAGATTCTGTGTCAAAACAACTAAAAGGGACAGAAGTATAGCTCAGTAATAGTGTGCCTTGTGTAGCATGGAAAGGAGGAGAGAGAATATTGGTTCTTGGTGTCTGTTAAGGCTGAACTTAGCATTCTTTGTGATTCTGCAATCCACTTCTAAATACAGACACAGCAGAAATATGTGCACATGCTCACCAAAAGATACCTACTAAAATGTTTGCATCAGTTTTATTAGAAATAGCCTCAAACTGAAAATTTAATAGGACACAGAGCCCATGGACTAGAAAAGCAAGTTATGATAAATTTATATATAGCATGATAGAATGATACATAGCAAAAGAGCTTACAGGATATACATCAGTGTGGCTGAAGGTCACAAACATAACATTGGTCTGAAGAGCCAGATACAAGAAGAGTTTATACCCTAAGATTTCATCTGTAAAAGGTTACAGTAATAGACCAAACAGAGCGTGACGCCTCAAGTCAGGAGAGCAGTCTTTGTGGAGGGAATGGTAGAAGGAGGGGGAGGCTTCTGGGGTATTGGTGACATTCTTCATGATCTGGGTCCTGGTCTCACAGGCGTATACGGTTTATGAAAATCACATGCACTTGATGATTAGTCTGCTGCACTGGTGGTGAACCTATGGCATGTGTGCTGCAGTGGGCACACACAGCCCTCTCTGTCATGCAAGCCAAGTGCATGAGTTGTTTTTTCTAAGCTAAAACCTCAGTATTTGGGTCTAATTGTGATGTTGGCCCTTTGTGGTAAATAAATGGGTTTTGGGTTGTAGTTGGGGCACTCATCTCTAAAAGTTTCTTTATTACTGGTCTACTGTATTGCATCAGTAGCACCTCTAATAAAAAAATTTTAAAATGAAATGGGTCAGAAAATTTCTAACAGTGTAGCTATATACAAAGTAATTGTAGTGGGTCTACATTTTATTAGCAGTTTTCTCTAGTCTTACTTGATTTTGTTATTCTGTACAAATTTATTACTTTTACTTATTTCTACAACCATTTCCTTCTCTTTATTCATATACAACAAACGAGGGTATCTTTGCCTTTGCAGTCTTCTGCCGAGTTACATCCAAGCTGTATGGGAAGACTGCGACAGTGTAGCACTTTTCTTGAGTTCTATTTTTGCGGGGATTCCCTGCCTGTTTCTTAGTAAGATCAAGGCCTACAGGAAAGGAGGAAAAGATTCGACAACAAGACTGGACTGAGGTAGGGGCTGGGGATTTAGCTCAGTGGCATAAGCGCCGGCCTTGCAAGCAGGCAGTTGTGAGTTCGATCCCTGGTACCGATAAAAATGAAAAAAAAAAAAAAAGACTGGACTGAGGATGAGTTGAAGAGATTGATGTGTCTGTTGACTGAGCAGGGCAGGTTGCCTTGATGCTGAGAATGTGGAAGAGAGGAGAGCTGGCCCCTCCACAGGGACCCCATAGAAGGCAGCCCTTCTGTGGTCATCTTCATTAGCTCCACTTTGCAGACTAACAGGCCTTCCTTAAGTCTAACAGACTGGGTGCTTTTTTCTCACATACCCTTTTAGTATATGCACTGCCGAGTGCTCAATTCTGCAGCACATACACTAAAATTGGAGATTAGCATGGCATCTACGCAAGGGTGACACGCAAATTCGTGAAGTGTTTCACGTACCATTTGAAAGAACTTTGGAAAAACCATGTATCCCTCATTTACTTTTTAATTGACAGCTGAAGATTTTCAGTGTAAGCTTCAGGTTATTTTTGTAAAAAGGAAGTAGAAAATATTAAATAATTTGTAAAATGAAAGTGAAGATTGACTAAATAGAACTGGTAGCTCCTGATTTGATAATAAAGACCTCGCGAATAAAAGCACACTGGATATCCACACGAAATGAATAAAATTTTAAGCCTGTTTCATGTGGAACATTTTGTAGTTCTGTAGAATATTCCAATTCCAATTAAAAGAATCAACCTCCCTATTATTTGTAGCTTCTTCAGATGCCCTAAAGCCCTCACTTGAGGCTCCAAAACCTGTTTCTAATGGCACATATTACCTATATTAGAATCTGTATATGACAGAAAACAAGAAATGCTAGGTATTTGATCACTGATTTATAAATTCTGTTTGACTTCTTGAAGACTTTTATACTTCAGAAAATGTGCCATAGTATATGGAGTAGCAATATGTAAAAATCAGTCTTTATCTCAGATACAAATTTTAGAAAAGATCCTATGTGAAAGTTAAGAAACTGAATTTGTTTTTGCTTTGAAGTTGTCTGTGGACGTTTATTTCTTAGAAAATCTTTACTTGAAGTTGCTGTGATAGATTTTTGAATAAGTAGCCAAAATAAACAGATGTGCTGGCCTCTTTAGTTCTATGTGTAAATAATCAAGGAAACCAGCTGGTAAAAGGTTGTATTCAACTGTGGATAGAAAGATAAGCATCTATATTATTTATATAAATAATGTCAACTAGAAAAGATAGTATAACTGAGAGTTAAGATTTTTGAAGCATAAATGTGACTTTTCAAAAATGAGTTTTAGAAATGTATCTTTCAAAAATGTGCCTATATAAATATCCAGTGAATTTTAGTTCATTTCACTTTATAAGGTTATGTGGATTTTGGCAATTAAACCTTAGAATTGTCATTTTAAAATGACCTGGTGATTAATCATGTGTATGTATAGTACTACAAAAAGAAATATTTTGGAAACAAAATTCAGTTTATTAGAAGCTTAATTTTTATTATTGAGTGTGGTAATTAATTACGGCTACTGAATAAAATTACAAATTTAATGTTTTTCTGTGTGATTGGGATAAATTTATACTTCAGAACCAAAAATTTAATGTTCTAGATTAATCTCTGTATTTGCCTCAACAATTAATAGGGTAGTCTGATTTCTGTTGTATAATTCCATCTTTAAGTTTCACCCAGCGTGTGCCTAACAGAGTAATGTTCATTTTTTGGACGGTGTTTTTATAGTATAAGATCTCATATTTAAATTTTTACTAAAATGAAACCATTTAAGTGACACAGTTGTACTTAACCATTACCCAAAAAGTACCTAAAATAGAGTAGGGTTTTCTGTAGGATATAAGGCACTAGAGCTTTGTTTCTCAAAATGTTATCTCTCAAATCTTATCCCACTATAGGGGTGCTAGTTAAAATGCAGATTCCTAGGCCTGTCCTCTGATGATTTGCATTTGACCCAGTATGCTGCACAATATCCAAGCATAGTAAAGTGTGAGCACAACTAGTCTTGAACCGTATCACTTCATCATGGAAGATCTGTAACGGACAGAAGCATCTCAGATCCTTAAAGCAGAGTGTAAATAATAAATTGATAAAACAGTGTTCTAGAAAGTCATACCTCCTTCCTTACATCTGGATTATAACTGCCTAATTCACATTTCATTGTCTTCTTGTCATGGCTATGAAATTTTATACTTGTTTTCCTCCAAAATACAAAATATTTTTATCACATAGTACAAACTGCCCTGCAGTGATGTACAGAATACTTATAAAATGAGTTTACCTGAATTGCTGTAGAAGGGGAAGTATGAAATTAACTGCCATGGAAGATCTGTTTAGGGGGCTGGGGATTTAGCTCAGTGGCATAAGCGCCTGCCTTGCAAGCAGGCAGTCATGAGCTCGATCCCCAGTACCGATAAAAAGACAAAAAAAAAAAAAAAAAAGAAGATCTGTTTAGGGGACCAGGGATTTTTAGCTCAGTGGTGTAAGTGCCTGCCTGGCAAGCCTGGGGTCCTGAGTTCAATCCCCAGTAATCCCCCCCCCCAAAAAAAAGATGTTTAGTCATTTTTTCAATATAGATTTCTAGTGATGTGTCAACAAGTATAAATTCTGTATTTTAGTTTAATTGAATAAAACACAACCAGTCCAACCTCTGGTTCACAAGTAAAGTGATTCAGAACGAATCCGTTGGCTCTTGGGCCCTCTCACTGCGTAGGATAAATAGCATACATCTCTCCCGTGTTTTTGCTAAAACGAAGGCTGTCTGTAATCGCACTCAGCACAGACCTTCACACACTGAACTATGTGCCGTTGTCACAGGACACTCACTTTGTCATGGGCCAGACCCTTATCTAGTACATGTATTAAACTGAAGTCTGTAAATAGCATTTATCAATGATCTCTGTAAAAGTGATTCCTTCTTTCCCTTTTCATTATAAACAGAAACTTTATTTCAGAGTAGAAAGTGCATTGTCTGAACTCATCAACACCCTCTCTATCCCTCCCCTCCCCCAATTTGTTGCAGACCAGGATGAAAGAGCAGCTGAGCTCAGCAGGGAGCAGAACGAGAAAACCATCCGGAGCACACAGACTGCGCTCCGCAATTTCCGCGAGTTCCTCATCTCCAAGTACCCTTCTGAAACAAGAGAAATTTATGTCATCCCTTGCAAGGAGTTGGATGCCTACCTTGCCTCTTTCTTTGTTGATGCCAGGCAGAAGGATGGGTCTGAGTATGAACCCAACAGCTTGGCGAATTACCAGTGTGGGCTTGAGCGGTATCTGAAAGAGCACAGGTACGGCTACAGTATCACCAGGGACAAGGAATTCAAGTGTTCACAGGAGGCCCTGAAACAAAAGCAAATTGAACTTCGATGCAAAGGGAAAGGAAATAAGCCACACAAGTCCATGAAACTCACCTTTGCTGATGAGCTCATCCTGCGGAAAAGAGGACTGCTAAGCCGATATAATCCTGAAGGGCTGCTCAACCTCGTCTGGCTCAACAACACGAAAGCCTTCGGGCACTGCACAGGCTTCCATGGATCTACCTTGAAATGGGGTGATATCCGACTTCGGATAACAGAAACAGGGCTGGAGTACTTGGAGTGGATGGGCCAAGACACTGGTGATCTAAATGCCAAAACCAAGAGAGGGGGTACGGACTCTCGGGTGTATGCCACCCAGCACGCCCCACAGACCTGTCCTGTGCAGGACTATAAGGAGTATGCCCAGCGGCGGCCCCCTGCCATGCGCTATGAGGATGCCCCTTTCTACTTGTCCATCAAGCCAGTCGTAAACTTGGCAGCTCTGCATTGGTACAACTGCCAGGCTCTTGGCAAGAACAAGCTGGCCAAGATGGTGAAGACCATGTGTGAGAAGGGTAACATCCCTGGCAGGAAAACCAACTTCAGTGTGTATCAGAGCTGCAGCACCTTGTCGGAGGCCCAGAGCAACCAGCTGGTGCTTATCTGTAACAACCTGAGCCAGCAGGCTGCCCAGTCGGTGGCTGGGCATTCCAACAACAGCAATTTCATTGTCTCCGCTTCCTATGACTCTTCCTCAGACACTGCGTGACCAGGTGGCTTGAGCAAGGCCCTAGTTCGCTTACTGTGTCCCGAGAAACTGTGATTATACACTGCTTCTCGTCCTCTCTCTACCCTCAGTGTTAACTTTATAAAAATATATATTTTTTTCTTTTTACAAATAAGCCAATGGAGATAGTTTAGTATTACTAACATAATATTTATAGGGTTAAGACAAATAAATGTCCTTGTGGGTTATTACATGTAATTACTGTTACAGACTTTATAAAATCCAAATGGTTCTCAGGCAACAGAGTAGAGAAAGAATTCCGTTTTTAAAGTATCAAAGAGGAAACTGAGTCATTGTAGACCCTGTGTCCTCAACTCCTGCTTTTCCTTCCTAATCTGCTTCTCCCTTTTTGTCTCCTTCAGGGGGCTTTCTTTTTAGTTTTTAAAATTTTGCGTTAATCAAGAGGAGATGATCGTAATTTTACTGCTCACACAGAAATATTATTCAGCCAGATCAGAATAGGAAAGTGTGGTATAACCTTTGAGTATTTACATTCTTTTTTGCTTGATTAGTTCTTATGCCTCATGTTTTACATTGTACAAAGATGTAGATGTCTAGCAAACATTTTCTTTTTTGAGGGGAAAAGTAGAAGGAACAATAAAGAGAACTTTGCCATTTTGGGGGAAGATTTGTAATTTTTGCTTTAAAGAACATTGCAGAATCTAACATTGTGGCAAAAAGACTGTTACCTAGTTTAGTTTTACTGTGTGCTTGAACTCCTGTAGAGTATATTATAGCTCCCCGGAAATCAGTGTAAATGTCTTTATCAGAGTCACAAAAAGTTCTAAAACTACCAAAACTTTTAATATGTTCCTTGCTTTAGGTTGTTTATCAAGCATAAAGAGAAGGTAGACAACAAAAAAGTGTTAGTGAAAACCCAAAAGCACTAGTTCACACAACAAAAACACGTCCCCTTTAAAGCTCATATCTTATGAATTATTTATTATTTATTTATTTATTTATAAGTCTTAAACTTCGGGCTCTTTTCCCTAGGGAGATTACTTGAGATCTCTGCAGTTGAGATCAAAGGGGTATTGACACTAATTTTAAGTACTATATATTGGTAACACGTTTAGCTAAATTCAAAGCAATCTTGAAAATATGCAAATATCTTCTACAGGAAATAAAAAGACACTTATCTGAAGTATTCTACAGTTGTAATAATTTTAAAATTGGTTAAACATTTGTAGGAGTTTTCCAAGCTTTTTGTTTTCAAGTCTTGAAGGCTGTGATGAATTACTATACTAGTTAAGATACTTCAAAAATAAAATAAATTTAGAGATTAGAACCATAGCAAAGTGAGCTAGGTGTTCTTTTCTCTGTGATCATTAACATACATAACTCAAAATCTTAATTGGTTTTTCTGGATCTGGGCATTTTATTGGGAGGTATTTATTCTTTAAAGCAAACTCATAATTCCAAACTCATAATTCTTGTTATCTAGGTATGTATGTGGTATTTTATGTGTTAATTTATTGTAGGACCATGAAAAATTGAATTCTCAACTGCTTTGACGTGTAGTTGAGCTGTCCCATGTCAGGGCATTTCTGTTATCACTAAGTCCTAAGTACATGAGACATTCCTCTTTGTGACCTTGTATTTGGCACAGGAGTGGGAAGTCTGCCGTTGACTTTAGGTGGGATAAACTTCATTTCTGTGACTTTTCTTCCATAAAGAAGCATCCAGTTGTGCATCCAAAAATAAGAAAGGATAAGCATAAATTTCTATGTATATTATTTTAATCCTTTCAATGACTTTGAAAAGAAATTATTTCCATTTTATGGAAAGATCATGATAAATCCGATTAGATCATAGCCAAGAAAATAGTAGTCTGGGGGCTGGGGATTTAACCCAGCGGCATAAGCGCCTGCCTCTCAAGCAGGCAGTTGTGAGTTCGATCTCTGGTACCGATAAAAACGAAAAAGGCCAAAAAAAAAAAAAAAAAAAAGAAAATAGTAGTCTGTCATGTTCAGAACTTTTTTCTTCCCTCTTTCAGTATTACCCTATAATTAGTTCCCAATGATTTTAGGCTGGAAATGGGGGCAGTGTCTTTCTGTCTTTGAAGACTGATTAAAAGTAATGCTGAGTGATCTTTCATGGCAACACACTGTGTTCTCTACCCCCCCCCCATTCCCCCAGTTTATTCATTTGAAACTAGAGCCTCTTCTTCCAAGTTCTCTTTGTGAAACCATGCTTTTTAGTACTGGTCCATCTGCGCACGAGGGAGTGTCCTTTAATAGGACTGTTTCTTGCATGTTATGTGAGATATCTCTCATTTTTAAAAGTTTTTATAAAATAAAATGTGATTGTAAATTTTATTTTTAAATAGCATTGTTTCTAAATTCTTAATATGTTGACAGCAAAGTAAATTTGTCTTGAGGGCAAAAGCAGACCTAGAAAATTTTGAATTCCTATTTGTTTACTGGAGTACCAAAATGAAAAATCTGTCCTGCCTAATCATACTATGTTTTCATTTATACTAACTTGAGAATGTGAACTGTTGTTATTTATTTATATTTTGCTGTGATCATTCAAACCTAATAGAAACACTGTGACATTTAGATTCAGAAAAAGTTTTTCTGAAGAATAGTTTGTTTGTTGGTAGAAAATAGCCAACTTATAATACAGTATCTCTTTGAATATTGAATTATAAAAAACCTACAACTAATACTAAGTGATATAAAGATATACCACTGCCAGAGGCTGTACTTATTATTTGAAATTTTAACTTACAAAAAAAAGGTAATAACTTCCCACCATGGCAGGGGTCGCTGCCAGAATCGGATACAGCTTTAAAGTTCCGCAGTCTCTGGGTGTTCACGACACCTCAGAGCTGCCTTTTCAGCCACACATAAACAACCAAGCCACCTGTACAGAGTTCACATATTGCAGTCAATGTAATGCCACATAAGAAATTCTCCAGTTCCTCATAGAACTCTGGAAGTTTTGCATTTTCTACTACAAACACACTGAGCCCATTTGCCAGCATTTGGATGACAATTACATAATTCAGTCTTTCTTCCATATTCATACAAGTGACTGACTCTTACAAACCATAAATGTTAATAATTTTTTTTTTAAAAAATAAGGCATTGGAAAAAGAAATATTCAGGGTATTTGTCCAAGACAATTTATTCTTAAAATTCTGCTAAAATCATTCTATTCTGAATATGGGGCTAGTGTTCTACTGCTGCACTATATCTCCAGTCCTTGAAATATTTATTTATAATTATTTCCCCTATGTTATAATTTTTTCCAGTGTTAAATCATTGCCTGATATTCAGAAAGAATAGTCCAAAATTTTTCTGGCATAGATCAGTCTCTGGTTTTTTGGATCTTTATTGGCTGAAACTTTTATGGTATTAACTTGTCAAAGCTGTGTGGGTTTGCTTCCAGATGCCATGAAATAAGTGACTTCATTGAGATGAAAATTGATAGTCACTTAAGCACATAATTATTAGGCAGCTACTATGTAGATACTCAGAAGAGTACAAAGATGTATAAAACAGTTCCTACTCTCAAATTCATAAAAGATGTTTTTGAGAGCCCAGCAAAATCTCTATGCCAGTACTATTTCACAAACTCCCAAACTTTGTACTCCCCATATTTGCCCATGATTTGTTCAGTGAATGGGTTGACTTGTTGCAGAATACCTAATACTGCTTTGAATATTTTGTGGAGAATCTTCCTTAGAGCCTGCTTTAAAAATCAGTGAGAAGGTGAAGCCATTTCTGTTACCTTCTGCTGTGTTCACATAGGTCCACACAGGCATAGGAATGTGCCGATTTGTCATCGACAGCAATCGTTAAGTACGATATACCCTCTACCAAGTGCTTTTATAAGCTGTTTCACTTAATTTGCACAGTAGTCACTTTAGGTAAAGATCATGAATTCTCTTTTGTAAATGACGGAATCAGCGCAGTCAAATGGGTTACCCATGTCACATTTAATGCATAAAAGCCTCACTACCTGAAGCTAGATCCTGATCCCACTAAGTCTGTCCATTTCTGTTGTATCTACTTGTTTGAGGAGTGATCTGCTTGTGCTCTGCTTTGTGGGGCTTTCTGAAGTGATAAACTGTAATGAAATCCCTGGTGTAATAAAATCATCACCCTTCATTTAGCTCCATATTGATTGAGATCAGTACTATCAGCTGGCATGTTTGTGAGCACCATAATATTTAGCCCCTATTACTATACTTATTTTAAAATGAGACATTTAGTAGAGTTTGTTTCTTCTAGCCACTAGCAAAGAGAAGTTTGTGTCATTCTTTAAAGAGCACATAACTGTCACAGAGGTGTTTTATGTACATAAGAAATGATATATGTGATTGACATTTGTTTCAACCCAAGTAAGGCCAAAACCCATTTACAAGACAGTTCCAGGGGATTCAGACAGGGAAGACAAAGTTCTAGGTAGAGGGAATGCCTCCTTTAAGTCCGTACGCCAGTATTACCATTAACCAGGTCCTAAGCATTGGTTTTCAATTCGCCAGGGAGTTTGTCTCAGCTGCAGTTTTGGAACCAGCAAACTAACAGTACTTAATAGAACATTTTGTTATTGTTTTCTTAATAAATTATGACTGCTATAGCAGAATTTTAAAAAATTACCATCTTTATGATTCTCATAATTAGAAATAGATTGTGAAACTATTCAGATTTTTCTAGTTTGATTCTATCCATAGTTGATTATTAAAGAAACATTTCTGATTTTAATCACCCACTTCTGAGTATTTTCTCTATTTAAAGGAAAGGTGTAATTTGATCTTTATTTCTCTAGCTAAAATGAAGTTATAATACTTAGCACAAATTTTGAAAAACTATCATATAATAATTTCTAAATCTAGAGAAAAAATCAAGAAGACTATATGATAATTTATTGCAGTAAGCTATTTTTAAAAATTCATTCATTAAAAAGTTACAGGAGAGGGATATATAGCTCATTGGTAGAGTACATGAGGCCCTGAATTTAATACCTAGAATCAAAAAATGTAGTAGTTTTAAATACTACCACATTAGCAAATTTGCTATCAATCAGTTTAATAAATTTTTCCAAATAGGATTTGTTTATCCGAGATATAATCACATCATGGTGTGATATAGTGCAGACAGACCATTGGCAATGGTATCCCCAAGTTTTTCCCTCCTAATGTATGATAGCAAAACATTGGTTTCCTCCTGCCTTAGATCTGGCTGAGATGATGTGAAAGCATAGTTTTACATAAACCAAAGTGATCGAGCTAGAAAAATTGTAGAAAGTCTTATCAAAACTGGAATTTAACAATATATATACTGCAGATACGCTATTAATGGACTGATGTGTATCTAGTTAACACAACAACAGAAAGAGGAGACACTGGTGAACTACCAACAACTCCCACTTCACTTTCTAAACGAAAGGATGACTCTCAAAATTTCTCATGGCTCAGCTATTTCTAAGTTACCAAAGCTGACTGAAGACCTGATTTGGTATTTCTTTAAAAGATAGCATTTTAATACATTAAGTTGAGTTTTACCTAAGTTGTGACTGTTGAATTAAAATCAGACAGTATCACCGGGCATGGTGGCATATGCCTGTAATCCCAGCACTCAGGAGGCTGAGGCAAGAGATGATTGCAAGTTCAAGACCAGCCTGGGCTACAAAATAAGCTCAAGGCCAGCCTGACCCTGTCTCAAAAAGACTAAAAAATAAAACCAGAACTAGACAGTATCAATTACATCAAAGCCCTAATGTGGTAAGAATATTAACGTCACAATATTAATATAAAGCATTGACTTGTTGAATTATAATCATAGAGGGTAGCCCTGGGAAAGACTCAACAAGTAATCTAATCCAGTGATTCCTAATGCTGAGAATAGAGGTACTGTGTCCTCCTTGGTGTGGGAGGGCAAAGAGATGGAAACAAAGAGATTGCATCTTCACATATACCCCAGGATTCTCATGTTCCCTAGTATCCTACCTTGCTTTGAGACTAACTAGACCGAGCTGCTTTTACCTTTGTCAGGTATCTTTCAGTATGCTAGCTGGAAAGCTAAGATTGGAAACATCTGATCCACTCTTCTTTTACAAGATGAGAAAACAACCCCAAAGAGATGAGATATTCACAACTTGTTAAATTGGAGCCAGCATGAAGATCAAGGCACCTAGATTTCTTGTCCATACATAAAAGAGTAATAAGAATTTAGGAAAGAAAAACAGTCCTACATGGATGTTAACCCTGAGTTAGAAAAGAGTACCTTTTCTTTGTTTTCCAACTGCTATTTTTCTTTAAACCCTCATTTTTATTAAGATTTAAGCTTCTAGTTTCCAAATGGGCTATTTTTGAATATGAAATTTCAGTTTTCATTGTGTAGTGTAGTATTTTTATTCTCACAGCTTATCATTGTGATTAGCTAGGATAATCTCTAAACGTAATTGTTTTATTCTGACAAATATCTCTCGGCCTACCTCATTTATATTTTGTCTTCAATTATGAAAGGGAAACAAAATAACCACAATCCTCAAGTATTTGAATTCTAATGACAGATCATGGACTAAAAACTAATGTATGTTTAATTTGGTATTTATTGGGCATCCAGCTATATTATATAACAGCTGTATTACTGGTTTGGGCTTCAGGCCAGAATATCTTCTTTTGGTCTATGGAAGTTTGGGTTTTTTTTTTTTTTTTGGTACCAGGGATGAAACTCACAATCTTGCGGCTTGCCAGGCAGGTGCTTACTATGGAAGGTTTTTTGAAAATTGTTTTGAACATATCCTCAGTCAAGAAAATCAAATTTATAGTTAGGATGGGTGAATTTAATTAGAAGTTGTAAAGGGAAAATGATAGCTAATGAAAGAGGCCTACAACAGGAAGATGAAATACAATGTATATTTCTCCCATCTTGCCTTTGCTTCTGAAAAGAAAAACAAATGCAAGAAATTGCACAAAATTCTAATTTATAAATTATACTTATCACATCATAATGGAAGAAAGGTCAATTCTAGGTTGTTAAAAGGTACAATGTAATTATTTGCTTTTTATGGAATGCTGAATTTTGCCAGTCTTCTAATGTGTGTCTTGGTATTACACTGGAATTAGAGAATATTTTTACCATTATGCATTAATTTCAATAAGAGCTTTCAAAATGCTTTGACATAATTTATTTGTGGTATGTAGAATTAGAAAGGCAACAGCAATATAGAATACAAACAGTAATTGTGCATATATTTTGGTGATTTTATGCTTGTTTATTTTTTGTAATTCTTATATTTTATAAATCAAATATCAGTATACTTCCACTAGAAATTAATTTATAATTGATTATTTATATTGGATGAAATAGGCCCATGTTTAGTGTTAATCCACTTAGATTAACTTTATCTAACTGAACTTTTATATCAATAATTCATTATATTACAACTTTTAAAATAGCATTTATAACTAAAGGACTTTTGTTTTATAAAGTATTTGTTACAAAAAAATCTTGCCAAAAACCATTGCAATTTCTATGCATTGTGTAATAAAGTCAATGATGTCCCTGTTTAGATTTTGCATGCTGTTGTAGGTGCTCTTTCATGTGTTTATGATGTTTATGTGGAATTGTTAGCCATTGCTGCTATCACTTACTGTAGTTCAAGTGACAAACTGTGCTAAAAGGCTGCGCCAGTCAACATTAGCATGTGTGGCTTGAGAAAGTATGTACTTAGTTGCTTGATATTTTGAGCCAGCCCTTAATAGCCTCTACAGAAGGAAATATTATAGTTGTCAAGTGGTGCCAAACTCATTGTGTATCATTCCAGGGTAGGTCAGCATTTCTTCCACTCCTTTCCAACTCTGAAAGTGAAACAGTTGCAAAAAGGGAAAGAAAGCAAGAATTAACTTTTCTAAGTACTTCTTACCCTAGAATTTTAAATCCATTTTCTTCTTCAGACACTTGAGCACCTTACAGAAGAAAAAATAGAGACAAATAGAACAACATAATTTCCCTTAATGTAGAAATTACAGGCATTTTTAAGGCTGAAAATGTTACAGGTAGAAGACTGTGAGGTGCATACGTTATCTTAGTTGGTTTTCATGTCTTGTTTGAATTGTATTAAATAAGAACTTTAAGGGCTGGGGATTTAGCTCAGCGGCATGAGCACCTGTCTTGGAAGCAGGCGGTCGTGAGTTCGATCCCCGGTACCGATAAAAAGAAAAAAAAACATAAAAAAATAAGAATTTTATTTTATTTATAAGGGAAACTTTATGGTTCCCAAATGTTGACTTTGACATTCAATATCTGTGTAGATTTATTTATGTGGTTGCCTTATGATAGTCAGAATTTTTCCAAGCTCGCCTGTCTACTTTGGCTCTAGTTGTTTTGCATCTTGTGTCAGCAGTTCCAGAGAAATTCTTAAGAGTAGAGAGAAAATTGTCTTAACGTATTAACTCTGCTATACTTCGTTAAATTTTAACGTGAGGAAAATATTACTACATTTACACACTTTTAAAATGGAGGGGAAATTGTCATGAAATATTAAGAACACTGTTTCCTCAAAATCAAGATGCCAAAACACCTCACTTGGTGCAAGGTTTCCTCCTGTTATTTCAATGGGTTTATAATTACAAAACTCCTTTAATGACGGGATAATCTCCTAAAAGATATGGAAGCTTTTTGTGTAACTGTCAGATACACAGCCGCAGCCAGTGCTGTATTGGAAGACATTACTGCTGAAATTACTGATTTAAACTAAGAATATAAAACTAATTCATCAAGGTCCCTGCCACTTCTTTGCTTAGAGGGAAAAAGAAAGGCAGATTTTAACTGTGAGCCTTTTCTTCACAACATGCTTTAAACATTGACCCTTCAATGAGGTGATACAGCAATAAGCAGAAATTCAATTAAATGTGGGCTGCAGAAGTAAGTGCTGCCTTTGTCCCTTGGCCTCCAGAGACTCACAGAAATATTTTTGATTGCTGCAATGGGAATTTCCAGGCAAAGCCTTTGTACCAAGAATTTCTTTTCAATTTTGGACACCAAAGATTATGGCATGATACAGCCTGACGATTAGTTAATTCCATTAGCTAGGACTGGGCACATCTGTCTGAATCCTGTTCTTGCATTTTTTATGTCTTCTATGCCTGTCTTGATGCCTAAGATAATTTTTCAGTCAAATAATACATATGTTTATTAGGTTTCCTGAAAGTTCCCATTTCCCCCCATGACTTTAAAGATTTTCACTGCTAAGTTTACATATAGATTTTCCAGATTAGCCTCCTGATGGGTAATAGTTTGTACATTTTAGATAAAATTATAGTTATAACCCTGTAGGCCTGAAACCTGGTGACAGAATAACTGGATGCCTTTTGGATTCAGTGGAATCACCATGTATGACTCATTTATCTGTTACGATAAAGAATGCTCATGAGTTAGAATGAACTCTGTGCTCATATTCAAAGATCTTCCATTTTATGAGTGTATTTAACGTTTATTTTACTCTATCACTTAGAAGTTGGAAAGAAAAAGTTAGATCTACCAGTTTCAGCACTAAAATTCAAAACCAGGCATCTGTTTAAAATAAAATAACTCAATGCTTAGCAAAATTTTATGAAACAATATAATTTCACATACTATATTCATAGTACTGTTCTTTGAGAACACATTTCCTTCTGCCCAATTTAATACTTTGTCTTTTCTTGCTACTTATCTTGAATGATTTATGTGAAAAAGCACTTGTGTGTCAGCGTCATTTAAATCATATCTTAAAAACTTTTCAAAGCTGCTATAGTTATTTGTGAAAGGAAGAAAAAAGGTGTTTTGTAATGGGGGAAGTTATGTTAAGATATTTGACTGATGCTCTTGGTCAGTAATCCTCTGGCAGTTGCTATTTGTAATGTAGACCTTTTTCATTTATAAGAGTATAGACTGTTGGTTTCATTCTTATTTTGCTGCTCACTGATCTTTTACACTAAGATGTTTTCATGTTTATCAGCTCACTGTTTTTGCTTCATAATTGTCTGTGTATTTGTGCTCTAAATAAACTTCAAGTTTTGTGTCCCAAGAGTCTCTTCTATTGTGTATAACATTTACCTCTACTGTATTTTTCTGTTATTTTCAGTATTTGTTGGTAAACCGAAAATTTATGAAAATAAGCAGTACAATAAAATCAGCTAATGAGTGTCAATGTCTATAATGAGAGCATGCTTTAGTCGTAGTATTTTGTCTGTATTTGAGTATAATTTCCAGTCTTCATTTAATAAATTGTTTTCTGCAAACTGGCTGATTTTTGTAGCTACAACAATTTTGAAACCAATTAAACCATATTTTGAAAAAAATATTAATCTGATCTCTCTGCGCCAAGGTTATAGGCAGTTCATTCTCAGCCAAGCCTTCCACACAGTGTTGTTTCTAACTCTGAGGAGGGTGCTGTCCTGGAAGGGGAAGTGTTTCTCAGTGACTGTTCAAACATAGCCCATAGTGTAATAAGACCCTTCAGTAAAGAATCTGTAACTGACTTAATCACAGCTTCCTGTAGCCCCAAGCCTGAAAGTCCCGTTTATGGAGCAGAAAGCCTGCTACAAACAATGAACTCAATACCATCTATCTAAAGTTCTGTTGGTCATTTTTCTTCACCTCCAGGCATCCCTTGTTGCTTTTTAGTTAGGTACAAAGTTACGCCAAACTAAATGGATGTCAAATCCTAGACTTCTGCATTAGCAAGATCTATTTAGTCTCCATATGTTACATTTAGCACATTTGCTAGTGTTCTTTGAGCAGAATAGGAATGCTAGCCTAAATAATTGTTGATCAATTTCAGAAGTCTCTGTTGTGTCACTAAAAATAATAAAAATGTTAAATACCTGAGAATACAGTACAGTCTTTCATAGTAATTTTGTAGAAATAAATATATTTTTCATATCTGAATAATCCACCAGAATTTCCTTATAGATGAACATTCCATATAGAAATGACTTTTTGTAGAATAGTATTTTAGATTGTAAAATACTTCATATATAAAAGTATATCAAAGGATAGTTTGAAAAGCAAACATTGGATTTATATAGCAAACTTTCACAGAGTGAAAACTAAGAAAGTAAAACTAGCATTTTCCTTATTAAGATGTTTAGTGTTTTAAAATGGTAAGGCAGTAGTCAGGTGTGTAGTTCCTACATCCCTGGCAACTCAGGCTGAAGCCAGCTTGGGCAACTAAGCAAGGTCTGTCTCTTAAAAACAAAAAACCTAAATAAATAATTTGTCATGAACAGTTTGGCAAATGGGAACTAAAAACTGGAGGGTTGCTCATTATCCGTAGATAAAAACTTTTGGAGTCAGGCATGGTGACACACACCTATAATCCTATCCTAAGAGGCTGAGGCAGGAGGATCACTGAGAGTTCAAGTCCAGCCTGGATTACATAGCAAGACCATGTCTCAACAAAAAACTTAAGATTTTTGGTGTTTTATTTTGAAATATTTATATCTATCCATATACTTCAAAAATTTGAAACTACTCTTGTATGTTTGTAAAAGAACTTTAACATTTGAAATGAATTGTTATTTCTACATTTTTTTCCATTGCAGTTGTGCCAAGATCTATTTCACAATGCTTTTGTTGGACTGAATGTTTATAGTTTTTCATTTTTATAAATTTACTTTAAAAAATCCTTCAGCATACAGCTTTGTACAAATCTCTGATAATATCCGTAGGGTGTTTCATTATGCATTTTATACACGCATGTAACATACTTTGGTTGTATGTTTCCTCTCTCCGTGATCCTCTTCTCCTTAGAGTAAATTTCTAAAAGAAGAATTTGGGGACCAAATAAAAAGAATTTTATTTTATTTTACTTATGTTTCCTACATATTTCCAAAGTTCTGATGATTTTTATAATGTGTAAAAATAATGTTTATACTTACTGTAAAACTGAAAGCCCCACAGAGCTAATTACTAATGTGATGTATAGTCTTTGAGATTTTTTCTATGCAGTTATAAATTTTTTTTCATATTAAATGGAATCATGGTATGTGTATTGTCTTCAGGTGAATTTTCAACTAAATCACATAATGGGCCTATTTTTCATATTGATGTATAAGTACCAAGGTTTAAAGATGTGAGTGTGTGTGTATGTATATATAGTATGTAACTAATCATTCTGCTAAAGGGTTTTTAGTGAACATCTTTGTTCATTTATCTTTGCATACTTGTGTATTTATGCATTTAGCTAAAATTGCTCACCAAAAAGTTGTACTAAAGTAGGCATCATATAATATTGATCAAGAATGTGATTTCCCTCACATCCTGGCCAGTATTTAGATATGGACCTTTCTTGTATTTTTGCAAATCTTATAAATGAAATATGCATCATTGTAATGATAATGTCTGGCTATTATTAATGTGTTTCATTATTTGTATTCCTCTATGAATAATCACCTGTCATATCCCGAGCCCATTTTCTGTAGTGAGTTATCTTTTTCTCATTGATTTGTGAAAGCTTCTTATATGTCCTTTATCAGTGTTTTGTAAGTATTATATTGTCTTTTTTACATGCACCAATTTCACACAAGGAATGTAAACATTTTTTTTTTTACCACAAACATGTCCCCAAAAAAGAATAGGTCACACACAGAAATAATTTGTTCAGGGCAGAATTTTAAATTTTTTTTTCAGTACTGAAGATTGAACCAGGGTCTTATGCCTACTAGGCAAGCACTGAGCTACTCACTTGCATCTCCAGTCCTTTTTTCTTTTTTGGGGGGAAGATGGTACTGGGATCTAACTGGCGACCTCACATTTGCCAGGCAGGTGCTCCCCTTTTTTCTTTTTATATCTAGAGACAGGTCTCACTAAATTGTCCAGGTTTCCTTCAAACTTGGAATTCTCCACCTCACCCTTCTGAGCTGCTGGGGTTGCAGGTATGCTTCACCCGTGCGACGTGTTCATAGTGTGCTGAGAAAGGCTTGCTGTCCCTCACTTGCCAAATCATGAAAATTTCTTCATGGAAATAGCTTTTATAAAAGCTATTTAGAATTTTTATTTTTGAGGCAGGGCCTCTTCATGTAGTTTAGATGAGCTTTGGACTCACTGTGTACCCAGGCTGGCCTTGGATTTATAGCAGTTCTCCCACCTCAGCCTCCTGAGTACTGGGAATATAGGTGTGCATCACCACACCTGGCTAGAAATGTGGTTTTATGGGTGTGTGGTGTGAAATAGGAATTTCAAGTTGTTTGCTTCTCCAACTCGGTAATCAAATACTGTATCTTAAACCATTTATTGAAGAGTCCATCCTATCCCCAACAATTTGCAAAGTTATATGTTTTCCTGGCCTCTGTTGTAATTTTAATTCCTTCTTTCTTTCCCTTCTTTCCCCCTGGGGATAAACCCAGGGGCACTCACTCACTGAGCTATTTTGAGACAGGGTCTCTGCAGCCCTTGAAACATAAGATTAATTGTATCATCAAGGTGCATAAATGTAGACCTACATTTATTCTTTAGAGTATTTCTATTGATTAATTATTAATTACAGTTTTATGAGTTTTATATTAGTGAGTACTTAAAAGTCAAACTTTTCAACATTGACTGGTTTTTGGTGTTAAAAGTCTAAAAGAGAGGGCTGGGACTGTCGCCCCATAGCAGAGCACTGGCCTAGCATGCAGGAGGCTCTGGGTTCAGTTCTCCAGCACTGAAAAGTCAAAAAGAATATCAGAAATAAATTTACATATGAACTACAATGAAAATATCAATAGCACTGTACCAAAAGAAGTCTTTACTTCAGTTATCACGTGTAAGGTGATAGCACATGCCTTTTGGTTTCCTGGCTTTCTTATAGGACATACTTGACATCTCACTGGTCTTGCTGTTCTGTGTGGAGGTTCTTACTGTGTTATACAATGTGTAGTTAAATTTCCCAGCCAGGATTTGAACTTGGAATCCTCTTGCTTTAGTCTCTGTCAATCCTAGGATTAAATATATACTAGGGTACCTGGCTTTGTCGGTTTACTTCTTTACCAATAGCTTAGTGATTTACAGTTTAAAATATTGAAGTCTTGGGGCTGGAGGTTTAGCTCAGCAGCATAAGCGCCTGCCTTGCAAGCAGGCAGTCGTGAGTTCGATCCCTGGTACCGAAGGTACCGATAAAAAAAAAAAAATTGAAGTCTTACAGGCTATGTTTATGTCTTGCAAGGCAAGGCTTCCAAATCATTTTCAAAATTACCTTCCCTTCTTTTTTTGTGTAACTCTCTTAAACTTTAAAATCAACTTGACAACAACTAAGAGAGGGGATTTTACACTAAGTTAAAAGGTTACTTGAAGAAATTAAACATTTATAATATTGAGCTTTCCCATCCAGGTGTATAGTAAATTTCATTAATTAGGAATGCATCTTTAATTTTAAGATTTTTTGGAAAGTTAGTGAATTGTACAGACAAAAGTACACAAATTATTAGTGTTTAGCTTATTTTTATGAAGCAAACATATCACTGTAACTACCACCCAGAGTAAGACAACATGACTGGAACCCAGAAGCTTCCTCTTATGTTCTCGCTGGTAACTCCTTGAAGCATGCACTGTACTGCCTTCAGCAGAATCATTTCATTAAAATCACATCAACGAACACTTTCAACATGCTCTTTGTTATCCAGGTTCTTTTGCTTATTAACATGTTTTGATATATAGCTCATTCCAGTCTTGTCGTGTAACAATTCAGCACATAAATATTTTACAATTTTGTGTGCATTTCATTGTTAATGGACATGACATAATCTTCTGCTTGGAGCTATTACAGATTATGCTATTATGCTTTTTATTATGCTTTTATGAACACACATGCCTTTTGATACACATATGTATACACATGCTTCTGTTGAGTATAAGATCACTAGGTCATAGACGAGGAGTATATTCAAGTTTAGTAGATACTTACAGTTTCTAAGGTGGTTTTACATGATTGAATAAACTGAATTTGTGCCATCTAAAAGTAAAAAGAGTATACCTTGGTATTTTCAGATTTTGTTTTAGACATTTTGATGAGTATATTTTAATTATGCTTTCTGAGATTAATATTTTATATGAGTTCATTCAAGTTTTTTTTTAAATTTTATTTAAAAGGAAAAAGAAAAAACAAAAATAAGGGTACAAGTAATACAGAACTACAAAAAAAAAAAAAAAGTAAGAAATCACCAGTTAATAGATTACACATTATCATCTTAGAGATAGTTGCTCAGGGGCTGGGGATTTGGCTCAGCGGCATAAACGCCTGCCTTGCAAGTAGGCAGTCATGAGTTCGATCCCCGGTACCGATAAAAAGGAAAAAGACAAAAAAAGAGAGAGTTTTCTCAAGTCACAATATCAAAGCATACAAAGTGGACATTCAAACAGTGAGACTACAAACAGTTATGTTCAATGATCCAACCAAAAACATTAATATGGTCATCTATTTAACACCCCTAAACACACTTGCTGTTGTATCCTTTAGAGCACTTTTTTTCCCTCTCTTTTTTACAACAAAATTTACACATTTTGGGTTTTATTACTCCTTAGTTCTTATTACTATTTTTTGGAAGAGAATAAAGTCAAATATGGCAAAACAAAGCTGTCAGTCAAAACCAAGGATAGACATGATGTAAAAACAGCGTACAAGGTTATCAACAATGATTACCATAATGCCTCTTGCTTCCTTAAAAAGAATTGTCTATCTCATTAGGTATTATAAAGTTGAATAAAACAGAGAACAAGACCAATAAAACCTAAACATTGTAAACATTACAAGACTTCCAAAGGAGATAATAGTCAAACCAGAATGGGCATCTTAGTGAATCTTAATTGCCTTCAAAGTAGTTGACTATACCCTCAAACTTGATACTATCGTGCAGAATGGAACAGAGTCTAATCAGTCAAAACAAGATAGTGGGAGTACTACAGGACTTCAAATCAAGTTAATAGGAAATCAAAAAAAGTTACTATAATATATCCTGCTAATTTTTAAAATTTTCCCCTTAATTGAAAAATCATAAAAAATAACAATAATTTTTTTAATGAATAAGGGAGAGATTGAGATAAAAGAGGACATAACAACATAACAATACAGGTCAGAGCATGACTGTTTCAGCAACCTAGTGCTTCACCACCAAATAACCCGACTTAATAGTAGTTACCATAGTGTCTGTCTTTTTCCTTGAAATATTTGAATATAACTTCATATACTATAGCTTCAAATATTTCCATATCAAGCAGCCCAGAATAAAGCCATTCCAATTAATAAGTGAAAACTTTATAAGGCTTCAAGGCCACATAATGGGGAATCATGATTACCACATACTTTTATATATTTGAATCATTACTTACATTAGGGAAACTATTCGGTATTCACACATGAGAGATTGATTTATTTCACTTATGAGTATGATCTCAAGCTGTGCCATTTATTGATAAATATCTCAATGTGATCCTTCTTTATAGCTGTATAATACTCCATTGTATAGAAATACCACAACTTTTTTATCCATTCCTCAGTTGATGGACACTTGGGTTGTTTCCAAGATCTGGCGATTACAAATTGTGCTGTTATAAACATAGGTGCACGTATATCACTGTGGTATGATGCTTTCAGTTCTTCTGGGAATATGCCTAGAAGTGGAATAGCTGGAATAAATGGGACTTCTAATCCTAGCTTTTTGAGAAATCTCCAGACTGACCTCCACAAAGGGTGTACCAGTCTACACTCCCACCAACAGTGTAGGAGAGTTCCTTTTTCCCCACAGCCTCTCCAGCATTTGTTGTTGTTGGGTTTCTTGATCCTAGCCATTCTTTCAGGAGTGAGATGAAATCTCAGTGTGGTTTTAAGTTGCATTTTTCTAATGACCAATGATGATGAACATTTTTTCATATATTTATTTGCCATTTGTATTTCATCTGAGAAGTGCGTATTCATCTCAGATGCCCATTTTTAGGTTGGATCTTTGAATTTTGGGGGTCTGAGTTTTTTTAATTCTTCATTCAAGTTTTATATCACTTTCCATATTAATTGAACTATTTGCGTTCTAATTGTCAGATAAATTCACTGAAAATGTTTTCCCATTATGCGGCTTGCTTTTTCCCCTCTCTGTGACACATTTTGATGAATATCTGCTTTTAATTTTCATGGAATTCAGTATTTATTTATCTTTTGAGGTAGTGAATTTGATATCTTGTTTTAAAATATTTGGTTAATCCAAAGTCATAATATTTGTCTCTCAATATTCTTTTAGAAGCTTTATGTTTTTCTTTTCACATCTAGTTCATGATCCATTTGGGATTCTTTTGTTGTTTCTGATGCTGTTGACTATGGTGTGAGGTAGAGATTCCATATTCTCCCCTGTTTTAAAGATTTTTGTGTCTATATTTATAAACTGAGTAGGCCTGTAATTTTATTTTGTTGTTCTTGTGGTATATTTTTATTAGAAAGTTATGCTATCTTATAAACGGAGCTGGGTAGTATTTCATATCTATTTAATTGTTGTTTATGTATTTGCATTACCTGCTCCTTAATTTTAGAATGAAATCCATTTGAATCTGAAGTTTTGTTTGTGGATAATTTTTTACAGATTCAATTTATCTAATGGATAAAAGTGTATTTGAACTTTGTATTCCTTTTTCTGTGTTGGTACATTGTGACTTTTCTAGATGTTTGCCCATTATTTTCAAATTTATAGGTATCAAGTTGTTTGTAACATATTTTACTTTTTACCATCTGTAGAATCTCTGATGTTCCCTTTAGTTTTTGGTGTATAATTTCTGTCTTCTTTTTTCTTACTAAGGAAATTATGTTAGTCTTTTCAAATTCATCTCAGTGTGACTTTTGTGGCGGGGTTTGTTCGGCTGGTTTGGCTTGGGTTTTGCTGAGATGGGGATTGCACTGCTTTGCATACCCTGGTCTCAAACTCATCGGCTCACTTTACCTTGTCACTTCTGCCTCCTGAGTAGCTGGGATTATAGGCATGTGCCACGACATCTAGAACTTTTATTATAAATTTCTTTCGTATATTGTTGCTCTTTTTAATTGTATTGTTTTCTTCTCCTTTCTGAGTATGTTTGTTCTTTTTATAGTTTCTTGATGGAGTTGATACTTACTCTTTCTTTTCAAATTTGTGCAATTTTGACATATTGTATTGTCATCGTTCAGTTAGAAATACTTTTTTTGGTGCTGGAAATCCAACTCAGGAGTTTGGGTTTGCCAGGCAGGTACTTATGCTGTTGAGCTATATCCCTGGCCCAGAAATATATTCTAAATCTCATGTATTTTTCTTCTCCAGAAACAAGATTTTTTATCATATGCATATTTTAAATTTCTAGTATCTTGCTGACCTGAGCATGGAGACAGCCAGGTCCAAATCCTGGCTTTACAATTATTAACTCCGTAACTTCAGACAAGTGCCTGGCACAAAGAGGGTACCTTGGTATTTATAGGATGAGTGAATGTATGAAGTTACGTAAATGTCTAAGGCTCAGTATCCTTATCCATAAAATGGGTGTAAAAATGTGCTTGCTTTACAGATTGCAGATAATTTTTGTGAACCCTCATGGAATATAGTAGGCATTCAGTTAGAACTAGGTATGATAATAGCAAATTTAAAACAGAAGCCTTTCATTAATATCAAACAGATCCTACAAATAGAAGCAGTTAGTTAGGTTTATGGGAATGACTGTTTCCAGCAGCCTTTATTCCTCCCAGAGATAAGCACTACATGAATTCTTTGTTACACTGCTCTGGGCAGGATCCAGACTTCAGGTGTGAAGCCACAGTCAAATGGGAGACACACCATAACGGGGACAACTCAGGAGTGGAAAATGGAAGGTGTGCTGTGGGTGTCGGGTGCCGGTGGGTGCTGAGTCACTAGGAGATGGGTAGTTTGGTATAGAAGAGGAGCAGTGAAAGGTGAAGACAGCTCTTGGCCATCTTGAAAAGTGTACTAACTTTTTCCTTTGCACACTTTCAGAGACCTAGCCAATTACATTACTGCCTTGTAAACCAGCAGTCAGAATCGTTAGATAGGGCACAGGTGGGCAGTGATTGTATTCTGAGATGATCTACATTTTGCACGGGACATGCCTGGTTTTAGCAAATCACAGAGTACAAAGACAGGCCAGCTAAAATATATTTTCTCTTTTGAGGGAACGCGAGCCCCTCTGGAGTATTCTTCCTCCTTTCCCTTAATAGCGCTCTCTTGACCTTCCACTATGATTTGAAGCTAGTTGATGGTTTGTACGTGCAGTACAAGCATTTCTCTTTATTAATATATGAAAAAAAAATTTTAAATATAGTAAGCTCACTTAAAGACCATTTAATGCAGCTGCCCATGATGGTACATGGTCATTTGAGACTACGTATTACAAAGCTGTTTCCTCACTTTTCTGTTGTTTTGTTGAAAATAGAAATGCAGGAATTTTTTTTAGTGAAACATTTAGGCAGAATACTTTTTATTTTTCAGCATTCATTTTCCCACTCTTGAAACACCTGCATTAGTACACGAATTCATATATATAACACAACCATTGGGATTAAATCCAAGATTACTATAGGGATTCCATTGTCACCTAATTTATCCCAATATATATTTATTTGATAGACAGTTTACTTTGCAAGGTTTTATCCTTTAGGAATTCTCCATTGTTTACGTGGTCCCAAGATGTAATTCTCTAAAGAAGGAAATGGCAAATTATTTTAATGCTTTTATTGTTTTTGTTTCTAGCTTATTCTACTAAGCTCAACAAATTTCCTGTATTTAATATTAATGATGACTTGAATGATCTGTGTACCAGTGCAGTAAGCCCAAATACTACTAAAGCCACACGGTACGCCCTGAATGTGTGGCGATATTGGTGCATGACCAACGGGCTCAGAGATCACACGGACATCACCAAGGTAAGGGACCCTCGAGTTTACTACTTCTTTTGGCCAACCTCACTGAGTTTCTAAGTGCCAGGTACTGTACGGGGCGTTGCTTTCTGCTTGGGGATACTGATAGGACAGAAAATAGGGAGAAAAAATACTCATGGTCCAAAGCAGAATTGAGTATTTTATGATTTTACAAATCAGAAATTGCTGGAAAATCCAGTTAGATATATTAACTTTGGTTTGATGAGCCTGCAGAGGGAAATGACATTTAAGCTGTATTTTGAGAGAAAGGTAAGATTTCAGTAGAATTAAGGAGGACAGGAGTTTTCAATGCTGACTTACATGAAGGTGAATAAATTTTGGGAGGACAGAAATGCTTATTAAAACAGAGGTTTCATATATATGTAAAGTATAAGCCAGATTTTGAAAACCCTTACCTGCCAGTCTACAGTTCTTGCATACATTGGAAAAGCACTTGTTTTTGGTAAAGAGAGACTTTATTATAGGATCTGATCATAAGAGCTGCAAGTATCTTAAAGTTTTTTAAGAAGGATGGAACATAATGGTAGTGATGTTTTCAGAAAAATTAATTGGAAGTGATGAGCAAAAAGTTACTGGTCTTCACTTCCATTTTTAAAATGAACTTTTAAGATCTCTTCCAGTTTTAAGAATTTGAGGTTAGTGAATGACAGAAAAAAAAATCTTGCATATGTAGGGAAAGAACAGAAATAACTGTATTTTGATTTGGCCATATCGAGTCTCAAGTCAGATGACCAGAGGGACTGATTGTGAGATCGAAAACAGGGTAAAAATATTAAAGCTGTAAATATACAAGTATAGATTTCAAGATCTTCCAAACAGAGTTCATAGTTAAAGCCCAAGAGAAGGTTGGGAATGAACAAGTTGAAACAGGAAACCCAGGTTTCTTCTAGCTAGGGTGAGAGGCCTTTCTGTGTTACCTGCAGAAAGGGTGACGTCCTCAGGGGAGTCATGGAGAGGGAAAGAGAGAGAACAGAGCTGGAGCAGTGAGCATCAGCACAGATGAAAGCAGCGTTCTTCCTCAGGGCATATCCTGATAGCATTGTTAAGTCAAGACAGAGACAGCAAGATGAGTTGAAGAATCTTTGATTAAGGTGAGGACTCTGAAAGGCTCCCGGAGAGTTCTAGGTCAGTTGCTATGACTACTCGCTAGCTACTGAGCAGCTTCTAACACAGTTATGTGCTAACCTCTTAGGGGAGACATTCAAAATGTAAGTACTCAGGTCCCTCGCAGATGAAAATACATACTTTTAAAAATCAGCAGTCATTCAGGAGAAAAATCACTAAGAATGACAATGTATAAAAACAAAAAAACAACAGATTTATACACCAAGAACTCTGGAGAGTTCAATTATAGACTGAATTTTTATGAAGTGTTTTGAAACATATATGAAATTTTATGGAAATAAAAAGCATAAAAATAATAACATATCCATCAAAATTATCCCATCAGATTGGAAAATAAATTGAAATTTCTGTGTTTAGCCATGAAAGAAAAGGGTTCAAAAGTAGCCTCCTTTAACAACTAGAAAATGCAACACAATATATGAAGCAACTCACTGCAGACAGAACAGCACAAAATGTTATCCCCAAAACAGAGGAAACAAGTGGGAGAAGGGTCGTCATCTCTGAGGTGGCTGCCCTGAGGTAATTTCTGAACTGCAACAAAGAGAGAGACAAGTTAATGGAGTCTAACAATCTTCACTGAGTTGAGGGGAGACCGAAATCAGAGTTTGGGAAACCGAAGATAAGAGTACATTGGAAAGAATTTCAATTCACTGAAAGAAAAATATGACAAAATTCAGATTCAGCACTGTAAATTCGGTAATTTCTCGCAACTCATCAAAATGTTACTGGACATGGGGACATGTGACCCTTTATCTGGGAGAAAAATAAATCATTTCACTTCCAGCCAATTGGGAGGGCCAAAACTGCCCTCATGCCAGAAATAAACAAAAGGTGTAAAGCAGTGTTTAGAAGGCACTTGATAGATGGGAAGGGTAGTGATCCATGGGGAACAGGCCCCCCGGAGTATCCGTTTGCGGACTTCAAAGAGTTAACAGGCCTGTGGGGCGTGGAGGAAGAAGTCAGTCAGAGCCTGCCGACCTGCTTAGCTGAACCCAGAGAAGCAAAGGCAGCGGAGTTGTCATGGTGGAATAGCCAACAGCAGACAGCATAGAAAGCCCCAGGGATTGAAAGAAACCCTCCTCAGATATGCAGCAGAGTACTGTGAGAACTGTCAGTATAGGCATGGGAAGACGCCACTTGAGCCTGGCAAAAACTAAAACAAACAAAACTCCACAAGATTACTTGAGAAGATTAGCAGTAATAATAGGTGGCACTAGCACTGACACAGAATTGGAGACCATCTGGCCCACCAATCAGCTGAAAAAGACCTCCACTTTCAAGGGTTACCAGCCAAACACTTTGGGTAAGAAAAGCAGGATAATCACAGATTCAAGCAATCCTGGGCAGTTTGCTGACTTAGTGAATCCCTGCTCAAAATAAAAAATTAAAGAAGGAAAAGGGATGTAGCTCAGTACAGAGGCCCTGGGCTCCACCCTCACTATTACTAAACCAAACAGTTCATGGGCTAGAGACCTCAGGTTTTACATCCTATAGGCGCGGGAAATGCTTAGCTGTAGACCGAACACAGCTGTATTCCCACCCAGCAAATCCTAAAAGCAAGAACCAAAGAGTCAAATGGTTTTTAATTAACTGTATTCCAGAACAAAGCTTAGGATTACTTACAGGAATATAAAAACATTAAAATACAATAAAATTCACAATCTGTCATCTGTAAACAAAACTTGTCAGACATTCAAAGAATATATACCTTTAAAGAATGAATAAAAACCAACCCAAAACAGACACAGATTATAAAATTAGAGGGCATGGACATTAAAACAGTTATTATTATAATGGCCAGGGATTTATTTCAGTGGCATAAGGCTCGCCGGACAAGCATGAGGTCATGAGTTCAATCCCCAATACCAAAAACAAAACAAAACAGTTATTATAACAATACGTGGCAACTTCAAAAAAAAAAGTAGGGTTATAGATTTTGTTTGAGATTCAAAATGCACTTCTAGAGACAAAACTACAATGTCTGAAGGATGCACTGCTTAGGCCTGTTACTCTTTAGAGAAGAAAATATGTGAACCTGAATATGCCCTGTAACAACAGGAAATGCAGAGTGGAATAGAGAGAGAAAAGATCATTGTTAAAGTGATTAGACCATCAATAAGGACTGTGACATTTCCAGTGGACCCATGGACAGGTAGTAGTTGGGATCTTTGAAGCAAAAGAGAAAAAGAAGCAGGCAAAAAGAAACATTTGAAGGGTAAAAACCCTAATTCCGCCAAATTTGATGAAAACTAAAAGTTTTCATCAGATTCTAGAAGTTCATTGAACCCCACACATGAAATGAAGAAAACTTTATAAATGTATACCAAAACCAAATCACTTAGCCAGTTATAAATTGAAAACTTAAAAGCAGTTAAAGAAGAAAGATGTGATATACAGAGGAACAAAGATAAGGCAACAGCAGATTTCTTGTTAAAAACAAGGCAAATGCAAAGATTATCGAGCAACTTCTTTAAATTATGAAAGAAAAATACTTTCACTATCCCAAAGGAAAGTGTCTTTCAAAAGTGAATATGAAATAAAGACTTTTCAAATATTCAAAGCTGAAAAAATCAAAAAATTCATCATCAGGAGATCCACACTCGGATATATGAAAGGAAGTTTTTTACCCAAAAGGAAAATAGTATTACATATAATTATGTCAATAACAAAGAAAAAAACCTTGGAAATTATAGTTACATGACTAAGTATAAAAGTTTTTAAACTTAATTTTCTTTGAAGATCATTGACAAAAACAACATAGATAAAATGGAATAATAAAAATATTAAATTGATGCGGGTATAAAAAAAATTTTTCATTAGAAACTATGCAAGACAATGGGATAACATCTTTAAAGACATGAAATCAGAAACTTCAACCTAAAAATTTATACTGAGAAAATAAAAATGAAAGTGAAGTAAAGACCTGTTCTGAAAAAACAAGACCTGTTCTAAGAGAATTTCCCACCAAAAGACCTAGATGACACTAACTGTTAAAGGAAGCTCCTTAGGCAGAAGCAAAATTGTATCAAATAAAAACTTGAATTTTTCAAAGAATCTTGAAATGGAATTTTTTAATTTCCAAAAAGATAATTAACTGTTAAAAGCAAACATAATAACAGTGTAGTGCAAGGCTTTTATGTAACACATGGAGAGAAAATGCAGGGCAACACAAGTAGAGGACAGGTGACCAGATCAAAGTACAGTGCTGTAGTTCCAGCAAGACGTGTGAATCGTGTAGCTTTGGAAGGTAGCATGTGATAACTTAAAGATCTATGTTGCAAATCTTAGAACAACACTCAAAATGTAAGACAGAGCTTACAATCCTAATGTGAAAGTAAATGGGATTGTAAAACATATTTAAATCAAAGGAAAAGGGGAAAAAAGAACAAGAAAGTGATAGAACAAATAGAAAACACATAGCAACACGGTAGATTTAAACTCAGCCATCTTGATAATTATATTACATAGAAATGTTCTAAATGTTGTAATTCAAAGAGAGAGATTGTTTCCACCACCCAAAATAAAAGAATAAAAGCAAGAGTTAACTGTGCAGTCCATATTAAAGGCTAAGAAAGATTGAAAGTAAATAGATGGGAGAAAGATACAGTACTAAAGTATTAATCATAAGAAACATGGAGTGTCTGTTAATATCAAAGCAGATACCCATGGAAAGAATTGTAGCAAGAATAAACAGAGAAATGTAATAATGATAAAAGTCTCAATTTAAGATTTTACACCTATGATCCCAGCACTTGGGAGGCTGAAGCAGGAGGACCATTGCAAATTCAGGACCACCCTGGGCTACAAAGTGAGCTCAAGGCCAGTTTGAACTGCATAGTGAGACCTTGTCTCAAAAAAAGGCCAAAAAAAAAAAAAAAAAAAAAAGACTTCAGTCATACATAGTATGTTCTGTGTGTATAACAGGATTACAAATTAATTACAGATTGCTAACTGGAAAGTTTCCAGTACTTGGAAGTCATTACACTACTAAATAAGCCACAGATCAAGAAGAAATCACAAAAGAAATTTTTAAAATCTTGAACTAAATGAAAATTAAATTGTAATTTACCAGATTTTATGGGAGGCAATGCTTAGAGAAAAAATACTGGTACTCAGTGCCAATATTAGAAAAAGATCTAAAATCAGTGCCTATAAAACAGGAATAAGAATATGAAACCAATATGAATCAAGAAATTAGAAGTAAACTGTTGAAATAAAAATATCTTTGGAGTTAAAAGCAAGTTTAGACTCAGATGTAAACATAATTAGTAAGTTATAAAAAAAGTTCTGAAGAAACTATGTAGATAGCAGTTGAAGAGTTAAAATTTACAGAACAGAGAGGACCCAAATTATGAAAATCAGAAGTAAAAGCGGGAATATTCCTAACAACTTACAGAAACAGACAAATTTTAAAAAAGGATTCTTATGGAATACTATGAAAAATTATATCCCTATACTTTAGGTGATGTCGATTAAATGGACAAATTCCTAGAATGATACAGAAAACAAACCTCTGATAGCTTCCTGTTATCTTTAAGATAAATCTCAAACTAATGACTTGTATCCCAGGCTTCAGAACCTGTTTTTACATTATGGTGTTTGCAAAGATACCTGTCATTCCCCTCGCTCTACACATACTCCTTGGCAGTATGACTTTGCTGCTTTTTCCTTCAAAGGGTGAAATCAGTTTTCTCCTTAAACCTAAGCTGCCCATGTGACTGATTTTGACCAACAGGGTGTAACAGAAGTGTCAGTCTCTGGGGTCTAAAGCCACGCCTTGACAGATTCTGCTTTGGTCCATAGGTCCTTACTGGTCTTAGTACATGGTGTTACCATGTGAGAAAACCCAGTTAGACCTGAGGAATATGTGCACAAGCTCCCACATAAAAGTCAGATGACGGGACCATTTGTACCCTAACTGGGATCAGTACAGGAAATACTCAGCTGAGCTGGGCCCCAAATGTTAACTCATCAAATCATGAACAGAATCAAATGTCTTGGCTTGCCAGATAAGGCAGCACAGAGCTGTAATCCCAGTACTCTTGGCTGAGAGAGGAGGATAGGAAATTCAGCCTAGGCAATTTAGCACCTTAGCAAGACTGTCTCCAAAAATGAAATACAGAAAAGGGATAGAGGTATAGTGTTGTTACTCGGTGTGAAGGCTCTGGGTTCAGTCTCCAGTACTAGGGAAGGGAATCTTGGCTTTAAGCTACTAAGCTTTGGGGTGGTTTACAATGCATCCCTAGTTAAGTGGGACTCCCTTTTTCTCTAAGCTGATCTTGTGTTCATTTTGTACTCTTCCTGTTGTTTCCCCAGCCTCATCAAACCTTTTACTATTCCTAGTAGCCACAAGACCCTCATGCTTCTGAGTCTTTGATGCATGCTATTTTTTCCACCTGGAATGCTTTATCCTCTTTCTCTCTCTTAAAATTTTTTATGCAGGGTCTGGGGATATATATCAGTGGTAAAAAAAAAACTCTTTCCTTGGATGCACAAGGCCCTGGTTTCCATTCTGAGCATCACACACACACAAAAATTATTCGTTCTTCCAGAATGAGCTCAAATTTGGCTCCTTCAAGCAAAATTATACTGTCACCTGAGGATCCCATGGCACTTAATTTTTGTTCTGGTGTTTGCCATGCTGGAGAGCTTTTCGTGTTGAAATGCTCCTATCTGTTTACATGTCTGTCTCACAGAATATACTGAAAGAATCTCATTTATGGCTAGGTCTTCAACCCAAATCAGAAGACCTGAAACAGACCTGAATTGGCACCTCTGAACTGATAAATGTGAGTTGAGTGAGTGAGTTAGCTTCAGGTTTGGGACACCAAACAGACTTAGAATTTTTTTTTTTTTCTTTATTTCCATAGACTACCACAAGTTTCAAAATAAAATCACAGCCAAAGCAATTCCAGGAGACATGTCAGTGGCAAACTTTATATTGCTATACACAAGAAACAGTTCACTCTGCTCCCTATTGGCTGCCTTTTTAGTTTTCTCAGACTTACATTTGGTTTCTCTATGTTGCTGAGGACTTCGGACTGTTCTAAAAACTTTGCAAACAGTTTTACTTCTTTAATCACTCTTGAAGGAATGCCTTGTCACCATGAGTTATAAACTTGGGTTTTTTGATATAACAGTGACCAAAAATTTTTTAAAAAGAGCTTAGACTGACAAGTAAATTTGAGTGTTATCAGGTGCCAAATCATGATCAAGAGCTGTTACCTGCCAACTGTATCTGTATGAAGACACACCTGGACTCAGCAGAGCTTGCGTGGAGAACAAGAATGTGAGATCAAAGAGCATGGCCACCTATGCTGCAAGGCCTTTGGTTCACTAAGTGTTGGCTGATTCTCTATGACATTGGCTTCCTTCTTAAGCAGTGTTTAATCTGAGTGGCCTGTGGGAGTGGATTACAGCAGACTGAGCTATCCTTTTCCTTTGCTCATGATGTCACAGGGGTCACTAACCAGGGGTCACTAACAAGTGTTAGAATGGAGGATAAAGCACAATTCGTGGGTGAGTTGAGAAATTTTTATCCTCTGAAATATAGATATTACCTACATGATGAAGGGTGTGGCAAAATGAGGCTCTTTTCATGGATTTCTGCAAGGAAGTATGTAGCTTTTTAGTAGCAGGCACCTGTCTTCATGGTGATTTCAGGGTCCAGAAGACAAGACCCTGTGGCCTAAAGAAGGTTAATGCTGGTGGGGATGGAAGAATGTTGTGAACACCATGTGAATCACTGGGTTTTAAAAATGATATTAATAGCATTTAATAATTACTTTAATTATTAAAAGGAAATAGTTATCTTTTATTGATTTACTTGGGGTTTTTAAAATTATGGGAAACTATACATAACAAAATTTACCCTTTGAGCCACTTGAACTGTATAATTCGGTGGGTGTTTTTTTTTTTTTTTTTTTTTTTTTTTTGGTACTGGAATAATAGTGTTGCTGCTATTCATGTTCAGAATTCTCTCATCATTCCAAGTAGAAATTGTACCCATAAAGATTAGCTCTCCATTTCTGCTTCACCTCAGGCCCTAGCAATCTATTCTATTTTGTGCTGCTATGAATATACCTAGATTCTTTACATAAGTACAATCATGAACATGCCTTGTGTCTCCGATTTGTCCTTTTGTATCTGACTTATTTCATTTATCCTAACACTTTTAAGGTTCATCCTTTTTTTTTTTTTTTTTGTCTTTTTTGTTTTTATCGGTACCGGGGATCGAACTCATGACTGCCTGCTTGCAAGGCAGGCGCTTATGCTGCTGAGCTAAATCTCCAGCCCCGGTTCATCCATATTTTAACATGGCTTGATAATTTGTTCTTTTTTATTGCTGAAAACTATCCATTCTGTGGACATGCTACATTTTGTTTATCCATTCATTTGCTGATGGACATTTGTGTTGTTTTCATATTTGAGCTATTTATATTAACTAAAGTGCAGTGAATATATGTGTTCAAATCTTTGTAAGAGGCCAGGGATATAGCTTAAAAGCACAGAGTCTTCCTGGCAAGTGCAAAGTCCTAAGTTCAATTTCTAGTACCAAAAAAAAAAAAAAAAAAAAAAATATATATATATATATATATATATATATATATATATATATATATATGTATATATGACATGTTATCAGCCTTCTTGGGCATACAACTAGGAATGGGATTGCTAGGTTACATGGTACTTTCATGTTTAACTTTTGGGGAGTTGCCAATCTGTTTCCAAAGTATCTGCATCATTTTATATTTCTGTCGGAAGTATATGAGAGATGTGGTTTCCTTACACCCTCACTAATACTAATTATTATCAGTGTTGTTTTAATTCTAGCCATCCTATTGGGAGTGGATGGGAATCTCTTGTGGCTTTGCTTTGCATTCCCTGATATCTAATGAGGCTGAGCATCTTTTCATGTGCTTATTGGCTATTCATCTTCATTGGAGAAGTGTCTGTTCAGTTCATTTGCCCAGTTTTGAAATGCACTGTCTTCTTGCTGATATCATAGTTCTTTATGTATCTTAAATACAAGTCCCATATGAGATACATGATGTGTAAATATATCCTCCCATCTGTGTGTTGTCTTTTCACTTTCTTGGTGCTGCTTTCTGAAGCACAGTTTTTATTTTAATGAATCTCAATTTATTTATTTTTCCTTGCATTACTTGTACCTAAGCAGTAGACTAAGAGACCATTTTCTAAATCAAGGTCATGAAGATTTGGTTTTTTTTTTTTTTTTTCCTTTTCTTTTTTTTTTTTTTTTTGAGATAGGGTCTCTCATTAGGTAGTGCAGGCTGGCCTCAAACTCACGGAGATCCACCTGCCTTAGCCACCCAAGAGCTGGGATTGTAGGCATGTGCCACCATGCCCAGATACCCTTTTTCTGCCTCTAAGAATTTATAGCTTTAACTCTCCCATTAGATCATTGATCCATTTTGAGTTAATTTGTGTGTTAGACAGAAGTCCAACTTCAGTCTTTGGAATAGACTATCCAGTTATCCTAGCACCATTTGTTGAAAAGATTACTATTTCTCTAAGAAGATATTTTGCCTACTTATTGAAATTAATTATCTTTTTATCTGAGGATTTATTTCTGGATTCATATATGTATTATGGTGCCAGAAACATACAGTCTTGATATCTTTAGCTTTGTAATAAGTTTTGAAATTAAGAAGGATGGGTTTTCCAACTTCGTTCCTTTTAAAGATGTTTTAGTCATTTTTAGTCAAGCATTTCCATATGAAGTTTAGGGTTAGCTTTCTATATAGTTGGGATTTTGATAGGGAAAATGCTAAATCTGTAGATGACTTGGGAGTTATTGCTATTTTAACAATACTATGTTTCTTAGTCCTTAAGCACAGCTCATCTTTGTTTCATGGTTTTGTTTGAAGCAGTAAAATAAAAAATAAGATTTTTCTTAGAACTGGTTATTTAGGAACTCTTTCTACAGTCCACATGCTTGTTTCAAAAGCCATTAAGAACGATGGACCAGGGGCCAGGGATTTAGCTCAGTGGCATAAATTCCTGCCTGGCAAGTGCAAGGTCATGTGTTCAGTCCCTAGTACCTAAAAAAAGAATGATGGACCACTTTCAGGTGAGTTGTTTGGATTAGTAATGGGCTAATGGGACCCGTCCTTTTGGATTATTTATTTTTCCAACTGAAAATGAGAGTTGATCTCTTACTAAAACATAAAGCTTGAAGATGCAAACATTAAAGAGAGGTGGTTGGCCATGATTTCAGTTATATGGAGAAACCCAGTCTTCACAGAGAAGCAGAGATGAGAGACATTGTCCTGATAGCTTGGAGCCTAGTAAGTCTGATGTGCCTCTTATGCAAACTCATTTTCTCTTGCAACCAAAGGGGTCGCTGCTAATGGCAAAAGAGGTTATTGCCTGCAATAGGGAGTTGCAAGTGACAATAAAAACATCCAAAGCCTGCTGAATTGGAATGTAGTTATTGGGAAGTTATTTTATTTTAACTGATTACTGTTGGTACATAAGAAAGTTATTCTTTTATTTTGTATACTGCTGTAGTCTGATGCTTTTCAACTGAATCTCTTGGAGTTTCCTGGACTGACAATCAGATTATCAGAAAACATTGTCTTTTTCCTATATATGCCTGTGAATGTACGCGTGTGTATGTGAGCATGCATGTATATAAAAATTCTTTTTCTTGTCCTCCTCTTGTCTTGTTCTGCTGCCTCCAGAACAGTACTATATAAGAACAATGATATTCAGCATGCTTATTCTGTCTCTGACTTTATAAAAAGACTATAATGTTTTCATTTAGGTGTAATTTTTAGAATTCTTATCTTTAAAATAGTCTTCATTATGTAAAAGGATTTTTTTCTTTTGATCTCAATTTAAATTTTTTAAAACTTGAAATAGATGTTGTATTTTTTCAAATAAGTTTTCAGTGTTAAGTTCATATTACCTTTCTTCTTAACGTATGAAGGTCAGTTACATTAAAATACGTAAGACTGAATGACCCTTCCACCTCAGTAGTCCCCTCTTGTTCTGCTCAGCGTACCATATCCTGACTGACTGGCTAACACAGGCTTTTCTTTTGTGAGATACTGCGTCTCCTGAAACTCCGCATATCAGAGCTGTTCCTCACTTTGGGTGGTATTAATGTGCACACATTTTATGTAACATGATAGTACACAAACTGAACGTTGCCTGTATTTTAGTTAGAAAGTTTCTATTCACATACTTTTCTGGTATAATATAGATCAGGTGAGATTAGAAAAAAATGAAATATAGTCATTAATTTTTTTCAGATCTTTTAGACAAATACTGATACTGAAAACCCATGGTTTATCAAGCCAGAGACATATCAGGACCAATTCAGATAAATTCAAGTGGAAAATCAACAAGTATTAATATGCAGGGCAAAGTAGACGTGTCACTTGTTCTCCGCAGCACCATGCTTAGTGACAGCAGGACCAGTGAGTGCAGAGATCGAGGAAATTAATGCTGAAGCTATTGAGAGTTTAAATTTAGTTTAGGAATTTTTCAGACAGGATGGCTGAATTTTATTAAAGGGGAAGGAGGTAAATTATTTGCAAGTGAAAAGAAGGACATTCTAGAGAAGAATAGTGAAGTTGCAAAAGTCTAATAATAATAATAATAATGTATTTGTACACATCTATGCATATGTGTAGTCGGGTGTTATAAGTTCTTTCATAGTCCACTGCTGTAAGTGTTACTACAATCCTTTGAAGTGTCAGTTATTCCTACTTTGCAGATTGAAATGTTAAGATCTAAAAAGATTAATGGGAGCCAAATGTAGGACCTAGATCTTCCAGTTTAAAGTTTACTGTTCCTTCTTTGTTATGTTAAGGGGTCAGCCCTCTAGAGGCCACAAAATGTCCTGTCCCCCAGGAAAGGTTAGAAGGGAGGAGGGGTCTGGCTATTTAGGTATCCTCAAATGTATAACTTCAGTGTTTGTCTCATTTGAGATCCCTGCAGTGAAGTTGAATGAGCTGCTTGAAAACTTTTATGTCACCGTTAAGAAGAGTGACGGCTCAGACTTCCTGGCGACCTCGCTGCATGCCATCCGCCGAGGCTTGGACCGCATCCTGAAGAATGCGGGTGTGGGCTTTTCCATCACCAGCAGCACCTTCAGTTCTTCCACCAAGAAACTCAAGGAGAAGCTGTGGGTGCTGAGTAAGGCAGGGATGTCGGGTGCCCGTTCTCGAAATATCGTCTATTTCTCTCTCTCTGACGAGGAGGAGATGTGGCAGGCAGGGTGTCTAGGGGACGACAGCCCTATCACTCTCCTGTCCACTGTGGTCAAGTACAACAGCCAATACCTGAACATGCGGACACTGCAGGAGCATGCAGATTTGATGTATGGTGACATTGAACTGCTCAAAGACCCACAGAATCAGCCCTACTTCGCCCGGACAGACAGTGTCAAGCGGGAGAGTCGGAGCGGTTCCACTAGAGTGTGTCACGGGAAAATCTACCATGAGCATTCCAGGGGCCACAAACAGTGCCCGTACTGCCTCCTCTACAAGTACATGTACATCCACCGGCCACCCACCCAAATGGAGGCCAAGTCCCCCTTCTACCTGACTGCCAGGAAGGAGGCCACAGACATGGGCAGCGTGTGGTATGAGGAGCAGAGGATGGGACTCCGGTCTCTTCGGGGAATTGTCCCAAACTTAGCCAAGAAGGTAAAGCTGGAAAACTGTGAGAACTTCACTTTCGTCTCTTTTACTCAGGTCTCCAGGAGGCTTGGCTCCCACAGCTGCTGCCAGTGAGCCCTCCCTGGGTCCAGCCCTGCCTGGCCCACCCTCAGAGGCCAGAGGCAGTAGCAACCCAGAGCTCTGAGGTGGTGTGTGACTCCATGGACCTGCTGGTCTTCGTCAGTGTGGCCTGCTATCCCGCTGACTTGGAGTTTGCTTTTTAAGTGAAAGTAGGTGAATCTGAATAATTCGGCTATTTTATCCAAATATGTGTCATGTTCACTGAACCATAAAAGCAAACCTAATATATAACTGCTGTCAACAAGAGTGAGGAAATTAATTTTATCTAGTGCCTTTTTAGCACAGGTTCTCTGGAAAAAAGAAAGACAAAAATCAGAACTGTTTAAGTACCATTTTTAAAAATCCCAGTAGCCCAGTAGCTTTACAATGTTATGAAGGTTGTACACGTTGTCGAATTACATTCACAGTAAGGAGCTAGGAAGAGGGAGGCGGACACGTTCAAGAAGAATTGCACTCGACACTCCTCTGTGTTTTGCTGGTGGATGACTTGTCCCACAGAGCAGGCAGCCTCGCTTGAGAATGTCCCGAAGCATCTGCTGGGGCACAGGGCCTGCTCACTGCCGTGATTGATCTCTGCTGTCAGTGGAGAAAACTTTATGAAAAGAAGATTAATGCACCAAAAGGGTGTTTGTAAACAAGGTTTCCAGTGAACTAGTCAGTTCGCACAACACAAGAGAATTTCCAGTAGTTCACTAAGAAGAAACAGCTTGGGAAAGCTACATGTGATCCAAATGTGAAAACCTCTGAAGCAGAAGTGCCTACATCTTAGTTCTCAGTACCACGTGAGAGCGCTTTTCATTTGAACATTTTGTAGAGGTTGTTGTTCTTTTAAATCTGTTCTTCATGTCATAGTTACCCTGTCAGCGTACAGCACTGGATGTGTAAAACAACTAACAGGAATGTTTAGGCTTAAGTAGGAAAGCCCAACAAAACAAACCACAGGGAAACAAATCCCCAAATGTATTTATTAAAAGCTCTGAAATATTTTTTTAATCAAAGTATGACTTTTTGAGCCACAATGGATGTCATCTTTTTAGGATTAGCACAGATGCTTGGGACGCAGTGACTTGGGCAGTCTACCAGGTAAGCAAACCCAGCATTCAGAATGTAGTGGTAAAGTCAGAGCATATTGACAAATTATAAAATGCAGTGTGAAACTGTTTCACTCAGGTAAACTCAACCTGACCACTTGTTTTAACATGAGCAGAGCCAGGCGTGGTGGTGCATGCCTGTAATCCCAGCACTTGGGAAACTAAGGCGGGAGGATCGCTGCAAGTCTGAGGCCAGCCTGGGCTACATAGAGTTCAAGGCCAGAATTACATAGCAAGACCCTGCCTCAAAAGACAAAAATTAAATAAACAAACACATCAGAATTTTCTGGTAACTACTCTGAATGCAACAAAAAGTGACAAAAGAGCCCAAAGAGTACTAACTAAAAATAGTAGTAATTTCTAGGTGTCTTTATTTTGTATTTGGGGAAAGACTGCTATATCTTTATATCATTTTGTTCCTGTGTACACTTTCTAATCCCAAATTAAAATCTCAATGCAAATTCATTTTGTAGGAATCTTAAAAGTCAGCCCTCCCTATTTCTTTCTCAAAGCATTATTTCAGTATTTGTTTTAAAATCATACACTGGTCACTGAACTATGTGATACTTTACCAGAGAATACTCAACCAATGCTGCCTTAAGGTCTAATGGTGTACCATTTCTAGTTACTGCACATTTAAATTCTAGTTTACTAGTTTCCTGAGTAAAGATTAATTTTGGTATATCTTTATATGTATATAAATAACAAGTAATAGTAATAGTGCTATGACTTGATATTGCCTGTTGTTCTATTGTGATTTCTTGTAGTGATTTTAGGGTTTTGTTTAAGAAGAAGTAGACACATATTAGGTACAGTTTCCTTTAGTTTGCTAAATACCCAAAGGATATTGTGTTTGTGGAAGCGAAATGGTGATTTTCTTCTCAGTCCTGCACTTAAACTGAAATATAACCTATATGAACTGTCACCACGTCCTACAGCCTAATTTAATAAAACCTCCATTTTCATTTTAAATAGGTTCAAGAAGAAAAATTAATAGGAATCACTGGGATTGTTTAAGATTTTAACATATCCAAAAGTAGCACTAGTTGGTCCAGAGGTTGTAACCCTTCTGTTGAGTATGGCTTTTCAGCAGCTGAGTAACCGTCCCTGCCCAAGTTAGGTGGCTATCACCTCTTGATGTTTTATAAATCCCTAGCGTATTGAAGGAAATGATTATACTAAAAGACCAGAGGGGCAAAACTTCAGTGACACCAACTGTAATGAAAGAGCTGTTTTTCAGCACCCTAAATGCTATTTATCACAGGCTTCCTTGGAGAAAGGGACAGGGGAGAAAACATGTATCAAATGCTGCCATGTGCCACCTATCGTCTCTGTTATGTATGGTGCACTGTGTATATGTGCAGATACATACACCCTGTAACTTCCCATGCGGTAACTCCGTGAAGACCTGGCCTGTGTGCCAAAACCCTGTAACCCATGTGTATGGCTGCACCTGTCCTCAGAGGACATTGAGGAGGGCAGGAGAGCTCTGTCTAGCTGACCTTCAGTGGTTGTGTTCTTCCAATCAGCCTTGTGCCACCTCCTCTGAAGACCGTGATTGTCTGCTCTTAGCTAAGAAAGAAGAATCCCAAGAGAAGAAAGAGGGGAGGTTAAGAGCATTTTTTTCCACTTACCTTTGAGTATTTGTGCTCCTCAGTTGTTGGGAATGAATATCAAAAATTCACAAGTTTGCCTATAGTACAAGTTGCTTCCAGGCCCTGCATGAGGAATGGGGGTGCTGCGGTGTGTCAGGACCTGTAGGGGTCTTGGGGAGCTCACACCACAGCACCTCCTGTGTCTGCTCTGGGTCCCGCCTCCCAGAATCCAGCAGCCTCCTTGCTGGGAGTTGATTTGGCAGGGATAACAGGGCATCAGCTTGATCAGTTAGATCTAACTAAATATAGAGTTTGACATAGTGCTATGCACATCATAAACATGCAATAAAGGTTGAGTTTTTCACTTAATCTTCATTGCATCACTGTTTCTTCCACTGCGGACATTCTGTGTCCCTTAGACTGTTAAACCTGAAGAGGAAACCAAACCTATAACCTGATCAAGCCAACAAGTTTATGCCCATGATTTCTACCTCCAACATATCCAAGCCCCGATACCTCCATATAAGCAAAAACAAATGAAGGAAGAGCAGAAAAACCTTAAGAGGCTTTACTGGAAAATTCATCCATTGTACATTTGCAGAGGGGAAAAAAAGGAAAAGTGTGGAAGCACCTAACCAAAGCTGTGAAAGAAATGGCCTCTTCAGTCATGTAGCGTCCAGCTTTCTTTGGATTTTATTCTGCATTAGTCTGCCCTGACAGATAAATAGTATTTGAAGAAATGTGAAGTTCTGTTACCTTCATTTTTATTGAACTCAGTCTCATTAAAAGCATCAAGCACGTTGGGCATATTCATACAAACAGGCATTAAGAAAATAATATTGATGTAGAAACGAAAGCCACTTGCTACAGTTCAGAGATTACTGGGAACTACTTCACTGCTGTCTTGTAGAGTGGGATCATCTCCTAGGAGAGCAGTGTTAACACCTTTGGGATTCCTCAATAGGAATATAGTTTTTCTGGTAACTACTTTAAAGACTTAAAAGTCATATAGTCTGGTGACACTCTGGGAGGCAGAATTCCTAAGTCCTCCATTAATACCCTAATCTAGCACCTCTTACTATATTGGGAGGTCTTCTTTATGAATAAGATTTAACTTTTCTAGTTCCAAAACTTAGAGAATTATCTTTCTATCTCTAAACAGCACAAGTTATTTTTCTCAGTTTAGGTATGGGTTCCACCCTGCACTGTTCGTTATCATTGAAAGCTCTAAAAGGTTCGCCATCCCTTGAGGCTAAGACTGGCTACACTGTGCCTACTTAAATAGGACATTTAAATATTATCCCTATCAACATGCATCACTTTGCTGCTTTTATGAAATGTGGATTGCTCACAAATTTTAAACTCCTAATCCTCTATCTTTGGATATCAATGAATGCAAATAATGAAGACCTCAATGAAGAGTTACTTAGTTTTCCCTAGGTAAGCTTCCGTTTAGTCCAGGTTAAGGCCACTACATACATAGAAGCTGTTAAGTGAGAGCTCTTCACAGAATATGCTGGAAGTTTCAAATTTGTATATAAATAGTTCGGCTTTGGGACTGAATTTTTAATGATCTGTATTAAAAGAAAAACATGCAGTTGTTCAAGCCATGCGCCTGGGTAAGGTTCTTTGTATTTTTCCATATAAATGAGTCAAATTAAAACATGATGTAGAGCAAATTGGTGATCTATAGCTGCACTGTTTTTCTGAGAGAGGAGGCAGTTGTGGGGATGATAATTAAACTGACGTCTCTGGAAATTCTCTAATCTGGCATGATGTGTTCTGATGGGATAGGATTTCCCAGAACTCCTCTGAGGGAAGTTGCTCGTGTGTAATACAACATTTGCCTGTAGTAATGATGATGCTTTTGAGAAATTCTAGGTTTTTTTTTCCTTTGTCTAGGACTGGGGGTTGTGCTGTCCTATATCCTCAGCCCTTATATTTTGTTTTTGGAGCGAGAGTCTTGCTTAATTGCCCAGACTGGACTTGGATTTGTGATCCACCTGCCTTCCAAGTTGTTAATTTTGGGATTATAGGTATGCACCACCATGCCTGGCAACAAATTCTGCTTTACAGTTCAAGATATCCAGAGATGTTCCCCATATTTAATTGTTGATTAGAATCATTGTTATTCAATTAAAGTGCTTTATTATCTGTCTAATGTAGCTTATATGGAAATTAATCATTTCAGGAAATATTTAAGACCAAAAAATTGGGTAATATATAGCTGCATAGTGTTACATTAATATTAATAGTTATTAGATTCTCCACCCCACCCCGGCTGAGAGGAAAATGGTCTCCTAAATACTTTATGGTCAAGGCAACTGATTAATTTGTATTTAATTCTAGTTATTGTTATATTTACTGATTTGCTCAAATACAACTATTTTGAAAGTTCAAATTTGACCAACACTGTAGTAAGGGCTTCCTCCTAGCTGCCTCTTATTCTCATGTAGTTTCACAATAGTTCTGCAAAGTACGTATAATATTTCCCATTTTACTTACTGAGAAACCAAGGCTCAGATAAGGTAAGTAAACTTCTCAGTTCCTGCAGAACTAGTAAGTTGGAGATTTAAATTTGAACATTGATTTTCTGACTCCAAATCCAGTGCTCAGTTGATTAGAAAAAACTGCCTTCTTCAGGCCCATAAATGTCCATTGAACTTCTAAAAAATTAACAAGTTTCCACTTACTTTGTAGACATCTCATTTCTGAAGCTGTACTGTATTACACCTTGTATGTACTCTCAATAATTGATTAGTTACCTGGCACCATTTAATAGTTCTTGGAAAGCCTGATGTTATTTTGTGAATAACAAATAGAAAAAGAAGGTTCTCCCTATAGAGAACCTTCTGTCTTTATCCATTAATTAATTTATAGTATATATTACCTACCTTAAAAGACACATGGTCATGTCAGTTTACTTAAGTCAGTTAGACATAGAAACTTTGGCTTAATATGAAAAGGAATTCTTAATCTGTATTACAATTATGTACTAAATATTAGCATTTTTATATAGTATTTAGGCTGAGGTACTCTGAGCAAAACATACTTGCTCATTTGTTTTCTATTCTTCATCAGGCCATATTTAGTTACTCTTTAAAGACTTAAAAGACAGTGAATTATAGGTGACTCCCAGGTCATCTAGCCAAATTCCCTTATTTTAAAGCCCAGAGATATTAAAGAGCCTGTTGAAGGTCAACCAGGCAATAGTAGATTCAGAACTAGAAAATTAGTCCAGAATTCTTTATTCCATATCATAACTGAGAAGATTTAGATTTTTAAAATTAATGATACAACATCTGTCAAAATGACACTGGGTCTAGCCAAACATGGTGACACAAATCTGTAATCTCAGCACTCGGGAGGCTGAAGCAAGAGGATTGCCACGAGTTTGATGCCACCCTGGGCTACTTTAGTGAGTCAAAGCCGGCCTGAACTACATAGTGAGACCCTGTCTCAAAAAGAAAAAAAGGACAAAAAAAAAAAAAAGACATTGGGCTGAGGAAGCCCCAGTGAGTTTCTCTTACCTTCTTAGAAGAAGACCCATAATGACCCAGAAAACCAAAATCTCAAATCTGAACTCTAGAGGGGATTGACAGTTGCCAAGGCATAGGGAGGTGGATGAAGAAAACCCTGCAGATTGTATTCCAATCTTTGTCTTCCATCGATGAAAGGGAAATGCTGTGAAATTTAAAATTTGAAAGTGATTTAGTGTATGTCTTCCTCCCAACCGTGTATGCCTCCTTATCCATGGTCAAGAGCTCTCGAGCTGGACAGATTACAGACTGACCTTAAACAGATACTTCAGCGTGAGGAGAAGGGTCTGAATCCCACCCTCTCTTCCTTTTCCCCAATATTCTTCCTATTCGTTCAGCTTGGGCCTCCAGATCCTCAGGCCAAAACGTGAGCAGACAGCAGGGAGGGACCAGTAGACGCCCGGTGTCTTCTGAGAATAAAGCCTCTTACAGCCAAGCAGAAATAGCCAGTGACTGGGCAGTGGGACATGCAGAGACCAAGACACAAGGTTGGCGCAATGTTCAGAAAACCAGGCCACAGGAAGGAATGTGGTACTACTTAAGTAGAAAAGTAGTAAGCCAGAAACTGGACCTAGAGATACACACATCACCTTACCATCAACCTGAGACCTGACTGGAAGAGGATCTGAAAGTGGACAGGGAATGGGAAGAAGGATCTACATCCAAGAAAGAGTACAGGAAGAGAAGCAAAAAAGCAAAGCGAGGCCTGGAAAGAAAAACGGAAAACATGTGAAAGGAAAATGAACAGTTTCCAGGACACTCTTGAAAATGTTGCTTCCAGCAGGGTGTGATAACACACGCCTATAATCCCAGCACTCGGGAGGCTGAGGCAGGAGGACCCTTGCAAGTTTGAGGCCAGCCTGGCTACAAAGTGACCTTGAGACCAGCCTGAACTGCATAGTGAGACCCTGTCTCAAAAAGACCAAAAAAAAAAAAAAAAGGAAATAAAATGTTGCTTCCATGCTTCCACAAAAGGTTACCTTAAGATGGGAACAGGTTAAAAGAAAAAGTGAGGGGGCTGGGGACTTAGCTCAGTGGCATAAGCGCCTGCTTTGCAAGTGTGTGGTCATGAGTTCGAACCCTGGTACCGATAAAAAAAGAAAAAGATTTTTTAAAAAAAGAAAGAAAAAGTGAGAGGCTGGGGATTTAGCTCAGTGGCATAGCACCTGCCTTGTAAGCGCATGGTCGCAAGTTCGATCCCCAGCACCGGTAAGAAAGAAAAAGAAGTGAGTAGAATAAAATGGAAAAGGAAATAAATTAGACAGATTTCGCAGAACTTAAAACACAATAGCAGATTAAAACCCACACTGGAAAAGAACAATAGATAGTTTTAAAACTCAATTATATTAAGGACATACTTAAGACTTTTTAAAAAATATGTAATAACGGGGGGCTGGGGATTTAGCTCAGCGGCATAAGCACCTGCCTTGCAAGCAGGCAGTCGTGAGTTCGATCCCTGGTACCAATAAAAAAAAAGAAAAAGACAAAAAAAAAAATGTAATAATAAACATCTTTTATTAATAAAAAATAAAATGAAAATGGGGAGAATAGATAAGAAAAATAATATTACTGGCACTGCTGAAATGGGCATTTCTAGTAGGAAGACTATCATACTGTGAAAAATATTAGACTATAAGAATTAAATTTTTCCTGACAGAATGAAAGATCTATGTTTATAGATTAAAAAAGACTCACTGCCTTCCAGGATTCCCCCCACACACACACCAAAAAAACAAAAGGTGAATGGGACCAATAGTTAGGAACTTACTGGTAAAAATGATAAACCATCCTCAGGCATCCAGTTAAAAACTAGCAAGATGCTTACAATGAAACGAACATCTGGCTTCAGACTTCTGCTCTGTAGGATGGCACTGAATGGCAGGAAACCATACGGGATTTTGACAGGATAAATTCCACCTTTGAAATTTCAAACGTATGTTAATATATAGAATGTTTTTATGATAAGCATGCAGAAAATAGCTATGTACTGGTCATAGAAAAATAATTGTATTTCAGTCTATAAAGCTGTTCTAAACCATATTTGTCTAATACAATTTCAAGGGATACAGGTATTGAACGTCAGGTCATCATCCCCTAGCAGAAGAACATGTATACTTTTAAGCAGGAAAAATCACATGTGTGGAAGTACCCACAGTCTCCGTCTGAACGAGCTAAATTAATCAAGATGGACCTAACAATAATTGCAGTGCTATAGAGTTGTTTTATTTTTATTACTGAAATAATGTATGTTAATGATAGTATAAGTAGAAAATTCAGACATGACTTCTACAAATAAAATATAACTTATTTTTGATTTCCCCCACAACCAGTTTAAATACTATTGTGAAAAAAATCCATTGCTTCTAGCCGGGTGTGGTAGTCATACATGGAATCCCAGCCCTGAGGGTGCTGAGGTAGGAGGACCACAAGTTCCAGACCAGCCTGGGTATCGAGACCCTGTCTCAAAGCAAAACAGTGTCATTGCTCCCCAGTGAGCCTCGGCCAGGCTCCCTATCTTTCCTCTGACATTTGACAGCGGCAAGTTAAGCTTGCCAGATCCCTTCCACTGCGGTTCCTCCTCCTCACACAAGAACAGCTACCAGGTGACAGTTTACCAAATGCATCTCTTAAAAAGCGAGTAAGACAAAAAATGAAACTTGTTCTGCAGTGCAAATGCAAGACTTCAGTTTTAACTGCAGAAAGTCAGCCGGGCAGTGAGGTGCTTTCCTTAACTCAGATTTTAGGGCACTCTGCTGTAATTCAAACACTAAGGATTGAGGCTGTGGCTCAGTGATATAGTGCTTGCCCAGCATCCTCAAGGCTGAATTTGACCCCAACACTGTATTAATTAAGGAAAGAAAAAAAGCAGTAAAAACAAATTCTGGGGCCCACAATGTCAGCATTAGCATGACAGCTGGGTTTGTGGTTTTATTTTTTCTTGTACTGGAAGACCTTGGAAACCTGGAACACAGAGTATCATCAGCCCCAATGCCTGGCTCCTTCCTGGCCCTACACCAATTTCATCTGTGCTCCGAGTTGTCTGCCAATTTAAACTCTCAACTCAATTTTCAATGACACCAGCATGTTTGCTTTAAATTTAGCAATAAAACAGTTCACAGACTGCGTTTGCATAGTTTTTCATTCTGAAACAGCAAAACCTTCCTGAAGAGATGGAAAGAATCTCTTTTTGGTAGATTTCAAGTCTAACCTTTCCCAGAGTCCTCTTGCCTAGCTGTAACTGACAAAGTCTAATTTAACCACTTAGGTAAGAAACACAGTACTTGCATTTCAAGGCATAGTCTTTTTTATGTGGTTATATTTTTCAAATATCAACAAAATTGTCTCTCTTATGTTTTCATTGTTCTGGATATGTATTTTTTTAACAGAGAAAGATGCCCATATTTCTTAACACTGGAAACATCATTCAGATGGATGTTCTATAACTTGAATAATTTTACTGTACCACGTCCAACTCTTTCCCCTCAGTGGCGGCTGCCCTGGGCACACACTCGTGCATGTGGAAGAACATGAGTGGGGAAGCAGGTGTCCTGTCGTTTTCTGTCGAGGCTTGTCAGCAATAGAAATAATTTATTGTTCATCTAGTCCAGCCCTCTAGTTGATAATCTCGTAGAGTCTGTTACCAATTTGCAAGGTTCTTGATTTTTAAAAAACAAAATTGTTGCTTTATGTACATGGAGCTTGACTGTTTAACCCAGATTTTTTTTGAAAAATAAAAAAATATACTTTATGTCTGTTTTCTTAATCTAGTTATTTTAACTTAATCTGCACTATGACTTCTGAAATATTTTAGTGTCACATTTGTGGAAGTAATGTTCTCCTTTGTGTTTTTCAATGTTAGGATGTTCTAAGCAGTTCCATCCTGACATTTCCTAGAGCCCCTTCTGGAAAGCTTTCCTGGTGACACACTGACCACTGTGTAATGCCTTTAATTAATATTCCTCTGCTTTTTAATTAATCATTTTTACTTTTGGAGACTACATTTAATCCTCAAAACTTTTGAGGTCAAAAATTACTGTTCTGTATCTAAAACAGCTATGGTGGTGCATACCTATAATCCCAGCACTCAGGAGGCTGAGGCAGGAGGATCACTACAAGTTCAAGGCCAGCCTGAACTACATAGTGAGAAAAAAAACAACCCCCCCCCCAAAAAAAGGGAAGAAACAGCTGAAAACTTTTCTTAGAAGCAAGTTCCCGAAAAGTATTTCCATCAAAGTATAGAGTGCTAATGGTGCAAAGATGAGAAGATGCTTTAAAAATTATTGATCCTCTGGCAGATTGACTCTTTGCATTCCACTGTAATCATACTTTTTTAAACTTTAATTTAAAGCTTTAGTTTAACTTCAGTTTAAAAATTTGACAATCTCCTGAGTGTCAGACTGGTTCTTGGCGTTGCTTTGATGCTGCCATGATTGTTCTCTTAGGAGAATTAAGTAGGGGAGGACACCGTCTGAATGGTTCAAAAAAGAAGTTAAAATTTGATGAAGCTCTGGACCTTTTCCCTGGAATGCATGCATATATGCAACATTTTACAAACAGTTTTTTTAAAATATTTTTAAGAGTTGTCTTTTTAAAACATATTCTAAACTCACATGGATTTGTTTCAAAATAGTCCAGAATGGTAATTACACACAGATGGCATATAGATTGGGCTTGAGTAGATAATTGTTAAAGCAAAGTGATGGGTATGTAAGGGTTCATTATACTCTTCTGTTTTTTTGGATATTATGTTTTAAAATTTTCTATAGTAGAGTTTCGTATTTTTTTAAGATAAAAATTTCCTATACGGGAGCTTCTGTAGCTCCTCACCAATCTCACAGAATCACAGTACCCTCGAGATGAGAGGAGAGACCTGCAGAGATGAGGATGATGCCGGAGACAGACTTTCAGGCGAGCTGCTGGGCTGTAGCAGTGATGGCCAGAGCCGGCAAAGATGTCAATGTGACCACACTGATAACCCTACCCGGTGGTGCCTGTTCTGTCCCTTTGGAGCACACGTAGCTCTGTGAAACCATGGGGTTGATTCCAGCACCCCTAAGACAGCTGAGTTTATGACATACAGGCTTGTAACCCAACCTGCACAAGTACCATGAAGACGGACAGAGTAAGGCTGGAGGCGCGAGGCTCTGGGAAGCCACAGGGCTTCTTCCTTGGTCTGTGGACAAACAGCTCCTTGAGGAGTTGCCGTTTGCAGGAACAGAACCTTCAGGCGAGCAGCAGCAGGGATGTGGGACAGGGCAGAGGCCTCCGGGCTCGGGGCTCGGGGCCAGCTGCCCACTCAAGAGTCACAGCGTTATCTCCGGGGGCCCAGAGACTTGTAAGCAATGTTCTGGCTTCTTTCCGAAGGCATGTGTCCCTGTAGTCTTTCTCCAGTGGCTTTCATTCTCTGGTGCCTTTCATTCCCGTTTTATTCCTTCTTCTAATTAGGAGCATTTTCACTACCATTTTTGCTGGTAAGACACCAGGGATCAACACAAAAGACATTAAACAAGATATATTTGAGCAATAAACAAGATTCTTGTATTTCTCAAGGGATTCCAAAGAAATAAGGATGAGAAATAAAAACCCCTGCTGGAGTATTTACAATGTATTCAGCTGTTGAAATGTTCAAAATGCAATCAAGGAAGTAATTTAGCACATTTCTAATACACTTAACAGGAGTAATAATGCTTAATGGTTTGGTTAAGTTTAGAGAACTCGGTGAATCTTCTAGAACAATATTGAATCTAACCCCCTACACCAATAACAAACACATTTTTGACCCTTAACAGTTAAGACCATGCCTTCTTATGAGGGCCAGAATTGAAAGGATGCAAGTTGACCACCCCCTAGGCAGGGGAAAGGATGGTCCCAAGAGTCTTTTGTTTGTTTGATGTTTCCTTTGTGTGATACTGGGAGCTGGGCCTAGTGGTGCATGTCTGTAATCTATAATCCTAGCATTCCAGAGATTAAGGCAAGAGGATCGCTGTGAATTCAAGGCCAACCTGGGCTACATAGTGAGTTCAAAGCCAGCCTGAACTATATAGTGAGACCTTATCTCAAAACACAAAACAAAAAATCCCACACTTTGTGCCTTACTGGGGATTGAGCCATATCCACATTTTTAAGACCAAGTCTCACTAAATTGCCCAAGCTACCCTTGAATTTACAATGCTCCTGCCTCAGCCTCCTGGGTGGCTAGGATTACAGGCATGCACCACTGCACCTAGCCTGACATTTCCTTCTGTCTTATATTCTCAGTACATGTGTAGGTTATGTATATAGTTCACTGCCGTGAAAAATCGTAAGAGAAGCACATGGCTGTTTGACCTCACTGTGCCCCTTTCTTCATCTTGTCTACTATATGGGGCTATGAGAGTTAAATTCCATCTATCTGTACACTTGGAACAATGCCTAGTATGTAGGAGCTATAGATAAATCTTACCAGTTACAGTTACGTATTCTGTGACCACCTAAGTGCTGTATTACTTGCAATAAGTACAGGTAAATATGTAACTATTAAAATTAAAGATGCTTGGTCATGTATCTCCCCATCAGCACGGCCAGCAGCACCACAGCGCACTTTGGAAACCACCTTGACGCACAGCTCCCCAGAAGTACCCTTCTCCTTGGCCTCCACAGCAGCTTGCATCGTTGTTTGCTGGACGTCCTGTGCCTCTCTAGATTCTCTTTCTTGCGCTCATCACATTTACACAGACTCAGTCTTTCCTATTTTCTTAGGACAAGCTGATCTACTCCATTGCCTTAAGCATATAAAGAACCAAATTAATCTTAAGTCTTTCTCAGCTCCCCAAGGACAGCTGAGGTGTGTAACTGATACCATCCCAGCTGTGAGAGGCTGGGATGGATGCCTTCCACACAGGCCTTGGACATCAGGCCTTGCTTCTCCAGCGGAAGCCCCGCTCCCATTGTTCCCTTCCTAAAGACGACACTGTCCCTCCCTTGTTGCCTAAGTCAGAAACGCTCAGAAACCTGACTGTACTCGTGGGCCAACCTCTTTCTCCTCCATCCTCTGTAGTCCATCCTGTGATCACTTGACCCGCCTTAGTGTCTTCCCTTTCTCCTGCCTTCAACTTGGTCAGCTCACAATTTTGCCTGTGATTACTGAAAACTCACCTGAGGGCTCCTTCCACCCGTCCCTTGTCCACTGCTTCCTGGGAAAACCTTACTAAATACAAATAGTCCTATCCTTTCACTTCCTTCAAAGGCCTCTCCAGTCTTCCTGACGGAGCTCCAGACCACCGTCACGGCTTGCAGGCTTGCAGCCTCCTGCTGTCTGCATCCTTCCCTCCCTCTCTGCTACAGTGCCCCCTCCTCACCACCCTCTCCCTGGCACCTTGCTATGGTCCAAGTGTTTGTATCCCCAAAAAGTTTGGGTGGAAACCTGACTCCCAAAGCCATGGTAACAGGAGGCAGGGCCTTTGGGGGGGGGGGGTCTGCCCTCATGAATGGACTGGTCTCCTTGTGAGAGAGGCACGAGAGGACTTGTAATGCCGTTTCCATGTGCGAGGATACATAGAAGGTGCTGTCTGTGAACCAGGAAACAGGTCCTCAGCATCCACTGCATCTGCTGGGGTCTTAGCCTCTGCAAGTATAAGCAATAAAAAAACTTGTTTTCTTTTTGGAAACAGGGTCTCATAATGTAGGCAGGTTGGCCTTAAACTCCTGATCTGGATTACAGGTGTGTGCAAGCCCCAGAGAGCAATAATTTCTTTCTTTATACATTTTAGTTGATGAATTATCCAGTTTAGAGTATTTCAGGATAGCATTCCATACAGATGAAAACAGATACCCTTCAATGCCCTTTGCCTACTCCATCTCCCCCTTCCCAGTCCTAGGGGTGGAACCCAGGGCCTTTGCACTGAACAGCATTCCCAGCCCGTATTGAGATGGGGGTCTCGCTAAGTCACTGATTTGCACAGGTGCTGGGTGATTTTTGGCATTAGAGACGTCATCACGCCCAGCTTTGCCTTTTGCAAAAACACCTTACTGATTGTGGGCTGCTCTGGCACAGTTCCTCTGAGCAGACTGCCTCTTGGGTTCTGCTGCCTCAGAGGACAGAAATGTGGGACAGAGCATTCTGTCATTCGTCCATCAATGGACATTGGGGTTGTTTCTACCTTTTGGCTACTGTGACTAGTGTAGCTATGAATATCAATGTACAAATAACTGTTCAAGTCTCTGGGTTTTTTGTGTATACGCCTTGAAGAGGAACTGATGATCGTTTTGTTTAATTTTTCAGAAACCTTCATACTGTTTCCACAGATGCTACAATATTTCACTTGTGTGTGTGTGTGTGTGTGTGTGTGTGTGTGTGGTACGGGGATCGAACTCACGACCTCACACTTGCCAGGCAGGCACTTATGCCACTGAGCTAAATCCCCAGCCCCAATATTTCACATTCTACCAAAAAGATTTCCAATTTCTCTACAGAGCCACTGCTTGTTACTGTTTCATTTTTATGGTAGCCAGCTGGCTAAGTGGGAAGTGGTACCTTGAAGTTTTCATCTGTATCTTCCTAATGATTAGTAGTATCAAACATCTTCTCAAATGGCTTATTTTTCACAGCTCTCACAACTGTTTTGAATATTTTCAGTTGCAGGGTAGGATGGAGAGCAGGGGAGAAACACTGAGGGAGGCAAAAACACTGACAAGGCTAAACAGTCCAGGCAAATGCTGGTGGCTGGAAGATGGCAGTGGCTGAAGGGGTGAGAATCCCTGGGATTCTGGGTATATTGTGAGGCCAGCAAGGAGAGGGGACTGGGAGAAAGAACAGTCCAGAAGGACCCTGTGTTTACAGCATGCACATGGCCACTTACTGAGATGGACACTGGGAGGACAGCGGGGAAGGGCTAAAGCCTGAGAGTTGAAGTGTGAGCATGTGAAGACTGGGAGCCTATTAGGTTTCCCTGTGGAGCTCTGACAAACACTGTCAGTAGATAAGGGATCTGCAATCAAGGGAGTTTCAGACATCTTTTGTTACACAGTAACTCTCCTGAACTTTCAGATCTCTAAGACAGCAACAATCTATTTCTTTACAATTTTGTGGGTTGATTGGGTTTGTCTGGCATTTTGCACAAAGTGGCCTCAGTTGGGTTCTCTCCTCTGGCTGCATTCAGCTGGTGGCTTGGCTGAGCTTCATCGTTTGTCTGGCTCCTGGGTGCTGCATGTGTGTGCTGTCAGCCTGGGCTTCCTCACGGTGTAGCGGTCATAAGGAGTCAGACATCTATCATGGCTGCTGCTTTAGAGGAAGCTGTGCAGCCTCTGACAGGCTAGGTCCAATGTGACACAGTATCTCCCCTGTAATAGTTTGTCAAAACAAGTCACCAGGCAGACAGGTAAGTTTCATAAGAACAGTGGGACATGCCCACAGGATGGGAGGGAATGAGCCATCCCTGGACACTAACCATCAGGAGATAGCAGGGCTGATGAGAGAATTTCAGAGTAACCAAGATAGTACTTATAGCCATGCTACAGGGTCAATTACACAGGGATGACTGTGGCCAGAGATGAGAAGGCTGATCTTTAGGGTACTCCAACAGTTTTCAGTTGGAAGGAGAAGCCAGCAAATGAGACTAAGAGGGCACAGCCAGTGAGGCAGGAGAAACGCCAAGAGTGACAGCATCTCAAGAAAGGGAGTGATCACCTGGGTGAAATGCCACTGAGGGCTCAAGTACGGCAGATGAAAATTGACCAAGTCGAGAGGGGTGATTTCTTTTTTTTTTTTTTTTGGTCTTTTTTCCTTTTTATCGGTACCAGGGATTGAACTCACGACTGCCTGCCTATGAGGCAGGCGCTTATGCCGCTGAGTTAAATCCCCAGCGAGAGGGGTGATCTTTACAAAAATAACTTGAGTGAACCTGTGGAGACACTAGCTTGACTGGGGTGGGGGGGGGGGGTTGCTGCATAGGGAGGAAAAGAACTGGGCACAGGTAGTATAGGTCACTCCTTTGGGTGAGTTTGTTACTCCCCCAAAGTAGACACAAGGAACAGGCAGCAGGGAAATGGCACGTAAGCCAAGAAGGACAAATGCAGACAGCCTTCAAAGGGCACGTAAGCCATTTACCCTTCACAGCGAGAACACGAGGCTGTGTGGCCCCAAATGTAGGGTAAGTGGTTATTCACAGTATGGGAGGTGCTGTAGAGCACAGTCTGTGATAAACGACCTGAATTTGTCTAAGCTTGAAGAGGACCTGACATCATTGGAAGGTCTTTAGAGAGGTGCATGACACATGTAAAAAGCATGATTCTGTGGAGAAAAAGGAATAGAAGTACGAAACTCAAAGTAGATGTGAACGAAGTACACTAAGTGCTAATTTTTTTTTTTTTTTTTTTGAGACAGGGTCTCTCTGTGCAGTTCAGGCTGGCCTTGAGCTCACTTTGTAGCCCAGACCAGTCTCGAACTTGCAATGATCCTCCTGCCTCAGCCTCCTGAGTGCTGGAATTACAGGTGTGACCCACCACGCCCAGCTGAGTGCCAAAATTTTTAAAAATTTTTATTAAAGACATATACTTCCCCTTGCTTCAAACACTCTTATCCCATTGTTGTCACTTTCTCAACAGTTCTGAAAGTCCTTTTTTGTGCCTTTAGAAGGTATGATCAAAAGGTAGTGAATGCTGCTGCTGAGTGCCATGTGGTAGACATAGCTTTTGTTTACTTTTACAGTGCTGGAGATTGAACCCATGGCCTTGCAAATGCTAGAGAAGCCACAGCTGCTGAGCCACACGTCCAGTCTTTTTTTTTTTTTTTTGGCACTGGCAATCAAACTTAGGGCCTTGCACTTGCCAGGCAGGACTGGGTCTGCTGAGCGATATTCCCAGCCCTCTGCCTCATCTTGCATGGCTTTTTTAGAGGGGACGTGTAGTTTAAGAACTGGACTTTGAATTAAATAAACTCTGGAGGGGCAATGGTGAGCGAGCAGGCCAGAAAACAGTTAATCTACAGCTGGATGTGAGCCTATCCACTGCTGCTTTTTTTTTTTTTTTTTTTTTTTTTTGTCTTTTTCCTTTTTATTGGTACCAGAGATCGAACTCACAACTGCTTGCTTGCAAGGCAGGCGCTTATGCCACTGAGCTAAATCCCCAGCCCCACTGCTGCTTTCTGAGAGGTTCAAAAGACGATCTCCAGAGGACTCTGGGTACAAAATGGAGTCAAAAGGGTGCTGGGTACAAGTTGGGAATGCAGAGGTAAATTTTTATGATTGCACCAAAGGAATTTGAGAGGTCACAGTAGGAAAATGATTAGGAAAAGGGGTCACAGAAGGGCTAAGGTCAAAAAGGTACAGGGAGGAGGCTGAACTGCAAGGGAGAAATCTGTAAGCGACTAATTTCAGTGGCAATTAAAAATGGCATAAAGCACTGTGTGGTCAGGAGGAAAAATTTGGAATATTAAAGAGTTTTGCTTTTCTGTTACCTAGCTGTGCGGCTAAAAGATGTTAGCAAGCCAGGACACTTTACTAGAGTATTTTTGTGACAAGGGACCAAAACTGAAGAAACACTAATGTAGCTGAAACAATTAGTACTTACTACCTCCCATAACTGGACATTTCCGAGGAAAGGTAGCCAACACCTTAAGGATTGACTCACACGTCACTCTTGAGCTCTGAGGGATGTCATTAAGCACTCAGGTTCTTTGTATTTCTCTGTTGAACTGCTGACGCTGGTGCCTTTTAAAACTGGGTTGACCCTGTGGTCACACTGTGGACTATGCTTCCTTTTACAAATCTAGAAAGTCCATTTTGGTAATGTGTCAGAAAGGTGAGAATGAACGCTTCCAAAATTCAGCCAACCTCTCCTGAAGGACTGGATACATTTTGTAATGTATCCAATCCTGAACCAGTTCCCAGGGTCTGGTAAATACTATATGCTGACTGGTTTGGGCACGAGTTACCTAAACTAGTCACTGGCAATGGGAATTACCCTGATTGGTTTGGAGCACACCACTCCTGCTGTTGAGGCAGAGTCAGTTTCCCCTGAAGGGCACTGGCTGTTGGGGAAAGAGCACGACCAATTCAAACATGAGTCCTGCAGAAAGGCGGAGGGGAAGAACACCCACCCCACTACTGAGTGGAAGTGAAGGTAAAATTAATCCTGTGTGGGTATCCCTGGCTTTTTCCTTGAAAGATTCTTGGAGAAGAAACCTCAAGAAAAGAAAGAGGGAAGCGACCAAAGAAATTTCAGAGGAAGGTCCAAAATCTAAATGGAAGAGTAACAGAGGTAGATGGGGCTGGAATTAGGAGACAGAGATAGAGCCCACCTGTCTCAAGTTGCCAATAGAAATTAATCGTACAGTTTTAGTGCCTCAAATGCCTCCTTTCCCAAGAGCTGATGAGGACTAAATTGGTTGTCTCTATACCTGCTTACAGCCAACACTGGTCAGTGGCTCCCAGGTAGGAGCCGAGACTCGCCCTAGAATTCAAGATCTTCTGAGGTATGAACCCAGCCTATTTTAGCCTCATTCCTAAGCATCCATCTATACACGTCTATCTACTGGACTCGGTTGCTTCACGATGGCTTTTCCACCCCCATGCAGACATTTCCTTTACTTAATGCTGCTCTCCTGTATGCCGCTGACTCCTTATCTTCAGACATGTATCGAACTCGACCTCACACTTGCCAGGCAGGAGCTTATGCTGCTGAGCTAAATCCCCGGCCCTCTGCTGTCAAATTCTTGAGGATAGTGACTATGTTCTACGCCTCCTCATGGCCCATGTTCCTTATTTGCTCATTTAAAAAACAATGTGGGGGGCTGGGCTGGGGATATAGCTCAGTGGCACAGAGCCTGCCTGGCCAGCACAAGGTCTTGGGAGGTACAGTGCTTATCTGGCATGCACAAGGCCCTGGCTTTCACTACCAGTACCACAAAACCAACTAAGTAAATGAATAAACATTGCAGGTGTCTACTGCGGACTCGTACCCTGCACACACAGCAGTGACCAGGACTCGGGAAAGCACTGCATAAATACCGCTGACCCAAATGCTGCTGCACTAGGACTGGTGCTTGCTGGCCGATTAGGCTTGGCATTAAATTGCACTTCATTCTCCCTGCTGCGACCGCTTTTGTCAAATCCCTTGCCTGAGAGGGCCTTGGACTCATATAAAGGTGGCTTCTTCCACCAGAATGAAGCAAAGAACTGGGACAACTAAATGAGAGAGTTCACAGATTATTCAGAGGAAAGAAATTACTGAGCCACTCCAGTTTTTATTTCAGTGTCATACAGAGCACTGTCATCTGAATTATTTAGCAGTGGATTCCAAATCTACTTTGCCATGATGCACAATAAAAAACACATTTCACATTGCCCAGGTCGTATGTTTTTTCGTTCATTCCTTCAACAAGTAAGTACTGACCACCCACTGAATGCCAAATCCAATTCTAAGGGGAGGAGTACATGTGGGAATAAAGCAGAAGAGGAAGGAGTGGAGAGAAAGACACCAGCCTTCAAAGACTTACGTATAGCGCAACACACGATAAACAAAGTAAGTAAAACACATGTGTAAGAGCATGGGAACACAAGGTCTAAGAAATAAAATTACCTATTACCACATGTAGTGGACTCCATTTTCTATTTTATGTTTCCAAAAAAATCTGGTCATGCCATGGCATAGCACACATTGTTCTCATTCTAGACTGAGGCATGCGGAGAATGTTAACAGATTACACAAACCCACACACAATGCCGGGAAGCGATGCTGCACCTTTACCCAGGACTCGCCAAGTCACTGCCACCCCCCAGCAATGCCCCTGCTCAGTGCCGCACATGGCTAGGCTGTCTCTCTTTGATGGTGCAACCTTCACTTTGCCAGAGCAGCGCAGCACTCCCTTGCCAGGCACAGTCACAGGATTATTTCCCAGCCCATCCAGCCTGCGACGTGCTCCAGAACGCCTCCTTTGTGCCACGACTACTTCTGGCGTGCTTAATGACTGCAGTTGTGCAGAAGCCTCTGTGCCATGACTTCCACAAGGAGGTGTCACCTGGCTTCTCGTTCCTCACCGTGCGGTGCTGACAGAGAGATATTAATAAATCCACATGGAATTAATTTGTAAGTGATACAAAGCAGAGAGGTGGTGGGAAGTGCTTCCCAGCTAGAACTGCAGGTTTCTGGCAACATCTATTTAAAATTCTTAAAAGTCTAAGAAATCAGAAAAGACACCACTGCTAAACTGATCTCTTTACTTGGATTACAAAAGTTACATCTGTGCTGGAAGCACATGAAAAAATTATCAGAATTTCGTCACCCTAGTATGAGTGGATAGAGAAATTATGTCAGTATGTCACGATCCATGGAACACAAACTGAGGGAAATTAATTCAAAGAAATTACTATAAACTAGTTCAAATTCTGAGGAAAAAAAATCCACATGGCACCAAGCATGGTGGCACACACCTGTAATCTCAGCTGCTGACAGGATGGTAGCATGCTTGCCTAGCACACATGGGGCTCTAGATTCAACCCATATACCTCCAAAAAAAAAAAAAGAAAAGAAAAGAAAAGAAAAAAAGGAAAGAAATCTAAATGGCACAGCTAACTCTTATAGTTTTCCATCCTGGTTTCACTCAGTTTGGGAATGACCCCGCTGTGTGGGTGGTGAAAAGATTTGGGAGAAAAAATTATGAAAAGGGATGAAATGACAACTAAATATTAATGAAGACTAGAACACTAAGTTTAAATTTTGCCCTACTACTGGAAATAATGGGGAAGGTCAGATATAAAAATTTATATATGGATAGAAGGATCGCCGAGTTGATGCCAGAAAACTTAAGTGAGATTCTGTCTCAAAATAAAATGGACTGGGCTGGGGATTTAGCTCAGCGGCATAAGCACCTGCCTCGCAAGCAGGCGGTCGTGAGTTCGATCCCCGGTACCGATAAAAAGGAAAAAGACAAAAAATAAAATAAAATAAAATAAAATGGACTTAGTGGTGCACACCTGTAATTCCAGCATTCAGGAGGCTGAGGAAGGAGGACTGCTATGAGTGTGAAGCCAGCCTCGACTCTAGAGTGAGTTTAAGACAAGCCTGGACTACATAGCTAGATCCTGTCTCAAAAAACCAAAGTAAGTAAATAAATAAAAAGGGCTGGCGAATGAGGCTCAGGGCTAAGGCCCAAGTTCACTCCCCAAAAAGGGGGGAAAAAAATCACACACACACACACACACACACACACACACACACGGGCTGGGTATGTACTCGGTATGTACGTGGCCTTGAGTTCAGTCCTTGGGAGGGGACCCCCAAAACTTGTATCTGTAATCTAGTGTAAAACAGTAGGGCTGGGGATTTAGCTCAGTGGCATATGTGCCTGCCTTGCAAGTGCGCAGTCGTGAGTTCAATCCCCGGTACCAATTTAAAACACACACACACACACACACACATATAAAGTGTAAAATATAATTTTGGTTGTGAAAATGTTGAAAAAAATGTTACAGATTTCTCTAACTCATTGTATTCAGACTTTATTTTGAATCAGGTCCTAATTTTATAGGACTAGGTAGGGTGGGCTAGTGGGGACTATATATGTAAATAAGCACCCTAGATTTTGTTATGGATATATCATATCGAACATATTGCTTAATCTACTCCTTCCTATTTAAAGTGATTTAAAAAGGGTATCAAATTGCTTTTCTTTTTCTTTTTGGTACTCAGGACTGAACCCAGGGCCTTCTACATGCTAAGTAAGCATTTTACCATTAAGCTATATCCCTAGTCTTTTTTTAAATTTTGAGACAGGGTTTCACTGAGAGGCCCAACCTGTCCTTGAACTTGCAATCTTCCTGAGTCAGTCTCTCAGGTGGCTGGAATTATAAGTGTGCACTGCCATGGCTGCCTGAACTTGCATAATTTTAAGTGTTTACATTTTTTTTAAAAGGACAATAAAATCACACAGGCACACCCTTTATGCAGCACCATTAAATAAGAGATGTACAAAATTTGAGGTCACCACATTTCTTATTGTTTTTAATAGCACTTAGTTACATCATTTATAATGGCATTTTTAATACAAGAAAATAAGATTCGTTAGTAATTTAGTCTTATTATTGGCTCTCTTTTAAAATGGAGAACAGAAAAACAAAGAACAGGGGAACTAGTTAGGAGTTCACAAAGACTATTTCTGCACGATATGCTGACCCTAAATTAAAAAAAATAATACCATGTCAATCCTTATAAGCTGTAAGTATGAATTTCTTATTTAAGCTATTGGTTAACATTTTTTAAAATCCTCATTTCTTTAATATGTACTATAAATGGTTCTTTTTTTTTTTTTTTTTTTTTGTCTTTTTCAGTTTTTATTGGTACCAGGGATCGAACTCACGACCGCCTGCTTGCAAGGCAGGTGCTTATGCGGCTGAGCTAAATCCCCAGCCCCCTATAAATGGTTCTTGAGAGTCAACTGTAAACATGGTATATTCAGCCCATCTTGTTAGGGTAGAGCCTCCCATTAGATGACTATTCAATTAAGAGCTAAAAGACAAATGACATCACAAAATAGTTATACTTGTGGGCCGCATAATCAAGTCCTTAAACAATATAGCTTCCAAGCTCCCATCATCCTGATTCCCCTTCTTTTTGCTTTCATTTATGTACTCCTTTCTCTTAAAGAAGCAAAAAATATATGTCCACCAAAATTTTGAAAGTCAGTTTGTGCAGCAGTGAGTGAGAATAACTTTGGCCTTTGAGATTACAAAGTCATTTTCTTCATTCTGGGTCAAGGCGTGGTAAGACGGGGAGAATAAGATTCCCAAATGCAGAGTCTTGAGTTATGAAGTATCCAGATGAATGTGCGTGAGCATGCTGAGATTTAAAAAAAAACAAAACAAAACAATTAAGCTATTAAGAATCACAGTGTTTTAAAAAAGGAATCACAGCCATGACATTACAATTACTTATTCTTCCTGAATGGCTGAGACCAAAGTGATTTAAAACCCAGTTCTTATGCTGTTCATTTTGTTTAAAGACACAAGAGATAGACAATAAACAATAACACAGAATTCGGATCAACAAACTGCACCAGGCACTCTATTACAATCCCCATCAGCAGCTCCTCTGTGATTCTTCTCAGTCAGCAATGAGTCAAAAAGGGAACTGCTTTGTTCTTTGGAGGAAATCTAGCAAGAAAGGTTCCAAAGTACTCTGCTTTTAGTCAACTAAGCAGGAGCTTCTGAAGGAAAGGTAGTTAGTAGGAAAGAGGGGAGGCAGAACAGATGTTGATTATTGATGATTAAAAATAAGCAACATTTTAAAAGAAAGTGAATGCAAATACCAGAAAACTACCAGTAAATTTCCTCTGTCATAAAAAAAAAAAAAAGAGGCTGTTTTTACCTTCTCTTAAGGGAGATCATCTTTATAATGTCCCTACCAATTCAGGGATGCTGAAGTTTAAAAGCATAGGCAATGTCAACAACAACAAAAATTGGTATCTCATCCAAGGTCTCTAGGAATCCAATTACCCAAGATGAAAATAGACTACTTAATACTCTAAAGAATGGTATGCTTTTGAGCTGATGAAGTGTCACATTCTAATTCCACGTTAAGAATTAGTCTTCAAAGAGCTGGCCATTAAAAAAAATCCAAACAAAAATTTAAAACCAAATAATGTAATGACATATACTACTAAAACTAGCCATTTCAGTTTTCTAGACCATCCAAATATCCTAAACTCTTGCGCACAAGCAATCCTGTGGTGGGTATAGCACAAAATCAATCATGACCATGTCAACACCATTAAAGGATACTTTCATTACTGCTATATTGGTCCTTCAGTTCCTTTGGGCACTACTGAACATCAGCAAAACATTGCAATTTGGTGTATGTGGAACATTATTATTGATACTGCTCCACTGCAATACAAAATAACTACTGTGCTGGCTTCTCAGACCCAGGGAGACTCCAAGGAGAGAATGTCAGTTACACGTTGCTTACCTGCAAAGCCGCCTTCTGTTGGGCTGCAATATGCTGCTGCTCAGCATGGTCCCGGAAGTCCTTATTAAGAGAGGGCCTGCAGAGAGCAATGCTGAACGGAGAGCTCAGTTACTTCACTGCTGAAGGCAGACGCATCTTTATCTTGGTTTATTTTAATGGTGGTAAATAATTTTTAATTGAGGTATATATTTATGATGGACAATAACATGTTCTGGTATTTATACACACTGTGAAATGGTTAAGTGGGACTAATTAGCATACCCATAACCTCACATACTGATTATTTTTATTGTAGGAACATTAAAGATCTCTCTTAGCAATTTTCAGGTATAATCACATCATTATTAACTATAGTCATCAAGCTATACAATAAATCTCCCAAAGACACATTCTTTCATGTTTTGTTTTGTTTTTGTGATGCTGGGACTCACACCCATGAATATTTGACCACTGAATATTCGGCCCCTCACTATATATTCTTTAGAGGGATAAAGCAGACTTTTTCCCTTTCTGCCACTACTTACACTAATTTATATGAAGAAAGTTTATGATATTTACTGAGATTTCAAATGATCTTTTTAATATTTATAATTGATGGCCGACCCCCACCCACCTACCCACTTTGACAGTGTCTTGCTGTGGAGTTCAGGCTGGCCTTGAACTCACTATGTAGCCCAGGCTGGTCTCGAACTCCTGGTGATTTTCCTGCCTCAACCTCCTGAGTTCCAGGATTTTAGGCATGCAGCACCAAGCCTAGCAGGCCCGTTACTTTCAAACAGATTTGAGGTACAATTATTATGATCCTTATTAGCATTATTTACATGTTCCACATAGGTTGAACTATTATGAATAAATAACCAAATTTAGAAGTACTTATCTACCAGATTATAGAGCAGCTACTGGGTGTTTGGCTATGTGCTATGCACTAGCAGTATAAAACTGCAAGACAAAGAGCTTACAGAAAACAGCAATTCTGATGAAAGGTGGCACATGGTATCACAGAATTAATAGACTCTCAATGTCAGTAGAGTACTGGCCATGGAAAACATTGTAAAATGTTAAGCTTGTCCTAATAGTGAAAGGAGACCTCCAAAGAGTGTTACCAGCATATTATGTTGAAATATATGGCTAATAAGAGCACCAGAAAGTAACAGTTAATACCTAGCTCCTGGATGATTTGTTGAAGACTGGTTCTGCATAAGTAATTTTCTTTTTTCTTTGTCCAGCTCTGCTAAGATGGCAACTCTATTTTTGTTTTGAAAACCTAAAAAAAATTTAAAAAAGAAAGAGGGGGATAAGAAACATTTTAGACCTATTTTAAATATTCTATCTGTTCCATCTAAAAGCTGGAAAACAAAATCCCTTTCTCTAACATGATGATAAAGTCACATAAATATCTTGCCCAACAACTTTACGATCATGATACACAGAATTGGGTATGGGTCCCATACCTGCCAGCCCAGAACTCTGAGGGCCTGAGGCCTCCAAGATCACAAGTTCAAAACCAGCCTTGGCAACAGGGGATGGCAGTACACTCAGGAGGCTGAGGCATGAAGACTGCCCGGATTTTCAGGCCAGTCTGGAGTGCACACTGAGCCCAAGACCAGCCTGAATTACACAGAAGAGTGTCTTTGTAAAAAGTGTGAGTTGCAGCCCTTGTTTTTGCTGTTGTTTTTTCAGCAGGGTCCAGGGTCTCGCTACGTAGTCCAGGTTGGTCTTGACTCACCATGTAGCCCACACTGGTCTCCAAGTCCCAGCAATCTTTATGTCTCAGCTTCCTGAGTGTGAGGGTTACAGGCAGGGTTACCACATTGCCCGGTATAGCACTTTTTTTTTTTTAAAACAAAAACTTTGAGGCCCCAGGGCTCTGTAGACCAGTCTTTATCGTGCACAATCATATCCCTCAGTAAGCAGATTTTTAGTCCTCAATTTTAAGACTTTTTGTGAAAGCCTTTCAGGGAGGAAAAACACCAGGCATACACAAACCAAAATATTATTTTTTTCTCATTGCTTTCATTCAGAAATGACATGTAACTTTTCAAGAAAGATGTCAAAGAATTGCAACTGACCAGAAAGCAATTCTGATAACTGATAGGAGACCAGAGATGCCTCCTTTATCTTATCAAATACTTAACAATGGATAACTGAGCTTCAAACTTACTTAAGATCTGGAGCAGAGGTTTCAAATTCTGCACCAGGAAAATGGCAACATGTAAACTCTGTTGCAATTTCATTCAGTACCCACTAAACTCTCAGATTCCAAATCCTCTGGAAACATCTTAGAGCTGGCAAGGAGGGATCCATATGCCACCATGGCAATAACTAGAACCAAGAAACAGCTGTCCCCTGTAGCTGGGGACTTTCCAACTTGTTACAGTCTTTAACATTAGGACTCATCCATAATTTCTGTAGGCAATTGCATTTCTAACCTCTAATGTAAGGAAAAAACAAATGCAAGGATTAAAGGACTGAAAAACAGAACTGCTCAGGAGACTGGAATCCCTGGGCTGAAGGAATGAAGGAGGGGAGAAGACCAGAGCACTCCCCGCAGGCACCCAGGTGACGGATTCTATGAATTATGTACTGATGATGAAGAGAAAAAACTGGAAGGAGGGGGAACATCTCCTGGAGATGGTGCAGGATGTACAAGGGCCATTCGTGCTAAACTGACCTGAATTACAAGTAGCTGAAGCTTGCACTTTGTTGGGGTTTGGCTGGTTTGATTTGCCTTCAGGGGTGGGAGTGAACCCAGGCTTCATGCAACTTGTAGAGTTTGCAACTAAACCTTTTGAACTGGACATTGCCACGCTGGCTACAGCCAGGGCTGGGGACAAAAGGTGTGCCGTGTCTCTTTTAAGAATTTGTCATCTCCCATTTTCTTTCTTTTGTGGTACAGTACTAGAAATCAAACCCTGAGGTGCTCTACCACTGAACTACATGTCCAGTCTTTTTTTTTTTTCTTCCTTTCCAAATAAGATCTCACTATGTAGCCCTGGCTGGCCTCAAACTTACTATCCTCCTGCCTCAGCCTCCTGAGAAGCCAGGATTACAGGTGGGCACCACTGTGCTTAGCCCTCTTCCCTGTTCTGCACACTAGTGCTATATCGTTGGTTTCCAGTGATACCAGTAGCAGAGTCCCTCTTTTGGATGAGGTAATTCACAATACATTCTGGTACTTCTGAGAGATGACTTTATGAGCCTTCTGGGTGATTCTTCATCCTAACTCTAACCTTTACCCTGCTTGCCCTCTCAGTTGAGTGGTCTTGGGGAGGAAGATCCGTAGGGCCTTATGTGCCATACATCATCACCTGCTAACCCATCCTTACAGACAGGAATGTCTCAGAAGCCTTCCACGTAAGGGAAGATTTAATGCAGCTCTGAGAAACAGAAAAAACCACACTGTATCCATGGCTCTCCTGTCTCACTCAATACAACACCTGATTGTAGATTCTGGAAGTGATTCTCCAGGGTGTGAAATATCACAAAGTGGAGGCCACAATACTTCCGCTCACTTCAGACACCAATGGCAAGTAGTATCTTGTCATCTACACTTCTGACATCCTGGGGATAAATCTGGGTTCCCACAAACCCCCTCCTTTAATTTGCTAGACTGTCTCACAGAACTCAGAAAAATACTCCAGGGACATTTACTAGTTTACTAATAAAGGGTTTTTACCACAGATAGATACAGACAGCTGCATGAAGAGGTGGGCAGGGCAGGACATGGGGAAAGGGAACTTCCAGGCCCTCTGGGTCGCACCATTCTCCAGGAACTGTCACGTGTTCAGCTATCCACACTCCTGTGAACCACGTCCTTCTGGGGTTTTATGGAGACTTCACTACACAGCGTGATACACTACTGACTGTGCTGAGCACCTCAACTTTCACCCTTCACACACTGGAAGCCGAAGTTCCAGCCTCCGGCCGCGTGGCTGGCTACTGGCCCCCTCCAGAGGCATCCATGAACCCACAAGAGTCACAGGAACTGTTATCAAAGACCAAGCAGCAGAATAAAATTTTTCCAGGGCTCCTATTATTCAGGAAATTATACATATGAACGAGTTCCATTCCAGGAGTTAAGTAAGTTGAAATCACTCATAAAGTTCAATAAAATAAGTCTTATGTACCTTTGACACAAATATACACTGTAAAGTATAACAAACCAAGTACACACAAAAATAACTATTTTTACATTTATAATTACCTTAAATGACACGTGAGCTACCTCCACTATTTGTTTTCATCTACAAATGTTCGTAATGCGATGTTCATTTGTATTTGAAAGTTAACACCCCAAATGTTCGTAAGTTGAGGATTTATTTGTACAAGGGTTTTAGAAGCTCTATAAGAACAATGGTTAAAGACAAAATATGTATTTCCACAATATCACAACAGCCATATCCTAAGAATGTACTACTTGTACATTCTATTTCTAAAAGGATAATAAGATATTTTTCTACCTGAAGGTTTAGTTAAAAAAAAAAAGCCAGGCATGGTAGCACACATCTGTAATCCCAACCCTATAGAGGCTGAGGGAGGAGGATCACTGCAAGTTGAAGACCAGTCTGAGTCTATGAAATGAGTTCAAGGCCAGTCTGAACTGCATAGCAAAATCTTATATCAAAAAAATTAAAAAATCAGAACACAAGTAGGATATACTAAAGTTGAAATCAATGAAAAATCCCTCCCAGGGTCTCTGTTGCACACTGTATAAAGTAATACTACCGATGAAAATCTTTCCAGAAACCACTGTTACTTGTTTGGGATAGTCTGTAGTCTTCAAAGGTAGACAAATTAACCCATGTTAAATGAAAGGACTAAAGTACAGTACCCTCTCCAGCAACCAAAATAAATTCTCCTCCAGACATTCAAGGATACCTGGAACCTTGGATAGCACCAAACCCTAAATACCAAGAGAATTGATCAGATTACTCAAAAGGCTAAGGGATCAACAGGTAGGCAGCACATATAACATGGATAACTGGGACAAAAGGGCTGATTCACTTCCCTGGCATTTAGAATTTGAAATTTATATAAATTGTGAGGCTGGGAATTTAGCTCAGTGGCATAAGCGCCTGCCTTGCAAGTGTGTGGTCATGAGTTCGATCCCCGGTACCGATAAAAAAAAAAACAAACCCGAGTATAAATTTATAAAGTGTGTATTTCTAGCTGGGCATGATAGCACATGCCTGTAATTCCAGGACTCAATAGGCTGAGGCAGGAGGATCACTGTGAGTTTGAGGCCAGCCTGGGTTATAGTGAGTTCAAGACCAGTCTGATCTTCATAGTGACACCCTGTCTCAAAAAAACCCCAAAAAAGTATATTTCTGGACTTTTCCATTTAATATTTTTGAATCACAGTTGACTGAAACTACAACTAAAACCACAAATGAGGGAGGGAGGACCACTGTAATCCTCAAAGGCTCCTTCCAGTTCTAGCACATGAAGGTTCCATAATTTCCCTGAAATCTCTGCTCTGCTGAAAATTGTCAGCTATCTTAATATTTGTGATAGTTATGCCTGTGAAGGGTAATGTTATGGTAACCAGTGCCACATGTAATAACTCTGAAACTCTGTCAAAATATTGTTAAGGTAACATCATAGTAAAGTAATACAGAATTACACGTCCTACTAACTCAGAAATGACAACTGTCTGGCAGGGATAGAGAAATGAGGACAGAAATGAAGTGCACCACAATTCTGACCCCAGTGCCATTTGGCGTGCAGCTGTTTTAATTCACTGTTAACATTTTCTTTAAACCACAATGGGTGTATGATTGCCAGCTGTAAAGAGAAGGCTGGCGAAACAACTGTCTTGAGGAGCAGAAAAATGATCTGCCTCCTTGTGACATCTGTAAACATCACACTCTCATTTAACGCCATGTGTCTCTCCAGAATCCACCACGGAGATTGTGCTCCTGCAGATACTGCTCATGTTTGAATTCCAGGCTACAGTATTTTCACAGACGTGCTCAAATCTAGGTCTCTTAACATCTGAGACATCTTTAAGGAATCTTTATTTGTATGATTATTTTTACCTAAAAATGATTCTCAGGGCCTGGGTGACAGCAGTGTGGACACCTGCATATGCAGCCTGGGCTCCAGCAGCACCTCACCTAGCTCCAGTAGCCAGGGCTGGGAAGGCTGGGGCCACAGGGTATGCTGGGTCAGGGCACATGTGCAGCGGTGTAAGTGAGCAATGGTGCCCCTATGGCCACTGCAGTCCCTTGCCAAGAGGCATGAAACCAGTAGGCACCTATCATGTAGGTCCAGATGGCAGTGTCCTGCTACTTCAACCATCTGCTTCAGTAGTAACTGGTCTCAGGCAGCCTCCTAAAGCAAGGGCTACATCTGTCTAAGACTTCTGAGAGGACAGCAGTCAACTCTATAATCCAGTCAGAATCTAATTGTGCAAACAGTGTCTACAGCCCCTTGCCAAGCAGACCCGCAGCAATACCAAGTGCAGTGTGGACAGCTGCAGAACTGTTTTCAGACTCTAACTCCCTGAAGTTATGCCTTTCTTTCAACTGCTCTTTGTCTACCTCAATCTCAACCTGGCCAAAGCACTGTAAACAACACAATGGAAAGTTCTACAGCCCTCCAGTAGAATGTTCCCACATAATGCAAACCAGAAGGATGCTACTGAACAGCTGCAGACTACCCAGACCACCCAACACAACAGGTCCAACTTCAAACTTTGTGCATTCCTGGATAGCAAGTTCATGTTCTGGCTCCAGGAAGACAGCTACAACTATTTGATCCACTACCTCCAAACTGGCAACACCACCCTGTGGGAGGGCCTCACCTTCCATATCCACCTGGATGTGCAGCCTGCTGACAACAGAGTACCAGCTCTACACCAGAGCTGGCTCCTCCCACAGTGAGAGCAGCAGCCTGGAGCCCCTGGTTGTGCCCAGTCCCATTCTGCAGGAGGACCCCCTGAGGCCTTAGAGGAGACCATCACCACATCAAGGACAGGCCCCCCTCCTAACCACCATCTACTTCTACACTTTCTATAACAAGGAGCAGCTGCTAAACACTACAGAAATCCCTTGACAGCAAACTGCTTGCTGCTGGGTTTGACAAATCCTGTATTAAAAAAGTCTATAGTCCAAGAAGATGAAGCCAGAGTCCCACCACATGGGCACCTCAAGCATCTGCTTGGCCTGTGACATTCTGGAAGAAGGGGAGGATGAGGATGGCCCAAGCACAGAGATGAAGATACTGTGCATCACTATGCTGCGCATGCTTCCTTGTAGACAGCTCAGGACTGCTCTCTGCTCTGAGGACATGTCCATCCAGTAGTAGGATCTGAGTTTTACCAACTCTGTCCTTTCCAAGGCCAGCCTGTCCTGTGTGGACCTGGACTCAGCCCTTGTGCTTCAATGAGCCACTACGGCACCGTTTGTCTGTGGTCATTCCATCGTACCCGCTGAGGAGATATGCAGGACACCTAGCAGATGTGGACTGTCAGACTCCACTCTAAATGCTTAGCCACAAGCTTCACTAATGATACCATCTGGCTGCAGAGCGCCAGCAGGTGACCTTGGTGAAGCTCCTCACAGGCCGCTGTGCCCTGTGCTCTCTCATTTTCTCTCCCAACTGGAAGTAACTGGGATCCACTGGCAAGGGCCAGTGGTTCAAACTGAGGGATTTGCCCTTAATGAGCTGAGAGGCCACAAACACAGGATGACGAGCTTGCCTTCAGTCCTGACAGTGGCCTGGTGGCCTTTGCTCCATGACTCACAGTGTGGCTGTGCCCCACACAGCTCTGCCAACAGGCAGATGAGCAGCGTCCTGAGCACAGTTCATGGCCTACAACTTGCGTCTGGTAACCGGAATCTCACAGGAGAATCAGAAACATTAATCCTAACCTGGCGGGAATGGCCACAGTCACACTGAGAGGTCTCTGGCCACAGCTGGGACATGTTGAACAAACTGACAAGTTGTAAAGGAGCCCTTTACAACTGCGGGACTCAAGAATGAAACTGAGATGCTCTGAGGTCAGTGTTGTACTCCTAGGGGACCCCAAGGACCCCATGTGCAAGCACCACTCCCACGTTTACTGAGGACAGTTGCCCAGTGTCCTCTGAAGTACTCCCACATGCTCTGCTGGGCCACCCTTGTAGAGGGAAGTGGTGATGGAACTGAAAAAGGGAGGATGACCCATCTCCTGAATGACAGAATTAGGACTTTTAAAATTATTGTTATTGTAGTTATTAGGACTGAGGAGACCTTTCTTGCCCTGGCAGAAGGGAACATCTCTGCTTCTGTCTTCAAGTTTGACTCCTGGTACTGGCTGTGACACTTGGAATTCTGAGCTTCATGTACCTCGGAGATCTTGGCGGCACAGTGTACCAGGAGAAAAGGAAATCTTGGGCACAGACTAAGCACAGCAGACAACATGGTATCTAAGTAAACAAGCACTCTAGTGACCAGGCAGCTCAGAAGATCTCAATGCTACCTTCAACATCATTCTCCCTCTGCTAATGGGTAGCACATGGCCTCCTCCTATCCATATTACTCTCCTAAATATAGGCACTTTGACAATCCTTGATAATCTCAAGGATGCTGCTTCTTTACATGCCAGGTTGACAGTTTTCCACATCTTCACCATTTACCTCCCTTTTGACTAGAACATCCATCATTTAAGTCCTTTCTCTCCTCACCTTTTATGATAAGCCAGTAAGAGAAGTCATGCAGCCACCAAACATCACCTTCCACAATGTCCCATGACGCAGAAATAACTCAGTCAAACTGTTTGCCACTGTAAATACCAAATAACGACCCTTAGAAAATGAGCTTGTTGGCTGGGGATTTAGCTCAGCAGCATAAGCGCCTGCCTTGCAAGCAGGCAGTCGTGAGTTCGATCCCCGGTACCAATAAAAAAGGAAAAAGAAAAAAAAAAAAAAGAAAATGAGCTTGTTCTGAGCCAGATATGAGTGACTGAGGCCCAAAAGCACAAATCCAACCTGCCCTCAATGACTGTTTTGACAAAAAAGGGACTGGTAACAACTGTCACAGACAGAGAACAAAGATAACTGTAAACCAAACACACATTCAATGAATACTTTGGTCAGGGCATTACATCAGTGCTTAAGTTTAGGCAGACAAATTCTGGTCACAGGAATGAAATGGCATCTTACTACATTCTTAGATGAGTTGCCACCTGTTCAGGGGTATAAGAATGCTAAACAGTATACTATATTCAATGAATTAAATGAGATACCAAACACTATTATAAAATAGGCATTGTGTTAAACAAACACTTTGCCCAGCTAGAGATTACTGAAAGAAACCTGAATCCATTTAAGGTACAGCTCAGATGCCGGCTGTTTTGATGGCCAGCTGTATTAAGCACAGTTTCACCTTACCAAGGGTTTATCAGAATGTAACTCCATGGGAGGCTAAGCAGCACTGTATTTATGGAGAACAACACATTGAAGGAAATACTTGTTTATGTACATAATAAAGGCCAAAATATTATCTGAAGACTCAAGTCAGCTTCTCACCCACAGCAAGGCCAAGCAAGACTTATGCAGAGACATTTCACATCACTCTACCTCCAAAAGCAAAGAATGCTCCTCAATGACTAGGTTGAATCAAGACATCCTACAAATGTGTCTTAAAACTGGTAAAACAGAACGTATTCTGAATCATGAAAATGAGCACAATTCTCTTCTCACTAACGTGACTGGTACTGTGCATCAATTGAGATTTTCTCTGTTATTTCCACATCCCAGGTAAAGAACTATTATTAAAAGCACACTTTTCTATGGAGACCCAATTTTCAGAAGATTCTCTTTGCTCCTGCATGTTCTATCTCTAAAGAATTAGCTGCCCCCAAAGCCTGTGTTTTAAGTAGTTAACTGCACAGTAGAGGTAGTTAGGAATGCACAAACCCTTCCTGAGCATATCATGGTTCCAAGTTACAAGAGAAGGTCATACCTGGAAGAGTGCTTGCCCAAAACCCCAAACACAGCAAAGACCCACAGTCAGTTTTAATCAACATAAAAACTTCGATCATTTATGTCTTCTTGAGACCTTCTAGGCTGTAATTCTCAGTCATAGTCTGGAAACGGTTCTTTCTTTTCTTTTTTCCCTTTTTCTTATTTTTTTGTAACCAGTACTAGGATTGAATACATGGCCATCACACTAAACTATATTCCCAGCCTTTATTATTACTTTTTATATATATTTTGAGATGAGGTCTCACCAAGTTGCAAACTGAACCTTGTGTGGTTACATTATGACTATCAACAACAGACTATATTTACCCCTAGTGCGTTCAACAGAGACACCTCATTATACCAAATAGTAACTGATTCCTGCAAATAAACACCAACCCAGTCAGAAATTCTATGCAGAATTCATTGGCTGATGCACTATATTGTCAGTTATGGTTTGTGGACAATTTTATTATTATACTTCATTGCATCCTATATGACAAAAGGTATGCTCCCTGTAACCTCAAAAAAGGTGGCACCCAGAACAGCGTGGTTTATCTTTGGTATGATGAAAGAAGAACAAATTACATTCAAAAGTAAAATTTGTAACAATATAAGCATGAAAAATAAAATTTACTGAGGAAAACACACTTTTAGTTGTAAACACATGACAACAGCTATAGAGGGCAATGGAAACATGTTGCACATTTCTAAACTTCCTAAGTTTGTGATAGTCTGTAATTATGATGGGATATTTGCAGTAGATTAAAGACAGTTGTTAATCTTTCAAAGTTACCTGAAACAGTTAAGAAACCCTTCTAAAAAAATCTGCAGATGTCTTACTTGAAAAAAACATACGAAAAATTTAAAAACATAAACTGAGCATGGTGCTTATAATCTTAAGCACTCTGGGAGGCTGAGGCAGAAAGATTGAAAGTTTCAGTCCAACCTAGGTAACTTAGCAACTTGGTGAGACCTTGTCTCAAAATAAAAAATAAGCCAGGTGTGGTGGCATACCTCTGTAATCCCAGTACTCAGGAGGCTGAGGCAGAAAGATTGCCTTGCGTTTGAAGCCAGCCTGGGCTACACAGTAAGTTCAAGGCCAGTCTGAATTCCACTGTGAGATGCTGCCTCAAAACAAACAAACTAATGGGATGAAGATGTAGGCCAGTGTGAAAGCCCTAGGTTCAAGTTCCACAAAAAAATAAAATGAAATAAAGCAACAATAAAATTTAAAATTCCATTAGCAATATCAGCTGTAGCAGGGCACGGAAGTGTATACCTGTAGACCGCTACTGCTAAGAAGGCTGAGACAGGAGGACTACCTTAGGTCAGTCTGGGCAACAAGGTTAAACCCCATCACATTTACACACACACATAGCATTGTCTGAAAAAAGAAAATGCATATGTGTGTGTATGTAAGCCCCTGAGAAACAGTACATACTTACAACTCTTAGGATATTTCCTTTGGGTTATATATTTCCTGGAGCGTTCTACATAAATTATTTTGCATCAGGCTCTTGATTTTACTTCCATCTAATATATTCCACTATATGAGGAATTTTCACGGGACTTTGAAACTACTTGTTTCAACTGACAACTTTCTTATATTTTTTTTGCATTTACAAGGTTTTGATCCAGTGTGGATTCTTACATTTGTGCCAGCTGAAGACTTTTGCACATTTATTGAGTTTCTCACCATTGTATGTCCCTTTGTGAACCGAACACAGATGACTGCAGAGGTGTTTCATGCTTCACACTGATTCAAGTTCACTCCACTTGCATTCTTATGTCTGCAAGCAGGTCATTATTGTAAAGCAGCCTCACACTCTACATTTAGGAATTCTCATCTTATGAATCCTTTCATTGTGAAGGCTTTTCCACAGATTAAATTACAAAGGGTTTCTCTGTACTGGGAGTTCATCCATCCATGTTGAAAGCTACCTATACAACTAAGCTTTACTACACTGCTTACATACAAATGGTTTTTCTCCACTGTAACTTCTTTCACGTTGTTGAAAGGAACTATAATTAGTAAAGACTTTCCCGCACTGTCTACATTCATAAGAGTGTCTCTCCACTATGAATTCTTGTATGTCCTCTAAAGAAACTAGAACTGTAAACTCTCCATATTGCTGAAATAAGATTTCTCTCCAGTGTGGATCCTTTTACATATTTCAAGAGAACTGGAACAAGTGAAGACTATCACAGTCCTTACATTCACAGGGCTTCTCTACAGTATGCATTTTTTACGTCTTCAAAAGCAACTGGAACAACTAGAAACTTTCCTACACTGCTGACAGACAAGTCCTTTGATGCTTCAGTAGCCTTGACCTTCCTATATATCCCAAATTGGCCTTGTAGTCATGGTGATCCTCCTGCCTCAACCTTTTGAATGCTGGGATTACAGAGGTGTGTGCCATCACATCTGGCTCACATTCTTCACATATATAAGGTTTCTTTCCATATATCACAAACTTATGTGGTTTATGTCCAGTCTGGATGACTTGTTTCAACTGACAACTTTGTTATGTTTTTTTTCACATTTACAAGGTTTTGATACAGTGTGGATTCTTACATTTGTGCCAACTGAGATTCAGTTTTAGGGATGAATCAGTGAGGACTTCACACAAATGGCTTTAACAAACTTTAACTTCAGGCACTTTCTTGTTCACAATAGCATTTGCAATCTTGCAGAAAATTTCTGTGCATTTACCTCCTTCTTTATATACACAGAGACTCTTTACCATTTGACTTCTTAAATTCCTGGGATTTTTGTAATCATCTTCAAAATTTTGGTCTTCTCATTTTTTTTCCTATTAAAGCTAAGCTAGGGTTTCTGGCATCACATCTCTGAACATCTTCTAGAAAAAATCCAGCAAAGTTCATTACTCCAGATGAAGTTCACAGCTACATCCTCAAAAGTTTTTCACTTTCTTTGCTGAATTCTGAGGTCCCCCAGGATCCGTCAAAGACAGTTCACAATCAAGCAAGTTTACAAAGTAAAGTCTGAGCCACCAAGGGTCCCTCTCACATGTGGTATCCCAGTACAGTAAGGCAAAATATACAATTCTTAAAAAGCAAATTTAAAAAATCTAGTAGTGTCTAAATTTATGATAAGCAAATGAGTCGCCAAATTGGAAAGTCAGTAATGTAATTATATATCCACAGAAATTATATGAAATGCAACCAGCAATGGAAAGAGCACCAAAAAGACTAAAGATAATGTGAGGAGGCTAATGCAGGAGCATTACAAGGTCAAGCCCAGCCCAGACAAGTAAGCAACTTAGGAATCCTCTCTCAAAATACAGAATAAAAAGAGCTGAAAGTGTATCTTGGTGTGAAGGCTCTGAGTTCAGTCTCTACCACTGTAGGGGAAAGAGTCTGACTAATAACATCCATTTAAATATAAGCTTTCCACTGTCCTTCAATGTATACAAACTTACACAAATTATTTTAGTAGGTTAGCATTATAATATTTATTAAAATAATGCTGTGGGTTAACAGAAACAGCAAAGAACCAAAGAATTTAAAATGCAAGCTATGTAAAATCCAACTAAAACCCAAAAATGTCTAGTATATTCTTTCATTAGCTAACTAAAAGCCCAAGAAAGACAAACATTCAATATAATAAAATACGGCTATAAATTATTTTTAACTGTCTACAAGCTAATCTGCAATACTGAAAATTATAATCTCACAAAAAATATTTTTGTTTCCAAAGAATGTAAGAGTGAACTGGCAAAGAGAAGAGGAAAAGCAAAAGGTTAATATTAAAAATAAAAGAAATTTTTTGTTTTTGTTTTTTTGAGACAGTGTCTACCTGTGTAATTCATACTGGATTTGACCTCACTATGTAAACCAGGTTGGCTCAAACTTGCAGCAGTCCTCCTCCTGAACCTCTCAAATGCTAGAATTACAGGCATGCGCCACCACACCTGGCCTTAAGGATTTAAACAAAACAAAACTAATTAAAGCTAGAGGGATAGCTCAGCAATTAAACATATTTCTACCATGTGTGATACCGTGGGTTCAATCTCAGCACCAAATCAAACCAAATTATTTAAAATTAGCACTATGGATTTGATGAGGCATTTCCAAAAGTTTTGAACTTTATAAACACTGCTGAACATAGGGCAAGCACAGGGGTGCACACCTGTAATCCCAGCACTTGGAAAGCTGAGGTAGTAGGATCACAGCGGAGTTTGAGGTCAGCTTGGGCTGTAAAGGTAGTTCAAGACCAGTCTGAACTGCACAGCAAAATCTTGCCTCAAAACAAAACAACAAAAAACCAGTTTGATATAAATATAATTCAGTCAATAGTTTTCAAATAAAATCTCATGCTGACATACCAGGGTAACTGGATTGAATACTGTTTTGTTTTGTTTATTCTGGCAGTGCTGGGGTTTGAAGTCCAAGGCCTTATGTTCCAGCCCAAGTGTCTTTCTTTTTCTTTCTCATCTTTTTTTCTCTTTCTTTCTGTTTGTAGTATTGAGGATTGGACCAAACTTTGAAACTGAGCTATATCTCCAGACATTTTTTAAAATTTGAGATAGAATCTTACTAATTTGCCCAGGTTAGGTTCAAACTTATGATCCTCCTGCTTCAGTCTCCCAGAATGCTAGAGAACTGATCTGTGCCACTAACCCAGCTCAGTTCTTAAGTAATGGGAAAAATCTTTGAGTTCACTTTGATTCTGTTTAACATTTCTGAAACAAGTAAAGCCCAGCACTCGAGAGGCTGATCCAGGAGGATACCCATGAGTCTGGGGCCAGCCTGGGTTATATAGTAAGTTCAAGGCCACCCTGAAACCCTAAACTACATAGCGAGACCCTGTCTCAAAGAAAGAAAGAAGTTAAACTTTAAGTATTTTTCTTACTACATGTCGACAATACCTAATATTCATTGTGGGGAATTAGCACACGTATATAATATATCTTAATTACTTTTACTTCCCCTTCTCCTCCTCTCCCTTCCTGTTGCTCACCTTCTCATTTGCAGAAGACAGCTTTAAGTAAAGTTTTCCTACCCTCCTCTCATTTACCAAGAAAGTTTCCAAGAATTTCATATAGAAATATATGTCATAAGTGATAGGTCAGGGATATAGATCATAAGGTCAGGGATATAGCTCAATGACACAAGCGTGCCTACATGGCAAGTGCAAGGTTTAAATTCAATCCCTGGTACAAAAGAAAAAAAAAAAAAGAAATACATGTCACCATTAAGGAATGAATAAAAAAGATGTGGCATTTTTATACAACAGAGTACTACTCAGCCATAAAGAAGGATAAACTGGAGACTTATAGGTAAATGGATACAACTTGACTTCATGTGTGAACCAGATACATGTGTAAACATATTGTCTCACTAGTGTGATAAGCAGAAAGAAGCAACATGTGTATGTATATATATATGTATATAAAAAATAGCTATACTACTACTAATTTCTGAGTTCACTAAAGAGAAACATTTGTGCTGGTATTGTTTGGACAATTGAATGCAGATGTCTTGTGTTCTGAGTGAATGATTTGGGGATGTAATGCATGATGTATGCGTACCATTGCTGCTCCCTGATTGATGTGTTTTGAAATTGTTTTCTATTTTTCCTCTTTGAAATAAAATGGATTTGAGGGGGAAAAAATTAAATTAAAAAAATTTTAAAAACAAGTAAAAAAAAGAAAAGAAATATACGTCAGGTATGATGGCACATGCCTACAATCCCAGGTACTTAGGAAGCTGAATCAGGAGGATTTATAAGCTCAAGACCAACTTGGGCAATTTAGCAAGGCCCTTTCTCAAAAATAAGATTTTAAAAAAGTAGCTTAGCACTTAAGAGTGCTTGCCTCACATATATGAGGCCTGGGCTCAATCTCCAGTCATACACACGCATACCCCAGAAACATGTCAATACAATAGTATTAGTGGTCAATGAGAACTCATAAGAAAAAAAATAAGGTATGAAAGGATTTTGTTATGTTAAAGTTAAACTGGACTACCATTATTAACATAGCCCCTTAAGCATGGTTTCTCATTCTGTCAATATAATGACCTGTAAGAATGTCTTTTTCCTTATCATTGACTCCACTGTGGAACAGATTTTGCCCTCCAATAGTTTCTCTTGATAAACAAGAATCAGTTTTAGGGACATGGTTGAAACATGTCTTGGGGGAAAAACAGTCTAGATAGCTGGGTGCATTGGCACACACTTGAAATCCCAGCACTCAGGAGCCTGAGGCAGGAGGATCACAAGAACTGCTTGAGCTACATATTGAGACCTGGTCTCAAAAACACAGCCTGAAGAAAGAAAGAGAGGAAGAGAGGGATGAAGGATGGAAGGAGAGACGGAGGCAGAAATAGAGTGAGGACAAGTGAGCGGGGAGGATGTGGGCTTGGAATAGCTTGGGGTCAGAAAGCAAGAAGTCTGTTTTTTAAGGCCAAGGTTGTGTTATAAGGACTAAGAAGCCAGACTTTCATAATTTGAAGATTAAAAAGAGAATAATTATAGATAAATGAAATAAATTGAGTCTTTGACAAGCTATGAATTCATAATGAGATGCAAAAGGGAAAGTTAAGTACACAGAGACATGTACAGAAGGGTACATCATAGGATATCCGATCCCTTATTATGTTAATAACTAGGCTGGTGCTAACAAGGGTTTGTTCTCTTACTTAGCATACATTGTGTATGAAGCACAGTTGTGCAGATGCTGTTCCAGTACGTAGAGGAAGGGTTCATGCAAGGGATTGTGACTTGAGCTAAATGGCCCCATCATAAAGCAGATCACTTGCCACAACAGGCCAGTCAGATCAGGAAGGTAGTCTACACACGCAAATACACACGCAAGGCACATGCAAACACACACACACCATTAAAAAGGAGACCAAGTGGCTGATAAATGCCCCTCATCCGATTACCAAGTAGAAACTGTAAATTTTGTGAAAAACGAAGTGAGCTGGCCAAATAGCCCAAAGACAGCTAACCGTACAGACCTAATATCTGGGTTTTTGAGAGCAGAGACATCTGCAAAAAGATAGTGAAAGCAGTGATCAAAGAAAAAAAAAAGAAAAAGAAGGAAAGATGCTATCTGTTTTGAATATTCTCAATCTGAGGTTCCAAGGAGTTTGGGTTAGCATAAAAAACTTTGGAATCAAGATTGAATATTAGTTCTTTTACTTCTAAATTAAAAAATTTTGGCAAGTTTACCTCTCTTGAACAATAGTTCCTTCCTTGGTAAAGATGGGATGAAGCCTGCCTTGGTGTATCACTTCATGTCCTATGATCTCACCTAGAAACTCAAGTTTTAGCACTAGGAGTAAGGATGGGGGTGGGGGAGTTACTGGAGATGGCACCTGTGTCTCCACACTGAGCTACATATCCACAGCCCTTTACTCTTTGTTTGAGACCAGGTGTCACCAAGTTCCCCAGGGGGTTCAAACTTACGCTCCACCTGCCTCAGCCTCCCAGTTTTAGCCTTATAACACCTTCTTCCCTCCCTCTTCCTACGCAAACAATCACCAGTTCCAACCATTTCTGCCACCTAAGTGTCTCTCACAAAGCTTCCCCTATCAATTTTTATTCCACAATTTAATTCAGGCAAGGTTCTCTCTCATATATAGTATTCTGTAGCTTAATGTCCATTCCTAGGTAGCCAACAGTCACAAGAGCTACTTCAGAAGAAAAGGGAGCTGGCATGATGGTACAAATCTATAATCCCAGCACTCAGGAAGCTGAGACAGGAGGACTGCCAGGAGTTTAAAGGCAGTATGAAATACATAGTGAGATCTTGTCTTGAAAGATAAGAAAAAAATTTTTTAAAAAATAAATACGGACAGCACTTAGGCACTAAACAATCACTGATTTCAAATTAATTTTAAACAGATTAATCTATCTGGTTACATGAAGTGTTCTATAGTAAGGCTCTCCTCTACAATCAGGATTCATACAAACATAGTCTAACAAGAGTATCTCTATATATATATAACCTTTACCTAAGTGTTATGTTCACTATATGTTTTGCTGCCATTTTTAAATTTTTATTTTAAGACATGTTCTCCCTGTGTCTAAATTGCCTGGGTTAGGCTTGAACTTTGTATCCTTCTGCCTCAGCTTTTGTATTCCTGGGATTGCAGGTGTGTGCCATTCCATCTAGCTCAGTTCCTAGTTCATTTTGTTTCCCCATATTTCCCTTTAGTTATGTTATTAAAACACTCTAATTTTAGTATCTAAGGAAAAATAGGGAGCTTTAGACTAGGACCAAAAAAAAAAATCTCTGTTTTTTAACTAGTTAACTAACAACACTAATTATCACAGTTGACAGCATCCAGAGTTGCCCCAAATCAGTTCCCACTACCTAATCTGCAGGTGTTACAGTTACTACTATCAGTACTGTGACACAAATATAAAATTAAAGAATCACAGAAAAGAGTTCATATTCTTTATTCATGTATTTTACCAAATCTTTCTGAAATCAGATTGGACCAACCCAACTGGTACACAGGACCTTGATTTTACCAATAATGAAAGACTTTGACACAATAATGAAAGACTTTGACACAATGAAAGGCACAGAAATGGTACCATGACCATTTGCAATTTTTCCAGTTTGAAAATTTACCTCTACGTATTAAAAATTTCAAAATGTTACATCTTATCAGTCAAATAAATATTAAGACTCTATAAAATGTTCCACATGACACTGGATGCTATAAAGAATGACATTTCAGTGACTGGCAAAGGCTTCTAAAATTTGGACATCCTAATTACCATTATACTATGACAGAGAGCTAGATCTTAAAGATGGTTTAGAGAATCCAATAGGAGTCTGTCCACTAGCACCAGGGACACTAATAAAGTGAATAGATCAAGAGTATTTTAAGGCAACTAAAGCACTTAACATTTGGTCTTTATATTAAGTAATTCCTATCCACATAAACAGCCCAGAAATAATTTAATTTAGAAAGTAAAATAGAGGCTGGATGTGATGGTGCACTCTTGTAATCCCAGCACTCGAGAGGGAAAGGCAGGATTGCCCTGAGTTCAAGGCCAACCTGGGCAATATGTGTCTATAAAACACGATTTGGATGCCCTCTGCTGGTGAAAATAGTAACAGCTCTACGCACCAACAAAACTGTTGACAAAAGAGCAATAAAAGCCAAGTGGCTAATCTAAGTTCACCTCTCTTTAAATTAGGGATGCTTCATAGTCATTTTGACTAAAGATCAGCCAAAAGCAGCGTTAAAAAGTGTTTTCATTGCAGCTGCTAAAAAGGAAAAGTAACCAGAAAACTGTATGCTTTGATTCTTTGTGTTATTAGAACAGAAGGTAATCAAAATTTACTTTCAATTTGATTATACTGTATGATATTTAGCAGCAGATATTTTTCCTAGATAGACTTCTTTAGGTTTTCATGTTGATTCAGGGGTGGGGATAGGAAGGGTGCTATGGACTGAACCCAAGTTAAATTTTGTAATCTGAACCTTTATAATTTAAAGGTGAAAAGGTCAAAGACTTTTTGATCTGTTATGAGTTAACAGAGCACACAAGTCATATATGATCATTTGACAGAAGTATTATTAGTGGTTCCAACTGTAAAGCTGCCACCCTATCTAGCTTTTTACAAGGAAAGTTGATTATCCCTTATACAAAATACTTGAGACCAGAAGTATTTTGGACTTCTTCCAGATTTTGGAATGTCTGCAAACTGTGCTATCTTAGTGATGACAGCAAAGTCTACACATGAAATTCATTTATGTTTCATATACACTTTATATGTGTAACCTACTGGTAGACTCATACAGTATTTTCAGGCACTATGTATGCCTGTAATTCCTGCTACTTGGGAGGCTGAGCCAGGAGTATTATGAGTTCAAGGGTGGTCTGGAACACTTAGCCAGGAACTCATCTCAAAAAAAAGAAGAAATGTAACATTATTAATGTGCCTATGTTGACTCCAACTTACCATTTGAGGTTGAATAGAGAATTTTCTACTTTTGACATTATGTTGCCACTTCAAAAGTTTCAGATTTTGAGGCATGTGTAGCCTTTTGCTTGACATACACCCCCAACCTCTATCCACAAAGAGCTCAGGTAGCCTTGCCTTACTAGCTTGAAGTATCAGAAGACAGAGGTAAGGGTAGGAAGTGTAGACAAAAAACAAGTGGTGAGACCTGAGAGGGAAAGTGGAAGGAATGAAGCCCAATATATGCAAAAAAAATCTAACCAAAGCTTTCTCTTACTGTTAAGTTACAAGCATGTGAGAGAGACACAAAGGAGTCCGATAATCATGCAGCAGAAAAAAATGAAGCACGATTTCAGTTGCTCTCCAACACCAAGAAGACAACAATTTGGAGTCTGAATTGAAGCAAGCTGTCTGCTGGAATAAAAACTGCATTTTAGAAGACAATAACAGAATTAGAGTTTCTGTCATGTTACAGTTATAATGTCTACTATTCAATAATAAATCAGTGATTATAAGAAGAAAAATGTGATCCATAAACAAAACAGTAACATGACCCAGATGATGCAATTATTAGTCAGAGATTTTAAATCAGGTATTATAACATATGTTCAAGTACTCCAGGAAATAAAGGAACATAATAATTATTCATTCTAATGGGAAAAAAATGAATTACAGAAAATAACCAAAAGGAAATTCTAGAGCTTACAATAATTAAACAAAATATATCTTGGACTAAATCAACACCAAATTGAAGATGGCAAACAGTTATTAAACTTCAAGTTAAAGCATTAGAAATTATTCAATCTAGCTGGCTATGGTGGTGCACACCCGTAAGTCCAATATTCAGGAAGCTCAGACGTGAGGGATGGCTGCAAGTTCAAGGCCAGCCTGGGTTACAAAGTGAGCTCAGGGTTAGCTTGGACTGCAGAGCAAGACTCTGTCTCAAAAGGACCAAAAAAAAAAAAAAAAAAAAAAAAAATCCAATCTGAAACATAAACTGAAAAACTATTGAGAAAATATAAGCAAAGCAGTCCCAGAAAAAGAAAATTTTAATCTCAAAAACTTGTTTTTGAATAATTTATGAAAATGTTCCAAATTCTGTGGATGACATCAACATAGATCCAAAAAGATCAAGCAACTTCAAGCAAGAATATCATCCCACAAAAAAAAAAGAAAATCATCCCAGATATATCATAGTCAAACTTCTGAAATACAAAGAAAATAAATTCTTGAAAGCAGTAAAAAAAAAGAAACACATTACATAAAGTATAAGAACACTACCAAAAAAGAAAATGCAAAAACAAACAAGACTGAAAGGAAATATTAAGAGAAAAACTTTATCTGACCATGGATAGGCTTATATCCATACTCAAACAAAATGAAACAAAACAACTTGTAAACAAAATAACCTAAGTTTTGAAAAATAAGCAATTGATTTGAACAGATATTCATGAAGAAGATTCACAATGTCCATGAGTATGAAAAAAGTACACTGACATGGAAATGCAAGTTAAGAGTATTTATTATAGGATGTCTTTACATCCAATAGTGGTGAAAATGAACACTGACAGCGCTAAATGTGCAGTAAACATAATTCTCACACATCTCTAAGAGGGCTGTAAAATGGAACAACTTTTTTGGAAAAGGGTTGGCACTAACCTTTCCTAGATATTTATTGAGTAATAAAATGTGTATCTACAAAAGAACTTATAAAACAGTTTTATTCACAATGGCCAAAACTGAGACAATCTCAAAGCCCACAAAGAGAAGGATAAACTATGATATACTTATACACAATAAACTGTGATGCAATACTGATCCACACAAAACATAAATTTTATAGGAAATATGGTGCAAGAAGTTATACCAAATATATATATACATATACACACACTTTATGACTGTCTTACTATGTTTAAGATAAGGCAAAGTTAACATTAAAAACAAAACTCCGCCAGACATACTGACACACACCTGTAAGCCCAGCTCTTGAGAGGCTGAGGCAGGAGTATTTACATGAGTTCCAGGCCAGTCTCTGCAACATAATGAGTTCAAGGCCATCCTGAACTACACAGCAAACATTGACGCAAAAAACAAAAACAAAAACCCCAAAACAACAAAACTCAACAGATCAGAACAGAAAAAAATAATTTTTTAAAAATTTTAAAGAAGGCAGGTGCTTATGCCGCTGAGCTAAATCCCCAGACCAAAAAAAAAAAAAAAAAAGAAAAAGAAAAAAAAATTAAAAAAAAAATTTCAAAACAAGAACAGAGAAAAATAATTTTAGAAATGATGATGGGTCAAACATACAAAGGGTAATTTAAGATTTCAGTTAATGTTTAATTTTTTTCTTGTTTTGTCTTTTTGAGACAGGGTCTCACTATGCAGTTCAGGCTCGCCTTGAGCTCACTTTGTAGCCCAGGCTGGTCTCGAACTTGTAATGATCCTCCTGCCTCAGCCTTCTGAGTGCTAGGATTATAGGCATGGGTCACCATACTCAGCCTGAATGTTTAATTTTTAAAAATGTGTTATAGGAAAAGACGTACTGCCATTAACTCCATCAAAATACTCTTCACTTCAAAGTTACCTCAGTTCTGGATGTCCTCTTTTGTGTCTTTAAAAGGTTATGATTAAAAAATAAGTTGAATATCACTGTCAAGTGCCATTCAACAGAAAAGCAGGTTTATAAAAATATTATGGTGCACTGGGCATGGTGACAATGCCTATAATCCCAGCACTTGGGAGTCTGAGGCAGGAGGATCACCTTGAGTTAGGGGCCAGTCTCAGCTACATGAGTTTAAGGCCAGCCTACACTACAGCGCTGTCTCAAAAAAAAATTATGGTGTGTCCTTATCCACCTTGTTTACGGGATGTGGTATTGTGTGACTTCTGGCTCTTCCCCAAAGTTAAAATGACCATGAAAGGTAAATGTTTTGAATTGATTCAGGATATCAAAGAAGCCACAACAGCCCCAACTAAAGACACTCACAAAGAAGGTCTTCCAGAACAGATTTAGAAAGTGGTGAGTTCGAAGGGGAAGTATTCTGAGGGAAATTAGTGACAATGTCTTTTACTGTAAAATGTAATAAATCACTTAATTTAAACATTCAGGTCAGTGGAAGCCATGCTGGCACTGGGAGGAGTATAACAAGAAGCCAATTAGCCCTTCCTGTGAGTCAGCAGAAGCCATGCTGGGTCTGGGAGGAGTACCACAAAAAGTCAGTTCGCCCTTCCAGTGAGCCAAGATATAGGCTGAGAGACAAAACAACACCCCTACCCTCCTTAGGCAACCAGCTGATTTGGAGGACAGGCTGAGCTGATAGCAACTAAGGCACAAAAGCAACTTACTGCTTGTATTGTTTGATTGATTTTATAGGCCTAAGGCCTGTAGACTGAGCATCTATTAAGAGGATAACATTATGCAATATAGCAAATATGGGGGATTTTCTTTTGTCTTGTTTTTGAAATCCAATAATGTTCTAAGTTTTATTTCATTTCATTTTATTGTTTTGTTTTATTCAATGTTCTGTTTTGATTGATTTCATTCTGTTTTGTTTTATTTGACTCTACTATGTCTCATGGTATGTGCAGCACTGTTGAAGATAACAAGAGGCAGTATGGTGGCCATTGCTGATTTCCTATAATTCTATTTTGAAATTCTGTATCACTTTGATTATTTTGATTGACTTTGTTCTTTGTTTTGTTAGTCTTTATTCTCTTTAAAGTAAACAACAACAAAAAAAACCCCAAAGCTTTGTAAGCACATTCATTTTTCTATCTCATTTCTTCCATAGATTTTGTAAAATCAGTATTTCCTGATATATTTTCTCTAGGCTGAGTAATAAAATTTACAAAGCTTTTTAAAAAACACTGTATCTGGGGCTGGGGATTTAGCTCAGCGTCATAAGCGCCTGCCTTGCAAGCAGGCAGTCATGAGTTCGAGCCCTGGTACCGATAAAAAGGAAAAAGACAAAAAAAAAAAAACCAACAACAAAAAAAAACACTGTATCTTTCTATCATACTCGTGCATAAAAATCAAGTAAGTTCAGACTTGATAAAGAAAGGAAACAAGAGGCCTACTTCAAGTTTTAAACAGGAAAATACAAAGTGCAATTTAGTATTCTAGAGACTATTTCTTTCATAAAACATTTTATTTTTAATTTTTTAAATTTTATTTTGAAGAGAATAAAACAAAAGAGGACAGAACAAAGCAAATCAGAACAGAACAATGTAAGTAACACAGTACCTCACCACAAGACAACTGGATATTAACAGTAGCTACCATAATGTCTCTTTCTTTGAAATAGTTAAGTATACCGTCACATATCAAACATAACAAAATAGTATAAAACCATTCAAGAGAATGAAAGTATTACATGACATTCAAAACCAAATAGCAGAAAATGTACAATGGCTACTGTAATATCTCATTTTCCATAAAAAATTTGTTTATACTATCACACATATTAAAATCCAGTAAGACACAACATGATAGAACCAATAGAAATAGAAGAACAAGAGCATGGTAGGACTTCAAAGCAAGATGATATTAAATCAGCAATGGCTGCCATAATGTCTTGTTTTCTTCAAAGTAGCTGTTCATACCATCACACATAATAAAATGAAACAAAACAGAATAAAATCATTCCAACCAATGAATGAAAACAATAAAACATTTTAAAATAAAAAGCAACTCATGTATCTAGCTTGATTTGGTGAGAGATATTTTAACACAAGTAAAATGTGTGTGAAAGTTTTTAGAATGATGAAGACAAAGGCATGGCTACTGTCTGATGACAATGTAAAAGTGATTCTGGCTTCAAGTAAAAAAAAAAGTACACAGATGTCAAGAGGTTTACAACATATGTAAATAATCTTAACATCAGTGGAAATATAGGATTAATAATATTAACGATATTGTGCATGTGACAAAACACTGGGCTGATTTCAAATTTGGTGTTTTACTCTGTTACTCATTTTTAAATTCGGACTACTGTAACTGCCCTATACTAAATGTTTTATAATCCAAATGCATTTACTGTATGTTGAAAAGTTTCTAGTAATATCGGAAATTCCCACATGCATTACCTTGTCCTGAAGAGTTTGCCGCCATCTTCCTGTTTTGCTTCAGTTTGAGCTCAGTAGCAAATCAATCCTTTACCATTACCTGTAAAAAAATATATGGACACACATGTAAAATGTACCATACTTTAATTGTTAATTGAAAGTTATTAATTGCTAGCCTTTTTGCAGTTTTTTCTCCACTCATTTGAAAACATATACACACAGTAATTACTGTGCATTGAAACCTAAAATAGGGCCGATTATTTATCAAGTGCCCGCTCTCTATCGTACACTATGTACACACTTGAAATTGGTTCTTTTACTTACTTATGATCATTTTATATGTGTGGATGTCCACTGTCATAAAGCTAGTAAAACAGTTTAGGCTGTTGGTTTAGACGCTTTCTACTTTTGTAAGAGATCCCAAGTAGGCAAGATTCTACACTCCTACTTTCAATGAACATAGAACACAGCAGGAAAAGAATATTCAGCAACCATGCCAAAAAGCTTCCAGTCGGGCGTGGTGGTGCACACCCTGCCACTGAAACAGCAAGCTGGTAAGCTCCAGCCCGGTCGTTGGCAATTTAGCACGACCCTGCCTCAAAATAAAAAATAAAAAAGGCTAGAGATGTAACGCTGTGAGAAGGCCCTGGGTTCAATCCCGCATACTGAAAAGAAAAAGGAAAAAAAATGAAGTGCTTTACAGGCAGCGATCTTTTTTATTTTTTATTTTTAACTGGAGCGACGCTTGATTCCCTCGGGACAGCCAAGGAGAAATGGGCTAGAAAACAGACGCCAGTTTTAAGTAAATGAATCGTCCATGTCTGCTGCGGATGACACGGGGCGACTGAAGCCCGGTTAGGGCGGCGGGAGGTCGCTTCCCCGTGGCAACAAAGACGGCAACGGGAGGTCAGTGCCAGGGCCACACTCTTCAGCTTCTTGTCCTACTTACCTGGGACACGAGGACGCTCTGGGGGCCTCACTGTCGAGGCGACTATCAAGGCGACTGTCGGGGCGGCGGCGCCACCACTAGCGTAAAAGCAGCGCTAGCGCAGGGATACAACCTTCCCGCCCCACCGCGCTTCCGGCTCCTGACTGACGAACGCCGAGAGGCCGGAAGTCCCGCCTTCCGTTGGGCACTCATGCCCGTGGCCCAAAGGGACTTTCTTTTTATTTTCTTTTAGGGACTCGTATTTTAATAGTGGTTCAGATGTTTTCCTATGAAGAGTGGCAGCCGAAGAGACTAATGGGAGATGCAGCCCTTTAGGGACTGGATCAGGGCGGGGGCGGGGCCGCTGGGCGGGGGCGGGGCTGAGAGTAAACGGGTCCCTAGCACCAAAATAACACTTTTTGGTTTTGCAGTTCCCTGCTGAGAAGCTATGGGCGCAACTGAGTGAATCCACTTCAGCTCAGACTTGGAGGGAGGCTAGTTTTGCTTTCAAGCTTTAACGATCATCTCAAATTGCGAGCCTAAAATAGACAAATTTCAGGAATAAACCAGGCGTGATAACGAGAGGCTGAGGCCAGCCTGGACTACATAGTGAATTCAACGCCAGCCTGAACTACTTAGCAAGACCCTGTCTCAAACAAACAAGTTATGATGCACACTTTTGTTTTGTACGGATGCATGACCGAGATAATACCTTCAATATGAAACATTTACTCCATAGCAAGCGATTATTGTCTTCTACGTGCGAGGTGCTTGTAACGCATCAGTTCAGGTCCTGTCCTTCTCTGAGGTGTGTGTAAGACTCTGAAATATGTTATGTAGTGAGATGATGAGAGTCAAAGGCAGAAAGTCTGCTGGGTACCAAGGGCCAAGTTCTCAAATCTCACACTTCCTTTGCTCTGGAAGAAAGAATTCCTCCCGTTGACTACTTGATGTAAAGCATGAAGCATAAGTATTTTGATAATGAGTCCTTTTCAGTCTTTTTTTAAAAATAAGCCAGTGGGAAAATAATCTTATTCAGATAACCATATCTTAAAATCTTAACACATTTTCAGGTGAAAGATCTTTGTGAGTTTGGGCGTGTCTAAAAATATAACCAAGTTTTGTATGACTGACTTGACCTTTGGAGATTTCTGTTTTTGTTTTGTTGCCAAGCTAGACAGTGTAGAAAGCTCCAGTATGAATCCCAAATATAAAAAAAATGTTTAAGGTGATAAAAATGCCATTATCCTGCTTTGATCACTATATATTGTATGCTTGTACTGAATTATTGTACTGTACACGGAAATATGTACAATTAAAATAAATCTCAGATGTACATTATGAATAAAGCTTATTTTAAAAGGTGGGAAATATTCTATTCAAAAAACATTTTTAAGTTTTCTAGCATTTGCAGCCTCCCACAGGGTAACATTATCAGAAGAAAGATAAACTTAACTTGCTGCTGATTCTTTTGCCCTTTGTCTGGTGTTAGTGCTTACGCCCTTCTCTTTGCCTTGAGAATTTTTGGAACTTCTACCTCATAAGAATTTTAACACACGGCTGGGGATATAGCAAAGTGACACAGTCTGCCTGTCAAATGCAAGATTATGAATTTGATCTCCAGTACAAAATAAATAAATAAAGAATTTTAACAGTGGTTGACAATGGATTAGTTTTCAAATCCCAGCTTTGACACTTGATGATTGATGATTGTGAGTCTTGCTTTAACCTTTTGTGTCTCCATGCTGCCATCTATAAAATAGGAACAAAAATGAGGGAATGAATACAGTATGTAATAAACTCTTAGTACCTGTCACATAGTAAGTACTCAATAAATGTTAGCTCTTAGTATTACAAAGAGAAAATGTTTAGATAGATTTAAGACTCAGATACCACCAATAGAGGCAGATTTATTAGCACAAGTAGACAGCAAACAGTTAGAGGTCTGAAGTGTGGCTTCAGCCTGCCTTCAAGAGACAGGACCACAGCTTTTATGTCTGGGGTGTGCGGTGGGGTGGAGCTTGGGCCCCACTTGGTAGAAGGGATGGAAAAAGAAAGTTAGCTGGCTTTAAACCTATATAGAAGTTAAACTGCTGTCGGGCTTGGAGGGCTTTAAACTAATAATTCAATATTTTGTTATAAAGAAATAGAAAAAAAAGAATGTTGGGGTCAAGGAAGTGTAGGGGAGAAGAGTCTATCTATAGGAAGAAAGATAAAATAAGGGCCTCATTGGGCTTTTTGGCTAATCCTGGCTTTACTAAGGGAGCTGTTAATAAGATAAGAGAAAGCTAATAAACAGGGCAAGTGCCCTAACCAAGTTAGCTTAGCAGCCCCACCCCATCAATAAAATGCAAAGAAGACAAGGGGTACCCACTTAAAAGACAGCTCTTATTTAATATATACAAATACGCACACACATATATTCTCTCACTATGTTTCTCTTTACTTAACTGCTTGCATGTCAGGTCCTTCTTAACCAACCTATAAATTCTAGAGATAGGGCCTGACAGGCAAGAGAAAATCAAATAAAGACCATGTAGGAAGTTTTATTGGTCTTGTTCTCTACTGTTTTGTCCAACTTTATAATATCTAATAAGATAGACAATTCTTTTTAAGGAAACAAGGGACAACGTTGATAACCATTGTTGATAAACTTGTACTCTGTTCTACACCATGTGCTATGTCAATCCTTGGTATTGACTGACAGCTTTGTTTTGCCATATTTGACTGTATTCTTCCCCCCCCCCAAAGAAAGTAATAAGCATTAAGGAGTAATAAAATCCAAGATGTGTAAATTTTGTTGTAAAAAAGAGAGGGAAAAAAAAAAGAAAAAGAGCTCTAACGGATATAACAGCAAGTGTGTTTGCGGGTGTTAAATAGCTGACTTTATCAATGTTTTTGGAACATTGAACACAGCTGTTTGCAGTCTCCCTGTTTGAATGTCCACCTTGTGTTCTTTGATACTGTGATTTGAGGAACTATTTTCAAGAAGATAGTGTGTAATCTACTAGCAGGTAATTTCTTACTGTTATTTTTTTTGTTTTGTTTTGCTTTGTTTTGTTTTGTTTTGTAGTTCTGTATTGCGTGTACCCTTACGCCGCTTTGGTTTGTTTTGTGTTTTTCTCTTTTTCCTCTTAAATAAAAAAAAATGCATAATACATATTAAGAATTTACTAATTTATCATATCAATATTTTATGCGTCTGTTAACTATATTCTGTGTAATTAGAGCCTCCTAATAAAACAGGAAGACCACGGACATGTCAAGTATGTCCTACAAAAAGGTCAAGTAGGTAAAAGTTATATACTGTCAACGTAAGCAATGCATGTGTGTGAAATGTGTTGTTGTCATGTGTGAAGACTGCCTAGGTGTAATAATTGAAGTAAGCATTATTCTTTATAGAATACTATTGATATTGTCATTCATATATGAATTTATTTTTGATGTTCTTTTATAGACTTTGTATACCGAAAACCAGTCGATGTTGAAAATTTTGATGCATTTTATAGACCCTCAGTAAATATTAAAAGAAAAAAAAAAAAAAAAGACCACGTAGGAGTGTGCGATGAGGCATTAGTGGTCTTGGGGCCTAAGATCCATCTATGACAACTGAGAGAACCAATAGGGTTATGACAAGGTCCAAGTAGGGGAAAGGGCTCTGGCATCCAGTAAAACAGCTGAAATCGAAGGGCCGGCAGGTTCCCCATCTTTCTGGAGCAGAGGGTAGGTTTCTGTACCATTTCTTTTCTTTCTTTCAAATAATGTTTCTTTGTTTTCCGTTTTCTTTTTGACTCTTTAAAATTTTATTTTAAAGATAATAAAACCCAGCAAAACAAAACAGAATAAATCCAATCAAAAAGTGAAATTGGTACGGGACTTTGAAGCAGGATAACAGGAAAACAATGACCACATAGTATATCTTGCCATCTTCACAACAGTTGTCCATTCCATCAGATACAGTAAAATCAAACCACAACAAAACAGAATAAAACCCATCAAAACAGAACACTGAATAAAGTAAAACAATCACAACAAAACAAAACAGGACAATATTGTATTTCAAAAACAAGATGGAGGGGCTGATGATATGGTTCAGCAGCATAAGCACCTGCCTGGCAAGTATGGGGGTTTGATCCCCAGTACCAAAAATAAATAAATAAATAAATAAATAAATAAATACAAGATGGAAGGAAATCCCCCGTATTTGCTATAGTGCATACGGTTATCCTCCTAATAGATGCTCATACAACTGGCCCCAGGCTTACAAAGTCAACCAAACAACACAAAAAGTCAGTTGCTCTTTGTACCTCAAATGCTGTAAACTCAACCTGACCTTGGAACCAGCTGGTTGCTTACAGGGGTGGGGGATTCTCAGCCTGAGTGTAGGTAGGCTTACTGGAGGAGATACCTGACTTTTCTTTTCCTGGCTCCCCCCACCCCCAGGCTGACTAGTTGGCTTGTTGGTTGGCTCCTCCGAGTCCCAGCATGGCCGAATCTCAGGTGGTGTTTACTTTTCTCTTCCCGGGGTCTGTTTTCCCTTTTAAACTTAGTCCCTTTAAAACCTTTACCGGTGCTGAGTTTACAATCCTGGAGAGCTGCTCAGACCACAGAGCAGCAGAGCTGTGATGTAGTATATATACCCCCACCCAGACATGATAGAAGGAAAGATTGGGAAGCGCAGTCACATTCTGTTGTGTTGGACCGTTGCTTAGGGTTATGTTTTTTCCCCTGTGAGGGATTTTTTGGTGATTGATTGATCAACTGATTGATTTGTAGAAGGATGTTCTCTACCTGGTGTTGGGGGAGGTTTTGGGTTGTTTTTTTGGATAATGTGTATCATAATAAAGAACAGGAATGGTCCCATTGGCTAGGTATTGTGAGATTTCATGGTGGTTCTCCTATAGGCCCTGTGACAAGCTTTATAGGTCAGTTTTCCCACCCTGGTGGCCACTTCTGTGGGTATCTCTAATGTTGTTAGAAGGGATTAGAGTAACTTTTTTGGCCAATGTGGTTAGTGATGGGGACAGGGGAGGGATTGGTTGTTAGGGGCCACATTGATATTAGGGGACAGATACTAAGATATATGTACCTGTTTAATTATTGGCCAGGCACAGGCAGGCTTGTGGCCTGCCACAAAAGAAAAAATTCTTAATGGGAAAAGGCAGTCATGAGATGTAGTGAAAAGATACCTGGTAAGTATAGGTCCCTGGAACTGAAGGTTTTGGCTGGCTTACTTCTCCAGATCAACATAGAGCCAGTCAAGGAGGCACCATTATTGATTGAATTTATATGGTTTTATTGGAGGATGAGATGTTAATGAGATCCCATGGGAAGATCTTTAAAGTGTTGATGAGTCATTGTGCCTGAGGAAGAGATTGAGATTGCAGGCAATCCAGAGAAAAGGAGGGGTTGAATGGACTTTTCCTTTGTGCCAGGCCAGTGACCTGATAAAACTAATCTTGGGAGCTCTTTAAAGTGATGATTTTGTTACATTTAGAAGTTTTTTCCATGAAGGGGCTGTTAAATGTTAGCTCACAGTAAATGTAAAGGGAGACTTGATATAAGAAGGGAGTGTGACCCATAGTGGGTGAAGGGTTAGTTATAGGAAATTTGGAGAAATTAATGAAATACATCTGAAAAACTCTGATGGTCCTGTCTGCCATGGCTGTTAGATGTGATTTAAGGGCATTTTGGTCTGATGTTTAAAAGTTAGGCCTAAATCCTTTTGTAGGACATGTTGTGCCTCGTGTTTATCCAGATGATTTGGGAGTGAGGATTGCAGTATAAACTGAAAATAACAGAGGTAAGGAGAACCAGCAATCTTGGTCTAGAAAAGAATTTGTGCTTAAACTTGTGAGACTGAAGGAGTGTTCCAAATGTTGAACTAGAAAAAAATCTTTCATAGGGGCCAGTGTTATCAAGAAGAGATGGCCAAGTATGGTGGCACACACCTGTAATCCCAGCACTCAGGAGGCTGAGGCATGAGGATTGTCATGAGTTCAAGGTCAGCCTGGGCTACACAGTGAGTTCAAGATCAGTCTGAACTACATAGTGAGACCTTGTCCAAAAAAAAAAAAATCAAAAAACAAACAAGCAAACAAAAAAGGAAAGAATAGGAGGAAGGAAGAAAAGAAAAGACAAGAAGGGGGTTATGAAGACTGAGTAGATAGATCGTGGTGAGACTGGGGCCAGATGATTGAGAACCAGTGTATAGAGGCACCTGTAGTCAGGCTGAGAGGTTATCAGGAGAAAACGTTATGAAATCTCCAGTTGGTAGTCTTTGAGGAGTAGCACAATAGTAAGGAGCTAGACTAGTAGGGAGCTAGTCATGGGCTGGTTCACAGCTTGTCACTTTGACCATTGTTACAGCTTGTGTCTAGATGTCCACCCCCAAAGCCTCATGTGGTCATAGCTGGGGCTTTTTCAGAGGTAGCTGGATCTAGAGTGTATGACATGTTGATTCATGATGTAATGCTAGGATCAAGGCTGCTAGGATTGTTTGTGAGTGCTACTGCTCTGAGTTACCTGGATAAGCTACAAGGAAAAGAAAGACATGTGGTCATCCTTTGCTTGTTTTTGCTACCTTCTGCCTGTCATGAGTGGTTTCTCCTCTATTGTGCCTGTCTACCATGTCACCCTGCCTTGGATCCAGCCAATTATAGACTGAAACTTCTACAAACTGTGAGCTAAATAAACCTTTCCTCCTTTAAGTTTGGGTGTCAATAAGGAGAGAACGGTAACTAAGACAATCGTGTGGATCAGTTTCTTCTAGGATGGCTATGAGGCAGAGAGATACAGAAGTCAAGAGTTGGGATTTCTATCTGTGTGGAACAAGTGGGGTTCAGCTTTTCTTTAGGGATGAGTTTTAGGGACTGGAGATTTAGCTCGGCGGCATAAGTGCCTTGCAAGTGCAAGGTCGTGAGTTCAATTCGCGGTATCACACACACAAAAATGAGTTTTAGTCTGCAGAAATGAGTTTCAGCAAGAAGACTTGAAAGTTTTGTAGCTATCGGTGTGGAAAGAATAACTGTTTAGGGTCCCTGACATTTTGGTTGTAAGGGTTTGGAACTGAGGGTTTTGAGTTCTACTCTACTTCCTGTCAGGATTGGCAAGGGAGTACTGTTTTCATCAGGTTTTGAAAGTGAAGATTTAGCAAAGTTTTGCGGAAGCTGGCAAACTAGGAAGAGCAGTGGGATTGGCCTCTGGAAGAGAATGTGTTAGGGGTTATGTTGCCCAGGGCAAAGAGATGTCCGTGCATCAGCTTGATGGATGAGGAGACAGATTGAATAGGAAGTATGATGGATGTGTAGGAAAGCAATGAGCTACCCCCAGGAGATCTACCCTCAACTTTTGGGTTTGCAGCATGAGTTTGGTGAGTTAATATAGGCGGTAAGAATGGGAGGCAACTCTAAGATGTACATAGAACAAGCCTGGAGCTTTTTATAATTAGGAGAGCCACTGCCATTAAAATGCAGAGACAGCATAGCCACACCCAGCTTGTTTAACTGTTTTGAAAGTAGGTTAGAAGTTGTATTTTTGTGCTGAGAAGTTGATCTAGGATACCAAAGGTTAACCCTTTTTTGGCATTTACATACAGATGGAAAGGCTTGTTGGGGTTGGGAAGGTTGAGTTCCAGCACAGAAGTTAGGGCCAGTTTGAGCTGATTGAAAGCCAAAGCCAAAGAGCCAGGACAGAGTGAGAGGTGGCTGGGGTCTCTGGAAGGAGCCTCATCTGGAGATTAGCTATGAGATTAAAGTTTGGGATCTATAGTCAAAAGTAATTAGCAAGCCCCCAAAGAAAAGATGATCAGATTTTGATTGGGGTAAGGGGAGCTGAAAGATGAAAGTGTTGCATTCTTGTGTGATTTCTTTATGAGTAATGTGAAGTCCAAGGTGGGTGACCTCAATCTGAGGTTATCTCCTCATCTGGAGATAACTAATATCTTGTTTATTTTTCTTGTTGATGAGACAAAATACTGAAAGCACAAAATTAGGAGAGGAAAGGTTTATTTGGCTCACAGTTTGTAGAGGTTTCAGTCCATGAAGAACTATAAAAAGTCCTTGTCTATATGTATGACTTTAAGAGTTTTATCTCTCTGTCTTCCAAGGTTGTTTCTGGTTTAACTTTTAGTTCTTTGATCCATTTTGATTTTAGTTTAGTATTCAGTAAGAAATATGGGTCTAGATTCAATCTTTGCACATGAATAGCCAATTTTCCCACCATTCCCATAATTTATTAAAGAGGCTATCTTTCCTCCATTGTGTGTCTTTGGCTCCTTTGTCAAAGATCAAATATTTATTTCTGCACTCTCTATTCTGTTCCATTGATCCTTAGTTCTAGTTTTGTTTTGTTACCGGGGATCAAACTCATGACCTTGTATTTGCCAAGCAAGCACTTACACCGCTGAGCTAAACTTCCAGCCTCTTAGTTCTGGTTTTATGCCACTACTGTAACAGAAAATGACCCCCCTCCCCAGCCAGTATACTTCAGTTTCTTAGCTGCCCAGGTAATAGATCCTCAGTTCTAGTTGCTTCTGTCTCTTAGAAGTGGTTGAACACTGTGATGCATAGCTGGTCACTGTGATGCAGACTGTATAAACCCGTTCCTGACTGACAAGCCATGCTGCCTCTGTACTTCCTGCTTGCTTATCCTGTATAAGCCCTAGATCCCCAGAGATAATATTTTGGGAATGATCTTGATTAGTGCCTGTCAACATAAATCCTGGGTGTCAGTTCAGTGTTTCTGCTTACTGTTACACTACCATGCTGTTTTTTTTTTTTTTTTAACATTGTAGCTTTGTAATATAACTTCAAATTCAGAATTGTGACATGGGCTGGGGATTTAGCTCAGTGGCATAAGTGCCTGCCTGGCAAGCAGGAGGTCATGAGTTTGATCCCTAGTGCTGCAAAAAAAAAAAAAAAAAAAAAAAAAAAATCAGAATTGTGATGCCTCCCATTTTGCTCTTGTTACTCAGGATTGCTTTTACTATTCTGGGTCTCTTCTGGTTCCACATAAATTTTAGGATTGTTTTCTCCAGGAATAGAGGGCAGTGTTCCTTTTTGTTTTTTTTTTAAGACACAATCATGCTATGTAGCCCAGGCTGGCCTCAAACTCATGGCAGTCATCCTGCCTCAGCACCCCAAACGCTGAGGCAACACTGATGGCTGTCTTTCATTTTCTGATGTCCTCTTCAATTTCATTTTTCAGAATTCTATAGTTTCTCATCCTGTCTTCATTCCTCATTAGTGCAGTATTTCATGACTGTCCAGTGGGTTCTGGACACAAGTATGCTATCAAAGAAGTTTGGGTACTGAGGACTTTAACCCTTTTGTCATTACATTTCTCCTGATGAATCAGCAAGGTCAAATGATTGGGAAGGGATAGAATAGTCATATCTAACTGCTTCAAACTCAGTAGGGACATCACCAGGTCTTTGAGTTTGGTGATCATCAGAAGTAAAGTGACTTGGAGCTTAGAGCTGAATCCTAAGCTAAGTGATGAGCTCCTAAAGTGAATGAGCTTTTTTAGAAGGTTTAGATGTTGGTGCAGGGCCTATTATTGAGAACTGAAAGAAATAAACAAACAAACAAAAAAAAGAGTTGTACATACATTAACCAAGATGAATTATTAAAGAATAGTAATTAGTAACCATTTTTACCAAGAAGAGTTTGAAAGCAAGATCCATATAATATTTTTTGTGATGGTTGTAATCAGGCACTTAAGCATAAAACTCTTCCTTATAAATTCTCAGTGTTATTTATCTCTCAGCAGCATTGACATGAGTGATTCCATTTTGATTTTGACGTCTTTCATGGTTTTCTTATATTGTTCCTTGTCCTGAAGGTATTATTGACTAATTATCTTCATTGCTGGGAAGCAGTTCTAGTTGGTAGAACCTGATTCTGTGTCAGAGGGGAAGTAACTGATGATTTAGAGTTATTGTCGTAGCCCCTTTTAGCAGATTTGAGACAAAAAGGGATTTAAAAGGAGCAGATCTTACACCAAATCAAACCAAAAGTAGTGAAAACCTGTTAGCCAGACCTATCCTTTTGTGAGCTCATCTTCTACAACTCTTTTTTTTTATTGTTGCTTTTGTTGTTATGATTGTTTTTTTGTTTTGAAACAAGGTCTCACTATGCAGTCCAGGCTGGCTATGAACTCACTATGTAGCCACCACTGCCCTTGAACTCTCAGTGATCCCCCTTTCTGGGCCTCCCAAGTGCTAGGACTGCAGGCATGCACCACCACATCCAGCTTCCAAAAACATATTTTATATTTATAATTTTCTTTATATAATTTTTTTCCTTCTTACTGTTTTTCTTTTATAACAGGCCTAGTAGTCGCATGAATTTTAAAATGTTCTTGGTGTATTATTATCTCAGAGTTAACTCACAGATGTTACTATTTCACTGGGGCTGACTGAGTAACAGACTTTTAAGTAACCTTGAACAGTAAATGTTCTCAGTACCAGCAAAAAGTAGACAGAAGAGCAAAAATGTTGCTTTTTAGCTAGGGCTGACAAGGCTTTAAGACTTTAGATGGAACGCCAAAAAGCAAATTCAGGAATCATTCTAAAACTGTTTATAAGAAACCTTTTCTGAAGAAGAAGAAGGAAGAGAAAAAAGAGGAGAAGGAGAAGCCTTTTAAGCGCATTGATTAGACAAAAATATTAATTTAAACCACAGAACTTAAAGTAAGTTTTCCAATCAGTGAAAATGTTACCAATCAGTTAATACATATATTTTAACAGGCCCTCATTATCTTTTTATGGGTGGTTAGGAGCCTGCTTTCTCTTTTGGCATCCTGAGAGAGGAGCTTATTTGCAGGACCCAGTGTAAATTGTGTATAACCGAGAGCTGCTTTTTAACTGATATTTGGCCTTGTAGTTTGACTTAATCTTTACAGCAATTTGGGTTTGGATTTTAGCTTCAACTAAGCCTGGAGGTTTACACCTCCTTTTAAAAATCGTTATTGTTTTAACAGTGTTTTTCCTTAGCTGTGCTATTTTATTTTATTTCAGGTTTTTTCTGTATTTACTTGGTATGAGCATGGAGTCTGGATTTTAGTCTGTGTTTTTGTTGTCATCGCTGGGGCGGAGTACCCTATGACCAGTGTAATTCTTTTTTTTTTTCCCCATTGTTTTGAGACAGGGTCTCACTATGTGGTTCAGATTGGCCTTGAACTCATGGGGACTCTCCTTCCTCAGCCTCCTGAATGCCAGCGTTACAGGATTGTATCACCTCACCTGGCTGGGCCATTGGGATTTTATACAGATCTGGTCTGTTTTGTTTGGTTTAAATTGTATATACTTTAATATCAGAGGTTGGAGACCCTGAGAAAACCGGAGAAGCCACCCATCATAGAGAAAACTGAAGCAAATTGGTGGCAGCTGCTTCGCTGTGTCCAAGGTTGATTTTTTTTTTCATTTTTTTATTTTAAAAAGATTAAGATAAAAGAGGATATTACAAAACAGATCAGAAGCAAGCAGGGGAGGATCGCAGGTTCCAGAGGCACCGCAGCCTGTGGTGAGTGCTCAGCTCACTCTGCCCAAAGCCCAGACTGTTTGGGACCCTCCAGGCTTCTGGGGGCAGTGAAGTGGAAAGGTGGGTTTGAGGTGTCTACATCTGCCTCCGCGTCCCGGCTGCGCTTGGAGAGCGGTGGAGCTTCCAAAGGGCAGGTGGGTGCACAGTGTCCCTGAGGCCCAGCTTATCTGGAACTGCAGAGTTCTGAACAGGCAGAGGAGGGCCATTGGTTCTGCAGGCCCAGTGGCTTGGGATAACGGGGTGCCAGAGCCTCAGGAGCTGTAAACATAGAAGGGGATTTCCAACAGACCCTGAGGAAGCTTTCAAATAACACTTGAAACACAGAAATATAGGAAAATGACAAAACGAAAGACCAAATTACAACCTCAAACCTCCAGCCCATCTCAAGAAACCCTAGGAGCAATGTATATAGAAGAAAATATATTCCATTCACCTCAAATATCGGACACAATAGCTACTGAAATTAACAAGCAACTCCAGGAAACTTTAAAGAAATTCAAACTCGAAATAATCTCCCAGGTAAAAGAAGAAATGATAAAAGAAATGAAAGAGATTCTAAATATATCTAAAGAAAACACAGATAAAAAATTGGAGGAACTAAACAAAAAGATAGAATCCCTAGTCGAGCAATATAAGAAACAAACAGAATACATAATGCAGATGCACAGAGATATACAGGAAATAAAAAACTCCACTGAAAGTTGTAAAAACCGCCTTAATGAAAGTGAAGATAGAATTTCAGACCTTGAAGACAGGATTGCAGCTAGTGAACAGGAAAGGAAAGATCTTTTAAAAATAACAAGGAATCAGGAAACAACAATTCAACAACTGCAAGACGATGCAAAGAAAAATAACATAATAACGATAGGGATTAATGAAAAAGAAGGAGACAACATAAAGGATGTCAAGAGGATATTTAGAGAAGTACTAGCTGAAAATTTCCCAAGCATGAGATCAGAAACCGACATCAGGATCAGTGAAGCATATAGAACACCAAATAGTCATAACCAAAATAAAACTGCACCCAGACATATAATAATCACCATCCTAGAAATCCAACACAAGAATAAATTATTAAAAGCTGTCAGAGAGAAAAGACAGATCACTTATAAAGGAAAACCTATCAGAATCACAGCAGACTTCTCAGCACAAAAAATTGAGTCAAGAAGAGCATGGAGTGAAGATCCTAAAGCAAAATGATTTCCAACCTAGACTGATGTATCCTATAAAACTATCATTCAAAATTGATGGTGAAATACAATACTTCCATGACAAAGAACAGCAGAAGAACTTCATGAACACCAAACCAACCCTGCAAAAAATATTGAAAGACAGTTTAGATACACAAAGGAAAAAACCACTATGCAAAGCAGATAATTAAACAGAACAGAAAGATAAGGATGCAACGGCAAAGAGATAACATGTCAACAATAAACCAGCATTTAACAGTAATAACCATTAATGTAAATGGTCTCAATGCACCAATCAAAAGAAACAGACTAGCAGAATGGATCAAGAAACAAAATCCAACCATATGCTGTTTACAGGAAACCCATCTAACCCAGAAGGATACTCACAGACTGAAAGTCAAAGGATGGAAAACAATACTTCATGCAGCAGGAATCCAAAAAAAGACAGGAGTAGCCATTCTGTTTGCAGACAATGTGAACTTTAAACCAACAATGACTATAAAGGACAAAGAAGGTCACTACATACTCGTAAGGGGAAAACTCCAAGAGGAAGAGATAACTATCTTAAATATATATGCACCAAACTCCAGAGCACCCAGTTATATAAAACAACTATTAACAGAAATGAAAACTCAAATTATCAGTAACACAATTGTAACAGGAGACCTTAATACGCCATTGACACCAAGGGACAGATCAACCAGACAGAAAATGAGCAAAGAAATAACAGTACTGAATCACACCTGTGAACAAATGGATTTGATAGACATATACAGAATGTTCCACCCAACAACATCAGAATACACATTCTTCTCAGCAGTCCATGGATCATTCTCTAAAATAGACCATATATTAGCTCACAGAACATATTTAAACAAATGCAAAAGAGTTGAAATCATCCCTTGCATGTTATCAGATCATAGCGCTCTGAAATTAGAAATTAATGATAAAAGATACTGCAAAAATCCTGCAAACACATGGAAACTGAATAACAGACTCTTGAGTAATCAGTGGGTCACAGAAGAAATTAAACAATACCTAAAGGAAAATGAAAATGTAGATACAACTTACCGGAATTTGTGGGATGCAATGAAAGCCGTCCTCAGAGGAAAATTTATTGCACCGAGTTCCCACATCAGGAAAACAGAATGAATACAAACAAATAACTTGATGCTAAACCTCAAACAGCTAGAAAAAGAAGAGCAAGTCAAGCCCAAAGCCAAAAGAAGACAGGAAATTATAAAAATCAGAGCAGAAATCAATGCAATAGAGACTAAGAAAACAATCCAAAGAATCAATGAATCAAAGAGTTGGTTCTTTGAAAGAATAAATAAAATTGATAAGCCCCTAGCCAACCTTATTTTTAAAAGGGAAGAAAAAGCTCAAATTCATGCAGTAAGAAATGAAAAAGGAGAAATCACTACAGACCCAATAGAAATACAGAAGATCATCAACACCTATTTCGAAAACCTCTACTCTCAAAAGTTTGATAACACAGAAGAAATAGATTGTTAGAAACATATGAAGTACCAAAGCTAGATCGAGGATGTAAAACTGTTGAATAACCCAATCTCTGTTAATGAAATTGAAAATGTAATTAAGTCCTTACCTACAAAGAAGAGCCCAGGCCCAGATGGATTCACTGCAGAATTCTACAAGAAATACAAAGAAGACCTAATGCCGACACTCCTCAAAGTCTTCAATGAAATTGAAAGGGAAGCAATCCTTCCTAAGTCATTCCTGGAAACAAATATTACTCTAGTACCAAAACCTGAGAAAGACCCAACTAAAAAAGAGAACTATAGACCGATCTCCCTAATGAACACAGATGCAAAAATTCTCAATGAAATATTGGTAAATAGGATGCAGCAAATCATCAAGAAGATTATACACCATGACCATGTGGGATTCATCCCAGGAATGCAAGGATGGTTCAACATACGTAAATCAATAAATGTAATCCACCATATCAATAAAGCCAAAAGTAAGAATCACATGATCATTTCTATAGATGCAGAAAAAGCCTTCGATAAGGTCCAACATTTATTCATGATAAGAACTTTACAGAAAATTGGAATAGATGGTCTTTACCTCAATATAATAAAGGCCATTTATGACAAACCAACAGCCAGCATCATACTAAATGGCTAAAAATTGAAAGCCTTTACTTTAAAATGAGGCACAAGACAAGGATGTCCTTTATCACCACTCCTATTTAATATAGTACTGGAAGTACTAGCCAGAGCAATTAGGCAAGAGAGAGAAATAAAAGGGGTAAAGATAGGAAAAGAAGAAGTTAAATTATCATTGTTTGCAGATGACATGATACTTTACATAGAAGACCCCCTAAACTCCATTGAAAGACTCTTAGACACAATAAATAAATTCATTAATGTGGCTGGATACAAAAATCAATACTCAGAAATCAATAGCATTCCTATACACGAACAACAAAATCACAGAAAGGGAAATAAGAGAAACTACACTCGTCACATTAGCAAGCAAAAAAATGAAATATTTAGGAATTACTCTTACGAAAGAAGTGAAAGACTTATACAGTGAAAATTATAATACACTGAAAAATGAAATTGAAGATGATCTCAGAAAATGGAAAGACATCCCTTGCTCATGGATAGGAAGAACAAACATTGTGAAAATGGCCATTCTCCCAAAACTGTTATACAGATTCTATGCAATCCCAATAAAAATACCATCAACATACCGTATAGATCTAGAGAAATCACTCCTAAATTTCATCTGGAACCAGAAGAGACCTAGAATAGCAAAGACAGTTCTAAGCAGCAAAGACAAAGCAGGAGGCATCACAATCCCTGACTTGAAGTTATACTACAAAGCAACTGTAGTAAAATCAACATGGTATTGGAATCAAAACAGAGCCGAAGATCAATGGAATAGATTAGAAGATACAACCACAACTACAAACACACTCAACCACCTTATCTTTGATAAAGGAGCCAAGCAGGTTCACTGGAAGAACGACAGTCTCTTTAATAAATGGTGCTGGAAAAACTGGCTCTCCATTTGCCAAAAACTAAAGCTAAACCCATGTCTATCACCATGTACTAAATTAAAATCTAAATGGGTCAAAGTTCTGAATATTAAAACAGAAACACTAAATCTATTGGAAGAGAAATTGGGTAGAATCCTTGAAGACATAGGAGTAGGTAGAGAATTCATGAACAGGAGTCAAACCGCACGGGAAATACTTCCCAGAATCAATAACTGGGACCACTTCTTATTCAATGTTTCTGCATGTCAAAAGAAATCTCCAGAATAGTGAAAAGACAACCCACAAACTGGGAAAAGATTTTAGTGAACTCACTCTCAGACAAGGGTCTCTTGTCTAAAAAGAAAAACTCAGACCCCCAAAATTCAAAGATCCCATCCAAAAATGGGCATCTGAGATGAATACGCACTTCTCAGATGAAGAAATGCAAATGGCAAATAAATACATGAAAAAATGTTCATCATCATTGGTCATTAGAGAAATGCAAATTAAAACCACACTCAGATTTCATCTCACTCCTGAAAGAATGGCCAGGATCAAGAAAACCAACAACAACAAATGCTGGAGAGGCTGTGGGGAAAAAGGAACTCTCCTACACTGTTGGTGGGAGTGTAGACTGGTGCAGCCTTTGTGGAGGTCAGTCTGGAGATTTCTCAAAAAGCTGGGATTGGAAGTCCCATTTATTCCAGCTATTCCACTTCTAGGCACATTCCCAGAAGAACTGAAAGCATCATACCACAGTGATATACGTGCACCTATGTTTATAGCAGCACAATTTGTAATCACCAGATCTTGGAAACAACCCAAGTGTCCATCAACTGAGGAATGGATAAAAAAGTTGTGGTATTTCTATACAATGGAGTATTATACAGCTATAAAGAAGGATCACATTGAGATATTTATCAATAAATGGGCGCAGCTTAAGACCATACTCATAAGTGAAATAAATCAATCTCACATGTGTGAATACCCAATAGTTTCCCTAATGTAAGTAATGATTCAAATATATAAAAATATGTGGTAATCATGATTCCCCATTATGTGGCCTTGAAGCCTTATAAAGTTTTTCACTTATTAATTGGAAAGGCTTTATTCTGGGCTTCTTGATATGGAAATATTTGAAGCTATAGTATATGAAGTTTTCTTCAAATATTTCAAGGAAAAAGACAGACACTATGGTAACTACTATTAAGTTGGGTTATTTGGTGGTGAAGCACTAGGTTGATGAAACAGTCATGCTTTGACCTGTATTGTTATATTGTTATGTCCTGTTTTATCTCAATCTCTCCCTTATTCTTTAAAAAAAATTATTTAGTTATTTCTTAGGTTTGTTTTAATTAAGGGGAAAAATTTAAAAAATTAGCAGGATATATAATAGTAACTTTTTTTTATTTCCTATTAACTTGTTTTGACGTTCTGTAGTACTCCCACTATCTTGTTTTGACTGATTAGACTCTGTTCCATTCTGTATGATAGTATCAAGTTTGAAGACATAGGCAACTACTTTGAAGGCAATAAGATTCACTAAGATGCCCATTCTGGTTTGACTATTGTCTCCTTTGGAAGTCCTGTAATGTTTACAATGCTTAAGTTTTATTGGTCTTGTTCTCTACTGTTTTGTTCAACTTTATAATATCTAATGAGATAGACTTCTTTTTAAGGAAACAAGAGACATTGTTGATAACCATTGTTGATAACCGTGTACTCTGTTTTACATCATGTGCTATGTCTATCCTTGGTTTTGACTGACAGCTTTGTTTTGCCATATTTGACTTTATTGTCTCCCCCAAAAAAGTAATAAGAACTAAGGAGTAATAAAACCCAAAATGTGTAAATTTTGTTGTAAAAAAGAGAGGGAAAAAAAGTGCTTTAAAGGATACAACAGCAAGTGTGTTTAGTGGTGTTAAATAGCTGACCATATTCATGTTTTTGGTTGGATCATTGAACACAACTGTTTGCAGTCTCACTGTTTGAATGTCCACTTTGTATGCTTTGATACTGTGATTTGAGCAACTATCTCTAATATGATAATATGTAATCTATTAACTGGTGATTTCTTATTGTTTTTTTTTTTGTAGTTCTGTATTACTTGTACCCTTACACCACTTTGTTTTGTTTTGTTTTTTCTCTTTTTCCTTTTAAATAAAATAAAAAAAACCAGACTGGAACAGAACAATTTAAGCAACATAGTGTTTCACCACCACAGGACAAACCGACATAACATTAGCTACCACAGTGTCTCTTTCCTTGAAATATTTGAGTATACCTTCAAACACTATAGTATCAAACATAACAAGACAGTGTAAAACCATTCAAGAGAATGAAATTATTACAGGGAATTCAGAACCAACTAACAGAAAACAAACAGTGATTACTACACTATCTCCTTGTCCATAAAAAATTTTGTTTATACTATCACACATCATAAAATCCAGTAAGATACAACATGATAGAACTGATGGAGACAGAAAAACAAAAGCATGATAGGACTTCAAAACAAGATGATATTAAATCAGCGCTAGCTATTATAATGTCTTGCTTTCTTCAAAATAACTGTTCATACCATCACAGACAATAAAATCAAACAACCCAGGAAAAATCATTCCAACTACTAAATGAAAACATTATAAGGCTTCAAAGCAATATAATGAGGAATCATGACTACCATATACTTTTATGTATTCTTACCATTTCTTACACTAGGGAGACTATATGGTATTTATACATGTGAGTTTGATTTATTTCACTTATGAGTATCGTCTCAAGTTGCTTCCATTTATTTATATATCTCAATGTGATCATTCTTTATAGCTGAGTGTACTCCATTGTATAAAAATACCACAACTTTTTTTATGTGTTCCTCAGTTGATGGACACTTAGCTTGTTTCCAATATCTGTCTATTAGAAATTGTGCTGCTATAAACATGGGTGTACATATATCACTATGGTATGATATTTTCAGTTCTTCTGGCAATATGCCTAGAAGTGGAATAGCTGGATCAAATGGGACTTCCAATCCCAGCTTTTTTTTTTTAAATTTTATTTAAGGAGAAAAGAAAAAAAAAAGCAGGGAAAGGGTACAAGTTATACAGATTTACAGGAAAAAAATGAACAGTAGGAAATCACTAGTTAATGGACCAATCCCAGCTTTTTGAGGAATCTCCAGACTGACCTCCACAATGGTTGCACCAGTCTACACTCCCACCACCAGTGCAGGAGAGTTCCTTTTTCCCCACAGCCTCTCCAGTATTTGTTGTTGGTAGTTTTCTTGATCCTGGCCATTCTTTCTTGAATGAGATGGAATTTCAGTGTGGTTTTAATTTGCATTTCTCTAATGAGTAATGATGCTGAACATTTTTTCATGTATTTATTTGCCATTTATATTTCTTTCATCTGAGAACTGTGTATTCATCTCAGATGCCCATTTTTGGATGGGATCTTTGAATTTTGGGGATCTGATTTTTTTTAACTCTTTATATGTTTTAGAAAGAAGTCCTTTGTCTGAGGGACAGTTCACTAAGACTTTTTCCCAGTTTGTGGGTTTTCTTTTCACTATGCTGGAGGTTTATTTTGATGTACAGAAACCTTTTAGTAAGATATGATCCCAGTTATTGATTCTGGGAAGTATTTCCCTTGCAGCTTGATTCCTGTTCATGAATTTTCTACCTACCCCTATGTCTTCAAGATTTTTACCTACTTTGTCTTCTGTTTTAATATTCAGATCTTTGATCCATTTAGATTTTAGTTTAGTATATGGTGATAGGCATGGGTCTAGTTTTAGTTTTTGGCGTATGGAGAGCCAATTTTTCCAGCATCATTATTAAAGAGACTGTCGTTCTTCCAGTGAAGATGTTTGACCCCTTTATCAAAGATAAGGTGGTTGGGTGTGTTTGTAGTTGTGGTTGCATCTTCTAATATATTCCATTGATCTTCAGATCTGTTTTTATTCTAGTACCATGTTGATTTTACTACAGTTGCTTTGTAGTATAACTTCAAGTCAGGGATTGTGATGCCTCCTGTCTTGCCTTTGCTGCTTAGAACTGTCTTTGCTATTCTAGGTCTCTTCTGGTTCCAGATGAATTATAGGAGTGATTTCTCTAGATCTATGCGGTATGTTGATGGTATTTTCATTGGGATTGTGTTGAATGTGTATTACAGTTTTGGGAGAATGGCTATTTTCACAATATTTATTTTTCCTATCCATGAGCAAGGGATGTCTTTCCATTTTCTGAGATCCTCTTCAATTTCTTTTTCAGGGCATTATAATTTTCCCGGTATAGATCTTTCACTTCTTTCATGAGTTTAATTTCTAAGTATTTCATTTTTTTGGATGCTATTGTGAAGGGTGTGGCTTCTCTCATTTCTCTCTCAGTGATTTTGTTGTTAGTGTATAAGAATGCTATTGATTTTTTTTTTGTCTTTTTCATTTTTATTGGTACCAGGGGTCAAACTCACGACCGCATACTTGCAAGGCAGGCGCTTATGCCGCTGATCTAAATCCCTAGCCCCGATGCTATTGATTTTTGATTATTGATTTTGTATTCAGCTACATTGCTGAATTTATTTATTATATCTAGGAGACTTTCAATGGAGTTTTGGGGATCTTTTATGTAGAGTATCATGTCATGTGCAAATAATGATAATTTAACTTCCTCCTTTCTTATCTTTACCCCTTTATTTCTCTCTCTTGTCTAATTGCTTTGGCTAGTATTTCTAGTACTATGTTGAATAAGCGAGGTGATAAGGGACATCCTTGTCTTGTGCCTGATTTTAAGGTAAAGGCCTTCAGTTTTTGGCCATTTAATATGATACTGGCTGTTGGTTTGTCATAAATTGCTTTTATCATATTGAGGTAAAGACGATCTATTTCAAGTTTCTGTAAGGTTTTTATCATGAATGAGTGTTGGACCTTATCAAAAGCTTTTTCTGCATCTATAGAAATGATCATGTGTTTCTTACTTTTGGCTTTATTGATATGGTGGATTACATTTATTGATTTATGTATGCTGAAACATCCCTGCATGCCTGGGATGAATCCCACTTGGTCATGGAGTATAATCTTCTTGATGATTTGCTGCATCCTATTTACCAATATTTCATTGAGAATTTTTGCATCTGTGTTCATTAGGGCAAGGTTGATTATTATAACCACTGATTAACAGGCAGATACAGAGATGAGACACAACTGTCTCCTTACAGGGTGTCATAGTTGAAGCACAATAGAGATTTCTTGTAATATTCCTTTAATTTAACAGTGTAAAGTCACACCAATAAAGTTAGAAGGCAGAAATGGTATTTGCCTGTGGAGGGGGAGAGAAGCTGAAAGGGATTATCTGGTGGGAGAGGCCTGAGGGTAGCCAAAGCTAAGACATTTTTAATTCGGGAAAAGTCAAACAGAGAGATGGGAACATGGTGCTTTGTTTTGTTTGAATTTTTTTTTATACTATAAACTGAACTCAGGACCTTGCACTTACCATGCAGGCACTGTGCTGTTGAGCTACAGCCCTGGCCTGGGATGGTAGCACCGATGTAGGTAGTGCCCTCTGCTTCCTTCTGGCAGGAGCGCAGAGGTGGTCTGAGGTTCTGGTTTAGGAGGAGCTTGTGGGCATGAGAGTGTGCAATGAGCAGAAGAAAAGAGGGTGACGGAGGTGGGGCAGGTGGGGAGGTGGGAGGCCTCTGGTGGTGGAGGTAAAGAAGAGACCAAGGGCTGAAGGGTATGAGTAGAAGCCCAAGGGTGGTGGGATCACATTCATGTTCATGGACAGAATTCATCAAGTCCATATTGACTGTGGAGGAAAACTCGGAAGGCAGTAGAGGATTGAGAGGAAGCTGACTGAGAAGGAAGCAAAGCTGAAAAATAAGGGACTTTAGACCACTTGCCATCATGCTGGATAAATCTGTTTAAGTCTTGAAGGATTTGGAAGTTGAAGGTCCTAGGTTTAGGTTATTGATTATTATCTATTAAACCATGTTACAGCAGAAAATACATTTTGTTTGTTTTGATGTCTCCCCTCCTGAATAGAGGGTTTTAAAATTTTTAAGGAGACAGAACAAAGTTGGGCAGTTGAAGGGCCAAATTGGAATTGCCCATGGAGGAATGTGGGTGAGGCCTCTGGGCAGATAAGAGAGAACTCAGCAAGTAGACTGCATTCTCTTTCTCTGGGTGTCCTTCCACAATGGTGGCCACCAGTAGGAGGCCACCATTCAGCGTATCCTAGGCGCAGGCTGGGAAGGACCAAGGACTGGCATTAGGATTTTCTGTTGGACAGAAGAACAGAAGAAATGGCAAAGCCCCCTGGACGACTGAGAGACCCATCTGACCCAGAGAGGATGACTGCCTGGGTTGGAGAGGATGGTCCGTGTTGTGTGGAAGAGTGACAAGACTGGCATTATGGATTAGTCACCTCCAAAGGCCTTCCAGGTTTCAGCACCAAATATTAGGTAGATTTAAGATTGAAAAATAAAGATTGACTGAGGTGGAAAGATTAGCAGGACAAGGACACTACCATGACAGGGGTCTGAAGTAGGGACGTCAGTCTGCCCCTGAGAAGCAGCTGACTTTAAACATAGAATAGAAGTTAAGCTACTGGGGGCTGGGGGTTTACACTAACAGGAAGGTCTGTTTATTGGGCATCTTGGTACTTGGTCAGTGGGTCAGTGGACACATACATGGATCCTACGTGCATATTAGAGGAAAGTCCAAGACAAAAAGAAATGCAAGTAAGAACCCTTTGGCTCTCTTGACTGGAAAGGAAACACGAGGGAACAGTCTGTGGGTTTCTTCATTCCGAAACTATTGTGGTTACAGCTTTTCAGTATTAAAGGACAGAGCTGACAGTAGTCTCCAATTTCCATCTATAGGCACTCTAACTCTCTTCTGGCTTTAATATTAATGGGTACTGTATTCAGTTAGCGTTTAAAATCAAGTGCATAGAAGTATGAGACAGTTACAGTATCATCTACTGCTGTGTTAACAAATTACCCTGAAGTTTGCCAACTTAAAATAGCAAACACTTAATATCTTAAGAGTTTCTGAGGCACAGGAATCCAGGCTATGTGGCTGGATAATTGTGGCTTAGGATCTTTGCTGAGGTCACAATCAAGGTGCTGGTATGGTACATAGTCGTTTGGCAGTTTGACTGGGAAGGAGATCTGTCTGCAAACTCACTTGGCTGATAGTAGGAAGCTTCAGTTCTGCCATGTCTTCATCACTTTCTTATTGCTGGAACAAAATGTCCACATCCACAGGTTAAAGGAGAGAAGGTTTGTTTTAGCTCAGTTTGTAGCTGTTTCAGTGCCTAGTTGGGTGGCTGCAAGGCCAGGTGGTGTGGAGGAGGGGCACGACAGAGGAGAAACAGCCAATGGCAGGGTTGGCAGAGGCGGAATGACTTCCTCTTTCTCTTTTATTCTGTCCACACTACAAGCCTATTGGTTGGTACCACCTACACTCAGGGTGGTTCTTCCCTCTCTAGTAAATTCAACATCCATATCCAGAGTTGTGCTAAACCAATCAGTGGATTAATCCAATACACACATTCTCAATCCAGGGTTCCCCAAAGACCTGCCTGTGAGCACATGAGGCTTTGGGAGAACGTCTAGACATAAACCATGACCTGTACCATAAAGGTCTTTCCCTCAGGTTGCTGATGGCGAGAAAGCTCATAGTCACAGCAAGTGATCCAAAAGTGAAAGTGAGTGACCAAGACAAGTACCACAGTATCTTTTATAATCCATTTTATCTCCTCCACATACTGTTGGTCATGTAGACCAATTATGGTGCATTGTGGAAGAGAAATGAGCCTCTAGGCTATGATTACTTGAAACTTTGTTCACTAAGAATTATCTTAAAACCTGCATACTATGAACACATTGCTTGAACAAAATGTATTTTTATTTCAAGCCCTGAGATAGAAAATGAAGGTGTTCCTGTGGCTGATGGGCCCCAGAACTGGTGTTTGGATCCTTGTGCATAGTAAACAAAGAATCGGACAAGGCATGTGATGGTAAAGAAAAAACAGCAACGTTTATTAAGGTGAGCCAGATGTGGTGGTACATGCTTGTAATCCCTGCACTCGAGAGGCTAAGACAAGAAGATTGCTGTGAGTTTGAGGCCAGCCTGATCTACATAGCAAGACCCTGTCTCGAAAAACTGAAAAGAGGGGAATAAAAAGTAAGTGTGTTCAAAGTGATGGCACAGGCTGATGGCAGAAGGTGGAGGGGTAAAATGTTGCACTGATTCTGGGGTGCCTCCCCTGGGGGTCTCCAGGGTATGATTGACAACATGACTAACAAGGTTCTGAGTCACATCAATGACATATATTGTGCATATTCTGTCCCATAATTCACTCGTATAATTAGATGTATGAGATGCAGTCCATATCCATGAATCTTCAATGAGGTGAAAAAATGTTACCTCACGGCTGGTGATTTAGCTCAGTGGCACAGTGCCAGACTGGCAAGCATGAGGTCCTAAGTTTGATTCCTTGGTACAAAAAAAAAGAAAGAAAGAAAGAAAAAAGGTTATTTCAGAGCTTGCTGCCAGGTCTGCTGCGCATGTGTTCTGATTTGGGATTCTGGAATTTTCCAGGGCAGGCTCAGGAATCTTTGCTTTTCTTATCTCTACTTCTGTGTGGTAAGCCTTAGCACAAGGGTCAGCAGCTTGGCCCCGGGGTGTTACTCAGGTTCAGGTGAGCGAGAGGAGTGGTATCATAGCCCTGACTGTTCTATGTCTATTGAATGGAATGTAGCCTGTGAAACTTTCAGCAGAGTTTTTCACTGGTTGAGGGAACAGCCTGTAGATCCAGGCTATTGTGAGCTCAGATTCTGGCTCTTTGACTTTCTGGGTGAACACTTGACAAGCTATTTAAATTCTCTGTTTCTCAGTTTCCTTTTCTGTGGAAATGGATAACAAAAGCACCTACTTCGGGCTGGGCATGGTGGTACACACCTGTAATCCCAGCACTTGGAAGGCTGAGGCAGAAGGATCATAAAGGTAGGGCCAGCCTGAGCTACATAGCAGGTTTAAGGCCAGTGTAAAGTACATAGTGAGACCCTGTCTCAAAAAAAAAAAAAAGTGCTGCTTTAAGAATTAAGTTTAAAAAAACCCCAAGTGCCTAATACTTATTATCTAGTATTCTCTATTAAATGAGTACTATAACTATTAACTATATTTGTATTATAAATCTAATCTAACTAGTATAGAGCACCGAAATAACACGAAGTGTTATGAAGATATTGTACAATCAAAGGTGATGGCCTGCAAGTTGGCTCCTAGGGTTTGCCCTCCCCACATTTAATCAGGGTTAACCTGTGTGACCTCGGGATAGTGTGGACATGTCAGTGTGTGACACTGCAGTGTCCACCTTGGCCTGTGTTGGGTCGCTTGTCTGAGAGAAGTCAGCCACTGGGGAGAGGTCTATATGGAAGGAACTGAACGATCCTGCTACCAATGACTATCTCCAAAATGCCAGCAAAGGGAGTGACCCACCTTGAAGTGGACTTCCAGTCCCAGTCTGGCCTTCAACCAGCTGCAGCTTCAGCCAGCTGCAACCTCACAAGCAACTCTGGGCTAGACTCCCCACCCTGTAGGCTGTTCACAGACTCCCTCCCTCCTACCCATCCTTCTTTATTTCTCTTTCTTTTATTCCCTTCCTTGTGCTGTGCTGCCCAGGCTGGTCTTGAACTCCAGGGATCCTCCCACCTCAGCCTCCTGAATAGCTAGAACTCTAGGCACAGGCCACTCACCCGGCTGCTCACAAACTTACCCTCCCAGGAACTATATAAGATAATAAACCAGCATTGCTTTAAGCTGTTAAATTTGGGTATAGCTTATTATGTACCCCATGAGTATATGACTAATACTCCAGGATCAACAAAATGTATTCCTTTCCCCCTTTTCTGAGCTGATACAGGGTAAAGCAGAACTCTGAGCATTATTAGCTTTGGCGGACTGTCTGATTAAAGGAGATGGTCAGGTTCTTTTAAAATGAATTCTCTGCTGCATAAACATACTCTCTTGGATAAAAGGATTTGATAATAAGATAGAGCCAAAAGCCAACTATGTCAGTAGATGGCAGCAAAGAGAAGATAGCACATCAGCAGCATCTGCACCTGAAGAATCGAATCTCTTAACAGAACGATGGAAGACAAATGTCCTGGAGTTTAGTGTGAGTACCGGAAATACTGGTGCTTCCTTCACCAACACCCATGCCGTGATATGTGTGATTAATACAAGAGCATTTTTGCATGTGATGGGAATACAAGGAAAGCTACCCTTGAAGTTAAGTTAGGAGGTAGGTATTTGATGGTTTGGTGAAGGGCAACTTGTGTACCACGAAAGGAAAACATTTAAAAACATTAGAGAGAGTCAGTATCTTTTACTGAATTCTCACTATACTTGAGGATTCCAAATGCATCCTCTCAAGGCCAACCTTTGAGATGGACACAATTATTATCCTCCTATTTTAAAGATGTAGAAGCGGGGCATGGCGGTACATGTGTGTAATCCCAATACTTGGGATGCTGAGGCAGGAGGATTGCCTCAAATTTGAGACCAGTTTGGGCTATTAGTGAATTCAAGGATGGCTTGAATTAAGCAAGACTTTGTCTCAAAAAAAAAGAGCAGAGACATTGAGGCTGACAAAGTATCATGTCCACCACCATTGTTTTGCTTTGCTTTTTTTTGTTTGTGTTACAATAGTGAACTAAATCAGTAGGTAAAACTGTCTCTTATGTTTATAACCGTGGTCAACAATATTAAGAACATAAGATGTACTTATTACTTTCAGCTAGAGTAGACTGAGGTCCCTTGTGGAGTTCTGGACGAGTCCACTGCTGGGAGGTCAGGTCTGTGTGACACAGATGCCTGACATTAATGATCACCTTGCCTCCTAGAAAGAGTTTGAGCTCAGCCCAAGCAACTTAGTGAGACCTTGTCTCAAAGTCAAAAATGAAAAAAGAACTGGAGGAAAGCACAGTGAAGGGCCTAGCTTCAATCCCTACCCCTCGGGCTGGGGGAGGAAGGTTCCAGTTGCCACTGGTTAACCCCTGTAGTAACTAGCATGGACACTGGTGATCGAGTGGGTTATGTGAGCCTTCACTAGGCTGCACGAAGCCTCTTGAAGAATGATTGTGTGTGTGCAGTGTAACATGCCTGTCACCTACTCCTAATTTGAGTACGTCTAGGAAACTGGGTTTCCAGTACCTTTTAGTGTCATTGAAGTGTCTAGAAGAGTACCAAGCTGATACAGCTGTTTATTGACCTTTAATTTAGATTTAATTAAAGCCCAAACGTGGGACTGGACATATAGCTCAGTGATAAAGTGCTTGCCCAGAATGCACGAGGCCCTCATTTGATCCTTGACAAAAAAAAAAAAAAAAAAAAAAGAAAATCTCAAATGTCTTTTTCCTCACTTGTTCAATTGTTTGTTTATTTATTCATTTATTTGAGATAAAATCTTGGTATGTAGCCCAGGATGGCCTCAAATTTGTGGCAGTCTACCTGCCTTAACCTCCTGAGTACTGGAATGGCAGGCATGTGCCACCATACCAGGCTTGTTAATTAAATGTTATTTATCATATACTCTCTCAGGTGCTGAGAATACAAACAAAATGATTTGTCCTTGTCTATAAGAAACTTTTGGATGTGCAGCCCAGAATCTCACTATTTTTTTTTTTTTTTTTTTTGGACAGGTTCTTGCTATGTAGTTCAAATTGGCCAAGAAATTACTATGTAGCCCAGACTGGTCTCAAACTTGGGGTGATCCTCCTGCCTCAGACTACCAAGTGCTAAGATTACAGATGTGTACCACCATGGACTTTTAGTTTTATACTGCTTCAAAAGATGATATAATCCTATAGTCAAATAACACTTTGTGGGCTCTCATGTCTTAATTTGTTTTGTGCTACTATAACAAAATGCCAGAGACTAGGTGACTTATAAGGAATGGGAATGTATCTCACTCAGGTCTAGAGGCCAGGAAGTCCAAGCTATGTCCTTAGGTGGTAGAGGGCAGAAGGACAAATGGACCAATGCTGCATCCCTATGTAGCAGACTAGCAGGAGACAAACTCATTCCCAGAAGCCCTTTTGAGATGACATTTACCCACCTATGAGGGTAGTGCCTCATGACCTCAATACCTCCCTGTAGGTCCTGTCTTCTGGCCCTGTTGCACTGGTCATCAAGTTTCAACATGAATTTTTGGAAGAGACAAAACATTCAAACCACAGCATGTGTATGCAGCTAGTATTTTCATATGAGGTGTCAGTGTTTCTAAGTATTTACTCTTAAACTATTGCACTCACATGGTTAATAGTTTTTCAAGGCTTACCGGGTGTGGTGGCTCATGCCTGTAATCCCAGCACTCGGGAGGCTGAGGCAGGAGGATTGTTGTGAGTTTGAGATCAGCCTAGGCTACAAAGTGAGCTCAAGGCCAGCCTGAACTGCACAGTGAGACCCGGTCTCAAAAAGACAAAAAAAAAAAAAAAAAAAAAAAAAAAAAAAGAGAGAGAGAGAGAGAATAGTTTTTCAAGGCTCAGTGCTATTAATAAATTTGATCTATTTGTTAAGGACCTTATCTTTAGATCATTAAATACAAAATTCCCAAATACCAGCCCTGCTATCTGCTCTAAATCCCAGAGCATTCTTAAAATTCCTTGACAGTTAATAAATATCTTTTCTTTATTCCTCAGACTTACAAAAGAACTGTGAAGCTACTGTAAGGTTAAGGTGCTTGTGTATCAAGGACCTGGCCTAGATTCCCCAGGCTTAAATAAATGAGACAAGTGGTATGATTTTAGGGCTCCAGGAGGAGGCTCTGGGGACTAAGACAATGAATGTCTCTTGGTGGCCTGTATTTATTTAATATTCAAACGAAGAAGGGATTAGAGTGGAAAAGGCAGAAAACCTGAGCAGGAATTTGGGAGGGGTTCAAGGACCCCTCCCCTACAAACTATGTTAATTTAGGACAGCAATCCTAGGAGAAAGTCTCCAAGTGACTTTTACTACAGAAGTGAAATGCTTGCCATTACAGTCTCTATCTTATTGATTGGGGCTGGAGCCAGGTGTCAACTGTGACCTATCTTGCCCTTTGAGGCATCGGTTTGTTCTTAGTTCAGCCATGCCTCGGGTCATGCCACAGCCCTGCAAGTGTATTCAGCTTTAACTGCTCCAACATTTTTTGGTCAGATCCTAATTCCTGGGATCTGTAAATGTTATCTCCTAGGGGGAAAAAAAAGTATCTGTAGATGTGATTACATTAAGAATTTTGAAATGGGAAGATTATCCATGTGGGCCTTCAATGCAATTACAGGTATCTTTATAAGAGAGAGAAGCAGAGGTAGTACAGACCTAGCACCCTAGGAGGCTGAGGCAGGAGAATTACATGTTTGAGGCCAGCCAGGGCCACTTAGCAAGACCTAAATCAAAATTAAAAAACAAAATAAAATTTAAAAACACCCTTTTAAAAAAAAAGGCTGGAGATATAATTCAGTGCAAAGACGGTGGGTTCAATCAGAGGAAGAGAGAGAGAGAGAGACAGAGAGAGACAGAGAGAGGTCACCATCTCCAGAATTGGATTTAGAACATTTTTTACCTTAAAAAGACACTCTGTACTCTGCAGCTATCGCTCTCAATTCCTCCATTATAATTTGTCTTTTGATATACAGTATCATTTTACTGTCAAAGTCCTTTAATTTTCCTACAGTAAAATACTTCTTTTTTTTTTTTTTTTTTTTTTTTTTTTTTTTTTTTATTTAAGAGGAAAAAGAGAAAAACACAAAACAAGACAAAGCAGTGTAAGGTTACACATAATACAGAACTACAAAAAAAAAAAATAAACATAACAGTAAGAAATCACCTGTTAATAGATTACATAATATCATCTTGGAAATAGTTGCTCAAATCACAGTATCAAAGAATACAAAGTAGACATTCAAACGGAGAGACTGCAAACAGCTGTGTTCAATGATCCAAAAACATTAATATAGTCAGCTATTTAACATCCCTAAACACACTTGTTGTTATATCCGTTAGAGCTCTTTTTTTTTTTCCCTCCCTCTCTTTTTTATAACAAAATTTACACATTTTGGATTTTATTACTCCTCAGTTCTCATTACTCTCTTGGGGGGGAGATAATAAAGTCAAATATGGCAAAACAAAGCTGTAAGTCCAAACCAAGGATAGACATAGCACATGATGTAGAACAGAGTACAAGGTCATCAACAATGGTTATCAACATTGTCTCTTGTTTCCTTAAAAGGAATTGTCTATCTCATTAGATATTATAAAGTTGGACAAAACAGTGGAGAACAAGACCAATAAAACTTAGGCATTGTGAACATTGCAGGACTTCCAAAGGAGACAATAGTCAAACCAGAATGGGCATCTTTGTGAATCTTATTGCCTTCAAATTAGTTGCCTATACCTTCAAACTTGCTACTGTCGCACAGAATGGAACAGAGTCTAATCAGTCAAAACTAGATCTTGGGAGTATTACAGGACTTCAAAACAAGTTAATAGGAGATCAAAAAGAGTTACTACTATATATCCTAATTTTTTAAGTTTTTCCCTTAATTAAAATAAACATAAGAAATAGCTAAATAATTTTTTTTAAAGAATAGTAGTTACCATAGTGTCTGTCTTTTTCCTTAAAATATTTGGATAAAACTTCATATACTATAGCTTCAAATATTTCCATATCAAAAAGCCCAGAGTAAAGCCTTTCTAATTAATAAGTGAAAATTTTATAAGGCTTCAAGGCCACATAATGGGGAATCATGATTATCACATATTTTTATATATTTGAATCATTACTTACATTAGGGAAACTATTCGGTATTCATACATGCGAGATTGATTTATTTCACTTATGAGTATGGTCTCAAGCTGCGCCCATTTATTGATAAATATCTCAATGCAATCCTTCTTTATAGCTGAATAATACTCCATTGTATAGAAATACCACAACTTTTTTATCCATTCCTCAGTTGATGGACACTTGGGTTGTTTCCAAGATCTGGCGATTACAAATTGTGCTGCTATAAACATAGGTGCACATATATCCCTGTGGTATGATGCTTTCAGTTCTTCTGGGAATATGCCTAGAAGTGGAATAGCTGGAATAAATGGGATTTCCAATCCCAACTTTTTGAGAAACCTCCAGACAGATCTCCACAAAGGCTGTACCAGTCTACACTCCCACCAACAGTGCAGGAGAGTTCCTTTTTCCCCACAGCCTCTCCAGCATTTGTTGTTGTTGGTTTTCTTGATCCTGGCCATTCTTTCAGGAGTGAGATGGTATCTCAGTGTGGTTTTAATTTGCATTTCTCTAATGGCCAATGATGATGAGCATTTTTTCATGTATTTATTTGCCATTTGCATTTCTTCATCTGAGAATTGCGTATTCATCTCAGATGCCCATTTTTGGATTGGATCTTTGAATTTTGAAGGTCTGAGTTTTTTTAATTCTTTATATGTTTTAGACAAGAGGCCCTTGTCTGAGAGAGAGTTCACTAAAATCTTTTCCCAGTTTGTGGGTTTTCTTTTCACTATGCTGGAGATTTCTTTTGACATGCAAAAACTTTTTAATAAGAAGAGGTCCCAGTTATTGATTCTGGGAAGTATTTCCCGTGCAGTTTGAGTCCTATTCATGAATTCTCTACCTACTCCTATGCCTCCAAGGTTTCTACCCAATTTGTCTTCCAATAGATTTAGCGTTTCTGTTTTAATATTCAGATCTTTGACCCATTTAGATTTTAATTTAGTACATGGTGATAGACATGGGTCTAGCTTTAGTTTTCGGCAAATGGAGAGCCAGTTTTTCCAGCACCATTTATTAAAGAGACTGTCGTTCTTCCAGTGAACCTGCTTGGCTCCTTTATCGAAGATAAGGTGGTTGAGTGTGTTTGTAGTTGTGGTTGTATCTTCTAATCTATTCCATTGATCTTCAGCTCTGTTTTGATTCCAATACCATGTTGATTTTACTACTGTTGCTTTGTAGTATAATTTCAAGTCAGGGATTGTGATGCCTCCTGCTTTGTCTTTGCTGCTTAGAATTGCTTTTGCGATTCTAGGTCTCTTCTGGTTCCAGATGAAATTTAGGAGTGATTTCTCTAGATCTATAAGGTATGTTGATGGTATTTCTATTGGGATTGCATTGAATCTGTATAAGAGTTTTGGGAGAATGGCCATCTTCACAATGTTTGTTCTTCCTATCCATGAGCAAGGGATGTCTTTCCATTTTCTGAGATCATCTTCAATTTCCTTTTTCAGTGTAATATAGTTTTCACTGTATAAGTCTTTCACTTCTTTTGTAAGAGTAATTCCTAAATATTTCATTTTTTTGCTTGCTAATGTGAATAGACCAGTTTCCCTTATTTCCCTCTCTGTGGTTTTGTTGTTTGTGTATAGGAATGCTATTGATTTCTGAGTATTGATTTTGTATCCAGCCACATTACTGAATTTATTTATTGTATCTAAGAGTCTTTCAATGGAGCTTAGGGGGTCTTCTATGTAGAGTATCATGTCATCTGCAAACAATGACAACTTAACTTCTTCTTTTCCTATCTTTACCCCTTTTATTTCTCTTTCTTGCCTAATTGCTCTGGCTAGTACTTCCAGTACTATATTAAATAGGAGTGGTGATAAAGGACATCCTTGTCTTGTGCCTGATTTTAAAGTAAAGGCTTTCAATTTTTGGCCATTTAGTATGATGCTGGCTGTTGGTTTGTCATAAATGGCCTTTATTATATTGAGGTAAAGACCATCTATTCCAATTTTCTGTAGAGTTTTTATCATGAATAAATGTTGGACCTTATCGAAGGCTTTTTCTGCATCTATAGAAATGATCATGTGATTCTTATTTTTGGCTTTATTGATATGGTGAATTACATTTATTGATTTGCGTATGTTGAACCATCCTTGCATTCCTGGGATGAATCCCACTTGGTCATGGTGTATAATCTTCTTGATGATTTGCTGGATCCTATTTGCCAATATTTTATTGAGGATTTTTGCATCTGTGTTCATTAGGGAGATCGGTCTATAGTTCTCTTTTTTAGTTGGGTCTTTCTCAGGTTTTGGTACTAGAGTGATATTTGCTTCCAGGAATGACTTAGGCAGGATTGCTTCCCTTTCAATTTCATTGAATAGTTTGAGGAGTGTCGGCATTAGGTCTTCTTTGTATTTCTTGTAGAATTCTGCAGTGAATCCATCTGGGCCTGGGCTCTTCTTGGTGGGTAAGGACTTAATTACATTTTCAATTTCAGTAACCGAGATTGGGTTATTCAACAGTTTTACATCCTCTTGATCTAGCTTTGGCACTTCATATGCTTCTAAGAAACTGTCTATTTCTTCTGTGTTATCAAACTTTTGAGAGTAGAGGTTTTCAAAATAGGTGTTGATGATCTTCTGTATTTCTATTGGGTCTGTAGTGACTTCTCCTTTTTCATTTCTTATTGCATGAATTTGAGCTTTTTCTTCCCTTTTTTTAATAAGGTTGGCTAGGGGCTTATCGATTTTATTTATTCTTTCAAAGAACCAACTCTTTGATTTGTTGATCCTTTGGATTGTTTTCTTAGTCTCTATTGCATTGATTTCTGCTCTGATTTTTATAATTTCCTCTCTTCTTTTGGCTTTGGGCTTGACTTGCTCTTCCTTTTCTAGCTGTTTGAGGTGTAGCATCAAGTTATTTATTTGTATTCGTTCTGTTTTCCTGATGTGGGAACTCAGTGCAATAAATTTTCCTCTCAGAACGGCTTTCATTGTATCCCACAGATTCCGGTAAGTTGTATCTGCATTTTCATTTTCTTTTAGGTATTGTTTGATTTCTTCTTTAATTTCTTCTGTGACCCACTGATTACTCAAGAGTGTGTTATTCAGTTTCCATGTGTTTGTGGGATTTTTGCGGTATCTTTTATCATTAATTTCTAATTTCAGAGCGCTGTGATCCGATAACATGCAAGGGATGATTTCAGCTCTTTTGCACTTGTTTAAATATGTTTTATGAGCTAATATATGGTCTATTTTAGAAAATGATCCATGTACTGCTGAGAAGAATGTGTATTCTGATGTTGTTGGGTGGAACATTCTGTATATGTCTATCAAACCCATTTGTTCACAGGTATGATTCAGTTCTGTTATTTCTTTACTCATTTTCTGTCTGGTCGATCTGTCCCTTGGTGTCAATGGCGTATTAAGGTCTCCCGTTACAATTGTGTTACTGATAATTTGAGTTTTCATTTCTGTTAATAATTGTTTTATATAACTGGGCGCTCTGGAGTTTGGTGCGTATATATTTAAGATAGTTATCTCTTCCTCTTGGAGTTTTCCCCTTACGAGTATGTAGTGACCTTCTTTGTCCTTTATGGTCATTGTTGGTTTAAAGTTCACGTTGTCTGCAAACAGAATGGCTACTCCTGCCTTTTTTTGGATTCCTGCTGCATGAAGAATTGTTTTCCATCCTTTGACTTTCAGTCTGTGAGTATCCTTCTGGGTTAGATGGGTTTCCTGTAAACAGCATATGGTTGGATTTTGTTTCTTGATCCATTCTGCTAGTCTGTTTCTTTTGATTGGTGCATTGAGACCATTTACATTAATGGTTATTACTGTTAAATGTTGTTTAATTGTAGGATTCTTATCTCTCTGCTGTTGCATCTTTATCTTTCTGTTCTGTTTAATTATTTGCTTTGCTTAGTGGTTTTTTCCTTTGTGTATCTAAACTGTCTTTCAATATTTTTTGCAGGGTTGGTTTGGTGTTCATGAAGTTCTTCAGCTGTTCTTTGTCATGGAAGTTTCGTATTTCACCATCTATTTTAAATGATAGTGTTGCAGGATATATCAGTCTAGGTTGGAAATCATTTTGCTTTAGGATCTGGAATACTTCACTCCATGCTCTTCTTGACTTTATTGTTTGTGCTGAGAAGTCTGCTGTGATTCTGATAGGTTTTCCTTTATAAGTGATCTGTCTTTTCTCTCTGACAGCTTTTAATAATCTATTCTTGTGTTGGATTTCTGGGATGGTGATTATTATATGTCTGGGTGTAGTTTTATTTTGGTTATGACTATTTGGAGTTCTATATGCTTCACTGATCCTGATGTCAGTTTCTGATCTCATGCTTGGGAAGTTTTCAGCTATTGCTTCTCTAAATATCCTCTTGATATCCTTTATGTTGTCTCCTTCTTTTTCATTAATCCCTATCATTCTTATGTTATTCTTCTTTGCATCATCTTGCAGTTGTTGAATTGTTATTTCCTGATTCCTTGTTATTTTTAAAAGATCTTTCCTTTCCTGTTCACTTGCTGCAATCCTGTCTTCAAGGTCTGAAATTCTGTCTTCACTTTCATTAAGGCGGTTTTTACAACTTTCAGTGGAGTTTTTTATTTCCTGTATATCTCTGTGCATCTGCATTATGTATTCTGTTTGTTTCTTATATTGCTCGTCTAGGGATTCTATCTTTTTGTTTAATTCCTCCAATTTTTTATCTGTGTTTTCTTTAGATATATTTAGAATCTCTTTCATTTCTTTTATCATTTCTTCTTTTATCTGAGAAATTATTTCGAGTTTGAATTTCTTTAAAGCTTCCTGGAGTTGCTTGTCAACTTCAGTAGCTATTGTGTCTAATATATGAGGAGGATGGGATATATTTTCTTCTAAATACACTTCTCCTAGGGTTTCCTGAGTTGGGCTGGAGGTTTGAGGTTGTAATTTGGTCTTTCGTTTTGTCATTTTCCTATATTTCTGTGTTTCAAGTGTTATTTGAAAGCCTCCTCAGGATCTGTTGAAAATCCCCTTCTATGTTTGCAGCTACTGAGACTCTGGCACCCCTCTACCCCAGGCCATTGGGCCTGCAGAACCAATGGCCCTTCTCTGCTTGATCAGAACTCCGCGGTTCCAGACAAGCTGGGCCTCAGGGACACTGTGCACCCACCTGCCCCTTGGTAGATCCACCGCTCTTGGATCGCAGCCGGGTTAGGGTACTCACCACAGACCGCAGTGCCTCAGGAGCCTGTGATCCCTCCCTGCTGGCAGAGATATCCACAAACCTCCAGACAAAGGAAGGGCCTCCTGCGGGCACTCCGGATCTACCCCGCTCCTCCTCTGCACGCAGATGGCTATGCGCGGCTGGGCTCAGGCCGAGGTGCCTCAGGAACCCGGGACCCCTCCTCCTCCAGACAAAGGAAGGGGCCTCTGCAGGCGGCTCCGGGTCCGCGCAGCTCCTCCTCCGCACACCGACGGCCAGGCGCGGCTGGGTACGGGCCGAGGTGCCCCAGGAACCCGGGACCCCTCCTCCTCCAGACAAAGGACGGGGCCTCTGCAGGCGGCTCCGGGTCCGCGCAGCTCCTCCTCCGCACACCGACGGCCAGGCGCTGCTGGGTACGGGCCGAGGTGCCCCAGGAACCCGGGACCCCTCCTCCTCCAGGCAAAGGACGGGGCCTCTGCAGGCGGCTCCGGGTCCGCGCAGCTCCTCCTCCGCTCACCGAAGGCCAGGCGCGGCTGGGTACGGCCGAGGTGCCCCAGGAACCCGGGACCCCTCCTCCTCCAGACAAAGGAAGGGGCCTCTGCAGGCGGCTCCGGGTCCGCGCAGCTCCTCCTCCGCACACCGACGGCCAGGCGCTGCTGGGTACGGGCCGAGGTGCCCCAGGAACCCGGGACCCCTCCTCCTCCAGGCAAAGGACGGGGCCTCTGCAGGCGGCTCCGGGTCCGCGCAGCTCCTCCTCCGCACACCGACGGCCAGGCGCTGCTGGGTACGGGCCGAGGTGCCCCAGGAACCCGGGACCCCTCCTCCTCCAGACAAAGGACGGGGCCTCTGCAGGCGGCTCCGGGTCCGCGCAGCTCCTCCTCCGCACACCGACGGCCAGGCGCTGCTGGGTACGGGCCGAGGTGCCCCAGGAACCCGGGACCCCTCCTCCTCCAGGCAAAGGACGGGGCCTCTGCAGGCGGCTCCGGGTCCGCGCAGCTCCTCCTCCGCTCACCGAAGGCCAGGCGCTGCTGGGTACGGGCCGAGGTGCCCCAGGAACCCGGGACCCCTCCTCCTCCAGGCAAAGGACGGGGCCTCTGCAGGCGGCTCCGGGTCCGCGCAGCTCCTCCTCCGCTCACCGAAGGCCAGGCGCTGCTGGGTACGGGCCGAGGTGCCCCCGGAACCCGGGACCCTTCCTCCTCCAGACAAAGGACGGGGCCTCTGCAGGCGGCTCCGGGTCCGCGCAGCTCCTCCTCCGCTCACCGACGGCCAGGTGCTGCTGGGTACGGGCCGAGGTGCCCCCGGAACCCGGGACCCTTCCTCCTCCAGACAAAGGACGGGGCCTCTGCCCAGTAAAATACTTCTTTCAGCGTCTAGTTTCTAATGTTGCTGAAGGTCTTCCCCACCAATATATAAACACTGTGCTGCTATTCTGTTCGTATTTGCATCTTTAATTCATCTGGAATATATTAATTGTTAATCTTTCTGTAGCCACTGACTAAGTAGATCTTCCTTTCTAGGTTTTGGGGAGAAGTTTACTTTATCTAGTGAAAGAAGCGTTTACCATTCAACAGTCTTTGGGGAGATAAACCCTTGAGGATCAGGCCCAAAAAGGCACAGAGCAGGAAGGAGAAGCAGCCCTTCAAAGGCAAAGTCCCTATCAGCAGGAGTGTGGTTGGCTGCAGGCATATCCTCTTAGCTCACATGATACTCTGAGACCAGCCTTTACCACAGAGTTTCCTTTTTAAATGAAGAGTTGAAAATGAGGCCCCAGATGGGCTGGTGGCACACACCTGTAATCCCAATGCTTTGGAAAGCTGAAGTGGGAAGATCCCAAGTGTGAGTCCTGCCTGGGCAATTTAGCAAGATCCTGTCTAAAAAAAAAAATTAAAAGAAAGAGTAGAGGAAGCAGCACAGTGTGAATTTCAGGCTCTAAGTTTAATCTGTTGTGCTGGAAAAAATAAGAAAAAGAAAAAGAAAGAAAAGAGAAGAAAATGGAGTCCTAGCAACAATGGCTAAAGGTGAACCAAACTGTGCTTTAGTGACATGCTTCCCAAGACCACAGCAAGGACGGGGGGGGGGGGGGGGGTAACTCTTCAGTGGTGGAATCCGCACGCAGCACCCCAGCCAGCCAGTGAGGCATCACGCTGTGTGGACAACACATCAGATGCGATGTGATGAGAGTGCTCCTTACTTCGCTGTCTTCCTCCGAGTCACATACCCCACTGTAAACCAGGCAAAGAACATCAGACAAACCTAAATTGGTGACATTCTACAAAATGCCTGATCAATACTTCTCACAACTGTCAAGGCCCTCAGAAACAAGGTCTGGCAAAGTGTTACAGACAGAGGAGGTTAAGGACACAGGATGACAAAGTGTAATGTAGTATCCTGGACAGGATTCTGAAATGGGAGACGTTGGGGGAAACTAGTGTGTATACTTTTTTTTTTGGTCTTTTTCCTTTTTATCGGTACCAGGGATCAAACTCACGACTGCCTGCTTGCAAGGCAGGCGCTTATGCTGCTGAGCTAAATCCCCAGCCCCACTAGTGTGTTCTACAGTGTCCTGTTCAGTTATTAGCAGTGTAACAATGCTGGTTCCTGGAAGTGACATAGATACCATAGTGTGATATAAGATGTTAGCAGTAAGGCTGGGCATGGTGGCACATGCCTGCAATCCCAGCCCTTGGGAGGCTGAGGCAGGAGGATCATCATGAATTTGAGGCCAGCCTGGGCTACATAGCAACTTTGTTTCAAACAAACAAACACCACAAAAAATAAAAGCAAAAAACTAAACAAAACAAGCATTAGGATATACTGGGTAACAGTATACAAAAAAATCTTTGTACTGTCTTTTAACTTTCCTGGCAATCTAAAAGCTTTTTCCCCCTCCAGCAGTAGGGGGAAAAACCTGAGGCCTTCACACTGAGCTACATCTTCAGCCCTTTTGAAATTTTTTTATTTTAAAAGATTCTGATTAAGTTACTAGATTACTGTGTTTGGGCTTAAAGTTGTGACCCTCAGATTCCCAGAATTCTGAAACTACATATAGGTTTGTGCCACCATGCTCAATTTAACAACTTTCTTTTTTTTTTTTTTCTGCCCTCTTGTATTTGAAATGAACCCCACAACACTTTTTTTTTTTTTTTTTTGCAGTACCAGGGATTGAACTCATGACCTTGCGCTTGCCAAATAGGCCCTTATGCCGCTGGGCTAAATCCCTGGCAACAATTTTCTAAAATAAAAAGTTTATATGTAAAGGAGTGGGATCAGGTTATTATTCCCAGCCACATCCTTCCTTGAGGGAATTTTATCTAAATAAAAAAAGCATCTTGCCTTCAGAAATAGACTTGGTGCCTTTACAACCTAGGGCTTCACTGGAACAAATTAGATGGGTGGTCAGGAAGGAATTTTGGGAAGTCATTTCCCCTGACCAAATCCCCCCAGGCAGCTCAGAGAATCCATCCAGAAAAGTGAGTTCTGGCTGTCCTGGCCATATCATGCAGCGCAGCGGTTCCAGTTCCAAAAGTAACCTACCTGGCCTTTAACTCCCTGTGAGGCCCAGGCTGACTTCAAGCTTGTGGAGATTACAGAGATGCACCACCATGCCCAGCAGAAGGTTTATTTCCTGTTCCTGATTTGTGAGCCTTAACTTTTTTTTAAACTTTTGACAGTTACTTTTGTTACTACCTCTTTTTGCCTTTTTTTTTTTTTGTCTTGAACTCATAACCTCATGCTTGTCAGGCAGGTGGTGCCACTGAGCTAAATCCCTGACCCCCATCCTTACTTTAGTTTTCTGATCTTGGCTTCTCACTTTACTCAACTCTGTACAAAATAAGCCTGATTTCTGTACCAACTGGAGTTGTGGGATGGTGATATTCCCCCTACATTCCCTCCTTTGCTCAACTACTTGGGTCTCACTGGGTCTCAGCAGAAAAGGGCAGACACTTGAAGCTTCTCTCATGCATGAGCTAGAGTTGCCATCAGCAGCCATATCATCAAATACTGTGGGACCTCAGTTCACAAAACTAATTCTTTCCATGATTCTGGTCACAAACTGAATTGGATGAGAAACAAATAAAATTCAATGGTTATGTTTAATGTTGCCCTTATTGGGAAATTTGATTCAGTTGTCTACTGTAGAAAAAACACAGGAGCTATCTAAATAAAGAAGTAACTGTTTAAAAAAAAAAAATATATATATATATATCTGAGTACTCTTGCTTCATCTAAACCAGCATTCCTCAAACCCACACGTGCATCAGCATGCATCCAAGTGGGAGGGAGCAGTGGCTGGTTGACTTTAGGCAAGTAATTTACTATCTCTGGATCATGGCATCTTTATTTATGAACTATGGGTCATTAACTACCTAGATGCTTGATGCTTTTTTCTGTCAATTTTTTTTCTTTCACGGTCCTGAGATTGAACCCATGGCCTTGTGCTTGGTAGGCAAGTACTCTACCACCAGGCTCATCTTCAGCCCGACACACTGACAAATTATAAATGTGCTACTTGATGAATTTTTACTAAGAGCCACCTCCCAGTTCAAAGAAGCAGTACCCAAAGAATTCCCTACAAAAGTAGTAATATTCTGACTTTTAGGACTACACATTACTTTTGACTTTTAATTTTATATAAATGGACTCATATGGTAGATATTATTTTGCATTTGCTTTCTTTCTTTCTTTTGTTTTCTTTTCTTTTTTTGGTATCAGGAATTGAACTTGTGACCTTGTACTTACCAGCAGGCACTATGCCACTGAGCTAAATCCCTGGTGCCAAAGAAGACAAGTTTTGAAAATTTTGAAATTTGTCTTAGATGACCACAGATATCAATTTTATTGCTTACTAATCTACATTAATACAGATTTTCTTTACCATTATGCCTCTCATTTACTTCCTATTTTTTTTTGGTAACAGGAAAATATTTGCTTCCTTTCATACAGCACTGTCTTTGTGAGATTCATTCACCCTGTGTTCCTTCATTCTCACTACAATTTTTTTTATTTCATTCTCACTACAATTTTTTTATTTCATTCTCACTACAATTTAATATTCTGTTATGTGAAAGCCAGGTGTGATGGCTCATGCATGTAATCCCTGTTCTTGGGAAGCTGAGACATGAGGATTTCCAGGAGTTCAAAGCCAACCTGGGAGCCACACAGTGAGTTCATGGTCATATTGAACTACATGGTGAGATACTGTCTCAAAAACAAAACAATACAAAAACAACAAAAAATTCTGTGTCAATATGCTGCATCTATTTATGCATTTATACTGCTGATAAGTCATGAGTTGTTAGGCATTTTGGTTTCTTCTTTTGGCAGATATACATCTGTATTTCTGCTGTGTTCTGGGAGAGGCACTGCTGGATCAGATGAATGATGACTTTTCCCAGGCATGAACCAAATCCCATCACAGGACAGTCAGTCAGTAGGTTTTCAGCCTCGCCAAAGACTCCCTGCTAATGAGACTCAATGCTAAGTTTCAGGTCATCTCTAGCTGTCTCTGATGGCTGTGCACTCATTTCCACGCCCCACATATCAGAAAGCCAGGTAAAGGTATCCTTGAGCAATGCCAGAAAACTGCGTTTCTAGGCAAGATGAAGCCCAGATATGAGGAGCCTGCAGATCATGCCAAAGAAATCTGGGGCTGCTAATTACTTTCCTGTCACTGAGACACAATGCCTGACACCCACAATTTAAAAGAAGCAGCATTTATTTTGGCTTGCGTTATTTTTTCAAGTGTAGTGCTTTTTTTTTGCTACTAGAATCGAACTCACGACCTCATGCTTGCTAGGCAGGCGCTGTACTGCTGAGCTATATCCACTGCCCCTCATGTTTAACTTTTATTATGAAAATTTGAAACATTTTTAAAAAGAACAGTATAATGAATCCCACATACCCATCCCCTTGGCTAATTTCTTATTACATTTGTATTTTCTCTATGCCCCTCCCTCTTTATTTTAGGGTAAATTTAAGGAGAATTGGAAGGAATAGAAGGTATTTGCTTTCCATGGTCTGTTCCCCATCTTGAAGAGTTATTCTATAAACTGCACTGGTCACTGATTTGGTGTTTTTTAAGGATGATTTATTTATTTATTGAGACAGGGTTTCACTGTGTAGTCCAGTTTGGCCTCCCACTCATGGTGATCCTCCCGCCTCAGGTCCCAAATGCTGGGATTACAGGTGTGTGCCACCACACCCAGGACCTATCTCCCTCATTCTTTTATTTTGCTCTTTATTTATATTTTGGATTTCTTATATAAGAGATACCATGTGATATTTTAGCATCTGTGTCTGATTTATTTCATTTAACCTTAGGGTCTCGAGGGCATTCATTTTGGCTCAGGGTTTTCAGAGGTTCATAGTCAGCTGGCTGTAAGGGCTTGCTGGGAAGGTCTGGTGGAGGAAAGCTGCTTGTGTCATCGTGGCCAGGAAGCGGAGCAGAAGGGAGGAAGACACACCTGTCTAAATCATCTTCAGACCCCCAGTGATCACCTCTGATGAGGCCTTACATCCTAATAGCAAGGCAACTACAAATTCATCCTTTAAGCACGCCATGATCAAATCATCTTTTTTTTTTTTTTTTTTTTTGAGACAGGGTCTCACTATGTAGCTCAGGCTGGCCTCGAACTCACAATAATCTTCTTGCTTTAACTTTCCAAGTGTTAAGATTACAAGCATGTTCCACTATGACCTGCAAAATTTAAATATATTTTAGCCTGACCCTTAGAAGCAGAATCTCCTGGGTAAGCTCTGGAAATACATGCTTTAACAAATTCACAGGGGTTCAGAGCGCCAACAAGTGTGAGATTCATGGCTGTGTTCATTCCTCACTGCACAAAAGGTTCCATGTCTTTGGGTGTGGTGTGTGTGTGGCTCAGAAGCCTTTTGATATGGAAAAATAAAATGATGCTATTGTTTACCCACAAACCCCGCTGCTGGTTCTGGGGCAAGTTCCAATTTCTTGTTTGTGAAACTCTTCAGATCCTGGCCTCAAGTGGGGCTTGCTTCTGTCCTGGGACATCATTGGAGGAATTAAATGACCCACACAATTTTGCCTCTGTTGGGGATTGCACCCTGTCAGTTGCCCCCCTAGTCTGAGATAGCCCTCTGTGGCTTGCTAACATGTCACTCTGAATGCTCTCTGAAAACCTTCTTTGTCCACCCCAGCAGCCCACTTCAGAAGTGGTGGTGTTATTCTGAGGCAGGGTTCGGGGTGCCATGAAGAATAAAGCCATGATTGTGTCGAAAACCAGAAGAGGATAAGCAGCTAACACAAACATGAAGAAGGCCGGAGCACGTGCCGTACCGGGGACGACAGGAGGCCGCGTCCCGGGCCTGCTCTGGGTGCGCATGTGCAGCCTGACGGGCTTGCTGCTGAGCCTTCCAGGGTTCTCTTGTTTGGCAAACTCACTGAACTCTAGGGACATTGCCCCGTCTTCCTGCGGGATACCAGACCGTGCCTACTATTCCTTGTGGATGGGGAAACTCCCATGTAACGCTTTTGGTTTCTGGAGGCACTGTGAATCCCCGAATCTCACACACACATCCGGATCTTCCTCAGAGCTCTGCCCCAGACACCTGAGCTCCCTCCATAAATTGGAAAGGACATTACAGTCTTCTGCCCTGATAGAAAAACTTTGCACTCTCTCCTCACCCCCACACTGCTTTAGAAACTTTTAGTAGAAGTGTGGTCATGTGTTTTGAGGCACTTACATTATTTCAGTGACAGTTTCCCACCACAAGGGATACTGAAATGCAACAGGAAACAGTGAATGTGAACAGCTAGGCCTTGGCTAAATTTAAATGGTGGAAACTTTCTACCAAAATATTTTCCCCAGACGTTCACTTTATTTAGTTTTAATGACTACCCACTGGATCATTGTGGTAAGATGCCACTGACCAACCAGGAAATTGGAGAATAAATAAAGGAACTCTAGTTCTTTTTTTTTTTTTCTCTTTTCTTTTTTGTGGATGGAAATGGAAAACCAATTCTCTTGGCCCAAACTGAGCAAATAGTTTGGAGTACAGCATATTTTGTTATTAAAACTAATATGACTGGGCCCAGACCATGGCATGGTGGCACATGGTGGCACATGCCTGTAATCCCAGCACTTGGGAGGCTGAGACAGGATTGGTGTAGGTTCAAAGCCAGTCTGGGCTACAGAGTGAGTTGAGTACAGTGAGAATTATATAGCAAGACCTTGTCTCAAACCGAACCAAACCAAACCCAACACAACCCACCCCCCACTCAAAAATCTATGACTTATTTTTTAAGGCTAATACAGTCAGTTATGGTGAAGCACAACCGTAATCCTAGCATTTGGAAGGCTGAGGCAGGAGAACTGCAAATTCAAAGGCAGCCTGGGCTACACAATGAGTTCAAGGCCAACATGGATTATATAGCAAGACCTTTTCAACAAAACAAAACAACAGTGACAACAACCAAAAGAGTAGAAAAAATCTGAGGGAAAAGGAAGGGAATATTAACATTTAGAGAACACTTTAAAAAAAAATTCTGAGGATTTTGTATCAGAGTCTTCTCCAAGCTACGTCCCCAGCACTTAATTAATTATTTTTTAAAAATTTGAGACAGTCTTGCTAAATTGCTCAGGCTGGGTTTGAAATTTTTTTATTAAGTTTTTTGGTACATTTTAGTTATACATAACGATCACATTCATCACAGGGAATTTGTACCTGTACATGATATAACTTGATTCTTTTTTCCTCCGTATTTCCCTACTTTTCTTTTAACCTCTTTTCCCCTCCTTATTTACAAAAGTTTGTTTCAATTTTTTCATTATTTCTGATTTTTTCTTTTCCCTTTCTTCCTTTTTCCCTTTCCACTCCCTAGTTCCATTTCCCATTTGAATATTTTCTTCCTATTTCACAATATCTATTTTACATTTTGGTCCTTTTTCACACTTTCAGTTTGCCATACCAGAGAACCACTATTTACACATGTGTGTTCAATTTATTTCATTTAAGACTATGTTCTCAAAGTGCATCTCTTTAGCTATCTCCTTCTTGATGGCAGAGTAGTACTCTATTGTAGAAAAAAATCACATCTTTTTTATTTATTGATTGGTTGATAGGCATTTGGGATGTTTCTAAGATTTAGCTATTACAAACTACTGATAAACACATGGATGTGCCTATATAGCTGTGGGATGGTGTTTTTAATTCTTTTGGGAAGATACCAAGAAGAAGCTCTAGTTCTAGTGTTTTGAGGGCTCTCCACATTGATTTCATAGTGGTTGCACCAATCTACATGCCCACCAACAGTGGAGAAGTGTTCCTTTTTCCCCCACCGGCCCACTAGCACTTGCTATTGGTTGATTTCTTGATGATAACCATTTTTTCTGGAGTAAGATGGAATCTCAACATTGTTTTAATTTGCATTTCTCAAATGACCAGTGATATTGAACATTCAGATGCCCCATCTTTAAATTTGGATTGGGTCTTTAAATTTGGAGGGGGTCTGATTTTTTTTAAGTTCTTTATATAGTCTATTTTAAAATTTTATTTATTTGTTTTGGGGATCAAAATCATGACTTTGTGCTTGCCAGGCAGGAGCTTGTGCTGCCGAGCTATATCCCTGGTCCCTGTGTATTCTGGATAGTAGTCCTTTGTCTGAGGAACAGCTGGAAAATTTTTCCCCACACTGTGAGTTGTCTCTTCACTCTGTTGTGGTTTCTCTTATTGTGCAAATGCTTTTTAATAAGATGAGGTCCCAGTTGTTGATACTTTGTGATAGTTCCTGTAGCATTTTGTTCATAAAGTCTTTGCATACACCAATGCCTTCAAGATTTCTACCTAGTCTACATGCCAGCAGATTTGGTGTTTCTGTTTTCATATTTAGATCTTTGACCCATTTTGATTTTAGTTTAGTGCATGGTGAATGATATAGATCAGTTTTAATCTTTGGCATGTGGAAAGTCAGTTTTTTGGGCTTGAACTTTTAATTCTCCTGTCTCAGCCTCTCAGAGGGTTGGGATCATATGCATGTGTTACCCTGCCTGGCTCAGGCATCATTTTGCTAGGTTAATAACATGAAGAATTCTATGTAATTCTCATAACATTTCATGGTCAAAATTACTACCTGCTTTCCACTTTTCCCCTTTTTGGGTAAAGAAACAGGTTGGATAAGTTAACTTGCTTGTTGCTTTGTGCTTCTAAGGATTAGACAGAATTTGAACTGTGGACCTCTTTTTATTTTTCTCTTGTGTCCTAAGGAGAAAGCTCTATGGAGTCTTAATGAAATAAAATCTCTTATGTTAATGTGTCCTAGTTGTTAAAGTAACACCATGTATTAAGAAAAACACATACTTTTATAGAACACTCATTTCCAGTTATGTCTGTTTTTTTTTTTTAAATAAGTTTTTGGTTCTTGTTTTTTTTTTTAAAGACAGAGTCTCATTGGGCCCTTCAGTCTGGCCTTGAACTTACTATGTAACCCGGGCTGCTCTTAAACTCACTGTGATCCTCCTGCCTTAGTCTCCTGAATGCTGGGATTACAGGCATGTGCCATTTAATGCTAACTCAGAACAGAGTTTGCATAATTGTAAGCAGCTCTTGAGTATAAAGATATTAACAAGCCTGGTGTAATGGCATGTGCTTGTCATCTCAGCACTGTGGGAGGCTATGGCAGATGGATTGCAAATTTGAGCCAAGCTTGGGCAACTTAGTGAGACCACGTCTCAAAATAAAAAATAAAAAAAAGGGCTGGGTGTAGCTCAGTGAGGACTAGGTTTAATCACCAGGAGAGCAAACAACAAAACGGACTCTTTCCAGTGCCCTCTGAACCCTAGTTTCCCCAACCACAGCAGAGTCCTGCTGTGGGGAAGATAAAAGAAGAGCTAGAGTACTAAAGGTCCACCCTACAAATTACACCAGGGAAAATTAGAGATCATTTTAGCAGCTCAGCGAGTCTAACATATTCTGGGCCTGTTTCAATTCTGCATTCTCCTCTACTTGTTTGTAGAAACATAGTTTGGTAGGACTTCCACCAATTCCAATTTCAAGATCTGTCACCACTTCCTAGCAGGTAAAACTGGGCAAACCTAAGGAATTTGGAGATGGGTAGAGAAAAATATGTTCCCTCGTACTGAGCCATCCTACCCTTTCTTTGAGGGACATGTGACTCTAACGAGTTGGCCTTAGAAACAAGCTTGAGCCAGGTAAGATGGAAGAAGGAGGTCATCTCAAGAGTTGGCAGCAACGCCTTGACCATCTCTACTGTCCTGGCAGTCTCAATAGTTAAGAATCTGGTTCAGCCAAAGGTCTGGGAAAGAAGCACGAATGAATGACGAATAATTTGAGTCTCCTGGTTCTTGCAAAAGGCTGACCAAAGAGTGACTTTAAGAGCTATGAATCATTTGTAGCACACACTCTCTGCCCCCTAATTTGCAGATGCTCGCTCTTCTGAGATTTCACTTTACACACACCCAGTTTAGCTGCAAAAGCAAGACAGCTTGGGAATCTCAGTTTGCATCTGAAGAAAACTCACACTGCCTTCTTGAATTTCCTCAGGTTCCCCAGTCGACATTGTCCAGGTCTTCTGAGCCTCATAAACCTTTATATAACTCTTATGATCTGTGTGGTAATTCCATCTTTTTTAGGTTATTTCTGCGTGTTCCTTAGGGGCCAGTACACCCTCACTCAACGCGCGCGTCTCCAAAGGCCCCAGCCCCTATATTAGCTGAGGGTGGGAGCATCAGTAATGCAGGTGGAAAGGCACAGGACCCTCTAATAACCTTCTTCAACCTCGGATTTCCGAAGAACTATGCCGCTGGGTCTGCGCGCAGCGCCCCCCAGCGCTGGCCTCCCCAAGGCGAGCTCGGACTCTTGCAGCACGGGGCAGAGAGCCGGGCGCGCATTTCCTGCCGCGAGGCGGCCGGGGGAGGGGCTTCAGCCACTAGCCCCGCCCCCGTCCTGCTCCCACCTCTCCCGCCCTCTTACTCTCCCTCACTCTCCCTCCCCCTCCCGGGCGGCCAGGGTGCCGCGGGGGTGGAGCCGCGAGGGGTGGGCGGCGTGGCGGAGCGGGCGGGGAGCAGCGGCCCGGGTGCCGACGGACCGAGGCGGGCTCGGGCGCGGAGCCGGGGCGCGCGGCGCGGGAAAGCACAGCCTAGCGGGCAGGACGACGAGCCGGCGGGCGGCGGCGGCAGCGGCGGCTCCCACCCGGCCAGTGCAGGGCCTCGGGTCGAGCCGTGCGGGGCCTCGGCGCGGGGCGCGGGCAGCGGGAGGAAGCGGCAGCGTGCGCCATGGCGGGCGGACCCCCCAAGGCCCTGCTGTCCTCGGGGCCCCACTCCCTGCGCGACATGCCGCACCCGCTCGCTGGCTCCAGCAGCGAGGAGGCCGTGGGCGGCGATAGCACGCCCAGCCCAGACCTGCTGGTGGCCCGCAGCTTCGGTGACAAGGTAGGGCGCCCGGGGCTGGGCACGGGCAGGCTTCTGTCGCCCGGAGGTGGGAGGGTGCTGGATCCAGAGCCGCGCGAGGCCGGGCGCCGCGCCCACCCTGGCGGCTATTCCCGGGGTACGGACGCGCCGTCGCCCCCGGAGCGCTCGGCGAAAGCATCTCTTCTGTGTGGCCCCCGCGGGGTCGCAGCGCAGGGGAGCGGCCCGGGGACCGCAGTCTCCGGCTGTGACTGGTTGCGAGCGCGAGGGTGACAGCTGGTGGGGAGGGGTCCTGTTTGCAGGCTGCGGCCAGAGTGGAGCGTGCTGCGCCCCGTGCGTGTGTCCTAGACTGGGGGCCCCGGGTTTTTGTAGGTGCACCCCTGCAGGCAGAGCCATCGAGTAACTTGTAGCGCCTGGCGTTCCCTGGGACTGCACGGACGCGAGCGAGAGTTAATGGCTTTGTGGGTTAGGACTGGGCAGCTTCGTCTTGCGGGCGAGAGCTGTCTTCTCAGTCATGTGGGGAGTGATCTTTGTTTAGGTTTGCTGTTTGTCCTAAGTAGTCACCTGACTTAGACCCCAGCCAGGCAGGAGGAGTGTCTTACTGTGGTTTTCTGTCTGGGGCTTCATTCATCTCTGATGGCCTACCACACTGTTTAGGTTTGGCAGAGGCAGACTTTGTGGCTGATGGAAAGAAGGCTCGCCCTTTGACCTTCTTTGTGCAGTGGGAGGCTCCTGATTTTCTTAGAATGACACAACCTTCTTGCTTTGAGAGACAGAAGAGTCCAGAGAGGGGAAGAAGCGCCATCTCCCCTGCCCCCATCACAATTTCTGCTGTGATCAGGATTTTGAGCAGTGATCTGTGCCTCTGTTGCCACTTAGTCATTAATTGTAGACATTTGGATTGTTCTCAGTACTTATCAGAATTTCCTCCTTTTAGTCAAATACTAAATGAATTCCACCCTGTCCTAACATTAGTGGAATAAGGAGAACTTTCTTCTCTGCTTAGATGGGAGGGCACGTGGTATAGTAAAAACGAGTATAAGATGAAACTTGCTGACCTTACAGTCAGAAGGCCCAGAACATTAAAAAAGAAAGCTGGAGAGTGGGGCTGATATATATCTTCTGGAGAAGGTTTGTAAAACATTAGGAAGAAAATTTAAGCTAATGAATGCAGTGGATTGTGCAGCTCGAGATGTGTGTGCATGTGTCTTTGTAGTTATTTCTTTTTATTTTATAGAATATTATAGACTATAAAGGCTCATGTAATTTGAAAGTATCTTTCCCAGATTTGACACTCAAAAAACTAACTTGATGACTAAATGATGAATTTGATGCTTTGTTACGAACAGAGAAATTAGTCTTAAATAAACTTGTGTAGGTTGGGATTGAGGGTTAAACTTTGTGATTTTCTTCTTAGTTTCGTATAGGTTAATGAATTATCTATTGCTGTTAAACAAATACCTCCAAATTTAGCACCTGAAAATAGTGTCTGCTGGTCAGGCATTTGGGAGCAGTTTACCTGGGTGATTCTGAATTAGGACTTTGAGGAGGCTGCTGTCCTCTGAAGGCTGGATTGGGGGAGGGTGGTCTTCCACGTCCACTCGTGGCTATTGGTCAGTCTTAGTTACTGTCCAAAAGCCAGCTGATATGACAGCTGGTTTCTTCTGGAGCAGATGATCCAAGAGTGCCCAAAGACTTGTATGAGCCAGTCTTGTATGAGCTAAACCTCTGCTGTGTTCTGTTGGTCACACAGATCGATACTAGTATAAATGTAGGAAGAGGGTTTGCATATCAGGAAGTGAAGGACATTGGTGTCATCTTGGAGGTTGGCTATTACAGATAGTTTTTAAATTTTATTGTATTTTTTGTTCTTCTGAGACAGGGTCTTGCTATATAGTCCAGGCTGGTCTTGAACTTGTAGCCTGGGCTGGCCTCAAACTTGCAGTCTTCTTGCCTTAGTCTCCAAAGTGCTGGGGATTACAGGTGTGTGCCATCACACCTAGATCAAATAGCTATTTTAAGGTAATTGTCCAGTGATCCATTCTTGGATGATTCCTGACTCAGAAATGAAACCTTGTTACTAATAAATGACCAGTACTGCCATGATCTGGTTAGTTGGCAGAAAGTGAGGCCCAAATTTGATTATTGATGGCTTCCTTTACAGGATTAAGTTCCTTGAGAGAGACAGTGTTGAAGGCATTATTATTAATTATTGAATATTTAATAAGTCTCCTAACAACTGTGGGGAGCATCTAAATGACATCAGTCTCCAGGGCCTGATTTATAATAAGCCACTTTTCCTTAGAGGCTAAACATTGTGATTTGTTTCTCTGACTGGAGTAACATTTTCCTTGAGATTGGCGTACACATGTACTTTTATAAATTTCTATAGTGAGAGGCTAGGCAAATAGCAGAGGGGAGTCAGAACGAGGGAAAAAGCCTTCCCTCTGCTCTGCTTTCTCTTGCCTTAGGAAGCTTGGGGGTCGTTGGATGGTAAGAGGGAGAGCTGAGTATTTTGGTCTGTCTTTGAGAAGAAGTCAGTTTTCTTACCCTTTTGGACATTGGGATTATGATCCTGGATGATAAGGATTTGTTTCTGGGCAAGAACAGTGAAGATTTGATAGGCTGCCCTTAATGCAGGGTTGCTGTGTAGAGGGGACTTGCTTGCTGTGGGCCAGGATATAGGTTTTGTGTCTTGCTCGGGCTGACCCTTCTGATTGGCCTCTACAAGCGCTTGAGTAAGAGAGAATGACTGCATGTGGCTAGCTCTTCACCCATCAGCTTCTAAGTCATTCAGACTCTGGTATGATGGGAGGAATCCTGACCAGTTCGTCTGTTGCCAGCTAAACCCACCAGGCCCTAGATCTCTACATCTTTTCTCTCCACCTAAAATGTAAATAAATCACTTGACCTAATTGCCTTTTTTTTATTTGTACCTGCGAGTTGCCCTGAGCTGTCTCTCCTCCGATTCAGTCTCAACTTCACTCTGCCTCCTGAAGCTGAATAGCTGGCCTCTCTCCTCCTGGTCTGTGGTTAACACCCCTTCCAGCATCCTGACCTTTTCACTGACTCTTCCACTTACTTTCTACCCCTTGGGGCACAACTTTCCTGAAGTCTGGAATGGGAATGTCTTTTTCTCCTCTACTATGTTTGTGTCAGTGTCTCAGGAGGTAGGAATCAGTCTTGTCCTTTCATTCTCAGTTGCCATTTTTTTTTTTTTTTTTGTGGTACAGAGGATTGAACTTAGTATCTTTACACTGAGCTACATCCTCAGGCCTTTTTTATCTTGTATTTTTGAGAGAGTCTTGCTACGTTAAATTGCCCAGCCAGGGCTTGAACTTGGGGTCCTCCTGCCTCACCTTCCCAGAATACTGGATTACAGGAATGTTCCACCATGCCCAGTTTCTCAGTTGGTTTTATACACTAAGTTCTGCACCTTGGAGCTTGTGTCATTATTTTGCTCAGCAAATATTTTGGGCCTCCTCTGACCCAGATGCTGCTTGAGGAACCTGAGATGAATAAACGAGCCAAAGACCTTGCCTTTGTGGGCGTATATTTTAATGATTGTATCCTGTATTATGCAGTAAATGCTGTTTAAGGAAGAAAAAGAAGAGCAGGGCAGGGGTTCAGGATCATTGGCCAGAAGACTAGAGATTCAAACAGGCCTTGGTGAAAACTTCAGGCTGAGCAGACTTGAAGGAATGAAGGAGTTAGACTGGAGAAGACTGTGATGATGGGGAAGAGCTGAAGCACAGGCCTGAGGGTACGGGTCTCCCGTACCGTGTGTGGGGAGCAGCCAGGAGGGCACTGTGGCTGGGGCAGTTTGAGCAATGGAGAGCAGCAAGCTGAGGGAAGCGAGGGGTCTGTTGGTGGGGGCTGGGGGGCCCTGGGGACTTCAGCCTTTGCTTTGAATGCCACAGGAGTTGGGACATACAAGGTCTTGAACAAGTGGAAGGCATGGTTGGATTTATCTGCTGGAAAGGAGCTTGCAAGAATTGAGATTACCTTTATTTGACTACTATCAAATCAGTTAGGATTCTTTTCAAAGGACATAGCCAAAAGCGAACTAGGTTAAAAAAAAAAGTACTGAGTGCAGTCACTGAAAAGCCCTGGGGTATTCTGGCCTGAGCGATGGCTGCAGCCAGGTTGAAGTCCAGAGCCGCGTGTCACTTGCCTTCTCTTGTCTCTGCTTTCTTCAGTGCTGGTTTTAGTCTTAGGTGAGCGAAGGGATGTGTCCGGCCTCACATCTCCAGCAGAAAGAGAGTGCCACTTTCCTGATAGTTACAGCGACGACAGCTCTAGGCTGGTGCCTTGTTGGCCTAAATTGGGTCAGGTGCTGACTGATAGCGCAGACTTGGGTCAGGTGCTTTCCCTTTGCAGTGAGGAGAGGGAATTACAAAAAAAGGGAAGTATATACACGAGGTGGTAGACTTGTGCTGGTATAATTTAGATAATAAAATGTATTTGTGTAGCTTAGAGAATAATAAAATGAACATTCACGCTCCATCCCCCATAGCAAGACATGATTATTACTGGTATGTTGGAAGTCCCCTCTGTGCTGGTGGCAGGAAGGGGATGGTTCTCATAGTAACATCAGGGAACTGTCGCTAGAAGGAGGACTGAATGTTGGGTAAGCAGGAAACAATGAATTTTCATGCAGACTTTTCCATACCTTTTTCTTCCCTTTTATTTTCTGATATCATTACTTTTTACTCTTATTCATTAAAATCTTGAAATCCAGTTTAATGTCTTTTCTTTTTTCAGTACTGGGAATTGAACTCATGACCTTGTGCTTGCCAGGAAGGCACTGTGTTGCTGAGTAATGTCTTTTCCAATCATGTCCTGTGCCCAGTGTGGTGGTAATCCTAGCATTCGGGGGGCTGAGGCAGAAGGATCGCCTAAGTGCAATGCAGGCCTGGCCCACAGAGTTCAAGCCCGGCCCGTAATATACAGCAGTGTCTCTCCCCCACACCCCTTCAACTAGGTCTTCATGTTGGGGAACCTAACCATCTACATGGTTCATCTCTAAGTCTCCACAACTATCAGTACCTTAACCTTTCTGTGTCCAAACACCATCAGTTTTTTGGTAGTTCATCTGCCTTTTCTACTTTAGTTCTTAAATAATGCCATTTGATGCATTAAATTTTTTATCACATATATTTTAGGTATACAACATAATGTTTTATATATATATATATATATATATATGTAGTAAAAAGCTTACTGAATTGAAGCAAAATAACATGTCCTTCTCACATACTTACCCATTTTTTGGTGGGAAAAGCTGCCAACATCTCCTTTATCAAGAATCCCATATACAGCTGGGGATTTAGCTCAGTGGCTTGTGCCTGCCTTGCAGGTGCACAGCCCAGTTGTGAGTTTGATCCCTGGTACCAAAAAAAAAAAAATTCCCATGTACAGTACAGTTTTGTTACTGATTGCCCTCAGTATATGTTAAATTCTAGACTTGTTCATGTCTGTATATCTGCTACTTTGTCTTCTGACCTGTATCTCCTTGTTCCTTCCCCTGGTGTAACCACTATTTTGTTTTCTGTCTCTGTTTATTCAGTTTTGTTTCTTATATATTTTTTTTATATATTAGATTCTATAGCATTTTCTATCTGACTGATGTCATTTAGTATTATATTCTCCATGTTCATCCATGTTGTAGCACTGACTAAATTTTGTCCTTTTTTGTGGATGAATAATATTCCAATGTGTACACATACCATAATTTGTTAGTGTATATTTAGGTTTGTTTGTGTATCTTGAAACTTGTGAATAATGTTGCAATAAACACAGAAGGGCAGATGTCTTTTTGAGGTGGTGGTTTATTTGCTTGGGGTGTCATATATTCTTAGAAGAGGATTTTCTGAGTCATATGATAGTTCAGTGATACATTGGTTCTTAAAACAATTTGGTTCACACAGAGAACATCTGGCAAAGTTTTGCTTTGGTTCGAAACTCTGTATTGGGTGATGTACGCGACCACGGCCATCTTTTCCGGAACCGTAGAACAAATGAAGTTCATGAATCCAAGTAACATTGTATTTTCATTTTCTTCAGAGACCTCTGTGCTGTTTTCTGTGACTGATCCAGACGGCATTCCCATGGATAGTGCACCAGAGTTCCGCTTTCTTCACAGATGCTGTCTGCTCTGGGTTCCCCAGACCTCCTTCCGGTTCCGTAGTTTCTCTCTATTGTTCCTGCTGCCGTCTTTTCCTTAGTACCCTTTCCTTCTTGCTTTTGTGTCCAGCCTGGGCCACTCCTTTGCGTCCACCTGAGCCCAGGGTGTGGAGATGTGTGGAACCTTGCTGCCAGGGTCCAGTCCCGGGTGTCGGGTTTCACACCCAGCTGGGGCAGAAGCAGGCTGGGTGCTGCCTGAATGTCCCCAGGAGGCCCCCATTGCACAGTGACGAGGATCACCAGCTTTTATTTTCTCCTTACACTTCTATTGTCTGCTTTACCCACCTGTTCTGCTTCTACTTTTTTTTTTTTTTTTTTTTAATTTTAATGTTTTTCTGGTCCTGAGAAATGAACTTAGGACCTTGAGCTTGCCAGGTAGGCAGGCGCTGTGCCGCTGAGTTGTGTATACCCCCAGCCCCTGCTTCTGCTTTAGAGAGATAGAAGCCCCCACAAAGAACTTCTTGTTACCAAATTACAAAATAACCTGAATCCACAGGCCTCTTTCCCTTTTTGCCCCCATTTCAGTAGCAGGGATGCTAAGGCTGGCCCTGGGTATAGCCCCTCCTGTCTAGCCAGCCCCTTGGAAACTCTACTTTTGCAGACCCTGTCTGCTATGCTTTGTGTCCCCTCGTGTGCTGGGAATTTGGTGTTTGGGTGGATATTGGGAAGTGGCGTGAGCCTTTAAGAGATGGTGCCTAGTGGAGAGCCCGAGCTCACTGGGGCTCGTCCTTGTGAGGGGCCGTGGGAGCCCAGTCTCTTTCTGCTTCTTGGCTCCCATTTGCTCCTGCCTGTGCTCCCACCAATACCACTTGCCATCAGGTCCTCACCAGAATTGAGCCGACGCAGATGCCATGTCCTTGACCTCTGAAACCTAAGCTAAAAATGCGCTTTCTTTTTGTGGTGTTGGAGAGAGATTGAACCCTGGGCTTTGTGAATGCTAAGTATGTGTTTGCTGTACCACTGAGCCCCACGCTGGCAGCCTAAACCTTTTCTCTATATAAAATGAGTTGCCTCTGGTGTTTCATTATAGTAATGAAAGCAAATATACATATCCTCTCCCATGGCTCAGTACCATCCACATTTAAACACACTCGGATTAAGAGGGAAGACAACTCTGTTGTAGCGCTCTGTCCCTCCATCTTGGACCCAATTTTATGACTCCTCTTCATAAACAAACTTCAAAAGGGAGGTTTGCTGCTCTCCCAGCTTTTGGCTCAGTCTCAGCCTCCCTCATGCTCCCTGGTTTCTGGTTCTCCTAACTTCCTTATTGCAAATGCAGTAAGTAGATGCTTCTAGTTCTCACCTGGCCTCTTGGTAGGCGTCACCTGATCCTGTTTAGAGCGCTCCTGCTTTAAGCATTTTCTTTGGCTTCCTGTTCTGGAGTGTGTACTCGGGTTAGGTGGTCTGGATTTGAATCTCAGCTCTACCACTTACAGTCTACAGTCTTGGTGATAGCAAATTACCATTGTTAGTTTTTCAGACGTGTACAGAGACCTGTTAGACAGAATTAAAAGCCTATTTGTTTTTAGTGTTTTATTTTTTTGTGACAGGGTCTTGCTATGTAGTTTAGGCTCACTTTGAACTGGAGGTGATCCTCTTGTCTCAGTCTCCTGAATGCTAGCTTTGTAGGTGTGTGCCACCACACGTAGCAGTTTCTGGTTTTTTGAGACAAGATCTTGCTTTGTGTTTCAGGCTGACTTGGATTCACTATGTAGCCCAGGCTGGCCTCAAATTTGTGATCCTACTTCAGCCTCACTAGTGCTGGGAGTATAGGTGTGTGCCACCACACCTGGCTTGGACAGAATTAAAAATACAAAGGTGTCAACAATACATTATTTAGCCTTTTTGAGCCTCACTTTCCTCATCTGTGGAAAAGAGGGAATCAGATGTACTTGCATTACTGAGTCAATAGAAATATCCAGTGAGTTCACAGAGTAAGCATATTGCCTGAAACAGGGAGCCTTTAGTGGATGGAAGGTGGTTATTATTCCTTAGTATTGCGCTCTCCACCTTTTCTTACTACATTTGTGTCTATTCTTTGTCAATTTCTGTATCCATTGTGGGCCTATCAGGGAATAAAAACCCCCGAAGCTGCTTCAAACTAAGAGACTGTAGTTCAGGGAATTAGTTACCTAGGTGACCTGAGAAACTACTTGGAGAATGGTGCAGTAGGGAGCTGCTCTCACCTGGGCCAGAGGGTCAGTGGAGAGGTGGTATTAGCAGAATAGGGAGCTTCTGTAGGAACCAACATGGCCAGAGGCCACTCCCAGCTCAAGGGAGAGTGCCCTGCTTTCTGCGCTCATCCTGCCTGCTGGTCTTTAAGCACGTTCTGCTTTGCCCAAAATATGGTCCTTAGTGGACCTGTGACTGTGGCAGAGCCAGTCTGTCTTTCCTGAGATTTGTTAGATACATGCTAGGGGGAAATCTCTGTAGATCATAGGCAGTTGTTTCCTGCATTATGGTGAATGCTTGCTCAGGAATGAAGCCAGAAGCCAGTTGTGATGGCACATGCCTGTAATCCCAGCATTCACAAGTCGGAGATAGGAGGATGTCTCCAGTGCAAAGCCAGCCTGGCCACATAGTGAGACCAGCCTGAACTGCATAGTGAGTCCCAGTCTCAAAAAAGAGAAACATTTACAAAGGTTAACCTTAAAATACAAAATTGAGTTTCACTTTGGGAGTTTTGAGAAGGGATCTTTAATAACTTGCAGGTGGCCCTGCCGCTGCGGTGCAAGCCTGCAGGTCAGCTCAGGTGGTGTCTTCACTGGGTCCTTGAAGTGAGAGGCATGGGTTGGGAAAGGCATCAAGCTGTGGGAGGGGTTGAACTCAGCTTCCAAAGTGGAGAGGCTGTGCTCACAGGAGGAGGATTGAGCTGGGTCAGTTTGAGGAGTGGGTTCTGTGCATGTTGGCAGGAGGTTAGTGAGAAAAGTCGGGGCAGACAGGTCAGAAGAGGGCTGAAGACTGCTCTGAAGGCTGTGATGGGCAGGTAACTTTTTGCTTTAGGCAATAATCAGTCTTAGAGGGTTGTTGAGGATGGGGAGTTTGTGTTCAGTGCTTGTGTTGGAAAAAACTGGCAGAGAAAGAATTAAGGGAGTAAGGGGTTAGCCTGGCTGAGGTTAGTTTTTGCCTGGGAGGGAAAAGATTAGGAAATCAAAGATGACTTGTTCTGGAATAGTGGGTATGACTTTTCCTAATCCAGGAGCTCAGCACTCCCTGAGAAGAGAGGCACAGAGATTGGGAAGCAAGTGTGTGAGTTACGTGTAGATGACGCAAATGTGGTTTTATAAAATCAGAAGTTTGGGAAAGGTTGTCCAAAGTTTGCTATGGAAAGGCTGCTCAGAGGCTGGCTCAGTGAACTTGGCACAGTGGAGCATGCACGGAGTTCTAGCACTCTGGGGGGCTGAGGCAGGAGGATTGTAAGTTTGAGACTTAGACTCGGTCTGAAAATTAAAAAAGAAAAAAAAAAAAGCTGGGATGGTAGCTCAGTGTAAAAGGCCTGGCTTCAATCCCAGTCCCAAGCCCCTTCAAACAAATGCTGTCTGTGGGGTGCTCTACTATTAAATGGATATGTAATCATTGTAGATCCAAATTTAGAGATGGGAGTGAAAGATGTAGAAATTGAGGTTGGAAGTGGTCATTGACCATAGAGAGGGCGAGATGTTGTAGCAGTTTGGGACCTGAGTGTTAATGGAAGCTACTTGGAAGAAGGCAGATGTTCTGTGATACATAAGTGCCTCTCAAAGCAAAATAACTAAAACATCAGCTTGGCCAAGGGGCACTGATTCATACATGAACAAACCACAGTAGTAAACATCAGAGGGATCATCTGCCTTGCCCCACAGAATTCTTCAAGAGTTAAGGTTGTTTGTGTGGATTTGTGTGTGTGTAGATGGAAAGGAGGGATATTCAGGAGTGGCTTTCAGGGATCCTGTTTGAGGGAAGGCACAGAGGTCAGAAGAGCATGCAGCATGCTTGGTAGATCCTTTTTAGAACCCCTGTCCCCTGGCTGCATGCTGCATGCTGGCTGTGTGCTAGATCTTGGGGTGTAGAGAAAGATTAAAAGGAAAACAAGGTCTTTCCCTTGAGAGTTCATGGGCCAGTGAAGCAGAGAGGCACGTTAGCAGATGGCTGCAGTAGAAAGTGAAAAATGCTGTGGCCCTGGGAAAGTCCTTGACTTCAGAACACCTCCATTGTCCCCATCTAAAATTTGAATTATTTTACAGAGGTGCTGTGAAACTCAACTGAGTGTTTAGAATAATAGGAGCTGCCTCACAGTAATTGCTACAAATTAAGTGTCCCTAATATGAAAATCTGAAATCCAAAATGCTCCAAAGCCTGAATGGTCTGAAATCTGAAACTTTTAACAGTTTGGAACTTTGGAGCATTTCAGATTTTGGATTTCTGGATTAGAGTTGCCCAATTGGTATATAATTTATGCAAATCTTCCAAAACAGGAAGTACTCTTACATCTGAAACACTTCTGATCCCAAACATGTAGGGTAAGGGCTACTCAAGCTGCATGCCGGTGCTTGGTGGTGTTGCCTTACAGGCAGACCCCGAGAAGGGATGCGGCTGCCTGTGGTTTATGTGAGAAGTGAAGAAACAGCATTAAAAGAGCATTTAGGGAGGTGAGAAAGTGAAGGGAAGGTAAGTACAGGCTGTGTTCCTGCCATTATCTGTTATCCACTGGATCTAGCTCCTGCTTTACCCCACAGAGGGAGTCTCTCGAGAGCAAGGGAGCTGGGGTCTTTAGCAGCAACTCTGTGCTACTGCTAGACAGCTGCTTGGGTGGTGTGTTCGGGTTTGCATTCCCAAGTGTTTTCCAGTGTGTCCCATGGTGAGCAGAGGGAGGTTCAGCAGTCAGGGGAAGCGCTGGGGCTGGGGATCCAGAGTCACGCCAGCCCGTGCTGCAGTGGTCAGGAGGAGGTGGGGGGTGGTGGGGGGACAATAGCATCTGCTACAGTGATGGTGAAGGTTATGTATAGGAGATAAAGCGAGGGGTGCTCTTACGTAGGAAAATGGAGGTTTTCCCAAAGCAGTCATGTTTGAGCTGGAGACTGAAGTAAATACTTTACAAATAGACACAGGAAGAGCAACTCAGACACCCCTGCTCCCCTAAATAAAACCTAGAATGTGTCAACACTTAAAGGTGTCACTTGATGCATGTGGTATGTGAGGGAGGTGGTGAGTGGTGAAGCTGGAGAGGTTGCAGCCTGCAGCTGTGGTCTGCAGTAGGGGCAGCTTGTAGAGGTTTTACCCTGAGCAGTTGAGAGCCCAGTCAGATATTAAAGAGGGGAGGAGCAGGGTCGGATTTGTGGTTTTAAGAGAGATCATTGTGACCCTGTCCCTAGCAGGGAATGGTGGGAACAACCTGGAGACAAGAGTCCTGGGAGAAGGCTGTTGCGGCAGCAGGAGGTTGGGGGAGGCAGGTTCACAGGCTTTACTCACTGGGTTTAGGGAGTGAACTGATCAGTTCTGTTTGCAAATGATAATAGCTAACTTGCATTAACTCGGGAATAAAGGTGAACCTACTCACAGGCTCTCTAATCATAGGTGAGAGCAGGAACCTCTGAATGCACTGAGGGTCAGTTGTATTCTCCCAGACTAGTTTTGTCGTTGTCCAGCAAGGACAGCAGGCTTGGGTCACGTGGCCTCCTCAGACCAATGGACTTGGTCTTGAGAGTGAGGTGCTGTGATTGGCCCTGCTTGGCCAGGAGCTTATCCTGGGCCATCAGCTATGGCTGGGGAGGAGTCTGAAAGAGTGGCAGCCTTTTTGGAGCCACAGAAGGAGGTCCCAGAAGCATGTAGATGTGCTTGGACAAACAGTAAAAGTGTTACTTACTGTATATAGAACAGGTTGGTTTTAGATGTTCTTTACTCACTGGCCTTGATGACTGACTAAATAATCATGAAACAAGAATTTGGGGAGAAGCAGGTCAAAAGTTAAAGTATATGTTTTCTAAAGCATATACACATTTTTTAAAATGGGATTAAATTGGCATGCCATATATACATTTTTTTTTTTTTTGAGACAGTCTCACATATGGCTCAGGCTGATTCTCTTGCATCAGCTTCTTGAGTAGTTAGGACTAAAGGTCCTTGCTAGTGTACCCAATCACAAAGTCATCATTAAAAAAAATTGAGACAGGGTCTTGATAAATTGCTCAGGCTGGGCTTGAATTTATGGTCCTCCTGCCGCAGCATCTCAGATGCTGAAGACACAGGTGTGCACCACCATGCCTGACTGCACCTTTTTGAAGCATACAGTTGTAGTGGTCTTCAGTATATTCATGTGATTGCATAATTGTCATCCATACCTGATTCCAGAATGTTTTCATCACCTCAAAAAGACAGCCTGTATCCGATAGCAGATACCCGCCACTGTTGGTAACTCCTCATCTACTGTCTGTATGGATTTGCCTGTATTGGCTGTCATGCAAACAATATGTGATCTTTTATGTCAAACTTCTTTACAGGGTCATCCATGTTGCAGTATCTATTTTATGGGTGTCTCACATACATTTATGCACTGACTAGTCAATGGATATTGGGGCATTTTTTAGGCATATGTTTTTTCTATAGTAATTTTGACATTTGAGATTAATGGTAATTTTAATTATTTACCTTTTAATGAATATACAATAAGATGGTTTTCAGTGCCCCCCATTACCATGTTAACCATTTTTAACTATACAGAACAGTAATGTTAAGTATATTCATGTTGTTGTGCAACAGATCCCTAGAGCTATTTTGTCTTGCAAAACTGAAACTCTTAGACCTGTTTCCTCTACCTTTCCTCCTCACAGCCCCTGGTAACCACCATTTTACTCTGTCTCAATGAATTTGACTGCTTTAGATCTCTCATGTAAATAGAAATGAGATGGTCACTCAAACTTACTCAAAGTAAGTTTGGTGACTTACTTTACTTAGTATAATGTCTGCAGGGCTCATTCTTGTGAGGATTTCCTTTTTAGAGGCTGGATAGTTTTCCATTGTGTGCATGTACCACATTTCCATTATCCATCTGCCTAACAGATGTTTAGACTGCTGTGAAGGAAAAAAAAAAACTGCTGCACGCTGGATATGATCGTTCATAGCTGTAGTATCAGCACTCTGAGAGGCTGAGGTAGAATTGCAAGTTCAAGTCCTGACTGGGCAACTTGGCAAGACTCTGTCTCCAAAAATAAAAAGGTCTGGGCATGTAGCTCAGTGCAGAGATCCTGGTTCAATTCCTAGCACACACACACACACACACACACACACACACACAAATCCTTCAGTGATGCAGGTGTGTAAATGTTTCCTTAAGACTGTGTTTTAGAAATATACCTAGAAAAGGATTAGTAGATCAAATGGTGACTCCATTTTAAATTTTTAAACATTTTTTGAGAAATCTTCATCCTGTTTTCCAAAGTGGTTGCACCATTTTATAAATGCATCAAGAATGTGTAACAGTTTTAATTTTTTCACATTCTTGCTAACATTAGTTATTAATTTTTTAAAGAGTTGCCATTGGAGTAGGTTGAGCTTATATTTTACTATGGTTTTGATCTGTATTTCTGTGGTGATATTTGGTATGTTTTCATATGCTTGTTGGCCATTTGTGTATATTCTTTGGAGAAGTGTCTATTCAAATGTTTTTCTCACTTAAAAAATAGATTACTTGATTTTTAATTGTTGAGTTATAGGCCATTATCAGATATATTGCCTACAAAGATTTTGTCCCATTCTGTAGGGTTACTCTGATGATTCTGTCTTTTGCACAAAAGTTTTTGTCTATTTTTGTCCCTGTGCTTTTGGTATTATATAGTAAATTACTGCCAGGTCTAATGTCAAGAAGCCTATCAGCTATGTTTTCTCCTAGGGCTTTATAGTTTTGAGTTCAGTATTAGGTTTACAGTACTTTTTTGTGTGTATGGTATAAGGTGAGGTTCCAGTTTCATCCTTTTGTATGTGGATATCCATTTTTACTAACACTTGTTGAACAAAACTGTCCTGTCTCTCCAGAAAGTATGTATACTTTCTAGCATATGTGCCACTGAAGGGTGTGCTGAAAGTATATACACTTTTTTTTTTTGGTCTTTTTGAGACAGGGTCTCACTATGCAGTTCAGGCTGGCCTTGAGCTCACTTTGGCTCAGGCTGGTCTCAAACTTGCAGTGATCCTCCTGCCTCAGCCTCTCAGTGCTGGGATTCATATATACACTTTTAAAGCTCATTTATTTCTTAGAAAAATTAATACACCTTGTTATGTTATACTTGAAGTGCTAGGATGAATTTATTCTACCAGAGTTTGAATGCTTTTTCTTTACTAAGGCATTATGCTCTTTGGGAATTAAAGCTATCTAAATTCTGAAAATGTCTGGCACAGTTCAAGTCTCAGATATTCCAGGTAAACACTGTCATTTTGTAATTGGGATAAAAATGGTTGTGGAATAGCTGTTGTATCACACAAATGGAAGCCTAGACCTTCCTTAGAACTATTAATTAGGACAGAGGTGATCCTTAGCAGCTGGGCTTGTCATACTGCTGGCATCAGCATTTGTGCTATAAAAATGCATTATAACAGCATTTCTGTACATCATCCGTTCAAGAAAATCTGGTTTATTTTATTACTTGCATCATCAATTGTGAAGTCCACTTCGATTTTTTATTCATTTGTCAAAGACGTCTATGGGCCTAAAATGCGCCATGCCTGGGGATGTATAGGTGCATACCGTAGCATGATCTTACCTTGTAGGCCAGGGGTGGTATATGTTTTGTTAGTGATAAAGCCTGCTGTGACATGCTTGCCATAGGTTTGCTACCATTATATAGGAACTAGGAAGAGAGACAAGAGGCTCTATAAATGAAACGTGGTTTAACATAGTGTTAGGGATATATACAGACTGTCACCATGAAAGGTGATGAGTGATTTTTGGAGAGTTAAAAAAATTCTAAATTGAAGTATATTTGAAGGATCTTTTGGATTACCTACTTCAGGTAATAGTCTTTTAAATTACTGGTCAATTTTGGGGTTTCATTGAGAATTTGAATAGATTTTCTTATGTATATATTCATCTAATTAATGTTTACCAAGGTAGCCAAGATTGACTACAAGAGTTTGTGGGGCTCAATATAAAACCCAAAGGCCTGTCTTTCTTTTAAAAAAAGTATTAAGAATTTGAAGATGGTGATAGCAGAAATCCACTCTGGGATTCTTTGGGGCAGCTGCAGAGTTCACTTGCCCATGATGGAGGCCCACAGTATACCCTGGGAGGTATTATAGAGGGCCCGTTCCCATCCTTGTCGCAGTCCAGGGAGGTTTATATTTGTAATACCAAGAAGTTGTTGGGGTTCTAGTGAGTTGAATTCCAGTCTACCACTTCCAGTGCAACCCAAGGCAAGAATAAAGACATTTAAGACATATATACAGTTGTGGGGAACCAAGGGGTCCTAAATCCAGCCAAGATGTGGTTCACTGGAACAAATGGCTGTACCCAGAGCCTAAGCTGGGTTTTATTGATTCTTCATGAGGGGAGTGACTCAGGGATGAGTGACAGTGAGAATGACGGGAAATATGTGACTGCTGTGATCACCATGAGCTGGGCTAGGTAGGAGGTCTGAGATCACCTTTGCAATATGCAGAGAAATGCAGAGAGCAATCTGCCTGACACAACTGAGATAGTACCTAATAATTTGGGGTTGGTGCTTTTGTCCTGGGAAGTCATAGCCTCTTTCTAGAGGCTTGGTCCCAGCTGACAGTGTGAAGCATGGCTCTTCATCCCCGGCTCAAATGTGTGTTTGGGGAGTCACTGGGCAGGGTAACACTGACCTGTCACTTTGCTTCAGGGATTATATATCAGCTCCTCAGGGAGTCCAACTAATGTTGGTTAAAGCCAGTTGAAGGGACAAGGAAATAGCCTGGCCAACTCTGTACATGTCAATACCTGGAGGCAGGGCCAACTTTATCCAAAATGGAGATAGTTGTTCTTCTTTTTAAGGAGAGTCAAGGAGAGTTGTCTGGGTCGTTCCCACAGATATGATTTCCAGGATCACTGCTTACGCATTGGGTGTCCTTGCCTTCCCCATTTCCCTTCTCTGCTTGCAGAGGAGTTGGGGTGCCCAGGGCTTGCTATTCCAGCCTTGACTGACTGTGGAGCTTGCCCGACTAATCTGTCCACTGTCAGCATTCCTTTTCAGCACTACCTGCTTGCAGAAGATCTTAAAGTGGTACCTCCTTGGCCTAGCTCTTCATGTTCCATGTGTTTGGCACTGCACTTCATTTCTGTAACAGTTGCTTCCACTCTTTTCCCTTTGTTCTTGTCTCTCTTGTGTTAAGGGCATCTGGCTAATGCCCCTCAGTTATCCTCTCCATCTCCCAGAGGTACAGTAATAGTGATGTGTGTTTCTGTGATGGTCACTAACACGTATAGAGCCCTTACTTTGGGAAGGAGCTACCTTGGGTTGTTTCAGTGTCCTATTTCACGATATAGCTTAGTAATCTCATTTCCTTTTGATGATTTCCTCAGCTTTGGGGACATAGCTTTCGGAGATAAAGTACTTTTCCAAAGTTACAGCGCTAGAAGAGAGGGAAGCTAGGGCTTGAGTTCAAGCCTGTCCAACTGGGAGCCTGTTGCTTCACCACCACCTGGCTCTGGCACTATGCTGAATGTGTTGCGTTTCTTGTGGGGAGCAGTTTTCAGGATACCCTCTACTGTGTCTAATCTGTGCCTCTGTTTCTCGCTTTGTAGGCCTCTTTCTTCACACTGTACCTGTTTGGCTTGTTAGAGGAGTTTTCTAAGACCTCTGCCTCCTCTCCAGAACCGCCAAACCTCTCCCTAGCATCACCGAGTGCCCAGGATGGACGGCCTCTGCACTCTTCCATCTGCCTCGCCGTCTGTCTTTCTTGCCTTGTGTCATGCTTGCCAATAGCAGGTCCTACCCCAATCACTCATGGTTTAAAGAAATCCAAAGCTGTTTCCTGCTGTAGAATCCTAGACAGCTTGAACTCCAGAGGCCGCGCAGATCATCTACTCCAAGGCCGCCTTTTTTTCAGTTGCGGAGACTGTGAGAGAGTAGAGAAGACACAGTAATGACTTGTTAGATCAGAGTCACCCAGAGATGGCACTTGCCAGAGCTGAGGTTAGGACCCAGGTTTCCAGATCCCTTGTTCAGTGACTGTTTTCTTTGACTGACCTCTGAACCAATTTCCACCCTTTTTTTCTTGCTGTGTCCTTTCTCAGGGTATCTGTTTTCCTCAGCCTAGTATAGTTGCTTAATAAATATTCCCTGGCTGAGTTAGCTTTTTTTTCTTGGTCCTTTCTGGCTGCTTCTGTGTCTCATCCCTCTTTTTTCTTTGCCTGAGTTTTGTTCACCCTCTCACCCACATTCTTGCCTTTTGCTTCTTTCTTTCTTTTCTTTTTAAAAAGTCTTTTTTTTCTCCTCAAGTCAGGGTTTTGCTTTGTAGTACAGGCTGGCCTTGAACTCGCAGCAGCCCTCCTACCTCAGCACCCACCAAAGTGCTGGAATTACGGACGGGAGTCAGCAAACACCACACATCAGGGTAGAGGATTCGCACAGCTTCATTTCTAGCTCTACATTTGTCTTCCAGGTTTTTCTGTAGTTCTTGTTTTTAGCACCTTCTAATCACTCTGTGTAAGTATATTTCAAAACTGTACCTTTCTTCCCCTCCCCTAAGAATCCCTTCCTGCCTGATACCACTCTCTGGCCTGTCTCTCCTGTTGTTACTGTCCTGATCTCAGTCAGATCTGATACTGGCTCTGGCTCCTGTTTTCATCTGGCCAGGCCCCTGCTCCTGTCCAGTCTTTTCTGACCCCCATGGCGAGTGGTCACCTTCCTCAGGTACTGCCTTGCATGTGTCATCCCCATCTGTAGAGACCTGTTGTGAGCCCCCTTTGCTTCTTCAGTAATGGTCAGAGTTCCTGGCCTGGCCTTCTGTGATCAGGGGCCTGTTTACCTCTCTGATTCTCTCCTAGGAAGTTGTATTGCTGCCAAAAGATTTTCCTCATGAGCTGTCTGGCATGTCATGTGAATTCTTTCAGTTTTGCTAAGCTCATCTCTGTGTGTGTTTTCGGCTGGCTTCTATGTACTACAGCAGTCCCTCCTGTCAGGGGGGGAGGTATAGTCCAAGACCTTATGTGGTGAAGACTGAACCCTGTTTATGGATTGAACCTGGAGCCTTCACACTGAGCTACAACCTCAGCACTTTTTAATTTTTTAATTTTGAGACAGGGTCTTGCCAAATTGCAGTCAGGCTGGGTTAGAATTTGTAATTCTCTTGCCACAGTGTCATGGAATGCTGAGATTATAGCCATGCACCACCAAACCCAGAGATACAGTTTAGTTTTTAAGTGGGGCTCAGTAAGAGATTAACAGTGAAAATTAATAATAAAATAGAACAATTATAATAATATAATAAAAATTCTGTGATTGTGGTCTCTTACTCTTAAAATATCTTATTGTACTCTTAGATTTTTGGATTACTGTTGACAACAAATAGCTAAAACTATGGGTTATGGAAGAATTGCTGGATTGCCTTAGAATCTTGATATTCGGAGTGTAGTCCATGGAGTAGGGGCATTGGTAAACCCCCTGGAGATGATTGGAAATATAGAACCTCAGGCTTCATTCCAGACCTATGGAATGAGAATCTGTATTTTGCATGATTGCTCAGTGATTTGTGTACACATTAGAAATTGAGAAACACTATCTTAGAATAAGGTTATCAGCCATGGCTAAACATTCAGATCATCTGAGGACTTTCAGGATACTTGAGCCCTACTGCAAGAAATTTAGATCTAACTGGGTTTGGTGACACACATCCATAATCCCAGCACTTGGGAGGCTGAGGCAGAGGAATTGCCATGAGTTAGAGGCTAGCTTAGACTGTAGTGAGATCCTGTCTCAAAAAAAAAAAAAGTTGAGATTTAACAGGATGACCATTGGACCCCTATTTTCTTTGTAAAAGTTTCTTTAGATAATTCTAATGGGCAGCCAGGCTTAATGTAACTTATATTAGTATTCTCTGATTCATGCAGGGGAAATTTGTCTTCAGAAAAGCATCTTTCAGTTTTTCTTATTTATCGTTGCCTAGTAAGTGTAGCCTTATATGTGACTGATGGTTCAAATACCTTTGGAGGCAACTTGAAAACATCTTTCAAATTTACAAATAGCTATTTGCTTTGGTTTAATATTTCCTTTCTATTTGTATCTATCTTGCAGGTAAACTAGCACATAAAGAGGAATGACTGCCCTGTCTACCACTAGCTAGCATCATTAAAGACATCTGTATTGAGAACATTTCCCTCTCTCATCCTCCCTTCACTTAGTGCTCTATGCTGTGGGAAGTACACTTGGTGTACTTCCTCTTCACCATAGGGAAATGTCATTAATCTCAACATCATTGGCACTCCATTTCCCACAGTCTCCAGGTCAGGGTCTCCATCAGTAGTGGTGAACCTATGGCACTTGAGCTGCAGTGGGCTGCTTGTATCATTGAAAGCTCTAAAAGGTTCTCAATCATTGGCCTCCACCATTGTAGGTGTAGCTGTTTCCCACGTAGTATTCCTGGGGGGCACAGCTGGAGCATCTCTGTTGTTTTGTGTGGACCGTGTACCACCCTGGCATATGATGAGAGCTGACTTTTTACATGGCTTTTGGAATGTTACTCACTTTTGGTCCTTTTTCTCTCTCTGTTTTTTTTTTTTTTTTTTGACAGGGTCTTGGTTTGTAGTTCAGATTGGGCTTGAACTAGTCCAGGCTGGCCTGAGATTTAGTAGTCCTGCTTCAGCTTCCTGAGTACTGGAATTGAAGTCATGTCCCACCATGCCTGGAAAGCATCAATTTTTGTAGTGTTGGAGATTGAACCCAGAGCCTTGTACAGATTAGGCAAGTGCACTGAACTTTCCTCCCAGCCCACTCACTTTTGGTTCTTTTTGTATAGCTCTGGTGACTGCCCTTCCTTCTGTCTGTCTTGTTTGACTCTCCCTTCACAGTAGTGGTTTAAGACAGGATCTTATTATGTAGCCCAAGCTGGCTTCAAACCCCTCCTGCTTTAGCTTCCTGAGTGCTGAGATGATAGTTGTGCTCTGCTTGTAAATACTGGAACCCTCAGGTCTCAGTCCTGACGTGACTTCTCCACATCTGCACAGTGTCCTGCAGCCATCATGTGCAGCCTCACATCAGTAAATGCCACCCGTGCATTGGTGACTCCAGGCCCAAACCCTGTCCCTGAGTGGTGGACCTCTTGTCTCACTGCTGTCTTGACATCTAGACCTGTAGCTCCCAAAGACATCTCAAGGGAACCTGCCTAGGTTGCTGTTAACCTTCACTCACCGTGGAGATGGGAAAACCACTCCTTCCAGTCTTTCCTAGCTGGTGCCTTTATTACTCTAGGTTCCTGGCCAACAAAAATGAAGAACCCTGGAAATCCCTGGAATTACCTTTTGCTATTTTTTCTTTCTCATCCCACACCCAGTCCATCAACAAACCCTTTGAAATACATCTAGAGTCTGACCATGTCTTACGTCATGCTGCTGCTCTGACCCAGCGTCATTTGCTGGGTGACTGTTACCACCGTTGTAGCCTCTCAACCACCTCAGAAGTCTTCCTGCTTCCATCTGCAGCCAGACAACCAGCGTGAGTTTTTAAAACTTGAGAAACCGGGGCTGGGGATTTAGCTCAGCGGCATAAGCGCCTGCCTTGCAAGCAGGCAGTCGTGAGTTCGATCCCTAGTACCGGTAAAAACGAAAAAGACAAAAAAAAAAAAAAAACAAAACAAAAACTTGAGAAACCAAAAAACAAACAAGCGCAAAACAAAAACCAAACCAAACCAAACCATGGAAAACCCTGGTCTTGTCCTGTCTTTGCTTCACCTTTGTTCACAGCCATCCAGAGACGGAGTGCTCACACAGAGCCCTGGCAGTCCTCCTCAGGACTACACAGTGAGACCCTCCTCAGCCTCCACCCACTGCTCACTCCCTGACCTCAGGGGTCAGTTCCCTCTGCCTGTTATGTTCCATTCCCAGATGCCATTGGGGCTTATTCATGTATTTCCTTTATGTCCCCTCATCACACAGCCTCCCCAAGCCACAGCTTCCACTTGTCAGTTGTTTGCTCTTATCCACGTTTTTGCTTTTCAAGCTTTCAGTTACTTGTGGTCAGCCACAGTCTAAGAATATTAAGAGGAAAATTCCAGAGACGCACAATCGTAAGTTTTAAATTGCATACCATTCTAGGTAGCAGTCTTAAATAATCTCACATCTTCCTGCTCTGACCCTCCCAGGACATAAATCATCTTTTAAGTGGTGTGCCCATACTGTTATCAAACCAGCAGTTTTAAACTGGGCATGGTGGCACACGCCCATAATCCCAGCATTTGAAGCCGGGAGGATTGCCGTACATTAGAGGTCAGTGTGGGCAACATAGGCCAGCCTGAATTGCATAGTGAGACCTGTCTCAAAAAATAAAACAGTTGTGGTATCACAGTGCTTCACCCTTATTTTACTTAAATAGCCCTTATTTTATTTAAAAATGGCCCTAAAGTGCAAAAATAATACTGACAGTTTTATTATTGTATAATGTTATAGTTACATTACATTTACTATATGTATTGTACTTGTTTTTAATAGTTATTGTTGATTTCTTATTAGCCTCATTTCTAAATTAATCTTAATCATAGTTATGTATACATAGGACAAAATATATGTGCACTGGTATCTCAGTTCATGAACTGAATTCCTTTCATGATTCTGGTTGCAGAATTTGTACCATGATTCCAGAACCTGTAACCGAATTACAAGTATCCAGAATCGTGGAGATAATCAAATTCATGAGCTGAGGTACCACTGTGTAGGGTTTGGTGCCACTTGTGGTTTCAGCTGTCTTCTGGGGAGATCTCAGCACCAGTGGCTGTCGGGAAGGGGGACTGCAGTAGTAGGAGGCCCCTCCTTGCTGCCCATTTAGCTCCACCTTTATACTATTTTGTGTTATAGCACTTACACCCTACTTTGTTTATTGTCTTGTACTATGCTGTAAACTCCTTGAGGGCAAGAGGTTTTTATCTGGCTTGCTTACTATATAATTTTAGTTTATGAGCAAAACCTAGGATGGGGTGGACACAGATCCTTGCTGACTCAGAAATGGACATGTGCTAAATTATACATGTACAAGAGTATGTGTTGCATATTACTATTATTATTTTGGCTTTTTTGAGACAGGGTTTCTCTTAATAGTGCAGGCTGGCTTTAAACTCACTACATAGCCCAGGCTGGTTTTGAACTTGCAGCGATCCTCCAGCCTCAGCCTCTGGAGTATTGGGATCACAAGTGTGTACCACCACACCCAGCCTGCATTATTGTTTTTAATAGCAAAAGAAAAGCCCATGACCATCAATAAGGAACTGCTTTGGAAACAATGGCACTTTTTGAAATGCAGTATTAAAAAATAGTAAGACACTACACTATATAGGACTTGTCATACATACCCTCACGCACAGCAGCCACAAAATATAGTAAGTAAAAAATAAAGTAGACTGTGTATTTATTATTTGTGTATATGGAGGAATTCATATGTAAATGTGTGTTCTAGCTTCTCAGAAGGGTCATTTTCTGACTCTTCGGCGGTATGCTTTTCTTTGGAGGCTGTTTGAACGTCTTAGGAAGAAAGACTCCTTCCTCTTCCTAATTTGGTTAATTATGGTTTATAAATGATTATAAAGGAACATGTGAACTACTAAACCAGTCACTAACCCTGGTCATATTTCAAAAAAGAGAGAAAGGCTGTTATTTATTGTTCTGTTGGGTGGATATGCATATTGTCCCTGCTAAAAATTGAATCATACTTCCTGAAAACTCACAAGTCATAAGGCTGCTTTATAGATAAAAGAGACTGTGGCTGTCTTGGTAGTTTTTTTTTTTTTAATCTATCTCTTTAAATACTGGTTTGCGGTGAGTTTCACCTTGCTGTGTCCTCTTAATTTTATGTATTATCTTTTTGTCTTCTGTTAAGAAATTCTTTTGTTTTTGCCAAGTCAGGAGGGGCAGAGCCTTTCACTGGGTCACAGTTGTCTTGACTTTTTTTGGACCTTCATGTGCAGCTCTTGCTTTTGTCCTGGCGTAGATGGCTGTTTTTGTGAAGGAGGAGGAGACATGGCTTTCCAGCCCAGGGACATTAGCTCTTTCCTTTCTGGTTTTCCTCAGAGCATTGGGCTACTCTGGGAGAGAGACAGAGACCATCAGCTTTACAACATATGGAGATGCAAGAATGTTTTCTTGGGGTGGTTTCTTAGTGATTTCTGTGGCACCTCTGTGTAAGATGAGGCAGTGAAGGGCTCTTGACTCTCCAGCTGCAACAACTTCTCTTCTCTGCTGGGAGGCCCAGCACATCATTTTAGGCATTTGTGAAGCTATTTGAGTAACCCAGAAGGTGTTTTATATAGTGTACTAGATTTGACATGGCTTAACTTTTGGATCAAATGAGCCCCGCTGTGGGCTGTGGCACTCACGTGTGCACCTCCAGGTTTCTCGGCACACGATGTAAGTGAAATAGTCGCTTTGCACTGAAGCACAAGGTAGCCAGCTGTTTTGTTTATTAGTTTGATTTTCTCAAGTCATTTTCTTAGACCTCGCTGTATCCAGTGCTGAATGCGAGTGGAAAGGGTAATATTTATGAAAGACACATTGCTGTGTTCTAAGACTGTAAATTACAAAAGCATTGTTTGCATTTCTCATGGACTGATGTTGACATCACAAAGATAAATGTGTTTCCAAGTGTTGACCTTGACCCCATTTGCTTCTTAACCTACTACAAAACACAACATTTTTCCATTTAATCTTTGTGTTTAAATTATGATGAAGCTACTAGCAAAGTCATGATTTATTCAAGAATCAAGGAAACTGTATATCTATAGGTTTATGATGTTGCAATAAATGGGTAAAGAGAATCTGTTGTGAGAGAAATGTTACCAGAAACAAATAATTTGCTATCACATATTTGCTCCATAGCAAGTATGTTGGTAACTTTTCACTTATTGCTGAGACAAGATACCTGATGCCCAAAATGAAGGAAGGAAAGGTTTATTTAGCTCACAGTTTGTGGAGATTTCAGTCTATGTCAGTTGGCTCTAAGGGTGATGTGGCTAAGAGGCAAACTGTTCATGGCAGCCACAGGCAACGAGAGTGAAAGGGCAAAAAGGGAAAAAGCACGCCTCCTTCCCTCATATTGTATGCACCCTGGGCAGGTGCAGCATTGGCACTTCCAATCTCAGCACTAGACAATGAACCAATCATGAAGTCTAGAGTCAGCTGCCTTCAAACCCCCCCACACCCCATGAACTCATGAGGCTTTGAGGCCGGCATGTAGACATAAACCCTAACAGCAGGTATTAGACTGAGTGAAGAATAGTCACATTTAGAGAGGTTACTTAGAGCAGCACAGATCCAAGACACTTGCAGCTGAGTGAGCAAAATGGAGCATTTAGAGCCAGCCAGAGTCACTTCCTGACTGGAAGTCACTTTCCTCCCAACCTCTATTACACATCAGTGCAATGGGGATAATAATACTGTAGTACCTTTCTTGAAAGGTTATCCTGATAACAAGATTATGTATAATAAGGCCTTTAAGACCTGTTCTTATATGATTCTCATAACTCATGTGAACATATTTTAGGTTCACATGAGTTCACAACTATTTTTTGCTTAAAAAAATTAAAAAAAAAAAAAAAGCCAGAGTCTCAGTATGTAGCTTAGGCTGACCTTGAACTTGCAGCAGTCCTCCTGTCTCAACCAGTGCTGGAATTACAGGTGTGGGTACTGCATCCATCTCTTTGCCTTTTTTTTTTGTATTGGGCATCAAACCCAGGGCCTTGTGCTTACCAGGCAGTTGCTATATATCCCCGGCCCTCTTTGCTTATTTTTAATAGATTCTGATAGCAGGGACAGGTGGATCTTCAATGTATAGGGTATTTTAAACATTTAGGAAGTAAGAGATGAAAGAAAGGAAAGGAAAATTGCTTGCTAGAAGAGCAAGGTTGGATAGTGCAGGATTATTACAAAACTAAGTTCATACAAAGAAGAGGAAATACACTCCATTATGCAGAAAAAAATGCATAAATTGTGGGAAGAAAATCCTGAGTCAGCTCTAGGATTCATATACTGTGACTTCAAGGCCAAATTGTAGATAGCCTTCTAAAATGAATAGCCTGCAATAAATATTCAGTTATATTTACATTACCATTGATCTGATTATTATTTTGATCTCATGGTAGACATACTCATTTCCTCTCCTTTATTTGGTTTTCATCTTATTTTAATAAAAGTATATTACCCTTGTCTCATTCAATATGATGATGCTAAGAAACATATTTTTGATATGATAAGGAGAATATAGCTGGGTGTAAGGTGCTGGGTACAGCACCTACTTCATCCCGTCACCCTCCAAAGGCCGCCTCTGAACCCGACAGGTCTTTGGGAACATTCTCTGATTGTAACAACAGGTCATCTGGGCTTTTCAGAGTCCCCTTTTTCTGCTTGAAGATTAAATTACAAGCACATGCTTGTAATCCCAGAACTTGGGAGGCTGAAGCATGAGTGAGGCCAGATGGGCTATATAGTGGGACTCTGTCTGGGGCCAAAAAAAAAAAAAAAAAAAGGTTATATTTTTGATATATGAGCTCAGTACTTCTGGTAGAAAAGTTTTTTTTTCTTTTTTTGTACTGGGGATTAAATATATGATCTCACACTTGCCAGGTAGACGCTTGTGCTGCTGAACTAAATCGCTGGCTCTTGAGCAGAAAGGTTTATTTCAAGTAGCAAGAAAACAAAATTCTCTCCCAAAGAAAATGGATGAGAGAAGCTAGACTTAATCAGGAAGTTCATGTTCCATTCTTCTTTTTTTTTTATTGCTACTGGGATCGAACTCATGACTGCATGCTTGCAAGGCAGGCGCTTATGCTGCTGAGCTAAATCCCCAGCCCCCATGTTTCATTCTTTATTCATCAAATATTTATCAAGTTCTGGGTACTGTGAGAGGTGTGTCTAGCCTACTGTCCTTTTGATGGGTATCTTAGTCACTTTTCTTGTGGCTAGGACAAAATACCTGACACTCGCAACTTAAAGGAGGAGAGTTGTGAGAAGTTGCAGTCCATGGTTGTGGAGTTCCAAAGCAGGCAGGGCATGGTGGAAGGGCCTGCTGTAGAGGAAAGCTGCTTGCTTCATGGTGACCTGGGAGCTGAGAGAAGAGTGGAGCCAGGGAGACAGACATAGCCTTCCACGTCGCCCTCAGTGACCTGCGTCCTGCCAGGGCCACCTCCTAACAGCGCACTGAGCTCTGAACGCATTAATCTCCCAAGGGGTACAGCACCTACTTCATCCCGTCACCCTCCAAAGGCCGCCTCTGAACCCGACAGGTCTTTGGGAACATTCTCTGATTGTAGCAACAGGTCATCCGGGCTTTTCAGAGTCCCCCTTTTCTGCTTGAAGATTAAATGATGGAGGTCTAAATCCCTTATTGTTCTGTGTAGTTTTTCATTGCTTATTGGAAAAGTACTTTCAAAACATTTTATCTTGCATGTAGCCAGTTGACCTCCTGCTTTCCCAGACATATCAAATGATTCATTGTGTATTTAGAAAATCCAAGGAAATCATACTATTTTACAGCCCCTTTCCCTCTTTTTCTTTTCCTTTCCTTTCTTTCTTTCTTTTTTCTTTTTTTGTTACAGGGCCTCACTAGCCCACACCTCTTAATGCTTTCTTTCAAAAGCTTAAAGTTTTTTTTTAATTGGATTGGATTTATTGAAATTCTTTAATAAAATAGTGAGAGCATTCTTATCTTGTTCCTTGTTAAAGGGAATATATTGTTTTCTCATTAGATATAATGTATGCTACTGGGTTATTACCAAATTAAGACCCCCCAAGTAAGCCATTTCTGGCTTACTAGTTTAAAAAATCAAGAATGAGTAGAGTAGAGTAGTTTTAAGGACTTAGCATTAATGCCATATATTTTGTTGTTGTTGTTGTTTGGGGTTTGCTTTTTGCGACAGAGTCTTAGTATGTATTTCAGGATGGCCTTGAACTTGCAATGTAGCCCATCCCGGGCTGTCCTCAAACTCATGGTGGTCCTTCTGCCTCAGCCTCCTGAGTGCTGGGATTATAGGCATGCCCCACTATCTCCAGATGCATTAGTTTTTTGATATAGTTATTGACTTCTTACTGACTTACTCTTACATTATTACTTGGACCAAGTCCTTCTTATGGACAGTTTGCTAATTTTTTAATGAAATTTTGGACTTATTCTTTATTTTCTGTTTATTGTGCTTTCTTTTTCTCTGCCTTTTCTCCATTTCTTGAGTTTAGTTTGACTGATTAGTTTTGTTTGCTTTAATTTTTCCATATTCTATTTCCTATTTCTGCTTGACTAATATGCATAATTATATTTGTCCATTTTAGGAAGATGTTAATGTCTGTAACTTTCTGTAGAACAAAGAGAGATCTTTGGGCTTGGTTTTACTTCCTTTTCTAGGTTTTATTGATATCATTCTGAATTAGAGTTCATTATTGTGACTTATTAAAAGTTAATATTCTTTCTATTATGAATACTTGAATAGTTGTATAACATCAGCTATCTGTTAAACTAATGTGTTTTTTTCCTCCCTTCACTTTTTTTTTCTTTTGTAGTGCAGGGGATTGAACTCAAGGCCTTGTACTTATTTAGTATGCATGTAATCTACCATTGAACTATACTTCCAGCCTAATGCCTTCTTTCTTGAGCAAAGCTTTATTCTAGTTTTTTTTTTATTTTTTTGTCTTTTTCATTTTTATCGGTACCGGGGATCGAACTCACGACCGCCTGGTTGCAAGGCAGGTGCTTATGCCGCTGAGCTAAACTCCCAGCCCCTCTAGTTTATTTTTTAATGTGGTGCATTATGCCTGTATGTTAAGGGGAAGAAAGGAATGCCTAGATGGTATACCTCGTATAAAATGCCAAGATGTGGTATCCATTATTCTTTTTCTTGTCTGGCCCTAGATTCCATAGGCCTCTGCTCAGGCTGCAAAGATTGGGACCGAATGAGATGAGGGAGGGGAGAGGAGAGCATGGAGGCCCCCAGGTAATTGGGTTTGCTTTCTGTGCCTGTAACAAGACTATAGGCTAGTTGACCCTTTTCAATTGAGGAGGTGGGGAAGAGCGTCTCTGCACATGGAGAATCTCACAGCTGCTCCCCAGATTCCTTTCCTCTCTTTTTTTGTGTTGTACCATCAACTCACCCTGACCCCCAATCTTTTGATTGTCCCAGCCTCCTTCCTTCCCATTGCTTCATTCTGGTCTTAATGCTTCTGTACTGTTGTCACTGATTAGGTGCCCCATCCCCCTAACCAGCTGTATATGGAAAATCCCATCTTTGCCTCTTCCAGAATTTTCTACTGTGGCTCATTTAGTTTCTCAGATGCGTGACATTTGATTTTTCTGTGTATTTGATCCCTGTCTGCTGAATCTCTTCCAAAAATAACTAGAAGTTTTTTATTGACTGATGGCATCCATCCCTATTTTCTGGCTTTTTTAAAAAAATGGAATTGTTTGTATTTTTCTTTTTCTTTTGTCATTTCCTGGGAACATAGAGTAACACAAGAGTCAAACACAAAGCTCAGGCTGCTGTTACCATCTTTGTGGACTTAAAGTGTCTTATTACTTTCTCTTGGCAGGGATATAATAACCTCATGAGCCAGTTTCTCTCCTAGTTTTTTCCCTTTTCCTATAATTGAAAAAGACTACTATGCACACAAAAGAGCCGTGCATACTAATGGGATACCACGTAATGGTCAGTACATGCATACATTGTGTAATATTTAAATCAAAAATATATTTTATCTCCTCAAACGTTTACCAGCTCTTTGTGATGGAAACTTTGAAAAATCCTTTCTTCAAGCTTTTTGAAATGTACAGTACATAATTTTTTTTTTTTTGTCTTTTTCATTTTTATCGGTACCGGGGATCGAACTCACGACCGCCTGCTTGCAAGGCAGGTGCTTATGCCGCTGAGCTAAACCCCCAGCCCCCAGTACATAATTATTATCTATAGTTACCCTACTGTGCAGTTGCACATGAGAGCTACTTACTCCTATTTCACTGTAACTTAACACCTACTGATCACATTTTCCCTATCCTCCCTTTCATGTAATTTTAATAGTAGTAGCAGCTATTAATTTGAATGTTTGCTGTGTGCCATGAATCATATTATTGCTAATTCAATTGTTTTTTTTATTTATTCTAGTTGGCCAGGCAGACATTATTCTGATATGTTTTGCTGCTTAACAAGTCACACAAAACTAGATAGGTTGTAATACAAATTTCCTGTTATCTCTCATAATTGTTTTGACTTTAGGTATGTGGTTTTTTTTGGTTGGGGGTATCGCATACAGTTGGAGATAGTTATTGGCTATGGCTGCATTCAACCAAAGGCTGCATTAGGCTGGTTGGGCAAGATACTCATGGCTGGTATTTTATTAGAGTGCCTACATGTGACATTGTCATGTGGCTTGTGCCACTGAAGCATGGTGGATGGGTAGCTGGAGGGCATGTCCCAAAGATAAGCATTCTAAAGGTCAAGAAATGAAAATTCTGGGACACTAAGGTCTTTGCTTAAAATTAGCCCAGCATTACTTCGTCCGTATTCAAAAACACCCAGATTCAGCACTGTCTCTTGGTGAGAAAGCAGCCTGGTCACATTATACCTCAGTGTGTAGGATGGGAAATATTATTATAGCCATACTTTAAAAAATGCAGACTACCACAGACACCATGCTGGAGACACAGATCCTGGGTACCAGGTCCAGGCTGTCACACATCTAATGGCTCAGTGACAGCGGCAGGTAGATAAGTAGTGACAGTGCTGATGGTAAGTGCTGAACAAGTGCTGGTGGGTGGGAAAGTGGTTTGAGAAAAACGGTGTCTTAGAGGGATTATCTTTAGAGCTGGTTTTTTTTTTATTTAAGGAGAAAAAGAAAAACAAAAAGGGTACAAGTAATACAAAACTTAAAAAATAAACAGTAAGTAATCACTAGTTAATAGATTACATATTCTGATCTTAGAAATAGTTGTTCAGGTTACAAAATTGAAGCATATAAAGTGGTCTTTCTTTTTTCTTTTTTGTCTTTTTCATTTTTATTGGTACCAGGGATCGAACTCACAACTGCCTGCTTGCAAGGCAGGTGCTTATGCCGCTGAGCTAAATCCCCAGCCCCTAAAGTGGTCTTTCAAACAGTGAGAGTGCAAACAGTTTTGTTCAGTGATCCAAAAAAACACATACACTTAAACATATATGCAGTTATAACCTTTAGAGCACTTTCTTTTCTTTTCTTTTGTACAATGACAATTATACATTTTGGGTTTTATTACTCCCACAGTTCTTTTTTTTTTTTGTCTTTTTCGTTTTTATCGGTACCAGGGATCGAACTCACGACTGCCTGCCTGCAAGGCAGGTACTTATGCCGCTGAGCTAAATCCCCAGCCCACTCCCACAGTTCTTATTACTTTTTTTGAAGAGAGTAAAACCAAATGCGACATATCACAACAGAGTCAGTCAAAACAAAAGGATGGACATAATAGATAATGTAAAAACAAAATATAAGGTGATCAACAATGGTTACCATACTGCCTCTTGCTATTTTAAGAAGAACTGCCAGTTATAATAAAGTTGAACAAAACAGTAAAGAATAAAACCAAAGCATTGGAGACATTACAGGACTTTAAAAGAAGATAATAGTCAACTGGAATGGGCGTCATAATGATTCTTATTGTCCTCACAGTTTTGCCTATACTTTCGAACTTGGTACTATCAGGCAAAGCAGAATAGGGGAAAATCAGTCAAAACAAGATGGTGAGGGCAATACAGGATTTCAAATCATGTTAATAGGAAATCAAAGTAGGTTACTATAATGTATCCTGCTATTTTTTATTTTTCCCTTAATTAAAAAGATAAAAAGAAAAAAGCAAATAATCTTTTTAAAAAAGGGATTGAGATAAAAGAGGACATAACAACAGAACAGCACAGGTCAAAACATAACCATTTAAGCAAAATAGTGTTTCACTACAAGATACCCTGACCTAAAAATAGCTACCATAGTGTCTCTTTCCTTGAAATCTTTGAGTATAACTTCGTATACTGTAGCACCAAACATATTAAGACACTATAAAACCATTCAAGACAATGACATTATTACAGGGTATTTAGAACCAATTAACAGAAAATGAACAATGGTTTCTGTATAATCTCCTTGTCTATAAAAGTTTTTACTTATATTATCATATATAATAAAATCCAATGAGATACAACCTTTTAAGACCGATGGAGACAGAAGAATACAAGTTTGATGGGACTTCAAAACAAGATGATACTAAATCAGCACTAGCTATTATGATGTCTTGTTTTCTCCAAAATAACTGTTCCTACCATCTGATCTTCTCTGCCTCATTTCTGTTGAGCTCTTTTTCTGTCGTTTATTGTCACTTTGTCTTCTTCATTTTGTTTCTGCTCCATTCATTGTGGCCTTTCTGCCACTATTTCTGGAATCTTGGTATTTTCCTTTTTTAGAATATTCTGCAGTATTCTCTGTAGAGTTGAATTGGTGGTTACAAATTCCCCTATTTCCTCTTTATCCTTGAAGCACCTTGTTTTTCCATCAATTCTTAGGGACAGTTGTGCAAGATATATCAATCTTGGCTGGAGGTTATTATCTTTCAAAGCTTGACTTATTTCCCCCCATGCTCTTCGTGATTTGATGGTTTGTGCCGAGAAGTCTGCTGTAATTCTGATATGTGTTCCCTTGTAAGTTATCTGTTTCTTGTCTCTGGTGGCTTTTAATATTCTGTTCTTCTATTGGATTTCTGGAATTTTGATTATTATATGCTTGGGTATAGCTCTGTTTGGGTTGTAGGTGGCTGGGGTCCTGTATGCCTCTTACATCTGAGTATCTTTACCATTTGCTAAATTAGGGAAATTCTCTTGGATTATTTTTGTGAATAGCTTTTGTAGTCCATTTGTTTGTGTCCCTGCTTCTTCTTTTATGTTCTTAATTCTTAAGTTATAAATCCTTTTATCATCTTCTAGCCTTTGTATTGTTGCTGTTTTTTCTTTGTTATTTTTAAGAAGTTTTTTACTTCATGCTCCCATATTACAAATCTGCCCTCCAGTTCAGATAATCTATCCTTAATTTCTTTCAAGCTGTTGTGTCCGTTTTGGTAGAGTTTTTAGTTTCCTGGTAATCTCTTTGAACCTGCTTCACGTATTCTATGTTTTCTCTATTTTCTCCATCAAACAATTCTCCCCTTTTTTTCTGTTCTTCCATTCCACCATCTGTTTTTTCTTGGGCGGTGCTTAGCATTTCTCTAACTACTCTAGTTATATCTTGCTTCAGGTCATTAATAACTTCATTCCTGAACTCGTCTATGAGGCTCTGGAGATAGCGCTTTATGTCTATTTTTTTTTTTTTATTTTTATTTTTTTTAATTTTATTTAAGGAGAAAAGAAAAAAAAAGCAGGGAAAGGGTACAAGTTATACAGATTTACAGAAAAAAAAATGAACAGTAGGAAATCACTAGTTAATGGATTACATATTGTCATCTTAGAAATAATTGTTCAAGTCACAAAATTAAAGCTTGTAAAGTGGACATTCCATCAATGATACTGCAAACAGTTCTGTTCATTGATCCAATAAAACTCTGTGATATCATTTTCTATCTTATACACTTAAATATACATGCAGTTATATAGTTTGGAGCACTTTCTTTTCCTCTCTTTTGTACCATGACTATTACACATTTTGGGTTTCATTGCTCCCACTGTTCTTATTACTTTTTTGGAAGACAGTAAAACCAAATGTGACATAACAGAACAGAATTGGTCAAGTCAAAAGGGTGGACATAATAGATAATGTAAAAACATAATACAAGGTGATCAACAATGGTTACTATAATGCCTCCCGCTATCTCTAATAGAATTGCCTATATCGTTAGTTATAATACAATTGAACAAAACAGTAAAGAATAAAACCGACAAAACCAAAACATTGGAGACATTGTAGGTCTTCAAAAGTAGATAAAAGTCAACAAGAATGGGCGTCATAATGAATCTCATTATCTTCACAGCTGATGCCTAAACTTTCGAACCTGATACTATCCAGCAAAACAGAATAGGGGAACATCAGTTAAAAACCAGATGGTGAGAGTAATACAGGGCTTTAAATCAAGGTAATGAAAAGTCAAAGTGGGTTACTATAATATATCCTGCTATTTTTTTCCTTTAATTAAAAGGATAAAGATAAAAAAGTAAATAATGGAGTGGAGATTGAGATAAAAGAGGGCATAACAACGAAACAGTGCAGATCAAAACATAACCATTTAAGCAGAATAGTGTTTCACCATCAGATAATCCTAACCTAAAAGTAGTTACCATATTGTCTCTTTCTTTGAAATCCTTGAGTACAACTTCATATACTGTAGCATTAAGTATATCAAAACAATGTAAAACCATTCAAGAGAATGACAGCATTACAGAGTATTTAGAATCGACTAACAGAAAATGAATAATGGTTTCTGTATAATCTCCTTGTCTTTACAAGGTTTTTGCTTATACTATCGTACATAATAAAATCCAGTAAGATACAACCTATTTAGACCATTAGAGACAGAAGGACAAAAGCTAGATGAGACTTCAAAACAAGATAATACTAAATCAGTATTACCTATTAAGATGTCATTTTCTCCAAAATAGCTGTTCCTATCATCCAATCTTCTCTGCCTCATTTCTGTTGAGCTCTTTTTCTGTCAGTAGCTGTCAGTTTGTCTTCTTCATTTTGTTCTCTGCTCCATTCGTTGTGGCCTCTCTGCCATTATTTCTGGATTCTTTGTATTTTTCTTTTTTTAGAATATCCTGCAATACTCTCTGTAGAGTTGAATTGGTGGTTGCAAATTCCCCCAGTTCCTCTTTATCCTGGAAGCACCTTGTTTTTCCATCAATTTCCAGGGACAGTTGTGCAGGATATCTCAATCTTGGCTGGAGATTATTATCTTTCAAAGCTTGAATTATTTCCCCCCACGCTCTTCGTGATTTGATGGTTTGTGCCGAGAAATCTGCTGTAATTCTGATGGGTGTTCCCTTGTAAGTGGTCTGTTTCTTGTCTCTTACAGCTTTTAATATTCTGTTCTTGTATTGAATTTCTGGAATTTTTATTATTATATGCCTGGGTGTTGCTCTGTTTGGGTTGTAGGTAGCTGGGGTCCTGTATGCCTCATACATCTGAGTATCTTTACCTTTTGCTAAATTAGGAAAATTCTCCTGGATTATTTCTGTGAGTAGCTTTTGTAGTTCACTCGTTTGTGTCCCTACTTCTTCTTTTATGTTCTTAATCCTTAAGTTATGGATCCTCTTATCATCTTCTTGTCTTTGTATTATTGCTGTTTGTTTTTTTGTTATTTTTAAGAAGTTTTTCATTTCATTCTCCCATTTTACAAGTCTGCCCTCCAGTTCAGATAGTCTGTCCTTAGTTTCTTTCAAGCTGTTATGCCAGTCTTCTATAGACTTCTTAGTATCTTGGTAGTCCCTTTGAACCTGCTTCACGTATTCTATGCTTTCTCTGTTTTCTCCATCAAACAATTCTCCCCTTTTTTTCTGTTCTTCCATTCCACCGCCTGTTTTTTCTTGGGTGGTACTTAGCATTTCTCTAACTATTCTGCATACTTCTAGCTTCAGGTCTTTGATAACTTCATTCCTGAATTGGTCTATGAGGCTCTCTATATGGTGCCTTATGTATATTGGTGCGGTGTCTGCTGCTTTATGTCTATTGATGCCATGTCTGATATTGCATGTTCTCAGGATTGGGGGCCGAGGACCCTTTTTTGTTGCTCCCTCTTCCCATATTTTTTGTTTCTTATATATAAGCATATATAGGAGGCCCAGTTTCTTTGTCGGTTACAGTTTGTTTGAATTGCACCAGGTTGGTGTTCCCACCCACTGCAGTGTACTAGGGAGACACAGACCTGGGCAGCCTATGCTGGGCTCGCCCCTCCAGGTCAACCTATCGAAGGCTTCACTGCTAGGGTGCACCTCCAGGTGCTGGGACCTGGTTTGGGCTAGCCTACTGGGTCTTAGTCAGCGGTGTCACGCAGGCCAGGCACTCCCCACCAATCCCGCTTGAGAGGGGAATATGTGACTGAAGTCACTGCAGCATCCTGTTCTGGGTAGTCTTCCCGGTCCCAGTATGTCCTTTGCTGAAGCCTCCTACTCTATGGAAGGGTCCCCGATCCGCTCACTCACCGCAGGTCGATGTAGGGCTCCTGGCCAGTCCCACTCTCAACTCCATTCACTGCTTCCCACTCTCAGAGCTTTCCTGCCTCTCTCCTTGCCATGCCAATTGGGACACAGCAGCGGCTGCAGGAAATTCAAATCACAGCTTCCAGTGGCACGGGATCCAGCTTCCGCACTAAGATCTTATCTGTTCTTGTTGTATCACCGGGATTGCATTTCCAGTTGGCTTCTCTTACTTTAATTCGTTCCTGGGTCGGCAAAGTATATCTCCCCTTGCTTAGGGTTTCTCGCTCGGCACCATTCCTGGATTTTAAGTGCGGTTTCTCAGAGAGCCTCCGAAGCTGCTGCTATCTATCCGCCATGTTCTCCTGGAACTCTAGAGCTGGGTTTTGAAGAACAAATGTGTTTTGACCAGTGAACATGGCCAGAGAAGGCATCCTAGGAAGGGGAAACAACTCTCCAAAGTCTTGGTGGGGGTGAGGGAGCTGGTGGCACTTTGAGGGAATTTCTGCGGGACTGAGATAGACAAGAAACTGGTGCTGCTGATGGTTGGGAGTGAAAGCAAAGATCAGTGAGGCCTTGGCCTGGCCTGGCCTGGCTGGTGAGGGGCCCCAGCTGTTCCTGTATCCAGATTATATTAGTGGGACTCCTTGTGAGAGTTTCCTTGTGGGAGATGAATGGGCTGTGTGAGGGGTCTGGTGGAAGAGCAGGTTTCATCACCTTCACTTTGGGAGCTTTTCTTGGCTCTGCATCATTCTCATTCATTTCTCCTTTTGTTCCTTATTCTGTTTTTCCCTTCTGAGTCTGTAACTCCGGTGAGCACGTGGAAGAGGATTCTGTGCAGCACTGAAAGATAAAGGCAGGTGAGGGAGGAGGGGATGTGAGTGCATTGGAGAAGCAGTCCTATGGAAGACTTATGGCTGAGCATTCTGCACATTTTCTCTTGTTCCAGATTACAAGACAGTTGTTATTGTCTCTACTTTACAGGTGAGGAAGTGGAAGCTTTCAGAGGGAGCCTGGAATCTCTCAGCTAGTGAAGATCAAGGGCCTAAGTCATCTTCGTCCTCCCCAAATGTTTTTAGGCACCTGATTATCTTTACCAGCTTATCTTCAAGGAATGTGCCTGGGATTATGATCTTTGCCTACTGCAGGATCTGACACCTGTATTCGCTTTGTATGAATGTAACAAAATACCTGAGAGAAATCCACTTGTAAGAAGGGAAATTGTATTTTGGCTCATAGTTTTAGAGATTTCACTCCATGGTCTGTCAGTCTGTTGGTTTTGGGGCTGTGGCACATGGTGGAAGAAGCTGCTTAGCTCAAGACAATCAGGAAACAAAATGACAGGAAGAGACCAATATTTCAATTTCCTCTTCAAAGCATGCTTCTGGTAATTTAACTTCCTTTCACTAGGCCTCATCCTACCATCTCCATTAAAAATTTAGGCTGGCACCAACCTCCTGACACATGTGCCACATGCTATGATGCAGCTGGCATAGGGCACCAGTTTCAGGTCTGTGAATAATGGAGTTACTACACCATGGGAGGAGAGGCAGCAGGAAACCCATCCTTCTCCAGTTTTGGTGTAAAGGAAACAGTTTCTACAAGTGCAAGTAGACAGCTTAGAGATCCTCTTCCAGCTGCCAGCAGCTTATCCAAACCACACCACTCTTAGACTTAAATACTTTCAGTTCCTAATCCACAACTATGGGCATCTGCTGCTTCTGCTTTTTTGCTAGACTCATTCTCATCCTTGAGCAGTGGGGTTTGTTCTTGTTTTTCTTTTTGGTTCTGGGAGTTGAACTCGGGATCTTGAGCTCCCTGGAGCTATATTCCTGGGGTTTGTTCTTGTAGTGGGGTTTGTTCTTGTAGTTCCATGTTTGTGTGGCCACATGCACATTGACTGTTTGTATGTATAAACATGTACGTGTGTGCACAAGCAGGAGGGGTTGTGGGAAGGGAACAAGCCCGGTATTGGCCTAAAAGGGTTTTAGCTAAAAAGAGAAGAGTACACACAGAAGTTTTAGAGGTTGCTCCTAAGCAATGTGACTGGATTTAAAATTAGCAAGTGAACTGTGCATTTAACAATGGTTAGGATGAGGGGCTGGGGATTTAGCTCAGCAGCATAAGTGCCTGCCTTGCAAGCGCGTGGTCGTGAGTTCCATCCCTGGTACCGATTAAAAAAAAAAAATCTAAAAACAGTTAGGATGGTAAATTTGTTACTAAACTGAGAGAGAAGCAGAGACAGACAGACAAAGAGGGAGAGAGAGACCAAAAGAGAGAGGGAGAGAATTCCTGCTTTACGTAGTCAGAGGAAATCATTCTATAATCCTTAAGAAACTTGTCATGTGGGTTTGCTGATGGCAGCTGGAAGAGCTCTAAGCCATTTACTTGCACTTGTAAAAGCTGTTTCCTTCACACGACAGCTCAAAAGTATGGATTTCCTGCCATCTCACCGTGGGCTCCTCCTTTGGTGTAGTGGCACCGTTATGCACAGAATTGAAACTGGTTCCTTATTCCTAGCTCCAGCGCCACATTTGGCAGACTGCCAGTTGTCCTGTGCTGCCTTGAATGTTTTTTTTTTTTTTCTGGTACTGGGGATTGAACTCACAACTGTGCGCTTGCAATGTTGTGCCTGCTGAGCTAAATCCCCAGCCCCCTGCCTTGAATGATTTTGAGGCCGGTTTGCTTTTCTGGGTCTTGAATGTCATAGTAACATAAAATTCACTAGGAATAAATATTACTGTTTGTCATTAGTCACAGTTGACAGAGTAAAAGTGTGTGGGTTGTTGATCTGAATGGATGCAGTACTGTGTTTTTTGCTGTTGGATTAGGCGTTGGTGACACCCAGCCATGGATGAAATTGGTCTGTTAACACTAGTCCTCTTACCAGCATTTTCTCTTTGGCTCAGATAGTTAACCAGTTAAAGTTCTCTAACTATAATATGATCATCCAGCCCATATTTCCCCTTCCTGTTTGCAAAGTCCTTCTTTTATCTTTTGGCTCTAAACAGGGCTTTGAAAAAGCCATTTTATTTTGAGGGTGTTGTGCTGTGTATGGTGGAGTTGAATAGTCTTGGAGGTAATCTTTTTTTTTGTTTCAGTACAGAGGATTGAACCCAGGACTTGCATTGAGCCACATCTCTATCTCTTATTTTTCACTTTGAGGCAAAGTCTCACTAATTTGCTTAGCTTGCTTGTACACTTACTATTTGCTTCTTTTTTTTTTGTACCAGGGATTGAACTCATGACCTCATGCTTACCAGGCAGGTGCTTAAGCTGCTGAGCTAAATCCCTGGCCTACACTTACTATTCTCTTATCTTAGGTGAGATTACAGGCATGCACCACCATGCCTGACCTATCATTAACTATTAATCTTTACCTATTTGTTGAGAGAAATGATTTCATATTCTCATTTTCATATTTACTATCAATATGAGGAATTATTGTTTATTGGCTGTCTTTACAGTTATTCACTTTTGTATAGACTCTGTATCAGTTTCAAAATCATTAATATGTTAGTAGACAACTTTATTGTTAAATGTGTTCAGATCGCCCCAGTTTGCTATTTATCTTTCAATTTGTAATTGCTTTTATTTTTTAAATTTTTTATTAGTATAGGTTTGCAATGCATAATAATTATGGTCATAGTTGAGGGGATACCTATACATACCACATCTTAATCTTTTTACTTCCTTGTCTTTGACATAAAGGAAAAAATCAAATCTGCTAGTCTTTTTTCTTTATGGATTCTGCTTTTTGGTTGAGGTTTAGAAATTGCCTTCCCCAACCACAAGATTTTATATATTATTCATCTAAGTCAGAAGTTAGTATACCTAGACCAGAAGGCTACATCTGGCCTGCCACCAGTTTTTATGTAGCTCATGAGTTTTATTATTTTGGTTTCATTTAAAAAACTTTTTTTTTTGTATTTTATTTTGAAGTAACTATAATTCACAGAAAGTCACCAAAATTTTTTATAAGGAAGCCTCAGGTACTCTTTACTTAGTAGTTTCTTGTACACTTGGATAATAATAGTAGGAAATTAACATGGTGCAATTCATAGGACTTATTCAGATTTCACCAGTTTTATAGGCATTCTGCATGTATAGGTCTGTGGAGTTCTATCATTGTAGATTTATTTTTCTTTTTTCTTTCTTCTTCTTTTTTTTTTTTTTTGGAACAGGATCTCATTATATAGTTCAGGCTGGCCTTGAGCTCACTTTGTGACCCAGGCTGGCCTCAAACTTGTGATAGTCCTTACGCCTTAGTTTGTGTGTGCTGGGACACAGGCATGAGCCACCACCCCCCACTATCATGTGTAGATTTCTGAAACAGTACCATGATAATGAAGATATAGAACTAGCTGAGTTTGGTGGTACACACCTGTATCTCAATAGTCTGAGATGTTGAAGCAGGAGGATTTTGAGTTGGAGCCCAGCCTACGCTACATAGTGAGTCTGGCCTGAACTATGGTGAGACCTCGGCTCAAAAAAAAAAAAAAAAAATCCCAAAACAATAACAAATACAGAACTGTTCCATCACTGTAAGACTCCTGCTACCCTTTTATTGCAACTTCTACCCCTGTTCCTGTTATCACCATTAATCTTAAAAGTTTTTTACATTTTAAATGGCTGAAAAAAGTACATTTTGAGTCATATGAAAATTATTGAAATCAAAGTTTCAGTGTCCATACCCGGGGTTTATTGGAGCATAGTCACACTCTCCTGTGTAGAGCCACCTTTGTTCTTCTATAAGACCCTATGCAGGTCTTACAGCAGAGACCGTAGGGCCTGAAAAGTTGACAGTACTAAACCCCTAGTACTATCACACACAAAAAAGGGACACCCCTGATATATAAATCATCTATTACTATTTTTTAATTTTTCATTTAGTTCTTTATAAACAACCTGACCTTCATTTTCACATTTAGAGTTAGAGAAGGTGTAACTTGTATCTTCCTGTAACTAGTTAATCAAATTCTTCATCAGCATTTCTTGGGTAATCTATTCTATCTTTACTATTTGAAGTTCCATAATTGTCATGTTTAAATGCAGGTCTGTCCCATCAGTGTGGGGATTACAGGGTGAGTCATTTGATGAGGCAGATGTTGCCCAGGTGTTCTCTGGAGATGAGAATCCTTCTCTCTGGTGTCTGTACTGAATGCTCAAGCCAGATACCCTTGGAAGATATCTGACCACTCCATTTGCTTAAGAGCAGACACTGTCTGGGGGTCTTGTTTTATTCCTGGGGCCCATGGGGATTGATGATGGCCAAATGAGCTGTTTGTTGGTGGTTCTAGTATCTTATGTTGGGTATTCTCTGGAGTTGGCTTGCTCTTAAAAATCCCTTGATAGGAGACGTGTCTTGAGTTGTTTTTCTGATTCTTGTGGGTCAAGAATATGTCCCTTTGTTTTTGAACCACATTTATATAGTTATAAAAATAAAGATTTGTTTTTGGTCTTTTTTTTTTTTTTTAAAGAAAACACCAGCAAAGGATTGAGGATTGGTCACCACCAGGCACTTCTCTAGATGCTGAAGATGTCAAGGTGAACCTGGAGGTAGTTGGGTTCTTGTCCTGTAGGACTTTAATGAAATCCTCTGAGGCAGAGGCAGATGGCGGAGGAATTCCAGCCTCTCTGCTCTGGAGTTCGGAGGCAGGGTCCTTTCCCTTCTTCCTGTTATGTAGGAATGACCTTGGGCTCATCTCTTGCTATAATAAGACAGGAATAGTAAAATTCTGTCTCCTTTCCAACTTATTTTAAGGATTAATTGAGGCCCACTGTGTAGGGTGACTAGTAGAGAATATAAGTTTAAATACTTAATGTCTTTATTTTCCCTTCTCTTAATTTACATGTATAGATTGCTGTGAAAAAGATAGGTTTTCGTTTTCACATCATGTAATCTTTCTTAACCCTAGCCTTTGCTTTCTGTTTGGAGGTTTTATTTTCTTTTTGTTTTTGAGTCAACTCATAGCCCAGGGTTTTGGATGTCAGGTGGCTACCATTTGCTTTCTGCCAAGGATGGGTTTCCATGTTCTAAGAACATCCTGGTCAGGTGTCAGGGCTTGGCTGTGATGACAGTCTGTGGAATGTTTGTGTATATGGCCTTCTTAGGTGGACAGTGGCTCGGATGCCTCTTGTGTGTGCTGGTGATGAGGACTGCTGATCGGTGACAGTGGAAAAATAGTCTAATCAGGTGTTACTAAACCATATTCCCCAAGAGGAGTGACTTGTGGGAGGCAGCTCGCACAGAGATAAGAGAATGTCAGGTGCCGTGTGACCTTGCTTTAAGGCTTTATGGAACACAGTCATTTCAGTGGGACAGGATTCCCCTTGCCCTCTAGTTCTAAAGGTAGAATCTGTACAGGGCTGATGAACTTGGGTCTGCTTGATTTTGCTAGAACTATAGCAGTTTCTAATCTTTAGTGATTTGTTTTTGAAACATAATTTTCCCTGTGTGGCCACAGCCTGGTAAGCAATCACGAGAGTTTCCCAGGCCACCTGACCTTACCTAGCCTGAGGACAGCTCTCATCTGCCCTTGCCACTCTGGCATCTCTACCAGTTCAGGTGCCGCAGGAGGTGAATGATGTGTGCCTGGGCCATTTAAGAGCTCCTGCATTCCCTCTTCTGCCCCTCTTTGTTTGTTTTGCATGTTTTTTTTCTGAGGTATTTCTGTAAAACTTACGTGCCTGGTTGCCACTTCACTGCTTAAAAGCTTAGTCATTGCTTAAGGAGTGCTTATCTAATTCGTAAGCTTGTTAAGATTCACCAGTCTGGAGCTAATCTGCTTTCTAGGTCATGTTTCTTGTTACTCCCCTCTGAGCAGCTCATGTCCATTCACCAGTCCCCAGCTGTGGCTGTCACACTGCACCCTGTGGCAGTTTTGCTAATGCAGTGTTCCATGCTTGGAACCCCTTTCTCTCCCCTTGAGTGGCTCTTCCCTGTCTGTGCAGCCCCAGAGCCAGTAGTAGATCTGGCAAATAAACCAGTCTTCCTGTTATTCTGTCAAGCCAGGTCAAACTGCCCTCTCTGAATTTTTCCTTAGAGTGAATTATTCTCCCTTGTCAGCTCTAGCACAGCCTGCCCTTCCCCACCCCTTCTGGTTCTGGGGATGGAACCAAGGATCTCACTCTGAGCTACATTTGCAGATTTTTATTTTTATTCTGCGCTCTAGAGACAGGGTCCAAGTTTACCTGTGCTGGCTTCGAACTTGTGATCCTCTTGCCTGAGCCTCCCAAGTAGCTGGGATTACAGGCTTAAGCTACCATATTCAGCTTTCGGGCTTATCTTTATCATGTATTTATTGCAGTATATCATATGGCATTTCCCATCCTGCACCCTCAACTGGATTCTTCAGTCATATTCCTTCTCAGCTTGTTTTTCTCTAAATGTGGAATAGCACCTGGAAGTCAGTAAGAACTCAGTGTTTGGATGAATGCATGCATGAATAGATTTTGCTTTCCATATCCTCTAATTTGTGGTTTAGGAGAGTATAACACCCTGGTAATTAGGCTACTTAAAACTTGCATGTGTTGGAAAACACCTATATTTTGGTCTGTAAATAGGGAGTGATAATTATTTTGTTCCACTCCCTCTGCCATTATATAGAGACTAATCAAGTATTCCATTACTCCTAGAAAGGTGCTTTAACATGTTTAATTATATATATTTTAGGAATGTAATCTTTTAGCTAGATTTTTATACAACAGCTGTACCTGGGAGAGGCTTCGAGGAAACTCAGCTCTTCTATAATCTGTCACGACACTTTAAGAGCACAACAAAAATAATATTCTCCAATTTGGGCAGCTGACATTTTCCTCCACCATACATGAAGTGTAATTCAAAGCATCCTCAGAAATTCTGTTACTGATCTCTTGATCTCTTATGTGTTGGGTTCAAGACATGGCTCTACACCCATCTGTAGAGATGGGACCCAGAGCTGTTCCTGGGCTGCTCTGTGGGAACTTTGGTTTATACCTCATAAGATGGACACAAGTAGGTTTGCAAGATTTGTTTCCTCATTCATTCCTTACCTCTCTTCCTTCATCTCTCTCTGCTTCGCTGCCATCCATATGTTGTCAGAAATAAGGATTTCAGGTCACTGACCCTTATTCGCAGAGCTCATTTCTGTGTCTGAGCTAGAAAGCCCCCATGAGAGGACCAGTGTGACCACTGCAGTCCTGTGTTGTTTCCCAATGGAAATACATTTTGAGAAGCACACTGTTCATGATTTTGTCACTATGTGAACATCATAGCGTTAGTACTTACTTGAACCTAGATGTGTAGCCTGCTGTACACTAAGGTACAGCCTGTCATTCCTAGACTACAAACCTGTACAGTGTGTGACTGTATTAGACACTGTACATGCAGCTGTAATACAGTGCTCTTAGTGTGTCTGGATACATTTAAAAGTAGAAAAGGTTCAGTAAAAATAGGGCCTCATGATAAAAAATGGCACACTTCTTTGGGGTACTTACCTTAAAAGGAGCTTGCAGAACTGGAAGTTGCTCTGGGTGAGTCAAAGGTTGACTTTTGCTATGCTAAATGTACACTTTTGCTATGCTAAATGTAATAAAAGTGTTTTTCCCTCTTCACTAATAAATTAATTTTAGATTTCTGTAACTTTGTAAACTTAAATTTTTTAGCCCCCTTTGTAGTAACACTTAACTAGAAAACAAACCTATTGAAGGCAACAGGAATTTTTCAGCTTCATTTTAATCTCAACAAGACCACCGGCATATGTGTCATGGGTTATTGACTGAAACATCGTTGTATAGCACATGTCTGCTTTTTTTCTGAACTGACTTTGGTTAGTTCATTGTGAAGTTCTTGAGAGGTTTTGGTTGACTCTGATGCCTGCTTTTTCTTTCATTCCTTATTGATTCTGTTCAGAGAAATAGTTGAGTACCTTTTTCTTTTCCAGTCACTAAATTCACCGTGAAAATAAAAAGGAATCACCCACAGTCACTGTGAATCATGATAGTAGGAGTGTGGAAATTAGACCTGGCTCTGCAGCTTGGAAATTCATCTGCCCTTTTGGGTTGCACATGAGCACACTTGAGGTGTTTGAAGAAGCTGCTGTGGGGTGAGTGCAGCCTGGAGAGATTCCCCAGAAAGCATTTCTTCTGGCTTTGGCATAGTGAGATAAAGATCTGAATCCATGCAGCATTGTTTAATGCCTCAGAACCAGTAATGAGAAGCTACCAGAGGAGAGAATAATGAAATGAAGTGAAAACTTTTTAAAACGAAGTACAGTTTGTTTGGCTATAATCACAGATCTACTTCTAGTTTAACACATTCTTGTCTTGTCTTGGGTTAGTTTTAGGTTTGAGCTGAGGTTCAAGGACCTCTCATTGCCAAAAGGTAAGGTGTGTGTAATGAATCATTGAGCATGAGATTATTCTAGCTGAAGGTAGTTTGGATTTGGTATCCAACGGAAGTTGAAATATAGTTCTGTATCTAGGTCAGAGAGTTTAGAGTCTATAGTGCCTAACTTTCATTTCCTCATAGGTGTTCTTTTTTTTCCTTTGGAGGCTGGGACTTGCTATTTGGTTCAGGCTGCCCTGGAACTTACTATGTAGCTGAAGCTGGTCTGGAACTCAGAGAGATCCTTTCTCAGGTTCCCAAGTGCTGGGATTAGAGGTGTGTGCCACCATGCCCAGGTTCCTCCATCGTTTAGGAAGCTGTTCTGGACCTTGTATTGGTCCAGAATTGTCCACATTTGTAATTCAAGGAGAAAGTTATTGGAATTCTAATAAGTATTTCCAACCTAGCACTTCCAGTGCAATCCAAGAGAGAATAAAGACACTAAGGCATATTTGTGGTTGTGGGAGCCAAGGCGGGGGAGGAGACCCTAAGTCCAGCTAGAATGTTGGCCAACCTGAACAGAAGCTTTGACCCAGAGCCAAACCTGGGTTTTATTAATTTGTGAAGAGGGGAGTGGCTTGGGGATGAGTGACTGAGAGAAAGGCAGGAAGTTTGTGTGTGCTATGAGCTGGGCTAAGTAGGAGGCCTGAAATCACCTCTGCAATATGCACAAAGAGAGAGAGAGAGGTGTTGAAAGAGTAATCTGCATATCACAAATTGGGACAGTATCTAGTGTTTTGGGACTGGTGCTTCAGCTTTGATGTGTAATCATCATGCCCTGGGATGTCATGGCTTTTTTCTCGCAGCTCAGTGTGAAGCTCAGTCTTAGCTGACCTTGTGGTGGTGTGGGTCACTGGCCTGGCTACTACTTGGGAGCTGTAGGCGGGGCATCACTGACTGACCTGTTACATTGCTTCAAGGGCTGTATGTCAGCACCTTGGCTAGACCCATTTGCATTGCTTGAAGCCATTTGAGGAGACAAGGAGATAACCTTGCCAGTTCTGTACACATCAATTCAGGAAGGTAGGACCAAATGTTCTTCTTTCAAGGAGAGCCGTCCAGGTGGTTCTTCACAAATAGGTATTTTTGAGATTGAAAATTATAAACTCTCTCCCAAGGAAGATTCACTTTTGGGTGTATATTTGCAAAATTTGTCATGCAAGTTTTGGCCCTATGCTGCCTTTGGATTGCAGAGAGAGTCCATGTTGTAAGGAGCATTGAGTTTTTGGTTACTCTGAAGTAGGACTCTTAGAAAGTCTTGTTATGGTACAGATCCTTTAAACACAAACAAGAAGTGTGAGCAGTAAGAGCAAACTTCACAGTTACCATTTGGCAGTTGGCATGGATAGTCAGTCCTGCCCTGTTCTGTTCCTCACTTGAGTGCTTTCGTGCCCTTGAGAGGATCAGGTGTGGGGTGATGATTAATCAAGTACTTGATCACCTATAATATAATTAGCTATGTATAGTGTATTGTTGCTTCTCGGCCTTTGTTCTGAATGCCCAAAATTCTCTTTCCTTTAACTTTCTGGAAGTATCTGGCTTGTTTTGTTAAACAGCAGGGGTGCTCATTCCATCCTTACTGTGTTAGGTGGTAGCACAGTAGTGTGCAACTTAGGACTGTGCTTTGTACGCTGTGAACTGGTTAAGAGGCATTGGGTCGTGGGCAGGAGGAGAGGAGCCAGCATATTAAGGAATTACTCTAGATACTTGTCCCCATCTGAGAGAGAAGAAATAGCACCTGGATTATGGTATAGCACAGCCACCCATGAGAGAGCAAGACCCGGGCTCTGTAGTACCTCTTAAGTGATCTTCTGTATGTTGTAGATAAGCCTTTGCCTGTAACACACACAACCCAGATGATTTCTACTCCCCTAATGTCAGTGGAGGAATGAATTATATTATGTGTAGTATTATTCACATGTTGTGCGATTATCATTACTGTTCAATTCCAGATTATTTTTATTATCAAAAGAAATCCCATGATCATTAATTTAGTTTTATGGGTTCTCAGTTGGCAAGATCCTGAAAATAGCATTGAAGAGGGCAGCAGAGAGAGCAGGTTTATAGGTAGTCTTCTGCCTGAACTGAGCTTTTTGGGAGGTTTAACCTAACTTCTTAGAAGGCTGCCTCTTTGGATTTCAGAGTCATCCACATGGCATGTGTGCACTTGACCAGTAATAGGAATGGAATCTTCATGTTGTGATTCTTAGAGCCAAACTTCTGAAACTACCTCCTTCCTGTTAAGGTAACGATTCCTCAGCCCAGCTCCCCTCAGCCAGTGTTGCCATTTGGCGGTTGTACTCTCTGTTCTGAAGTTGTCTTTGCATGCTTCCCTTTCCCTCTTTGTTGTACTAGGCTCTGTTGTAACCAGTGTTGCGCTGCATCGTCCTTAGAGGTTTGTATGTGCGTACCCCACCTAGACTGGGTTTAAACACAGGTGCTCCCAGTCTGCTTGCCTTTGGTAGCCCCGCGGCTCTTTAGCGCATATCTATTAGGCATTCAGAATATGCTTGAAATAGTAGATTCTTAGAAGAAGTGAACAGGAATCCTGTTTAAATTCGGTTGGGAGTTGGGGGAAATCTTTGTTCCCAAGAATCACAAGAATGTCTGGAGAAGTGCTTGCCAGTCTGGAGAGTTTTAGAAAAAGCCAGTGACAGATACTAGAAGCTTTGCCAAACAAAGAACGTGCACTGGGGCTCTTTCATTTTGAATTTTTTTGTGATCTTGTTAAGGTGATATTCTTTTGCGTTGGACCAATGCATGGGTTTTACCAACAACAGCATTGGTTTTTTTAATAGAAAACCTAGGGAACACATTCAGATGCTAAACATTATCAACCCATTGATAAAATAGGTGGTCTCTGAACCCATGTCTAAAGAAACACCTTTGCCTTATAAAAATGGTCCAGAATTCGAAGTGGGAAACTGTAAACCTATTCAGGGAATGTGCTAGCCCAGCAACTACAGCCTGGCAGCTTTGGCAAGTTGGAGATACTTGTGTGAGCAACTTTAGAGGATTTGGAGAATATCTGATGTGGCAGTTTGGGGGTGGGGGGGTAAGGAGTGAGGGTGGGGACTGAACATTTTACTAATAAAAGGTCCCAGAACTTGGTATATACTTGTTAAGACATGTTTGAATGTCTAGGGAAAAAAGTAAATCTCTGTATCTTAAAATTCCATAGTGTTTGTATCACTGTTTCTTATCTAGATTTTAGAAAACTATGTAGTATTTTTCTAATTACACGTACTAGTCAGCTTTGCTGTGGTAATAAACAACTCCAAAAATCCAATGATATGCAGCAAACATTAATTATACGTCATGTTGTGTGTCAGTGATAGTGAGTCATCTGTGGTGGCTTTTTCTGAGTCTTTCCCATTCTGAAGGAACTGCTACGTGTAGGACATTCTAGTTTCAAGGCAGAGGAGGGGGAGAGGGAGGAAAAGGAAGAGGATGAGAGAGAGAGAGAGAGAAAAAGAGAGAGAGACTGAGACTGAGACTGAGACTGAGACAGAGCCTGCCTGAGACCTGTTGGAAACCCGTGAAGGCTCCCTAGCTTCTGCTCCCCTCTGGCATATTTTGCATTCATTCATGTGGTATTGGCCAGAGGAGGTCATGTGACAAAGACCAAAATCAGCAGGTAGGATGGTTCTTCCTGTAGGACATCACCCGCAATAATAACTATATGGTCCTTGTGATAGAGGGAGGTTAAGCATTGTGAATGTTAGTTCAGTCTACCATGTGGTCTGTGTCTTTTTTTCACTGAGCATTATTTAATAAACATATCACTCCAGAGCTATCCTTTTTAAGTGCTTTAAACATATTTTCTCCCTATGTTATAGGTTAAAGTTTAGATTAAGGAGAATTTGACTTGCTGCTATTAGGTGAGGGGGCAGATCATTGAATGTATTTCGGTATTATTCTGTGTATCACTGCATTGCCTAAAACTTTCAGTAATAATAGATAGCTGGCTCCAGACATGTGTGATACAGGTTTGTGACCATTGACCTAGAATCTCAAGAGTGCTTTTTAGTAATAACAAATTTAGGTATTAGAATCTCACTTCTGAATTTAGTAGGTATGTTTCTAGTGTTTTACATTATTTTGTGTCATTTTATTATTATTGAGTACACATGCCATGAAGTTCACCGTTTTGAAGGCTCTAATTGAGTGGTTTGTAGTAGATTCACAGGTTACGCAATCATCATCACTGTTCAACTCCAGATTATTTTTGTCACCATCAAAACATGTCCCTTTGTCACTCCATTGCCACCCCTTTTCCAGCCTCTGACAACCAAAAGTCTGCTTCCTGTCTCTAGATTTGTCTGTTTACATTTCATATAAATGGAATTACAGGACATATGGCCTGTCTGGCTTCTTTCATTTACAATAATGTTTTCAGGGTCCATGCTGATGTTTGTTGATAGATACTCTTTTTTTTTGTTTTTTTATCGGTACCGGGGATCGAACTCATGACTGCCTGCTTGCAAGGCAGGCGCTTATGCCGCTGAGCTAAATCCCGAGGCCCAATAGATACTCTTTAAACATGTTTACAGATTTTCTTTTGTAAAGCCATAATTTTACTTAGAGATTTTAGTGGCTCCCCTGATATTTACCAGTAAATATTGTTGTGGATATCTTCAACACATTATAGCACAAACTGTTTGATTATATACACAAACTGTTGAGTAGCCTTAGATTTCTTAACATTAAATCATCCTTGTTTTTCTGGAATACATGTGGACTAGATCCTGGTATATTTTTCTTTCTATAAAATTCTTTTAATACACATTAGGTGTTTGTTATTGACATTTACAGTTAGATCTAATTTCCTTTTTGTTTTAATATTTTGATATTGGATATTAGGTAACCTTCATAAATGGTTTTAAAGCTTTCTGCATTTTTAAATATGTCTTAGAATATTTGAATGCAATAGGACTTACTTTTTTAGGATTTGTTTGTTTTATTTTTGCTGTATTTTTATCTTTTTAAAATTTCATTTTAAAGAGAATAAAACCAAACAAAATAAAACAAGCCAATCAAAACAAAACAAAACAAAACAGTGAAAATGATATAGAACTTCCAAACACGATAATAAGAAATCAACAATGGTTACAATAATACTTCTTCTTATCTTCAAAATTGCTGCCCATACCATCAGATGTAATACAATCAAATAAAACAGAATAAAACCAATCAAAAGAGAACACTGAAGAAAACAAAATAGTCAAACAGAACAAAACAAAACAGTGAGACCCAAAAACAAGACAGAAGGAAACCCCTTATAGTTGCTCATTGAGTATTGTTATCTTCTAAATAGATGCTCAGGCCACCAGCATTAGGCTCACAAGGTCAGTCACACTATACAAGCATTAAGTTGTTTTTGTACCTCAGTTACTGTCAACTCAGCCAGTTGCTTATGGAATGGGGCAGGGGGCTTGTCTCCCAGCCTCTGCACTAGCTGGCTCACAGGAAGGGCAAAGTGGCTTCTTGTTTCTTTTCCTGGCCCTGGATGGCTGCTGCTGGCTCATGGAAGGGCGAATTGGCTTCTTGACCTCACATGGCTGTTGCTGGTTCACAAGAATGGCAGGTTGGCTCAGGATTTACTTTTAAAAGTTTATTAGGACTCAACATAAAGCTGTTGGGGCTTTGCTTATCTTTTAGTGCGGTTTCTCTGACATCACAGCTGTGGTTATTTATCTTCAGGTTTTCTGCCTCTACTTAATTTTACTTTGCCCATTTTTTTTTTTTTTTTTTTTTTTGAGAAAACCAATCTGGATTTCCAGATTTATTGGTGTATTCTTAGCACATCCTTATATTTTATAATCACATATGGAGACTATTTAAATAGCTGTATTTCTGCTCTATTTTCATTTTCCTTCATTCTATATTGTGTAGGCTTCCTCAGGTTTATATTCTTAAATTCATCTTTAGAAGAATTAAATTTTGGTGTATAACTCTTGCCCTTTTCTGTTTTCAATTTATGCTTTAAATTTTTTTCTCTCTACTTTTCACTTTTTTGAAAAAAAAAAGACTGGAGCACAAAGTAGATGTGGCTTAAAGTATATTATTTTGTGTAATAAAGCTCTGTCATGTGTGTATTTATCTGCTCTTGAGGACTCTGGATTACTTAATACATGCTTTAGTTTTCTTGGATCCGAATGCTGACATTATGCAGTCTTAGGGTTTTTGTTTACTTTTACTGGATGATGAAATAGCGCAGGCCTGCTTTAGCTTCCTATCAGAGCAAGCAAATTATCGGATCAGCTCTGTTTCTACTTGGCATTATTAGAATTGTCTTCTTGGCAAGTCTCGTGGCACAAACCTGTAATACCAGCACTCAGGAAGCTGAGGCAGGAGGTTTGACACAAGTTGGAAGCCAGTCTGGGCTACATAGTGAAGGCCAGCCTGAACAACATAGCAAAGCCCTGAATCAAAAACAAAAACAAAAGAAAAGCAAAGTCTTAGGGGCTCAGCAGCATAAGTGCCTGCCTGGCAAGCGTGAGGTTGTGAGTTCGATCCCCGATACTGGGGAAACAAAGCAACAAACGAAACGAAAAACAACAACAACAACAAAAAAGTCTTCCTGACCTTAAGTTGTTACGAGTTGAGCTGTCTGTCATTAGAGAAAGGAAGACTGAAGAGTACGGTCAAGTCCTGGTCTTTGCAGTCAGGGAAACACGGGCTGGCTCTGCTCTGTGCGTGGATTCCCTAAAGCCCCAGTTTGTTCTTGCATGAGCAGCTGACCCGTAGTAGTCCTGCCCCTCCAACTCTCTCTTGTTTTTATCTGCTTTGTGCTTGTTGGGCAGATACCAGGCTGCCAGCCCAGGTGCCACCCTCTTCTTCTATTATCTTGCGTTTCTCTCCACCATGTAGTAAGAAGGTCCTGTGAGCAGGACCCTGCTGGTCATCCTCCCTGTTCTTGCTGTCAGGTCTCCATGTCCCCCTCCTCCCTGACAATGGTATTTTCTTTCTTTTAAAAAATTTTTTTTATTTAAAGAAAAAAACAAAGGGTAGAAATAATACATAATTTCAAAAAAATAAACAGTAAGAAATCACTAGTTGATAATTACATATTCTTACAAATAGTTATTCAAATTACATAAGTGAAGCATACAAAGTGGATATTCAAATAGCAAGACTGCAAACAGTTCTGTCCAACTATCCGACAGAAATTTAGTAATATGGTTATCAATCCTATACACTTAAAACATATATGCAGTTATATCCTTTAGAGCATTTTCTGTTCCTCTCTTTTTTACAATAGCAATTACACATTTTGGGTTTTATTACTCCTATATTTCTTATTACTTTTTACACTAGAGATACAATGTGATATTTATAAATATGGTTCTTGCTTATTTCATGAATGAGGATAGCCTCAAGTTGTCTCCATTTTCCTATGAAGGCCTCAAAATCATCCTTTTTATAGCTGAATAATATTCCATTGTAGAAAAATACCACATCTTTTCATCCACTCTGTGTTTGATGGGCATGTTGGTTGTTTCCAAGATTTAGCTATTACAAATTGTGCTGCTATGAACATGGGTGCACATATGTCACTGTGACATAACCTTTTCAGTTTTTCTGAGAAAATACCCAGGAGGGGAATAGCTGGGTTGAATGGAACTTCCAATCCTAGTCTTCTGAGAATTCTCCATACTGATTTCCATAGTGGTTGCACCAGTCTACACTCCCACCAACAGTGGAGCAGTGTTCCTTTTTCCCCACAGCCTTGCCAACATTTGTTATCAGTTGATTTCTTGATGGCAGCCATTCTTTCCGGAGTAAGATGAAATCTCAATGCTGTTTTAATTTGCATTTCTCGAATGAACAGTGATGGTGAACATTTCTTCATATATTTATTTGTCATTTGTGTATCTTCATCTGAGAAAGTGTGTTCATCTCAGATGCCCATTTTTGGAGAGACTCTTTGAATTTGGGGGACTTGATGTTTTTCAATTCTTTATATGTTCTGGATATAAGTCCTTTGTCTGAGGAGTTGCTGGCTATAATTCTTTCCCATTCTGTGGGTTTTCTTTTCACTGTGTTGGTGATTTCTTTTGAAGTGCAGAAACTTTTCAATAATATGAGGTCCTAGTTGTTGATTCTTTGAAGTGTTTCTCGTGCAGTTTGCGTTTTGTTCATGAATTCTCTGCCTACCCCTATGTCTCCAAGATTTCTACCTACCTTGTCTTCCCATAGATTTAGTGTTTCTGTTTTAATATTTAGGTCTTTGATCCATTTAGACTTTAGTTTTGTGCATGGTGATAGGCATGGATCTAGTTTGAGTCTTTGGCATGTGGAGAGCCAAAATTTTTCCAACATTATTTTTTAAGAGGCTGTCGTTTTTCCAGCGAACATGTTTAGCACCCTTGTCAAATATCAAGTGCCTGAGTGTCTTTTTAGTTGTGCTTGCATCTTCTAATCTGTTCCATTAATCCTCAGGTCTATTTCTTTGCCAGTATCATGATGATTTTATTGCTGTGGCTTTGTAGTATAGTTTCAAGTTAGGAACTGAGATGCTTCCTGCTTTGCCTTTGTTGCCCAGAACTGCCTTTGCTATTCCAGGTTTCTTCTGTTTCCCCCAAATGAATTTTAGAAGTGTTGTATCTAGATCTGTGAGGTATGTTAATGGTATTGTATAACAGTCTTGGGAGTATGCCCATTTTCACAATGTTGGTTGTTCCTACCCAAGAGCAGGAAATATCCTTCCATTTTCTAATACCCTCTTCAATCTTCTTTTTAGCATAGCATAATTTTCAGCATATAGATCTTTTACTTTCTTAGTTAGGTTGATTCCTAAGTTTTTCATTTTTTAAGATGCTATTATGAAGGGTGATATTTCCGTATTTTCTCTCTTGGTGAATTTTTTGTTTATGTATAGGAATGCTATTGATTTTTGAGCGTTTACTTTGTATCCATCTACATTGCTGAATTTGTTTATTACTTCTAGTAGTCTTTTAATGGAGTTTTTTGGATCTTCTATATAAAGTATCATGTCATCTGCAAATAGTGATACTTAACTTCTTCCTTTCCTATTTCTATTCCTTTTATTTCTCTCTCTTGTCTATTGCTCTGGCTAGTGTTTCCAGAACTATATTGAATAGGAGTGGTGATAGTCGGCATCCTTGTCTTGTTCCTGTCTTTAAAGTGAAAGCTTTCAGTTTTTGTCCATTTAGTATTGAAACTGTTGGCTGTTGGTTTGTCATAGTTGGCCTTCATAAGATATAGACACTGTGTATTATGAGTTTCTGAAGGATTTTTATCATGAACATGTGTTGGGCTTTATCAAAAGCTTTTTCTGCATCTATGGGGATGACCATGTGGTTTTTGTTTCTGGCTCTATTGATGTGGTGTATTACATTTATTGATTTGCATATGTTAAACCATCTCTGCATTCCTGGGATAAATCCCATTTGGTCATGATGTATAATCTTCTTGATGATTTACTGCATTCTGCTGGCCAGGATTTTATTGAGAATCTTAGCATCAGTGTTTATTAGTGAGATTGGCCTATAGTTCTCCTTTTTTGGTTGGATCTTTCTCTGGTTTTGGTTGGATCTTTCTCTGGTTTTGGTATGAGAGTAATACTTGCCTTCAGGAATGACTTAGGGAGGATTATTTCCTTTTCAATTTCATTGAAAAGTTTAAGGAGTATTGGCATCAAATCTCTAAATTTCTTGTAGAATTCAGCTATGAATTCATCAGGACCTGGGCTTTTCCTTGTTGGTAAGTTTTTAATTACATTTTCAATTTCAATAACCCAATAGATACTGGGTTATTCAAAATTGCTATATCTTCTTGGTTGAGCTTTGGTAGTTCATATGTTTCTAGAAATCTGTCCATTTCCTCTGTGTTTTCCACTCTATGTGAGTAGAGATTTACAAAGTAGGTATTCATGATCTTTTGAATTTCCATGGGATCTGTAGTGATTTCCCCCTTTTCAGTCCTTACAATGTGAATTTGAGTTTTTTCTTTCTTTTTCTTGTTAAGGTTAATTAGAGGTTTGTCAGTTTTGTTTATTCTCTCAATAAACCAGCATTTTGATTCATTAATTATTTGTATTGTTTTATTAGTTTCAATTGCATTGATTTCTGCTCTAATCTTTACAATTTCCTCTCTTTTATGAGCTTTGGATTTAACTTGCTCTTCTTTATCTAGAGGCTTGAGATGAAGCATTAGGTTATTTGTGCTTTTTCTGTTTACTTGATACGACACTTTATTGCTATATATTTCCCTCTTAAGACCGCTTTCATTGCATCTCACAAGTTGCAGTATGTTGTTTCTGCATTTTCATTGAATTATAGGTATTGCTTTATTTCTCCTTTAATTTCATCTGTTCAAAAGGTTATTATTTAATTTCCATGTATTTATGCAGGTTTTGCAATTTCTTTTGCCATTTCCAATTTCAGTGCACTATGATCAGATATTATGCATGGGATAATTTCAATACCTTTGCAGTTACTTAAAGGAATCTTTTATGGGATAATATATGGTCTATTTTGGAAAATGTCCCATGCACAGACAAGAAGAATATGTATTCTGATGTGATGGGTGGAACACTCTGTAAACATCTACTGAGTCCAATTGCTTGCAGGTATGATTCAGTTCTATTTCTTTGCTGACTTTTTGTCTACTTGATCTATCTTTTTGTGATAAGGTCCCCTCTTATAATTGTGTTCTTGTGTATTTGGTTTTTCATGTCCATTCGTATCTGTCTTATATAGTTGGGTGCTCCTGTATTTGGTGCATATATATTTATAATTGTTAGTTCTTCCTCTTGAATTTTTCCACTAACAAGTATGTAGTGACCTTCTTTATCTGTTTTAATTATTTTAGGTTTGAAGTTCTCATGGTCTGCAAATAGAATTGTTACCCCTGCTTTTTTTCCTGAGTCCTGTTGCATGGAATACTCTTTTCTATCCTTTGACTTGTAATTTATGAGTTTCCTTTTTGGTCAGATGTGTTTCTTGTATACAGCATATTGTGGGGTCATGTTTCTTGATCCATTCGGTCAACTTGTTTCTTTTGATAGGTGAATTGAGGCCATTTATATCTATGGATATCACTGATATGTACTGGCTTGACTTTGCCATATTATATTCCAGTTGTTTGCTTTCTGTTTTTCCCCCCTTATTTAATTGCTTGTCCTACCTGGTGGTTTCCTTGTGTTGTTGTTCTGGAGATTGTGCCCCTTTTTATCTCTATCTCGTATGTCTTTCAGTACTCTTTCTAGGGTTGGTATGGTGGACGTGAATTTCTTCAGTTGTTCTTTGTCATGGAAGTATCTTGTTTCTCCATTAAATTTGAAAGACAGTTTTTCTGGGTACATCAGTCTGGGTTGAAAGTTGTTTTCTTCCAGGGCTTGAAATACCTCACTCCAAGCTTGTCTTGACTTGAGGGTTTGTGCTGAAAAGTCTGCTGTGATCCTAATGGGCTTTCCTTGATAGGTGAGTTGTATCTTTTCTTTAACAGCTTTTAGTATTCTGTTTTTATGCTGTATGTCTGAAATCTTAATTATTATATGTCTGGGTGTAGATTTATGTTGGTTGTGACTGTTTGGTGTTCTATATGCCTCACTTAATGTGCATATCAGATTTTCCCCCCATGTTTGGGAAATTTTCTGCTATTACTTCTGTGAATATTTTAGTTGTGTCTTTTGCATTGACCCCTGCATCTTCACTGATGCCTATTAAGCTTACATTGTTGCTCTTGTCATCATCTTGAAGCTGCTGGATTGTCATTTCATGCTGTTTTGTTATTTTTAAAAGTTCTATCCTTTCATGATCACTAATTGCAATCCTGTCCTCAAGGCCCAAAGTCCTACCCTCATTTTCATTAAAACAGTCCTGCCAGCTCTGAATAGAATGTTTTGTTTCTTGGTTGTCTCTTTGAGTTTGTTTCATGAATTCTGCTTGTTTTTTATAGTGTTCATTCAAGGTTTCAATCAGTGTCCCTTGCTCCTGTACTTTTTTCTCTATTTCTTCTTTAGCTGTGCTCAGCAGCTCCTTTACTGTGGTTGTTATTTCTATCTTTACAGGGGAGAGTACTTCTAATTTGATTTGCTCTACAGCCTCATGGAGTTGTTTTTCTATTTCACTTGCTATCTTCTCAGAGATTTCTGGTGTGTTACTTTTGAAGTTCTCTATTTCAATGTCTCCTGTACTTGCTCCTGGTGTACTAGATGTTTGAGATTGCATTTTGCTTTTTCATTTTGCCATTTTTCCCTTTCGAGTTAATATTTGGTCCTTCAATCCCACTATGTCAACTGTAGGTAGTGTGTATCTTGGGGTCCCAATGTAAGGTTGGTGTTTGTCCAGTTGCTGAGTCCCTCACTGAAGAGATGGCCAGTCATCTGACTTCCCCCTGCAGGGCCTGTTGGGTGAGTCCTGTACTCTTCCTGGGCTGACAAGCCTAATAGTATTGATGTAGGTCAGCTTTTAGTTCCTGTTATTACTTTATCTTCAGGTTATTCCAGGTCACCAAATCTCCCTGTCTATAGTATTGACAGCTAAGGCCCTACTGTGTCCCTATTGTGTGCCTGAGTGTCTCGTAAGCCCTTTTGATTTTCTCCAAGTTAGGGGAGTCCTTATTGGCACACTCCTCACCCTGCCTGTTGTTCTCTGTGTGCAGGAAAGGGTCACCCACACTCTTGCCAGACTCACCAAGGTCTTACAGTTAGTTGGAGGGAACTTTACTGCTGGCCCTTTTTACCCACCGCACACCTCTATTTTAGGGGCCTACTTACCAAACTGACTGGAGCCTGCTGAGATCCTCTGTTTGGGTGAGGCGGTTATAGTTACTGAATCTCCCTTCAAGCTAGCACAGTTAATCCGCTGTAGTCCAGGGTTCTGGGAGACAGGGTGGGAGCTGAAGGTCAACAACAGGTCCAGGAGGTAGGGAGTATCCCCGAGGGGCCAGCAGGTGTCCTGAGTCCGGGTGTCTGCTGGGCATGTGCCAAGGTCCCAGGGCAGTGTGGCGTTCCTCAGTGCTGACTGGAGTCACGAAGGAAGTGGGCGACTGTGCAGGCCAAGGTCCGAGGGCACCACCGTTCCCCAGGCCAGCACAGGAAGCTTGTGGCAGCCCAGGCCAAGGTCCCAGAGCAATGTGGCTTTCCTCAGTGCTGGCTCAAGTTGTGCCTATTTTCAGGTTTTGGGCGATGCTTCAAAGCTTCCTCAGTGCACTGGGAATCAGCTGGCCCACTTTTGGCTCCTGAGGCAGACTGCTGGCAACTGTTTGTCACTTGGAGCTCAGTGGGTGTGGGACAGTTGGGCCTGAGGGGACTCCCGGTGTCTTTTCGTGATTTCAGATGCAGGGCATGGTCTTTATCGCTGGGAACAGAATTCCAAGTTTTCCCAGTGGGCTGAAATTCAACCAGCATGCACAGTCAGGGCCCCAGACTGGATTTGACAATGGTATTTTCAAACTAGGAGTTGAGGACATTTTCTTGGATGACTTCTTGGAGAGCCTTGCTAACCTGAAGAGACATGAGGAATTAGGGTAAAGATGCTCTTTAGTTCTGTTTTCATTTTTTGTCCTGGTTATATCCTGTTGTGGTTCACAACTGTGGCACAGTGCAAAGGATGAGAGTATCAAAGTCAGTATCTAGTTCAAACTCCAAGAAGACCCAGAGGGACTGCCCTTAACTGAGACCCCTCAGTGTGAGAGAATCTCTTAAAGACAGCCCCATGCTGAAGATTCCATGGCTTTTTATTAGTAGAATCAGGAAGCACAGGGGAAGGTCAGGGTGGTCTGTTACATGATGGATCTTTGGGCCAATGTAAGTGAAACATTGGAGTATGGGGAGGAAAGGGCTGGAGCATTCATTCTTTAAGGCAGTGTGTTTTGGTCCTGCTTGGACTCATGGCCCTGTGGGCTTTTAATCTCTAACATGCATTCCGGGAGGTTTTAAGAATGTGGCTCCAAAAGGCCCTTAGCTCTGCATATCCCTGTCACACATCCTCTGGCCCAAAGCCCCCCACAGTATCCAGCGGACAATCTTAGCAAGTTTGATATCATAATACCCTTCCTAATTACTACTGTTGGTAGGACTCCTGTCACTATTTTTCTTTTTGTTCTCCTTTTTTTCCTTTCCTCATTGCTTCTTTCTATTTCTATTCTTTAGATTATTTAATTAGCATGGGTAGAAAAGGGAGAAAGCAAATACCAGTGGTCATCTTGCTGAGTTTATATAGAAGTCTCAATTTGCAATTTTTAATGAGTGCATGACATTCTATCTTAATGTAAACACGGTCATATCCTGGTTATTGAGCCTTTGGGATTTTTCCAGGTTTCATTGTGTTCTTTGTTCTCTTATAAACATCTCTGAACAGAACATTTTTGAGGTCTTTCCCTTTGCGTTTATTCTCTAGTGTGGATTTAAATTCAAATTTACAGCAAGATCTGCCCTCAGGAGGATTCTGTAGGACACACTCAGGCATCTGCTGGGTACCTAGCCTGAGAAGGTGAAGTATGGCAGGTGAGGCACAGGAGGTATCAGGAGAGCTGTGCTTCCGCCCTTACTGTGAGGACACCTGGAGGGGCTTTGCCAGACTCTGCCTAAACAAGGTCACGTGGTGCCCGTGGTACCCTCCAGCAGTTATCAATGAGGGAAAGTCCATTAGTTTAGCATGACTTGCTTTTATCACTTACATATTGTATCTTAATAAATGCTACTTTCATAAACCATATGCTTAATGCAATAGAGAATTTCACTAGTGATTTATGTTCATATTCTGTCTTATGGCTGCCTGACCTTGATAATAGATCTTAAAACTAAATTCTTTGTATCAGAATTTTTAAAAGCAACCCAGCTCTGTGTCTGTCTTCCTGGGGTAAAAAAGCAGGCAGGGGAAGGAGTACTGTTGTAGCTGCTGAGAATGAGCATTCGGTAGCAATAGATCTTTTCTTTTTTTTTTCCTTTCTTTTTTTTGAGTCAGGGTCTCACTGTATGGTCCATGCTGACTTTGAACTCACTGTGTAGCCAAGAGTGGTCTTGAACTCATGGAGATCTTCCTGCCTCAGCCTCCCGAATGCTGGGAATTACAGGTGTGTGCCATCATGCCTGGCTTAGTTTCATTTATTTATTAACTGTGTAAATTCTCTCCACAAGGCCTGTTCTACAATACAATCATTAACTAAACATTAAAACACCAACTATGACTCTAATGCAATTTTTGTTTTCAGCAGCATTTATTGTGTACTGTGAACCCAGGCTTAGAGTTTATAAGAAAATGCAAAAATATTTAGCAGACACATCTTCATTTTTTATAATGTGTGTAAATAGTAACATAGCACCTGACGATGTTTCTGCTGCTTATGTATCCCGTTCCATTTACTTCTGTATACTAACTTATGTCATTATAGCAATTCACAAGTGAGGCATCTGGGCTCAGAGAGATGAAGACTCATGCTTAACTCACACTGTTAGTGAATAGTGTCATTGTGGTTAAAGACCAGGCAGTGTGTCTCAGGTTAGCCTTAGTTATGTTGGTTTTCACAGACATTTGTTGAGTACCTTTTGTTGATAAGGGATTGAGTTGAGTCATTTCTAAAATTCATTTGTTCATTTGTTTGTTCATCAAATACTTTTGAGTATCTACTGTCTGCTAGGGGTAGCACAGTTTCTGGTTTATGGGATTCATAGATTAGTAGGGAGTTGGACAATCAAAGCATAGTAAATTTTCAAGTAGTGGAAGGTCTTGTAAAGAAAATAAATCCAGGGAAGGGGCTAGAGAATACTGAAGGGGTAAAGGACTACTTCTAGATTTCATGGTCTGAGAAAACCCCATTAGGTGGTGTTTGAGCAGACACTTACTTGAAAAGAGCTGGACCATCTTGGACGCTGGGGACGAGGCATGTTCTAGGTAGAGCAAGCAGCAGGTACAAAGGCTCTGAAGTCAGGATGAGCCAGGGCAGTGGGAAGGCCATTGTATCTTGAGTAGAAAAAGGCAAGTGCCAATTTTGTCAGCACTTGTGGGCTGTGAGAGGGAGTTTGGACTTTTCTTCTGAATATTATGGAATATGTGAGAGTTTCAAGAGGAGCCCAGCATATTTTTATTATATATATACTTTTTTTTTTTTTGGTACCGGGAATCGAACTCATGACCTTGTGTGCTAGGCAGGCGCTTACGCCGCTGAGCTAAATCCCCAGCTCTTTATTTATATTTTTAGAACAGCATGCCAGCTGTGGTGTGGAGAAGTGACTGTAGAGTAGCCAACATAAGGCAGAAGGCCTTGGCTTGCACTCAGGGATCCCCTCACTCCTTGGTTCAAGAACTCATGTTTGTCCTAGAGGGTCACCACCTCACAGCACCTGCCCGCTCGGTGCTGCCATGCTCGCCCCAGGAGGCCTCTTGTGGGCTGAGAAACCAGGTCATTCAGGTCACCTAACCTGTGTCCCCAAGATTTTCATGGTTCTCCTTCGCTTTTATTTTTCATGAGGACATGTCTTGAGTCATTTGGGGATAAACTAGTATAAACCCTCAAGGAAAAATGTTGTTTCTCCTTGATTGCCTTTAAAAGCAGAAGCATCATGGAAGGGGGAGACGGGAAAGGAGGAAGGATCTAGGTGTGCTGTGTGTATGTTCCAGTTCCCCGGATGAAGTGTTTATTATGTATGACAAGCATGTATGAAAAACGAAACAGAAGCTTTGTGCCTCCCCAGAAGGGTTTGTGATCAGGGCAGTGGTAAGGATGTGAAGCCCCAGTGGAGGGGATTCAGCTGTAAGAAATGTTAAGAACCAGAAACCTGATCAGCCTTTGGTGCAGCAAATACTGACAGTATACTTCTGTGCAAGTGACTTTGTTTTTACCATTTTTTGAGACAGGCTGGCTTTGAACTCAATGGTGATCCTCCTGCCTCAGTCTCCCACATACTGGGATTTTAGGCGTGCACCACCACACCTCACAATGTAGTCTTTTTGAGTCTTCATGGTGGAGGTGATGCTGGTCCTGCTTTTCAAGAGGCCATCATAGAGTACAGTGCCATCAGAATGAGATGTGCCCTGGGAGTCCCAGGAGGCAGCTGTGCTGCTTGGGAGATGACAGGCCTTTGTAGATCCTTGGCTATTTCTGTATGTTCCATTCCCAGGGCACCCTGGGATGAGGGCTGGGGGGGGGGTGCTTTCCCTGGTTGTGTGGGCCCAGGAGGAATCTGGAGCACATGACAATGATATGATTGACTCTTTCCTCCGTTCTGTCTGGCCACGCATTTCAGACCTTAGTAGGCTGTTCCTGAAAGGTCCCCATCCATGGCAAAGGTTAGAGGGGTTGGTTTAATCACTTCCAGGCCTGGGGAGAGACACCAGATAATTATACCAAACCCACGCACATTTACACACTCATACACACGCACACGTGCACAGGCACACATGCACACGTGCACAGGCACACACACATGTACAGATGAATCAGGCATCCATAAATATTTTATTATATATTTCTAAAAGAAGTCTTTGAAATGCTTTTGTTATCACACTTAGTGACTTCATAATACTTAATAATACCAAAATACAATTGGTGAATATTAAAAATACAACTGGTCAGTGTTCAGATTTCCCTGAATCCTGTATATCTTTTACTTTTTATGTTTCATTTTATTGTATTTGGTAATAGTTCTTTTTAGTTTTATGTTTAGGTGCTGCTTCCATGTCCCTTTTTTCCTCCTCTTGGAATGTGTTTGTTGAAGAATCTGGGTCTTGATTCTCTTTCGCTTCACATAGTATGAGTTTTGCTACTTGTATCCCCAGAGTATTATTTACTGTGTTTCTCCTTCCACTGTCTTTCCTGTAAATTGGTGTTGTGTGCAGAGACTAGTTCAGGGTTCAGATACATTATTTATTTTTTTGGCAAGCACAGTCCTTAAGTGGCAAGGTGAACTTCTTTCTTGAGGCACATAAGTTTTAGTTGTTTCTTTGTGATGACTGAGTTGTTAAAATGTCCAGTGCTTAACTGAGCTCAGGCCTTTTAATATTTACCTTGGCCCAGGCGGTGGTCTTTAGAAAGGGCAAAAGAGGGTTGGATTTGGTCTGCTCACACAGTTCTTTCTCTGTTGAAGTTTAACTGTAGGCGGTTCACTGCAACCAGTGTTGCTGGGAGGTAAATCGGCATGAACTTGGTCTTAGGATGCTGCCATCACTTTTCTTCTTTCTTTCTTTCTTTCTTTCTTTCTTTCTTTCTTTCTTTCTTTCTTTCTCTCTCTCTCTCTCTCTCTCTCTCTCTCTCTCTCTCTCTCTTTCTTTCTTTTCTTTCTTTCTTCTTTCTTTCTTTCTTTCTTTCTTTCTTTCTTTCTTTCTTTCTTTCTTTCTACTGGGAATCAAACTCAGGACCTTGTACTTGTGAGGCCATTTATTTCTCTTGGTCTTAAAAGATCTGTTTGCTCAAGGAACTTTGAGTGTGGAGAGGCTCAGATATTTCAAAAATACTTTTGTGTTTTAGAGGTGTGTTTTGGTTTGGCTAACCCAGCTACTTTTACTGAAGTTCTCCATTGTGTGTTTTCACTGAACTGAAAAGGTAATTTTTTTTCTTTCTTTAGGATCTCATTTTGCCCAACGGTGGCACTCCGGCAGGTGCTTCCAGCCCAGCCTCCTCATCGTCCCTTCTGAATAGACTTCAGCTTGACGATGACATTGATGGTGAGACTCGAGATCTCTTTGTCACGGTTGATGACCCCAAGAAGCATGTCTGTACAATGGAGACCTACATCACCTATAGGATCACCACCAAAGTAGGTTGCTTTGTTTTATGATGCCGGGGTTAAGTGGTCTTGCAGAATTGGGGTCCTACCTCCACGACTTCTGCTTTGCTTTCAGTCTCCCTTTGTACAACCCCAGTCACCATTATTACAAATATGGGTGTATCATTTTTGGAAATAGTGGACCCAGTAAAATAATAATGATAATAATAATAATGCCACCACCAACAACAACTATTATTATTTTGGTTTTTGAGACAGGATCTTTCTATATAATTGAGGCTTGCCTTGAACTCACTACGTAGCCCAGGCTAGCCTTGACTCCGCAGCAATCCTCCTGCATCAGCCTCCCAAGAGCTAGGATTATAAGTGTGTACTACCACACTCATCAAGAATAAAAAGGATTATATAAGATTAAAATTCTTATAATGAAGGAGAAATTATTGAAGTATTTTAAATAAAGCATTTAATATCCATACTTTCGTATATTTTCTGTCATGCTGTTTAGCATGTTCATATCATATTGCTCTTAAGATTTATGAATCACCATAGCAGCCTAAATGTCTTTGGTGAGACCCTGGTTATAGTTTGGCCTAATTAGGTCTAATAGTGTGAGGATAAAGGGGTAACAGGACTAGAAATGATATTTATTGATTCTCTGCTGTGTATTAGGGAGGTAGTGAGCATAGTTCTGAGAGTTAATTAACTTTCACAGCATTCCTAAAAGTCTGTTAGTTATAGTTTTGCAGATGAGAAAACTGAATCACAAAGCTTGAGTAAGTTATTTAAGGTTACAGAACTGGTAACCAAGACTTTAACTTGAATTTCTAATACTGTAAAGTCTATATTTGTATTTTGCAACCCTGGTCTTTACATAATTGCATTTATACAAGAATAACTTTAATTCTTTCTCTTTTTGTGCTGCTGAGGATTGAGCTCAGATCCTTGTGCTCTACTCCTGAGCTATACTGTCTGGCCTATATTGTTGTACTGAGCATTAGTTTTTGAGTATTTGAAGTAAAACTTTAGGCTTGTCTTCAGCATGTACTAACATTTTGGTTTTTTTTTTTTTTTGTCTTTTTCCTTTTATCGGTACCGGGGATCGAACTCACGACTGCCTGCTTCCAAGGCAGGCGCTTATGCCGCTGAGCTAAATCCCCAGCCCCAATGTACTAACATTTTGGGCAGAATCATACTTTGTTGAGCACCTGGATGCTGTTAGCGTGTATGCATACACACACAGGGACACACACCCATTTAACAGCCAAAATAGCCTCCAGACGCTGTCAGTCTCAGGGGAGCAGAATTGTCTCTGAGTTGTAAAGCACTTGTCTGCATTATCTATTTTATTAAAAAGAAAATTCACATTGTTGCTTGGTATTTTATAATTAAAAAAAAGTTTTAGTGTTATATTTCTTGTAATTAAAAAAAAGTTTTAGTGTTCTGTTTCTTGTATTTCCCTTACCACAGCCCACATAATGAAGAAGCATTTAGAGATAGATTCAGAACTTTTTTTGTTTGAAACAAATTTATTTTCAGAATAATGCACAGAAGTCCAGGTTAAGGCTACTGTTGGAGGCTTCCTCCCTTCTTCTTCCTCCTCCCCTTCTCTGAATTCAGGAAGAACACTGCTGAAGGAAACATACAATCACAAACAATGATCAACTCTAAAGACAAAAGGTTGGGTCCAAAGGAGCTCAGCATAATTAATCTAGTTACTGTGAACAGCTTTACTGAGTAGGATTAAGATACTGCAGATACAGTGTTTCCTGGGGTGGCTGGCTGGCTCTTCCATGCACCAGCGGGGCCTGCTTGAGGGAGATGAGTACCAAGCATCCTTGTCCTGCTTGCTACGTGCTGGCCACCCTGCCCATTCCCACTGTGTGCCTGGAAAGTCTCATCAATGCCATTACAAAGGCTGCCCTGCTGCCCTGCTGCTTGCTTTTTTTTTTTTTTTCCTTGCTTTTGTTTTTGGTAGCTGCCCGTCCTGCCTTGCTTAACGCTTGTCTTCCTTACTGCTTGCTTTCCACTCTGCTTCTTTCTCCTGAGCATTGGCATCCAGGGGCTTCCAAATGTTCAGCTGCTCTTCTCTCCATTCACAGATACTTTCAGGTTCTGACTGCAATCGATCTGCTTGTGAAGTAGCTGCATAACTGGCTGTTGGACCATTTACTCTCCTGGTGGTGTTCTTCATTCATTATTCCATCAACAGCATTTGTGTTGTACACTGGGCTGGCAGGCTGTGTGACTGAGGCCTGGGGGTGTCCCCATCCAGGGTAGTGAGGCCTCCTCATTCTTAGTGCCTGGGCTCTCGCTCTCCTGCTGCACCAAGAAGGCTGTGGCAGGGCCAGAAGTTTTAGTAGATGGAAGTATGTTTATGGGTGGTATTAAGAAGAGTTTAGATGAACATGTACTCTCTTTTCTTTTACTGTATCTTTTCTCTTTTTCACTGCAGAAAAATTTTATTTAATTGTTTTTCCTGTTATTTATTTATTTAATTTTTGAGATAGGGTCTTGTTATATAGTTCAAGCTGGCCTTGAACTCACTGTGTATCCCTTATTGGACTTAGAATGTACAGAGATCCTCCTGCCTCTGTCTCTCACATACTGGAATTATAGATGCATGCTACCACGCCTGGCTTTAAAAAAAAAAAGCTTTTTTTTTTAATTGTGAAAACTTAGATTTTTTTCTGTTTAAAATCTATAGAAAGACAATGAAATATACTCAAATGTTTCTTTATCTTTTATTGGTTGTGAAAATATTATATTTTAAAAATCATATGAGTGATCTGAGTGCATTGTCTTAAAAAACATAAAAGAAACAATGCCAAAGACCAAATACAGAGTAGAGAACTGTGCCTCTTCCCTGGTCCCACTCAGATGTTTTTCTGCCAAAAGCAACCATTGCTCAAATGTGGTGTGTGTGCCTCCAGTCCTTTTTCATTTACATATATGCATGCAGGAGCAGGTCGATTGCAGTGTACATTGCTCTTTCCCTTCCATTTGATGATATTTTTGAAGCTTTTGCTCATATGTAATTCTGTCTAGCTGATTATTTGTGTGGTGTCTTCACATCTCTTTGCTCTGTGTACGTTTAAACCTTTGTCAGTGTTTTGAAGTTACTGCCCTGTTGGGTCATTCTGTTCCTGGTTCACACTCAAAGCTTTTCTGTACCTGGGTGTCTTTCTCCATTACTGCCTTCGGCAGGTGCTTATGTAGGTAGTCTTTGCTTTCAGCAGAGGTCCTAGTGTGAAGTGGGTAATTCCAGGAAATATTTCCTTTTGTTTTTTCTTAGGGTACACTTTTTTTTTTTTACCCTGTGGTGAGTGAAATGCAAAACCTGTTTTTCTTGAATTGGTACTGTAAACAGCCAGGTGACAAGGTGACTGCCTTGGGACAGCAGCACTGGCCAAATGTAACATTTTCTCTTTGAGCTTGGTCCCATGCCCTGCACTTAACCCTACTCTGACCACAAAGCAAATCTCGTAGGACTGTTGTGAACTGACTCAGAGGCTGATGTACCTGCACAGCTCACCAGTCTTTCTGTGGCATCTTTTTTATTAATTCCCTCTCTGTCCTTATTTCTTATTTAAATCCCTTCTCCAGGGCTTACTTGATTTCCTGTAAGTGAGAAGCTGACTGAGAGTATCGTTTTCCAAGTTCTAGTCCCACATTTTCACTTGGCTGTGATGCCAGTGCCTTCGGATGAACTTGTTGCAGAATTTTTACTCCTGGAATTTGTCTTCCACTTCTGATTCCACACCAGACTCGCCTCTACTTTTCCTGTTTCTAGAAATGAACCAGGTTTAACAGCTTGGTGGTACACTTGGAGCCTTCTTTCTGAAAGCTGTGTTAAAGGATATGTAGGAGTGTGGGGACGAGAGGGAGGACAGGCAGGGATACGAGATTCCACACCTGATCCTGGCCTGGCTGCTTTTGTTCCGGGCAAAGGTAATTGGTCAGAAAATGAAGTTTACAAATGCTTGTTTTATTCCTCTGAGGCTGTAGCTTCTCGATCCTAATTCAAGTTTCCTGATCATCAAAGCTGGACAGAGCATGGAGCTCTGTTTGCCTGAGTTTAAATGAGCCCAAGGCTGAGAGCTCTGTAGGACAGAGGTGAGTGGATAGATTTTAGATTTAGTGACTAAGCCGGATGTGATGGCCTATGCCTGTAATCCCAGCATTTGGCAGGCTGAGGCAGTAGGATCATTGTGAGTTTGAAGCCAGCTTGGACTACATAGTGAGTTCAGGACCAGTTTGAACTACACAGTGAACCCTGTCTCAAAAAAAAATTTTTTTTTTGTTTTTAATGACCAGAAATGCTGTACACATCTATGCTGTAAGTGTCTCTTTCCATGGGAGTACACCAGCCAGGCCTTGCAGGGCAGGCAACTCCTGGCTCTTTTCTCTGTGGCTCTAGAAAGTCACATCATAATTACTGGACATTTATCAGGTGCTTGCCTTTTTTAGAAAAAGCTTAGCTTTCTTTATACAATTCATGTTCATGATAGAAAAGTTAGAAAATGCAAGTTAAAAACATTAATGAAATATCTATAAGCTCAGCAGTCAGAAATAATCATTGCTGTCTTTCTGAGCCATTTTTCCATATTTTGTGTGCACCTGGCTCACTTCATATATTGCAAGTATCTCTCTGTGCTAGTGCCAGTAAGCACACTCATGCATCATTTATAAGGCTACAGTAGCATTGTGTTATATAGATATTCCATTATTTGTGCTAAGTGCTTCCAGTGCATTAATCTTCACACTTCGTGAAATAGATATTGGCAGTTTTCTTTACAGATAAGGAAATTGAGACACGTAGACATTAAGACAGTTGCTGAGACATTCAGCTAGTATGTGGGGAGGCTTGAGTCATGGGCTCTGTGATTCCATTCATTGTGTCTCACTTCTGAGGACCGTCTTCCCAGAGGCCTTTGGCTCATATGTGGAAGCAGACATGAGGTTGAGAAATACACATCACCAGCTCCTTTAAAAGCCGCCTGTCCTCAGTCAGTCATTACCACCTTTTGCTGCAGCGAATTCTTTGCAGAGGCCTCTGTGGTCAGGACCGTCTAAATATCTCAGAGGTCAGGTTATATATAAGGACCACAAAGTGGACGTTAGATTTAATGACAAGGTTGTGAATGACTGTGGTGAGAGCAATTTTGTTGGTGTGGTGCAGAGCCCAGTTGGCAGCGGGTTAGGACGAATGGGAGGTAAGGGGCAGGACATGTGACTGCTGCAGTTTGGCAGCAGAAACAAGAATAAAACAGAACAACAGCAGTACTTGGAGGAGGGTGTGGCCTTGAGGGAGGGAGAGGCTTGTGTTGTATATGTTTATATTTTGTTTTTGTTTTTGCTTTTTGAGGCAGGGTCTTGCTGTGTAGCCCAAGCTGGTCTCAGAACTCTCTTTTCTCCTGCCTCAGCCTCCTGAGTGCTAGGAATCACAAGTGTGTGCCACCATGCCTGGCTGTGTGTGTTATTTTTAATGGATGAAGGAGACCTGAGTGTCAGCTGGGCAGTATTGGTAGAGAAAGAGACAGTGGACTGAAGATTGGAGAGGAAGGTGGAAACCAGTGTGGAGGTGGAAAAAGAGAGTGTGTTGAATGCAAGTTGAGAGATTGGCTTCTGCTAGGGAAAGGGAAGCACTTTTTCCATCATTCCAGGAAAAGAAAGGAAGCTTCTTCTGTAGCGGGAAGTTGAGGGGCTCTTTGCTGATAGCTGCAGTTTTCTCTATGAATAAATGATGAGATCTTCCACTGAGAGTGAGGGGAAAATTTTGGAGTGGGGTTTAAAAGTCTTCAGAATTTTAACAGACTTTTTAATAAATGATGCAGAGAGGGAGAGAGAGTTGCAGGAAGGAGTATTAAAAGTCTGTTTGACAGTCCAGTTGTAGAATTCATTGTGTCATTGTGTTTGCCTAGTTTGTTTTTCCTCCCGCAGTGTTCTCACATACCCAGGCCTGCTAAAACAAAGAGGGGTGGTGGTGGTTTAGCCTAAACTGGGTAAGTGGACAATGGGAAGGAGCATTAGGTATTGTGGATGGAAGTGATAGGGCATGGAACTGATGCCAAATAGGGAAGGAAGGAAAGGAATGAATGGAGAGAATGCTGAGAAACTCAGCCCCAAGAGACTGAAAAGCAGTGGGAAGTGGAAGGCGGAAGTGTGGGGGCCCTGTTTAGAGAGGGAGAGGCATGCATTTCCACCTGATGGCAGTCTGGAGAGGCCGTGACACTGGTGGACAGGCAGGTGTTGTATGGCGAACCAGCTGGCTCTCAAGGGCAGGAGGGCTTTAGAAAGGAAGCTGGGCGGCCAGGTGCTCCAGTGTTCAGGGTGCCAGGAGAAATGACAGAGTGTCAGTAACTAGGAAAGAATGTGGACTTGAGGGAAGACCAGCCTTTTGTGTATTTTGTTTTGCTTTGTTTTTGGCGGGGAGTGGTGTTTTGCTGTGTAGCTCTAGATGGCCTCAAGCTTGTGATCCTCTTGCCTCAGTCTTCTGAGTGTTGAGAGGTGGGGTAGAGGATGTATACAGCATGAGGCTCAGGTTTGCAGGGCTGTGGAGGAGCAATGTGGAGTGAAGGAGCTATCTGCATCCACTCCTTGCTGTCTGGTGAGGATGCAGAGTAGAGATCATGAGCAGTCCGCAGATGGTGGATGGCCGGGAGGCTGTGTACTCAGGAGAGAACCAGGTTTCAGATTTGACTACATCGCCTGTGAAGTGGATATTCCAGAGAGCCTGGTGGAGAGATCTTTTCTCCAAGGAAAGCAAGCCCAGAAGAGCATGAGGTTGAATGACCAGAAGCCCACCAGGCATCATTCTCAGGGGTTCTCTTAGGTGGTGAGGTTTTGAAGCAGAATGGGATTAGCTGCTATCATTTGGTAATGGAAGAGGTTTTGGTGCTGGGGGACAAGTGCCACTTCAGAGGTGCTAGCTATGCCTAGGGAGCTGGTACTCAAGATGAAGACCAAGTTTCTCTTGAGTGAGTTATAAATATTGGATTGAGTGGACATTCTTTGGCATGGCACTGGGCCACAATTGTTGTGTACATTTGTTCCTGAGGTGGAAGGAGAAGCCTGTTTGGTACGGTGAGGCCCAAGGAGTGGGGTGCCATGTGGAGTGACTGACTAGAATCTGGGTTTGTGACAGGTTTTTTAAAGTTTGGAAGCCCTTCCACAGATTGTCAGGGTTGCCCGGAGATGACCAAGGAGTGTTCAGATAGACTGTTGGTGCTGAACTTTTAGTGCTGTAAAATTAAAGATCCCTTACTGTGGCCTGTGTGTAGTTACCTGTTCTTAAATTGGACTTTAGGTGTCTTTTTTTTGGTCTTTTTCGTTTTTATTGGTACCAGGGATCGAACTCACGACTGCCTGCTTGCAAGGCAGGCGCTTATGCCGCTGAGCTAAACCCCAACCCCTGGACTTTAGGTGTCTAGCCAGGGCCTTGTGATCTTTATTGGACATTTGTGGTTGTAGACACACAGAATGACAAGGACTGAAATGTTGTAATGGTATCTCTAGTTATGCAGTTGTGGCTGTGAATTTTTTTTATTGTTTTGTTAACCATTGATACTAGAAAATAAGAAGTAAGTATACATTTGTTTTCCTGAGATACATGTTTTCCTCAAGCATAACTTCACATAGGAAAGATTTATTACAAACTCGTACTTGGAGTTTTATTATCTGCATATTTTATGAGTACCGTTAGTGTTATAACTGGAGTTCTCCAGAAATTCACAGTGAGATCTGTGGCCCAGTTTTAGCTGGTGTGCCAAGTGGCACTGCAGATGCATTTCCTAGCTTCATTTCTGGTTCTGCCTTTTCTCTGCTCTTGTTTTTCTTTTCTTTTCTTACCTACTTTTAATTTATGTTATTTAATTGTATTTTGTTTGTGTCCGAACAAGCTGTGGTAAAAGTAAGTAAAACTAATACTAGGTGAGAGAGTGTGAACATCTTTCTGTTTCTGATGATTTTTACTTACTGCTTTCCAGAGCACCAGACAAGTTTCATTGTGGATTAAATCCTGAGCATTTTATATGTGTGACTGTAGAAATATTATGAGGATCACATAAGATTTGGAAACAACAATCACAAATGATTGGGAAACAAGGATGAATATGAAGAGGACAGTTCTCATTATCAGTTCTAAATTTTTCTTCTAATTTGTGTGTGTGTGTGTGTGTGTGTGTGTGGTGGTGGTTGTGGTGGTGCTTGTGGTGGTCGTGGTGGTACTGGGATTGAACCCAGGGGTACCCTACCACTAAACCATACTCCCAACCCTTTTACACTTTGAGGCAGAATTTTGCTAAGTTGCCCAGGCTGTCCTTGAAGTTGTAATTCTGCTGCCTAAGCTCCTGAATGACTGGAATTACAGGCATGTAGCACCATCCTGGCTTTCCTACTCTTTTATATTTAGATTTTAGCACAAATAAAATTATAATATACAGTATGCACAAATAATTTGATGTTCTGTTTTCCCTTTAAACTATACTGAAGCATTTTTGTCATTATAAATGTCTTACAAACCTAATTACTAATAATCATGGGATAAATATAATTTTCTTTTTTATTGTTGGACATTTAGGTTGTTTTTTAAATATTGCAGTGCAGATCATGATGAAAATATGTTACTTTTGTTTTGATTCTAAAAATAGGTAACTGAGCATAATAATATTTATTTTTACTATGCTAGAAGTTTAGCATCATCATTCTGTATGAGTATCTCTTAGGTTATCTTTAGGCATCTTTGGCAATATTTTTTAAAGAAAAACACTTGTCATAGCCTGCCTGTGTTGGCCTTAAACTCCAGGGATGAAGTGATCCTGTCTTGTCAGCCTCCCAAATGACTGGGACTGGACTGTAGCCGTGACACCCTGCTTGCTCGCCACTCTAGAAAACATTATTCTCTCAGTGGGATATGCCTAGAAGTAGAGTAACAGTGCTTATAGGCATGAATGTAAAAGAAAACCATAAATAAAGGAGAGGATACCGCAAAGTATGTTGATCAACTTGTAACAGAGGTGGGCTTTTTGTTGATGGTACTAAATGTGTCTGCTTTAATGAGAAAAATGAGTGAAACCTACATATTTAAAATTCTGCATAAAATGCTATATTTGGAAATTATGATAGGTAAATTGTAGTAAAGAGCTTATACAAATGAAAACTGAAAAAAAAGAAAAGTGCATAATTAGCAAACATTTGAAAGAATGTTTTAAATTTAAAAGTAAAAGAAGGATAATATATTACTTTGCAGTTATATATCTGTCAGAGATAACTTGTTCCTAGAAATATGTGAAGAGAACATAAATTGTCATATTTTTGAAAGCAGTATATCAGTTAAAATATATATGTATACTTTCATCCAGCAAGTCTATCACTAAGAATTCATTTTAAGGGGATTATCAGATCGGGACTAATATTGTCTGCTGGAGCATTATTGAAAAAAATTTAAATGAGAATTTGATGTACATTCATCAGGATGCTATGCATGTTAAAAATGATGTCCAGGGCATGTGCCTATAATCCGAGCACTCATGAGACTGGGGTAGGAGGATCAAGGCCCAGGTGTCCAAGATATATTAAAATAATAAAAAACTGAGTGAGATGCACAAAATATGGAAAGAGATAAAATTTAACATGATTGTTTTTCTGTTTAGGTGGATTATGGCTGATCTTGTAGTTTTCATTTCCTTGTTTTTCCTGAAGTTTTAAAATGTCTATATAACTTGAATATATATAGAAGGAAGAACAAGAGCCAGTTTCCCAAATGTGAAACTGGTTACAGCAAAACTGAACTTGTATTTTATAATGTATTTTATGGTTACCAATTGTTGATTTCAGATTTAAGAGCAGAAATGTCAAATAACTGTAATTTATGAAGTGAAGTTGAAAAACATAAGATAATTGATGGGCGGATGAGCATCTAATATTGAGATTGGAAAAAAGGAGAGCACCTCCGGTTGACCATGGAAATCAGTTGCTATCCTTCATCTCCTTTCAAATTCTGCCTTTCACAGGCCTGGAATCATTGTCAGATCCTCTGCTGGAGCCTGGAGGGTCTGTGGGGGACTGAAGGTGTCCCCGTCAATTCTGTTCTTACCTAGAGGAGGCTCTACAGTGAGGCTCCGAGAAGCTTACTCTCTCGGCTGGGATCCACCATCCTGATTCCTTTGGGAATATTCTACTAATTTATAGATAGCTAAGTTGAATGAATTTTCTCACATCTTCCCGCTCTTTCACCCCCAACTTAGGGGAAGCTTGTGTTTCATGGGTGTTTGCAGGTGTGTGGGACTTTGAAAAGAGGAAGCTATGCAGGAAGAGCTAGTTTGGTCACTTCAGACTGGGTCCTTTCCTTCGCAGTTTAGCTCGGGCCATGAGCACAGATTTGGGGGCAGATGAAATCAGTTTTCAATACCAAAGCTGTTCACAGCCTCTCTGATAGATTACTCTTCCTATGTGTTTTTAAGATTTTCTTCATTTCTTGGATTAAAACAGACTTTTGACTTGAAAAAAATACATTTTTATACTGTAGCTTGAGCCATTTATAGCTTGTATTCAAACCCTAAGATCAGTAATTAGTGGCACCCTTTTAGGAGAAAATGGTTTATTGGAGACATGATTGTAACTGAGGAGTCCAAATCTTGTTTTGATGTAGATCAGCTTAGTTTCTTAACACTGGCTTTATTATTAAATGGCTACAATCACATCATAGAAAACAAGGAAAGGGATAAGATTATTAATATTTTTCTGCTATTCAGTGGAATTTTGTTTTTTCCTTTTATTATGCATCTTGAATGCAATATGCTTTCAAGGTCATGGTTCTGAGGTTCTGGTAGAAGATGACAGTAAACAAAATCTTTTCTATTTTCATCTAATCTGCCTTCTAACCGAGCAGGGCTTTGCTACCTTTTTATTACTTTCCCTTTGCTTTCAGCGAAGCTTGTCAGCATATTTAGCAGAAGGTAGAGACTTAATTTCTTTTTGCAAGATTTGTAGTCAGTAGTAATATCCAAAGAGGAATTATTCTGCACAAAGAAATTCCTGGAGTTAAGGTTAGAGGAAATGAATCAAATGTTCTAAACAATTTTGAGAGATAGGTGAATTCCATTTCTTGAGGATCAGGAAAAAACAAACCAAAAACCTGGTGCTTTTGATTCATTTTTGTTCCTCAAATTTTCGACTGTGCCTTGAGGCCCAGGCTAACCATTCCTGATTGGTGCACCCCAACATTTGGTTGGTGTGTTTGGTGGAAAGAGAGTGTTTCTTGCCCAGTTTGGTTATTTGAAAGGAATGATTTTCCTTCCCTTTAGCCAAGATACGCTGCTATTCCTTATGTTTATTTTTTTCCATTCTGTTCTTTTTTGCAGAGTACTCGGGCAGAGTTTGACTTGCCAGAATATTCTGTTCGCCGAAGATACCAGGATTTCGACTGGTTGAGGAGCAAACTGGAAGAATCTCAGCCCACCCATCTCATTCCCGTAGGTAGTAATCACTGCAGCTTGTTTCTCACTTCGCCTGTGTTGTCTTTCTGGCAGCTGCTCGCTCAGCTCGCTCAGCTTCCATGACTGATACACACTGCTGTGCACTTTATACCAGAGGCCCCCCTCAGATGCATGTAAGACATACTGGACAGTGTATTTCACCCTTTGGCTTCTGATTTGCTAGATAGTGAGCCAGTTTTGGGGTGCCATGCGGTGGATTTTTGACCATTTGTAAACAAGGTTTTTGCTGAATGATAAGTCAGCTTTTCTGACGAGCTTTTTGTGGGTTTTTGAGGAATGGGGGAGCCCTAATTTCTCTTTGCTGCCTGTTTTAAAGGTGCAAGCCTGGAAGCGTGAGCCTTGCTGAGGCTGTGCCTTTTCCCCTTTGGTGGACGCTGTTGGGTGGCTGCCACCAGGTGGAGAATGACAACTCAGACTGTGACTGGCTGAGCTGTCTTCGGACAGGAGTAACTCAGGGAGCAGGAATCTGCACACATCATTCATCCAACTCAGTGTTTTATTAAAAAAAAAATAAAACTCACGCGGCCTGTTTATTGCAGCACTATAGCATTTACCTATTAATCACATCTGTACATTTTTGTTTCACAGAACCAGAGCAAAAAAAACCCCATGCATAATATATTAAATACATTTCTGTCTGTGTTTTTTTGAAAATAGAAATAGTGACTGTTTTAGATTCTATGTATTTCTTTGGGCTTTGAGTCCTTTCAGGTAGTTTGGGTCAAAAAAACTCTTCAGATAGGCTGATTTTGTTGCGCAACAGAAGCATTTTGTGAATAATTTCTTAGTGTTGCCAGCCTTTCTGTTGCCACTGCAGCCTCCAGTATTCTTTCCTGCCTGTTCGGAAGAGGCTATATACGTTGAGAACACACAGACAGCTTCTTGGTTTTCAAGGTAAAAAGAGCCAAGCTACTAGTCCTGGGGTAGAAAGGACAGGACTCCTGGGACAGATCTTTCCCAGGGTTTCATCTCCTCTTTCCCAACACATACCCCTCTGTCCCCCTAGCCCATGGCTTTCCTTTCCCTGCTTTCTGATCGCTTATAGAAATGTTTGAAAGGGTAACAGTCATTTTTAAACAGTTGAGACTATTCCTTAAAATAGAGTCTTAATTTGGCAGCATTGGCAGCTAGTGACTAATTTTGTAAAGTACACAATTTACTTCAGAACAGTTTTATAATTACAGAGTCGCTGTGAAGATAGTAGAGAGTTCTTTGTGTATTTTAAACCCAGTTCTTACTAACATTTTACATCAGTATGATACATTTGTCACAATTAATGAACCAATTATCATCATTATAAATGTTAAACATAATTAATAAAAAGCACTTAGCCAGGCCTGGTGGTGCAGCCCTGTAATTCCAGCACTTGGGAGGCTAAGGGAGGAGGATTATTGTGATTTCGAGACCAGCCTGTGCTACAAATGGAGCTCAAGGTGAGCCTGAACTGCATCTTGAGACCTTATGTCAAAAAACAAAAACAAAAACAAAAAACCCAAAACCAAACAAAAACAACAACATCAACAAATTAAAGAGTCCCACAATTTTGCCTCATGTCATTTTTCTGTTCCACGATCCCATCCAGACCATGTTCCATTTTGTAGAGACAGGTTCCCTTTGGCTGTGATAGTTTCTCAGGCTTGCTTTGCTTTTTGATGATGTAGACAGTTGAGAAGAGTAAATTGTCTCTCAACTGAAATGTTTGATATTTTTCTTGTGGTTAGAGTGTAGTAATGTGTCTTAGAGGGGAAAACCACAAAGGTAAAAGTGCCATTCTTATCATACACGTGCATCAGTGTGGGTTTCAACTGGGATCACCTGACACTGACACGAGGTCGTGCTTGTTGAGTTTCTCCACTGCACAGTTCCTTTGGGTGGCGCACTGTCGGTCCTACACTGAAGAGGAAGAAGGATGCTCCTTGTGGTAGCCCACACTGTGTCTCCCCCTCTTGACAGCCAGTGCATTTGTGGCTTGGTGCTTGAGAATCAAAGGGTAGAGAGCGATACCAGCTGGTGAAACAGTGGCTCTCATCCAGAGGTCCACAGATGCACAGATTTTAAAGCTCAACTGACACGAGTGGAAATCTCCATAAGGCCCAGGTGGATCCAGGCATCTTTACGAATGGGTTCATGTACTCTGGATAGGAATAGTGAGTGGAAAAGAACTTTAAACACAGGTGCAAGCTGGGCATGGTGGTGCATGTTTGTATTCCCACAACTCAGGAGGATGAGAGAGGAAGATTGGTATGAGTTTGAGGCTAGCTGGGGCTACATAGTGAGTTCAGAGCCAGTCTGTATTACATGGTCAGACCCTGTCTCACCTGCCTCCACCCCACCCTGCCAAAAGAATAGGTGGAGACTTAAATTTCTTCTTAAATTCTTGATGTTTGTCTGCAGTAGAGATTTAATTTAGGAGAATATATTTGACTTGAATATAAAAGTCAATTTAGAAATGTTTTTCCCTATTAAAATACCATTTCTACAGCAATTTTGCTAGGAAATAGTCTGTAATAAACCTTAACTTTGTGTTCATATTTTTCTAGGTCTATTAGGTGAACTTGGAGAGAGGATCAGAGAGTGAGGTAAAGGTTAAAAGACAAAGGGATTCCAGCCCTGGGAAACTTTACTGTCAGATAGAGACTCAGTAAACATGCGATGGAATTGTTATTTAGATTTTTCTTTCTTCTTTTTAGTTTTAAATTATGTATTTATTTACTTTTGCTGCTGGGAATTGAACTCAGGACCTTGCACTTGCCAGTCAGTCACTTTGCCACTGAGCTTTATCACCAGCCCTTCTTTTTTAAGTTTTAAACCAGCATTAATAATTGAGCTATAATTCAGGCTTTTAGGATATCAGAGTTGTGTAACCATGAGCAAATCAATTTTAGAGCTTTTATCAACCCATAAAGAAACTGAACCCCTTAGCTGTCACATCCATCCCCTGTCTTTACCACTCCCTGGCACATTTACCTACTGTCTGTCTCTATAGATTTCTGAACTTGTCCTGTCAGTGGAATTTGCACCACTGTGTGACCTTTTGTGACTGGATTCATTGACTTCGCATGTTTTCCAGATTCATTCATGTTGTAGCATTTATTAATACTTTGTCTTTTTATTGTCAAGTAACACTCCGTTATATGGGTATAATACATTTTGGCTATCCATTTGTCCTTGAAGTGTTGTGTTTTTCCCTTTTAGAGTGTGGCAATAATGAATAGTACAGATGTGAACATTCATATACAGCATTTTCTGTGGTCATGTGTTTTCATTTTTCTTGAGTGTATGCCTAGGAGTGTAATTGCTGAATCATATATAAACTCTCTATTTAATCTTTTGAGGAGCTGTCAGACTGTTTTGCAAGGTGGCTGTGTTGTTTTACATTCCTATCTTCAGTGTGTAGGAACTCAAGTCTCAGTGTATCTTCACCCATAGTGGTTATTATCAGTCTTTTTATCATAGCCATGCTAGTGGGTGTGGCTTCTCATTGTTTTTATTTGCATTTCCTGGATGGCTCATGATGTTGAGGGTCTTCTGTTCTTTGGACATTAGTATGCTTTTCTTTGAGAACTGTCTGTATTTTAAAAACTAGGTTATCTTTTTATTTTTGAGGGTTTTTTTCCTCAGTTTCCATTTTGAATTATTTTTTGAGAGGAACTCTAGAGCCTTTTTTAAGAGAATGATGGTAGGTTCCTGGGTTTGTTTTGCCATCCAAAGTCAGCTTTGGTGAAAGTGGTTGAGAATCACTGAGCTTTTGGATTATATTGTTTATGTAACAAGTATGGAGATAAAATCTCCCGCTCTCCTTGGGCTCTGTGGGAATCCCATGGATTGGGGTGAACAGCCTGCCAGACTGTAGCTCTGGGGAGGCACCGTGAGGTTCTTTGATTAGCCTTTTGCTAGGGACAGTCATTGGCCTGCCCCATTTCCAGTCTGTGTGGCTCTTAACTTGACTACTTTTTGAGTGCTCTGCTGGAGAAACTCAGCCCCCTAGCGGTGGTTCCTAGAACCGCCTTTCTTTTGCCTGAAAAAAAACCACAAGATAGTGATAAACTTGTCTCTCAATTCAGTCATTTCTGCTTTGTCTTAACAAGCTCTGGCATACTGCACATCTGTCCAGGATCGGACGCAGGGCCTTGCAGTGTCCTGCCAGGAGCTACACCTCACACTCCCGACAGCACCCTTTTATGTTTTGCAGTGCTGTGATAGATTTTTTTCTTTGTTCTTACTGGTACATGTTTGTGATACATATTAAGTTTATACAGTGTGGGGAGTTGACACATATCCATATCACATTTAAATCCTTTTTACTTCCCTTTATCCTCTCTCTCCTGTCTGAAATTTTAAAAGCAAGAAGAAATAACCCTATGTTCTTCAGATGCCATCTTAGAGCTAGAAGTGTGTAGAATGCTTGTCATTTTGTGAGGTGTAATAGTTGGAGCCACCAGAAAGTCTTTATTGTGATTGTTTTCCTCTCAGTGTTTCCTTTAAAGCTTTATCCAGTTATAATTGATATTGTAAAAGCCTGTACAGATTTAATGTACACAATTTAACTAGTGAGTGTGCACCTATGATATCACCGCGGTGAAGGCAGTAAATGTATTCATCACCTCAAGTTTCCTTGTGTACCGTGGCTTGTGTGTGTAGTAAGAACAATGTGAGATCTATCCTCCGAGGTATGTAAGTGCACAGCATATTGTTCATTTTAGGCACCACTGTCTTACAGCAGATATCTCAAACTTGCTCATCTTGTGGGACAGTAACTCTGTACTCTGTCCTAAACTTCGGTGACTAGCATTTTGCTGTTTGCATCTGTATTTGCTCAATGATTTTAACACTGCTTCATTTAACACTGCTGGTTGCACGACAGAGCAATTTCACTTTAGCTGGACATGTATGGATTTGAAAGATGAAGCAGATAAATCTGTGACACATTTGGGTACTTAATTTCACTTAGAAGTTTATATTTGCTTCACTTTTTATAAAGGAAGTTTAGTAAGAAGGATGTGTTTGTGTTTACCGTGCATGTGCTTTTCTTCTGGATAGCAGTAAACTCACATGAGTTAATGAGAAGAAATTTGTCATGCAACAACTATTTATCTCAATGTGAAGTAAGTAAAACTTCAGTTTTCTAGTTGCTTCCTTATTTTTGGTGTTAAACGTACATACTGTTAGCTTACCTCATAGATAAGTTAATAAGCAGTGAAATATTGATTGAACTTTTAAACACTCTGAATTAAACTAGACTTGGTGTGGTGATTTATGTAGTGTGGTGGGGGTAGTGGTGATGATGGTGAGGATGATTTATGGTAGTGATACTTGAACTCAGGGTCTCAGGCGTGCAAGTCAAGTGGTCTACAGCTGAGCTGTACCCCTAAAGCGTTAAGAAGATTTTTGTTTTGAGCATATGCCTCTTTGTCCTGCTATATTTAGTTTTAAAATATTTTTTCATTGGGAAAAGTAGTGGCTATACTAATGTAGTGAGAAACCCCATCATGCAATTTATCAGCTCATGGACTGTATTTTTTCTTTTCTGTTCTTTCATCCCCATCCTGGGTGATATTTTTATTTTTTAATGTATTTTTTAAAAAGTTTAAACAACACATACTTATTCTCTTAAAGCTGAGGTCAGGTGTTCAAAATCAGTCTTATTGGAATAATACTGAGGCGAAGGCCAGGCTACATTCCTATAGTAGTCTGTAGGGGAGAATCTGTCTCTGTCTTTTCCTTACACCTAGAAATGGAATTGCTATTCTGGTTTAACCATTTTAGGAGCTGCCCAACTGTTTTTCACAGTGGCTGTACTGTTCTCTGTTCACACCAGCAGTGTATGAAAATACATTTTTTAAGGTATTTACCAACACTTATTTTCCATGTTTTAATAATCATCCTTGTAGGGCCTGGGGATTTAGCTCAGCGTCATAAGCGCCTGCCTTGCAAGCAGGCAGTCGTGAGTTCAATCCCCAGTACCGATAGAAACAAAAAAGACAAAAAAAAAATCATCCTTGTACATATGAAGTGGTGGCCTAGATGACTTAAAAGGTCTTATTGCCTACAAGATATATGAAGTTCGACCCCAAGTCCACTTCCCCTTTTGCATTTTGTTCTTGGTGTTTACAGATTGCTATAAATGCCTAGCATGTTAACATACATTGTTAACAGGTTGATACATTGTGTCATCTTGAGTTTAGAAGTTTAACTAGGAGACTCAGCAGGGTTCTTACTTTTTTTACATTCTCATCCTGTCAAGAGGAGAACAAGGAGATTTTGTGAGTGCTGAACCTGCCCTGGGCAGGGGGAGTGACCTGTGTACAGTATAAAGGAGAAGAAGACTTGTTCTCCCTACTTTGGCTATGGCTGCTGCCTTGCAGTGTTGCCCGGTGCCATGCCACCCTGCCTTGCAGCCAGCTGGAGTGAAACCTCCAAAAACTATAAGCTAAATAAGCCTTTCTCCTTCATTTTGAATGTTGATATTTTGTCCCAGCAATGAGAGAGAAGTAACCAAGATAACATCTACTGTGTGCTTAGAATTGTGTTGAACCCTTCAGGATAGGCTCTCATTGCCCTTGATTTCACCAGCAACCCAAATCTTTTGCGTAAACAACCCAGAAAATAATAAAAGGTGAGGCTGACCGTAAGTGTCCCATTAAAAAAGCTTGAAAGAGGAAGAAAGAAATTTCCAAAGCAATGCACATTTGGGAATAATAATTCTTATTACATAAGTAAGTTCTGTTTGGAGGATTCACTCTAAGTTTCCTTTGAATAGCACATTCAGTATGCTAAATCTGAAGGGCAGCTATTTGGTAAGGTTATCTGTTTTGTTAGACAAGGCACACCTAACCAGTTACAGGTCAAACTGCCTCCTAAATCCTACTTAGCAAAAGTAAATGTCAATTTTCCCAGCAGACTCATGAGGTAAGAACAGAAAAACAGCCGCTGGTTTGGTAATCACAGTGTCATTAGTTGGTAATCATCTCAAGGAGCAGTTTCTGCGTTAGGTGGGGATAGGGCAGACAAACTGCCTCAAAAGCAGTACTAGAACCCATCTTGTTTTGGAGTGGGGGAAGTTGTTGGCTGAGAGATCAGTGGAAAAAATGGAAGTCAAGTGATTCTTTCAAAAAAAAAATTAAATGAGACAAAAGAAAGTTGAAGAGATGTAAGGACAAGCGGTGGCTGGGTTTCTTTTTCCATGTAGTCAACCAATCATATTTTGGTAGACTCTAAGAGTAGAGGTGGATGTTCAGGGGACACTGAAGATACAGGGAAGAGAAGGCACTGTTAATTGATGCCAGCAGGTGCACTTTGGTGAACTAATGGGTCAAGGATATGGGTGGAATACATGTTAGCTTTGGAGAAAGTATCTTTGCAGACATGAGTGGAGATGAGGGTGGTACCCAGTAGATGAGTTTCTGTGGATGAAGCAAAATGCTCAGAAAATCACTACTTAATGCTTCTGACCTGTCTCCTTTCAGAGAAATAGTAATCCGCTTAGTGTGGTAAGTGGGATGAGAATGGATGCCTAGAAGAATGGGAGGACTGGCTAGAATAAAGGAATTATCCTAAAGGATAACCATATTCTGTTCAGACAGCTGCTCTGCCTGGGCCAGAACATCTGACAGAGTGTTGTATTTCTAGGTTCTACCGTAGTCTAAGTTCCATGGGTGTTAGACATGGACATGCATTCCCGTGGGGTCTGTCATTCTGTCCCATGGACTTGCCCTGTCTTTCATTTGCAGACCTTCCGCTGTGCTCTGTAGAACACCTGCTTTGTTGTAAAGACACCCCCCACCCCCCCGCTGCTTCTTAGCTTCTCCTCTGAGTGCTCCCATGATCTCAAGGTAAACCTTGAGATGAACACCAGAGGTCCCCGGAGATTGAGAGAACCCTGAAACTCTGTCCCTGCTGCAAACCCAGACTTTCAGTGAGTGTTTCCTCTGTGGTAGGAATCAAAGTGCTTTTAGCGTGTTAGCTCATTTTAATCCTCATACCACAACCCTCTGCGGTTGGCACCATGGTTATCTATATATTGGTTTTGCTGTGGAGAAACTGAGATACCAAGAAATTATGGAACTTGACCAGAGACAAACAGCTGGTAAGTGACACAGTAAGAAAATGAACCAGAAAAGTGGCAGCAGAGTCCTTACGCTTCAGAACTGAGACATCCTTAGGTTCCCATGCAAAGTGCTAGACTATTCCACTTGTTAGGGTTGCTAAGTACACTAGTCCTTGTTTCAGTTTTTGGTCTCTTTTGTCCTCGAGGGTTTATAACTTTTAAGTTATAACTCTTATCATTTTATGGAGTTTCAAGGTATTTTGAATCTAAATGGTTGTATTTAATCTCCTAACACTTTGACCTTAAACTGCTAGGTCGGTTTAACATTAGAAAAATATATTATCTTACTAATGAACATATTAAAAAAAACCATGCAGTTATCCTCATAGAATTAAGAAAGCACATACTCTGACTTGACTGTCCTTGGCATGATTTATTCCCTCTAGGGACTTGCATATGTACCCAGACACATCGTACGTGTTCACACCAGCATTGTTAATAGTCTTAGAAATCTATAAAGCATTCGCATGTGATTGGTCAGGAGAGTAGATGGACAGATTGTTATATATTCAGATATTTATGAAAAACTATGCAACTATAAAATGATTCTCTTGCAGCTTAGCATATATCAATAGAAATGAGTCCTGGAAAGACAGTGTTGAATGACAAAAGCAAAGTGTAGCTGTATTTTTGTGAAGCTTAAAAACAAGTAAGACATACTATAAAATATAGGAACAGTGAACAAAAGGTTTGGGATTATGCTTCCCTCAGAGAGGACAGGGAGAATTAGATTTCGGATCAGGGATTGGCTGACAGGGAATTTTGTCAGTAGTGTTTGTTCTGTTTGTCATCTTGAGTAGGAGATTAATGGATCAGAGAATTATTGCTATGCTTTATGATTTAGAGATTTGTAATATACTTTTTTGTAATGGTGGCAACAAAGTAAAATGTACTTTTTTTTGATGACTTTAAAGTTTACAGTTCACTGGCATCAAGTATGTTCACAATGTGTTGTAACCATTATCACCTTCTGAAAAGTTTTGGAAAAATTGTATCACCTTAGAAGGGAACTTTGTAACCATGAAGCAGCCAATCCCATTCTCCATTCTCTAGACCTGGCAACCACTAATTTCCTGTGTTACGGGTTTGTCCATCACTGACATTTCACCAAAGTGAATCATAATGTATGACATTTTATATCTGGATTCTTTCACTTCCATCCTGTTTTCAAGATTCTTCTATGATATCCCTGCTTCAGTACTTCATTCCCTTTTAAATCCCAGTGTATAGATATATGTATTCTGTTTATTTTGAATAGGGCTGCTGTGACTCCTTACTAAACCTTTTTCCAGTTTTTTCAGGAATGTATCTGCAAGTGGAACTGCTAGGTGCTATGATAACTATATCAAACCTTTCTCACTATGATATACTATTTTACAGTCCCAGCAGCAATAAGAATTCCAATTGTCCATTCTGTCACCAACGCTTCTGTTTTTCGCTTTAAAATTTTTTTCTTTATTCTTTGATATTTCTAGGGATCTAACCAGACCCTTGTATGTAAATAGGCAGGTACTCTACCGCTGGGCTATACCCCTAGTCTTTTTCTTTTTTAAAGAAATTACAGGTATCCTACTATAAAATGGTATGTCATTATGGTTTTGGTTTGTACTAATGATGTTGAGCCTGTTTTCATGTGAGTATTGACCATCTGAATGTATTCTTGGGAAAAGTATCAATTAGATCATTTACTCATTTTTTAAAATGTAAATTTTGTTATCAATATTTCAAAGTGCAAACATTTAGAAATTGTGCTTACTGTATATAATATTTTCCCTGAGATAGTAGCATGAAGAAGACCTTTCATTCAAGCATTTGAGTAAGCTGCTGGGGAAACAGAGTAAAGCTCAGAGATCCCTTTGTGTAGGGCAGGTCGTTTTAAATTGCCTACAATGTTGGTGCAAAGAAGTATGATAGAAAAGTTTGTTTGAGCATGAGAACCAAAGAAATTACATTTTGAGTGTTTAAGTCTAAAGTAAAAAGTATTGCCTTGGCAAAGATAGTTTTCAGCAGTATGAGTTTGTTTACCGTCTTATTCTTTTATTCACCAAGTTCTTTTACCCCTTGAACTGGAAGTAGAATCTTCAGTATTTAAGTAAGTTTTTGTGTGGTTGGTATTGTCTGTCTTCCTTCCTTATCATTGTATATTAAACAGTATAACGATAACTATATTACACTTACTGGGTAAATCTTAACTTTTCTTGTTCAAAGGACTATGCTATAGAGGTCTCTGTATTATAGAATTGACAGTAGTTGTGATTTGCTCCATTTGTATTTCCACAACTTTTTATATAATCCAAAACTTTTTACATAATCAGTGATTATATAAAGATATAGCTTATATAAAGATATAGCTGAATAAGAAATACTGTTCTTGGACAGATGTGATAGGAATTTCTTGCTAGCCTGGTGGTTTTGCTTTGCAGTTTTTCACCAATTACTCTGAAATTTTCTTCATGTTTTCATAGCCACTTCCTGAGAAGTTTGTGGTGAAAGGTGTTGTGGATCGTTTTTCAGAAGAGTTTGTGGAGACCAGAAGAAAAGCTTTGGATAAATTCCTGAAAAGAATTACAGATCATCCCGTGCTGTCTTTCAATGAACATTTTAATGTTTTCCTTACTGCTAAGGTAAGCATAGAATTCTGTAGATTTCTTTTCAGAATTATCATTCTTAGAACTCTTTCTTGATGTCTTACAAGTCAACTGCATGAATGGTCCTCTGTTGTAGGTGGCGTGAAATTGTTCCAGCTGGGCATGGTGGGGCACACATATAGTCTCAGCTATTCAGGAGACAGAGGCAAGAGGATTGCCACTTTGAGCCCAGCCTGCCGATTAAGTAACTTGGCAACACCCTGTCACAAAATAAAAAGGGTTGGGGGAAATAAGTCAGTGCAGAGGCTCTGGGCTCAGTCCCCAGTACCTTTTTAAAAAAATGCTGTCTAATTATTTTGGTGCAGATTGCATTACCATGGTTTCTCTGTTAGAATTTAGGAGGAAACCATATCTCCTTTCCTGTCTTTTGTAATAGCAATGGATTTTGGAATATCTTTATTTGCCCAAAACAAGGTAAATGTTTCCATAAACACCTTAAGCATATCTTGGAATTATTTCTGGGTTGAGCCAGTCTCATCAACAAAAGGGAAAGAATATTTATCGAATGTTTCATAAGGGTGTTCTTCACCCTGTAAGTAATTACTCATAACCTCATTTTATAGACAAGGAAACTGAAGTTCAGAGAGTTTGCATTTGTTCAGGTGACATCACTGGGACTCTAAGTTGGGTCTTCGTGGCTCCTACACTGCACTTTTGCTCTGTGTCACACCGCCTGACCATTGCTTGCCCCCACCTCTGTTCCTGCCAGAAGCCCATTTTCCATGCATTTTCCAGAGAAACACGCAAACCCTGGCTGTTATTCATCAGCTTTTCTGTGTGCTTCCCTGTTGGCAGAATGAGCCAGAAAGCTGGTGACACCACACTGTCACCATCTGCAGAGTGTGTGTGTGTTGTATGTGTGAGACACACTATTTCATGCTGGCTTCCTCCCAGCCCTGAGTGTCAAGTGTCAGGTATCAAGGTCCCTATTCAGGCCTTTGGTAGTGCATTGTTGACAAGGGCACTGAGGCCCAGATAATACCCATTTAGAAATTTAGGAATATTTACAGATAACATTGGTTGATGTTTAAGGTTTTCGAGAAGGTTTCACGTTCACTAAATGGAAGCCACTTGGCAGTTTTTTGGTTTTGTTTTTAGCCTCAGTTGCTGTTTAACTTGGATGATAATCCTTTCATCATTGTTCTCCCCGCCAAAGCCTTTCCTAGGTTGAACTCACATACTTTTAAGAAGTAGCATTTAGAGTTGAACCGATCCTCAAATATGTTTTTTTCAGCTTATATTCAAAAAAGTTTATCCTGTTTTCTAGAACTGCATTTTCTCATCCAAGTTGTCCAGAAGACCCTCATGCTGTCATCTTTATTCAGCAAAAGAGAAAAGTGTGTTTGTGGGTGGGTACAGCTTGGACCCTGGTTATTAGGAATCTGCGTGAAGAGTAGGTAGGAAACAGTGTGTGTGAGATTGATTGATTGACTGACTGATGGACCAACCAGTATGAAAATGATTCTTAAAAATATGTAGGACCCTTTACTGACTCAAACTCCAGCTTCGTATGAGTGAATACAGGAAAGATGCCTTTAAAGAGAGAATATTCTAGCCCTAGTTCAGTATTATTTTTGCTTGTGTGGATGATGGAGAAGATAAACAGACCTCTGCATCTTCCATAAAAACTATTGTTTTTATTTTTTGGTTTTTTTGAAGACAGGGTCTCACTGTCTGGCCTTGTACTAACAGTGATCCTCCTGCCTCAGCCTTCCAAGAGAAAGGATCACAGGCATATGCCACCACCACACCTGGACTATAAAAGCTATTGTTGAAGGGACACACTCAAGACAACTGTACATTCTTCTTAAACAGATTAGTGTCAAGAAGAGGTTGGTTTTACCTGGCAGCCTCATAATATGCTTTTTAAACTTAGATCCAGTGCGTTCTAACACTCAGCATATTTCCTGCTTTTGCCTTGACCTACAAGAAATTCAGAGTTAAAATATCTTCTCATTAGCGCCATCTGTCCTTGCCAAGTTTGCTGGCAGTGCTTCCTGGGTCCCTGGTTTCTGCTTTCCATCTTGTACTCTCCTTCAAGGCTTTAGTTGGTGTGTAGATAAGTTAATGGAATGAATCTTAGAATCTCAGCGCCTTAATTTTGCTCCTAAAGTGTAGGGTGGGTCCCCCTCTCCCTTCCTTCCTTGTCAGAGATTTTTAAACTTGTGTTAGAAGCAGCACTGTGTTTTAGGGACTGAGTCCTGAGGTGAGTGAACCTAGGGGAGGGATCAGAACCCAGCTCTGTCCACAGGGATAAGGACGTGAGCACATGGCATGTGGGTCTGGAGGTCATGATGTCAAGGAGGGGACACTTGTGTGAGGGTGGCCTGGGCTTCTAACTCGGCTTCTGGTTTCTAAGTCGTCTTCTCTCCATTTCCAAATAGAAGCGGCTCTCAGTTCATCTTGGCTGTGCGAGTGACTGGGTGCTTTGTTCACGTGTTGTCCTTAGGACCTGAACGCCTACAGGAAGCAGGGGATGGCACTGCTGACCAGAGTGGGTGAGTCGGTCAAGCACGTCACTGGAGGCTACAAGCTGAGGAGTCGGCCTTTGGAGTTTGCAGCCATCGGCGAATACTTAGATACTTTTGCACTCAAGCTGGGAACCATTGATCGGATAGCGCAGCGGATCATCAAAGAAGAAATAGGTGAGCTCTTTGTTGAGGCTCTTGATCCTGCCCAGGGACCACAGTGGTAGGGGTGGCGTTCATCAAGCTAAGCAAATTCAAACTGCAGAAACATGACAGTGACAGAACTAGGCCATATTTCTCGTGTAATACAAATGCAGGAAGGGGAAGATGAGGCTGTGATTCTTCCTTCCATCCTTTGTCTTACATTTCAACTTTGTGTGGCTTTTCCCATATCAAGCAAATACTTCTGAGCTTTCAGGTCTTTCTTCCTTTTATTCTTCTTGACTTTAGCTTAAAAAGTAGAAATGTGGACTCAGTTGCCCCTCACCCATAGGATTGTAATTTTTAAAAGCAAATCTAGTTACCTTTTCTGGCAGAAGGATGGTTCAAAAGCAGAGCATGGTGACCTGTGTTTGCCAAGGTAATGGCCCTGATGAACTTTTAAGTTTACGTCTGCTCACCCTTCCTGCACCTCTTTCCTTTCATACTCCCTCTCCTGAGTTTGGGGAGTTGCCAGAGGCTGTGTTCACCCGTCCTTCTTGTTGCTGCCACTGCCTTCCCACTCCTGTCATGGCCACTTGTTCTGAATGTTGGGGTCCTTTGTCTCACTACACAGATACAGGCCAGGAAAACCTGAATAGTGATTTTTTTTTTTTTTGGTGGTCTGTTTGAGACAAGGTTTTATTGTGCAGCCTTAAGGCTGGCCTTGAAACTCACTATGTAGCCGAGGCTGGCCTTGAACTCACAGCAGTCCTCTGGCCTCAGTCTTTTGAGTGCTGGGATTACAAAGGTGTGCCACCATGCCTGACCTGAACAGTGTTAATGATCAGGCTGACAGGAGACACATTGCAAAGGATTCTTCAGCAGTTTCATTTGTTGGAAATTACACACTGACAAGACCATTTAATTCTAATAATAAGAATCCAAGGGACAAATGAAGGGTCAGATTATTCCTTGTAAGCGGGAGAAAGCAATATTTTTTTCTTGTTCCCTGTACTTTCTCCCATTCTTTATCCAGTGGTGACACTCTACAGGACCTACAAAGATAGCTCTGAGTGCCACCCACACCTTAGCATCATGCGGAGGAAATGCTGGCAGGACCATGGTGTGGACTAGCCACTGAGTGAGCCTGCTTGCGGAAGACTCTACATCTTCTAGCAGAACATTTCCTGAAATCCCATTGTTTACCACTGTGATTGATTTTTCTGCCTCTAAAAATGCCTCCTAAACTAACATGAAGGTTTCTTCCCAGTGCCAATGAAAACATGGTTTCACAGTATGGGTGAACAAATGCTTATTTTTGAAGATAATTCTCACCGTTCTCCTCCATAAGGCACTGTGGTTCGTGGTATCCAGAGGCCTGGGTGTTCTGATGTCAGTTGTAACATCAGCTTTCAGAAGATTTAAAAGTTATGTTAGAAACAGTGTTGTATTCTGTTTTCAGCTGAGTTAATGGCCAAGAATAATATCTTAGATAGGAAGTTCTTGGCTGTGGTGATTCCCAGGTCAGTAATACCTGATTCGTTCCCCAGGCATGTCTTGATAGTTTCTCTTCCCCCATCAGACTACCTTGTAGAGCTGAAAGAATACGGGCCTGTGTATTCCACGTGGAGCGCTCTAGAGGGTGAGCTGGCAGAGCCCCTGGAGGGTGTGTCAGCTTGCATCGGAAACTGCTCTGCAGCCTTGGAAGAGCTGACAGACGACATGACAGAAGACTTTCTACCTGTGCTCAGGGAATACATTTTATACTCTGACTCCATGAAGGTAAGCTGGCTTGTTTCTTAGGTACTTTCTTTTAATAGTCATTGTCAGCCTGGTGTGGTGGCACATGCCTGTAATCCCAGCACTTGGGAGGCTGAAGCAGGAGAATCCCTACAAATTTGAGGCCAACCTGGGCTACATAGTGAGTTTAAGGACAAATTGGGCTACACAGTGAGACCTTGTCTCAAACAAACCAAACCAAATCAAACCAAACCAAACCAAACCAGCTGACCCAAATCTAGTGAGAAACCTGTCAATTCACACATAGAATACCAGAAAAATCATAAAACTATAAAGATATTCTACAGATAAAGGGGAAGGATGAAAAATGAATCAAGAAGTAATAAAAACTTTTTAAAAACTTTCTTATGGCAATTTTCAAGCATACCCAAGAGCAGAGAGTAATAGTACGACCATTGCCCGTCCACACCAGCCTCATTCTTCCTCACTTCTTCAGCTTTGAGTGTGCTGCAGCTCTCGATCCATTTTAAGGTGCTGGTGGTGAACAGTGGGTGCTGTTCCAGGTGTAATCACAGTGTGACATATGCCCTGTACAGGTGCTAGTGAAATTCTTCCAGAGACAGACAGGCTTGTGTCTAGATCTCCCGTGAGTAGGACGATAGTATGAATTTCCTTATCTGTAGGGCAGAACAGGAATGGTGACAGGAAAAGCTCAGAGGCGAGATTTTAAGCTGGAGGTAGCTTTGGTGGTAATTATTGGAACTGAGGCTGAAAAATCAAAACTTTTAGTTCCGAATTTGCAGCTTTCCTCTATCATATTGCCTTTAAAAAAACATAGAGAAATACACATTGCATTTTTAAGCCTTTGGCTGAAACAAGTATAGAAAGGCATCCCAACTTGCTTAAAATGAACCAAAATACTCTATTTCACTAACGTAATTAATAGTGTCTTCTATTAATAAAAAATGAAATTTTATAATCTCTGGGTGTCCCCGGGCTTGTCTTTTATATGAAAGACACAACCTTCATCAAAATGTTTCCTAACCTTGCTCAAACTAAAAGTCCAATGCATATACAGCATCTGGATTTTATACTATAGATTACTTTGTTCTATCATGTAGCAACTATGTTAGCGTTTAATATGTATTTGTAATTGAACCAGGATTTTAAAGTGTTGCTTAGGAAGAATTTATCTAGCATCTTTATTAAAACATTATTAAATTGTGTGAGAAGTGTTACAGCTTGTGTGTAGATGTTTCCCCCCAAAGCTTCATTTGGTCATAGGTGAGACTTGTTCAGTGGTGATCAGATCTAGAGTGACACTGTGACTGATTCATGGTGCAGTGCTGGGTTTAAGAGCAATTAGCATGGCTAAGATTTAAGAGGTGGAAAGAGCTGTGGTTGTCTCTTGTTGCTTTGCTACCTTCTGCCTACCATATTTGAGGCCACCTAGTCTTGGAGCCAGCTGATTACAGACTAAAACCTCCACAGACTGAGCTAAATAAACATTTATTCCTTTCACTTTGGGTGTCAAGTATTTTGTTTCAACAGTGAGAAAAGTAACTAAGACAGCAAATTTATTGTGTAATTAAAGTTAAGCATCCAAGAAACATTTGTTTACTCCATGTGTGAGGTAGGTGTAGTCATTACTTTGCTTACTGAGCCTTAAAAAAATGCAGTCAGGTTCATGAGCCTGGGAGGAGGAGATTGCAGACAGTGTTACCTGGGAAAGAGTCTGTGAAGTAGAATTGTTAACCAGTGGTCTCCCAGACCCAAGCCATGCCCCACAGTGAGCTGAGCCAGGTGCAGTTAGTAACAAAAAAGGCCACCCAGTGCCCCTTTTTGCAATAAGGAAACATTTCTGCAGAGTGCTGTGGGCCAGATCCAAAGGACTTCATGGCAAAGCCAAGATTGCATGGGGATTGCCAGGGTTTGTGTGGCCAGGGCAGGACATCGGGACAGTGATAGTGTCTGCAGTGGCTCTCCTACCTTTGAACATTGCTGCTCTTTAAAAATTCTTAATTATATTTTATTTCTTTAAAAGAATTATATAATTTGATTTTCTTTCTTTTTTTTTTTTTTTTTTTGTCTTTTTCCTTTTTATCGGTACCGGGGATCGAACTCACGACTGCCTGCTTTCAAGGCAGGCGCTTATGCCGCTGAGCTAAACCCCCAGCCCCTTATAATTTGATTTTCATAATAGCTCTCTGATGTCTTAAATGTGACTTTGTTATTCATTATGAAAAGTAACATTAGAATAAAGGACTTGCTGATGGCCTGGCTGTGACATACTCCTCCTCATCAGTGGCCAGATGGATTTTAGAACGGAGGAAATCCTGGTGGTGTTTTGGAGGGGAGTTGTGTGGTGATGTTTTGTCAGTCTCCTCCTTTATCTTGGTGTGGAAAAAGCCAGGTGAGAATTTCTCTCTCTCCTTTGGAGGCAGCAGCCTCTGCCTTAGGAATTTCCCCAGTTGGTCCATCCAGGGGTGGGGACATTGCAGAGGCTCCTTGAAGCCCTTTCCTCATGGGACTGTCATTGGGGTTCCTCTAAGCATGAAAGGGCTTTTGGGGTCATTTTGTTTTATTCGCTCATGTGATTGAGAAAGAAACAGAACCTATAGGTAAGTCTCTGGCCTGTGACCCCAGACAGTACTCATTGGTGATTCACCACCCAACAGCTATGTGTTTTCTACTTGCCAGGGAAAAACTGGGTGCTCTCTGATTTTCCAAGGTTGGGCTCAAATTGTATCTCTTTAGGGACAATTGTAGTTGGGTACGTTCTGTTTCCCTTGAAGGTAGAGAGAGAGAGAACAAAGAAAAAGTAGGATCATTATCAGGCCACGTGGAACAAATGGGGCAGTGAGACTTTCAGGCAGTGAACATTCAGAACAGTTTGTACAAGAAGAATGGTTGAAGGCTTGTATCTTACTAAGGATGTAGGGAGGGATAGTGCACAGAGCATGGAGGGGAGGACACTCTAGTTAAATATCTGTAAGATGTGAGCCCTTGTGAGCCCTTGTATGGAATTTCACCTCCTATGGACTCTGTTGGAGTAGACCGTCTTATTAGAGTCCTTCCACCAGATGCCTCCATGCCTTTTGAGGATTGGAGTCATTAGGACCAGGCCAAGAGGTGGAAAAGCTTTATTTAAGAATGTTAGATCATGGGGCTGGGGATTTAGCTCAGCGGCCTAAGTGCCTGCCTTGCAAGCAGGCAGTCGTGAGTTCGGTTCGATCCCTGGTACCAATGAAAAGGAAAAAGACAAAAAAAAAAAAAAAAAAAAAAAAAAGAATGTTAGATCAGAATTGTCCTATTTCTCACACTGCCTTATATATAGAAGGTGATCAGCACATACTTGATCAAATTTGATATTCAGTGAATTTGGAACGTGTATGTAGAAAGTCCTTCAGGACCTTGTTGTGATCCAGAGGAGTCCACATTTGTAATCCCAGGGAAAAGTTACTGGAATTGCAGTAATTCCAGTCTACCACTTCACTGCGTTCCACGAGAGAATAAACACACTAAGGCATATTTGTAGTTGTGGGAAGTAAAGGGGGTCCTAAGTCCAGCTAGAATGATGGCTAACAAAGGCTTCGACCCAGAGCCCAACGTGGGTTTTATTAATTTGTGAAGAGGGGAGTGGCTTATGGATGAATGACTGAGAGAAAGGCAGGAAATTTGTGGGTGCTGTGACCTGGGCTAAGTAGGAGCCCTGAAATCATCTCTGTAATATGCAGAGAGAGAGGTGTAATCTGCATATCACAAATTGGGGCAGTATCTAGTCTTTTGGGACTGGTGCTTCCATTTTGATGTGTAATCCTCATGCCTGGATGTCATGGCTTTTTTCTCAAAGCTCAGCGTGAAACTCAGTCTTAGCAGACATTGTGGTGGTGTGGGTCACTGGCCTGGCTACTACTTGGGAGCTGTAGGCGGGGCATCACTGACTGACCTATTGCACTGTTTCAGGGACTACATATCAGCACCTTGGTTATACTCATGTACATTGCTTAAAGCCAGTTGAGATAAGGAAATAACCTAGCTAGTTCTGTACGTATCAGTGCAGGGAGGTAGGGCCAAATGCTCTTCTTTCAAGGAGAACCGTCCAGGTGGTCCTCCACAGTTTATAGCTGTAGAACTACTGCATGTTGAACATCTTGTTATTTTTAAGAGATAGATTTATTGTGAGTGAACATACTAATCTCAGAGGTTGTGGAGGTTACTGGTGAGTTGAGGGTCTGATGAAAGCTTGGGTTGTAAAGGAAAACCACATGGGGAAAGTGGATTGGCTGGCACTGGAGTAACAGAGGAGTTAGCAGTGCAGGGATTGGATGATGGAGTATTTTAGGTAAAATAAGTGCCTATTGCAAAGCTTCTCAGGCAAAAATGAGTTTGATGGCTGCAGATATCTAAGGAGAAAAGGCATGGTAAATAGTGACCATTGGATTTAATAATACAGATGTTGACAATCACGATTAGAGATGTGAGATATGGAAGACATAGTTGTGATCCAAAGATAAAGTTTACCTTGGAGCTGGAGAAGCCTTAGCAACATTTCAAGATGATTCCTTTCCAACAGCTGCTTCCTTCAGCCTACCCACTTTTCCCCTAATGAGACACAAGGAGGAGCCACTGAGTCAACAGGGACATCAACAGCTTTTGCTTTAGGTTGGCTATTTCAGTGCCTCTCAAAAGCTGAAATGGAGATTTTTCTGGAAGATTGAGTTTCCAAGAAAAAAAATCCCCCTTCCTAACAAAAGTGATTATAGATGTAGGGACTGATTTCTTATAATTTAAAGTGAAAGGATAAAGAAGCAGGATGTGAAATATACATGATGATGTCAAAGATTTTTAAAAGTAAGGAAAATATAAAAATTTAAAACTCTGAGATTCCCAGTGATGGCAAAATGAATACATATTTAAATTTCCTCTCCTTTGTGAAACCCCACCACAGTGACACTACAAGGATTTTTTTTTAAATGATACATTAAGTCCACAAAGATAATAAAGCAACAAACAGGGAAATAATAGCAATATAATTTGGGGAACTAGAAAATATATTGATAAGTGAGAAGTGATTTAGATGACTCAAAAAAGCTAACATGGGAAAAAACCCCTGACAGTTTCTGTTTTGTACCACAGAACTTTCTAAGTACCAGCCCCTCTAGGATGGAGGCTGGAGGGAGGATATGGAGCTGAGCGAATGAAGCCAAGCGTGTGTATAAGAATCAGCAAGAGCTTCTGGCTCTCTCCTCCCACCTTACACAGAGGTCACAGTCCCTTCTCCATGCTCTGCAAAATGAGGGAGGCAGGAGGCGGGAAGCAGGAGGCGTATTGATTGTGTGGTGTTACAGCTTATATTATTACATCTAAGTAATAGAAGGGCAGGAGGAGACCACAGAGAAATAAGAAACATCAAAGAAGTTGTGCAAGAGAGACTGGTGATAAAGTCATAAAGTATTGCTAGTTATGTTTCAGAGAAGAGAGATAGATGCTTTCCCCCTGTCCTTTCTATTTTTCTGTAACAGCTCTTTTAAAATTAGTTAACATTAGAGGGGAAATGTGTGGTTTCACTATTACCAACATTGCCCAAGAACATTTAACTCACAGTTGGTCTCATTTTCAACAGCATGAATGTGGAGAAGGAGCATATCAGAAGGAGTGGCCTGAACTGAGTCATTGATTAAGAAATGTGGTACCACCAGGGCTAAGTCATGCATTTTGCTACCTACAGGAAGATGCTCTCCCAGATAGGCCACAGGGCTTTGTTGGGTGTTTTAGTTTTATTCTCATTGGTGCTTTTGTTTTGTTACTGTGAACATCCATTGTCCTACACAAATTGCTCTGGGATCTTTGTTTGGGGTTGTCAGCTTCGGGTATATGGACGTGTGAATCCTTGTGTTCTTCCGCCATCTGCATTTGGTTCAGTTGTCCCTGCTGCTTTCAGAGTCTCGCACAGCCCCGCTTACATAAAGATTGCAAGCTTACAAGCTTTACAGACCCATTTGTGTCAGGCACTCTTTAGGCTGCCTTTCCCCCTCCACAGTCTGCGAGCCCACAGCTGTGCCAGGGGAAGACATGGGTGTGAGCTCTGGGAGGGAACACTGAGCTTTCCTGTAGCTACTGACCACTGTGGTATTTTTCTGAAAAAAATAATCCAGTGATGTTGTTGGGAGCTGAGCCACAGAATATCAGTTCTCTTAACTCAACCAGACAGTTTTACCATTGTGAAGTTAAGGCTGTTTGCCATAAATATGTCATGATGACATCGTTACAGACTTCCTCATGGCCACTCTATGATCACTGTAAGCATTTCAGATGACAAGGGTTATACTTCCATTGTTTAACCTTTTGTTATAGAAAAATTCAGATATGTCAGAAGTTGAGTGAAAGTCTGGCAAACCTCCATGCACCACAGCCAACTTTTTAAGAGCCATCTACTGAAGGAAAGTTGGTGTATGTACATAACACATCTTAGTTATTTTTTATCTTTTTCCACTCCCTTACTTCCTCCATTTCCCTCCATTTCTTGGCCCCCTATCATTTACAAAATGCCTATCTCCCTATTTCTTATGGTCTGTCTTTTATTTATAAATAAAAGTTTATTGTATAATAGAAAGCAGGTGATATTTGAGCTTGTGTGTCTGATTTACTTCACGTACCATTATAGTCCCAAGGGGCATCCGTTTTCCTACAGATTAATCAAGTTTATTCTTCTTTATGTCAGACTAGTACTCTGTTATGTAATAATCCTGTAATTTCGTTATCCATTTATCTATTGATGGACATATAGGCTGCTTCCAACTTTTAGCTATTATGAATTGTGCTACACAGTACTAATACAATAAAAAAATAAAAGTTGAAAAAATAGAGAAAAAAGGGGTTGTCTAGTCGTGATCCATCTTGTTATCTCTGCTCCTACCCACTCCCAACTCCTGCCCATTTTATTATCTTAAACCAAATGCCTTTTTTTTTTTCTTTCTGTCATTCTGAGATAGGGTTTCACTATGCAGTTCAGGCTGGCCTTGAACTCACTTTGTAGCTAGGCTGGCCTCAAACTCATGGAAATCCTCCTGCTTCAGCCTCCCAAGTGCTGAGATTACAGGCATTGGCCACCATACCTAGCTTAAGCAAATTTTGAACATCACTTCATCTTATACAAAAATATTTAGTACATATCTGTAAAATACCAGTGTTCTTTCAACAATGAAGAAGAACCACATTGTCATCACACCTAGGTGTAAAAGCAAGTTCCTTACTATGGTCGTATATCCAGTTAGTGCTCACATTGTCTCAGACCCTGTTTCCCTATTCATTTTGTTGATTGATTGATTGTACTGGGGATCAAACTCACAACTTTGTATTAGTACAGACAGTGGAATCTTTGCATCATAGCAAAGCATTTTCTTGAACGGCACTGTAGGTAATGCTATTTGCAGATTAATGAGTGTAAGGAGCAGAGGTTAGAGCCCTTAGGAGAAGGATGAGTGACACGTCATAAAAAGTAAATGACTATCGCTTTTAATTCATGCTCTTTTGTGGCAGAACACTCCTCACAGTAGATTCTTATTTCAAGGGAAGACTTGGGTTCCCAGGATTCCCTTCTACATTCTGTTAAAAAGTTGGCCTCAGACTACTCTCAACTGGCCAGTCACTCATCAGCTTGGAGACCCAGGGTGCGCCCTGCTAGCCCAGGAATGGCTCCATCCTGTGACTGTGCTCTGTGAGAAGATCTTGCTTGCTGAGGGAAAATTCACATTTAAAAACTTTCATAGCAACCTGTGACTTCTGAGTTAGTGGGGAAGAAATTTTCTTCCCATTCTTGATTTGCCATTTGTGATTCTACTAGAAGAAAAGATTTACTAAAATGAGCCACATTTCGATAAAATGAGTAACCTTTTTGATGGTGTCTGCTGCAAGCTTTTCCATTTTGCTTGGTGGGTCTTAGTAGCAGAGCTGAGACTAGGTGAGGTAAAAGGCGGGCCCAGGCACCAATGTAAGGTGACAGTCACTGGAACATGCTGACCTGCTAGCATGAGCCTGTGAGTGAAGGTCGTCTTGTATTTTGCACCTTGAGTACCTGTCTTGGCTCACCTTGCTCTTACCTGGGCTGGGCCTGGGCCTGGGCCTGTTTTTGCTCACTTTCCACTCACTTGTGCAGGCTGACTCTGTCGAACTAGGATACTAGACTCATACACGCGTAACTCTTGTAGCACATCCAGCCTCACAACTATGTGTGCGCCTCTCTCAGGTTGAACCCTTCAGTAAAGACTGTTCCTTTTTGCTCTTTGTATATTTTATCCAGAGGAGAAGACAGAGAAGCAGTTAATGTGTCAATGAATAAATCAGTTCATCAGGGGTCAACTCAATGCATTAAGGAGTCAAAATTTCTCACTTCTGTTGTATGCAGCAGTGACTATAATTAGTGTATCCTATTCTTAAAATCACTGAGAGCATTGATTTTACATATTCTTACCACTAAACAATGAATTTTTGAGGTGATTCATGTTAATTAGCTCAATTTAGCCATACTGTAATGTTATATATATTTCAGAAAAAAACTTCTTGACTTAAACTTTTCCACTGAGTTCAGAGAATGTAGTGTGTCATCAGCTGTGAGGCCCCAGCTTCATACACAGCTGAGTTTTATGTGCATGGTGAGACTGAATCCTGCTGTCAGTGTGACAGTAGGTGGACACTGTTTCTTCTCATTCTCTTCTCAAGTATTTTACTCTCAGTATTGGGGAGTTACTGCCCAGAAAAGCTTCATCTCCAAGAATGAGTCTCCTTCCCTCCTTTCCCTTGCTTCCTCCAGTCTGTCACATCACATCACAGCTTCTGTCCCATGAGAAGACTGGCCTGGGAGCGTGTGGCTGGGCCTGGCTGGTGCTGGGATTTGGGAAGGGCTGGGCTAGCAAAGCTACTGCCTGGGCTTTGCAGACTCCCTGTTACATGTTTCTTCTCTGCCTCCCACAGAGTGTACTGAAGAAGAGAGATCAAGTTCAAGCAGAATATGAAGCCAAACTGGAAGCCGTGGCTCTGAGGAAGGAAGACCGCCCCAAGGTCAGGGGCCAAGGGCTGGGCTGCTTCAGGCTGAAAGCTGTCATTTCCCTGTTGGTCTCAGTAATTCTCATCCTCAATCTGTGCAATTAAGGTGATCGGCACCAGTTGGGTTGAGTTGATGTTATTACTTTCCTCATTTGCTCCCTTTTATTTTTGTGAGTTCCTAATGTGTACTTAGAGTTGAGTTTTCCTGGGATATTTTTAAAATAAGTCGTGCAGTCCTGACATTTATTGATGCTTTTTGACTCCACAAAATGGCACTGCAGATAGGAGGAAGAACAGTCCAGATCATTGCACTCCAGGTGAGGTTTGTGGATGGGCCCACACACTGTTGCCAACCCATGAGGAGAAAGGCATGGAAACGGGAGAGAGAAAGAGATGGGAGAGGGAGGGAGACAGGGAGACAGAAGACAGACAGAAAACATTTAGAAAACTTCTGTAGCAACTTGATAGTGCTGCAGCAGCAGTTCAACACCTTGTCAAACACTGATGCATGTGGTCACCTGCTTGCAGAACTGCATACAGGGTGAGTTTCTATGCTGATCATTTGCAGTGGGATTACAGCTTTGTTGGATTTAGGGAAAAAACTAACAGAAATGGTCCTTTACCCTACTGGGTTTGAGAGACAGTAGTCTAGCTAGGGTGTGCTGCCTTCTGGCTCCAGAGTTCTGTGTTGAAATAGAGGGTCATAAGTGTAAAATGCATCTATTGTACAGCCATTCCATTCATTGCTTTTCTTTCCATCCATCCATGATTAAAAATGAGTAATGGTAGCCAGTGTGTAAGTACTTATAGTGTGCTAAACTATGTGTAAATGTAGAGTTTCCTTTTTCCCTATAACAGTGTATGTTTTTAGGTGTCATTTTTCCCGTTTGAGAGATGAACAAAGCAGGGCACAGATCACATAATTAGCAACTGAGTGCTAGGAGCATATCCTATGGTCCAGCAATAGACTCTGTCATTACCACTTTGCTGTTCTACTTCTTTTTTGTTTATAACTGGAAGGTGTATTTATTTTCACAGAAAGGGTGGAGGTAGCATGTTATTTAAAAGATAGTAATAGGGACCCAACTTTCTGGGAAGTAGTTTGACATCAGAACTTTTCTTCCCTCTTTCTCCCTCCCTCCCTTGTTCTTTCTGTCCATCCCACTGTCTTTCCTCTGCCTTGGTTCTTGCTCCTGCTACCCTGTTGACAGGTACCTAGAGAGGAACCAGCTTTGGGACCTCAGAAATGGCACGGCTTGGCATTATGTAGTGCTTTTTAATATTACTGCATCACATGATCAGCTTGCTAGTCATCTGAGGCCCAGAGGGAAGATTTGTCCTTTCCCATTTCATGGATAACAGAATGAGTCAAAAAGCTGCTCAATAAATTACGTAGCTTTTCTGATGCTGTACACACAGTAGGGACATTATCCGTGTTTGTTGTATTGATCCACATGTCATCCATGGTGATCCACACCAGTGGGACAGAGAGCAGGTGCAGAATGAGACTCCACTCATGGAAAGGGGGCTAAGACTAAGACTTTGGCATTGACCCACTGCAGGTGGCTGGGACACTCTACCTTTTGCTCCTCTTACTGTAGGCTGTCAGCCCTCAGTCCTGTGTGTCATGAGGGACACCATAGTAGGAATCTAGCCAGGTGTGCAACTGTATGACCCATTGGAAGATTTATAGCTGTCCCTGTGTTATTCTGGAACACAATGCTATCTGCTGAGCCCATGCCTTAAACTCACTGAAAAGAATGTCATAGAATGCTTTTTTGATGTTTGGCAATTTCCTTGCATCCTCTAGATTTCCTGCTTCCCACCTGCCCCACACTTCCTTCCTGACAGCTCATACACATGTTGACAGATGTTTTAGGAAATGAGTAGCTTCATATTTTTTTGTGCTTAAGTGGTTTTGCACTTATAAAACCAGAGCAGCTGTCAATGAGATAAAGGCCAGGGTATCAGGAAGAAGGTTAGAGCAGAGCCAAGGACTCTACCAGTTCTATTGTTGGAAAACAGCAGTGGGAGGGACACTGCTCACAGGTGTGAAGCAGGGATGCCAGGGAGGAGAGGACCCCAGGCATGACTGTATTAATAGAAGAGCCGAGGGGATCTGGGAGCCTTGTTTTGAAGTGAAATGTTGGTAAGTTGGCCCAAACAGTGAGGGAGTATTGATTTTTGTGAAACTGCAGAATAGAATGGGAATCTGATTGCTTTTCTATAACTCACAGGAAGTGGCCTCACAGCACTGCATGACTCGTGTCTCAGATTTCAAATTGGGGTGGTGGTTTGCGATAGAAGAGTTCTAGGATGATGTTTCTTTAGGATGAAGGAGCAAACCCCGTGACTCCAGCTGTTGGGTCGGGAGCAGGAGCTGAGTGAAATATTAGATAATAGAATTTTAAGGTTTGTTTTGTTTTTAGGCTTAAGGAAACTCAGCAAATAGTAAGATGGTTTATTTTCAGGCAAATGTAGCTGTACATTATGTAGATTTAGCTTTCCTTACTTCAATTTTTATTTTTAAGTTTTTGGTTTTTTGACACAAGGTCTTGCTCATCAGAAGTGAGATGTGTCATGGGGAGGTGAGTGGACATGGCAGGGTGGAGAACAGTGGGAGTGTGTGGAGATGAGCAGGCCTGGCATATATGGAGGTGGGCAGGTGTCTTGTGGAAGTAAGTGAGCATGGCAGGTGTGTTACGGGGGTGGTGAGCAAGCATGGCTGATGTGTTACTGTAGAGATACGAGTGGTATGTGGAGGTGAGTGGGTATGTTGTGCGAAGATGAATGGGAACAGAAACTAGGATATAGCTTCTTCGGTTAAGCGGGGATAGGGAAGGAGAGTAGGAATTGGCCATACTTAGTCAAGCCTCTTAGCAGCTTACAGCTTTAAAAGCTCTTAGACTCATGCGAATGGCCCGTGCTCCGTAATGTGGGGGGTGTGGCAGACAGCAAGCGCACTGGCTCTGAGACACACCAGGGAGAGTGCTCCATACTGGCCTTCATTGTGCCAGAGCACTAACTAGGCTACCAAGTGAGGAGAGAGAGGCCTGGTGTTACCCACTTCTGTCTACAGCGGCTGTGACCTCAGCCTGGTTAGAAAGCCAGATGCATTCAGCCAAAGGAGAGCAGAATTCTATCACCTTCTTCCTTTGTCCTCTCTAACTCCAGCCTTCTGTCAGTGTGGTTGCTCCCAGTTTATAGACAGGAGCCATAGTTCAGGAATTATATAATTTATATGCCAAAGTTCACAGATGCTGAAGCTAGTGGTCTTTCCTCCTTACACAGCAGGCTCCCAACAGACTGCTCTGGTGAGGGGAGGAGTCTTGCTTGTTTTTTTCTTGGTGAGGCTGGTGATTGAAGCATGGTCCTTCACATTGAGCTACATCCCATCTTTTTAAAAAATAATTAATTACTTTTTTGAGACCAGGGTCTCCCTGAATTGCCCAGACTGGCCTTGAACTTGTGATCTTTCTATGTCAGCCTCTGAGTGTGCCATACTGGGCTCTGGCTTTGTAGGCATGCAGAGATGGGCCCTCGAGAGAGACCAGACCAGTCTTTGAGTTTCCCAGCTTCTCTGAGTTGTGGTTCTGGTTGCTGGTTGCTGTCCAGTTCTCACTGTGTGGGCTCCTGCCTCATGGTAAGCACTCACTTCTCTGCTGTTGCTCATCTGCCATGCTCCTAAATTTCTGTTTTGTTTAACCCTATGCCAGGATTTTCTCCCATAGAAACTGAAAATATTTGCATGGCACACTGTGCTAAGCAGACCAGCTTATTTGAAGGTGGCGGTCACTGGCCTGGGGGATTTGGCCTCCCTGAGAGCATGGGTATCAGTGTCACTGCCATTCCTGTTCACTGGGGAAGCTCTGCTCCCCTTGCTTGCTCAGCAGCCTCTGCTGAGGAGGCCAGTGTCTTAAATTGGTCCTGTCACACACCTGAGAACCTGCCCCACAGAAGCCATGTGTTCCCTTCTCCCAGGTCTTGGAGTTTTGTCTGCTTGTATAGTCATGGGGGATTGTATTAACTTGCTGTTTTCACGGGGGTTTGTGATGTGATGTCCTAGTTTCGGGAAAGAAAGTGAGGTAAGAGATTTATATGTCAGGCTTGGAAATGCCCTGGGTAGGGAAAGAGCTCGAGCATACTTTTTAAATGAATGTTGTAAATGTTGTTTATCGCCCTGCTCCCTAACACACAAAAATGTACAGTGTCATCTCACCTTTCCCAACACCGAACCAACTCGTGTTTTGTAATGGGAATTTTCATGAGAGACAGGGGATCCTAAATTTAGAAATTTTTAACTTTTGCAATTTTACGTGATATTGTGTTTTGTTTTGTTTTTTGGTGTCTTATAATAAATAACAGTTAACTGTTAGCATGGGATATTACCACCTCAGTATCCTTCAGACCCAGGATATGGGACTCTTGAACACTGCCACAGTTATGAAAACAGAAACATTAAGAAACAATGCTGGATGCTACTGGTCAGTAAACCGATTGTCACAGGACATTATTCACAAGGAAAACAAGGGGAAAGAATGCAGGCTGAGTGTCAGCTCCTGCAGTCCTCTTCTGCTTACAGTGGGGCACCCCACGCTGCTCACCTCACACAGGGCAGCCACTTCCTTTGCGTAAACCCTCCGGCTGCTCCGACCTCTGACTCCCTCTCTCCTCGGGCTTCTCTGGCTCTGTTCTCTTTGATTCACTTGTGTGCCCACCTTTCATACTGACCTTTGCCTAGGCCTTTATTAATTCTAAAGAACGTAGTTCTTTATGGTTCTACCCTAAGTCCTGCCTTCCTCAGTCCCATCTATTTTCTTCTTCATATATTTTAAATGGTTTTAGTTAGAGTGAAATACATATAACAGAAAACTATGAATCGTTTTATGTGTACAGTTCAGTGGTATTAAATACATTCACAGGGTTTTATAGCCGGTCTGTAGAAAGCTTCACTTTGCAGAATTGAAACCCTGCATTCATTTCCTCCTTCTGGCCCCTGGAAGCCATCATTCTGCTTTCTGTTTCTACCAGTCATGTAAGTAAAGTCATATACTATTTGTCCTTCTGTAACTGGCTGGTTTTACATTAGCATTAGATCCTCAGGTTCCTCCATGTTGTAGCCTGTGTCAGAATTTCCTTCCTCTTTGAGGCTAATACCCTATAACACGAGTGTAAACAGGGGCGTGCAGATATCTCTGTGAGATTCCGCTTTCAGTTATTTTGGATCTATACTCACAGGTGGAAACCAGCAGGATCACGTAATTCTGTTAAGTGTGTGTGGGGGTCCTGGAGGGGAGTGCAGCTGCAGCCTCTTTTATTTTTGAGATAGACTTTTCCCTAAATCACTGAGTTGCCTAGCCTAGGTTCAAAATTTAAGTCTTCCTGACTCAGTTTCCTAGGATGCTGGGGTTACAGGTTTGCACCATCATATCTGGCGATTTTTAAGTTTTGAGGAACCTCTAAAGTATAGTCTTACTGTTTTCCATCGTGAGATCCAGTTTCTCTGCATTATTGCCAGCATTTGTTTTGTTCTTTTCTTTTGGTAGTAGCCACCCTCATGGGTGTAAGGTGGCATCTCATTATAGTTTAGTCTTGCGTTTCCCTAATGATTAGCAATAGTGGCTTGCTGGCCATTTGTATAACCTCTATGTCAACTCGAGTCCTCTATATTTTAATTGGGTTGTTTTTCATTTTTCTTGTCTCAGCCTCCTTTGGGGAGGGAAGGTCATCCTTCCTGTGGATACCATGAGTCTTCTCTCTGGTTTGCAGATGTGTCCTTATCCTGAATACCGTGTGGCACTGTCCTCACTTCTTCATCCAGACTAGATACCCACTCTGTGCTGGTGCCCTGTGGCTTTTTTCTCTTTGGCCGCTAGTCACCAACTGTGTCGACTGTCTATGCCACCTTGGTTTAACCCCACCTCTCTTTTGTGTTTGGCCACTGCTCTGGCTCCTGAGTGCCAAGCCATCTCATACCAGTGTACAGCTTGGCGCTGACATTGGCACTGACATCTCTGATGTCTGCTGATAGCTCAGGCAAGGTAGCATGCACAAAGGATGGCATAGCTTTTGAAGGAACATATCAAACCTATATTGGTAAAATGGGAAAGAAACCCTTTTTTGATAATACATGAAATAAAGCACATTAAAATATTCCTTACTTGAGGGACTTGTACAAATGCTCTTTCTTTGTGAACAGTCATTTACAATGTGGATACCTATGTGAACTAACAAACATTGGTCAAGTATTGATTATGGCCAGGCTTTACAAGTATTATCTCATTTAACCTCCTAACAACCTTATAAAGTGTTGGGATTATCCAGAAAAAGAAGGTGAGGCACTGAGAGGCCCTAAGTCACATAACTAGTAAGTGGCGGATATGGCTTTTAAGCCCTGGAAATTTGGCTCTAGAGCTGTCTGCCATGGCCAGGAAAGCATGAGGCCTTTTCTGTTCTCCAGAAAGGGTACAAATTAAATGGGCCTCAGAAACTTGGCCTTCAGGAAGAGTTCCAGGCTGCTCAGCCTCTACCCTGACCCCCAGGTCTCTGGGGGAAGGAGGTTTCTCTGTACACCATTGGACACTGGCCCATGAGCTGTTCCCCAGGTGGTGCAAGGTGTCTTCTCACCTCTGCCCTTCGCGTGTGTTGTCACTCTGCAGTGCCCTTTCCTCCACTGTCATATGTCCCACTTCTGTCGTGAGAGTTGTGCTGTGTCTTGAAGGCAGCCTGATCTTTCCCCCAGACTGGACTCCCTCATCAGTTCTTCCCCAGTGATGGCGCCTGAAACTTGCCTTTTGCATCTGGGCTTCTTCCTCTTTCCTCTCGACTAGATCTTTTGCACCCTGAGACAAAGTTTGCCTGTTGAGATCCACAGGACCTTCGTATTCCTCAGTACCAGACTCGGAGGGCATTGTCAGAGTGATAAGCTAAATGTTTTCCACGTGGAGGCTGCTTTCTCTTTTCGAAGTGCTTTTCTCTTAGGTTGCCAGGAAGCTCCATTGTCTTTCTCTCGACTTCATCTTTGCTCAGTCCTAGGTTGATTCCCATGGTGGACACGTTTGTGCCACCTGCTTTGGCTGTGCTACTCCCTTCCCTTTTGCCTGCATTCTCAGTCACCTCCAGGTGGCCACTGTGGCAGATGGCCAAGTGCCCCTGAGGTGTCCAGTGCTGTCAGGTCCGGCCTTCCCACGTTGATGTATTCTGGCTCCCTCCTTGCCCCACACTCCCAGCACCTTCCTTGATTGGTCAAGATTGGGTCTTAAAGGTGACCCACAGTTTGGAGACATTTGGGTTTATTGTCCCCAATGTAAAACCTATAAGGCCTCATTTGCTGTTGGGAAGTGTCTGACCTAGCTTTGGGCATATGGACCTTCTGGCCACCAGCAAGGGCCAGTGGTGCTCTTGCGTTAAGGGAGAGAGCTGTGATCAGGATGAATAAAACGCTCTTGTCCTGTAGGCTGGACAAAACCCACATAAGCGGAGTGAAAGTTGTGAAATTTAAGTGACAAGATTTGGTGGTGTGGAGTAGAACAAGGAAAAGGCCTTTGCAGTGAGCTACACTCTCAGCCCTTGTTTGATTTTTAAATTTCAAGACAGGGTTTTGCTAAGTCAGTAAGTTTCCCATGCTGGGCTTGAACTTGTGATTCTCCTCCTGTCTCACCCTCCCAGAGTACTGGGATTATAGGTGTGTACACCATGCTCAGTTGACATAGTCCTCTTTGGGGAACATTTTTTGAACTCCTTTAAGAAAAAGTTTGAAATTGCATGCTATGTTTTTCTTCTCTGTATTTCAAATTCTTTCGATACATATAATTTTCCCAGATGTATCTAAGTGTAACTCACCTGTTTTTATTATCTCTATCTACAGGAGCACAAACAAGTGTCCAGTTTATTTGTAATGCAGGGTTCAGAGAAGGAAGCTGGCGAGTAGTCTTGTTGCCATGAATAAGGAAGGGCATTATCCAACATGTAATTAACAGGATCATTTTCGGAATCTGAGAGAACCTATTTCTTTTTTAGTTCAAAATGGGAAACAGGAAATAGCAGGGCAGTACCCGGTACTGCTGTGTGTGTGTGTGCAGTCTGCAGCATTTTGAAGTATGGATGAATTTTCAGCGTTTATCTTCCTGTTTTTCAGGGGGGCTTCCTTGTTTTGCCCAAATGGGTTAGGAGATTTGAGTTATGACTTCTTCTTAGACCCCAAAACTGTGGCTCTGCTCTTGGGTAGAGGCCTGGGAAGAGGGAGTGTGTAAAAGGCACTTACTGTAGCACCTTGGCCTCCCACCAGTGTGTGAGTGGAGGGCGACGTTGAGGCGGGAGGGGCAGTCACACACATGAAGCCCCTGTGTCCCTCTTCCAGGTGCCGGCAGACGTGGAGAAGTGTCAGGATCGTGTGGAGTGTTTCAACGCCGATCTGAAGGCCGACATGGAGAGGTGGCAGAACAATAAGCGGCAGGACTTCCGGCAGCTGCTCATGGGCTTGGCTGACAAGAACATCCAGTATTATGAGAAGGTAAGGGGTGGGCCCATCAGGCTCTAATTTCTGGTAGCCAGAGGCCTTTGTAAGGGCCTGCCAGTCATCAGAGGTGGGCATCCTGCTTGTCACGCCTCCCTTATTTCACCTGCCGGGTCTGGCTCCCCTGCACGCACACACCCAGTGGAGACCTTGGATACTCAGGGGTTTTCCTTGAACTCGTTGGTGCCTGAAGCAGCTTCATCTTCTGTGCTCCTTGGTCCTACAGGTGGCCCAGGCCAGTGGCCATGTGGCTCTGCCAGTTAGTTAATGGAGGTTGGGGATTACTTTATGCCGTCTTGTGGGCCTGCACTCTCGTTGTGCCCTGGATCCCTTTTGTCATCTGGTGATGCTGATGTACCCCTTATCCTTAAAGTACTCTTTGGTTTCAGGGAGCTGGAAGTGTAATTCAGTGGTAGACAGCTTGCCTGGCATGTGCAAGGCCCTGGGTTCAGGCTCCCATACCACAAAAAAGCAAAAACAACAAGACAGTTTTTTTTTTCCCCCAGTACTTGGGATCAAGCTCAGGGGTGTTGTATCATGGAGCTACATCCCCAGCCCTTTTTATTTTTTATTTTGAGACAGGGTCTTACTGAGTTGCCCAGGCTGGCCCAGCCTTGCCATCCTCAGCCACCCAATAGTTGTGTTTACAGCATATGCCATTGGGCCAGCTGTTAGCTTTTTAAAAAATAGACTTCAAAGTACTGTTTTTAAATACCTAAAATGAAAATATATAGGGTTACAAAGGAAAACAATTGTGCTGAAAAAAATACTGTATTCATGGATCCCTTTAATCTACAGCCCCAGTCTCCTTAATCAAGGTTTGCTCTTAGCATATTCAGTTCTAGGTCATTTCTGCCGATGAATTTTGATATTTCTTAGAAGCCTAAAATTTGATGTTCCTTAAAAGCCTAAAGAATGAGCTAGCCACAATTCACTGCTTTCCCTGCTCCCATTTCTGTGGCTGGGATCTTCTAGCAGTGATCCTGGCTGGTGCTAGACAGACGCTTTGCGTGTGTCATCTCGTTAGATTACCCTTCAGATCGCACTGTTGAGGGCTTAGTATTTTCAGGTTAAAACTGAAGAAACTATAGATCAGCAAGGTTTAAAAGCACTGCCGAGGTGACACAGCCCATGAGTGAGTAAATTAGGACTGTACTTAAGTCTGGGTGGTTTCCACACACTTTCACCCTAGGAAATGAGCATGTGATTTTCAGAGCAGCACTGGCTGCCCAAAGGTGGGAAGATCACCCCATATGAATTGAGGGCTTTTTTCTCTATTGACTGCTGTCAGGCAAGATGCCTGTCTGCGTCTCAGTTTCTCTCGAAGATAGGCGTGACCCTTTGACACTGAATGTAAAGATAATGAAATAATGCATGTGTGTATCTAGAACATACCTAGCACATGGTAGGTACTCTATAAATGCTACTTCCTTCCTTGACCCTCTCACCATCCCTTCATTGTTCAGCAGCCTTCCCATTAGTCTAAAACCAACCAGATCCAGTGTCTTCATCACTTCTCTGGGGATGAATCTCAGCATCCCTAAAGCCCCAGCCCTAGGACTCAAAGCCAGGTCTTATGTCTGTGTTTTCCCATTATTCCACAAACAGGGCCACTGTCGGGGCCTTTCCTTGGCTCCTACATGGTATTTGACTAGTGCTTTTTGTGTACTTGGTGTATCAAGGAATTGGGTAGACAAAATTGATAACTCGAATCCCAGGACTACAGCCCTTATGACACCCTTTAGTCGACTGGTGGTTAGGCATTTGTGAAAGAATTCCACAGCTAAAAAAGAAATATTGTAAGGCAAAAGAAAAGGATTCTGGAGGAAAATACTTCGGGGCTGTAATTCAGACCAGGGCAAAAAAACTGGAACTGTGGAAATAACATTTATTCTGTGCCATAGAGAAAAAGACTTGCAGAATGGGTGTTCTAATCAGAAAGAATATCATATTAAAGGTCTCCAAGATAGGAAAGAGCTCAGGACATTCAAGGACCAAAAAGAGAGCTGATAGATGTGGCCTCAGTTCCTCATGCTTATAGAAAAAGATCTTTCCAGATCTGAGGTCATGGCCTAGGGAGTCAGTAGGACTACACTCTGGGTCCCTTGCTGGAAGCAAGCTCCTTGGGGTGCCCAGCCCTCTTTATATGGGACAAGCTTCTGAACCCAATTTCTCTTCACCTCAGAGTCATCAAGAAGGGAGACAGTGAGCAACTTCACCACCCCTCCTCTGTGTGACCTGAGGATGCCGCTCTCTCGCATCCCTGGATGACTCAGAAGCAAATCCTCCTCACCCCCTCCTAAGACAGGCCCAGTACAGTGGACCTCTCCTTCCCTTTGTGCAAGACCTGGCTCTGAGGGAGGATCCTCTACTAAGTAGGCTTCTGTGAGAGGACAGTGCTGGGTTGAGCAGGTTCTTGGCCCATCACAAGGGTCTAGAATGAAAAGGGGATTGACGTGGTGGACAAAGGATCAGTTTGCTCTGTGCTTTATGCGCTGTGGGTCTTGGGCCAGTTATTTAATCCAAGTTTCATTTTCTTCACTGCAAATGTGTGTGTAATAAATAATACTACTTCCTCCTCACTGGTTAGTGATGACGAATGTAAATACCTAACAGTATTTAGACATAATGGAACTCAATTGTTTGGGTCCCATTCCCTTGTTCTCTCTTTTGGGTGACCCAGGAATGGCCCAAACAAGCCAATCTGAAGTTGATGAGGAAGAGCAGGTTTTCCACCCCCTCTTACTCAGATGGCTGGCTCATGCCAGGTGCCTCATGGTTATATTCTTCTGCAGGCCCGACCCTACCCATACCTGAGCAGGGCTCATCAAGGGCTTCCTGCCTGATCTTTGTTTTGCTCTTTCAAGGGAAAGATTTTTCTTCCAGGGAATCCATTTCTTCTCACTGTGTATGGGCTTCATGTACTGCTGTGAATGCATGTAAGCTCTGTAGGGACATTGCTGTTTTTCATAAAGATGGGAGTAACACATTCCAAACAAACACCTGTTACCTCCCTTGTTGATGATAGCTATGGATAATGCATGTAGGTGTCATTAGACGAAGGTGACCTAGCAGGATTGACAATGAAAGGGTAGACCAGAGCCATTGGTTGAAACTGACCCTGAAATCTGAAACTGGATGCTAATTCTATGTGTGTGTTGTCATTTCAGTGCCTCATGGCGTGGGAGTCCATCATTCCACTCCTGCAGGAGAAGCAAGAGGGCAAGTAGCCTCCTTCTTGGGACAGAGACTCTTCTACCTACACGGGGTGTGGCTCGCTGCACCAGAATGTCCCTGCAGTGCCAGAGAGATGGCGCTGGGAACAGAAGCACCTCTCCTTTGTGTACTTTCTTCCTCTCCCCTGCATCCCACAGAAGTTGTTTTCAATTAGTATTTATTCCTTGGTGGAGTCTGTGAGGCTATAATCATCTCTCAGAATAAGAAGCATACCTCTGTGTCATGAAGGAACCTATGAAATGGAACACTACAAAGACTTCAGAGTGAGGAACACAACAGTGCACAGCTGACTTGTGACATCTCACGAGAGAGTTTCCTCTTTGGAAATTGCCTGTTGTGGGAGATAATCCAGGTCCTACTTTTCAAGGACATGAAGGAGTCGAGAAGAGACGTTCTGTGGCTTGCTGTGGTGACACAGCAGCCCTGTCCTTGACCCCTGGGGGCATTGTCTTGGCCCAGCCTATAAGGAGGTGTTGGGACCTCCAAGGAAAGTCCTTAATTTATAGTGGCCTGAAGCTGTGAGTGTGGCCTGCTGCCTGCTTGTGATGAGTGACACGTGTTTTATTGTTTGTGGTCCATGTGGAGCCATTGAAATCAGTGTCCAGATGATCCTGTCCTGGAGTGGGCAAGCCAGTGTCCTCATCCCCATGTGATGCCTTGGGAAGCTGAGGGGTGTGCATGCTCCTCAATCATGTCTCTGACACCAGAATACAATACATTAGCAACTTTTGGTGAAAAATGAAAAAAGGTGCATTTTTTCCTCTGTAAAGGTCTTTAGTGTTTTTCTTTGGTGTCAATACAGTCAAGATAAGATATGTTAAGAAATACCTGTTATTTTGCAGTAAGAGTAGCTCCTCTATTGTTGAGATCAGTGGGCATATACCAGGCCCCACTTTCAATGTCTGCTTTGTGCAATTTGCCTTTACCTCGCCAAAATACCTAGTTGAGTACTTCCTACCATGTCCATAAGATGTTTGGGCAGCCTTTTGGTGAGGGGACTTGTATGTTGCATTGTTATGACACAAAATTTGTGAACTCAGCGTGAATGTTCTACATAAAGTGCTTTAACCCTCCACGCTTCTTGATCGGGTAGAGTCAGTACTGCAGGGGCTTCACGGTAACAAGGGTAACAGTGAACTATTTGCTTCTAGCAAAGCAAAAATCTCAATTAGTAACCAAATTCTTGGAGGCTGTTGGGTGTGTTTAAAATCTTCATTTCAAACTATTACCAGGTTTTCTTTTAAAATCACCATACAATTAATAGTCATAAGGGATCTGTCTTCTGCTTTGTTTTCCTCCCCAAAGAATTGGCATATGTCATATTTGTGTTCTTTCTTCAGTGACTCTTCTCAATAGTACTGTAACTCTAGCATCAAATAAGCAGTAGTTAATTTTGGTTTTGAGACAGGGTCTCACCAAGTCCAGGCTGGGCTCGAACTCACTATGTAGCCCAGGATGCTCTTGAACTCGTAGTGATCCTCCTGCCCAATCCTCCTGTGGATGTGGTTACAGACATGTGCCACCATACCTGGCTTATTTTTGTTTTTAAAATGAAGCAGTTAAAACACTGCTGTGTGTGCAAGTTAAGTTATGGATACCAGTCATCGTGCAGCATGTTCTGAAGTCACCTCATTCCACTCTAATAGCAGGGTTGACCTTGTGTCATCTGCAGCTGGGACACTGTTGTGGGGCCACAGTGGGATAGCATAGAACAGTTTGTTTTATTATGTCAGAGTCACAGAAATGATCATTTTTATATCACTTGGTACTTGCTGTTACTGTTAAACCCCATCTGTGCCATTCTAAAATCCTTTGATGTGAATTTTCAGCTTGGTACAAATAGAAATGATTCACTGAAGCAGAAGGGTAAGAACACTCATCTACCCCATCTCCAGTGACTCAGCGTTTTGTTCTACCTCTAAACCATTGTGTTGGTGCAGGGAGGATATCCAGGTCCAACCTGGGGTGTCCAGGTCCTACCTGGCAGTGTGCTGTTAGAATCAGGGTGTGTATCCAGTATATGGAAGCCTGCTGTTGATATTTGGCAGAAGACACAAGATGGGCCCAGTGGCGAATGTTATCTTTGGAACATGCAAGATTTTACCTTGTGGATTGTGTGCTTTAAAAATGTGCAGTATAATGAATGCTTGGAAAGAACTGAGGAAAGAGTTATAGGGAAACTAGAATCTGATGGCCTGGTTGCTAAAGCTGTCTTTCCCAGGAAATGGTAGTTGGGAAAGAAGCAGTCCTTTATAAACAGCAGTGGGCTCCTCCGTCAGGGGCCACAGTCATTCTCCCACTGGGTGAGAGCACTGGCTCTGAAGGGACTTGGGCATCGCCAGATTTTTGTCTCAACCTGTTTGTTTGGTCCCCACATAGTGCTCCTGTGGTTTGATACACCAGGAAGAACTGGAGCAGTGCAGATGTCCTGCCCCCAGGCAGAGCCACGTATATTAATGACTTCTGTGGAGAATTGACCTTTCTCAAGAAGACACCATCTTCCTGGTTCTCAGGCTGGCATCTGATCGGGTGACAAGGCCGGCCTAGAAGGGTGGGGACAAGGCAGGGAGAGGGCGTCTCCAGCCCTCCCCTCTCGCTTGGCTCCCTTTTGCCACAGAGATTCAACAGCCTTTTTAACCTTGATCGAGCACGCAGGAGATTCCCTGTGTGAAGTGTAACTTGCAAACTTCTGGTGCCAAAGATAGCCTTGGAGAGGTTTCATCACCCTGTCATAGAGTCAAGTCACAGACCAGTTCAGTGGCTCCTCTCATGTCTTTTCCGTGAGATTTTTTTGCTCAAGGGCAATACTCTGCTTCAAGTAGTGTCATAGACAGTTTTTGAGGCTTGAGGACTTGGAATGGAAAGTTGTCCCTTGCAACTGACTGAATTCTGAGGAAGGGAAACATATCCTGTACCTGGGTTAAAAATCCAAATGGCAGGAGAGAGAATTCCTAGAAACTGACAAAGTTTAGAGAGGCAAATGAAGTTGAAGAGAAAGCAGCTGTGATTTGCAGCAGGTGTGTGGCGGCGGGAGGGGGCGGTGTATAAGAAGAGTCTGGTGAGCCTGCTCCAGACAAGATACCACTGCTCCAACGTGAGAAACACATTGCTCAGCCTGGCTCGCAGTTGGGTTTCATCCTTTGATAAGGCTTAATAATGATTGCTGATGAATGGAAGGTAATTAGATCACACTGCTCTGAAACTCACCAGACACCTCTCTGTAGCTCAGTTAAAAGCATGACACTGGGGATCATGGTGAACGTAAGATAAGTGTTTCATGCAAAATTTCAACCTCACAGAGTGTGTTGATGAGAGTGTGTAGATGTGCATTGCACAGGTTTTTCATGACCACTCCCCATGAGGAAGCTCATACCCTCCTGCTCTTCCCAGCTTGTGTGATTGCCTTACAGACCAACCGGAAGTCTGTTTCAGAGATGGGCCTGGTGGCCATGTAGCAGTTGCAAGTGAAGCTTTTCTGTTTTGGCCCAAGGAACACCCACTGAAATGCTGCCACTGGTAGCATTTCATTTCAGCCACAGGCAGCTGTCTCTTTTGCGATGAGGTTCACTGGAGCGCAGAGAGTCCTCTATTCTGAACTGGTGAGAGAGGAGGAATATAAGATCCTCCATAAACAACTTCCAAGGCTATGTTGGGTCTTGGAATGGTTGGAACTGGGTTCTGCTCTGGCTAGATGGGGTTCTTGCCATGGTCAGGACAGGGTACACCCATCTGGACACCTACTTGCAGGAACTGTGGAAACAGAGGAAGCTAATTACCTGCCTGGGGTAGTGTTGTTTTGGCCATCATCATTTACAAAGTTATCTGGGCAATTTGGATTTGACTGCTACACTTTCAAAAGTCCTCAGGATAGCAAGAGATTGGATGCACCCTTCCACTGCTTGTGTTTTGCTGCTTATGCTTATATGGCAAATGGCACTTCTCAGTACATTTGAGGTAAGTGTCCTCTCCTAGGCCAAATTTACTGATGCGTGTGTGTTGAAGTTGCTTTGTCGTCCCCCTTTCCCCCACTCTGGTAGTACTGGGGTGTTTTTTGTTTGTTTGTTTTCTTTTTTCTTTGAGACAGGGTCTCACCATGTAGTTCAGGCTAGTTTTGAACTCAGTATGTAGTCCAGGCTGGCCTCGAACTCTTGGCACTTTTCCTGCCTCAGTCTCCCAAGTGCTGAGATTACAGGTGTGCTGGCTTAGTACTGGGGATTGAACCTAGGGCCTCATGCATGTTAGGCTCTCAACCACTGAGCAGCATCCCCAGCATTGTCTCCTTTTCTTTCTTTCTTTTTTTTAAAAATTATTTTTAAGACAGACTCTCCCTAAATCGTCCAGACTGCTCTTAAACTTATGATCCTCCTCCTCCTTAACCTCCCAAGTTGCTGGGATTACAGGCCAGTTCCACCACAACTGGTATTTCTTTCTTGTTTTAAATTTAATGAATAATCCAGGGATCCAATTTCTCACTAACCCACTCTTTTATTTTAAGGATGTCAGTTCTCCCCAAAGTTGCACATATCAGTGAGAGTGCAGAGCTGTCTGCATTTAAAAAGACCAGGCTGGGGGCTGTTCCTGCTTATGTGTTTGAAATGCATCCTGTCCAGCTTTTTCTTTGTGGCAGAAAAATGTGTTATCCAGGTAGTTTTTACTAAGTCTGTAAATAAGTGCTATGAAAAATAATGTTTGTCTCATATAAATATTCTATGTATTTAGCACTTGAAAATCAATTCCAGAATTAAAAATATCACAGACTGTTAAAAACCTAACTATACTTTTTGAGCATTTTTAAATCTCTAGTAATAATAATAATAATATGCCTTATTCAACTAGTGTTTTTAAAATTCTGGGTAGAAAGAGTTTTAGAAATGTAATCAGTTATTCTGTTGAAATACTAGAGACTTAACATAGTCCTTGATCCCGTTTTTTAAAAAAAAAAAGGCAGAGGCAGAAAGTGAGGTCATGATGAGGGTGGCCTTTTGGGGAGACAGAACTAAGTGTTGCTATTGCCAAATGATGTTTTTAATAATATAAGGGAACATAATACCTTTCATGGATTTAAAGTGTGAAAGATTAATGCAGTGCCTTTTGGCATACTTTTGATTATAGATCTGTGATATCAGCTTTGACAAATCATAGTGATAAAGAGAACTCTGTAGGTTGTGACAGCATTAAAGGTTTACCTATTTCTGCAGATAGCTTTTTAAGATACTGCGGGGACCTCAGAGCACCATGTTTTGACTGGAAATTCTCCACAGACTGAAATGGAGTCTGTTTTAGCAGAGCTTTTAGTTAAAATCAGTGATGAAGAGTATTGCATGCCTCTCCCAGGAGTACTGCCTGGCCACTGAGTGAGTCTGGGCTCTCCGCAGGACAGGTCAGAGCAGCCAGCATCTGTCTGCACCCCTGCTGGACACACTGTTCACAGTCATAGAGCAGCCCTTTGGTCGGAAAGGATCCTGGAAGGGGCAAAATGGAATCACCTTTTCCTCCGTGTGGAAACAGGGAGAGGGGAAGTAGATGGCAGACCAGTGTGAACCGGTTCCGTAGAGCAACGGCCATGTCAGCCAGGCCTTCATCAGATAATGAACCAGCATCTCCTAACAGTCAGCACTGTCCACTTGGATACCCTGAGGTTTCAGTCCTGTCCCATGGCGTCCCTTCTTGTGTTCTCTGTGCCTGTGCCCTCCATCCCTGTGGGTCAGGACTGACATCAGATACACTCCCCTGACACACACTGCCAGCAAACTTTCTAAACTTGTATTTTAACTGTTAAGAGATTAAAACTCTTGCTTAGAACATGTCCAAATTATGGACTACGTTTCTTATTTTTAAAAATCATTCTTTACGTTTAAAAACTGAAAAAAAAAAAAAAAAACCTTTTGTGAGGTATTGGAAAGTCCTCTGTAAATGTGTTACAGTCTCTCCATGCTGCCATTAAGCCAAAACAAAAGCTGTGAAAATAAAAAGTGCTTGAGAAAGTGTGTGCAGAAAGTGATTTTATCTACAGGTTGAAGTCTTTATTTCATGAAGCTACCAAATGTTAAGAGAATGTCACCTCCTTTTCTTTGTTGTGGATCCCAGAGATTATGAAATTAAAGAAAAAGATTTTTGTTGCGTTTTTGATGCTGGCATACGGTTTTTGTCCACTTTTTTTTTTTTTCATATGTCTGTATAAAAAAATCTGTTTACTATGGGATTAGTATTACATTTTGAGGTAAACAAAGAATTTGTACTGCTTGATAAACTATTAGCTTGTAAATTTGAAAAGTTTCTTTACCTCAATTAACTTAAAACAATGGACCAATAAACTGATAAAAGATGCTTTCTTTACCTTGATTCGTGTTCTCTTTTTGTACCTGTCTGTAGGAAGAAAGCATGCGTACCTCTTCTTGTTTTGTTATCTTTGAAAAGGTAGCAATTTGCCTGCAAGAATCAGGAAATACAGAGCAATAGGGGGAAAAAAGTACATATATATACATATGTATATATATATATATATATATATATATATATATATATATATATAATTTAGCTCTATGTATAATTTATCATTTAGCTCTTTATTCTACTTCATTTCTTTATAGATCAAACCCCAGTTTACTCTCTCCTATATCTTACAGATTGTCCCTAATTTGGGGAGATGAAGAACGTACCTATATAATTACCACCATGATTGGCAGGCCTGGTTGACAGCCAGTTCAGGTGACATATAAGAGATTTTTCTTTTGCCTGTACCATCCCACAGTGAAACACATAGTATTCTGGGTCAGAATCTGTCACTTCCTCATATTTTTGTGTTTTACTGTTAGGGTGTTTTTGAAGAATTGGTTAGAAAAGTATCTGTGATTTATTATTGAAATGTAGCCAAATGTTGTATATTGTAGTCCAAATATTGTAATCTTTTTTCAATCCACCTCATAATCTGGAAGTTATATTTGTAACCCCATAGAAACACTGGAATTCCAATGAGTTAATTCCATCCTCCTACCGCCAATGCAACCCACAGCAAGAGTAAAGACATCAAGACATAGTCAAAGTTATGAGCAGCCAAAGAGTCTCACGTCTGATCCAAGCGAGGATATAAGGACAATGGCCCTGATCCAAGGCCTTTCCCAGAATTTATTGTCTTGTGAAGAAGGCAGTGATTCAGGGATGACGGTGAGGATGATGGGAACTATGTGAGTAACTTGGGCTGGCTCGCCAAGTGGGAAGAAAAGCATCTTTGCAATATGCAGGGAGAAGGATATGCAGAAGGATCAGTCTGTATAACTCAGGGTGTTTAGGAGGCTGTTGCTTCAGTTTTTGATATGTAAACTGTTGTGCCCTGGGGACTCATTGCCTCTTACTTTGAGGCTGGTACCCAGCTGACATTCCTGGAGCTGATTGGCTCTGCCATCCAGCTGCACTTGGTCCTTTACAGAGAGCACTATGGGAGGAAACAGGAGACTGTCAGGTAGCTTCAAGGAGTGCGTGTCAGTACCTTAGCTAGCCTTATTTGCATCACTTAGAGCCAATTGAAGGGAGACTGGAATAGCATAGCCTGCTCTGTACACATCAGTATATGAAAATAAGACTCTATTTAACTAATGTTGCAGCAATTGTTCTGCATTCAAGGAGAGGTACCCAGCTCATCTTTACAACTTAAGAAAGTGTAAGAATGTACAGGTATTCCTCATTTGATGACTGATCTGCTTACTGACTGGACTTATGACTGAGGTGCACAGTTTGGATTTACAGTGCACCTTTTTTCCTGTACAGTTCTGTACATCTTGTTTGTAAAGCTTCAGTGTCTTTGTACAGTAGACCTTATTTATACAGTAAATTTATACAGTAAAAAACAGTACTGTAAAATTTGCTCATCATCCCTTATAGCACAGTACTGTAGTTGTATGTTCTTTTATATATTATAGTACAGCATGTAAGAGTTTGCAGATAAAAGCAAAACCATCAAGTTGGAGTCTCTTTGACCATTTCTTTGTTCTGAATATTGTACATAGTATATACAGTTCCTCATTCAGCATCCAATGCACAAATGACCTAGTCACAGGAGCAGAACTCGGTTGTTAAACAAGGAATATCTGTATTGCAAATTAGAGGCCAAAGTGCCAAGGTACCAACCTAATGATGAACTTACAATGATGTTGAACTTGACTGCTTGATAGTAGACATCATTAAAACTGCAGTCATACAACGTGGACAAGTCATACAAAATGGAAAAGAGATTTGAGTTCAAATGTCAGCTTGTGTGGCTTTAAGCAAGTTGCATCTCTGGACCTTTAGTATTGTGATCTTTGGAATGAAGACAAGCCTTACCCGTAGGTGGTTAGCAAAATTAATTATGTATGTAAAGATGTTAAGTTGTGAGTGAATATTTTACCTTATGGAAAATATACCTTATGGAAAAACTCTTCCTATTGTTTAAGTATGGCCAACTTAAATATTAAGAATAGCAAACTTTCCTGGGTGTTTGACTAGCTGAATTTTTTCTTTCTTTCTTTTTTTTCACTACCAAGGGCTTCACATTGAGCTACATCCCAACTCCTTTATTATATTTTTTTATGTAAGAGAGGATCTTGCTAAGTTGCACAGGCTTGTCTTGAATTTGTGATCCTTCCAAAATGCTGAGATTACAGTCCTGTGTCCCCACATTCGACTGAAATTTCTCCTTTTAAAGTAGGATAATACCTTCTCTTTAGAAGGTAAGGATGATTGTGGTCTGTCTGGAGGCCTAGAGAATAGATGGAAACAGACTGTAAAGTCATGGGAAGAAGAGAAGGAGATGGGAATGAGCAGTTGGATTTAGGAAGTTCCCGTGGTAAAGGGAATGAGTCAGAGGTGATTTTGGAAACTTCCATCTTGGGCACTGAAAATGAAATTAATCAGGAGGGAAATACTTTAAAATGTGCTATTCTTAGGTGATAGAGTGGGAGAATCACTTGGTTTCGATTCTTTGGGGAAAACACAGGTGAATGTGTTAACCATTGGAAACAGAGTTGTACTGTCCATAGGAGTCAAACAAATTGCTTGAGAAGAGAACCAAAGATGGCATTTGGGGACCTCAGTAGTTAAGGATGAATGGAGGAGGACTCAGGGAAGGTCTTAGGACAAACAGGCTCCATAGATTACAGTGGTGATTCATAAACTCGAAGACTTCTAACATGTTGTTAGGCCCTATTGCTAGAGTGGATTTGAGTAGGGCCCCACAGTTTGCATTTCTGATAGGTTCTCAGATTAGACTGGTGCTGGTGGCTTAAGAATCACTGGGTTAGAAATCTCTTGGAAGAAATGTGACTCGGGGACAGCTGAAAAGGTTAAAACTCGTACTCTTGAGGACCAGCGAGGTTGAAAAAGAGCCAGTGCCAGGATTTTAAGAGTCCAGTTCAGATTAGGAGCCACTGCCTTGTAGTAGGGTCAATGAGGACATGAAAGTGGATTCTTTGGCCTTTAAGAGCAAGCTTTTTGGGAGCAGGAATGAGGAAGCCAGGGATTCGCTTCATTCATGTTACGGGCTGGAACGCAAGGCAAGGATGAAGAGGAAGGAGCATTATCAGTGAGTTTGGAGGGGTTGACTGTGATCTTGAACTCACCTTTCCCATCCCATTGGCCTTACTCATGCCTGTCTCAGTGAGGGATCCTCTGCCATTCCTGACTGCCTGAACCCCAAATGTGAGTCATTCTTGAGTCCATCTGCCTCACACTCTACAGTGCACCCATCAACTCCTGGCCCGTCTCTCACTTCACCTCCATCTCTTTTCTCCCTGCTCATCGCCTCTTACCCACTGTGCCGGCCATTGGCATCCTTCGCCTAGTTTGCTGCAGGATCCTTAGCCTGTCTCTTCCTTGCTTAACTTGCTTGTTTTTTTCTTCCACGGTGCTTCCAGAGTACTCTAAAATGCAAATGAAGCATTCTGTATTCTAATTACAATCTTCCAACAACTGTGTCTGTTACTCTATCAAGAAACATATTCTGGTAAGCTAACACTCAGCCCCCACCCCTCAAAAAAGAAACATTTTCTTTTGAAAGGCTCTTTTATGCTGGCCTTCCTCTCTGCTCCAGTCTCCTCTCTCTATCCTTTCTTTGACTCCTGTCTTCCTCCCTCCTTTGGTCCCTTCACATTGAATTCCTGTATGTTGGAAAAGGCATCTCCTTTAGGCTTTCCAGAATGTTGTAGCCTTTGCCTGGAATGTTCCCCTCATCTGGCCGTGGTAACTGCTGTTTATCCTTGTGGACTTACCATATCCTGGAAGTTCTCTGTTTCCCAAGGTCTACAAGACATACATGCTCCTTTACATGAGCATTTATCATAGAGGACACCGCTGCCCACTCTTCTGTGCACTCCACTTGTTTACTGTGTTCTGTTAGGGCAGGAATGGTCATTCTTTTTTTGGTACTGGGGATTGAATTCACAACCTTGTGCTTGCCAGGCAAGTGCTTATGCCACTGAGCTAAATCTGGGGCCAGGAATGGTTATTCTTATTTCCTCTGTTTCTCCATACCTAGCATGGCACCTGGACCTTAGTAGACATGTCATAAAATTTTGTTTACTCTTTGACAAAGGATTACAGATAAAACTCTCTAAGTCCAAATGCCTTGACATTTAAATGCTTTCTTCAGCTCTAGCTTTGTGTTCCACCCCAGTTTAAGAATGCTATGTCTGTAGTCATAAGAGGAAAGAATGATTCACACACTCACACTGTGAATGCTGATTTGAGAGGTGAGCCTGTTTTTAATATGTAAGCAAAATAGATAATAAAAATAAATACCTTGAAATTAAATGGTTTTTATAGAGCTTCTTCCTTTACACCACCCACTTTGGAAAGTATTGCTGGTTGAAAGTACTCAACTGACTGTTCTGTTAATGAAACTTTTTGCTCTCAGAAACAACCATGGCAACAACACTACCCAGCAGCTCCATTTCTCTTGGATTTCCATGGCTAATGAGGCCCCAGAAAAGAAGGCTGACATTTTTTTCAAGGTTTTATTTTAATTTCAAAGACCTTGTTCATCCAAAACTGCTGGTTCTTTATAAAACATTCCTTTCCTTCAGGCTGTTAAAAACACAGGCCTTCCATGGAACTTCAGGCACAGCACTCAGGTGACCAATTAGTCCTGTGCTGGAGCCATCAAGACAGTACCTGAAGAAAGGGGGCTGGCAGCTGAGGTTGGAGCCCACGGCCTCTCTAGGGCTGGGACGGCATCCTGTACCCCCAGAACTTAACCTCTGCCTAACAGGGGCATCTGAAAACTGAGAAAGTTCTTCCATCACCCAGAAAGTGTTTTTCCCTTCCACCTGGGACCCTAACCCAGAGTCACTGGAGGCAGATTAGGGCTGGAATGTAGGTTTCTTGAGTAGTAGTTGCTTTGGTCACCAGCTTTCTGGTCCCTTCATTAGTCTTCTGGAAGATCTAGCCTCTGCTGGTGTTTTTAGCTCCTGCAGGTCTGCAGCTTCATTTCTCTGTCCTGTCTTCATGTTGCAAACCTGGGACTTGTTTATAGGCCACAATGCTGTAAGAATTTACAATAGAGAGTTAGAAGAGAAGGGCTGGAGTGGGGCAAAGTGTGTGGCTTTTCCTCTTCACAAAGGCTGGAGATGCCTCTGGTCACTCTTTATCTCAGAATGACAGGCTGTATTGGGGAGATCTCAGGCCACTTTTTATCACTGATAGAGTGAGAAGCTATCCCCATTATGGCATCAGAACGCTATACTAAGTGAGAAGGATGGCCCAGGGGCCTTCTTTTCACTTCCAGTTCCTTCCAGTCCTGTGAAAATGACCTTCTCTGTTTCACACATCATTAGCACTTTGGCTACATTTTCCTGGAATCTCTCTGTATCTGTTCCCCATGATGAGTTCCCATATGTATCTCAAAATCAAGATTAACCTTTGCTAATCTCAAGAATAGGCATCTCACCTTCTCCCTTTCTAATCCCTTTACCTCATAAACCTTGCCCTAAAATAGCAGCAGATAAATGGAGTCATAGCAAGTAGGCACTCTTAGTTAGAGTCTTAGATCTGTGTGATGGATCATGTTCTTCAGAAAACTGAGACCCTCAGTTTTCTCATCTGTGGGAGCTTCAGGATCCTCAGGTTCTAAGCTAGAGCATAGCTCCTGATGGGAACATAACACCTGGAGTCGCAGTGGGTGTGAGCTCAAATAGAAATCTTCTAAAGAAAAGCTTTGTAGAAAGTCCCCAACTCCCATGAGCCCTCAGGCCCTAGTGGGAGGAGCAGTTAACGTACTTCAAATAAAATTCATTGTTTTATAGGACTGGCAAGTGGAGAGGCAAGACTAGGAGGCAGCTAGCACAGGGCTTCATGAACTTGGCTTGCAGCCTTGACTTCTGACTCCTACCATGTGTTTCTGGCCAGCTCCTGACTTCATGTTCAACCAACAGGCAGCTCTGGGATGTGAGTGTAAGTAATACTGGGTTGTAAGTGCCATTCTCATCTTGGAATTCACTCACTAAACAAATCCTTTTGGAGTACTTCTTATATGCCAGGCTCTCTACTGGACACATAGGCACATGGTAAGTCAAACAGCCATTGTCTCTGGCTTCAGAGAGCCTACAATCTGGTGGGAAGCATACTAAAGCGGTAACCATTAAATGGTCATCGACTGTCATTCTAGGAAGGAAAAGCAGGATGCTTTGGGGACATATAATAAAATGATCTAATTTAGATGGAAAAGGATTAGGAAAATCTTTTTTGAGAAAATGATGTTTAGGTTAATACCACAACTCACCGAGTGAATAAAGAGGTGTGGGCGAGGAAAGGAAAGAGCCTGGTGGATCACGAAGGGTAGGGGAGGAGAATTAGTGGCTGGAATCTGAGCCTAGTGAGGTTGGCAAGATGCAATTATGTAGGACCTTGTGGGCCACAGTAAGACACTTGAGTTTTATTCTAAAAGAAATGAAAAAAAAAAAAAAGTGAGAGCTTTGAGTGGATGACAAGATCTGATTTATACTTTAAAGAAATTGTTCCAGCCACCAGGTGGAGAGAGAATGGAAGGAAATAAGAATAAATATACAAAGAATGGTTTCAAGGCTAACTTCATCACTAAGGGCTGCCGACTAGGAATGGCTGCAGGAGAAAGGAAAGCGTGAATGAAAGGCAGACTCTGGAGATAGAATTAATGAGGCCTGGTGGGTTGGAGTTGGGGGGCAGTGAAGAGAAAGCATATGGTGACTCTCAGGTTTCTAGCCATTCAGGTGGGGGCTGGTGCCATGGACTGGCATAGGAGAGGCTAGAGTGGGGGCAGGATTAAAGGAAACCCAGTTTTGGAATTGTAAATGGCAGTTTGAAGTTTAGAAACACTTTACATTGTTTTGAGAAAGAATCTCAAGAGGGAAGATGGCCCAGAGCAGAACCCTACAGGAACCCTCCATTTGGAGGTTATGGAGAAGTGATCAGAGAAATAGGAGAAAGAAACAGAAGAGTAAGAGGTTACGAAGGCCAGGGGTGAAGCCTCCTGAGGGAAGGGAGCTGAAAGTGCTGGGGCTGCTGAGAAATCACAGGAGGGAGAATGGCAGCCACAAAGAAGTCATCTGCGGCCTTGTGAGAGCAGCTCTGGTGGGGTTGGTAAGAAGTCAGCCTGGAGGAGGTTTGCAGGTGAGTGGAGGAGAGGACATTGGACAGCGGTGCAGAGCAGCCTTTGGAGGAACTGGCTCTGAAGAGGAGAGACAGTGGTGGGTCATTTTTTAGATAAGCAGAAGAAAGAGGAGGAGACAGAGAGGGAGAGACAGAAACAGAGCTGGGGGAGAGAGAGAGAGACAGAGAGAGAGGTCAAGCAGTAGAAGAAGCTCTCTGAATTAGGTGGAAGAGATGACTGAGATGACTCCCAGATATTGAGTGACTTTTCTGAGAATCAGTCCCACATAGTGGATAAGAGAGAAAGAGACAGCAGGGCTCAGATCCCTCTCTGTAACCTATTGGCCAGTTATGGCAGGTTACATTTGGCCAGGGTGAGTCGGACGCCCATGGTCTCTGTTCTCAGGGAGCCTGTAGTCTAGCAGGCAAGAATACTGAACAGACAATCATGAAATGTTCATCAACTATCATGCTAGAAAGGACAAATGTAGGAAACTTTGGGAATCTATAATAGAAAAATCTAATATACGTTGAGAAGGGTTAAGATAAATCCTCTAAGAAAATAGCAAGTTTAAGCCTCTGTTTCCTCATCAGCAAAATGGGGATAATAGTAATTACCTCAAAGGATTCTTTAGGAAGATTAATAGTTAAAATATATGGAATATTTAACAAGCTTATTGTTATTTTAAAAGGAAGAAAGGGATGAGTATGAGTGAAAACAGGGTTGTAGATGGGAGAAAGCAAGGTCATTTGTAGGTCTCTATGTAGTGTGAAGCCTTTGCTGAGTGGGGGGAGAGGGCTGGGGATGGATAGAACCACACAGTGATTCTCTCAGCATCTCCCTCCGCAGGCAAAAAAAGAGCTAGCAGGAGAGGGCAGGTCCTCACAGTGGCATAACAATGGCTCACTCGGGTGCCAGGAAGGGGCAGGGCTACAACCACTTGAGATTGCCAACAGGTTGTTGGTATGTCTAGTCTAGAGGCCTCTCCCAGCATCGAGGAGGCGGATTCAGATTGTGACCAGTCCAGCCTCCTGAGTCTGAAGTGCCTCAGGTGTTTTTCTGCCATTGGAAAGCGACTTTGTTTCTATGGTTAGAAAGCTCCACTGGACTTTCCTGTTCCTCTCAGTCACTGATGGCAAAGATTAACCTCCTTTAGTTGGAAGAATTTCTAGGATATAGGAAAGTTAAAGGAAATATTCCTTTTATGCCAGAATGTTTGATGTTGTGTGGTTGTACACTCAAATTACCTGGAGAGCATTAAAAAAAAAAAAAAAAAAAAAAATCCCTGTGCTCAGGCTGTGCCCCAGGTCAGATGAATCACAGTGCCTAGGGCTGGGATCCTGCAGGGAGAATCTGAAAATCTTTCCCAGTCATTCCAGTGTGCAGAGAACTTGGCTTTGTCTGCACATCTGCGCTGCTAAATGTCCACAACAGAGGAATACTTAGCAATTACTTAAGTGCCTTCATCCCATTAGCACCCAATCAGTTACTTACTTCAGTGTTTCCACATTCTGTGCCTGCCTCTGTGACATACGAAGATGCCACAAGGTTAGTTAAGATCCTGTACAGGGATAAATGGCTGAGGGCAGGTATATTTGGGGTGAGGTGTCAAGGGCAGCGCACCTGCCTCATGTACCCTCAAGTCTGTTAATAAGGCAAGACATCCTACGCAGCACAGTGAAAGTGGATGAAACTGCAGAAAGGAACAATTTGTGGATTTTCTATTGCTTTTATTTGTGTGTTTATATCTTTATGATGTACATTAACTAGTTAGACTTGTTTTCTGTTGGTTTTTGGTGTTTGTTTAGGTTAAAGAAACTACTTCATCCAATTGCCAGTGAAACAGGCCTGGATGTTTTTCAAGGAGGCAAAACTACTAATCCATTACTCACTTGGCCAGGGTCCTGGAACTCCAGAGAAATTTGCATTGCATGGTAGCCATAACTGAGTCAGTTCAACCCTTTCAGCCAGCATTTACGTGAAAATGCTAAAGGCTGCACAGCCTGAGGACAGAGCTGGCTCAGTCCCTCACCTTGGGAAATGAGGCCTGATTAAGGCCCTGATTAGTACAAACTCTGTTACCCGATTTTTTTTTTTGTACCAGGAATCAAACTCAGGACCTCAGATTCTTGCCAGGCAGGTGCTGTGCCGCTGAGCTATATTCCTGCCCCTGATCTTCATATCTTATTTTTCTCCATTTTTTTTGATAGTGCTAAGGATTGATCCTAAGGCCGACTGTGTACTAAGTTTATTTTTCACAACTAAGAAAGAAAACCAGGAACTTTAATGATTGATGGCTTCTTTTTCAGGAGACCTATATTATCAAGTAATGTGAAAAAAATTTAAAAATCACATTATTACTGTCCTCTTTTCATTTACCATCAACTGTTTTCTATTCTGTTGCCTATAATGATGTCATTGCCAATATACAAAACTTTCATGTGCTACTAGGCAGTTTTCTTTAAAATGCAATATTTTCTTTCTTTTTTTCTTCCCTTCCTCCCTCCCTCCCTCCCTCCCTTCCTTCCTTCCTTCCTTCCTTCCTTCCTTCCTTCCTTCCTTCCTTCCTTCCTTCCTTCTTTCTTCCTTTCTTCTGGCTAAGCAGCACTGATACACGAGGGAACCTCATTTCTGGAAAGGGCCTGACAGTCTGGAGGAGGACTAAGTCGTCCAGTGTGGGAGCCATAGCCACAACAGGCAATTGAACCCTCGGAATGTGACTGGTCCAGGTTGAAATTTTCTGTGCATGTAAAATACCTAATCAGATTACAAAGACTTAGTTTAAAAAAATAAAATATCTCCTTGGTGAGTTTTGTAAGTTGACGCCATGTTGAAATATTTTGGATACCGCCTACATGATTACAATTACAATTAGTTTCACCTGCCAGTCCTTTAAAATGGGGCTCCGTGGCAAGTGTGAAGCAAACCTGTAGCCAGCCTTTGTGAATCACACTCTTATTTCTGTCGGGCAGGGCTGGCTGAAGACAGACCTGAATTGTGCCCTGTTTCTTCTGTTGGTGATCTTGACCAGGGCTCTCACAATGGGCTGTGGACCAGCCAGGCTCTCCTTTACTCCTCAGCCCTCCTCCTGCCTCTTAACCCCCAGAACTGAGTCAAAGGTATCACCTAACAGTACGTTCACATAGCCCAGTGGCCAGGAGATTTTGTACACTGAGCACAAAGTCCCATTGGGACACAGAGAAAAAATAGCATTCAGAAAAGAGCAGGATCACTCTCACCCAGTGGGAGACAGACAAAAAAGGCCTCAATGGCTCAAGAGAGTTTCTAATACCAGCCTCCAATTATAAGGAAGTATGCAAAGAGTCTATAAATAAATTGTCACTGCAAAACTGCCCGGAAGTGAGTCAGCCCGTTTGGGTTCTATTCATTATTTGTGTTTTGGGGTAATTTCCAGATGGCTAGATTATTGGCTTGAGGGAACAGGAGGACATAAAGTCAGAGTATAAACGTAAATAATCCTGCAATGGTAGAGTAGACATGGGTGTAAATAATCCTGCAATGGTAGGCTAGACATAGTCCTGCAGGCCTTACCCTAAACACCAAGCCCCAGGTCACACAGCCAGGCTGCTCCCTTCTTACCCAATCGGGACAATGGCCAAGAAGGAGATGAAGGAGGAGAGAGCAAAACAGGTGCCGATAAACTTGTCCATGGTGAGCTGATAGATCTTGTTATATATAGTGGATGTCACCACTCCAGTCAGAGCCAAGGACAGCTGCAGTATGACGAACACCTTTCCTGTGAAGGGCACAGAGGTTAATAAGAAATGTCCTGTTGTTTCTCTCTCCTTGTTCTTCCCTGGGGAATCTCTGGAGAGCCTTGGGGAACCTGCTCCCTTTTCCAAGGACTCTTTTTCAGTCTTCGTGACTTAATTTGCCAGGAACTCTGTTTCCATCTAGCTGCATCTTCCCAAGCCTGTGGCTTTTCAGTAACTATCTTTCTGTGGCTTTTCAGTGATTGACTTTTTGAGTCTTTCCCACTCTCCTATCTGCTCTGGCTGGAAACCACATTGTTCCTAATGTACTTGAGGATGCTTCTGGAACTTTCTTGTGGGTCTTCTGCGAATCTGTGCCTCAAGTTCAGTAGCTCTAAAACAGCCTGGGGCAGAAGATCTTAGATTCCTTTCACTTACCATAAGATGAGTCCTTGATGAGCTTGGACATGGCTGACCGGATGGTTGTGATGGGGATGAGCGCAAACAGCATGACTGCTCGTGCTGTAAAAGATCACACAAGATCCCATGTCAGTAAAATCAGAATCGAGACACAGAAAATCAACTTTATACTTCAATATAAGGGCATAATCTACTTTCATTTTCTTCTTAAAACTATTTCTATCTTAGCCCAGTTATGAGTATTGAATATATTTCAGTAATATATCACAAAAACATTGTATATTTTATAATTGTATTTAAAGGCAGGCATTAATTAATTTTTATCACTTGTTTTAGTTAATGTGCATCTTAGAACTAATCTGTATACCAATTCTGGAAAGATAGTTAATCTATGTTTTGTTTTAAAGATTTTCAGTGTCAATAGATACATTAAGAACTGCAGTAGAGACACTGGAATAACAGTAACAAATATAATTTTTGAAAGAAAATAAATCTATTTTTAATAGACAAAAAAAAAGATCACACATTTTGGCTCATGTTTGAAAAGATATCAGAATACAGCAAAAGCCTGGCTCACTTTCCCTAGATGTTGGACCTGGAAGAAGTAACTTCTCTGCTGGCAGACAAGTGCCCTCAACTACACGCTGATTCTCTGAGGTCAGATAAAGCTGTTCGTGTTGGGTATGGCTTTACAAGGTGGTCGGGCACCGCTGATCAGGAGATGGACAGCCCTGGGGGTCTGGTCTGTACTGGCAGAGTGAAGTGGTTCCTGGGGAAGGAGAGCTGCTGCCACCAAAGTGACACAGGTTTCTCTGAAGGAGAGAAGTACTTGCCCTTACTATGCACGAACACCTGGGGGAGACAATCCCAGGAGATTCTTCTGGAAAGCACTTCTGGAAGTATGTCCCCCCACAGCAGCTGCCATACAGCCCTCAGGCCCTGTCAGCCCAATGCAGTTGTCGGGGAGGAGGAGGGGGTTGTGGAGAGAGAGAGGGAGGAAGGAGGGAGAGTGGCGGGAAGGGAAGGGGAGAGGGGTACTCTGTCCTTAGCCCATAGCCTTCCTGAGAACTGTACCATTTTGTTAGGTGTTTTTCTAAGGTGTGCAACAGCCTTCTGGCAACATTTTAGAGTCATTCTTTCCAATATGTTAGCTGTTAGCCATGAGTGACTATTTAAATTAACATGAAATGAACTTTAACATTGTATTCTTAGTTGCATTACTTGCACACCTCAAGCACTTAATACCACATGTGGCAAGTGGCTGCTGTGTGAACCAGACTGAATTACTGGGTGGGCCATGTCCACCATTGTAGAAAGTTCTGCTGGAGCTCTAATCTAAGCTCCCTGCTTGTGCTTGTCTGATCATTATCCCCACATGGAAACTTCATTCTGCTTTCTTGAGGGGATTTATTTTATTAGTTGTAGAATTCATTGTTGGGAATTTTTATGTATTAAAAAGCCCTTAGTCGGTCCCAAATGATTTCAGTTAAAGGACCTTTTCAGCTGGATTACTTATGTTTTATCCCTTTACAACTGGGAGCTGGACAGTGGTGCGTGCCTGTAATCTCAGTGTTTAGGAGGCTGAGGCAGGAGGATTGCCATGAGTTCAAGGCCAACCTGAACTACATAAGACTGTCTTAAAAAAAAAAAAAAAGTGGGTCAGAAGCTGGCACATGCCTGTAATCCAAGCAGCTCAGGAGATGGAGGCAAGATGCAAGCTTGCAGCCAGCTTGGGCAATTTAGCAAGACCTTGTCTTAAAATAAAAATAAAAAGGACTGGGGGTATAGCTCAGTGCTCCTGGGTTTAGTCCCCAACACTGAAAAAAATAGAGAAGAAACTCAACCTTGTCCATTCTGATGTCTCCCCTGCAGACTCTAGGTACCACTGGCTGCACCTCCAGGTCCCCTAGAACCATGGGCACCCAGCTGATAACATTTCAATGTGCAATGCAGATAATACACAACATAACAGAGTCTCCCCGTGCCTGCTTACTGGCAGGTTCAATCCCTGGTACTGAGCTAGGAAACCAAGACCACAGTATTTCTGGTTGTCAGCCCATGATCAGAGAGGGTCAGCAATTCCTGCCTTCCCAAGAACGCCAGACTCACCAATGTAGAACATGTATGTCTCTTTCACAAAGGCCAAGAGGAGGGCTCCTGACCCAAAGGAGACCATGCCAATCATGATCATGGTGGTGTCCCGGAAGTATCGAGAGAAGACCAGGACACCCAGGAAGCTGGTGATGAAGATGGTGTACCCGGAAGCCATACCATAGCCCACCTGCACTTGGTTCCAACTCAGGGGCTCCCTCAGCACAAAAAGGGCCATCACGTCCACTGTGCCAACCACTGCCAGGTCATACATGATGGCACCCACAAAGAGCAGGGTGATGATGGTTTTGGGGGACTTTGCTTTTCCAGGTGATGAAGGGTGCCCCACTATACTCTGCTTATCCAGCTGGTCAGGATCTAGTATGCGGTAAGTGCCCACTGTGCCAGATACAGTGTCCACGCTGGGGAGCTCCTTGCTGGGCTTGGCCACAGCCTCGGGGACCTTCAGCACCAAGAGGCTGTAGAAAAATGCAAAAGAGGCGAAAGACACACTGCAGGCCGTCAGCACCAGGCCCTGCGCGGAGTGCCCGATCATCTTCTTGAAGAGATGTCCCGAGGCCATGCTGCCGCAGAACCCTGCCAAGCCCATGATCAGGTCGATAAGGATGAGGCGGACGGAGCGGCGGCCCTCGGAGGAGCCCAGGGATCCCAGGGCCATGACCCCAGACCAGTAGGCTGAGAAGCCGCCGCCCAGGCCGTTCAGCGCCGCCGCCCCATACAGCATCTCCACCGGCCAGTCCAGCAGCACCTTGAGGAGCAGTCCGAGGCGGGACAGCAGGAAGCCCAGCAGCGACACTGCGATGGAGATCTTGCGGTGGTAACGGTCACTGAGCCAGCCCAGCCCATAGGCGGACAGCAAGGGCGTCAGGCCCACCACGAGGTTGTAGATGATGTAGAAATTGGAGATGGCCATCTGCTGTTGGTCCTCTTGAGCCCCCCGGGGAGAAGGGGTGGTGTTGTGGATGGAGGAGTTCCCGGCCCCGAAGGACGCCTTCACCACCAGGAGTAGCCCTGCGTCGTAGAGGGAGGCGGCCATCTGTGTCGAGGCCACCACCGGCTCGATCCAGGTCCTCACCTGGAGGCGAGACAGGTGGTCCCTCCACGGGCAGGTGACTTCGTGATGGCCCATGTGACCTCTCTAATGGGGGACAGAAGGGCTTGCTGGCGGCAGCTGCACGGAGAGGCACGGAGATGTCCCCCCAAATTCGACCACTACGGAGAGGTCCGGGCTGGGCTCCAGAGCGCCGCGCATCCAGCTGCGCTCTGCTCCGGCGACAGCGATCACAACCCGGCGCACAGCGCGTGTGACACCGGCTGTCAGGGGCCTCCAGGTTTCTGCCACGCCTTCCCAGGCCACAAAAGGCTGTGCTCCGCCCCCTTTCCCGCCCGTGAGGCTGCGGAACTGGGCTGGCGACCGCCCAGGGAAGCCCTAGGCGGGAAGCGCACGGCGAGCCTGGTCCCCGCGGCCCCTCCTGCTGCCCGCCGCGTCACGCGGCTTCTGTGAGCGCGGCCGCCTGACGAAAGCCGAATTTCCCCACAGCCAGGCGTGCCGAGACCTCCCGCGGGTGACTGGCGACCCTCCCTGAGGCTCAGGGGCTGAGGCCGGACTGAGAGGGACCCCTACTTACAAGTGTTTCCAACTGTCCTGGGAAGCAGCTTTGGGCGAAGCTGGAATGCCTAGGGTTCTGCTTGGGATAAGTGCTGGGCTGAAGTCCTGTGTGTTGAGTTTAAGCAACAGGTACCCACGTGCTAGAGAGAGCTAGTCCTGGAGCCACCAGAGGAGTAAAAACCTCTTCCAAGAGAAAGGACTCTGAGAAGATCTGTGCTGATGTGCACAGAGGAGTAAAAACCTCTTCCAAACGCAAGGACTCAGATCTGTGCTGAGCTGTGGTGGTGGCCGGAAGCCAGCACAGACCCTTCACCTATGGGAGACCTGCCGCAAATCCCAGCCTAGATGTTCCTCCAGGTTTCCTTGCAGAGGTGTGAGCACAATGGAGAGGGCAGGGTCACCTCCTCTGGAGTGGACACCGGACCCCTTCTGCTTCTTAGTGGTTGTTCTTTCTCTGTCTCATGGGCTCTTTCTCTGGAGCTGGGCTGAGGTCTCTGCTTCCTAGGCAGCCTCACTTCCTCTTTCGAATGCACACTTCCACAAAGAGAACCAGGGTGGTGCAGGTGTCAAAACACACCCGAGGACCAAGACCTACATTGGGACCACCCCAGGGACTGAGAGTCAGAAACACCCAACCTCTCTCTGTCCCTGCAGCTTCATGCCTGACACAGCTGTGGGTGTGCAGGAACTCGAGTCACAAAAGGGAGACTCAACTCTGGAGGGAGAAGGAAACAAGCTACATGGGTAATGTAGGGAGTAGGAATTGGATTCCAGATGAGCTTTGTGTAGATCCATGCCCCGTAGGCTGTCTTCAGATGTGCTAGGATCTCTTCTCCACCCTCCTCGACACTGCCCAGCCCTTTTATCTCCAGACCCAGAGAACTCCGCCGTCTGCAAAGAAAGATGCACCTCACCTTCCCCTTCAAGATGGGCCTGTGGATCTGGCTCAGCAGCACCTTTCCTCTCCCCCTCTCCTTGGACTGGTTTCACCCACTCTCCCACTTTATTCCTGAGCTATTTTTTTCTAGTGTTTGAAGCAAACATCCCAACCATCCTGTTCCCTTGAGCAGCAGAGGCTCCAGAGATGGTGAATCATGGGGGGGAGGGTGGATTCTGCAATCTGATATCGTCATGAGATCAACTTGTAGTTAACCTGCAGTGGTGGCCTGGAGTCAGCATGGATCCTCCACCAGTGGGGCTTCTGCCTAAAATCCTGCCCTAGATGGAGCAGGAGCATCATTTTGGCCTCTTGATCAAAGAATCTGTGTGGGGGGCTTAGATAGTACAGGACAAGCTTGCTTCTCTCTGGGAAGTCCTATAGTGTCTCTGTTCTTCTCGTTTCGTGAAATTTTCAGGGTCTCTGAGAGATTCACATAAGACCTAGAATAGATCCAGGGGATACTTAAGTCATCAGGGTGCTAGCTGGCCCTGGTACCCTCTACGCGTGAGACTTAAATCCTGTAGCCTGAAATGAACTAGACTCAGGGCAAGTTATCTTTCCCAGCTCAGTTACTCTGGGTTAGATTATTCTTGTTATGTTCCTAACGCCCCCTCCATCTCTAATTGCAGACCCCAACTGAGCAGGTCCTTGGCTGCCCTATGTGGTCCAGGCTACCAGCTAGGGGAGTGAAGACCTGGTTTGGGATCTAGTCTCTAACCTAAGGCTGGCTTCATTCATGTTAGAAGATATAGCCAAGTTAGAAGGCAGAGTCTTCAGGCTGGGTTTCAGCAGTGGGGAGGATTTAGAGAAGGGAGGAAGCTGTGCATCAGGAACTTGTCTCACACCCTAGCAAGGGAAAGGGCAGCGAGAGAACATAAGAGAGAAAAGGGAAGGAAAGGGAGTGGAAGCGTGGGGAGGAGGTGGCTGCTGGCAGGAGCCCTGGCCTCAGGACGGGCAGCAGGGATGTTGGGACAATACTAGTGTTTGGTGGAGACTGTTTACTTAATGCCCGTCTGAATTTCCTTTAAATTTTTTTATTAGTTTATGTTTGCAATATATCATGGTTATATTAAGCTTGGGTTGCTGAAATGTATCTCACCTTGACCATTGTTATGCCCTGTACCTCACTCCTCTTCTCCCTCTTCCCCGGGTCAGACTGCTTGCCTGTTTTTTTTTTTTTCAACACGTCTGTTATTTTTCTCTTTAGATGATGTATATTCTGGGTTTCCCATATTAAAAGAAACCATGATATATTTAATCTTCCATGACTGACTTATTTCATTTAGTGTTGTGGTTTCAAGATCCATTCATTTCCCTACCAGTGACTCAAGTTTATCCTTCTTTATGACTGAGTTTTATATATGTGTGTACTACATTTTCTTAATGAACAGACATGTGTTGGAAGAAAAAATGGCTGATAAACTTAAGATGTTCAGCATCGTTGGTTATTAAAGAAATACAGATTGAAATGACACTGAGATTGTACCTTATCCCACCGAAAATAGCTATTAACAAGTGTTGGAGTTTTCTGGCACAATAGAGAAGCAGAAGAAGAGAGAAAGTGAAAGTGGCCATTTATTTGAGGATGCAGAGAGGAGCCCACAGCCGCGGGGTTTGGCTTTCTTCTTCTGATTGCATACAGAGGGGCAGAGGGTTGTATGACCTCTGACTGAAAGTCATGGGGTAGGCATTGATGATGTTTGAGGAACTGATTGGACTTTTCTTCACGCACAAATGAGAAAGTAACAATTTGGGCTGAATGGGAAGAAGGAGAGAGTGGCCATCAGGGCAGTGTCCCTACTTTGGTCTCTGCCATGTTAGACCATCGCCATAACTGTATAATAATTTATTCTAGGGTAGGAACCTTTCAACAAGGGCTCAAAACCTGACAGATGCTGCTGAGGTTGTGGGGAGAAATGACCCCACCTACATTACTTGTAGCAATGCAGACTAGCACAGCTGAGTGGAGACTGCAGACAGCCCACTCTCAGGAGCATGGGAATCCTTGCTGTACCCTCCCTTCCTGTTGGGTCTCTTTAAGAATCTGCTCATGAGTGTTTGGTGGAAGTGAGGCTCTTTGCTTTTTTTTTTTTGGTGGAAATTGGTGAAAGAGGTGTGATTCATATTGACATAGTGCCAAGAAGAGACCACTGGAAACAAGAGGATGCCATGAGGTCACAAATGTCCCAAGAGTTGTCAGAGGCCAGGGACAGGCTTTAGATTGTCACAGTCTCAGGGACTGGGAGGTAAGGTGCCATCTGATCTGGATCATGAGGGGCAGAGACACTCCTAGCTGATGTGCAAGTGATATCATCAAGGAAAGTGATGTTCTCTTTACAGCTACTATTTTTTTTTTTTTTTTTGAGACAGAGTCTTTCTGTGTAGCTCAGCTTGGCCTTGGACTCACTATGTAGCCCAGGCTGGCCTTGAACTCCTTGAACTCATGGAGATCCCCCTGCCTCAGCTTCCCAAGTGCTGGGATTACAGGTGTGTGCCACTATACCCAGCTATATGCTCCTTATCATATCAAAAATATGATGTTTCTTAGCATCATCGGATTGAATGAGCCAAGGGTAATATATTTTTATTAAAATAAGATGAAAGCCAAATAAAGGAGAGGAAATGAGTATGTCTACCATGAGATCAAAGTAATAATCAGATCAATGGTAATGTAAATATACTGTGAATATTTATTGCAGGCTATTCATTTTAGAAGGCTACCTACAATTCGGCCTTGAAGTCATAGTAAATGAATCCTAGAGCTGACTCAGGATTTTCTTCCCACAATTATGTATTTTTTTCTGCAGAACTGGGTATATTTCGTCTTCCTTGTGTGAAGTTAGTTTTATAATAATCCTGCACTATCCAACCTTGCTCTTCTAGAAAGCAATTTTCCTTTCCTTTCTTTCATTTCTTACTTCCTGAACGTTCAATGTCCCCTATGTACTGAAGATCCTACACCATCTCCAAGGTCATTAACTCAAACCTCCCACTCTCTAACTTTGGCCTCCTCTCTTTCTATGGTGCTTGTCCAGGAATTTTTACTTCAGTGATTCTTTGATCTTATCAGGATCCATGGCCCCTAGATGAATATATAATTTTCTAAACCAGTAGCTTTTTCTTTGCTTTGCTTCCTTTATGATTTAACTTCATAATACATCATGTTAATTTTTCATAGATCTTACTGTCTGGTTTTAGCTTTTTACTATGTGATGGTCTTGGAGGAATCCAATTTTGTGCAGGCATTCAAGTAGCTGGGAACTATTGAGAAGTCTTCCAATAAAGTAGATTATTATCACTGTAAATTTACAGACATGACCTCAAATGAGCCTTCAGAACTACCAGCAATCCTACCAGATTTCTCCAACCAACTTTTGCTCTGTCAGCCTCCAAAATTATTAGTTCAGATTGCCTTCAACCACTCAAACTCTTCTGTTCTTGCCTCTTTCCCTCCTGACATGTAGTATTCATGAGTGCTATTCTGGAGGAAACTTTGAAATAATTTTTAGGTCTCAGGTAACTCCTGCAGGAAAATTTACTTAACCTACAGCCTGTGCTATTTCAACACGATGAATACATTGTGGATATTATAATCTGACAAGACTGTTGGTGCTCTTTTAAGGACAGAATGACATTTGTCTGTTTATTTTGTCCTACAATTGAGCCTCTCCTAATTCTCTCTATCTCTGATAGAAGTGATTGAATAATCAGGAAGTGGATAGAAGAAGCTTCAGGTTTTTTTTTCTTTTTGAATTTTCTACATCAAAACACACAAATGATATAAGTGGGCTTAGCTTTATCAACATTTCTACTTCAAGGAGTATGCTATATGGTACAGGTAAGAGTATTTTCTTGTTTTAGCTGTGGGGTATTTGTCCATATTTCACAGTTTTAAAAATTCTCAAGGAGGGCACATGGCTGTCATCCCAGCACTTGGAAACTGAGACAGGAGGATCACTGCAAATTCAAGGTAGTCTAGGCTACAGAATGAGTCCAAGGTCAGCTTGAGCTACACAGAAGGACCCTGTCTCAAAAAACTAAAATAATAATAATATAAATTCTCACATGAACTTAAAGGTTAACTGTTTTTTGTGAGGTCGTCTAAAATTTTAAAATTTTCATCTCCAAAAGTCTTAAATGCAGCCCCTCTCTTTAAAGAAAGCACTGTCTAGAGACATAAAGATTTCTCTTATTTTTTTTTCTTTAAAAAATGTTTTTTTCTGAGACAGGGTCTTGCCATGTAGCTCATGATGGACTTGAACTTACTGTGTGGCTCAGATGGGCATTGAACTCACAGTAGTACTCCTGCCTCAGTCTCCCATGTGTTGATATTAGAGGTGTACCAGCTAAAAGATTTTTTTGAACAAGAATAGTGGAATTTTGCATGGAGTCAACCATCATATGCATCAGCACAAGTGCCTATGTAGCTCCCTAAGAACATGTTTTTGTTTCTAAACATGCAGACAAGATTCAAAACATATCTTGATCTTAGTTCTTTTTTCATTTTTTCAGGACTGGTAATTGAACCCAAGGAATGCTGAGCTGTAACCTCAGCCCTTTCTATGTTGAAATAGGATCTCACTAAGTTGTCCAGGCTAGCCTTGAATTTTTAATCTTCTTGCTTCAGCCTCCTGAATAACTGGGATTATAAGTATGTACCAAATATAGGTATCCCTTGCACAGGTATGCCTGGCTGGCCTTGCTTTTTAGGCTTTTTCTTTGAAGCATAAAATTTTTTCTTTTAATTTCATCATTAATTATAATTGTTGTTGTTTTGTGGTTCTGGGAATTAAACTTGGCACTTTGCTCATCAGGCAAGTGCCCTGCTGCTGAGTTACATTCCCAATCACTCATTCCTTATTAATCTTACAAATTCTTATTTTTTTGGGTGAGATGGTCTCCTTACACAGTGCAGACTGGCCTTGAACTCACTGTGTAGCCCAGGCTGGCCTCAAACTTGCGGTGATCCTTCTGTCTCAGCCTCTAAAAACGAGGATTGTAGGCATCCATCACCCTGCCTGGCTAATCCTACAAATTCTATAGCATGAAATTTATTGGTGAAACCTTTTCACTCACTAGTCTAGAGAACCTGATGCTTTTCAGTTACTTTCACTAAAAAACATTCAAAGCTGTGCTATGTTGTCAAAACACTATCTTGTATGTCATCTTTTCACTTGGAAAGGAAAACTTTTTAGTTTCTCCACCTGCACCTTCTTCTAGCAATTTGCTCCCCATTAAGTTACATGCTAGTATTAGATTCTCATCACTGTGGCTTTTTATTTCCTCGATGTCTTTCATTTTCTTTTTTTGTAAATTTATAGAAGTTCAAAATATTCATGTTACCTTCTAAATTTTGACTTTGGGTCAAAAAACTCTTTTACAAGTCTGGAGATGGGGACTTATCTGGGACAGTGGAGATGGCAGGTACCTGAGAACCAAAGGGCCCAAAGGCTTGCTTCTCCATGGAAGTCCCTGAGGGCCAATGACAACCCCCCAGCCCTCCCCCATCAGGACCTGGTAGAGACCTGAAGTTTCTAATTCGGGGAATGAGAGTCTGAGCACGGTCCCTCACCCTGCACACAACCAGTTGTCTCAAGATGAACGTCTCTGCAGTGTTTTAAAAGGAAAAAGTGAAGTTTCTGAGCCTTGAAACTTGGTCTCAAAAACTACCTTGCATAATAGGCAGAGCACAGAGGCCCGAGAAGTGAAACTACTCTGTAGGACACACTCATGGTGGATATGCGTGTTAAACCCTGGTCTAAACCCATATTGTACAACACTGAGAGGGAGCCCTAAGGTGATTGTGAGGTGTCACAAGGGCCCTGCCTGGGCTGTGTGTTGCTCGTAGGGCAGGCTGTGCTTGTGTGGGAGCAGGTAGTATGTGGGAAATCACTGGACTCTAAAAAGTAATCTTAAAAAGAAAAATCAACTTCACTGTATAACTCAGGGAACAAAGGAGGCAGGAAAGAAAAAACAAGGCAGCATTCCTGCCATGTAATAACTGAATTCTATTTATGAATCAGATTGACTCAGTTCTTGCTTGTCTAAATGTTCACTTTATCAGTCAAATTTTGCTTTGGGATACCAAAGCTGTAGACCTGGGAGCGATGTGGCTGCCGTACACCTGGAAACACCTCTGTAATAAGCTAAATTAAATGAGGAACATAATCACTACCTGATTTGAGAGCATGACAGGTTCTTGGAACTACAAACCATATCAAAAAGGCTGAAATTAGTCCAAAGGAGTAGTGGGGAATTACTCACTTGTATGTTGACCGACTCGTAGAACTCCATGACAGAAGAGGAAGTCCAACACATTGGCTTCCTGTTCTGAAGTCCAGGTTAATGTTTTGGAGATTTAGGCTGAATCTCATCTATCAGGATTGGTGTTGACACCACACTGCTCCCCAGTAAGCAGGAGCAGAAGGCCATGTCCTCTGCCAGCTTGTTTGGGGTTCTCCGTTCCATGGGTTCTGCTTTCAGTCCAATTTTATCTTACAGCTTCATCTATAAGTCATTGAGGGTCTTGGTTCATGTGGAATCTGTCTCATTTATGTTTGACTTGATGGAGCTGGACTTAGTCAGCTTCCTTACATTTCCTCTGTATTTAATAATTTCTTAAAAGGAAGTTGAAGCAGTACATTCATCTGCCCCCATCTTGAGACAAAAGCCGTAGTCTGTCCTGAACATCTCTAGGCTCTTGTATTGTATTACAAAGGCAGTTTGGGGCTCATTTGACATAAAGCTGTGTTTGTGATTCTAACAGTCAACTTTTCAGTCCAAGATTAAATTAAAAAACAACAGGAAGTTAATGTGATCTATTGTATTGATACTTAGTACATTTTGTATTTTTAGTACAATTTGTATTTTTCTGCTTCACTACTTTAAAAATATAAAGTATATTCTGTTGGTTGTGGGATAAGAAACCTTGTGATGATTATATGCTGCTTGGTTGAGGGCAAGATAAAAGTGTACAAGAATGGAAGACATCTTTTGTACTAAATTTTTTTCTAATAGTAAACATTTGTAAATGCCATTTCCAAGGTGGGAATATGATTTAAGTAAATGAGTCTAAGTAATACCAACAAGGAAGTGAAAAAAAAAATCCACAGAAGGAAAGAAAATATTTGCAAATAACATTTTTGATTAGAATTTTTAAAAATTTAGAATGCATAAAGAATTTAGCATTTTCTAGAGAATATACACAAAAGGCCAATCATAAAAATAAATATTCACCATCATTAGCTATTAGGGAAGCACAACGCACTTCATACCTACTAGGGTGACTGTAATACAAAAGAAATGTAACTAAGGGAAAACCCAAGTCCACCCTCTAGTGCCACTTTAAAAATCACCAACACTGCAGGTCAGCAGGCTGAGCGATCCCTTACCTCTCTCCCTGCAGCCTTCCTGCAGGTGTGGACGCTGCAACCACCTAACAGGTTCAGCTGTTCTGGGAAAAGCTGCATTTCACTGTTTTGTCTGACTGCAGCTGCCTGTCAGTTGTTTTTCCCTGTTCTCCCTTTTGTATCTTAATGATTAACTTGAGGGTTAATTATTCCCTTGGATAAGGAACACAAGGATGTTAAGTCATAAGGCTTTCTAATCAGTAACTTTTCTTTAGATGTATAGAACCCAGAACATCTAGTGACCTACAGATAATAGCAACCATGTATCAGGAATGCAAATCATCCTGGGTTTTTAACTACTCTGGAATTTGTAACTTTTCTCGAATCTGTAACTGCCCTAGTGCCCATCTATCTGATGCTATGTCTTCCAGAAATGCCCATCGTGCCTGATGACTGCAGCCCCTAGACACAGGGCAGTCTTTGTTTTCTTCGGCTTGTTAGCTTACGAGTAAACCCTTTTCCTTGTTCTAATAACTTATGCTCAAGCCATTGACCTTTTGAAATGACGAACAATGAAATTGGATTTGAAGTACAGAGTAACAGAAACAAACATTCCTTTTTACACTGTTGGTGAAATATGAAATCATGCAGACACTTTGGAAAAACAATCAGACAACTCTCAAAAGGTTAAACATAGTTACTGTAGGACTCAGCGATAGGGGTTCTAGGCATGCATTCCTCTAAAATTGAAAACTGATGTCTATACAAAAACCTGAGCATGAATGTTCGTAGAAGTGTTATTCGTAATAGCCAAAAACTGGGGGGAAATCTCTATGGCATTCAGGGGGCGAATGGATAAGCCAAATATGTTATATCTACACAATGAAGGATTATTTCACCATGAAAAGGAATAAAGTACCAGCACACGCTATGATATGCGTAACTTTGACAACATCCTAAGTGCAAATTGCCATACGAAAATGTTCCATATTCTGCAATTCTGTTTTTATAACAACATCCAGGGTAGGCAAATACAGAGATAGAAACTAGATTTGCGGTCACTAGGGGCAATGGGAAGGAAGCCAGGGGCAATGATTGCTAATGGGTCAAGGATTACTTTTTGGGGTGATGGAAATAGACAGTAGTGATGGTTGCACAACTTGGTAACTACAATAAAATCCACTGAATTAAACACTTCAAAAGGATGAATTTTATGATTATGTTTCTAAATAATCAGAGCACATGATTCAGTGTAAAATCACAGTCCAGTAGTGTCATTGTTGTATCCATGATGACTTCCTCACTAGAAATATCCAGGAGGGTAGAGATTATCTCTGTTTTGCTGTCTGTTGACTCTAGTATCCTGGTGCGTATGTGGTGTACAGCAGGTGCTCAAAAATATTTATGAAAAAGTAAATGAATAATTAAGGAACCAGAACATGCAAGCTTTTTCTAAAGCCATTTGGATTTTCAAGGTTAATGATCAAAGGCCTTGATATAGAAGTGAGGTGAATATTCAGATTTATAGACATAAAGTGTATCATGGTGACTGCCAGAAGCTGGGAGGAGGGGGAAATGAATTTACTAATGAACAGGGTTAAAAATCCAGTTAAGTTCAAGATGAATAAGATCTAAGTCCACAGCAATGTGTTATGCATATAAAATTTATGAAGAGGATAGGTCTTATATTACACATTTTTATTCAGAAAGGAGGAGGAGATTAGGGGTAGGGAGGAAGGAGAAGAAAGGAAGACAAAATGGAGAAAACCGAAAAGCACATCAATTATCTAAAATTGATCCTTTCTCTGTTTTGAAAATTTGTCTTAATAATTTGTTGGCCATTTCTAGTTGTCTTCCAATATTTCTTACAAATGATGAGTTGCTATTGGGGGTTTATGTCTGGTTTATATTCTTTCAATGCCTTCAAATATTTTTCATCTGCATGTTAGACTAGAAGTCATCAAACATTTTGGAGTTTTTTGGGTTATCCTCTTGATTTGGAAGCTTTAATTCATTTTCATAATGTTTATCTTCCTTTCAAAGCTTGGAGGATTTTTTTTCCCTGCCCTTGACGGAAGAGTAGGGTTGTGGCTAAGAGGGTGGGCTCTGAATGAGACTAATACTTGGGTCCTGACTCAGATGCCTATTGGTTTGGATACTGTCTTACTTTTTTCATTGCTGGGGCAAGATAGCTGACACGCAAAGTTAAGGGAGGAAAAGTTTATTTGATTCACAGTGCATAGAGATTTCAGTTTACAGTCGCCTGGCTCCAAGGCAGGCTGGCCTGGCAGAGACCGTTTATGGTGGAGAAAAGGTAACAAAGTGAGCAGAGGGCGAGACAAATGTCTTTGTGTCCCTAGTATTGTATCCAGCCTGCTGGGATTAGGGCAGTGCCAAACCTATCAGTGCACTGATTTAGTAATCACTCATTCTTAATCCTAGCACCATTAATCCCAGAATTGCACCATGAATCAATCACACACTTGATGTTCAGCACCCATGAAAAAGCCCCACCTATGGCTGCATGAGACTTTGTGGGGACATCAAGACACAAGTCACAACACATGTTAAATTTTTAGCATACCTTTTTATCTCATCTGCAAAGTTGGAATAATGTTAAGACCTATGTCAAGAGTTTTCAGAACTGTGAAACCAGAAGAGACCTAGAATGGCACAAGCCATTCTCGGCATCAAGGGCAAGGCAGGAGAACCACAATCACTGACTTCAAGTTGTATTTCAAAAGTGCAGTGATAAAAACAGTGTGGTATTGGCAAAAAAAAAAAAAAAAAAAAAAAAAAAAAAAAAAAAAAAAAGAAGCAGAATGTGGATCAGTGAAACAGAAGACACCGAAAAAATTCAGGCACACTCAGCTACCTTATCTTTGACAAAGGGGTCAAACATCTTCACTAGAGGAAAGGCAGACTTTTAACAAATAGTGCTGGACCCAGGAGTGGTGGCACAAACCTGTGATCCCAAGTACTCAGGAGGCTGAGCAGAAGAATTGCTTGGAGTTTGAGGCCTGCCTGGGCTACAGAAGTGAGTTCAAGGCCAGCCTGCACTACAGAGCAAGACCTTGTATCAAAAATAAACAAACCAAAACAAAATAAAACACAAACAAAACATCAAAAGGAACAAAATATGGGTCACAGATTAACTTAAATTGTAATTATTCTGTTTTCTCCTTTTTCTAGTCTGGCGATGCTCATCCAGGAAACACCACGAAACCGGAGGAAACATTGCAGCCCTCACATTGATACTAGAGAGACTTATTAATAAACAAGAAGGAGGAAATGTAGATAATAGATTAACTTAAACTAGTTTGAATTAATCTATGACCATATTAAACAAACAAACAAACAAACAACCAGATGTGCTGGGGAATCTAGCTCTCCCCATGCCAAAGATTGAACCTAAACCAGTATCTTCTATCATGCACAAAACTAAAGTCAGAATGGATCAAAGATCTAAATGTTAAAACAGAAACACTTAATATGCTGGAAGCTAGAATAGGTTAAATTCTTGAAGATATACGTGTATGTAAACTCCCACCATATAGGAAATATTACAGTAAATCAACACATGGGATCACATTAAATTAAAAACTTTTCATGCACCAACAGAATGAAGACATATTATACAGAATGAGAAAAAACTGGCAGCTAGTCCTCAAAGGATTAATATCTAGAAAATATAAGTAACGCAAAAATATTAGACCTCCAACTTTAAAGACCCAATTAAAAAATGGGCATCTAGATAAACAGATGCTTCTCAGATGAAGAAGTATAAAGGTCAATGCATACATGAAAAGTGCTCAATATCACTGCCCATTTGAGAAACGTAAATTAAAACAACGCTGAGATTCCACGGCTATCATCAAGAAATCAACCAGTAACAAAGGTTGGCAAAGCTGAGGGGAAAAAGAAACCCTTTATCATTGTTGGTGGAGTATAAGCTGGTACAACCATGGTGAAAATTATCTTGGAGATTTCTCAAAAAACTAGAATTAGAGGTTCCACCTGTCTCAGCTATTCCCCTTCTAGAACTTTTCATAGAAGTGTTAAAATCACGTCACCATGGAGACACATGCATCTACATGTTTATAGCACCACAGTTCATAATAGTTAAATCTTGAAACAGCCCATGTGCTCACCAAAAGATGAAGAAAAGGTGGTATTTATACACAATGGAGTACTACTCTGCCATAAAGAATGATACACTTCAGACATTTTTAGGTGAATGGATGAACTTCAAGGCTGTAATCTTAGTGAAAAAAATTTGACAAATGACATTAAATATCACATTGTATCTCTTGTATGAAACCTAAATTACAAATAAGGAGCAAAACAGAGGAAGTGGGAAGAAATTGTTCGAATGGGGAGGAAAACAACAGCTGGAAGACAGAGAGGGAAGGAAGCAAAAAGCTGTTTAAAGGAAAACAAAGAATTGAAGGGAGAAATGGAATTAGAGCTTTTATAGATGATGAAGGAAAGAAGGCCTGGAGGGAAAAAAGGGAAAAGGACATAAAAATGTAAGATGTGTTATGTATAATATATAAACTCCCTTGATGACTGTGAACATTATGTGTTACAAATATGTACTAGTAAAAATAAATTTTAAAAAATTTCAGGACTGAATGTGTTAATGCAAGAAGTGTGTCTAGAACAATCTCAGGACATGGTGGCTTCTATTATTATCAGTCTGATGAAGTCAGCTGTTTTTTTTTTTTTTTTTTTTTTTTGGCTTTTTCGTTTTTATCGGTACCAGGGATCGAACTCATGACTGCCTGCTTTCAAGGCAGGCGCTTATGCCGCTGAGCTAAATTCCCAGCCCCGTCAGCTGTTAATCTACATTTTCTAGGCAACAATTCATAACTTGAGATCTTCCTCTTTTGTTTTCATAACAATAGGAAGACATGAAGCCATGAATCTGGACTTTGAAACATCAGTCCTATCTCTGGTTTGCATCTGAATCTCTAGAAAGTTGGACTCTGTGTAGAGGTGAGTCTCTACTGGCCAACTGAGATTGTCCAGGGAGACACATAATACGCAGGTCACCTGGGGACCCGTGGAGAGGCTGCTTTGTACCAGCCTAAGCTGGGGGGACTAAGCAATGGGGCCAGGCAGGTAGTGTGGGACAGATGGTGACACAATCCACTGTCTAAGCTACTGTAGTTACAGGACCACGATGTTGATGTGAAGTGTTCCTTGTGGTCCCAAGAAAAAGCACCAAAGATAAACATTTTGGATGCAGGTTGTGGATAGAAGTTTTGGTAACTATTGATGTAACTACCACATGACACGGGCATAATGATAAGCAGAATGGTGTACTACCAGTGCTGAGAAACTGCTTTCCAGGACAGTTGGATAGAAGTGAGGGTGTAAGCTTTGGTTTGGTATAGGAAGGAATGTCTAATGGAGCTTTCCTAAACTACCTTAGGACAAGCGACCGGCCTCTCTCCTGTCAATGATAATAATCTCCTCACTTGTCTCCCACATCTCTAAGGCCTCCTGCAGGACACAGCTTCATTGCACCTGAGTGACTCTCTAAAAGCACAGATTTGCTTTTCACTCCCTGCTTACGTCTACTTAGTGACTTCTGGCTGCTCTTGGACTGAAACCCGAAATCTGAGTCACAGCCGCGAAGGGGTTAAAAGGACTGCGATCCTCCCTGTGCATCCAGCCTCACTGCATGACAACCCCCTGCTCACAGCGTCCCAGACATCTGCTCTCCATCACTGACTTTCTTAACTGCCCTTCAGGCCTTGGAATGTATTTTTATCTCTCCTTTGTACTTAGTGAGCACCTCCTCTCCCTTCAGGTGTTACCTCAAGCATCTGGTTCTTAAGGAGGCCTTCCGTGAACTTCCCGTCTTGTTTTATTAGATATTCTTTAGCAACTTGTACCATTTTTTCCACTGTGGTAACTTCATGGCATTTTGATCAAACCAGAGCTTTCCCACTGAGCTACATTCCCAACCTCACTCCTTTAAAATTTTATATTTTGAGACAGGATTTCACTAAGTGCCTAAGTGGTCCAGGCTGGGCTCTGACTTGCAATCTTCCTGCCTCAGCCTTCCAGAGTGCAGGCATTACAGCTGTGCCACAGTGCAGGGAATGCAGATGTTTTAAACAGACACTATGCAAACACAAAGCTTCTTTTACAGTTCGAGTCTATAACTCACAGACGCTTTCTACTTGACTAAGAAAATGAAGCAAGCTCACTGAATTGCTGCAGTGGACCTTTGAACCAAGTCCACATCCTGTGGCTGAAAAATGCACGAGCGCCACCTAGTGAGCAGCAGAAATGCTCTTGTCTTGTTCTGGGCTTTTGTGTGCTGTGTGCAGCCCTAAGCAGCATTCACACACACTGTGAGGTCAGTGTGCTCCGGAAAGGGCAAAGCCAGGCATCTCTCCCTTACGGAGGGCACAAGGTTTTGGTGAGCACAGACGTGTGGACAACAGCTGCCAGGTGCATATGAGAGGATACATCTGGAGGTGTGATTTCAAGAGGAAAAGTGCTTAGTGTGTCCTGGGAATGATTTTAGAGAAAAGAGCTAGCAGAAAGGGAGGGACTGTAGAATTAGACAGAGAGGGTAAGGGATACACAGATCAAGATCCTACACGAAGGAGGAGGCATGGAAGCCATGGTCTCCCTCTGAACTGGAGAGGGCAGGGAGGACTGAAATGTGGGCCAGCTACAGAGGACGCGGGAGATGTGATATGCAAAGAGGATACTCTCCTGACCAAGCATTCCTGGATAAAACTATTTTCTGGACAGTTCTGAGCTTTAGAACTACTCACAGATAAATACTTTTCTACTAAACATGTCCTGGGAATATAGTACTTGAAGCAAGGTTCTCAAGTTTATCACTTTTCATCACAAAAGACCTGCTTTACTTGATATCTGAAATCAGAAATCAGAAAATACTTTTTAGTTCTGGAATCAAGACCAGGATTTCTGGATGGTAGGCAAATGCTCTACTGAAGAGCCACACCATGGTCCTGAAATACTTGATGGTTTTCCTCTGAAAAGCCCAGCCAAGAACAGGCCTAAAACAGTTTTTAAGATTTGGCCGTAGGGGAAGATCATTAGCTCATCATTACCCCCCGTGGTCTGTTCATCTCTCTGCTTGGATATGGTCTCTCCTTCTCCAAAACCCTCCATGTTCTGCCACCTTGTTTTGGTACCCTTAGTCCTCAGTGCTTCTTGTCCAGTTTTTCTGCAGGGGCAGCAGGATGGGCTCAGGCCCAATGTCTCACAGCTTGAGAGGACAGAGACACTGGAGGACCTTGAGCCTGACCTCACAAGAGGAAGAGCTATGACCTCTGGGAAAGCTAAGGCCAGCTGGCCAGCTAAGGTGCCTGCATACCACTGTGGATGGAGGCCATAGAAAGAATCACTCTGTGTGTGTGTGTGTGTGTGTGTGTGTGTGTGTGTGTGTGTGACAGAGTGTATGACATGCTGAGTCTAAGATTTAAAGTGAGTCTGTGTAGGTCTCAGGCATTGTGGATTCCTGTAGGTAAAGGTTGAGGGCCCTAAGGCCCTAGGGCCCTGGAGACAGTGCCCCAAGATTCAGGTGGGACAGGCTGTGTGTCCATGGAATGAAATCTGCATGATCCCATTGCACAGAGGATTTGTATCACTGCCTTCAGAGCAGCCCACCATGGTGCAACAAATTCAGATCTCATTAAAAGCACAACTCTAACTTTTTGTGCACAATCTGTCCAGAGTTTATTGCAAGTGCAGAATGGGGCTTGCCCATTGGCACCTCCCCAGGGCACCCATCCCGGGTAGACTAGTCTTAAATTCACCTGATTAGGGCAGAATACATTTATTAGGCATTATATCATAAATCTTCCAGTTCAAGGGAAATTGTGGATAGCTAGTCCAAGATCAGCAAAGTGCATAGCTTTGTTATTCAATCTCTTCCCCGTAAATCACCCTCTGTGTGGCCAGGTAAACCACCTCATGCAGTTGTCAGAGTAGTGCTGTGTAACTTGTTTTGCAGATGGTAAAATTGGAAGCTGGGCCTGGTAGCCCATGCTTGTAATTTTAGCCCTCCAGAAGCTGAAGGAGGAGGATTGAGGCAAGTTCCAGGCTAGCTGGTCTCCATATGACTGCTTGTCACCAAACAACAAAAGCAAAACCAAAGAACACGTTTCCTGAGTGTGTTTCCCCATGAAGAATACTCTGTGTTAGAAATGTGGGGCAGTCATGGAGAGCTCTGAGGAACCACACCCAGAGGAAATGGAGGGAAGGGGACAGTCAGAGGAGGAGCTGAGTTACACTATAGCTGCAGGAACATCCTCAGCTGGTTTTATGGGGAGCTGAGATGAGATCTCGGTGTTGTGTCATTAGGAGGCCATGGGCCCAAGCCTGCGTGTCCTAGAGTACTGGTCAGCCACTAGGTTCAGATTGCCCTCGAGAGAGGTGTGGTTCGGGGCCAGGCAGCCCTTTTTCCTTGGTACTAGTTCCCAGAGAGTAATCAAGCAAACAGGCGTGAACAATCAAGACAGAGAATTAATTCTTCATCACTGAAAACAGAGACCTGGGTGTCTCCACTACCGCGGACAAATGAGAAGTGACAATTCCTAGGAAGTAAGCATTTTTACAGTATGAATGTGAAACATATATTTAACTTCTTTAGTCAATAAAAAGCAAAGTTAAACAATTTATCACTCTTAGGACATCCGACTCATGATTTAAATAATACTTCCCAAGGATAGAGAAGATATTACCAGGATACAGTGTTTTTAGGGATTGTGGTGGTGGTGGGTGATTGAATTAAATTTTGGAATACTTGGAGTTGAAGCCCCAGGGACAGATGTGAAAGTTCATGAGAGAGCCAAGCTGCTCTGGGGAAGAGGAATAGGAGTGGACTTCTGTGGAATGAGAACTTTGTTTCACGAATGTTATAGCACATGAAGGTACATTAATGAAAAGGTGTTTTCCGACCAGGGTAGACCAGGTGATTCAGTCAACTGACATAACTTGCATCCTTTTTCAGGCACCCACTTGTTGCTACAGTGAGTGCACTAAGAAAGCAGCCCTGGTGGTTGGGACAGAGACTGTGCTTGGGTCCAACAGCTGATTACGTTATTGTTTCTGCTGCAAGTCCAGCTATCAGCAGCACAGACCAACACTGAGCCGTGGGTGTAGCATCACCTCCAAAGGAAATTAACCAGCCTTTAGTGGCAGGTTCATTACATGGGTCATTTAGAAAACAGACTGTGTAGCTGCCAGTAGACTGGGCTCAACTCATATTCTCTATATTGGTTTCTCTTTCCTAATTTTGCATTAGAAACAGTTTGAGATTGAATGGAAGACTCTTTGTACTGAGGAATCCAGAAGGCAACTTTATTGATACTATGTCAGTGGGCTGGGCAACTATAATAGCCATGAGTCATCTTAGAGTTCAGTTTCAATACAGTTTGCAAGCAGGAAATATGACACAAATAGCAGGTTATTGCATCATTGGTTGCATGAACTGAATTCAGTCCCATATTGTCAGGCAAGCTAATTCTAAATAGGTTTATTCTAAAGGAGTTGTGTACCAGTGTAAGAACATCCTGGGGACAATGAGAGGGGAGTTCAAGGGGCATTAGCAATGTTGAGGATGTCCTTGACTTCGTCACTTTGTCAAAACAATGACCTTGAAAAAGCTAGAAACAATACATAGTCTAACTAAGTAAACACAGGCCTGACCTAGTGCCTTACCAGAAGAAAAGCGACTGGGCTCAGTCAGCCTGACTGGATTTAGCAGGGTGCTTAGGTAACAAACAGCAGGAGCACAGGAAGGGGCCACTATTTGATTTTTACTGTACTATAAGAAGTCTGTAAGTTTGCTATTTTATGACTATGCCTTTCCTATATTTGCAGCTGTGCCCTCACACTAATGTTGGAACTCATCCAGTATCATAATCTGAGACCTTGATATCAGCAAGGGAACAAAACTAAAGATTCACAGAGAAAAGAGACCATGACCGCCACTAAAATCATCCCATACTTATTCACCCAGAAGCTGCCAGCCCAAAAGAGGGGTAGAAACACCTTTGTAACAGCAGCCATGGTCTCAGCTATTAGGACCCCTATTAGGATGGGGTACGTCACCCAAGGCACCATAAATGAGGAACTTGTGCTTGGCTCTCCTGGAGTGTGCTAACCCTGTGGGTATAGACAGGGCCACTTCTGCCCAGAGACACACTAAGGAGCCCACTGAAGTGTCCTCTGTGGCCATTGCTGGGACACTTTTGGTTCTGTCAACAGAATAGCAGGCAGAAAAGGACACACAGGCACTGCTGGAGCTGCTGCTACTCAATGCGGGCAGGAAAGAACACTTTTGGTGTTCAGGACAGGAGCACTGGGGCGCACCTCTTGCTGTTCTTGTTTGTTTGGCACAGGGTCTTGCTATGTAGTCCAGGGTGGCTTTAAACTCACTAAGCAGCTGAGGCTGGCTTCAAATACACAGCGATTCTTTTGCCTCTCCCTTCCAACTGCTGCTATTGTAGACCTGCACCATTGGACCTGGATTCTTGTGCCTAGTTTTAATGGTAACAGTGGGCACATAGTTAATTGAAGCTCAGATCTCTCAGGGATGAGACTCTGTGAACCTCACCAGCTAAGGCTCCAGGAACAGCAGAGACACTAACTAAGACTGAGAGGAGTACAGAGTGGGAAGTGGAGGAGGATTGATGTGCATCCTTTATGGCCTGAAGATACCTATTAATCTATCCCTTATAAGTTTCACCCCAGAAAATCAAGCCAACCATTTTTGTAAAAAAGCCATTTCCTGATGGATCTGAGAGATGTGAGAAGTGAACTTCTATGGACATTGTGGTTTCCATGCAGAGCCCTTCCTATGGGTCTAGTTTTAAACTTCTGCATCTAGAAAGTCAGTTTTTCTAACAGTGTTTACTAAAGAGGCTTTCTTCCAGTAAAGATGTTAGGCAGCTTAGTAAAAGATAAGGTGACTGAGTATATCTGGAATTGTTTCTGCATCTTCTAATCTGCTCCAGTGATCCTTGGGTCTGTTTGTGGGGTATTTTTTTTTTTTTTGGTAAGTACCATGCTGTTTTTACACAATAGTTTTGTAGAGTGGTTTCAAGTCAGGGATTGTGGTGCTCTCTGCCTTGCATTGGTTGCCTAGAATTGCTTTTGCTATTATAGGTCTCTTCTGGTTCCAAATAAATTATAGACTTGTTTCCTCTAAGTCTTAGAGACAATCTATTGGCATTTTGATTGGAATTACATTAAATCTGTATAACAATTTTGGAAGTATGTTCATTTTCACTGTGTTGTTTCTTTCTACTCTAGAACAGGATATATTTTCCATTTTCTGATAAACTCTTTGGTCTTTCTCAGATTACTATAATTTTCAACATAAAAGTCTCTTACTTCCTTTGCTAGATTGACTCCTAGCTATTTCATTTCTTTGGATGCTATTGTGAAAAGCATTCTTTTCCTAATTTCTCTCTCAGTGAGTTTGTTACTTGTGTACAGGAATGCTATTGACTTTTGAGTTGTGACTCTGTGACTCTGTATCCAGCTACTGGACTGAAATTGTTTATTAAATCTAGAACAGTTTTGATGGAGTTTTGGGGTCTTCTGTGTAGAGTATCATGTCATCCACAAGTGATAATTTGACCTCTTCCTTTCCTATCCTTATCCCTTTATTTCTTTCTCTTGTATACTTGCTCTGGCTAATGTTTCCAGAGCTATACTGAATAAGAGTGACAACACTGGACATCCTTATCTTGTTGATTTTAGTGTGAAAGCCTTCAGTTTTAATCCATTTTGTATGATAATGCCTGTTGTCACAGACAGTGTTTATCACATTGAGAGAAAGACCATCTATTTCAATTTTCTGTAGGGTTTTTATCATGAAAACACTTTGTCAAAAGCTTTTTTCTACATCTATTGAGATGATCATATGTTTTTTTTCTCCTTGACTTTGTTTATACGGTACATTGCATTTCATTGCTCTATGGTCTTATAATATGCATAGGATAATTTCAATTCTTTTGTATTTATGTAAGCATGTCATATAAACTAGTGTGTGGTCTCCAAAACAGACCACATACTCGCTCGTAGAACACTGTCCTATGGGTGCTTTTGGTGAACTGGAAGTCTGAGGTTGTAACTTGTTTAAGTGATTTCTCATTTTCTTTCCTTAAAGTTTCATTCCTGGGTCAATGCTTGTAAACTGTCTATGGCAAGTAACTTTATTGCTAGTACTTAGAGCCCTTAGGAAATGACTACTTCTCACAGGTATCCTCCAAATGTAGTTGGCTTTGGGTTTTGAGTCTGTTGCAAGATCTTACAACATCAACTTATTGGGGATTAGAAATTCCTGCCTACTTGACCCAGCACTTGGTTCTTTAGCACCAGCTTATAGTATTGTTTATGACCCCTTAGGCAATCTTAGTCTTGGGGTACCAGGAAGAACAACTGATTAGAACAATTATGTCCCTTTGGCTAAAGTAATACTACCAGCAATAAGAAAACCATGAAAGGCAACCTAGAAAATGAAAAACTCTGGTCCATCATCTCTGCAGATTCCTGAGGTCAGAATTGCATCATGGGAGAAAACTCAGTTATAGATCAGCAAGAAGCTGAATCGTTTCAGGGATATGAAGTTCTTTCCAGTGCATTTGGGCCTCATTGTGGTACTCAAATTCTGTTCTCTGCTAATGACCCAGTGGCAGCTGCCTCACAATTATTTCTCAGGTAATGGGGGCATAACTCCCTCCTTTGGGTCAGAAATATCATGAGCAGAGAAAGGATATTCTATTCTACTGGTTATTTAAATTTGGTTCCACAGACGGTTGAAGCCAGAACATCAAAGAGGAAATTGTCCCTCTTACACATGAAGGCATTCATGTCAGAACCACATGACACAGCTGCTGGAGATGGTACACACCTCTGGATTTCAGCTGTGTAACTGAGGTTTGGTGTCCAAGAATACAGAGATAGGGGAGGTAGAGCAATAGGGGCTGGGGGACAGTGGTCTTTTTATGTGAGGACTATTTATATGACCAGAGTTCAATTCACTTTTACGTCACTAAAATTTATTTAGCTATTCATCTGAATATTCTTGCAGAAACCTATTTTGATACGTAGCAAAATGTTGGGGAGCAGTTTGCAGGCTGACTACCCTCACTCCTATCATAAATTACAGCTTTGGGGAAGTTTCCAAGTGTGGGAGGCTAATCAGACCCCTGGAGACCTGTGGGGGGATGACAGAGAATAAAGAAAACACAGCCTTGCCAGAGTTTAAAAACTTTCTCTTTAATACTTTCCTTCTTATTTTTTGGAGATAGGCCTTGCTATGTAAAGTACACATATATACTGTAAAAGTACATACTGACAACTTGTTATTTTCAAATATTTGGTTGAAAAAGTGGCACTTATGTTTATCACTTACACTTAAGAGCACTCATGGCATGTAACAGTGATTTTGAGAAGCTAAATTATGTGCCATTTTAACTGGACAGACAACATCTGGACCAATCAATACACTGACAAATTTCTAGTAAGGCCTTGCACGAAGGAAGCACGAATGTCAATGATGGGTTCCGCTCCTATGAGACTCTGCTAGGCTCAGTATGGCGCTGATCCCTAAAACAGCAGTGTAGCAGAGTCCTACACTAACTCCCCTGCTTGTCTTCTGGTTCCAAGACAAAACGCTTTCTGTCTCTCTTTTGTGCACAAGTCAGAGGTCCTCCAGCCTCCCTCCTGATGCACTCAGGTAGTCTCCACCCCTATCCCGTTCCCATAAAAATGACCCCCCAGCTTTGTCTCCTTGGAGGGTCCTCAGAATCTCCAGAAGCCCTCCTGCCCCAGCAGCAAAGGCTTTCTTTGATCTCAGTCTCTGTCTCTCAACTGTGCCCAAAAGCCTAACAGTTAATAAGTGCATGTTTCCCACTTACAGCACCTATTCCCCAAATAAAATGGATTTTCATGGGACATTGCCCAGGCTGAAAGCAGACAAGGCTGGTGGGATGCACCTGGCTGATCACACTGAGCCCACTTGTCCAGAACTTCAAAAGCGCGTCCATACCAGGGTGGCTGCAGGCCAAGAAGGATAAGATCAAAACATCAGGCAAGGTTGAAGAAGAGAAGCAAGTCTCTCCCCCTTTACTGTCTGTGCGTGGTGCCCTCATTAAACAACAGATAATTTAATAAAAAACATCTTTATATACCAGAGGCCTAGAGTTTAGCAGCTGTGGAAATGAGAGAGCTGAATGCAAAACAATGAATTCTGTCACCAGAGACCCAGCAGCTCGGTACCGGGGGTCCCTTCTGTAGGAACCTGTAGCAAGTGTTCTGATCACCTACCAAAAAACAAAACAAAATGAAGCAAGAACAAAACAAAATACTCTATTCTTTCTTTTTATTCTTTATCTTTTTTTTTTTTTTTTTTGGTACTGGGAATTAAATTCACGACTGCGAGCTTGTAAAGTAGGTGCTTATGCTGCTGAGCGAAATCCTCAACCCCCTTATGCTTTATCTTGTCTTTCTTTTATTTCTTTATTTTCTTTTTCTTATTTCCTTTTTTCTTTATTTCTTTTTCTTTTTGTTTCTTTCTTCTTATAATACATTTCATTTACTAGTGCCTTATAGTAAGGGTTTACAAGGGAATGGATTTAATAGAGGGCACATTATAGGATTATTTTTATAATATCCATCAAAAAATCCAGTGCAGAAGAGTGCAAGAGATCTGTCCATGCAATAGAGACCCAAAGAATCCATCTGAGGGCCTGAACTCAATTACATGTCTATCTGAAGACTCAGAGCTTATGGGAATGTCCTCCATGAGTCCAACTTGAGATTTTGAGCCCACAACAATGTCTCATGCAAATCTGTATAATGAATCTGTACTGGGAAGGCCCAAAGGTCAGTGGCGGAAGCTATAAAATCTGCACCAGTGGGATGAAATATCTGTCCCAGCAGCCTGAGGGATCTGCACTGGAGCCAGGAAGTGATGCTTAAGGTAAAGACCAGAACTTTCTTGAAAAGAACAGTAGCCATCCTCAGAGACAGCAAGGACCTGAGCTTCTCTGACGAGAACAACTGAGTTCATATTAGAAAAACCAGTGCAGCTTCCGGGAGAACATGGCGGACAGATAGCAGCAGCTACGGAGGCTCTCTGAAAGACCCAGCTTAGAATCCAGGAATGGTGTGAAGTAAGGAATCATAAGCAAGTGGAGATATGCCCTGCTGACCCAAGAATGAACTGGCTGAGAGAAGCCAACTGTGAATGCAATCCTGGTGCTATAAAAGGAGCAGAAAAGCCTCAGTGTGGAAGTTGGAGCCTGTGCTATTGGAAGCCGCGATTTGGGTTTCCCGCTGCCGCTGCTGCGTCTGCATCGACTTGGCAGGGAGAGAGACGCGCGAAAGCTGAGAACGGGAATCAGTGAACGGAGTTGAGAGCAGGACGGGCGGGGGGCTGTGCATTGACCTGCAGTGAGTGAGAGAAACTGGGACTCTTCCACAGTCTAGGAGACTCCAACAGAGGACATTCTGGGACTGGGCAGACTTGCGGGAACAGGGCACTGCAGTGACTTCAGTCACATATCCCCCTCTCAAGCGGGACTGGTGAGCAGTGCCTAGCTTATGTGACGCTGCTGGCTGAGACCCAGTAGGCTAGCACAGCCCAGGTCCCAGCGCCTGAAAGTGACCTGGAGGGGTGAGCCCCACATAGGCTGCCTGGTCCATAACTCCCTGGTGTGCTACCATGGGCGGAAACACCTAGCCAGCGCAATTCAACCAGACTGTGGCCAACAGGGAAGGGAGCTGGGCCTCCTATATATGCTTGCATATATAAGGAACAAAGAATATGGGAAGAGGGATCAACAAGAAAGGCCCCTTGGCCCCCAATCCTGAGAAACAGGCAATAGCAGACACGGCACCAATAGACATAAAGCGCTATCTCCAGAGCCTCATAGATGAGTTCAGGAAAGAAGTTATTAATGACCTGAAGCTAGAAATAAGCAGAATAGTTAGAGAAATGCTAAGCACCACCCAAGAAAAAACAGATGTTGGAATGGAAGAACAGAAAAAGAGGGGAGAATTGTTTGATGGAGAAAATAGAGAAAGCATAGAATACGTGAAGCAGGTTCAAAGAGATTACCAGGAAACTAAAAACTCTACCGAAAACGGACACAACAGCTTGAAAGAAACTAAGGACAGATTATCTGAACTGGAGGGCAGATTTGTAATATGGGAGAATGAAATGAAAAACTTCTTAAAAATAACAAAGAAACAAACAGCAATAATACAAAGACTAGAAGATGATAAGAGGATCTATAACTTAAGAATTAAGAACATAAAAGAAGAAGCAGGGACACAAACAAATGAACTACAAAAGCTACTCACAGAAATAATTCAGGAGAATTTTCCTAATTTAGCAAAAGGTAAAGATACTCAGTTGTATGAAGCATACAGGACCCCAGCCACCTACAACCCAAACAGAGCAACACCCAGGCATATAATAATTAAAATTCTAGAAATCCAATACAAAAACAGAATATTAAAAGCTGTCAGAGACAAGAAGCAGACCACTTACAAGGGAACACCCATCAGAATTACAGCAGATTTCTTGGCACAAACCATCAAATCACGAAGAGCGTGGGGGGAAATAATTCAAGCTTTGAAAGATAATCATCTCCAGCCAAGATTGATATATCCTGCACAACTATCCCTGGAAATTTATGGAAAAACAAGGTGCTTCCAGGATAAAGAGGAACTAGGGGAATATGCAACCACTAATTCAACTCTACAGAGAATACTGCAGGATATTCTAAAAAAGAAAAATACGAAGAATCCAGAAATAGTGGCAGAGAAGCCACAATGAATGGAGCAGAAAACAAAATGAAGAAGACAAACTGACAACTAATGACAGAAAAAGAGCTCAACAGAAATGAGGCAGAGAAGATTGGATGATAGGAACAGCTATTTTGGAGAAAATGATGTCTTAATAGGTAATACTGATTTAGTATCATCTTGTTTTGAAGTCTCATCAAGCTTTTGTTCTTCTGTCTCCATTGGTCTAAACAGGTTGTATCTTACTGGATTTTTTTATGTATGATAGTATAAGCAAAAACTTTTATAGACAAGGAGATTATACAGAAACCATTGTTCATTTTTTGTTAGTTGATTCTAAACACCCTGTAATACTGTCATTCTCTTAAATGGTTTTACATTGTTTGATATATTTGATGCTACAGTATATGAAGTTATACTCAAAGATTTCAAGGAAAGAGACAATATGGTAACTACTTTTATGTCGGGATTATCTTGTGGTGAAACACTATTTTACTTAAATGGTTATGTTTTGATTTGCGCTGTTTTGCTGTTATGCCCTCTTTTATCTCAATCTCCATTTTATTATTTACTTTTTTATTTTTATCCTTTTAATTAAGGGAAAAATAAATAAATAAACAGCAGGATATATTATAGTAACCCACTTTGACTCTCCATTAACTTGATTTAAAGCCCTGTATTGCTCTCACCATCTTGTTTTGACTGATGTCCCTCTATTCTGTTGTGCTTGATAGTACCAGGTTCGAAAGTTTAGGCAACAGCTGTGAAGATAGTGGGATTCATTATGACGCCCATTCTGGTCGACTATTACCTACTTTTGAAGACCTATAATGTCTCAAATGTTTTGGTTTTGCCGGTTTTGTTCTTTACTGTTTTGTTCAATTTTATTATAACTGATAATATAGGCAATTCTATTAGAGATAGCGGGAGGCATTCTGGTAACCATTGTTGATCACCTTGTATTATGCTTTTACATTATCTATTATGTCCACCCTTTTGATTTGACTGACTCTGTTCTGTTATGTCACATTTGGTTCTACTCTCTTCCAAAAAAGTAATAAGAACTGTGGAAGCAACAAAACCCAAAATGAGTAATTGTCATTGTACAAAAGAGAGGAAAAGAAAGTGCTCTAAACGATATCACTCCATGTGTATTTAAGTATATAAGATAGATAATGATATTACTGAGTTTTGTTGGATCATTGAACAGAACTGTTTACAGTCTCACTGTTGGAATGTCCACTTCATAAGCTTTAATTTTGTAACTTGAACAATTATTTCTAAGATGACAATATGTAATCCATTAACTAGTGATTTCCTGTTTATTTTTTTCTGTAAATCTGTATAACTTGTACCCTTTCTCTGCTTTTTTTTCTTTTTTCTCCTTAAATAAAATTAAAAAAAAAAAAAAAAAAGAAAAACCAGTGCAACAAGCTTCTCCAGAAGAATCAATAGCACACCATCTTCCCCTCCAATTTTGCTTTTATGCTATTGACAACAATACTCAGGTGGGCTAACCACACCTAGAATCGTGCTGATTCAATTTGGCTGGGCATTACAAGTTGATCATTAGTTAACTCACCTCATATTGCTTAATAGAGGTTGAATCCAGGCCCTCACACTGAGCATCACTCCCAGCCCTTTTTATTTTTTGAGACAAGGTCTCTCTAAGTCACCAAGTTACCCAGGCTGGGCTCAAACTTGCCATCCTCCTGCCTTAGCCTCCCAAGTGCTGAAATTACAAGTGTGCACTGCTATACCTGGCTTATCTCTATTCTTAAGCTCAAAACTATGAGAAAATAAGTGTTCCTAATATGAGTAATATTTGGGTTATATTTGTAACAGTCCCTGAAAATGTCTAAAACCATCTGTAGAGCTGCTCTTGGGAAAATAATTTACTTCAGGCCAATTAGCCAGAAGGGGGCTTCGAGTATGCAAATATGGAGCAGTTGTTCTAGAGGTGACAGTGGGGTCTCCAGGAGGACAAAGGTTTGTGTCTGTTTTGCTGACTGCTGTATCACCAGACCCTGGAACATATTTGTGTAACAAAGTTTAATCTTGCCCAAAAAGAAGTCTGGCCTCTGTCCTCAGTTATGGGATTGTTCTCCAGGCCCTTAGAATGTTGTGTCTGATAAGTTAAGGAATAGAATCATTCTGTAAAGCAAACATGTTCTGGATAAAACTGGTTCAAAAGAAAATGTCATGTGATTGATGTGATCCCTACACACACACACACACACACACACACACACACACACACAATGCTTTCGTTGACTTACTACAGGCCTTAGGCCACAATAGAGAAGATGGGCATTTGGTGCTCTTGCACTGCAGTGCAATCTTGACCTGTAGAAGGGCTTGAGACTAAAGGCCAGCCATACAGGCCATCAGCCTTACCCTCCTGATGAAACCCCAATAAAACTCGACACAAGCTCAGGGGTGCTTCCTTACTTGGTGACACTCTCCATGTATTGTAGCCAAGAGAACTGTGCAATCCTTGATTCCACTGGGAGAGAACATGTCCGATTCTGCTCTGAGAGGTTTCCTGGGCTCTACCCTCTCTTCCTTTGGCTGACTTTCATGCATAACCTTTAGCTATAATAAACCATAACTGCTTCCAGTGAGTTGAGTGAGTGCTTCCAGTGAAACAGTAAAGTCGCGGATGGTCTTGGGAACTCCTCCAAAACTGTGGTTCATGTTAGAGGTGAAGGTTGTCCGCCTGTGAATAGTTTCCCCAACCTTGCAGGTACCTTGAACAAGCAAATGTGCAACAAGTCCCTATCAGATGAAAGGATACGTGAGAGGATTTATACATGTAGCCGACAAAGCCATATCTATTACCTAAGGGTAGTGTTTTCTTAAATATAGTGTAATCAAATTTTATGTTCATGTGGTTTACATGACAAAATCGTATTTCATGCTCTTGTTACCTTTTTCTAATTACCCTTTGGAATTTTCTGGTTACATGCAGGTCACATTTTAAACATATCTCAATAACCAGACTATTTCAAACATCAATCAGACTTTTACTAAAAAGGTGGGAATAATAGCAATATCATAAATCACTTTACATAGGTTAGGTGAGGTCTGGCCTGGAAGGAAGGTGAGTTGCCTAGGCTTCCTGTACAGCTGCTCCAGTGTGAGCATCAAGAGTGTAGCTGGTCATAAAAGAGACAAAGTTTCCATTCGTAGTCAGCAAAAGTTCCACAGATCAGGAATGACCACTCTAAGAAACCTTAGAAGCTGAGATACTCTAAACTGCTACCATGTGGGCCAAATCAGGTCTCTTATATATAAGTGATCGTGTTATTTGTGATCTAGAAGAGGGCAAAGCTTATGGATTTGATTTAGAGCCACCCTCCCCACTCCGGAGATACCAAGGAAGGTGTTTTTCCTTATCGTGCTTTTGTATCTTTGACTCAGGGACAGTTATAGTTATGGTCCCATTACCTGAGGCATAACTGTGAGGCAGCCGCCACAGGGTCATTAGCAGAGAACAGAGTGTGGGTAGCACAAGGAGGTCCCAGTGCACTGGAAAGAGCTTCAGATCCCTGATGTGTTTCAGCTTTTTGCTGATCTGTGACTGACTTTTCTCCCATGATGCAATTCTGGCCTTAGGAATCTCCAGAGCTGATGGGCTACAGTGTCCAGGCCTGGCATCACTGCCCTTTCAACTTTTCAGCCTGCAACAGAATGATGCAGTTTTGATCAGATGTGCTCGAGGGATGCAAAAATGTGCCATGGATATTTATGTTCTTTTTCCAATATCAGAAATTTAAAGTCAACTTTCATTTTCACATTCTCATGCTGGGTGAATTCTGTGTTGGCAACCCACTTATTAGGAGAGGTCTCCAAGTCCAGGCCTTGTTGTTTTAGGGAACAATGACTTAAATTTGACAACTATGGAAATTTCAATGTTTCTCAGTATTTCCTAGAACTTTCCCAGAAGAATGCTCTCATGTTTGCTCAGCTTCCATGTTCCAGGCTCCTTATGAGCTGCCTTTGGTTCCTTCTTCAATTTTTCAGAAAATCTCATTTACATAAATCCTGTGAGACTATTTCCTCAGATATGAGGAACAACTTCAGGAATGAAAGCAACCTTACATTGAACTTGAGAAGTCCCTATTCTTAAATTTACATTTCTTTTTATTTAGTTATTTGTTTATTTCTTAGATTTATCTTTAACTACCAGCTACTGACTTATTCTCCCACTTGAAACACCCCGTGGGATCATGCTCCTTCTCCCTATCACCTCCTCTGGAATCTTCCTGAATAGATTTCATTCTTTATTATAGGACAATAATGTAATCATCCTACTTTGGAGCAATTTGCTCATGTGTCCCATCCTATATCATTTAATGAATCTATTTTCTTAAAAAGCAGCTCTTTCCCTGAAAGAAATTCTGGGATAGCTTGTCATGGTAGCTCATAGATGTAATCCCAGTGCTCAGGAGGCTGAGACAGGAGGATTGCTACTAGTTCGAGCTCAACCTGAGCTACATAATGAGTTTGAGAAGGCCAGTCTAAACTGTACAGAGAAACTATATGTCAAAAGAAGGAAGAGAGAGGGAGAGGAAGAGAAGGAGAATGAGAGTGAGAGGAAGAGCGAGAGAGAGTGAGAGAGCAGAAGGAAGGAAGGAAAAAAGAAGAAAGAAAGGAAGGAATGAGGAAGGAAAAGAAAATTCTGAGATAAACTGTTGAAGAGGCTTTTTTTTATTTCACAAAGAGCTGTTGCATTATTGGGTTTAATATACAGGATCATTGCTGCCATACCATTCATCCATGGAGTTAGACACTGACTTATACTTGGTTTACTGAATACAGATCCAGAAAGAGTATTTCTTGTAGGCCATTTATTGAGGAGTGTTCCTGCAAGTAGTGTTGCAAAAAAGTGGAACTGAGTCAGATGAAGATACTTGGCACTGAGAAATTTGGAAGGCACCTTTATTACACTGGGGGACTGATGGTAATCTCAGTTCCAAATCACCAGCCCCATCTTGGAGTTAATAAAACACTTTTATATATTGGCAGAAAATGCAAAAGAACTAGCAGGAAGTACTAAAAAGGCTGATAACAGGACTTTCTGTAGTTGGTTATATATTGTCTTACCATATGTTGCTAGGCAGTTGGGTTCAGACAAGTTTATTGGGTTTTTTTTTTTAGAATTCCTTCTATAGCAGGAAGGTCAAAGCTTGGGTAAGTGGGAGGAACCGATCACAGTCAGACTGATCTGAGCTGTTTCAGGTGATATCACTCTGAAAACTTGGAATGGGTTAGCATAACAAGATGCACTTTGTCTGAGTTAATCTAATACGCTGCACCTGGTGTTGTAATTGCCACTCTATGTGAACAGGCCTGTGCCTGCATTTTCTCATCCTTGAATACAGTGGCAGACTTACAAATTTTACAATTTTCTTTACATTCCCCCCTTTTCTTATGGGGAAGACTCCTCTTCCATGGTGTTAAGAACCTGATAGGAGGAAGTAACCTTTAAAAGAAGTTAGTGATGTATGACCTCAAATCATTTAGACAGAAAACAGGTCAGAAAATGAATCACACAGGGACCTAAAAGAAGAACTGACAGGAAGCCTGAGCAAGGGAGACAATCCAGAGATCCTCATCAGGAAGAGCTTCCCATGGTATTCTGAGCCCTGTGTTTGAGACATTCCTACCGCTGATGGGAGTTTTATTGTTGGTGACTTGCTGGCATAGTAAAAGCATTCTTCTCCTAGGAAAAGGCAAGTTCCCCCATACTGGGCTGTTAGGAAATCTAAAGCTCTGTAATTTTGGAGAATGACTGCAGCCCAAGAATCTATTTGGCCTTGTAGCAGGCCTATTGAGGTTTGCATGTTGGCAAAATCTCCTGCTATCTGGGCACTTGTGAATATTGCTGCTGGCATACCCATGGCTGTGGCACTGAGGGTCAAGATTCCTGTTACTGCTGTTCCAGCCATAGCAGGCAGCATTATGGGGCCGTGCTTTTGATGTGACTGATCAGCGTGTGCAGGTTCTCGTTGGCCTCAGCAAAAAGAGAGGTCAGGTACCAGAAAAGTGAGAGCAGAAAGAATCCTTGTAGCACCATTAAACCCTTGGTGAGCCCCACTGAAACAAACAAAGTTCATTCCATCTTCCACACTCTGAGGAGTAGTGACGGTTTTCCAAATTTGGAGAGTTAGCCTGAACTGGGAATCCATCAAAAGAAAGGTATACTTTAGGCTGACAAGGGTCCTATTTTGTCTGATAAAGAGTTATGATAGGGTTCAAACCACAAGTTGGAATTTGGAATTCCCAATGCCCTGAATTTCCATATGCTCCTAGGATGCTTAGGCATACCATCCATCGGAGAATCATGTTAGTTTAGGTGTAGGCAGCTAAAAGTAAGCCACCCAAAGATTATATTTATATATGTGAGAACAAAGGCGTTTTTTAAAAAACAGGATTCCCAATTCATCAGAGTTGCAATCCGGAGAGTGAAAGTGAACACTGAAACTTAACAGGAGTTAAGGAACTAGGACTCTGACAGAGTAAAAATGCATTGAAATTAGAGCTGGCAAAACAATAGTTACACTAACCTAACACAGAGCAAAGGTGATTTTGTGGGGGATTTTCCAGTCCTTTGGGGATACAGCCCAGGTTGATGTACTAAGATAAACAAGAGAAGGGGAACTAATATCCAAACTGGGTAACAGAGCATGAGTCAATCTAGACAGATACTCTGGGTACAATGTTCATTCAATCTTTAGCCATGCATTGAGTCATCAGCTTCCAAGGGTGGTGAGAGCGGGGCTTTGAGTGTGCTGTCTCCTCAGGGTGGTCTTCAGGGGGCCTGACTTGTGGTAGGCCTTCAGCAATTGTCAGGATGGGCTTTCTTGATCCCAGAGTGCTGAATTCAGGGATGGATTTCTGATACTCTTACTGCAAGGGGAGTAGTCAAAATAATTATTTATGAGCCCTTCCACTCAGACTATGTCACCTGGAATATGGGTATGAGCTGGGGATCAGTAGGAGGAGGTGCCCTTTCTGCTGTTTCAATGCATCTGAGAAAAGTTTTTTCTAACTGGAAAAAGTTGCTCCTTCAAGGTGATATTTCCCAAGTGGTGTAAGTCTCACTGGGAGCCCTTTATTAAAGGTAGGGGTCTCCCAAACAGGACTTCTAAAAGGACATATCCAGTGGGTCCTGGTGATGTCCTGACCTTCAGAAGGGCCATGAATATAAAATCTACCCATGATGCCTGAGTCTCTTGGTGATATTTAGTTAGTATTGTCTTTAGGATTCATCTATTCTACTTTTCCAGAATTTTGGGGTCTGTAGGGAGTGGGAAGATTCCACTTGATTTTTAATGTTTTGGGCAGCCTCTAGTCTATTTCCTTTACAATAACGGCCTATAGGTATTGTCTATAATCAAGGAGAGCCTATATCTAGGAATAATTTATTTTAACAGCACTCTGCATACTTCAGAGGCCTTTTCTTTCAGTCCTAGTGGGGGATGTCTGTGTCATTTAGAATGAGTACAGACAAGGACCAATAAGCAATTGTATCTATTGTAAACCCAAATATTGAGTTCAGTCATCCAAGTATTGTAATCCTCTTCCTAGTTTTCCTCACAATCCAAACAGTTATATTTATAATCCCATTGAGACGTTATTGGAATCACAGCATGTTAGTTCCAATGCAACCCATGGTGAGAGCAAAGACACCAAGACATATTCCAAGTTAAGGGCAGCCAAGGAGTCCTAAGTCCAATCTCCGTGAGGACATGTGGACAAAGGCCTTGATTCTAGGCCTCTCCCAGAATTTATTATCTTGTGAAGAAGGGGAGTGGCTCAGGGATGAGTGATAGTGAGGATGGCAGGAATTTCATGAGTAACTTGAGCTGGCTGGCCAGGTGCAAGATTGGCGTCTCTGTAGATTGCAGAGATAAAGAGATGCAGAAGGATCACTTTACATAATCCAATTAAGGTAGCAGTGGAATTGTTTTGGGGGCTGTCCCTTTGGTTTCTGATATGCAGACTCTTGTGCCCTGGGGAGTCATAGCCTCTTATCTTGAGGCTTGAACCCAGCTGACATTCCGGAGCTGTTTGCTCTAACACCTCGTGCTCATATCTATATTGTATGAGAACACTATCTGAGGAAACAGGACTGTCTGTTGGCTACAGAGATTGCATATCAGCACCTCCACCAGCCATGCTTAGAGCCAATTGAAGAGAGAAGGAAATACCCTAGTCAACTTTTTACATATCAGTATAAGGAAATGAGTCTCCAAATAATTAAAGTCACAGTAATTGTTTTGGCTTCAAAGGGAGTCACTGGAGTTGTCTCCCACAGTACCTCTGACGTAGTTTAACTTCAGTAAAGTCTACTTGGAAGTCCTCAAAAGGAGAGAGTTCTGCTGAACTCCAGGTGGTGGTTGTGGGCCCATTGAGACCTCAATCCTCACACAAATTTATCATCTTTGGCTGAAGGCTGAATAAATTGATGTTGATTTTGGGATATAATAGCAGTAGCTCAGAAGCTGGGCCATAGCAGTCTCACCTCTGTGGGTGATGTCATGATGATGTTTTACCCAGGAGTAGGCTTTCTCTTTTGGTATGATCATTAAATCATCTGGTAGAGCCTACACTCCATTTGGATCTACATTTGCTCCTTCCTGTTGAACTCACTTTACTTCTTCAGTGTAATGGAGGAGACCTCAGTGCAGACTGAGAACAATCTTTGGTGGAATCTCACGTTGTGCCTCTAAGTTTTGAACTAAATCATTGTCTTCCCAAGTTGAGACTTCTACAGTCAGTTTGGCAGCCTTGCCTGCCTTCTGGTCTCCAAGGGTGATGATGTCTTTTACCCTTTGATGATGCTTGCAATGTATTACAACCACCTTTTTCGGTTCCCATATAGCATCCAGAAGGTGTAGGATTTCATCTTTACTGTTTTTTAAAAGCCTTTATTCTGAATTTGTTTTCCTTCAGCTATCAGAAGGCCATGATCCTTGTCCAGCATCCCATGAACATGAATTGCGGCATATCTGGAATCTGTACCTATATTTACCTCTTTAGCTTTTGCCCAGATGAGAACTTGTATAAGTGCCCAGAGTTTGGCTTCTAAGCAGACCAATGTTGGGGAAGAGGCTCTACTAGATGGACTTCTTTGTGGTGACAATGGCATAGCCAACCCTACGTTGCCTCTTTTAATAGAGCTATTTCCATCGGTGAGCAGGGTACACTCAGCATCTGTTAAGGCCTCCATTTTAAGACCAAGCCAACTTAAAAAGAGCATATCTGTCACCAGATGGCAATTGTGGCTGTCTGAGCTCTGTGGGCAAATAGGTGGCTACATTCAGTGATTTAACTGGCTGGAAAGTGAGTCCAACAAACAGCGCCTGGCACTGAGTGATGTGGCCATTCAGGAGCCAACAATGTCCCCAGCTGTTGAGAAGCTCAAGAATAGCATGGGGCACCTGAGCAGTCAGATTCTGTCCCGAAGTCAATTTGTCTGCCTGTTGTGGGTTTCTTTAGCATCTCATAGAGTGTGCTTGCCTTTTCAGCAAACCTAGGTATCCATATTGTATAAAATCTGGCTTCTCTGAGGAATTCTCTGAGTTCCTTCTTGCAATCAGGCCATGGAAGGAGCAGATGGCTTTTTTGCTCTCTGAGCCTAAGCTCTTGGAGTCCCTGTTTTAAGTCAAATCCTAAATATCTCACTTTCTGTTTACAGATTTGAGTCTTTTCCCTTTATAGTTAGTGACCAGCAGGTGATGGGGGAGGACTTTAGCTCCTTTCCAATAATGTTTGTAAGACTAGGACCCTCTATTAAGATATCGTCAACATACTGCAATAACGTGCAGTTATGTCATTCGTGAGTGAACTTGGCCAGGTCTGCTGCTGGAGCTTCCCCAAACAGTGTAGGAGAATTCTCAAAACCTTGTAGAAGGTGAGTCCATGTTAGTTGTCCCTTTTGCCCTATGTTAGGGTCCGTTTCAAATGCAAACAAAAGCTGGCTGGCAGAGGCCACACGGAGGCCTAAGAAAGTATCCTTTAAGTCCAAGCAGGCAGTGTCAAGCAGGAGCAGGCTCAAGAGAGGTTTGGGACTGTTGGGGTGGAAGGTAACGGTGGCTGCATTGACAGAGATCCTACACTGGGCAGAAGTCTCCAGTCATTTTCCCTAGCAGGAGAAGGTGAGTGTTCCATGGGCACTGCCTGCTTCTCGTGACATCAGGTATTGTATTGTCTGACAGCAACAGGAATGGCACTCGGTCCGAGTTCTGTTATCAGAGGACATGGTTAACAGCCCCAGTGGGGAATCTTTTGCTCACACATCTGGAAACAAAGTTTTTAAAATCTCAAGATTACAGTTTCTGGGTGTTTCTACCTGATATATTTATCACTTCTCTTCTCAGGGCACAAAGTCAGTATCAAGTCTGGAGCTGTGAGCCTAAGCATGAGAGATGCTGGCTGGTTTGGGGCAAAAGACAGATGCTGGCTGGTTTTTCCCTAGTTTTGAGAGGAGGTCACATCCCAAGAGGAATAAGACATTCTGGCATGTACAGCAATTCATGTTTGACCAAATGTCAATCTCACAGGTTCTGCTCTGGCAGAACTTTTTCTCAGTGGGAGCCTCTGTGGCACCCATTCCTTGAATCTTCTGGGAGGTCAAAGGAGCAATGGGCTGAGTCACAACAGAAAGTTCTGTCCCACTGTCCACCATGAAGGACACTGGTTCCCCCAACTGTAGCAGTGATGGTGAGCTCTTGGGAGCCCTGTGTTATGGAGCCCACTCTGGCCGATTCATTATCATTTAAAAGTGAGAGCATGGTTCAGGCTGTGGTAGGCTCAGTTCTTCAGGAACTTGTTGATCCTTTAGGCAGAGGGAGCATTTGTCTTTCCAATGTCCCAGCTGTTTACATCAGGCACACTGGTTTGGAACCAAGGCATAGGGATGACTGCCTGTTTTGAACTGGGGGCCCTGTAGGAAGATTAATTCATCTGGGGTTTCTCTGGGAGTGACTTTCTATGATCATGGCCAAGACAGCTGACTGGTGATGCTTATGTTCCTCCCCACCCCCCTTTCCCTGTTTACAAAAATTCTCTGGGCTATCTGAAGCAGCTGGGAGGCATTCATGCTGGAAAATTCATCAATTTTCAGAATCTTCTTGCAGATGTCAGGGGCACTTTGTGTCACAAAGACTGAATTTATCTCTGCTGATTTTCTGGAGCTTCAGGGTCAAATGGGGAATATAGCTTCAGGATGCTTCGCATAGTCTCTCATAAAATTTAACAGGGCTTTCACTAGGTTCTTGGATAATTTCTTGGACATGATAATCAGCTTTTTCCTCACCCTCCTTTATCCTTGCTAGAAGTCTTCTCAGGTGGGTTGATGTGTCCAAAAGATCAAAGTCAGCCGATCGGTCACGGCTTGGGGCTTTTCTGAGTAGGACAGAGTGTGATGCTTCCAGTTAAGTGGGTGGTTGGTGGCTGACCGGGAGCTACTCCTGAGGCAACAGTAGCCCTGGCAGATTCAGGCTGTTTGCCACATATGGCAGAGGAAAGTTTTCATCAAAATTATCAGGTGCGATGGAATACACCCTTTTAGCCTTTTTGGTTATCATCTGTCTAGGAGACCTGGAATTTTGTCAGTCTGCTTTTGTTATCAAGAGAATTTCTTTTTACCTGGTTGGCACAGTCCCAGAGTCAGTGTGGTAGATTTCGACATAAATTCAGCCAGGAATTGATGTTTGTGAATTGGTCGGGTAGCTTTCTGAACTCAGTTCTGTGACTCAATTCCAAACCTGGAGAATTTCTGTATTCAGAGCGCCCTCTGGTGGTCGAGCGGGGCATAGGCATTGCCATTCAGTTTGATACAAGATGTGAAGGCATCGAGGTTTCATTTTCATCTCAGTGATTTGAAAAGACTTTTTTTTTTGAAATTCTTCAGCACACACTTAAGAGAAGTCACTTATTCTGGCTTTCATTCATACCGATTGGCTTCCTATAGTGTGTGTTTGTGTGCCCTTGAATGGAGTTGCAACAGACAAAGGATGGGGTGCCTTTCTCAGGGAAAACAACCATAGGCGTTTCAGCTCTGGCTGCTTCCCTTGCGCCCTTTGGCGTCCATGTGGGTCCTAGGCACGTGCATATATCTTTGTGCTAGGTCAGTTCCCAGTATGCGATGGCACTGATTCAGACCCCCATTACAGAGGTTGAGCCACCACTTAGCCCATTAGAGGGACATACGGAACCACAGAAATCCAACCCAACCAAGCTCTGCAGATCCAGGCCCCACCTTCTCCATGGAGCACAGATGATCTATTGCTTAGATCATCATTTAGACAATCATTCAACAGGCATTCAGCGGTTAATATATTTTGCCCCCAACCTCAGTGTGAAGTCTAACTGAATTCAAAACAGAGACTGGTTGTCCTGATTAACACAGGCTGCTAGCATAGATTCAAGGGTAGATTAGGTCTTCATTTCATCCACAAAGGAGATGCAACTGACAAGCTGAAACTGACATGCTAAATGAGCAAAGTACCCGGAGCAAACTTATCTTATTCAACAGCCCAACCTTGTTTTGTTTTATATCCTTTTACAGTTTGATGAGGTCACTGCTGTTGCATAAGGGCCCCATTCCTGCATCACTGGGGAGACTCCGACTAAAGGATCAGAGGCTGTGCCTTCTCACCTGCAGGTGGGGAGCTGAGTTTCTGCCATGATCAGCGGGCCTCCGTCAGTGCCCTAAATGGTCAGCATGGTGTATCCTGGAAGAGGACCCAAGAAATGTGGTAGGAATTTGGCTGAGCCAGATGGAAGACAGCACTGAGGAACCTGGAAAGCAAACAGCTTTATTACACTGGTGGTCTGGTGGAAATCTCAGTTTCAAATCATTGGCCCCATCTTGGGGTTAATAAAACACTTATATATGTTGTTGAAAGGAAATATGTAAATCTAGCAGGAAATACTAAGAAGTTTGATAACAGAATATTCTGAAGTTGGTTACATATTGTCTTGTTATACATTGCTAGGCAGATTTGGAGTAAGCAAATTAATTAGATTTTTTTAATCCTATAGTGGGACAGTCAAAGCTAGGTAAATGAGAGGAGACAATCACAATCTTAGACTGAGCTGAGCTGTCTCTGAGTAATATCTCCCTGAAATTGAGGAATAAGGGAGCATAACAAGATGTACTTTTGCCTGAGTTACACTTACACACTGCAGTGTTGGAGTGCCAAGTCTAGCTGAGCTTTGCTACTCTCAAATTATGGGGATGGGCTGCACTTGCATGTAGTGGGAGACTGACAAATTTTAAAATTTCCATTACATTTACAATTTCCTTGACAGTAGGAGATTTAAAAGAATAGAAATGCGAGATTGAGCAAGAGGAAGCAGCTGATCTGCATTGTGACTGTGGGTCAGCAATTTCTGATATTCCCAGAACCTGGGGATTGAGTTTGATGACGCTGAGGAAGGGCTCTGAGTGGAGACCACAATATCCATAGAAGTTCACTTCTTACATCTCTCAGATACATCAGGAAGTGGCTTTTTCTTTTTCTTTTTTCTTTTTTTTTTTTTTAATTTTATTTAAGGAGAAAAGAAAAAAAAGCAGAGAAAGGGTACAAGTTATACAGATTTGCAGAAAAAAAAATGAACAGTAGGAAATTACTAGTTAATGGATTACATATTGTCATCTTAGAAATAATTGTTCAAGTCACAAAATTAAAGCTTGTAAAGTGGACATTCCATCAATGATACTGCAAACAGTTCTGTTCAATGATCCAATAAAACTCTGTGATATCATTTTCTATCTTATACACTTAAATATACATGCAGTTATATAGTACAGAGCACTTTCTTTTCCTCTCTTTTGTACAATGACTATTACACATTTTGGGTTTCATTGCTCCCATGGTTCTTATTACTTTTTTGGAAGAGAGTAAAACCAAATGTGACATAACAGAACAGAATCGGTCAAGTCAAAAGGGTGGACATAATAGATAATGTGAAAACATAATACAAGGTGATCAACAATGGTTACCATAATGCCTCCCACTATCTCTAATAGAATTGCCTATATTGTTAGTTACAATACAATTGAACAAAACTGTAAAGAATAAAACCGACAAAACCAAAACATTGGAGACATTGTAGGTCTTCAAAAATAGATAAAAGTCAATGAGAATGGGCGTCATAATGAATCTCATTATCTTCACAGCTGATGCCTAAATTTTCGAACCTGATACTATCCAGCAAAACAGAATGGGGGAACATCAGTTAAAAACCAGATGGTGAGAGTAATACAGGGCTTTAAATCGAGGTAATGGAAAGTCAAAGTGGGTTACTATAATATATCCTGCTATTTTTTTCCTTTAATTAAAAGGATAAAAATAAAAAAGTAAATAATGGAGTGGAGATTGAGATAAAAGAGGGCATAACAACGAAACAGCACAGATCAAAACATAACCATTTAAGCAGAATAGTGTTTCACCACCAGATAATCCTGACCTAAAAGTAGTTACCATATTATCTCTTTCCTTGAAATCCTTGAGTACAACTTCGTATACTGTAGCATTAAGTATATCAAAACAATGTAAAACCATTCAAGAGAATGACAGCATTATAGAGTATTTAGAATCGACTAACAGAAAATGAACAATGGTTTCTGTATAATCTCCTTGTCTTTAAAAGGTTTTTGCTTATACTATCATACATAATAAAATCCAGTAAGATACAACCTATTTGGACCATTGGAGACAGAAGGACAAAAGCTAGATGAGACTTCAAAACAAGATGATACTAAATCAGTATTACCTATTAAGATGTCATTTTCTCCAAAATAGCTGTTCCTATCATCCAATCTTCTCTGCCTCATTTCTGTTGAGCTCTTATTCTGTCAGTAGCTGTCAGTTTGTCTTCTTCACTTTGTTCTCTGCTCCATTCGTTGTGGCCTCCATTATTTCTGGATTCTTTGTATTTTTCTTTTTTTAGAATATCCTGCAATACTCTCTGTAGAGTTGAATTGGTGGTTGCAAATTCCCCCAGTTCCTCTTTATCCTGGAAGCACCTTGTTTTTCCATCAATTTCGAGGGACAGTTGTGCAGGATATCTCAATCTTGGCTGGAGATTATTATCTTTCAAAGCTTGAATTATTTCCCCCCAAGCTCTTCGTGATTTGATGGTTTGTGCAGAGAAATCTGCTGTAATTCTGATGGGTGCTCCCTTGTAAGTGGTCTGCTTCTTGTCTCTGACAGCTTTTAATATTCTGTTCTTGTATTGAATTTCTGGAATTTTTATTATTATATGCCTGGGTGTTGCTCTGTTTGGGTTGTAGGTAGCTGGGGTTCTGTATGCCTCATACATCTGAGTATCTTTACCTTTTGCTAAATTAGGAAAATTCTCCTGGATTATTTCTGTGAGTAGCTTTTGTAGTTCATTTGTTTGTGTCCCTACTTCTTCTTTTATGTTCTTAATCCTTAAGTTATGGCTCCTCTTATCATCTTCTTGTCTTTGTATTATTGCTGTTTGTTTCTTTGTTATTTTTAAGAAGTTTTTCATTTCATTCTCCCATATTACAATTCTGCCCTCCAGTTCAGATAGTCTGTCCTTAGTTTCTTTCAAGCTGTTATGCCAGTCTTCGATAGACTTCTTAGTTTCTTGGTAGTCCCTTTGAACCTGCTTCACGTATTCTATGCTTTCCCTGTTTTCTCCATCAAACACTTCTCCCCTCTTTTTCTGTTCTTCCATTCCACCATCTGTTTTTTCTTGGGTGGTGCTTAGTATTTCTCTAACTATTTTGCATACTTCTAGCTTCAGGTCGTTGATAACTTCATTCCTGAATTGGTCTATGAGGCTCTCTATATGGCGCCTTATGTGTAATGGTGCGGTGTCTGTTATTGCCTGTTTCTCAGAATTGGGGGCCGAGGAGCCTTTCTTGTTGCTGCCTCTTCCCATATTCTCTGTTCCTTATGTATGCAAGCTTATATGAGAGGCCTAGCTTCTCTCTCTGTCAGCCACAGCCTGATCGAATTGCGCCGGTTAGGTGTTTCCACTCACTGCTGCACACCAGGCAGCCTACGCGGGGGCCCGCCCCTCCCGGCCTCCGTCAGGCTCTGGGATCTGGGTTGGGCCAGCCTACGGGGTCCGCCGGCAGCGTCACGCAGGCCAGGCACTTTTCACCAATCCCGCCCGACAGGGGAATGTGTGGCTGGAGTCGCCAGCGCGCCCTGCTCCCGCAGGACTGCCCGGGCCCAGAAAGTCCGCTGGAGTCAAACTGTGGTGGAGTGTCAGTTTCTCTCACTCACCTCGCCACAAGTCAGAACATGCCTCCCTGCCTGTCCTGTTTTCGACTCCGTTCACAGACTCCCGTTCTCAGAGTTTCCGTGCGTCTCTCTCCTTGCCGAGCCGATGTAGAGGCAGCCAGCCACTGTGCGGCGGGAAACCCAAATGGCGTGGGGTCCAGCCTCAGCAGCGAGGCTTTTCTGTTCCTGTTTTAGCACCAGGACTGCATTCCGAGTTGGTTTCTCTCAGCCGAGTTCGTTCCTGAGTCAGCAGAGCATAACTCCACCTGCTTATGTCTCTTTAGTCCGCACCATACCTGGCTTCTGAGCCTAGTTTTCAGAGAGCCTCCGGTAGTTGCTGTTATCTGTCCGCCATGTTCTCCCGGAAGTCAGGAAGTGGCTTTTTCATAAACATGGTTGCTTCGATTTTCTAGCAGGGAACTTATAAAGGAATACTAGTAGGTATCTCCAAGCTAAAAGTGATACACATCAATCCTCCCAGACTTCCCACTCTGTACTCCTCCAGGCTTGGTTAGTGTCTCTGATGGTCCTGGAGCCACTGAGTAGCAGCAGCCCAAGCAGTGCCTGTGTGTCCTTTTCTGCCTGCTATTCTGTTGACAGAACCAAAAGTGTCCCAGCAATGGCCACAGAGGACACTTCAGTGGGCTCCTTAGTGTATCTCTGGGCAGAAGTGGCCCTGTCTACGCCCACAGGGTTAGCACACTCCAGGAGAGCCAAGCACAAGTTCCTCAGTGGCACCACTGAGAGCTACGGGAAGTGGGACCACTGCTGCGGCTGGTCCTTAATTCCTAGCCCCACGTGGTCTATCTTCAGGGGACACGGAATCGCATCATGCAAAGGTCACTGATTTAGGGTGCCTTGGGCAACATACCCCGTCCTAATAGGGTGCTAACCCTAAAGCTGAGACCATGGCTGCTGTTACAAAGGTGTTTCTACCCCTCTGCTGGGCTGGCAGCTTCTGGGTGAAAAAGTACAGGCTGCATTTAGTGACGGTCATGATCATGTCAGCTACCACATCTCTTTTCTATGTGAAGCGGGGTTTTTAGTTTTGATCCCTTGCTGATACCAAGGTTTCAGATTATTGTACCAAGTGAGTTTTGCATTACGAAAGATACAACCATATAGAGAATGTGAGTTGAGCCCAGTCTACTGGCAGCTACACAGTCTGTTTTCTAAATGACCCATGTAATGAACCTGCCACTAAAGGCTGGTTAATTTCCTTTGGGGGTGATGCTACACCCACGCTCAGTGTTGGTCTGTGCTGCTGATAGCTGGACTTGTAGCAGAAGCAATAACGTAACCAGCTGTTGGACCCAAGCACAGGCTCTGTCCCAACCACCAGGGCTGCTTTCTTAGTGCACACACTGTAGCAACAAGTGGGTGCCTGAAAAAGGATGCAAGTTATGTCAGTTGACTGAATCACCTGATCTACCCTGGTTGGAAAATGCCTTTTCAATAATGCACCTTCATGAGCTGTAACATACGTGAAACAAAGTTCTTCCCATCTCCCAGAAGTTCACTCCTATTCCTCTTCCCCAGGGCAGCTTGGCTCTCTCATACACTTTCCTTTTCATATCTATTCCTGGAGCTTCAATTCCAAGTATTCCAAAATTTAATTCAATCATCCACCACCACCCCAGACTCTAAAAATACTGTATCTTAGTAATAATTTGTTTCTCTGTCCATGACATGTAATTTTTAAATCATGAGTCTGATGCCCTAAGAGTGATACATTGTTTAACTTTGCTTTTTATTGACTAATGAGGTTCACATTCTTACTGTGAAAGTGCTTACTTCCTAGGAATTGTCACTTCTCATTTGTTCGCGGTAGTGGAGACACCCAGGTCTTCTCTCAGTGATGAAGAATTAATTCTCTGTCTCGATTGCTCATGCCTGTTTGCTTGATTACTCTCTGGCAACTAGTACCAAGGAAAAAGAGCTGCCTGGCCCCGAACCACACCTCTCTCCAAGGCAGCCTGAATCCAGTGGCTGACCAGTACTCTAGGACACGCAGGCTTGGGCCCATGGCCTCCTGATGACATAACACCGAGATCTCATCTCAGCTCCCCATAAAACAAGCTGAGGATGTTCCTGCAGCTACAGTGTAACTCAGCTCCTCCTCTGACTGTCCCCTTCCCTCCATTTCCTCTGGTGTGGTTCCCCAGAGCTCTCCATGACTGCCCCACATTTCTATCACAGAGTATTCTTCATGGGGAAACACACTCAGGAAACTTGTTCTTTGGTTTTGCTTTGCTTTTGTTTTTTGGTGACATGGAGTCACTGTGGAGGCCAGCTGGCCTGGAACTTGCCTCAATCCTCCTCCTTCAGCCTCTGGAGAACTAGAATTATAAGCATGGACTACCAGGCCCAGCTTCCAATTTTACCTTCTGCAGAACAAGTTACACGGCACTACTCTGACACCTAAATGAGGTGGTTTACCTGGCCACACAGAGGGTGATTTACGGGGAAGAGATTGAATAGCAAGCCATGTGCTTGCTCATCTTGGACTAGCTATCCACATTTTCTCTTGAACTGGAAGATTTATGAAATAATGCTTAATAAATGTATTCTGCCCTAATTGGGTGACTTTAAGACTAGTCTACCGGGGGTGGGTGCCCTGGGGCAAGCCCCATTCTGCACTTGCAGTAAACTCTGGACAGATTGTGCACAAAAAGAGTTGTGCTTTTAATGAGATCTGAATTTGTTTCACCATGGTGGGCTGCTCTGAAGGCAGTGATGCAAATCCTCTGTGCAATGGGACCATGCAGATTTCAGTCCATGGACACACAGCCTGTCCCACCTGAATCTTGGGGCACTGTCTCCAGGGCCCTAGGGCCCTCAACCTTTACCTACAGGAATCCACAATGCCTGAGACCTACACAGACTCACTTTCAATCTTAGACTCAGTACGTCATACACTGTGTCACTCTTACACACACACACACACACACACACACACACACACACACACACACTGATTCTTTGCATGGCCTCCATCCACAGTGGTATGCAGGCACCTTAGCTGGCCAGCTGGCCTTAGCTTTCCCAGAGGTCATGGCTCTTCCTCTTGTGAGGTCAGGCTCAAGGTCCTCCAGTGTCTCTGTCCTCTCAAGCTGTGAGACATTGGGCCTGAGCCCATCCTGCTGCCTCTGCAGAAAAACTGGACAAGAAGCACTGAGGACTAAGGGTACCAAAATAAGGTGGCAGGACATGTTGGGTTTTGGAGAAGGAGAGACCATATCCAAGCAGAGAGATGAACAGGCCACGAGGGGTGATGATGAGCTATTGATCTTCCCCTAGGGCCAAATCTTAAAAACTGTTTAAGACCTATTCTTGGCTGGGCTCTTCAGAGGAAAAGCATCAAGTATTTCAGGACCACGGTGTTGCTCTTCAGTAGAGCATTTGCCTACCATCTGGAAATCCTGGTCTTGATTCCAGCACTAAAAAGTATTTTCTGTTTTCTGATTTCAGATATCAAGTAAAGCAGGTCTTTTTGTGATGAAAAGTGATAAATTTGAGAACCTTGCTTCAAGTACTATATTCCCAGGACATGTTCAGTAGAGAAGTATTTATCTGTGAGTAGTTCTAAAGCTCAGAACTATCCAGAAAATAGTTTCATCCAGGAATGCTTGGTCAGGAGAGTATCCTCTTTGCATATCACATCTCCCGCGTCCTCTGTAGCTGGCCCACATTTCAGTCTTCCCTGCCCTCTCCAGTTCAGAGGGAGACCACGGCTTCCATGCCTCCTCCTTCGTGTAGGATCTTGATCTGTGTATCCCTTACCCTCTCTGTCTAATTCTACAGTCCCTCCCTTTCTGCCAGCTCTTTTCTCTAACCCTAAAATCCTTCCCAGGACACACTAAGCACTTTTCCTCTTGAAATCACACCTCCAGATGTATCCTCTCATATGCACCTGGCAGCTGTTGTCCACACGTCTGTGCTCACCAAAACCTTGTGCCCTCCGTAAGGGAGAGATGCCTGGCTTTGCACTTTCCGGAGCACACTGACCTCACAGTGTGTGTGAATGCTGCTTAGGGCTGCACACAGCACACAAAAGCCCAGAACAAGAAAACAGCATTTCTGCTGCTCACTAGGTGGCGCTCGTGCATTTTTCAGCCACAGGATGTGGACTTGGTTCAAAGGTCCACTGCAGCAATTCACTGAGCTTGCTAATCATTTTCTTAGTCAAGTAGAAAGGGCCTGTGAGTTATACACTCAGACTGTAAAAGAGGCTTTGTGTTTGCATAGCGTTTGTTTAAAACATCTGCATTCCCTACAGTGTGGCACAGCTGTAATCTCTGCACTCTGGAGGGCTGAGGCAGGAAGATTGCAAGTCAGAGCCCAGCCTGGACCATTTAGGCACTTAGTGAAATCCTGTCTCAAAATGTAAGATTTTAAAGGGGTGGGGTTGGGAGTGTAGCTCAGTGGGAAGGCTCTGGTTTGATCAAAATGCCATGAAGTTACCACCGTGGAAAAAATGGTACAAGTTGCTAAAGAATATCTAATAAAACAAGACGGGAAGTTCACGGAAGGTCTCCTTAAGAACCAGATGCTTGAGGTAACACCTGAAGGGAGAGGAGGTGCTCACTAAGTACAAAGGAGAGATAAAAATACATTCCAAGGCCTGAAGGGCAGTTAAGAAAGTCAGTGATGGAGAGCAGATGTCTGGGACGCTGTGAGCAGGGGGTTGTCATGCAGTGAGGCTGGATGCACAGGGAGGATCGCAGTCCTTTTAACCCCTTCACGGCTGTGGCTCAGATTTCGGGTTTCAGTCCAAGAGCAGCCAGAAGTCACTAAGTAGACGTAAGCAGGGAGTGAAAAGCAAATCTGTGCTTTTAGAGAGTCACTTAGGTGCAATGAAGCTGTGTCCTGCAGGAGGCCTTAGAGATGTGGGAGACAAGTGAGGAGATTATTATCATTGACAGGAGAGAGGCCGGTCGCTTGTCCTAAGGTAGTTTAGGAAAGCTCCATTAGAAATTCCTTCCTATACCAAACCAAAGCTTACACCCTCACTTCTATCCAACTGTCCTGGAAAGCAGTTTCTCAACACTGGTAGTACACCATTCTGCTTATCATTATGCCCGTGTCATGTGGTAGTTACATCAATAATTACCAAAACTTCTATCCACAACCTGCATCCAAAATGTTTATCTTTGGTGCTTTTTCTTGGGACCACAAGGAACACTTCACATCAACATTGTGGTCCTGTAAATACGGTAGCTTAGACAGTGGACTGTGTCACCATCTGTCCCACACTACCTGCCTGGCCCCATTGCTTAGTCCCCCCAGCTTAGGCTGGTACAAAGCAGCCTCTCCACGGGTCCCCAGGTGACCTGCGTATTATGTGTCTCCCTGGACAATCTCAGTTGGCCAGTAGAGACTCACCTCTACACAGAGTCCAACTTTCTAGAGATTCAGATGCAAACCAGAGATAGGACTGATGTTTCAAAGTCCAGATTCATGGCTTCATGCCTTCCTATTGTTATGAAAACAAAAGAGGAAGATCTCAAGTTATGAATTGATGCCTATAAAATGTAGATTAACAGCTGACTTCATTAGGCTGATAATAGAAGCCACCATTTCCTTTGACTGTTTTCACACATCTCCTGCACTAATTCATTAGTACTGAAAGTTCTTTTTTTAATTTATTTTTTTGGACATATTTGCATAATGTAATGATCACATTCATCAGGGCAATTTGTACAGGTATTATTGTAGTCACAGATTGCAAGGAAAACAATTATATACAGGACACATAATTTATAGCATTATTTGCAATGGTCACCAAAGAGTCAAATACAAAGAAAGTGCAGGAAATCTGTCCACACATTAAGACCCAAAGAATTCAGCTGAGGGCCTGGATCCCATGACAATGCTACCTGTGAGTCCAACTGGATGCCTAGAGCCCATGACAATGTCTTATGCATGTCTGTTTCACAGATTTGTTCTGGGAAGGCCCAAAGGTCAGTGGTAGAGGCTAGAAAGTCAGTGCCAGTGAGACAAAGGATCCGTGCCCACAGGCTGAAGGTTCTGCATGGGAGCCAGGAAGCAACACTCAAAGTAAAAACCAGAGCTCCCCCCAAAAGTACCTCATCCATCCTCAGGGACAAGGTTACAAACTCCTCCAATAATATCAGGAAGGCAGCGTAACAAGCTTGTCCTGGAGACTGAACATGTTCCCTCTGGAGCTAAGAAGCGATGCTCAAAGTAAGGACCAGAGCTCCCCCAAAGTGAACCACAGCCATTCTCAGCAACAAGAAGGCCCCACACTCCTCTGAGGATCAGCCAAGTTCATATCAGGAAAGAAGCTCCGTAAGTTCCTTCAGCAGAACCCACAGCTACAGGAGAAGAAACAGCACCAAACAACACACTACAGAGAACTGACAACACTTCCTGTCCAGGTCTCCTTTTTATGCTGACAACGATCCTCAGCCGGGCCGTCCACCCTCAGCACTAAGCTGATTCAATTCAGCTGCTATTACAAGTTGACCATCAGTATCAATTCACCACGTGTGCAAAACACATCTTACATTTTTATGTCTCTTCTCATCCCACCCTCTGGTCCTCCTTCCCCTCACCATTTACAGAAGCTCTACTTCCATTTCTTCCTTCAATTCTCTCCCCCAGGTGTTGCTTTCTTCCCCATTTGAACAAGTTCTTTATACTTCCTAATATCTATCCTCCATTTTGCTCCTTATTTACACTTTGGGTTTCTCTCATAAGATAATCAATGTAGTATTTAAAGTCATTTGTTTAATTTCTTTCACTAAAATTTTAGCCTTGAGGTTCATCCACTTACTCAAAAAAAAATCTGAAGTTTATCATTCTTTATGGCAGAGTAATACTCCATTGTATATAAATATCACGTTTTCTCTGTCCATTAATCTGTGGGTGAGCATATGGGCTGTTCTAAGACTTAGCTATTATAACTTTTAGTGCTATAATAAAGGGTATTCATGTGTCTCCATGGTATGGTGATTTTAACTCTTCCAGGAAGAGTTCTAGAAGGGGAATAACTGGGAGAAATGGAACCTCTAGTTTTAGTTTTTTGAGAAATCTCCAAAGTGATTTTCACCATGGTTGTACCAATTTATACTCCCACTAACAATGGTGAATGGTTTCTTTTATTCCTCAGCCTTGCCAGCGTTTGTCATCGGTTGATTTCTTGATGATGGTTATTCTTTCTTGGATGAGATGGAAAGTCAGTGTTGTTTTAATTTGCAGTTTCCAAATGGTCAGTGATAGGGAGCATTTTTTCATGTATGCACTGGCCTTCGTACTTGTTCATCTGAGCAGTGTCCATTCAGATTAGATGCCCATTTTTGAGTTGGGTCTTTAGAGGTCTAATGACCCGGCACGCGGGTCAATCCGGATCCGTGGGGCAGTTTCCTGGGGAAGGAACGGGGATTAACACAGACAGGGCAGGAGATAGAGAGATGGAGACAAGTCGAGAAAGTCCGATCAAGCCTCATTTATTGATAAAATGGTCGTTGCTTTTGGCAGGGGCGGCCGGTGGGACAGGAAGAGGCTATGGGGTGATCTCTGATGGGTCATTGTCACGTCCGTGTACGTGACGTAAGTAGGAGAGGATTATGGTTAATGTAGGCACATTATGTGCCCATATGAGGGAGAGGCAGGGAGACGGCAGCAGGGCGGTCGCTCCGCTCCCTACAGTCTAATATTTTTGCACTACTTATATATTCTAGATATTAATCCTAGGAGGACTAGCTGCCAGTTTTTTCTCTTTCTGTAGAATATGTTTTCACTCTGCTGATGCTGTGAAAAAGTTTTAATTTGATGTGATCCCACCTGTTGATTCATTGTAATACTTCCTGTGTGATCAGGGTTTCCATACACGTATGTCTTTAAGAATTTAACCTATTCTAGCTTCCAGCATATTTAGTGTTTCTGTTTTAACATTTAGATCTTTGATCCATTTTGACTTTAGTTTTGTGCATGATAGGAGATATTGGTTTAGGTTCAATCTTTGGCATGGGGTGAGCTAGATTCCCCAGCACATCTGGTTGTTTGTTTGTTTAATGTGGGTCGTAGATAAACTTAAGTATTTCTCCTTTCTTGTTTATTAGTAAGTCTTACCAGTGTCAGGGCTGCAATGTTTCCTCTGGTTTCATGGTGTTTTCTGGATGAGCATCGCCAGACTAGAAAAAAGGAGAAAACAAAGAATAATTATAATTTAAGTTAACCTATGACCCACATCTTGTTCCTTTTGATGTTTTGTTTGGTTTGACTTGTGTTTTGTTTTGGTTTGTTTATTTTTGAGACAAGGTCTTGCTCTGTATTGTAGGCTGGGCTTGAACTCATGTAGCCCAGGCAGGCCTCAAAACAGTGGTTCTCTTGCCTCAGCTTCCTAAATGCTAGGATCACTGGTTTGTGTCAGCATACCTGGGCCCAGCCCCACTTGTTAAAAGGCTGTCTTTCCTCCACTGAAGATATTTGACCCCTTTGTCAAAGATAAGGTAGCTGAGTGTGCCTGAAGTTGTTTTTTGTATCTTTTATTCTGTTCTACTGATCTACATTCTGGTTTTTTTTTTTTTGCCAGTACCACACTGTTTTTATCACTGTACCTTTGAAATACAACTTGAAGTCCAGGATTGTGATTCTCCTGCCTTGCCCTCACTGCCCAGAATTGCTTGTGTTATTCTAGGTCTCTCCTGGTTTCACAGTTCTGAAAACTCTTGACAGAAGTCTTAATATTATTCCTAGTTTGCAGATGAGATTTCTCACACTTCAATTTCTCACACTAGAGAAACAATGCAGTATTTACACATGTGTGTCTGATTTAGTTCACATTTATTTCACGTGTGTAATCTCATGATGTATCCATTTACCTAGAAATGTCTCAAGCTTTTCCTTCTTTATGGAACAAGAGCTCCATTGTATATTTTAAAAACTCCACATCTTCTCTATCTAATCATTAGTTGATGGGCATTTAGGCTGTTTCCAAGATTTCGCCACTACAAATTGTGTTACTATAAACATGGGTGTGCATATACTACTGTGATAATATGCTTTTAATTCTTTCAGGAAGGTACCAAGAAGAAAACAACTGAGTCAAATGGAATCTCTGTCCTAGTTTTTTGAGTAATCACCACACTGATTTCATAGCACATGCAGCAGTATACACTCCCACCAATTGTGCAGAAGGGTTTCTTTTTGCACAGAGCTCTGCCAGTATTGGTTCTTGGTTGATTTCTTGATAACAGCCATTCTTCCTGAGGTGAGATGGAATCTCAGTGTTGTTTTAAATTTCATTTATCAATTGAACAACTACGTTGAACATTTTTCATATTTATTTGCCATTTCTATCTTTTTTTAATTTTAAATTTTATTTAAAGAAAGACTAAAAAAAAACAGAAAGTAGATAGAAATAATATATACATTCAGAGAAGAAAATAAACAGTAAGAAATCACTAGTTGATGTTTACATATTGTCGGTTTTTTTTTTCCTTTTTTTCCTTTTCATCGGTACCAGGGATCGAACTCACGACTGCCTGCTTGCAAGGCAGGTGCTTATGCCGCTGAGCTAAATCTCCAGCCCCTACATATTGTCGTTTTACAAATATTTTTCAAGATACAAAAGTGGAACATATAAAGTGGTAATTCAAACAGCAAGATTGCAAACAGTTCTGTTCAACTGTCCAACAAAAACCTAGTAACATGGTTGTCAATCCTATACACCTAAACATACATGCAGTTATCCATATCTTCATTTATGTTTGGATTAAACAAACTAAAGCAGGTTAAAATCATTCTGAACAAAGAATAATAATAGTACTGCTGGATTTCACATCATGACACTCTGACTGGGTACTGTAGTGTCTTTTTTTAAAAATTTAATTTAAAGAAAGACTAAATAAAACAGAAAATGGGTAGAAATAATACATAATTTCAAAGAAAAAAACAGTAAGAAATCACTAGTTGATGATTACAGAATGTCTTCTTACAGAAAGTTATTCAAGATACTAAAGTGGAACATATAAAGTGGGGATTAAAACAGTGAGATTGCAACCAGTTCTGTTCAACTATCCAACAAAAACTTAGAAATATGGTTATCAATCCTATACACTTAAACATACATGCAGTTATCCATATCTTCAATTATGTTGAGATTGAACAAACCCAAGCAGGCTAATATCACTCTGAACAAAGAATAATACTATTGCTGGGTGTCACATTATGACATTCCAGAATCAGCACTAGGTATTTTAGTGTCTTTTTCTTTAAAGTATCTGTTCATTTCATTATGTGTCATAAGATCAGTTCTCATAAACTGTTTATAGATTCTACACATGCACGAGTCTTCACATGTATTTCTATTCTTTCTATATTAGAGGGAGAAACAGAACAAGGCAAGACAAAACAAAACATAGTCTTATAAACACATGAAATGAAAAAAAACATATAAGACTGTTGTACAAAGAGTTCTACCATGGTTCCTGTGTTGTCTCTTGTTATGTTCAATAGAATTGGCTATATATCAGACATAGTATAATTGGATATATCAGTACATAATAGCATTAATAAAAAAACAACTTTGTATATAGTATAGAACTTCAAAAACCAGCAGTTATCAAACCAGAATGTGTATTGTAGAGTCTTGTCATCTTCAGTGTAGTTGCCTATACTCTCATACTTGATACTATCAGTCATATCAGTTTTGAATAAAATCTGTCGATACCAAACAAACAATCTAACAAACCAGATTTAACAAAGATCAGTCATGATAAAACAGTATAAGTCATACAGGGATCCAGATAAAGATAATAGGAAATTAAAGATGATTACTGTGCTATATCCTGAATTTTTTGGGATAGCTCTCTGTGCCCTCAAATCTAATGCAAGTACACAGCTGGGGCAGGATAAAATCTATCAGAAAAAAATAGAATAAAATCTAAGCAGAGTGGTGGGAGTAATGTGGGTTTTAAATCCTGATACACTATTAACAATATCTTTTGCCATCTTTTTTAAGACTTTCCCTCCCCTTTCACTTCCCCAGGCACAGTGTGTATTTTTGGGTCTGACTAAGACCCTTGGTTTTAAATCTGCTATTTACCTAAGTGTTTCCCAACCTTCTCTCTCCTGGACTTGATCTCTAATTGTATTCCTTTACTATTAAAGCCTGTCTTTCCAACTTATCCACAAATACTGATCTAGTTTTCCCTATTACACTCTGGTTCTCTGTCACATAGAGCATTGTTTTCTCATATTTGATTTTCAGTCCATGTACTCTTTTTCATGTTAATTATATTTCCTATAAATAGCATGTCAGTGGACTCTGCCTCCTGAGCTACTCCACATGTGGTTCTTTTTTTAAATTTAGTGTATCAAAACCATCTATATTAGACATTATAACCAACCTTCTCTGCCTCATTTCTGTTATGCTCTTTTTTTGTCATCAGTTGTCAGCTTATTTTCATCATTCTGTTTTCTGCTTCATTCACTGAGGCCTCTCTGCCACTGTTCCTGGAATCCTAGTACTTTTCTCTCTCTCTAGGATGCCCTGCAGTATTCTCTGTAGAGTTGGATTGGTGGTTGTGAATTTCCCAAGTTCCTCTTTGTCTTGGAAGCATCTTGATTCTCCATTAATTTCTAGAGACTATTTATCAGGGTATATCAATCTGGGCTGGAGGTTATTTTCTTTCAGGGCTTGGAATATTTTGCTCCAGGCTCTTCTTGACTTGATGGTTTGTGTTGAGAAATCTGCCATTATTCTGATGGTCCTTCCTTTATAGGTGATCTGTTTCTTGTCTCTAACAGCTTTTAATATTCTGTTCTTATATTGAATTTCTGGGATCTTGATTATTATATGCCTGGGTCTAGCTCTGTTTTGGTTGTAGGTGGCTGCAGTTTTGTATGCCTCATATATCAGAATATAATTTCCTTTTCCTATGTTTGGGAAGTTTTCCTTAATTATTTTTGTGAATAGCCTTTGTAGTTCCTTTGTTTGTACCCCTGCTTATTCATTCACATTCTTTATTCTCAAGTTATAGATCCTATTGTCATCTTCTAGCCTTTGTATTGTTACTGCTGGTTTCCTTGTTATTTTTAAAAAGCTTTTCCCTTTCATACTTCCACATTGCAAAACTATGCTCCAGTTTGGATAATCTATCCTTAGTTTTCTTCATGCTGATTTGCCATCTTTCCATAGAGTTTTTAATTTGCTAGTAATGTCTTTGAATAGGCTTCATGTATTCTATATTTTTTATATTCTTCATCAAATGGTTCTCTCCTTTGTTTGAGTTCCTCCCTTCTTCTGTCTGTGTCTGCTTGGGGGTGCTTAGTATCTCTTTTATTAATCTTCTTATATCTTGCTTTACTTAGCTAAATATTTCACTTTTGAAATTGTCTATAAGGTCCCAAAGATATCTCTTTATGTCCACTGGTGCCTTGTCTGATATTGCATATTTGCTGTTCTCATTCTCCTTTGTATTTACCTGTCCTGGGTCAATGTTCTCAGGGCTGGAACCTGGGGACTTTTTGTTGTTGCTTCCTCTTCCCATCTTTTTTGCTTCTTCCAGGAGGCCCCAGTTTCTTTCTTTGTTGGTTACAATCTTTCTGAAGCATGCTTGCTAGATGACCCTTCCCACTGCCCTGTGCTAGTGAGTTGCAGACAGGGACAGTGTATGCTGGCCCCTCCTCTCCCGGTCAATCAAGCTGCTATGACCTGCACTGTATTACTTTGTGCCACCTCCCTTCCGGGTCAGTCAAACTTCTGAGACTTTACTGGGTTAGTGTGCACTCCTGCCATAGGGTCTTGATTTTGGATGACCTACAGGGTCTCAGCCAGGTCATATGACCCAGGCCTAGCTCACTCCACCAATCCTGTTCAGAAAGGGAACAACTGACTGAAGTCACTGCTGCCCTTTGTACTTGCCAGTCCTGTCGGGTCCCAGAATGTCCTGCGCTGGCTCACCTCCTCTGTGGAATGGCTCCACTCCTGTCACTCACCACAGGTTGATGCAGGCACCCTGCCAACTCAGCTCTCCCTTTGGCCCACTGACCCCTGATCCCAGTGCAACTGCACCTCCAGTGAGTCGAAGCGGCAGGACCTTGGACAGCTCAGCAAGTAATGGCAGGACCTCGGAAGTCTTGGCAAGTCGCCCACTGCTGCAGGAACACTGAATCTTTAGCCCTTCCAATAATAGCCTGGGGACTGTATGTTTGGTTGGTTCTTCTTACCTTAATTTCTTCTTGGGACTAGAGAATTCATCTCCCTCTGTTTGGGGCTCCCCCGCTGTATTATGTTGAATTCTAAGTTGACTATCTCAGGGAGACTCTGTAGCCAGTTGTTATCTATCTGTCATCTTTGCTTCTCCCCCCACCATTTCTATTTCTTTATCCAAGAAGTGTATATTCATTTCAGATGCCCATTTTTGGATTGGGTCTTTAAATTTGTGGAATCTGATTTTTTTAGTTCTTTATGTAGTCTAGATATCATTTCTTTTTCTGAGAAGCAGCTGCCAAAATTTCTTGTCCACACTATAGGTTGTCTCTTCACTCTGGTGGAAATTTGTTTTGTAGTACAAAAGCTTTTTAATAAAGTCAGATCCTAGTTGTTGGTTCTCTGTGGTAGTTCCCATGCAACTGGGGTTTGTCCATAAGGCCTTGCCTACACCTGCGTCTTCAAGAGTTCTACCTATTCTATCTTCCAGCTGATTTAGTGTTTCTACTTTTGTGTTTATATCTTTGATCTCTTTCACTTTTTGTTTAGTGTGTAGTGAAAGATATGAGTCTGGTTTTAGTCTTCAACATGTGGAAAAAGTTTTTCCAGCACTGTTTATTAAATAGGCTGTCTTTCTTTTAGTGAAGGAATTTGGCACCTTTGTCAATGAAGGTAGCTGGTTGTATTTAGAGTTGTTTCCACATCTCCTACTCTCTTCCAGAGATCCTTGGGTCTGTTTTTATCAGTACCATGCTGTTTTTATCACAGGAGTTTTGTAGTATAATTTTGAGTCAGGGATATTGATGCCTTCTACTTTGCCTTTTTCCCCCAGATTTGCCTTTGCTGGTCTAGGTGTCTTCTGGCTCCAAATGTATTTTAGAATTCTTTTTCCTAATTCTGTAAGATGTGTTTCAGAATTTGGATTGATATTGCACTAAACCTGTGTAGTAACTTTGGAAATACAGTCATTTTCACTCTCTTGGCCCCTCCTACCACGTAAGCAAGGAATATCATTCCATTTTCTGATATTTTCTTCGATCTCCTTTTTCAGAGCCTTTCAATGTAAAGCTCCTTTACTTCCTTTGCTAGATCAATTGCTAGGTATTTCATTTTTTGGATGCTATTATGAAAAGTGTTGTTTTCCTAATTTCTGTCTCAGTGAGTTTGTTATTCATGAGCAGGAAGGTTATTGATTTTTGAATGTTGATTTTGTATCCATCTCCTCAACTGAATTTGGTTATTAAATCTAGGACTCTTTTGGTGGAGTTTTTGGGACTTTCTGTGTGGAGTATCATGTAATCTTCAAATAATGATAATTTCACTCCTTCCCTTCCTTTCCTATCTTATTCTTTTTATTTCTTTCTCTTGTCTAATTGCTCTGACTAATGCTTCCGGAACTATGCTGAATAAGAGTGGTGACAGTAGGCATCATTCTCCTGTTCCTGAAACATGAAAACTTTCATTTTGTTTGTCCACTTAATATGCTGTTGACTGTTGATTTGTTGTAGATGGGGTATTACCAGATTGAGATAAAGATCATCTACTCCAATTTTCTGTAGAGCTTTTTAAAATTTTGAATGTGTGCTGGACTTTGTCATCTATTTAGGTGATCATTTTGTTTTTTGTCCTTGGCTCCGTTAATATGGCATATTACATTTATTGATTTGTGTATGTTGAGCCATTCCTCTACCTCTGGGATGAATTCTGTGTGGTCATATTGTATAATCTTCTTGATGATTTGCTACATGCTGTTTGCTAGTATCTTATTATGGATTTTTGCATATGTGTTCATTAGGAAGATTGGCCTGTAGTTATCTTTCTTGGTTGGGTCCTTCTCTGTCTAATTTGGTATCAGGGTAATGCTTGCTTCCAGGAATTAATCTGTGAATATTGCTTCTTCTTGAATCTTATGAGAGAGTTTGAGAAGTAGTGGGATTAAGTCTTTAAATTTCTTGTAGAGTTTAGTGGTAAATCCATCAGGGTCTGGGCTTTTCTTCGTTGGTAGGTTTTTAATTGAGCTCTCTATTTCATTGAATGATATTGACTTATTTAGAATTTTGGGGGCCAGGAATTTAGCTCAGTGGCATAAGTGCCTGCCTGGCAAGTGCGAGGTCATGAGTTAGATATCTGGTACAAAAAACAAAAATTTACATCTTCTTAATTCAGCCTTGATAATTTATATATATCTAGGAATCTTCTGTGCTTTCCATCTTATTAGAGAAAAGTTTCTCAAAGTAGATATAGATGGCCTTCTGACTTTCTATAGTATTTGTTGTGATATCACCCTTTTCATTACCAATTCCATGGATTTGAGTCTTTTCCTTGATTTTCTGATGTTTGGTGAAGTGTTGGTTAATCTTATTTAATTTTTCAATGAGCCAAGTCTTCAGCTCATTGATTCTTCGTATTTTCAAAGTCTCCATTGCATTAATTTCTTCTCTGATCTTTATATTTCCTCCTTCATGTAAGTGTTGGGTTTGACTTGCTCTTCTTTTTTTAGAAGCTTGAGGTTCAATAAAAAGTAGTTTATATGGGCTCACTTTGTTTTTTCAATTTACAGGTGAATTCACCATGTGAATTTTCTATGTAAGACTTCTCTCATTGTGTTTCATAAGTTCCAACATATTTGCACTATCATTTAATTGTGAAAATTGTCCAATTCGTTAATTTCACCTGTGACCCATTGGTTGTTCAGGAGAATGCTATTTAATTTCCATTTGTTTATAAAGTTCTTGTGATTTCTTTTGTTATTGATTTTCAGCTTCATTGCACAATGGTCTGATAACATGCACAGGATAATTTCAATCCCTTTGTATTTACTTACACATGTTATGTGAGCTAGTGTGTAGTCTATTTTGGAGGATGCCATATGTGCAGTTGAGTAGAATATATATGCTGATGTTCTGGGTGAAACACTCAGTAGACATCTACTATGTTCATTCGTTCAAAAACTTTGTTCAGTTCTGATATTTTTTTTATTTAAAGAGAAAAACAAAACTAAACGAAGCAAGACAGTAAAAGGCTAGAAACAACACAGAATTTCAAGAGAAAAAACATACAGTAAGAGTTCACCAGTTAATAGATCACACATTGTCATCTTACAAACAGCTGTCCAGATTACAAAATTAAAGCATACAAAGTGGAGATTAATACAGTGAGATTGCAGTCAGTTCTGTTCAATGATCCAAGAAAAACTCAGCAATATGGTTCTCTATCCTACACACTTAAATGAGCTTGCCAGTTATATCCTTTAGATCACTTTCCTTCCTCTCTTTTTTACACTAACAATCACGCATTTTAGTTTCCATTACTTCCACAGTATTTTTAACTTTTTCTTTGAAGAGGAAAAGAAAAAAGATTGGATAAAAGGGCCAAAAAACAACAACAACAAAAAAGACAAGACGGACCAAAGAAAAACCCAATGTGACAAAGCAAAACAGAGTCATTCAGATCAGGAGGATGGACATTGCATAAAATGATAAAAAAGGGGGATTACTAGGTGATCAACAATGGTTACCATTATGCCTCTTGTTATCCTAAAAAGAGTAGCCTATATCAGCTAGTATAAAAGAATTGAACAAAACTGTACATAAGACCAATAAAACCACATTGGAGAGCTTACAGGATTCCAAAGAAGATAATAGTCAAATAATAACGGGCATCATAGAATATCTGGTTGCCTTCCAAATGGTTGCCTATACCCTCAAACTTGATACTATTAAGCGAAACAATATAATAAAATCAGTCAGAACAAGATATGGAGAACACTACAGGGGTTCAAATCAGGTTAATAGGGAAACAAAAAAATTACTATAATCTATCGCACTATTTTTAATTTAGTTTTCCCTTAGTTAAAAGATACTAAGAAATAAATTAATTTTTAAAAAAAAGGAAAGAAAAAGGGGGAAGGAGACTGAGATAAAAAAGAACATATCAATAAAACAACACCGGTCAGAATAAAAAATTTAACCATCATTGTGTTTCACCCCCAGATAGCCTGACATTAATAGTAGTTACCATAGTGACTCTTTCCTTGAAATATTTGAGTCTAACTTCGTATACTATAGCATCAAATTTATCAAGACAGTGTGAGACAATTCAAGAAAATGAAATTATTGCAGGGTATTTAGAACCAGCTAGCAGAAACCAAACATCAATTTCTATATTATCTCTTTGTCTATAAAAATCTTGCTTATACTATCGCATATATTAAGATATAATAAGGTACCACATGTTAGAACCAATGGAAACAAATGAACAACTTGATGGGGCTTCAAAACAGGATGATATTAAATCAGCGCTAGCTATTACTCTCTTATTCTCTTCAAAATAGTTATTTGTAGTATCACAGACAATAAAATAAAACCACCCAAATTAAAACCATTCCAAGTAACGAGTGAAAACATTATATGGCTTCAAACCAGTGTGATTGGGAATCATGATTACCACATACTTTCATGTATTCTTATCGTTTCTTACACTAGGGAAACTATTCGATATTTATACAGGTGAGTTTGATTTATTTCACTTATAAGTATGGTCTCGAGCTGCATCCATTTATTTATAAATGTCTCAATGTGATCATTCTTTATAGCTGAGTAATACTCCATTGTATAAAAATACCACAATGTTTTTATCCATTCCTCAGTTGATGGACACTTAGGTTGTTTCCAAGATCTGGCTATTACAAATTGTACTGCTATAAACATGGGTGCACATATATCACTGTGGTATGATGCTTTCAGTTCTTCTGGGAATATGCCTAGGAGTGGAATAGCTGGGTCAAATGGTGCTTCCAGTCCCAGCTTTATGAGAAATCTCCAGACTGACCTCCACAATGGTTGCACCAGTCTACACTCCCACCAACAGTGCAGGAGAGTTCCTTTTTCCCCACAGCCTCTCCAGCATTTGTTGTTGGTGGTTTTTTTGATCTTGGCCATTCTTTCAGGAGTGAGATGAAATCTCAGTGTGGTTTTAATTTGCATTTCTCTAATGACTAGTGATGTTGAACATTTTTTCATATATTTATTTGCCATTTGTATTTCTTCATCTGAAAATTGTTTATTCATCTCCGATGCCCATTTTTGGATGGGGTCTTTGAATTTTGGGGGTCTGATTTTATTTTAATTCTTTGTATGTTTTAGACAGAAGTCCTTTGTCTGAGGGACAGTTCACTAGGATTTTTTCCCAGTTTGTGGGTTTTTTTCACTATGTTAAAGATTTCTTTCGATGTGCAGAAACTTTTTAATATGATGTGATCCCAATTATTGACTCTGGGAAGTATTTCCCGTGCGGTTTGAGTCTTGTTCATGAATTCTCTCCCTACCCCTATGTCTTCAAGGTTTTTACCCAATTTGTCTTCAAATAGATTTAGTGTTTCTGTTTTAATATTTAGATCTTTGATCCATTTAGATTTTATTTTAGTACATGGTGACAGGCATGGATCTAGTTTTAGTTTTCGGCATATGGAGAGCCAGTTTTTCCAACACCATTTATTAAAGAGACTGTCATTCTTCCAGTGAACCTGTTTGGCCCCTTTATCAAAGATAAGGTGGTTGAGTGTGTTTGTAGTTGTGCTTGTATCTTCCAATCTATTCCATTGGTCTTCGGCTCTGTTTTGATTCCAGTACCATGTTGATTTTACTACAGTTGCTTTGTAGTATAACTTCAAGTCAGGGATTGTGATGCCTCCTGCCTTGCCTTTGCTGCTTAGAACTGTCCTTGCTATTCTAGGTCTCTTCTGGTTCCAGATGAATTTTAGCATTGATTTCTTGAGATCTATGAGGTATGTTGATGGTATTTTTTTTGGGATTGCATTGAATCTGTATAACAGTTTTGGGAGAATGGCCATTTTCACAATATTTATTCTTCCTATCCATGAGCAAGGGATGTCTTTCCATTTCCTGAGATCATCTTCAATTTCATTTTTCAATGTATTATAATTTTCCCTGTATAGGTCTTTCACTTCTTTCGTGAGAGTAATTCCTAAATATTTCATTTTCTTGGTTGCTAGTGTGAAGGGTGTGGCTTCTCTTATTTCTCTCTCTTTGATTTTGTTGTTAGTATATAAGAATGCTATTGATTTTTAAGTATTGATTTGTATCCAGCCACATTGCTGAATTTATTTATTGTATCTAGGAGTCTTTCAATGGAGTTTTGGGGGTCTTCTATGTAGAGTATCATATCATCTGCAAATAGTGATAATTTAACTTCTTCTTTTCCTATCTTTATGGCTTTTATTTTTCTTTCATGTCTAATTGCTCTGGCTAGTATTTCCAGTACTATATTAAATAGGAGCGGTGACAGGGGACATCCTTGTCTTGTGCCTGATTTTAAAGTAAAGGCCTTCAATTTTTGGCCATTTAGTATGATACTGGCTGTTGGTTTGTCATAGATGGCCTTTATTATGTTGAGGGAAAGACCATCTATTCCAATTTTCTGCGAGGTTCTTATCATAAATGAATGTTGTACCTTATCAAATGCTTTTTCTGCATTTGTAGAAATGATGATGTGATTCTTCCTTTTGACTCTATTGATATGGTGGATTACATTTATTGATTTACATATATTGAACCATCCCTGCATACCTGGAATGAATCCTACTTGGTCATGGTATATAATCTTCTTGATGACTTGCTGCATCCTATTTGCCAATATTTTATTGAGGATCTTTGCATCTGTGTTCATTAGGGAGATTGGTCTGTAGTTCTCTTTTTCAGTTGGGTCTTTCTCAGGTTTTGGTACTAGAGTAATATTTGCTTCCAGGAATGACTTAGGAAGGATTGCTTCCCTTTAAATTTCATTGAAGAGTTTGAGGAGTGTCGGCATTAGTTCCTCTTTGTATTTCTTGTAGAATTCTGCAGTGAATCCATCTGGGCCTGGGCTCTTCTTTGTAGGTAATGACTTAATTACATTTTCAATTTTATGAATAGAAATTGGGTTATTCAGCAGGTTTACTTCTTCTTGACTAACTTTGGTACTTCATATGCTTCTAGAAATCTGTCTATTTCTTCTGTGTTACCTAACCTTTGAGAGTAGAGGTTTTTGATATAGGTGTTGATGATCTTCTGTATTTGTATTGGGTATGTAGTGATTTCACCTTTTTCATTTCTTATTGCATGAATTTGAGCTTTTTCTTCCCTTTTTTAAAAAATAAGTTTGGCTAGGGGCTTATCAATTTTATTTATTCTTTCAAAGAACCAACTCTTTGATTCATTGATTCTTTGTATTGTTTTCTTAGTCTCTACTGCATTGATTTCTGCTCTTATTTTTATTATTTCCTCTCTTGTTTTGGCTTTGGGCTTGACTTGCTCTTCTTTTTCTAGCTATTTGAGGTGTAGCATCAAGTTATTTATTTGTATTTGTTCTGTTTTCCTGATGTGGGAACTCAGTGCAATAAATTTCCCTCTGAGGACAGCTTTCATTGCATCCCACAGATTCCAGTAAGTTGTATTTGTGTTTTCATTTGTTTGTAGGTATTGTTTAATTTTTTCTTTAATTTCCTCTGTGACCTACTGATTACTCAAGAGTGTGTTATTCAGTTTCCATGTGTATATGGGATTTTTGCAGTATCTTTTATCATTAATTACTAATTTCATAGCGCTGTGATCTGATAACATGCAGGGGATGATTTCAAATCTTTTGCATTTCTTTAAATATGTTCTGTGAGTTAATATATGGTCTATTTTAGAGAATGACCCATGTACTGCTGAGAAAAATGTGTATTCTGTTGTTGGGCGGAATACTCTATATATGTCTATCAATTCCATTTGTTCACAGGTGTGATTCAGTTCTTTTATCTCTTTGCTGATTTTCTGTCCTGTTGATCTGTCCATTGGTGTCAATGGTGTGTTAAAATCTCCTGTTATAATTGTATTACTGCTAATTTGGTTTTTCATTTTTGTTAGTACTTGTTTTATATAACTGGGTGCTCTGGAATTTGGTGCATATATTTAAGATAGTTATCTCTTCCTCTTGAAGTTTTCCTGTAACCAGTATGTAGTGACCTGCTTTGTCTCTTCTGATCATTATTGGTTTGAAGTTCACATTGCCTGCAAACAAAATAGCTACCCCCACTTTTTTTTTGGGTTCCTGTTGCATGAAGTATTGTTTTTCATCCTTTGACTTTCAGTCTGTGAGTATCCTTTTGGGTTAGATGGGTTTCTTGTAGACAGCATATGGTTGGATTTTGTTTCTTGATCCATTCTGCCAGTCTATTTCTTTTAATTAGTGCATTGAGATCATTTATGTTAATGGTTATAACTGTTATATATTGGTTTATTAGTGACATGTTATATTTCTGCTGTTGCATCTTTATCTTTCTGTTCTATTTAATTGTCTGCTTTGTTAAGTGGTTTTTTCTTAAGTGTATCTAGACTGTCTTTCAGTATTCTTTGCAGGATTGGCTTGGTTATCATGAATTTCTTCAGCTGTTCTTTGTCGTGGAAGTATCTTCTTTCTCCATCAATTTTGAAGGACAGTTTTTCAGGGTACATCAGTCTAGGTTGGAAATCATTTTCCTTTAGGGTCTGAAGTACTTCACTCCATGCTCTTCTTGCCTTTATTGTTTGTGTTGAGAAGTCTGCTGTGATTCTGATAGGTTTTCCTTTATAGGTGATCTGTCTTTTCTCTCTGACAGCTTTTAATATTCTATTCTTTTGTTTGATTTCTGGAATGGTGATTATTATATGTCTGGGTGTAGTTTTATTTTGGTTATGGCTATTTGGAGTTCTATATGCCTCATTGATCCTGATATCAGTTTCCAATTTTATGTTTGGGAAGTTTTCAGCAATTACTTCTCTAAATATCCTCTTGACATGCTTTGTATTGTCTCCTTCTTTTTCATTTATCCCTATCAACCTGATGTTGTTTTTCTTTGTGTCATCTTGCAGGTGTTGTATTGTTATTTCTTTTTTTTTTTTTTTTTTGTCTTTTTCGTTTTTATCAGTACTGGGGATTGAACTCACGACTGACTGCTTGCAAGGCAGGTGCTTGTGCCGCTGAGCTAAATCCCCAGCCCCTTATTGTTATTTCTTGATTTCTTGTTATTTTTAAAAGATCTTTCCTTTCCTGTTCACTGGCTGCAATCTTGTCTTCAAGGTCTGAAATTCTATCTTTGCATTCATTTAGGCAGTTTTTACAACTTTCAATGTTGCTTTTGATTTCCTGTATATCTCTTTGCATCTGTTTTATATATTCTGTTTGTTTCTTATATTGTTTATCCAGAGATTCTATCCCTTTGTTTAGTTCCTCCAATTTTTTAGCTGTGTCTTCTTTAGATATGTTCAGCATGTCCTTCATTTCTTTTATTATTTCTTCTTTTACCTGATAGATTATTTCTAGTTTGAATTCCTTTAAAGCTTCCCAGAGCTGCTTCTTTATTTCGGTTACTATTGTTTCAGGTATTTCAGGTATATGGCTTGTATTTTCTTCTATGTACATGGCTCCTAGGCTTTCTTGGGATGGGTTGGATGTTTGAGATTGCATTTTGGTCTTTCGTTTTGTCATTTTCCTATATTACTGTGTTTCAAGTGTTGTTCCAGAGTTTCCCCTGGTCGTGTTGTAAATTGACTCTTATGTCCTGGGCTCTTGGGGCTCCTCTTGTAGTAGCTCCCTCCTTGGGCAGTGGAGCCCCTGGATTAAAATAGGCTTGCCAGGCTCCTCTCAGGTAGACCTAAAGCTTCCTCAATTTGCACAGTTTCCCCTTTTGGTAGCAAAGCTCCCCTCCTCAGCGGGACTGCTCCTTCCTCCAGGGAGTGGCAGTAGTGCTGGTGCTCTCCAGATCATAAGAAGGTCACAGGCGAGGTCAGAGCAGGTTTCAGCATCTCAGCCCAGCTCCCTCCTTCAAGCCAGCAGCTGTGGTGTGCTCCTTGGTCAGAGGAGGCTGCCGGCGGACCTGAGTTCCCTCCGCTGGGCTGGGCGCTCACCTTCCGGTCCCCAGTGATGATAGTATGGGCCCCAGGCGGGAGAGGCGGCAGCAGGGCCGGCCTCTGCTAGGCTGGACGTGCACCTTCTGGTCCCCAGCGGTGGTAGTATGGGCCTTGGGTGGGAGAGGCCAGTTCTGATATTTTATTGTTGATGTTTTATCTTGTTGATCTGTTGCTTTGTGACAGTGGGGTGTTGAGATACCCCAATAAGATTCTATTAGTGCTTATTTCATTTTTCATGCCTGTTAGTATTTGTTTTATATAGATTGGTGCACTGTATTTGGTGAATATATATTTGTGATTGTTTTCATGTTATGTTTGACTGTTCCCTTTAGAAGTATGTAGTAACCTTCTTTGTCTCTTTTGATCAGTTTTGGCTTAAAATTTTTTTGTCTGCAAATAGAAAAGCTACCTGTGCTTTTTTCTGGGTTCCTGTCACATGGTGTAGTTTTCCATCCTTTGACTTTCAGTGTATGAATTTACTCTTTGGTTAAATGTGTTTCTTGTATGTAGAATGTTGTTGGACCTTGCTTCTTGATCCATTCTGCCAGTCTGTTACTTTCAATTGAGACTATTAATGTTGATGATTTTCACTTACCTGTATTGATTTATGCCTGTGATGTTATTTAAATGTTGTTGGCTCTCCCTCACCCAATTTAATTGTTTTTCTTTCATGGTAGATTCATTCTATGTGGGTTCATGGAGTTGTAATTCTAGTTTCTTTTCAGAATGTCCTTAAGAACATTTTGCAGTGCAGGTCTGAAGGTCATGAATTTCCACGGGTGCTCTTTGTCATGGAAATATCTTCTTTATCTATCAATTTTAAAAGAATTTTTCAGGCTACATCAATCTGGGTTGGAGGTTATTTTCTTTTAGTGTTTGAAATACTTCATTGCAAACCTTCCTTGACTTCAGGTAATGTGTTGAGAAATCTGCCTTCATTCCGATTTTTCTTTGTGTCTGATTTGTTTTTTTCCCTATTTTCCTATTCTATTTTTGTGTTGAATTTCTGGAATCTTGACTATAACATTCCTTTCTGCAGAGTTTTTTTGATCATGGCTAATTGGAGTCCTACATACTTTACTTATCTGTATGTCAAATTCTTTTTCTGTGCCAGGCAAGTTTACAGTCATGATGTCTGTGAATGGGTTTTTATGTCATTTGTGCTATCTCCTGCTTTTTCATTGATTCCATACATTCTTAACTTAATCTTCTTTGAATTGTTTTGCAGCTGCTGAATTGATTTCTTGTAGTTACTTGTTATTTTTAAGAAATCTTTCTTTTCTGGAGCACTAATCTCAACCCTGACTTCTAAATCTGAGATTCTGTACTCAAAAGTACTCATCCTGCTGCATATACTTTATTTATTTATTTATTTATTTGGTACCAGGAATTGAACTCAAGGCCTTGCACTTGCCAGGCAGGCTCTGTGCTGCTGAACCATATTCCCAGGCCCTGCATGTACTTTAGTGGAATTTTTAGGCTCCTGGGTATCTTTTGAATCTATTTTGTGGATTCCATTTCTTTCTTATGTTGGGCCTTCATTGTTTGCATCATTTTCCTAAGCTCGTTTGTCATTTTTAAAATCTGTATCTGCTCTAGAGTCACTAAGTATACCTTTAATTATGGTCACCATCTCTGTAGTAGTCTGATTTGATTTTTTTTCTAGAGCCTCTTTCATTTACCTTTTTGCTACCACTTCAATGAGTTCAGGTGGGTGGCTTTTGGATTTGTGCACCTCATTGCTTCCTGGCTTTGCCTTTTTCAGTTGGAAGTCTGGAGTTGCATCTTGTTTAAGTGTCTTTTCATTTTGTATATCTTTAGGCTTAATTCTTGGGTTTATGTTTGGAAGTTGCCTATGGTGAGTAGCTTCATTGCTAGTATTTAGAACCTTTAGGAAGAGGTTGATTCTCACAGATGTGTTCCAGTAGGTGACTTTTGGGTTTTGTAAGATTCTGCCTCTTCAACTTATTGGGGATGAGAAGTTGCTGCCTAGTTGGCCTAGCCTCTGTTTCTTTGGCACTGGCCTATAGTATTGTTTATGAACCTTAAGAAATCTCAGTTTTGGCATACCAGGAAGAGCAGCTGGTTAGAAAAATTATGTTGCCTGGCTAAATTGATATAATAAATAACAAACAACTGTGTTAAACACAACTTAGAAAATGCCAAACTGAGAACTATTAATATGTAACTTTAATAGGTAACTATTAATATATCATCTTTAAGTGCATGAACTAAATTTTTGGTTATATAACAAAATCTAGAAAATTGCATGCAGCAAATAAACCCTCAAAATGACAATTATACCCTCCAGGGTGAAAATTTAGAAGTGGTTCAGGGAAAAAATAAATAGAAGAAAGGGAAGAAATTAGAAGCAAGTCTGGAAGATAAAAATGCATCTCAGAATCTTCGAGAAAGTGATGTAGAAGGAAGAAATAAGAACAAGAACAAGAACAGAACGATAGTGTCAACAAAACTAGAAGCCATGTTCAGAGTCATCTGAAAACAAGAACAAACAATGTGGAAAAACAAACAAAAAACCAAAACCAAAAACAAACAAAAAAATGAGAGAGATAGAACATGTAGACAGAAAAGAAAAAATTTTACAAATAAAAGAAAAAAATGTGTAATTCAAGGGTTTTCTCTACTGCCATTGGTAAAGTATATGAGCAGAGTCCAGATCTGTGTCAGTCAATCCCAGTGAGCCAGCTGCAGCTCCATGGCTGGGTAGAAGATAATCTCAGCAAGCCTGTACCCCTATTTCCACTGAAGTTCAGGCTGACCTCTGAATGGTGTGCTGGACCCAGACCCAGTCAGTCTGCAGCAGTCCCCATTACCCCTTTGAGCTCATGTGGGAACCACTGGATACAGCCAGAAGCCATTCAGAGTCCTTAGCTCAGTTGGTCCCTCTCCAAGATGACTCCAGCCAACTGTCATCTCTTGGGGCACATCTGATCAGGACAACTCACCAGCACTGCACTGCTGTTCATCACACCACTCCACCTGTATGCTTCTCTGCAGGGGTCTCAGTCATAGTCAGCACTCTGGTTACCAGAAGTCACTGAGCAACTGCAATTTCCAATTGTTCCCCACTCCACAGTGAGTCAAGGCTCAGGAAGAATATGCTGCCTCCTTCCTTGATCCCCATGGGTGTCAGTTCTTGCTTCAGATCCTTCCTGGGTCCAAGGGACCCACTTCTTGTTTTCCTCACATTGCTGTATTTCAGTGTTTGCCCACCAGGTCTCAGAGAGGCGCTTTCTCTGCTGCTTACCACTCTGTAATTTTCCTCTGTCATCTTCTGCCTCATTATTTTATATGCATGATGCATTGTTATGAAATCTCAAGCTTATTCATCTTAACTTAACTGGAACTTTACATCTGTTGATGAGTGACTCCTCATGTCCCCTTCCTTCCATTCTCTGGCAGCCACCATCATACCTTTTGCAACTATAAATTGAATATTCACTTCACTTCTATATCTGTACCTTTGATCATTAACCAGGAAATGCCAAATGGCTTTAGAAAAGGCTTGGGTGGTTTGGTTTTTTAATCATTCATTTGCTTCTTCACAAATATTTTTTGAGTACCTGTTCTGTGCCACATAGATGCCAAGGTGCTAGAGAGTCAGTGGACAGCAGAACAGAGGTAGTCCCTACCCTCCTGGAAATTTCTAGTGAGAAAACTCATGATTGGTACAACACTCAAATATGCTGGATATAGTTATATATTGAATCATGTGCTATGATTGTGTAGAAATATAACTGTAAAATTCATCATTTAAAGTGTGCATCTCAGTGAATTTAATTATAGTTATGAAATTGTGCAACCATCACCACTGTCTAATTCCATACTGATCAACTATAACCTGTAAGAGTGTTTTCAGATCATTAATCCAGAGCTTCTCAGCACACGTATTTAAGTGCAATACTGCAAATTATTGAAAAAATACTATTATAAATCAAAGCCCCACTCCTGATTGATTGACTGTTAGTTTAGGCATTGATATTTTGTCTGGGTTTTCTTTTCTCATGTGCTTACCCTACCTGAATAACATCACATCCCTTGGATGCTTTTCCAGCTTCTCCTGATTGCAGTGTTTACAGGCTGTCCTAGAAGTGCTTAAACTGACTACCAAAAATGAGGTAGATTTTAAATGAGTGTAGACTAGTCAACTCAGGTCTTAAAGATCATCCAAAACATGGCCTTCTGATCATAGATTTTAGTCTTATATTCTCCCTCTACTCTTGTGGTCCAATAATGTAAATCTGGAATATAACCAACACTAGCCAAGAGTATACTCTGAATTACAGAAGGACTTTGTGGATTTCTCTTACTAACTAGAATCTCTAGGGTTATTAAGACAGGATTTACTGGACAAACATTTCTAAGGTGACAATATATATTAGGTGCTATGTTGGCATGAAGGTGAGCAAGAAAGAGCTGTTTACTTTCATAATGGGGTTGATTTTTCTCATAGGGTAAAAAACAGGTAGAAAGTTAAAATGCGGTCCTGTAAGAGTGCAGAGTTAGAATAAGGATGATCATAACCCAGGAACAGTGGGTTCATTTTGAAAACCTGGTAGCTCTTAGGCTATCATGAGTTGTTGGAGAAAATGATAAACTTTGCCCCCATTTGTCAAGCTCAGCGTTTCTACCTCAGGGCCTGGAAAACCTGCGTCCACCTATAATAGCTGAGTGAAAACTGCATCAAAATTCCACTGGTGAGAAAATTGCTTGAGCAGGAACTAGGAATGAGACCAAGAAACCAGCCTACCTCTCTGGTAAGAAGCCAAGGCTGGACAAGTGGTGGCTGCCCCAGGGGGAGAACCACCCAGCGGCTCCCAAGATCCATACTATGGTGGAACTTAGGGTACTGGGAAACCAAGCAACCAGCCTGCCTCTCTGGTAAGCAGCCATGAGCCTACTGGTGTGTGGGCTGAGAATCAAGCATCTCATCTTCCCCCTGTCCCCCATGTTAGCAAATGGGAGCCAGAGGTCTGAGCATCTCTTGGGAGACTGACCATAAGCAATATAGCAAATAGGGGGGATTTCCTTCTACCATCTCTTTGAAGGCAAATATTGTTATCACTGTTTTGCTTTGTTTTGATTAATTGTATTGCTTTATTCAATATTCTGTTTTGACAAGTTCTATAATGTTCTGTATTTGGTTTGATTTTGCTATACCTGATTGAAGGAAAAACTATTGTGAAGATAAAGAGATATACTATTGCAGCTATTACTGTTATCCTGGTAACCTGTTGTGATGTTCTGTACAAATTTCACTGCACTGTCTTAATTGGCTATGTTCTGTCTTGTTCTGTTGTATTTTACTACCTTCAAAATAAAAAAATCACTTTAATATAGTTTGGTTTGCTTATAATAATCTCATAATTTCAAATGGGAAGACTTATTCTGAGGAGTGTCTCTCATTTATAATTTGTGAAACTCCTTTCATTCGGGGTAGGATCAGGTAGGGGACTTGGAACTGAACTGTGCCCATCTTATTTGTTCAGATACCTAAACCTACAAAGCTATATATAGTATATATTTAGATAGATCAGAAAGTTGTTATCTCCTAGAAAAGAGGACAATATTAAGAAAAATAGAATTATTTACAAATGAACAATTTAAATTAATGTTTGTTACAGTAAGTAGTGGGTCAAATTAAGAGAACTTTGAATCAACCCTAGCTAATGAAATATACAGCCATGCTAAATATATCTATTGCAAAACTAAAAGACCCACCTTTTCTAGCTAGATACATTTTATTAATAGAAAAATATCAAACATATACTATAATCTCATTTAAAGCCAAGATCTCAAAACTTACTTTTTTCTGCATTTTGAATTTTGATTTATAACAATTCAATCAGAAGAATGATCTATACAAACAACCCAACCACTCAGACTGTTGCTTCATCTAAATTAACATATAAACAAAGGAGTTGATCTCATCTACATCTCTATGACTACTACAAGCAATCTCCATGACTACTACAAGCTCTCTACCCTGCTACCTTGCTACCTATCAATCCACCAACTTCAAGGATGTCTGAGCCACAGCTTTCACCACAGAATCTTAACACAGAATACTGCTTACTCCTGCAATGCTGTCTCCCCATGATTTCCACATCTCCATACCCTCCCTGACATTCAAGACCCTATTGCATGCCTCACATTGTCCAAGAAACATTGTGTGGGCCCAAGCAATGTGCTAAGGTTTTTGGGCACTGTCCCACTGAATTTCTACAGCCATCTAATAGCCATGTATAATTATCCTCACTAAGAGGTTAAAATCTGTCCACATGGCTTCACAATGACAGATATGAGAATGAAGCCCAGGTCTGCATGACTCCAGAGCCTGTGCCCTGAAGCTGTTTCTATATGAGGCCATGCATTGCCCCATTTACTTGGTACCACTCAGTTGGGTCATTTTGTACACTTCCAGAATTCAGCATATAAGGTATTTTCCCACCTCACTGAAGATTATTGAAGGAAGGGGATGATAGCTTGTTCTCCTGTTCTTTATGAGCCACTGGAATAGACTAATAAATAGTGATTGAGTATTTGTTCATCCAACAGGGAAGACATTAGCGGCTGAGTTGGGAGAATAAGAGAAAGGAATTAAGATGCAGTGAATATCAGTCACTTATTTTAATGACATTATTTTATTCAGCTCCATTTCAGTGTTTTCTGATAGGTGCTACACAGCAGCTTCAGTGGAGAGACTTTGTTAGGATTATGGAAAGTGAGTAACTGAATTAATTCTATACCTTAGGTAAGTCATGAAAAAGATATTCCTCACACTTTCTATAGTTATGCCAGATTTCTGTCACACATAATTGGCTTTCCACTTTCAAATCAAATCCACAGTTCAATCTATTTCCAGATGGCAGTGCTTTAGTGCACCCACTATTTATTTTGTGAATGTGCTTTGAGAAATGTAAGGTCACAAAACATGTCTAAAAGAGGTGGTATTGCCAAGTTTCTAAAGGGCACGAACAGTTCTTGGCCTCACACCAGTGAATGAAAAAAATCATTTCACGGAGAGGGAGGAGGAAAGGAACAAATACTTAATCACTATTCATTAGTCTATTCCAGTGGCTCATAGACCACAAAGCTGGACCCAGAATGGATATAAAATCTGAGGAGCCAAGGAGGGAAAGGCTCACCCTGGCAGCTGTGGGACACAGTTTATCCCATCCCAAGATGAAGCTGCAGCTGCTGTGTCTGGGGCTGATCCTGTTGTGCACCCAAGGGGAAGGAAATAATGTCGTGACAAACAACATTGATCCGAAAAAGGTAGAGTCATGGAGCATGGCAACTGGGACTTTGAGGGGTGATTGGAGAGTCTGAAGCCAGGTGGGTCCTAAGGGAGGGCAGGAGTTCTTAAAGAGAGAAAAGGAGTGGTTTCAGACCTTGAAATAAGAGAAACTGTGCCATATTAAAACACAACAGTGCTTGGGACTTCCATGTCACTGCAGGGATGTGGGGAAGGGTCCCAATGTTATACAAATTAACCCCAGTGCTAACTTGAACATCACACCACCATTATGAGTGCTGCCCATGGGCCAGAGTTCATGGGGAAGCTCTCAGTGTGGTACCTCCTTCCTGTCTTTTTACCTAATCATCTCACTTATTTATTGAAGATTTCAGGGAACTGGTATACTGTTCAACTGGCCTCCGACAAAAGGGAAACACTAGAGGAAGGTGGTAGCATGAGGGGTTTTCTGGAAAGCGTTGAACCCTTGGAGGACTCCGCCTTGTCCTTTAAATTCTGGACATAGTAAGTGTGACATTTTTTAGGTGTAAAAGACAAAATACAGGCCAAGGCATGACCTCAAACCTAGCCAGGTACATATTCACACACACCAACATGTGCACACATAGACAAGTGCATGCGTACACACACAGGTGCTGAGCCTCTATCCAGAGTCAGAGCCCCTCTTCTGATACTAACCGTGAGGATTAGTTAATGGACTTGAGGATTTTCCAGTGTAAGAGTAAAGAGCTGGTTACAGAAATAAATTTATTGGGTCCTGGAGAAAGCAGAGAACAGAAAGCTGCCATAGTCATGATTAATATCCCAACATAGCATAGGTTAACAGCATGGAGTTCAGATCCATCTGCCTTAAACTGAATCTTTCTTCTACAAGTTTGCCAAGGAGCCTCATCACTATGTATCATCACTTTTCCTTCGGTAATAGGCAATGATAACAATTCTCCTTTGTGGTTTTCAGTGAGCAGCATGCCAGGCATTGCATGTAAAGCATTTATTTTGAGAACCTGGCAAATGGTGAGCGCTCAGCTAATGGCCCAGTCAGTGAGGCGAGCCTTTTAGAGATGAGTGCCCCAACTGCAACCTAAAACCTTGTATTCATTGCAAAGTACAAACCCTGCATTAAACCTGATGGCTGAGGTTTTAGTTTAGAGAAAGCAACTCATACATAAACATCTGAGTCTAAGACAAACAACGTTTGTGCCACCGTTTTGCTATCAGTGACCTAGAAAAATGGCTACAGTAGAGAGTAAGTAACCGAGGGGAGAACTGGTGGAAGTAATCATGGGAAGCGGCTGTTGACGTTGTTGTTAAAGTGTCAAATTGGGTGAAATAACTGTAAATAAAAGCTATTTTTTAATTGTGCAAATAAATTTTAAAGTCGTGCATGCTAGTTTATGCCTGTACACCTAGCATTTAGGAGGCTGAGGCAAGAGAATTGCTGCAAATGTGAGGCCAACCTAATCATACAGTGAGTTCAAGGCCAGCCTGAATTACATAGCAAGACTCTGTCTCAGGACAACAACAACAACAACCACAACCACAACCACAACCACAACCACAACCACAACCACCACAACAACAACTTTTTAAAGCTGAGTAGAATCATAAACTGAATTTATAGCTGAAATACAGGGGCAGGGAGCCAGCTTCAGTGATACCTCCTGGGCATCCATTCATCCTCTTTTACAGTGCAAATGGAGAATGTCAGGATGAGGTTTTGATTGCAGACAAAAGAGGTGATGGTGAATATACTTTTGAGTGTAAGTATAATAAGAATATATTCTAAAAATTGTATACCCACCTGCCAAGTACTTCTTAAACCTCACTATTTTCTGGTTTTTGCTTAATTCTTGATTAATATTTATTTTGGTAATCAAATGGGAGTCGTTTCATAACTGATACCCTGAATTTGAGAGACATTCAAAAGGATGCTAGTTGGTCATAGGTACCTTATGTATCAAAAGGAAAAAGCAGAAACAAACAAAGAAAGCAAACTGCTGAGACAGGTTCTCATTTCCTGTCATTTCATCTGGGCACATTGCTCAGGAAGTGGCACCCTATATGTAAGGCCAGGGAACTTTTAACAGAGCACAGAGATGCATCACGGAGGCTGAGGGTGGTGGTTTGGTCTCACAGAGGATGAGAGGAGGTGGGTTGCTGCTGTTGGGTTTTTCTGTACTAGTGGTCAGTCTCTCAGGATCCCCTTTCTTAGATGTCACCTCATGAAGTCCGGGGAATGCAAATGGAAGGCATTTGATGCCTTTACTCATCTCTCTCAGAATATGCATTTGAATTTGTTTTGTGGGATGGAACAGGTAAAAGGTTTCTATTGCTTCCCATGGAAAAGTTCTGAGCTGAATTCTGTTTCCTCTGTAGATGATGGAACCAATACAGTTCGTATAGCTGAGACAGACTATGATAGCTATATGATACTTTATATGAAGAATTTCAAGAATGGGGAAAAACTTCAACTGCTGGAACTTGACGGTATGGTACATTTCTGCTCATACTCATCCTATTTGGGCAGAAAAGCAAAGACAGAAGCCCTACATCCAAAATGGTCTTTGCAGTCTTACCCTGGACTGTCTCTTTCTCACTGAAGTCAGATGCTTACCTTTGGAAATCCCTCATACTCGGTGATGGGAAGATGATGAAATCTCTCTCTGATCCCCTACTGGTGTCAAATTCAGGGCAGGTTGTATCCTACCCCCGAGACTTCTGTCTGGGCACCCAACTATTACTATGCTTCCTCTACTCTGCTGGAACCCTCCTCTTCATTCACTTTGATGACTAATACACAAGACAGGGCAGTCACTCTCACTCTTCTCACAGGCCGAGAACCAGATGTGAGTGCAGAAGTCAAGAAAAGGTTTGAACACTTAAGTAAAAAATATGGAATAGATAAGGAAAACATTATAGACCTGACCAAAGCTGGTAAGTTCAGCTCTCTGGCTTTCTTTTCCTGTATGCCATGTCACAGAAGGGAGAGAGCCAGGGGAGGGAAATCAGTGCCCTGTGTCCCCACTTGAAGACTCATTTGGTTTCTCTTGGATAAAGAACCTGGAGCTGCTGTCTGAGTGTGTTTTCTTCTGCCTCTGCAGATCGCTGTCTCCAGGCCAGAGGTGAAAAGTAACCTAAGCCTCCAGGTTGGTGACCTCTGACCCTGGTGAGGAGGGGATGGACCAGGTGTCAGGGCCTTCCAAGTGCAGTGGGGGTTTGTGCCCAACAGAAATAATTTGGTAAAGAAACTTTGAGGTAGAGTTTGAAGGACTGGATTCAAGACTATTGCTACCATGATGTGTACATTAGAGTTATTGTAATGTATAGGAAAATGTCTCAGAGATGGATAACATGTTTAAAATCATTATGACTCAGTGTGAAACACAGAGAGAGGAATAGAACACTGCACATGAAACTCAGACATAAATGTATGTGAATCTGTGTTGTGGATCAATTTCCAAGCCCAGGGTGTGGTATGTCTCTGTTAACTGATGATAAAATGTCTTCCTTTGAACTCTGCACACCCATGATTTCTCATCTGGGAATGGAGCTGTCGACCTTCTCTTTGTGCTCTGAGCTTCCTCATCTGTCTCTTACATCTGAGTTTTCACGGGACTTCATTCAGAGAATGTATATGAAAGCCTTAGCAACTTTCATAAAATAAGTATTTAATAAAAGTATCTATGGCTTTTGTCATCGTTCCTCAGTTTGTCAAACATTCTTCAAAAACTTCTTATGCTAAGATGATAGAAACAATCCGAGGACTCTTCATTACTTCCTTTCTATTTAACACAGATTCAGTTTAGGGGTTCAGATGACATTAGTAACAGAAGAAAAGTGACTTACTACTTCCTCTATTCTGATAAGTAAGATGGGTTAGAGTGCAAGATGAGATTGTTACCATTTTCCTTTGTATCCAAATTTCTCCTGTTCTCAATTCAATCCCAGAAGGGTTCACTGTGGTTTTTGTGCTCTCTTTGTCCCCTGCTTCTTTAGTGCTGAATGAGTGCTTTCCTGCCTGGACTCCGCATCGTCTCATCTTAGTTCTGTGTGACCTCATGACAGGTTAATGTCCTGTGAAGCATCATGCTCACTTATGGAGGTGTCGTCTCTGAATCTCTAGCTCTTCCCTAATCACCTGGGAAGGTTTATCAACTCATCCACAAGCAAAGTGTTTCTCTAGATTTCTTTTGATTGCCATAGCTATGGTAACTGTATATGAATCAGACCTTCTCTGCTTGTTCAATAAATGATTAGCCTTGCAGTGCTGTGATTTGTCTTTGAATTTGGGAGAAGGTGGGGCCGACAGTGAGTGAATAAAGGCTTTTTCTGGGCCTATACTTATAATCCTCCTCTGGTATCTTAAGAATCTATTCTGGGGGCTGAGGATTTAGCTCAGTGGCATAAGTGCCTGTCTTGCAAGCAGGCAGTCGCGAGTTTGATCCCTGGTACCGATAAAAAAGAAAAAGACAAAAAAAAAAATTAAAAAAAAAGAGAATTTATTCTGAGTTTCAGGCATCTCTTCCTCTTCAGTAATTCTCTGTTATTCCATGTTCCCCAAAGTCTCACATGTCTTTTTTTTTTATTTTGAAGGAAGTAAAATAGAACAGAATGAGACAGAACAAAGCCATTTGAGACAATGCAGTGAAATTGGCACAGAACCCTACAGCAGGCTATCAGGACAATAGCAGTAGGTACCGTAATAAATCTTTCATCCTCACAATAGTTATGCTTTCAATCAGGCATAGCAAAATCAAACCAAATACAGAACATCATAAAACCCATCAAAACAGAATATTGAATAGAGCAATACAATTAATCAGAACAAAGCAAAAAAGTGGTAACAATATTAGCTTTCAAAGAGATGGTAGAAGGAAATTCATCCTATTTGTTATAATGCATACAGTCATCCTCCCAAGAGATGCTCAGACCTCTGGATCCCATTTGTTAACGGGGTGTGCGTGTGGGGGAATGCGATGTTTGAGTCTCAGCCTGTGCTCAGGTAGGCTCACAGCTGCTTACAAGAGAGGTGAGCAGGTTGCTTTGTTGAGCAGCACCCTAAGTTCCAACATGGCGGGATCTTGGGGAATGTTGGCTGGTTCTCTCCCAGGGATACCTGCCACTCGTTCGAGCCACGGCTGCTTACCAGGGAGGAAAGCTGCCCCACATTTCCTTTGATCTGCTTATTCTTCAGGGACCTGATGAGGCCACTGCATATCCCATAGGAACACAAGACTTGCTCCGTAATTTCTGCTCCCTAGTAAGCTCTGTTCCTTGGGGCACTGAGAGACAGATCTGCTGAGGCTGATGCCACACTGACGTGGTTCAGGACAGGTCTCCTGTGAAAAAGAGAATAAAGGCTAATAAAAGAAGATTATCTAGTTATTTGAAGCTACCTATATCTCACTCTGCCCAGATCAGAGCACCAACCTAGTTCAAGATTATCACTCCTGAGTCATATACTTGAACTAGTTTGCCAAAATGTGACAAAAATTTAGGTAGAAAGTGAAGAGGCATGCTAGAAATTTGCTTTCTTTTTTCTTCTTTTTCTCCCTTAAATGAGATATTATTATGCTGTCCAAGCTAGTTTCAAAACCTTAGGCACATTGCCATCCCTCACATGCTCCTTAGACACAGGGACTACAGGTCATGACTCCATATTTGGTACCTATATGCACTTGCGTGCATGTATGTATGTATGTGTGTTTGCGTGTGTGTGACAGAGGATTGAACTCAAAACTGTTACAATGAGCTACATTCCCAGACCTTTTTTATTTTTTAATTTGAGATTGGTTCTCACTAAGCCACTAAATTGTCCAGGCTGGCCTTGAACTTTGGATCCTCCTGCCTTAGCCTCCCAGAGTGCTGAGATTATGGCTGTACATTTTCAGCTTGCCTCCTCATTTTTCAATTTGGCATTGTAGGGATTGAAAAAGCTGCTATCCAGAGGCACTCAGCCTTGGCTATCCATGGGAATACTTAAAAAACAATTGAAAATAACAATCAAGAAGTTATGAAATGTTTGAGTAGTATCATAGGTCAGAGAATAACATCCTAGAAAAAGCACAAAAAGACACACGCCCATTCCCAGATCAAGATGGCAGTTTGCCTCACATGGGCACCTATATCTCCAGTTTTAAATATTGTGCAAATGTGACATAAAATGCTGAGAACATGCAAAGGTGAGGCTTTAAACTGGACATAAGCAACACACTCTATTGTCGCTGTCTCTCATCACCCACAAGTGGGACCAATTAATTGCAGGAAAAGATCTCAGGGCTTCCTCTGATTCTGATTCTGCATGATGGTGAGCTGTGTAACTATTTCATTGTATGTTACAATGCAGTAAAAATACAAATAAAGTATACAGCAAATTAATGTGCTTGAATTGTGTCTAAAGCTCCTCCATCCTCCAATCTGTGGAAAATTCTCTGCCATGAAGCTGGTGTCTGGGGCCACAAAGGTTGCAGATGGATTCTCTACAAGTTCTACGCTATTTCTGACACACATGGCTCCAGCTGGTAATTGTTTTTCTTAGTTGCCATATAGATGTGCTCCATGCATGGGCAGCATCCATGCTGGCTAATTCACAAATGCAAGGCTTGGCTTGATGCTCTGTACCAGATAAGGGCTAGAATGCAGAATGACTTTGGAGATTAGGACATGAACAACTGGGTGGTTGGGATGGCAATTTAATGTAGTCCTTTGGAAGAACAGATTTAATAGTGAAGGAGCAATATCTCAGTTTTCCACATTTCATTAGTTTATCTAGGTAGACTGGTTAAAAAAAAAGATGTGATCATAATCTGGTATGGTCTAATGAAGATAGAATTAATTTCTCCGTTCCACAAACAGTCTCAAGTGACTGTTCCCTGTGATCATTCAGAACAAGTTCTTTCTACCTACTGTCCCTGGGAACAATACCCTCACCTGCAAAGTTAATGATGAGTAAAAAGAGCCATGGCAGACGTGTCTTTGGTCCACTCTACCCTCATCCCTGGGTCTGGGAAGTTCTTTAGTCATTTTCCTCCCTGGCCATTACCCACTCCCTGCTTTTGCAACCTTGGAGAGATTACCTTGAGGATTAAGGAGTCACATGATTTCGCTCCAGCCAGGCATGTTTCTTTTGCCAATACAAATTCCTCAAGAACTTCCTAGTCTTCTATTGTATTTGGCTCTTGGATTCTCCATGCACACATAACCATCTTCTCAACATCCTTGGCAGAGATGGATTTAACCCTATAAATTCTGGTGTTCTCTAGATTAACCTCTATGACCTACCCATCTCATCCTTCCCCCTTAATTTAAAGGTGGCTTCTGGGAGGCCCTGTGAGATAACACGTTCCAGGGAGGTAGAGCCTCAACCCCTTCTTTCCCAGTAGGCTCCCAGACTTCATGGCAGCAACATTACCTTTTACTAAGCCCAGATGCCCACTGCCCCACTTTGCGTACAGAGCAGTGACTCTGAACTTGGTGTGAGGCTGAGGCAGCATGGGCCCCTTTTGTAAAGCTCACGGCTCTCTCTTCTCACAGCTTGGTAGATTTGCATGCCCACCCCTCCTCTTGTAAGTTTTGCTGAAAGCACTAAGTAGTTCCCTTCACTATACCATTATTTCACTACCCCGAATCTGTTTTGTCTGCTGCTCCAGGTCTATATTCTTTGTCAGACAGCAGTTTGTCTTCCAAGGCACAACAGCAATTTCTTTACCAACCGTTTTAGCAGCACACAGGAAGAGGTGTCAGGCTGTGAGAGCTGGGTTCCCGATACCCAGTGACTACCTTCCTCCAGTTAACTGGTCACATAGTTCAAGTTCTGTTAATCGTCTCAACTGCGGGTCTCCACCAAATTGCACATAGTTTGTTCTAACCTTGGCTAAGAAAAAGCTAGACACTGAGCTTTAAATGAGGATTTAGGTGAGAAGAAGACCACTAAAATATGGAGCAATTTTTATTTATAAAGATAAAACCTGGAGATTTTTTTGACTAGTTTCCTTAAAGATATTAATAACATGAATCTCTACCAAAGCTAGAGTCAGCGCTTCCTCAGCTTCCTTACTTTTGCCCTGTTAATGTAACAGCATTATTGCTAGTTTACTTTACTTGAGTAGTTCCATGACACAGGGAAGTCTGGACTTTTTAGACTCATTATTTTCCCCCTGGATACATAACGATCTTATGGCCATTAACAGTAATTGCTTTTCTTCAGGAAGTGTGCTCTCTTTATCACTTTGATGTTCCCAGGAAGTAAACAGATGCATTTATTTTTTAAAAATAGAGAGTGTTTGTACCTGATTGCAGTAAATTTGTGCCACTAAAATATTGATTTAATAACAGATTTTCTGATCAGCAATAAAAAATCACTTTCTTCAACAAGTTAATCTATATCATATTGTTAGATCTCAAAAAGATGCTGTTGGGCAATATGTATATGATACCATATACACATTTTACCTTACACATGAAGTAATGTTTGGGACCAAGCCTTTGACACATGCCTCTAAGGGAACATTACAGATCCAAGCTATAGCAACAAGAATTATATTCTGTTTCTTGGTTTCCTCCATTTTTCAAATTTCTCAAAAAAAAATCCAGAGAAAAAGGAAAAAAGAGAGAGAAAAAAAGAAAAAAGTAGATATAGATATTGAGTGTTGAACTGTATTCATTTTCAAGTTTTCCTTTTACAGCTTCTAGGGACTACAGCATTCCTTGGCTCATGGTGCCTTTCTTCATCTTCATAGCCAGCAACATCCTTCTAAAATGATCATCTCTCTGATTCTTTTCTCTACCTCCTTCTTCTACATATTGACCCTAGTGATTATGTCAAGGCTACCCAGATGGTTTAGTAACCCAAGAAGTGAAGGAGAAAGCAGCTGTCTCCAAGATGTTCATTTGTTCAGATGTTTTAATGCCTCATGATACCATAAAACTACACAAATTTTCTAAACACAAACACACACACACACACACACACACACACACACACACACACACACGGAAGTACAAATGACCCAATTGCAATACCTGGCATTTAATTTTTTTTTTTTTTTTTTTGTCTTTTTCCTTTTTATCGGTACCAGGGATCGAACTCACGACTGCCTGCTTGCAAAGCAGGTGCTTATGCCGCTGAGCTAAATCCCCAGCCCCCTGGCATTTAATTTAAAAATTAACAGGTACCCAAACAAGCAGGAAAATGTGATCTCCGCTGAGCAGGAACTACAAATTAATTGAAATTTACACAGAGGTTAGACTCAATAGATAAAGACATTATAAAAGTGATCATAACTAATTTCTCAGCTGAAAACTGCAATCTGTGGGATCAAACACACACACTACTAGAGGAACTATTAAAGGGAATCTTGGCAAGAAGAAAATGATGAATGTAATGAAGACAACCAGAAACAACAACAGTGTGCGTTTTCCACATTTTTCTTACTTCTTTACATTTTCAAAAGGTAAGTGAATGTTAAAACAACATAATAATAATGTAGTGCGTAATTTCAGCATGTAAAAGAAAAATTCATGCTAAGAATAGCACACAGGCTGTGAAAGGAGAAATGTAAATCCACTGTTGTAAGGTTCTTGTACTATGTATGAAGTAATAAAATATCCCCTAAAGGTAGGCTGCAGTGAATTATGGCTCTTATAGATGTGTACTATAAACCATAAACCAACCATTAAAATAATAGCACAAAGACTTATAGCTAATAGACCAACAAAGGAGATGAAATGAAATAAAAATAAATACCTAATCAAACAAAAGGCAGAAAGGAGAGAAAGAAAATTTGAGACAAGTTGAAAACAAGTTTTAGTTTACTAAAAGCTTTTACTTGCTGGCCAGTACTCACACAAGTGCATCTACCACCTGTTACACACACACACACACACACACACACACACTGGACACTCACATGTTACCTCCAACTCTCTGCTAATCCAGTGATGATGCTATGCACAGAATTATACTTTTCTCCTATCCCTTTTAATCAGAACTGCTTTGGGTCTTTCTTTGACTGTGTGTCCTGGAGCACAGCATTTGTACTAGGAAATGTGTGAAAATATAATTGGATAAAGTATTAAGACATTTTCCAGAAAGATCACACCCATTCCCATGACCACCAGTGGTTCATGAGGATTCTTATATTTCCACATCCCTTCCAATCTGCGTTTATCTGTTTCCCCATTTTTGGAAGTATATTGGGAGTAAATTGATATCTCAAAGGTTAGTTACTGAACATTTCTCTGGATACTAGTGAGTTGGAGAATCTTTTCCTTTATGTGCTAGCCTTGGTGTTCCCTCTTTGTTAAACTGCTCATTCGTATCTATTTCTTTATTGAAATTTCCTTGTTTTTCTTGTGGATATGCAGGAGTTTCCAGAATATTATAGCTTGTCAATTTTAGATACTGTAAATATCTTCTCTCACAATTATTGTTTAATAAATTCATCATGATGTCTTTCATGGATAATTAATTTTCATATAACCAGGTGTATCATTTTACGGGGTAGGCTTATGTTTCATGTTTTTGAAGTTTTGTTTTAGAAGTTCTCTGTGCTTCTGGTATACAAAAATATTCTGCCATATTTTCTCCTTTAACTTTACAGATTTACCTTTCTCATTAGGTCTGTATGAATCAGTTTCATTTCACTATAACTAAATCCCTGAGATTTTAACTTCTAAAGACATGAGGCTTGTCAATTTGCCTCTTAGTTTTGGAGGTCCCAGTCTAGGACCAGATGGCCTGTTCCTTTAGGCCACTGACAAGGGCAGGTCACATGGTGAGCATGCATGGTGGAGTAAACCACTCACCCCCTAAGACAGGAAACAGAAAGAGAACGAGAGAGCACGGTCTCCCAATTTTCTTCAGGGACACACCTCCAATGAACCAAGGACTCCCTTGAGACCTCACCTCCTGAAGCTTCTAAAACTTCCCAGTAACACTGTCTTGGGGAACCTAGACATCATTACATATATCTTTGAGGGATATTCATCACATCTATTCAGAAAAATCTTGTTTTTTTGGTCTTTTTTATTTTACAGAGAATAAAACCAATCAAAACAAAACAGTGTAAGGGATACAGAACTTCAAAACAAGATAATAGGAAATCAGCAATGGTTACCATAATGCTTCTTGTTGTCTTCAAAATAGCTGCACATATCTTCAGACAAAGTAAAAAAAATCAAACAAAACAGAACACAATAGAACCAATAAAAACAAAACAATGAGTGTAATAAAGGCTTCAAAACAAGATAATAGTAAATCCAAAATGGCTAACATAATATATCTTGTCATCTTTGAAAATAGCTGCTGATGCCATCGGATATAATAAAATCAAACAAGACAAAACGAAGTAAACCCAACTCAACAAAACAATTAAAATGATGCAGGACTTCAAAACAAGATAATAGGGCTGGGGATTTAGCTCAGCAGCATAAGTGCCTGCCTGGCAAACGTGAGGTCATGAGTTTGATCCCCGGTACCAAAACAACAACAAAAACCAAGACAATAGGGAATTAACAATGGCTCCCACCTTCAGAAGGAGCTCCTCCCATAGACACTACACTGCATATTGTTATTCACCGAATAGATGATCAGACTACTGGCTTTAGGCCTGCAAAGTCAGTGAAACACTAAACACTAAGAGCATTATATAGTATTTTATCTCAATAGCTATCATTGCAGCCTGTGTTCCTCCAGATCAGCAGGTCACTTATGGCAGGGCAGGGGAAGCTGGCTCTTCTGGTCTCCCAGCCTGCGTGCCAGAAGAAGCTGGCATCTGGTTCTCTTCTCAGCATCTTGCACAGGTTGCCAGTACACTGGGAGGTCTTACTTCACGTTAACTTCTTGGTCTCTTCCCTTGAAGATCACAAATAGTGCTGACTCATGGGCAAATGTTGGCATCTGGTTCTCTCCCCAGTGCCCGTGCATAGCCACAGCAAAGTCTTGAAATACCTGGAAAGTGCCTTTGTAAGTTATATAAAGTAGAAATCTAGTTTTCCCAGGATTATCCACTAAGTAATCTGTATTCACTTACTGATCTTCATAGCTATCTTTGTCGCGAAGTAAGACCACATATACACATATGGTGGTCCCTCCACTCTTCAGTATGCTTCACGGGGCAATTGGTCTGCTTGGCACCAGTGTTGCAGTCCTGTGACATTGTTCCGGTGGGCTCACATTTGTATTAGTATATAAATATCTACATGATAATATAAATATTTACTACTAAAAATATTTTTTGCAAAGCCTAAAATGTTTGCTACCTAGCTCTTTAAAGAAAACTCTTGATTTCTTTTCTGGACTTTAGCCTTAATGCCTGACTGCTCCTCACTGTAGCTCTTTCTGCTGCACCTTCCCCCAAATAAACAAATCTGATGAATTAACAGCTGAATAAAATAAACACTAAACTGTATGACTGTGTAATGAAGAATTGTTACTGTGCCCCTTTAACTATCATGAATAACCTTAGCTTTACTGGAATAAAATTAAATCAATGTCAAATGAACTTTCAGAATAAACATCAAACCAGGACACCTTGACGTAATTTTGGAGTTTCAGGGAACACAGTGAAGAGTAAATCTCTATTTTTGGCTTAGTGGCCTTTGTCATTTGAATCTCTTATCCCAACACAGAACTTTAGTTGAAATGCCTATCCCTGGATTCAGGCCCATCAAAATACTGGCCTAGTTTGCCAAAAATTAACATTTCAGAATCATTGTTATGCCCCACCATCTCACCATTTCAGTGCACCTGCACAGCGCGCTTCAGTCCTCAGTCGCTACAGCCAACTGACTGCCTGTCAGGTCCCTTCTGAGACATGCTTTGCTCTTGGTGTACTCTGCTCACTGTGGTTCTGGTTTGGGTGTGAAGCCTGCAGCCTGTGGATCCACATTCTCTGTGCCCAGGAGCCACTTGCTGGTATCCAGCTGCAGTGGTTTCTCCTAGATTGCCAGATTCCAGGTGGAACCCATGCTCCTTCGCTCCCATGGCTTCTCTCTGGCCTCTTAAACTGAGGAGGTTTCAGAGGCTCCAAGTACCATTACAGCTCCACAGGAATTACTTCCGTTGGGCCCTAGAGAATCCCTTTTAGCCAGGATTACTGTAACACCATCTCTGGGCCTTCACCCATACTCTGTACCTGGGGTCCTGGTTTCCACCAGTGAAGCACTTTGGTGCTTTTTTAAGTCACATGACACCATCTCTTGCCCATCCTTCTCCCTTCCAGTAGCCAAATCCATTAGGTATCAGTTTGTGTTCCGTTCGAGTAAAGTTTCCTGCCTGCCCACACTCACCTCCTTTGATCTCTCACTTCTGTGCACCTTGGCTTAATTTGCTTGTTGTGATTTTTCCTAAACACTTCCTTGTGACGCTTATACTAGTCCTCTGGCTAGAAGAGACAGCATTCCTCACAGTTCAGTGCGTGACAAAAACAACATAAGAAATAAGTTTTCTTATCTTTGCCCCAATGGCAAGTTTGCAAGTCTCTTCTTGACTTAAAATTCTGTGGTTTCCTGCACATGTCCCAAATACTCAACCTGAGTCTCAGTGGTTTAGCAAAGAACATCAACTGTACTGATAGCAGCAACTGAGGACGCAGTTGTACTGTTTCAGTGACCTCAGTAGTGCTGTATTGGTTTAATTTCTAGCCTTTAATAAGATTGCAAGTTTTTTTTTAAGATTTTTTTTTTAAATTTTATTTAAGGAGAAAAGAAAAAAAAAGCAGGGAAAGGGTACAAGTTATACAGATTTACAGAAAAAAAATGAACAGTAGGAAATCACTAGTAATGGATTACATATTGTCATCTTAAAAATAATTGTTCAAGTCACAAAATTAAAGCTTGTAAAGTGCACATTCCATCAATGATACTGCAAACAGTTCTGTTCATTGATCCAATAAAACTCTGTGATATCATTTTCTATCTTATGCACTTAAATATACATGCAGTTATATAGTTTGGAGCACTTTCTTTTCCTCTCTTTTGTACCATGACTATTACACATTTTGGGTTTCATTGCTCCCACGGTTCTTATTACTTTTTTGGAAGAGAGTAAAACCAAATGTGACATAACAGAACAGAACAGAACAGAACAGAATCGGTCAAGTCAAAAGGGTGGACATAATAATGTAATAACATAATACAAGGTGATCAACAATGGTTACCATAATGCCTCCCGCTATCTCTAATAGAATTGCCTATATCGTTAGTTATAATACAATTGAACAAAACAGTAAAGAATAAAAACGACAAAACCAAAACATTGGAGACATTGTAGGTCTTCAAAAGTAGATAAAAGTCAACAAGAATGGGCGTCATAATGAATCTCATTATCTTCACAGCTGATGCCTAAACTTTCGAACCTGATACTATCCAGCAAAATAGAATAGGGGAACATCAGTTAAAAACCAGATGGTGAGAGTAATACAGGGCTTTAAATCAAGGTAATGAAAAGTCAAAGTGGGTTACTATAATATATCCTGCTATTTTTTTCCTTTAATTAAAAGGATAAAGATAAAAAAGTAAATAATGGAGTGGAGATTGAGATAAAAGAGGGCATAACAATGAAACAGCGCAGATCAAAACATAACCATTTAAGCAGAATAGTGTTTTGCCATCAGATAATCCTAACCTAAAAGTAGTTACCATATTGTCTCTTTCTTTGAAATCCTTGAGTACAACTTCGTATACTGTAGCATTAAGTATATCAAAACAATGTAAAACCATTCAAGAGAATGACAGCATTACAGAGTATTTAGAATCGACTAACAGAAAATGAACAATGGTTTCTGTATAATCTCCTTGTCTTTACAAGGTTTTTGCTTATACTATCGTACATAATAAAATCCAATAAGATACAGCCTATTTAGACCATTGGAGACAGAAGGACAAAAGCTAGATGAGACTTCAAAACAAGATGATACTAAATCAGTATTACCTATTAAGATGTCATTTTCTCCAAAATAGCTGTTCTTATCATCCAATCTTCTCTGCCTCATTTCTGTTGAGCTCTTTTTCTGTCAGTAGCTGTCAGTTTGTCTTCTTCATTTTGTTCTCTGCTCCATTCGTTGTGGCCTCTCTGCCATTATTTCTGGATTCTTTGTATTTTTCTTTTTTTAGAATATCCTGCAATACTCTCTGTAGAGTTGAATTGTTGGTTGCAAATTCCCCCAGTTCCTCTTTATCCTGGAAGCACCTTGTTTTTCCATCAATTTCCAGGGACAGTTGTGCAGGATATCTCAATCTTGGCTGGAGATTATTATCTTTCAAAGCTTGAATTATTTCCCCCCACGCTCTTCGTGATTTGATGGTTTGTGCAGAGAAATCTGCTGTAATTCTGATGGGTGTTCCCTTGTAAGTGGTCTGTTTCTTGTCTCTTACAGCTTTTAATATTCTGTTCTTGTATTGAATTTCTGGAATTTTTATTATTATATGCCTGGGTGTTGCTCTGTTTGGGTTGTAGGTAGCTGGGGTCCTGTATGCCTCATACATCTGAGTATCTTTACCTTTTGCTAAATTAGGAAAATTCTCCTGGATTATTTCTGTGAGTAGCTTTTGTAGTTCACTTGTTTGTGTCCCTACTTCTTCTTTTATGTTCTTAATCCTTAAGTTATGGATCCTCTTATCATCTTCTTGTCTTTGTATTATTGCTGTTTGTTTCTTTGTTATTTTTAAGAAGTTTTTCATTTCATTCTCCCATATTACAAGTCTGCCCTCCAGTTCAGATAGTCTGTCCTTAGTTTCTTTCAAGCTGTTATGCCAATCTTCTATAGACTTCTTAGTATCTTGGTAGTCCCTTTGAACCTGCTTCACGTATTCTATGCTTTCTCTGTTTTCTCCATCAAACAATTCTCCCCTTTTTTTCTGTTCTTCCATTCCATCACCTGTTTTTTTCTTGGGTGGTACTTAGCATTTCTCTAACTATTCTGCATACCTTTAGCTTCAGGTCGTTGATAACTTCATTCCTGAATTGGTCTATGAGGCTCTCTATATGGTGCCTTATGTGTATTGGTGCGGTGTCTGCTATTGCCTGTTTCTCAGAATTGGGGGCCGAGGAGCCTTTCTTGTTGCTGCCTCTTCCCATGCTGCCTCTTCTTCTCTGTTCCTTATATATGCAAGCTTATATAAGAGGCCCAGCTTCTCTCCCAGTCAGCCACAGCCTGATCGAATTGCGCCAGTTAGGTGTTCCCGCTCACCGCTGCGCACCAGGGAGTTACGGACCAGGCAGCCTACGCGTCTCCCCTCTGGGCCACCGTCAGGCTCTGGGATCTGGGTTGTGACAGCCTACCAGGTCCGCCGGCAGCGTCATGCAGGCCAAGCACTTTTCACCAATCCCGCCCGAGAGGGGGATGTGTGGCTGGAGTCACCACCGCGCCCTGCTCCCGCAGGACTGCTCAGGCCCAGAAAGTCCTCCGCTGGAGTCAAACTGTGGTAGAGTGTCAGTTTCTCTCACTCACCTCACCACAAGTCATGCATGCCTCCCTGCCATTCGCAGATTGCCGTTCTCAGAGCTTCTGCGCGTCTCTCTCCTTGCGGAGCCACTGTAGAGGCAGCCAGCCGCCGCGCGGCGGGAAACCCAAATCGCGGCTTACAATGGCGCGGGGTCCAGCCTCCACACCGAGGCTTTTCTGTTCCTGCTTTAGCACCAGGAATGCATTCCAAGTTGGTTTCTCTCAGCCCAGTTCGTTCCTGAGTCAGCAGAGCATATCTCCACCTGCTTATGTCTCCTTAGTCCGCACCATTCCTGGCTTCTGAGCCGAGTCTTTCAGAGAGCCTCCAGTAGTTGCTGTTATCTGTCTGCCATGTTCTCCCGGAAGTCCAAGATTGCAAGTTTTAAAGACACTTTATGTGAAGAGGAAGAAACATAGGGTTAATTGAAGCTATTTCTTATTGCAGGAACTATAAAAGTTTTAAAAGTGAAGAGCCTCTTTTAGACTTTGTTTGGAAATAAGCTACCACATGACACAGGGCACAGAGAAGTGTTCTTAAATTCCATTTTCTATTTTCCCTGTTCAAGTCTAAGTTATTAATTATCTTGTTCCAGTTGTTACCTGAAATGTCTAAGATGTCTAAGATGTTGAGGAAGTATAAGTGTGTGGTACTGACACAAACTACATCATTAAACTTTTGAAAAACTTTCTGTGATGTGTGAAATTGGTGAGTCCACAGTTCATGATATTAAAAAGAATAAAGAAAGAATTGTAAACTATACAAACAGTTCAGACCCCAAACATCAATGAAGTCATCAACTTATGAGAAGCTTAATGAAGTGATGACAGAGTGGTTTAAACAGAAGACCGATGGGGTTCCAGTGGCTAGAATTATTTGTGCAAAATAAGCAAGGTTCTTTTTTTGTTGCTTTTGGGATGGAAGGTAATTTTAATGTCTTCTGGATGGCTAACTTGACTCAAATAGAGCCATATCTCAAAGCCTGCTGGTAAAGGAACAAAATTAAAAGGAGATGAAACTGAATTTTGTGTTAACTTTCAGAAACTTGAAGAGAGAGAAACTAAAATCAGCAATGGTGCTGATGAAATGGGCTTGTTCTGGAAATGTGTAATGTCAAGGACATTAGCTCTTGACAGTGAGCAAAATACTTCCAAGTATAGGTCAAGCAGAAAGAGAATCAGTATAATATGTTGTGTAACTGCCACAGGGTTATACAAATTTAATCTTTGTGTTGTGGGAAAAGCAAAAAAATTCCTAATGCATACAAAGGAACTGACCTTTCAGACCTTTCTATCAGTTATTTCAGTCAAAAATGTGGATAACACATTCTGTTTTCAGACGGTGGTTTATTAAATATTTGTGCCTCTAGTACAGAAGCATTTGAGATCCAAAGGTCTTTTAGAAAAAGTAGTGCTTCTTTTATATTTCCCTCCAGCACGTTCAAATGAAGAACTGTTGAATTCAGATTCTTCAGAAAAGTTCTTCAGACAGCAGAATAATTGTGTAACATTTGCCAGCAAATATCACAAGTCTAGTTCAATGGGAATTTTAGCAACAGTAAAATGCTACTACCAAGCAGGACTTCTCCAGAAATAGATGGATGAAGGCCCAAAAAAAGTTTGGAAAAACTTGACAGTGTTGGATGCAATTTATGAGGTATCCAAGGCTTGGAACATGATACAAGGAAGTACTATAACTGAAGCATAGAGAAAACTTTTCCCTGCCAATGAAGAAAATTTAGTCATGAACTTTGATAAAGGAGCCATTTGAGCAGCTAGCATAGCAACTGAGTTATAGAATAAAGAAGACTGTGAACACCTTGGTGCTGAGAATACTGACTGATGGTTTGAAGTAAGGACTGGCAGGTGCTTACACACAGTGAAGTGCTGGGGCCCATGGCCAGGCTGCTGAGCAGAAGCCTTCCATAAAACTAGAAAAGCAGAACCGAATCCTGACATGCATGTTAGCCATAAAGCTTCTCTTGAATGGACTGAAAATTTACTGAGTTTTCTAGAACAACAAGTGACATAAATTGAGATTTCAGAGGCTTCAGATTATAATAAGAAGAAAACAGAAGATCAAAAATAAAAGTCATTCATAGTGTTCTGAAGCAAAACATTTCCTATGTTTTCATCTTTGTGACTTTATCTGTAGTGGAAATTACCTTGTTTGAAGTGCTGTAGATTTGGAGGCCATATACATTTTGTAAGTGGTGTTAGGACTTGATGTCATTTTGGATTACCAAATCACAGCTCTTTAGTGGTGACTCTGATAACTGAGTATTATATGCTACTTTTCTGTCTACTGTTTTTAATCTGTATTTTACTAACTAGATTATAAGGTACCTAAAGCTAGGGATCTCTCTGCTTGTGCATGAATTTCAGTGTGTCAAATAAAATGTCCATGCACATCATAGGCTTCAACAAATTTTATTAAACTTGAAAAAAAAAGGAAACATTGTTACATGGGTTTCCAAAAGTTTCTGGTGGATTTGATTTTGATTGTGAGAGTAATAGGCGATTGTTGATTGGCCACTTGGTTAAGAGAGAGCCGGTGTGTGAGCTTGCATAAAGAACTAGCTGTGCTCATCAGACCTGGTCAGCAGCTTGGAGAGCCATTCCTTAGTTCTCAGGAGTCCTACATCCCAACACAACAACAGTAGCCTCTTCTTACCACCAGAGGTCTTATCACCAAGACCCCTTGGGTGCCTGAAGCCACCCACAGTACCCTATGCTTTCCCTCTGTGCACATACCTGTGCTAAAGTTTAATTTGTAAATTAGCACAGTAAAGATGAACAACAATAAGCAATAAATTTCACAATTGTAACAACACTGCAATAGAAGCTGTATAAAATGTATGAAATGTTTATTCTGGAGTTTTCCATTTAACATTTTCAGACTGCAGTTGACCACAGGTAACTGAAACCAGCGAAAGTAAACCAAATGGTGAGGGAAAACTACTGATCCTTCACTTCCCCAGGTTTTTATTATTGCTGAACTACACATGCACATGATTTTCCTCAAACATTCATGAAAAGTCCTAATGCTGGACCCTTGTTTTTGCTAATACCTTTGTAATACTCATACCCAAACTCTTGGCATGAGGGTCTTCTGACCTCTAGATTCCTCCAACTCCACATGTAACACAACAGCTCACTTTGTGCTTAGGCCTGCCTTCTCCCTCTACAGTGCAAATGCAGTTGCATTAACATATGGGAGCTTCTTTTGTTCACCTCAAATTGTGTCCAGCAGGACAGGGTCATTTGTTAGGGCTATGTTAGCAAGTGGATTTCTATGTCCTGCTATGGAAGGATTAGAAAATCTATCTTCTTTCTTATCTTAGAATAGTACCTAACTCACAGGAGGAGCTATCTAAAGTTTTTGCTTTTATATTTACTTATTTATTTAATCTTTTTGAGACAGTGTCTCTCTATGTAGTTTAGGCTCACCTTGAATTCATTCTGTAGCTCAGGCTGGCCTCGAACTCTGGACAATCCTCCTGCCTCAGCCTCCTGAGTGCTGGGATTACAGGTATGCGCCACCATGCCTGGCTTGTTGTTATTTTTAAAAAATACACTTATGTCTTCATTCTGTTTGCCAGTTATGCAATTATAAATTTGTATCTATCTTCATGATTGAGTTTCATCTTAGAGTCTTTTTGTTATCAAAATTTTAGTTTTCTATTGTTAAGATTGGTGTGCTTGCATTTAGTAGATACTACTATGTGTCAATATTCGGTTTGTATCTGTGTCTATAGTTTTAGACTTCTTTCTATGGTTGCTGGTGGTACAGTAATAGCTTCGATTGCTTTTTATCGTATGTCAATATCCATTTGTCTTTGATTCTATTGTTGTCACTAGTTTTGTTGCTTTTGCCAGTGTGTCATAATTATTGTTATTAATTGATTTATTTTTGTGTCAGAATCAATACTGTGGTTCATTTCCAGGGACTGGATACTGGGCAAATTGCACAGCAGCCTCCCCTCCACAATTAGTGAGGTGACTGTATCTTGGGATAGAGGCAAAGGTCTGTAGTTATCCATGCTCAGAGTATAGCACTATAAAAGCAGGCACTAGAGAGATCTTCACACTACCAAACATATCTTTTCACTATAATTGGTGTGCAAACCTCAGTCACACACACACACACACACACACACACACACACACACACACACACAAACGTGAGAAGACATAGAAGCAAAATGCCTCCCAAAGCTTCCAGTTCTCAAATGTTGAGTTGGGCATTAATGGGAAGGAAATCAAAAGTCAAATAGCCAAACTACATGAAATGATTAAGGAGACAAAAATCATATCAATATAGTGCTCAGCAAGCTCAAAGAAGACAGAACTAAACAAGTAATGAACTTAATAAATGATCAGTGAGCTTACAAAAGACACTCACAAAAAGCCAACTGAGCTAAAAAGATGACACAAAACATGAATGACCAGTTTAGCAAAACATTAAAACCCATCTAAGGGTCCAAACAGGAATCCACCCAGGATATTAATAATTCTAATGAAAGTAATGGGCAACAGAAGTGACCAAAGCAAGGACAGAGAGTCAGAACTAGAAATAGGTCTGACACAGATGACCACATACTCAGGAATACCTTAAAAAGACCAAAGAACATTTAAAAATGAATCCAGGACTGGGGATTTAGCTCAGTGGCATAAGGACCTACCTAGCAAGTGCAAAGTCATGAGTATGATCCCCGGTACCAAACAAACAAACAGACAAAGAGAATCCAACAGTGGATAAATGATGCAAAGAAGACTAAGATTAATTGAATTTAGTAAAGAATTAGAAAGCATCATAAGAAACATTTTCACAGAAATGATAGCAGAAAAATTTCTAGATATGGGGGAATAATTTAACATATAGAGAAGTGAAGTATACAGAACCTCGAATAGCCACAATGAGAAAGAAACTTCTCCACGACACATTCCAGTAGTCCAACACAAGGACAGAATCTTAACAACTGTTAGAGAAAAGTAATGAGTCACTTATAAAGGTAAAGCATTAGACTTACAGCAGACCTCTAACACAAAGTCTTACAGACCAGGAGAGCTTGCAGTCAAGTGTTTCAACACCTGATATAAAACAGCTTGCAACCCAGATTAATATATCTCATAAAACTCTTTCAAAATTGATGGAAAAATATCATCTTTCCATGACAAAAAGCACCATAAAAAATGCATGACCACCAAGTCAGTACTCCTGAAACTTCCAAGGATGTCCTAGAAGGAGACCATGAAGTCAACAATGCCAAAACAAGTCTAATGGACTGAAAACACTAGGCAGGGTGAGCAGTTAGCAGAAGGAAGTGAACAGAGTCAGCAACAGAAAAACAGTGCAAGGGCAGGAATAAGTCAGTACCTCTAGGTGAGAGTGCGCAAGGTCTCAGTTCTCCAGTCAAAAGATACAGGGTGATGGTGTGATGGCTGATGGCTTCATGTTTATATAAATCTCCAAACACACCAAGTTCTACGTAGTACATTAAACATGTAGTTACTTTATGTCAATCATAGCTTAATAAAATGATTTTAAAAAGTGTGCATAATTACATATTTCAGCATGTGTAAATATATGTGATTTGTTAATATAGGTATAGTAATAGCCTACCTATTTAAATACCATATAATAGTATATCTGGGAGGGGTTTTTGGTTTTAATCTTGTTTCTCTGTTATTTACAATCTATATATTCTTTTGTTTGGGAAAAAGCTATGTACATTACTCTTTAAATTCTTTTCTTGAATTTTACTGTCGGGCATAGAGGGAATACGTTAGTCTATAAGAAGTGCCATAGAGCATTATTTTTGATAGCATTAAAGAGAATATGGGGTCGGGGATTTAGCTCAGCAGCACAGTGTCTACCTGGCAAGCATGAGGTCATGAGTTCGATATCCTTTTAGCAAAACAAGACAAAACAAAACACAATCTAAAATCTTAAAAGAAACAAAAAACCTAGAAAAAGTATTTTACCAGAAATCTATGGCTTTATAATGTCGTTTTTGGTTGGAAAATCTTCCTACTCCGCCTCCCCTGATCATCCCTCCTTTTTGTCCAACTATCTAACTTAGATTTCTCTTTTTGGAGACATGATCTTGCCATGTACTTCAGGGAATCTTGGAACTCACTATGTAGCTCAGACTGGCCTCAAATTCTGATGATTCTCCTGTCTCAGCCTCCCAAGTGCTGGAATTACAGGTGTGTGTTCTCAGGTCTGACCAGATTTATTTTTTGAAGGTGAAAATTTACTAGTCACTACGTTAATAGAGGCAGTCTCAGTTATGAAATGTTATCTAGGTCTAATTTGTTTCATTGTTATTTTGTTGGTTATTTATTGACAGAATATTCATAAATTATTAATGTAATGAATAGGCATTATATTAATAAATGTCAGTGGGAAAAGTGTGTTAACAAAAACTGTATCCTTTTGGGTTTACATTTGTTTATCATGAAAGAAGAGCTTCCTAGACCCCTTGTGACCTATGAACTATGGAAAGCAGAGTGGTTTGCAAAGTAACTTGTAAGCAGCTGGAAAGACACTGCAGCAGGTGCAGAGAGCTGACCCGAAGCTCAAGGACGCCCTTGGCCAAGGGTTCAGAACAGCAGTTCCTGCGGCCCACTGCGCAGGCGTGCTCCCCTCTTTGTTCAGAAAGAAGGAAGATTTTATTTCTTTTTTCATTTAATGAATTTCACTGAGGGAGTACATTTTTCTAGGTAATATATCAGGCACTGGGAATAGAGGAGTGAATAACACAAAGTCCATCCCTCCTTCAGCTGGCAGTCTAGGACAGGCACCCAGACAATACGCAAGTGGACACGTAGTGTGTGGGGTAGTGGTTCATGGAGGAACCAGAGTAATGGGCTAGGGAGGCCGCTGCAGCTGTTTCAGACCTGGAGAGAGGAGAAAAGACATCACTGGTGGATGATGTTACAGAGACCTAAGGGTCGGGGAAAGAGCCTTGCAGCTATCTGGTGTTGACGGGAGAGTATTATGTTTCCAGCGTAGGCAGCAGCAAACACCAAGGCACTAAGGTACACATGTGCTTAACCACTATGGGACTTGGCATCAGGGAGGCCACAGTGGACATGGTCGTGTGAGTTACAGTGGTATGGTTTGAGTTGAAAGAGAAAGGGAAGAGGGGTCCAGATCATGCTGGGCCTTATGGTCAGTGTGAGGAGTTTGGCTTTTACACTGATCCAGGAGGGAGGATATAGGAAGGTAGGGATGTTGTCACTGTTATTATTTAATTGAGATATAGTTGACATACAACTTTCCAATTTTCACAGCAGTATTTTGAAGTGAGAAGTGATATGATTAAATTTATTTTAAAGGAACCATGTTAGATGCTTGTTGAAAATAGGTGGTAGGGAACGAAGCATGGCAGAGGGGCGCCGGTGAGAAAGCTAAGGTGATAACCCAGGTGAGAGACAGTGGCTCCTGTTAGTTACTGCTGGGTTGAGTTGGACCTTTGTCAAATGAAGAAAATTAAACTAGCATTTCCTGAGCTGTGGCAGTCTCATAAGGCAACCTGGGTGCTTTCATGGGCTGTGGAAACAGAAAAAAATGGTGACTCAAATTCTGCTCTTTTAACATAGTAGGATTAAAGAAAACGGTGTTATAGGAAAGTGGCCAAGGATCTAGACTGAAGAGTCTTTATTTATATTCTAATTCAGGAACTATTAGATGCAAATGTGGCTAGCTAACTATACAGTAAATGCTTAAATTTTAAAAAGCTGCTGTAAAAGACACATTGCCCCTAATCCTCCTCAGATCACTCTCCTTTACTTTGAACACATTTATCTCATCATTCTTGCTACCAGTATTTTTATTTGTACAGTTACAGCTTCTTCAGTTTCCTGAACTGGTTAAAAACATTTACATTTCATGGTGAGTTTTACTTTGAGGAAGAACCAGAAGTCACCCAGTACCAGATCCAGTGAATAAGGATGTACCACGGTGTTTTTGCTCACCTGCCTTCCTGCTGACTAGCACTCAGCAGCAGTATTACCATATTTTTGTCATATCTCACAAAGACCTGCATGAAGGAGCACTTCCATAACTGCTTCAGAAAGTGACAAGAACAAAGGGATGTATTTGAAGTAAAGCTAGATAATTTGAGGGGCATTAATGGCCATGTGTCTGTTACTGTAATTTTAAAATTTAGACATTCACAATATATTTTGATCATACCTCATATCTGAGGGTAGTGAGCAATTTTACACTACTGAACATTTCAATGTGTGATATCTGAGGCTAATGCCAGGTAGTGTCACAGGACAGAGTATGGACATAGGAACTGTTGTACTCTAAGAAAATAGCTTTGTTATATGTGTATTATAGCAAACCTGTAACGTGGCTTAATAAATGTGTTTTTTTATCCTTTTTCCCTAACTGATATGTTAAGTGACCTAATTGATATGTTGAGAAACACTCTCCTCTGTAAAGAATTGCAAGAATCTCACCTAATTGATATATTAACCATTGTTGCCCTCTACAAACTACAGAAGTTGTGCTAAAACAAGCTAACAAGGGCTGTTAATCACTGTTAGGCACCTCTATTCTCCGCTAAAGAGCTAAAGAAAACTAGAATGTCCCATTAATTTACACTTGTTTAAAGTAACCTGCTTGTGTGCAGAGAGATTTGCGTATGAGTTTATCCCTTTGCCTGACCTTGACACATAACCGCCGTTTTCTGTTCTGTATGGCACCTTATTGCCCCCCTCTCCCCTCACCTATCTATCTAGGCCATAAAGAATTTGGGTTTCTGGTGACCTCTTCCTGACCTGGTGATGATCTCTCATAAAATGAGCCTGCCCCAAATTTTAAGAACTGTTTAGCTTCAAAGAAATTACCGGGAAATACTATGGCCCAAATCCTAATCAATGCTTTCCTTTTGTTCTGTATGCATCAAATGAGTTAGATATCAGATCTTTGTAAAACTTAAGTTTCAGCTTCTTGTAACTCTTGACCCCTTCGCACCCACTAGTGAAAACGAGCTGTCCTGGGATAATTAACTGTCCACTTTCTTCTCCAAATATTGCTGCAGATGTGCCACTCTGAGATAATGTCAGTCTGTAGGGATGGGAGTAATTTGAGAAACACCAGGAACTCCCGAGATTGTCAGAGCTCAGTGGACAGCAATACAGTTTCCAGACTTGGGTCAACAAGTTTGATGGCTCTGCAGGTTTCTTTGTTTCTCCCCCCACCCTTTTCTTCCAGCCTCTTTTTAAAGTCCTCCCTTCAGTCTCTGGGACACAGTCTCCAAATTGGCTCCTGGAGACTTGTCACCAGGCCTGGAAATAAAGCCTTTGCTACCTAAATTTTCAGACTCTTGTTTCCTTGGGTTTTATACTGGGGCCCAAGTTATAACATTTGGGGGCTCGTCTGGGATGGAAGCAAGACCCCAGACTCATTTCTGAACATTTGAAAGTAAGTGCTATGGAGGGTTTGTTTGGGCCACGGTCAATTTGTAATTTTGAGGGGGCGCTCTCAATTTGGGAGTGGGAACCACCTGAGGACAGAGTCAGTTGGTTTGTCGGGCAAATTCTGTCCATTTGTGACTCTGCTCCGGGTGGGGAACCACTCCATTTGGAAGGGGACACCCTTAATTTGGAGAGTGAAACCTCCCGAGGACAGAGTCAGTTGGTTTTTGTCATTTGTGACTCTGCCCTTGGTGGGGAACCACTCCGTTAGTTAAATTTGTTAATTCCTCCAGATCCCAAAATTTGACTAATTTTTGAGCAAAGGCCATTTTGCTGCAGCTTGTCTTGTCTTGTCTTGAATGTCTGTTTGTGTGTCCATTTGTTCTAATTGTTTTCCTTTTGGTTACCCCAAAGCTAACAGAACATTCTCTCCTAGGAACCCCTTCTACAAGCCCAGAACGGACTAAGGGATTTAGATACTTATGTTTAGAGTTTTTGTACTTTAGAATTGTTTGCCTGTTTAAATTTGTTACTAACTTAGGGGCTTGTTGCCCATTTCTGTTGCAGGATCCATATGGCTTATTAGATTCAAGGTTCATAATAAGAAAAATTATTTCCTTGAGCTCACCAAACTATGCAAGAAACACCCTTTGTTTGTGTCTTTAATGTTGTGGCGCCTTGTTTAATATGTAAGTCTTCAATTGATTGCTTGCAACCTCGGCATGCCTTTTAAAAGGAGTATTTTTCTTTCTGGTTAAAATGTAAACATATGTGCACATATATGTGTATATTTTTGGTTTTTAAGAATCATATCAACTTTGCTAAGTAAAAACCAGGTCATACTGTAATTGAGCCAGTTAAAAGGTTATAGTTTTTTTAAAAAAAATTTTTAATGTGGTAAAAAGACATAAAATAATTAAATATGTTTTAGACTACTAGAAGGTGACTTTAAGGGTTTTGTTGAGAGTTTTAATGTTGTCTGAGAAGTGAGAGAAAAGGCAATTGACTGGTAATAGTAAAAAGGAGGGACAAAGAAAGTGGTTTGTCTTCAAGTAAAAATGTCTGCTGTGCCAGAATGTGAAAGAAGATAAAACTTGGAGGTATATTATAAGTTATAGAAAGCTCGAGATGATGTAAATTTTATTTGTCTTGGTTATAGTACTGAAAACAGCAGGTTTGACAAGAAGTAAATGTGTTCAAAATTTGACAGTATTAGATCAGTTTTGGTAGATTTATTTATAAGATCCTAAACCTTTGCTGCAAAGTGTTTCCATTAATATAAGATTATAGATGATAGTAGAGAGAAGATATAGGTTCTTGCATGTGCTGTGGACATCTGAGAGATTATATGGCACAATTTTGTTACCTATGAAAAAGCCTCTTTTTGTTAAGTATGTAATTTCAGTAAAATGATGGCCTGCCACATGGCACCCTGGGACAAAAGGTGGTGTGCCATCCAGAAAAAGCCTGCTCTCTGATCTGGAATGCCAAAATCATGTTTTCCCTTTGTCCCATCCTGATTGGACATCCAGAGGTAAGGAGGTTTCCCCAGTATTGCCAGTTGTTCTCTTTGCAACTCAGTCGGCCCCACATGTTAGAAAAAAAGATTACAAAGGTTTGAGAGTTTTGAAAAAAATGCCCCTCAGCCAGTTGATAGAGATAGCACAAAAGGTCATTTAAAACAGGGAAAAATTACCATCTACTGGGAAATTTGTCTGGTGTACCTGAGTCGTCACAAACTGACTTAGAGTTAAAACTGTTGAGCAAATGGAAACAGGAGATTTCAGAAGTCTGGGCAGAAGACAATCCTCCAAGGCTAGCAATTAACCAGGTTCCCCTTGTGGTGGAATTCTTACCTCAAGCATGCCCCATCTGCTTGTGGCACTACCCGATAAGCCTGCAGGCCCGGAAAGGGATTTAAAGTCCACATGCAGAGGCTAAGAGGCAATGGTATTCTCATTCCTTGCATCTCTCCCTGGAACATGCCCTTGCTTCCAGTCAATGAAGCCAGGAACAAATAACTATTGCCCTGTACAGGATCTCAGAGAGGTTAATAGACGAGTTCTGAGTCTATACCCAACAGTGCCAAATCCTGAGAATACCTGGTACTCTGTTCTGGACCTGAAAGATGCTTTCTTCACTTTGCCTCTGATTCTGGTGAGTCAACTCCTTTTTGCCTTCGAATGGACTGACCCAGATACAGGGGTAAAAAAAACATCTGACCTGGACACATTTACCTCAGGGTTACAAGAACTCTCCCACTCTTTTTGATGAGGCATTAGCAAGAGATCTTTTGAAATTTAGGGAAGAACACCCTGAAATAGTGCTCCTCCAGTTCGTGGATGACTTGTTAATAGCCTCGACCCCCCCACCCCAAAAGCTTGTAAGCTTTTGTTAAGGACTGTTAAGGACTTTGGGGCAATTAGGCTATAAAGTCTCGGCTAAAAAGGCCCAATCGTGCTGTCAGGCTGTGACTTATCTAGGCTACAAATTGCAAAAAAAAAAATGGAGGACTTTGTCTAAAAAAGAGTCCAGGCTATATTTCAGATCCCATTCCCAGAAACTAAGAAACAGGTGCGCAAATTTCTGGGAGCTGTCAGATACTCCAGGCTGTGGATTCTAAATTTTACTGAAACAGCTCACCCCCTATATGGCTCCCTTAAGGGAAAAACTCACTAAACTGGACTGACAAATGTATACGGACCTTGCAGCAGCTCAAGTGGGCCTTGACAGAGGCCCCAGCCCTGGGACTCCCTGATGTTACCAAGCCTTTCACCTTGTTCATAGATAAACTCAAGGGCATTGCAAAGGAGTCCTAACCCAGGACATTGGCCCTTGGAAGAGGCCTATAGCCTATCTTTCCAAAAGGCTCGATCCAGTAACAAGAGGTGGCCTCCATGCCTAAAAATTCTGGCCGCTGTGGCAATGCTACTAAAAGAGGCTAAGAAACTCACTTTTGGACAGAAGATTTCTGTAGTGACCTCCCACAGTTTAGAGACTCTTATCAAAACCCCTCCCGCAAATGTGAATGCTAGAATCTCACACTATTAGGCCCTGTTCCTAGACTCAGAATTGGTAGTTTTCAAGACTTCTTCAGCTTTAAATCCAGCCACCCTTATGCCTGACAACGACCTGAGAAATTTTACAGATGGAAGCAGCTTCATCCAGAATGGCAGAGGCAGATGAGTGGCCGGGGCAGCAGTGACCACCAAAAGGAGGTACTCTGGGTTAAGCGGTTAGAGCCTGGCATCTCTGCCCAAAAGGCGGAGCTTATTGCTTTGACTGAGGCACTAAAACTAGCCACAGGAAAGAGGGTAAACATCTATACTGATAATAGATATGCTTTTGCTACTATACATATACATGGAGCCATCTATTAAGAGTGAGGTCTCTTAACCTCGGCCAGAGCTAAGATTAAAAAAAAAAAAAAGGGCTCCACAGATCCTAGATTTGCTGGCAGCAGTCTGGTTGTCAGCAGATTGCTGCTATTCACCTGAGGAAACAATTTGGCAGATCAGGCCACTCAAAGAGTAGCAATCACATCAGAGGGGCCAGCCGAGAAAGTAACTGCTCTGATGCTAGTCCCTCCGACCTTGTCAGAACCAGTCTACACAAAGAAAGACTGCACTGGTTGTTGTGAGCCATCTAACAGATTCCAGTGTCTGTGACTAAAAGACAAGTGCAAAATTTCTAGGAGCCACAGGACTGATCCAGAGCTTGGGACCCTGGCAGAGGCCTGTTGCCTATCTTTCCAAGAGACTTGATTCTGTGGCAGCCAGATGGCCACCCTGTCTGCGGTGATTTCCTTGGTGGCCCCCTCATAAAGGAGGCTTAAAAATTGACTTTTGGACACAAACTCTTAATCGTTTCCTCCTATTTGCTAGAGACTCTCATCAAGGCCCCACCAGACCGATGGATGTCTAATTCCTGAGCCATACATTATCAGGCACTATTTCTGGAAACAGCAGCTTCAAACTCGGCTACTTTGCTGCCTGAGGACAACCTCTCGTTGGCTCACCACAATTGTACTGAGGTCATTGATCACCTCACGGGACTTCGACCTTATCTAGTGGATAAGCTACTATCTAGAGTTCCATCCTACTTCTCTGATGGAAGCAGTTACGTCTATCAAGAGCCCATTTGTACTTGAAAAGACCAGCATCTGGCAGCTCAACTTCCGAGAGATCCCCGGGGGCTAATATCAAGCTAGCCCAGTTTGTGAGCTTCAGATGCCCTCAGTGCCAATTGGTAAATCCAAAAGTACTGCAACAAATAGAAACCACTGGTTATCGTGGGACTATGCCTAAAAACACTGGAAAATAGATTTTACAAAAATAAAAAGCCTGAACTTCAAGGAGATAAGTGTTTACTTATAATGGTTGATACTTTCACTAGATGGGTAAAAGTGTTTTCTACTTAGTCTGAGTCAGCTCTGATAACAGTTTCCCTGATTTGGCCTCCCTTTTTATCCATGGGGTCTGACAATGGCCTGGCTTTTATAGCCTAGTAACTCAAATTAACCTAAGCTTTGCAGATCAACTAGAAAACTCGATTGGGCTTACCAGCCTCAGAGTTCAGGAGAGGTAAAAAGATAAGTCAGATTTTAAAGTCTATAATTACTAATGGCCTTAAAAATTGGTGAAAACTGGGTGAGTCTCTTTTCCTTTTGCCCTTTTTGCGTGCATGATGCACCCCCTATGTTGCAAATATTTCCTCTTTTGAGGTTTTATGTGAGAGATCTTCCTCTTATCCTTAAAGATTTCTAGAAATTAGCTGATTTAACTAATCAAGATCTTATTAAGTCTCCCCCAGACTTTTCAGCTAGCTCTGACTTCCATCCACTAGTTATTTTGCTGCTGCCCACTGTGAGCTAAAGAGCCTAGGCACCTGGAAAAGTGACCTCACCATGAATCTCTTGAGCCGCAATGGACTGTTAAAATAGCTGAAAGCCTGCCTGGATTCAGGTCCCAGCTCCAAAAGACAATCAGCCTGCGGATAAGTGAACTGTCATTTCTTCCAAGGACACTTTAAAGCTTACGATTGTCTAATATAACTGATAATTTTGTGTTCTCCTCCTTTGTAGAGACCCCAAGGAGGCCTCTGTCTGACTTAAAAATTGTTACTTGTATGATAAAAGAGTAAAGTTAAATGTTGGTTTTCTTTCTCCTTTTGGTTAACAGCTTTAATGAGAGCTGCAAGACCTTTGTTAATCCTCCTATTGGGCCTTGTATTGTAAACAAGTTGATAAACTATGTCAAAGATCTTAAAAGCTTATGATTTTAAAGACACATGCAAGGTTATAAACAGATGCCAATGAGTCAATGATTTGACTCACTGAATAAAATCAGTTGGGAATGTTGTACTCTAAGAAAATAGCTTTGTTATATGTGTATTATAGCAAACCTGTAACGTGGCTTAATAAATGTGTTTTTTTATCCTTTTTCCCTAACTGATATGTTAAGTGACCTAATTGATATGTTGAGAAACACTCTCCTCTGTAAAGAATTGCAAGAATCTCACCTAATTGATATGTTAACCATTGTTGCCCTCTACAAACTACAGAAGTTGTGCTAAAACAAGCTAACAAGGGTTGTTAATCACTGTTAGGTGCCTCTATTCTCCACTAAAGAGCTAAAGAAAACTAGAATGTCCCATTAATTTACACTTGTTTAAAGTAACCTGCTTGTGTGCAGAGAGATTTGCGTATGAGTTTAACCCTTTGCCTGACCTTGACACATAACCGCCGTTTTCTGTTCTGTATGGCACCTTATTGCCCCCCTCTCCCCTCACCTATCTATCTAGGCCATAAAGAATTTGGGTTTCTGGTGACCTCTTCCCGACCTGGTGATGATCTCTCATAAAATGAGCCTGCCCCAAATTTTAAGAACTGTTTAGCTTCAAAGAAATTACCGGGAAATACTATGGCCCAAATCCTAATCGATGCTTTCCTTTTGTTCTGTATGCATCAAATGAGTTAGATATCAGATCTTTGTAAAACTTAAGTTTCAGCTTCTTGTAACTCTTGACCCCTTCGCACCCACTAGTGAAAACGAGCTGTCCTGGGATAATTAACTGTCCACTTTCTTCTCCAAATATTGCTGCAGATGTGCCACTCTGAGATAATGTCAGTCTGTAGGATGGGAGTAATTTGAGAAACACCAGGAACTCCCGAGATTGTCAGAGCTCAGTGGACAGCAATACAGTTTCCAGACTCGGGTCAACAAGTTTGATGGCTCTGCAGGTTTCTTTGTTTCTCCCCCCACCCTTTTCTTCCAGCCTCTTTTTAAAGTCCTCCCTTCAGTCTCTGGGACACAGTCTCCAAATTGGCTCCCGGAGACTTGTCATCAGGCCTGGAAATAAAGCCTTTGCTACCTAAATTTTTGGATTCTTGTTTCCTTGGGTTTTATACCGGGGCCTGAGTTATAACAGAACCTGCAGGTATCTGCATTCCTGTGCAAATACCACACACCTGCTATCTTAAATAGAAATCTGCTGTCTTGCAGTTTGGAAGACCAGAAGTTTGCAATCAGGGAACAGCAGAGCCGCACTCCCTTTGGAGGATTTAGGGAAGAACCTTCCTCACATTTTCCAACCTCGGATATCTGTCAGCTTTCCTTTTGGTCGTATTACTCCAATCTCTGCCTTCTCTCTTATGCATTGACCTGTGATTGAGCATAGGGCACAGTAAGATAATCTAGAATGATCTCATCTGAGGACCCTTCACTTATTTACACTTCAAATGACCATTTTTCCAAATAAGATAACTTCCCCAGGTTTCAGTCCTGTCTTTTGAAGGGTCACCATTCACTAATAATGTGTGAAACTAGGGAAATCCAAGCCACAATTGAAACAATGCAAAGAGGTGAAGACATTCTTAGTGTTAGGTATAAAGATCAGGCAAACTTTGAGGTCAAAACTCCCGAGTGATTACTCATGGAGTAGAAGGGGAAATATAGAGTTGGCCCAGGCTATTGATCTTCACACAGAGGTCCCTGGAGACACATGCATACACAGGCAGTTATGGTTTGAACACAAAGATATGGTATAAAGATAATCAAATTCCAGATCCTGTTTTCTAAAATGTCTTTGTCTAAAAATAAATCCATATTGACACCAACTGTTTTCTAGCTTTTTATAAAAGACCTATATGCTTTGCTTATTCCAAATTTTGCTTTGGGACTACCTAACAAAAAGCCCTCATTAGTGGTTAAGAAATGTAACTTAAAGTCCTATTATTTCTTTCTGTCTATGGTGAACTATGGGATTTGAAATAGAATATTTAGACCAATATTAGGGTGTTCTAAATGGAAGATTCTGGCAAAAGGAGCAGGAATGATGAAAAAATTGAAGAAGTTCACCTCTTCTACTTTCCAAACTGTTGTTAAAGAACGTATGCCTTCATGGAGAGGAAACAAACAAAAACCCAGTAAAATAGAAGTCCTAAAATATAGCCTTTGTGCAAGTAAACATAAGTAATTTTTTGTCTTATTCTTAATCCTGAAATGTGTCTTTAGCTGAGAATGAAGTGTCTTTGAATAACAGCAGTAGAAGTCTAAAGCATTCCACTTCATCATCCATTTTTTGGGAAGGGAGAAGTGGTATGCTGTACAGCTCTGCAAGTATTCCTGTGAGGCTACTGCTGGGGTCTGAATGTTCTTGTCCATTCCAGAACTCTGTTGAAATGTAATCCACAGTGAGGTGGTGTTGGGTGATGGAGACCACATGGAGGCAGCACTGAGCAGGCTTCAGAATCCATCAATTGGCTTTCTACATTAACTTATGAGTCTATCCCAGGCCTACGTGACTGGCCTGCAGAGCCAGCAACTGGCAAGCAGAAGCAGTACTCTGCAAGCCAATGGACAGAGTAGAGCCCTGTAGTAGCCTGTGACACTGTGATGTCTCTGAAGGCAAGATAACCCCACAGCTGAGGACACTGACTCTCAGAATTCTAGGGCAATGGCTGCCAACCTCAGAGATAAAACAGATCTCTCATTAAGCAGTAATTACCGCTTGGAATGTCTTTGTTCCATTTTCACAGGGCCTTGCTCACTCTACTGCTTTTGCCTCAGTTAATTCCTGCTCTTCCCTGCACACCCCCCCAATATGTTATGTACCAACAAATAGTGGCCAGTACAGAGAAGCTTGGTCCTTAGCCAGAAAAGTTTTAACCTTCCCAGACCCATATACCATGTTACTTTTGTCTATTGTCTTTTCTCCTTTGCTATACACTTGCACAGGGAATTGGGAGACTGGCCAGTTCCTGAGAGTTGGGTGGTAGGGCCTCCTGGGAGGACATGAGAACTTTGCGGGTAGGTTAATGCCACCATAAAGGGGACTAGGCTTACTCTCTTCTCCTATGTGAAAATCAGTGTTCTTTCATCTTAGAGGATGTAGCTTTCAAGGTAACATCTTGGTAGCAAAGACTGAGCACCAAAAGACACCAAAACCTATGGGTCCTTGGTCTTGGATTGTCCCCCACTGAATACTGTGAGAAAAACATTCCTGTTCCTTATGTGCTATTCATTCCCAAGTATTCTGATACAGCAGAATATCAGGGTCTTGGCCTAGTCCTAGTCTCCTAAACCAGTGGACAACAAGTGGCTTAAATAAAAGAGACAAGAGGTATGAATTCAGAGTTCCAGGAGGATCAAAACCCTCTAACAGAACTTGAGATTCCCAGGAGTTGAGACTCTGGGGGGTCCATATTTATTTGGTTTTCAAACAAACAAAGGAGATACTGAAGGAAGCCCAGGAACTGAGCAGGACCGTGAGAGCCAGTTCAAAGACTTCTCCAAATAATAACTTTTGCCAATTAAGAGAATGGTCTTATTTGTAAGGTTGGCAGCTTTTGGTCTGCAATAGAAGTATCAGCAGCCCATGTCCCTGGTTGCCTCTCTGTGGTGTTTATTTTTACTTCAGAGCACCTGTGTGTAAGCTCCTGCCATACAGCTAGAGGGCCTGTATTCAGCAGCATAACCCTAAAATCCAAGTCTCCAACAGCAGCACAAAGTGGACTAAGACTGGCAAGTGATTTGACCAATTGGACAGAGGCATAAAAGATCAACACTTGGGGGAGGATATTACAGACAGGGAGACCAACCTTGAGGTTAAAAAAATCCTAGACAATTATTTACAGGTCAGAAAAATTATTATTATTTGGAAGAAATTCCAGGCATGAGACACATGGATGGATCTCTGATATTATGTACAGACTAAATATCTTTGTATCTTAGAAACAAACAAAAATAAATGCACTAAACAACCAGATGCACAAGATGATTCTTGTAAATGTCCCTCTCTGTTTCACTACTATCACAGTGCTTTTTCCGTGGGATTGTGAATTGAGAAACCATGATTATAGGGGTGGACGTGTTACATAGGCCCAAGAACATGAACACCTTCTCCTCAAGACTGATGAACTAACCCTGAATATCTGATGCTTCAGCAGCACAGACTCTAAACCTCTATGTAGCAACATATCTAAGCATATCAGGCACCTACTTGGCAAGCTGATTAGAATGAACACCGTCTAGCCAGGCATGATTGTGTTCACCTATATCCCAGCACATGGGAGACTGAGGCAGAAGGATTGCTGTGAGCTCAAGGCCCTCCTGGGCTAAATACTGAGGTCAAGCCCAGCCTGAATTGTAGAGCAAGACCCTGTCTCAAAAAAACCTGAAAACCAAAAACCAAGCCAATGAATACTGTCTGCCATGGAAGAGGCAATGGCTTGTCCATAACCAGAATGGATGGTTACTCTGGATGTAGGCTTGCCCTCATTGTCTGCAGTGACTCTGGTGCATCACTAATTGAGAGCTTACTGAATGCCTAATCGACGCATGTGAGAATCTACACCACATTGCCTCAGACCAAAGTGCCTATCAAGGGTAAAGGATGTGTGACAATGGGTGTATGATCAGGAGACCCACTGTCCCACTGTTGTTCCCAGTGAGGGGTCTCTCAGTGACTCTGCCTCTCTTCAGGTCCTTGCCCCCCCCCCCCCAACTCCAGCGAAGAATGAAGAAGTGGGGCTTTTACCAGAAGAAAATGGAAGAGTCAAGACTGACACTATTGGGAAGCAAAAGTTTATTTAAAGTGTCACAAATGCAGAACAAGCAGAAGGAGAGCTTTATTAGCAGCAGAGTGGTGTGCAAGATAGGGAGTGTCCTGTCCCCGGTGGCCCAGTGGGTATGAGAGGTGCTTTCTACTCTGGGGGATAAGCTGGTTTCTAAAAGTAGCTGTTTTACTGTTGGTGGGCTAGGCTACTCAGTGTCTCAGCCTTTGTTTCTGGGAAGGGAACAGGTTAGCATAAGTGAACATGAATGGCACTTTCATAAGAATACAGTAGTGTACATTTTCCCTCTTGGGGGCTGGAAATTAACCACACATGCAAGGCTGGAGCATGACTGGCCCAGAACAAAGAGTGCTCAGGGCAAGCCACCTGAAGTAGCCACTTCAGCCCACAGAACACCTAGCCCCAAAGCAATGGGAACAATGGGTTTCCAGGACTACAGGGTGTCATGTGACATTAAGTTGCTAAAAGTATAGATAAATCTGCATGAGGGACCAATTCCTTTTCTCCTGTAGGAGAGTAAGGGCTCCATCTGACCCCACTTTTATCTCTTCTTTATTTTCTCATCCTCTCGCAGTCCTTCATTCAAGAAAGTTCAAGGGCCGCATGGGTCATGGCATTTCTCAAGTACATAGTGATGATCTTACAATGTTCAGCCACAGATAAGCATGTGACAATTTTGCAGTCTTAGTCATTGAGTTTTGTCCTGTGTTTTTCCTATCTCCTGCTACCCCTACGCTATTACATAGCCACATGACCTAAAGGCTATCATGCCAATAGAAGTTCAAAAAAGTCTAAACTCAGCTAAAGCATCTTTACAAAGCACACCTGTTTGGTTTTGAGTGCTGTTGTTCAAGTTTTGACACACTGAAGCTATGCCTGACAAATTGTTCTCTGTTCCCAGTAGCTACTATGCACAGGGCCTAGAACCAGGTTTGAAGTAGACTTGGTTCTTCTCCCTGTCTCTCCCACAGTGCCACTTATGCTTTCCTATGACTGTGCTAGGGTAAAAGTGCTGTTTCCGAGAACAAGAATTCCTCTAAATGTGAAGCTATGGCTACTGTCTGGTCTTCCAGTCCTCTGTATCAAGAGATTGCAATGAAAAAAGAAGATACCACTGAATATAAGCCATTTATCAGGTTAAATATGCTGAGGAATCTCTACCGCTAGTTTGCTGAGAATTTTCACATTAAATTCCCACTGTTTTTTCCTGTATTTGTTGAAACAATAATATGGATAAGTGGATGAGGGAATCAGCACTTAGACTGTTTGGAATTTCCATTAAAATGGAAGCAAATTAAGAAGTTCATTAATACTATAACTTTAAACACCAGGGAAACTGTCAACACAAAAGGAAATAAAAATGAAAGCAGAAATTGGTGATGTGTAAAACAGAAAACCAGTAGAAATGATACAGAAATCAAAATCTTCATTTTGGGGAGAAAATAAACACATATATTCATTAATTAGTCAATTAACTTTTCATATGTAAAGTTATCTTCATACTTGCAAGGGCACAAAAGTCTAGGTTTTAAATATTTGTTTTAGAATTTTAAGGTCATTTATATATTATTTTCTTTCCTCTAGTGTTCCTTTTAAGAATATCATTCTCCTTTTAAAAAGTATCCTATTTTTTCTTGGTAACTCTTTAACTGTTTTATTTTTTGCTGGTGTACTCAACTTTAAGTGTGATATGCCTTGCTTTTCCATTCACTAGCATATAAATCAGTGGTTGCATCTTTTTGTTGATAAAGGGGGTTGAATGCAGGCCTTGCTCATAATAGGCAAGTGTTCTGACCACTGAGATACATCCCTGTCTTTTGTCCTTTTTACTTTTTATTTTGTGATAGCGTCTTTGTGCAGGCTGACCTTTAATTTAAGACTCTCCTGCTTTGACCTCCCAAGTAGCTGGAATCACAGCAGTGTGCCACTGTACCCAAGTTGTGGTTTTATCATTTTTATATTCCACCAACAGCGTGTGAAGATTCTAGCTGCTTCACATTCTTCCAATAGTTCATGTTGTCAAGTCCTTGTTTGTTTGGCATTCTGATCAGTGTGTAAATACTTCTGAGTTTTAATTTAAAAATGTAAATAAACATGAGCATAACATTTAGGTTTTCCCCAAATAACAGCAATATCCTTTTTGGTTTAGTAAACTAGCCTTGTGTATGTCACTGCAGAGGACATAAACTGGCTGATCTGTAAAGAGCAATTCCTCATACAGCAGATCCTCATTCAGGTCTGCTAAGCTGGGCTCTGTCTTAGCATGAGCATAATGGGAAGAAAGATCTGACCCTGCCCTCACAGGAGAGATAGGGAATGCAGAAGTAAGTAAACACAAAATCTGTTAGTGCTGGAAAGAAAACAAACAAGACCTACCATGTCATCACAGAAGTCAGTAAACCTGCCCAACAGGATCCCAAAAGGATCTTCCAGGAGGTGATATTTACATAAATTCTTCATGTATGCATCTCCAAATAAAATGTTCTTACCTACTGAGCAGGAAAATAGAAACAATACCCAATGTTACATTTCTCAAATTTCACAATGTAACAACTGACTACTTTTAAAAGGGACTAAAATGCATACCAGTTCTTTGTAGCTGAGACTCTGCAGCTAATTGTCACAAATCATATTTATGTGTGCACATTGAAGACATGAGATAGAGGGACAGAAAGACAGAAACAGCAATTCAAGATTTCTGACCAGAGAACTTCCTCACAATGCACAGAGGAGAAAACGAAGTTAGGAGGTGGCTGCAGCCACAGTAGCTCAATCCTAGAGTGGCCAGAGGAGGGGACCCTGCACCTTACTGCACTTGTAGCTCCTGTTCAATTACCCAGATGCAGATCAGTCAGGTTCACCTGAGTCCTGAGCTGTGGAAGGGAAACTAGAGTTATGGCCTCTTTTTCTTCATCTGTGTATGTGCTCAAAGATCCACACAATTACAAAGATAGTGAAGAGGCTCTAAGTTTCCTGGATAGTTATGACATGGGCCATCTGTCACCCCTTAGGAACAAGTCTGTCCTGTTATCTCCAGGATACTAAATCAAGTGAACAACTTTATGCAGACCTGACTTTGATTTTTCAGCAGCATTTGACCTGTACCCTTCTCTTTTTCATAGTTTTATATGCTGGGTGATGGGTTTCCAACCTAGGGCCCTGGGCTTGCCAAGTAATTGCACTACCACTGAGCTATATTCCCTGTCCTTACTATTTTTATTTTTATTTCTTGAGACATAATCTCTCTAATTTGCCCCAGCTGTCCTCCAACCTGCAGTCTTCCAGCTTCAGGCTCCCAGTAGCCAGGACCACAGGCATGTGAAACTGAGCTTGATTCAAATTAAAATTTTATTGAAAAACACTCCAAAGCCAGCCATGGTGATGCACACCTGCAATCCCAGCACTGGAAAGGTTGAGGCAGGAGAATTGTTGTGAGTTCAAGACCAGCCTGGGCTACAAAGTGAGCTCGAGGCTAGCCTGAACTGCATAGGAGAGAGAGAGAGAGAGAGAGAGAGAGAGAGAGAGAGAGAGAGAGAGAGAGAGAAAATGGTGGCTTGCTAGGAAGCTGGATAGAGAACTTCTGCAGGGAAAACAGCTCAGATGCTAGAATTTGACAACATGGAGAGGACCAGATGACTGGAGAATAATTCTTATTAAGCCAAGAGGAAACTGAAGGGAAATAAAATTAGGAAGAGGAAGGAAAAGCATGGGTGGAAGGCTGAAGCCCAACATGCTCACTGAGACCTGACCGGTGCTGTGCTGGGTGTGCCCTAGAGTCAGACAATACAAAGTTGCACTGAAGCCGCAATTGCAGTAATAGGAGTCGATGAGTCCTGGGCCCTTGATGGGAGGATGCAGCACAGTTTAGAGTGGAGCCAAGGTGGAGAACTTTATTGGCTCTTGGTGAGTACTGGAAATTGGGTCCTGGGGCCCCGTGGAGCAGCCAGAGCTGCCTCACTGTGCTGGAGGAGGCTGTAGAGAGGACCATGCACCTGGGCACCAAAGCCAGGTGCTGCGTAGTTTTCTGAAGAGGCAGGATGCAGATCTAGACGTGGAAAAACCACATCAAGCTAGAATCTACCTCTGCGGAGGAAGGAAAAACACAAGTGGAGGGCTGGAGCCCTACATGCTCACTGAGAATGGTCCACATTGTGCTGGGAGCAACTGTGGAATCAGGCAATTCAGGGTTGAGCTGAAGCCACAGCCACTGATAACAGGCATTGTTGAGTCCTGAGCCCTTGGCAGAAGGACATAGCACAGCATGGAGTGGAGCCAAGATGGAGAACTGCATTGATTCCCGGTTTATGCTGGGGATTGGGTCCCGCAGCTGCTGTCTCTGGCTGGAGGACATCTTGGAGTTGGCAGAGCCTGGCACCTGTGGCAGCATCAGTAGGCCTACCCTGGTACAGAGAGAACTGGTGGGCTCTGCTAGGGCTGATCTATGCCTCTGGTTGGGAACCAGTAGCCAGGGACAAAACTGTCACGACACTGTGATGTCTACAAAGTACAGCCTAAGTTGCTGCAGGAAATTGTGGTTGACTGGCTCAGAGGCTCAAGGCTAGCCTGCACCATACCGGCATCCCTGCATGTACCTCAGATAACAGCACACTGGGGAGGGCAGCAAAAACCCCAGTCAGCACATTTCGGAAAGCACATTCCCTATGCAATATGGAGAGGGTCAGGACACACCCATGTGAAAAAAACCAGAAAAATGACAAGTGATAGAAGTACCCCCCCCGCCACTGACCCTGGGAAAATAAGCTCAGGAGAGGTAAATACAGAAGAGAACCAATGCAGTAATCATGCAATATTAGACACAGCATTAGCGGACATAAAGAAATACCTTTGTGATATCATAGATGAATTTAAAACTGTACTGCTGATCCAAGTGAGGCATGATATAAAAAGATTAATTAAAGAAATGATAAGCCCCTCCCAAGAGAACACGGAGAGGACAAACGGAGGAACTAAGAAAAGGAAGAGAAACCTTTAATGAAGAATGTAAAGAAAACCTAAAATACATGAAACAGATCCAAAGAGATTACCAGGAAAGTAAAAACTCCATTGAAAGCTGGCAAAATGCCTTAACAGGAACTAAAGTTAGCCTTTCAAAACTTGAAGAGAGATTTATGATGTGTGATCATGAAAGAAAAGATTTTTTAAAAATAACAAGGAACTAGGAAGAAACAATTCAAAGGCTAGAAGATGACAAGAGGATTTATAACTTAAGAATAAAAAACATGAGTGAAGAATCACGAGTAACCACAAATGAACTACAAAGACTATTCACAGATATAATGAAGGAAAACTTCCCAAGCATAGGAAAAAGAAATGATATCCAGATAAATGAGGCATACAGAACTCAAGCCACTTACAACCAAAACAGATCTACACCCAGACATATAATCATCAAGATTGCAGAAATCTAGCATGAGAACAGAATATTAAAAGCAGCCAGAGAAAAGAAGCAGATTACCTACAAAGGAAAAATTATCAAAATAATGATAGACTTATCAACATGAACTTTCAAATCAAGAAGAGCCTGGGGGGAAATAGTCCAGGTCCTAAAAGAAAATAACCTCCAATCGACTGATGTACCCAGGAAAAGTCTCTCTCAAAATTAAAGGAGAAACAAGATATTTCCAAGACAAGGAGGAACTATGGGAGTTCATGGCCACCAACTGAACCCTACAAAAAATACTGAAGGACATTCCAGAGAGAGAGAGAGGAAACAATACCAGGATTCCAGCAACAGTGGCAGAGAGGCCTCAATGAACAGGGCAGAGAGTGGAATGAAGGAGTAAAGTGGACAAATAATAGCAGAAAAATAGAATAGCAGAGATGAGGCTGAGAAGGTAAGCTATAATCTTTAATATAGATAGCTTTGGATACACTAACAAAAAAGAAACACAGGCAGAGTAGATTAGGAGGCAGGATCCATCAAGATGCTCTGAATAGGAAATATACTCAACCTGAAAGAGGGTTAATAAACTGAGAGTCAAAGATGAGAAAACAATGCTATATGTGACAGGAAACCAGAGAGAAATAAGGACAACTCGTCCAGTAGCTGCAGATAGGTTGGAAAGTTATGACACTTTTGTGCAATGTAGAGCTACACAGCTGGAAGGAAGGAAAAACCTTGTGGTTTAGTAAGTAAAGAAGTACAGCTCAAGATCAAGCTCAGGGGTAAAAAGGGTCAGCAACACTCAGATAGACAACAGATTGACTCCCTAGTGTAAAATGTAAAGGAGCTAGGGGGCCCAAAAATATACAAAGCATCCTGAGAAGGGGAAAGGTGAGGAATTGCCTAAAAAAGGAAGGCAGAGGACATTGTTAAAAGTGTTATCAGGATTTAAAAGTTACAGTAGTCTTATCGCTCTGTTTAGTTTGATTATATTTTGTTCCAGTCTGTTCACTCATATTAGATTTGAGGGCACAGACAGCTAACCCAAAAATAGTAGATTATACCATAGTAACTATCCTTAATTTCCTGTTAACTTAAACTGAAACTCTGTCTTACTTACATTGTCTTACTATGACTGATCTTATTTGAAGCTGGTTTGTTAGACTGCTATTTAGCCTTGACTAATTTGATTTGAACTTGGTATGCTTGATAGTATCAAGCCTAAGTGTAGAGGCAACTACTCTGAAAATGACAAGATGTAAAAGATATCCATTCCAGTTTTGATTATTAACTGCTTTCAAGTCCTACAATGTCTTCAAAGTTGTGTTTTTATAAAAATAGCTGTGTAATATTATGCTTAACTATATAATGCCTGATGATGTGGATAATTCTATTGAAAATAACAAGAGAAAGCATAGTAACTACTGTAGATCACCTAATATTGTGGTCTTATATGTCGTTTTCATTTCATGTTTTTCTAGGAATTTGTTTTGTTGTCTTGTTTTGTTCTGTTTTTCCTTATAATACAGAAAGAATAGATATACATATAGAGATTCACACATGGAAAGAATTTGTGAACTATTTATGGGAACAGATTATATAATACATGACATAATGAACAGATACTCTGAAGAAGAGACACTAAGAAACCCAATGCTAATCTGTAGTATTATGATTTAAAATCTAGCAATCCTATTATTCACTGTTTTGAGTGATATTAGTCGAGTTTCGTATGTTCAATTTCAGCATACGTAAAGATAAGGACAGCTACTAAGAAGAGAATGAGAGACATTATGGTAGTCATTATTGACTTCCCCAAAATCAGGTCTTGAAGACCTAAAGCCTTCATCATCCTATAATGATTTGATTAGTTCTATAATGTTCAGTATATATTTAATGTGTGTGAAGTTGGGGACAACTTATTTGGAAGAAAACTAGAGACAATAAGACAGACAGTGAAGATCTCCAGTGGACCTGCTTTGAAATCTGTTTCTTTAAATTGTTTCCTTATGAACTGTTCTGTTCTGTTTTGTCATGTTTAATCGTATCCTCTTTAAGATAAAAAACAAGTGTGTAGGGCTGATGACCATATTACTATGTTCTGGTTGATCGTTGAGCAGAACTGTTCACAGTGTCATTATTTGAATGTCACTTTGTATGCTTTAATTTTGTAACTTGAACAACTATTTCTAAGAGGACAACATGTAACTTATCACCTAGTGATTTCTTTGTTTATTTTTCTGAAATTCTGTATTATTTCTACCCTTTTTTCTGTTTTTTCTCTTTAAATAAAATAAAAAGAAATTAAAAAAAAGAAAAAAATGAAAAGCACTCCAAAACAATCAGATGGATTACATCACACATAGTGAAGCTGAACATGGCAGTCTTTGAACATGAAATGTCACACTGGTTGCTATTTCTTTTTATATAAAACTTACTTAGTTGTTTTATAGTAAAATGTATAAGGCATTAATCAAAAGTATGATGCTACGTTGATAGATAATCTCTTTGAAGGAACTCGTAGATTTTTCATATTTATTTATATTAGTGCATAGAGAATACTGATGTTCGTTTTTGGGAACTGATGCATGTATATAGCATTTCCTGAATATTTTAAATCTTGTCCTCCCCTCACTTCTAAGGGAGTCTACCTTCTAGTGTCGTACAGACTTTGCTTTATTCTTCGATTCAGCGATTCATTTATTTGTATGTTAGGTTTCTCATAAAAGAAAAAACATACAATATTTAATTTTTCTGAATCTGGCTTATATTACTGAACAAAGTGGTCTCCAGTTTATCCCAGTTTTCTCCCATTTACACGGTCTCCTCTTCTTTGTGGCTGCATTAATCCATTCATCTGTGGGCAGGCATCCAGGCTATTTCTACAGCTTAGCTACTGTGAATTACACTGTTATAAACATCACTATCCATGTATTGCTATAATAGGCTGTCTTTAATTCTTTCAAGAACAGCCAAAGGAGTGGTATAGCTGGATCAAATGATATGTCTATTTCCAGGTTTTTGACGAATTTCTATACTGATTGTCATGGTAGTTAGTCCTCTTTTGCCCAGAGCGAGTTAACTGGGCCACCACCTTCAGGTATGATTTTCACCCGCAGGTGGCGCCAAACACATTTACTTCGTTGTCAGTCAGCGTTCCCAACCTTTCACTTAGAACAGAATAAGTTGTGCCTGTGTCCATCAGGAAATTTACTGGTTTTCCCCGACTTGCAAGGTTATTCGGGGCTCGGGGCGGGGGCATCTGAGCCCTGACAACCTCATTGTTGGCTCATCAGAGTCTGAGCCTCTCTTTCCATTTTTGCCTTTAACTTAGGGCGGTCCGTTCACCAATGCTCTATTTCTTTAAAATAGGCGCATTGGTTCTTTTCAAGTGGAGCCCGCTTTTTGTCTTTCTCATCTGTCTTTTCTTTTTGTTTCTGTTTAGCTTCTTTTTCCGCACAACACCTCTAATACCTCTATGATCTTCTTATTGTTTGCCTCTTGCCAGCTCTCTCTATTGTCGAATAGCTTATGTGCTATGTCTATTGATGACATAGGGGCATCCCCTCAAATCCCTCCAGTTTCTGTAATTTCTTTCTAATATCTGGGGCTGACTGAGACACAAAGGCAATATTAATAGCCCTTGCATTCTCATGCATGACCCAATCAATTGGAGTATAGAGTCTATAGGCCTCTAGGTGGCGCTCCAGGAGTGCAGAAGGGGACTCATCAGCTAATTGTCTTATCTTTAACACCACGGACAGACTCTTGGCTGCTCCATGGATTGTGGCTAGAAACAGTTGGCGATTTTGGGTCAGACCTCCCACCTCCAGATGCGTTTTCGGGATCCTTGGAGAATGGGGTGTTTTGGCCCTTCGAATTATAGAGGTCGGAAGTGGAAAAGGGAATATATACAAAATTCGAGTCCCCTGGTTCCTGCGGGTCGGGAGCCTCGCAGCGGGCCGAGTGCTGACACCTCTGTGGTGGAGTCAGGGAATTTGGCTGGGGTCGGCTTTGGGTCCGGATCGGACTGGGAGGGCGGGGGTAGGTTTTGGGTGACGGGTCTCTAGGAGAGGCACATGGGGGAGGGAGGATGACGTTCCAGGGGGTCCTCCTCTGATGGTAAATCTTGCGTGGAGGGTTGGGAGATGGGCAAAGGTGATTTTGCTTTTGTTTTCAATGTTGCCATCACCTCTGCTCATGGGGAATAAGGAATCCACGGTGGAGAATTATAGATGAGATTTGTCCACAACTGCATGTGAACAATTTGGTGTGGTTGAGAAGGGGGCCAAAACACATACTGTCGGACAGCCTGGGCAGTGCCCATGTCAAAGGATACACGGGCGCCAGATGCTGTTTGTCCCTATCGCCACTCCGGAGAAGCCAAAATCATTAGTCTTCCTTCCAAAATAGGCTCCCTGTAACCCTCAGCCCATCTCTCAAGTTCTTGAAAGACAAGACTAAGGGGCGTGGGAGCAGTTTTGCACCAGACTGACCCATTGTTGCTTGCTGTGGTTCTCTTGTCAGAGGAGGAAAGCAAGAGTAAAGTTTAGCAAGTACGAGAAGAGAATGGAGAGAATCACAAAACCTAGGATTTTCTTTGCATGGTCTGAGGGTCTCCTGGGGTTTAACTGTCAGCACCCTCAGAGCGACCAAAAGCACATGTAATCTCTCAGGCCCAAGTGTCCCGGAAGGGAAAAGTTAGAACAAAACCACGAGACAAAACAGGACTACACAAATACACAAAACAAAATCATCAGTAAAAATTAGAACAACCTTTCCCTGGCAAAATAGGCTGGAAGCTTCCCTTCAAATTCCAATATCAAATTGGAGGGCAGCCCTGCTGGGGTCCAAGATCCAAATGAGTCAAGAGGCTCCAAAAATGATCTAGGATTCCCAACAAGGATCCGACCTCTCAAGGTTGAGGGCGTACACTCCTAAAGAAAACTAAATCCAACAGGAGCTCCAAGTAGTTACTATTAGCGAATCAGTCCTCAGAAATTGAGTTGGTGGGCTGTTATTCTAGCCCCCAAGAGCCCCCAAATGTGGTGGTCCCCTGCTTCCTGAGGTATGAAGGGGCTAGAGAAAGTAGTTTGGAAAGGAAAAAATTATTTATTAAAGGACAGGCCTGTAGCCAATATGGAAGATGCGTGCCTAACAACTAGAAGGGCAAGGTTCTTCTCCTATAAAACTTCAAACAGCTGCTGGTCTCACAATGCAGTGGGGTGGGGTTTGCGGTGCACTACAGAACAGGAATGTGGCGGTCTTGGGAAGAACAAGTTTCACTTGGGCTAACAAGCAATTTTATATTGGGCAAACATCCTGTTCTGCTCTTTTTTTTAAAAATTTATTTGAAAGGAAAAAGAGAAAAACACAAAACAAAACAAAGCATTGTAAGGGTACACGTAATACAGAACTACAAAAAAAAAAAAAAAAAACCAGTAAGAAATCACCAGTTAATAGATTACATATTATCATCTTAGAGATAGTTGCTCAAATCACAGTATCAAAGCATACAAAGTGCACATTCAAACAGTGAGACTACAAACAGTTGTGTTCAATGATCCAACCAAAAACATTAATATGGTCAGCTATTTAACACCCCTAAACACACTTGCTGTTGTATCCTTTAGAGCTCTTTTTTTCCCCTCTCTTTTTTACAACAAAATTTACACATTTTGGGTTTTATTACTCCTTAGTTCTTATTACTTTTTTGGGGGGAGAGAATAAAGTCAAATATGGCAAAACAAAGCTGTCAGTCAAAACCAAGGATAGACATAGCACATGATGTAAAACAGTGTACAAGGTTATCAACAATGTCTCTTGTTTCCTTAAAAAGAATTGTCTATCTCATTAGATATTATAAAGTTGAACAAAACAGTAGAGAATAAGACCAATAAAACTTAATCATTGTAAACATTACAGGACTTCCAAAGGAGACAATAGTCAAATCAGAATGGGCATCTTAGTGAATCTTATTGCCTTCAAAGTAGTTGCCTATACCCTCAAACTTGATACTATCATACAGAATGGAACAGAGTCTAATCAGTCAAAACCAGATCATGGGAGTATTACAGGACTTCAAAACAAGAAGAAATGATCATGTGATTCTTATTTTTGGCTTTATTGATATGGTGGATTACATTTATTGATTTATGTATGTTGAACCATCCTTTCATTCCTGGGGTGAATCCCACTTGGTCATGGTGTATAATCTTCTTGATGATTTGCTGCATCCTATTTGCTAATATTTTATTGAGGTTTTTTTACATCTGTGTTCATTAGGGAGATCAGTCTATAGTTCTCTTTTTTAGTTGGGTCTTTCTCAGGTTTTGGTACTAGAGTAATATTTGCCTCCAGGAATGACTTAGGAAGGATTGCTACCCTTTCAATTTCATTGAATAGTTTGAGGAGTGTCGGCATTAGGTCTTCTTTGTATTTCTTGTAGAATTCTGCAGTGAATCCATCTGGGCCTGGGCTCTTCTTGGTGATTAAGGACTTAATTACGTTTTCAATTTCATTAACAGAGATTGGGTTATTCAACAGTTTACATCCTCTTGATCTAGCTTTTGTACTTCATATGTTTCTAAGAGTATGTCTATTTCTTCTGTGTTATCAAACTTTTGAGAGCAGAGGTTTTCGAAATAGGTGTTGATGATCTTCTGTATTTCTATTGGGTCTGTAGTGATTTCACCTTTTTCATTTCTTATTGCATGAATTTGAGCTTTTTCTTCCCTTTTTTAAATAAGGTTGTTTAGGGGCTTATCGATTTTATTTATTCTTTCAAAGAACCAACTCTTTGATTCCTTGATTCTTTGGATTGTTTTCTTAGTCTCTATTACATTGATTTCTGCTCTGATTTTTATAATTTCCTGTCTTGTTTTGGCTTTGGGCTTGACTTGCTCTTCTTTTTCTAGCTGTTTGAGGTGTAGCATCAAGTTATTTATTTGTATTCGTTCTGTTTTCCTGCTGTGGGAACTCAGTGCAATAAATTTTCCTCTGAGGATGGCTTTTATTGCATCCCACAAATTCCGGTAAGTTGTATCTGCATTTTTATTTTCTTTTAGGTATTGTTTAATTTCTTCTTTAATTTCTTCTGTGACACACTGATTACTCAAGAGTGTGTTATTCAGTTTCCATGTGTTTGTGGGATTTTTGCAGTATTTTTTTATCATTAATTTCTAATTTCAGAGCGCTATGATCCGATAACATGCAAGGGATGATTTCAACTCTTTTGCATTTAAATATGTTCTGTGAGCTAATGTATGGTCTATTTTAGAGAATGATCCATGTACTGCTGAGAAGAATGTGTATTCTGATGTTGTTGGGTGGAACATTCTGTATATGTCTATCAAACCCATTTGTTCACAGGTGTGATTCAGTTCTGTTATTTCTTTGCTCATTTTCTGTCTGGTTGATCTGGCCCTTGGTGTCAATGACGTATTAAGGTCTCCTGTTACAACTGTGTTACTGATAATTTGACTTTTCATTTCTGTTAATAGTTGTTTTATATAACTGGGTGCTCTGGAGTTTGGTGCATATATATTTAAGATAGTTATCTCTTCCTCTTGGAGTTTTCCCCTTACAAATATGTAGTGACCTTCTTTGTCCTTTATGGTCATTGTTCGTTTAAAGTTCACGTTGTCTGCAAACAAACTGGCTACTCCTGTCTTTTTTTGGATTCCTGCTGCATGAAGTATTGTTTTCCATCCTTTGGGTTTCAGTCTGTGAGTATCCTTCTGGGTTAGATGGGTTTCCTGTAAACAGCATATGTTTGGATTTTGTTTCTTGATCCATTCTGCTAGTCTGTTTCTTTTGACTGGTGCATTGAGACCATTTACATTAATGGTTATTACTGTTAAATGCTGCTTTATTGTTGACATGTTATCTCTCTGCTGTTGCATCTTTATCTTTCTGTTCTGTTTAATTACCAGCTTTGCTTAGTGGTTTTTTCCTTTGTGTATCTAAACTGTCTTTCAATATTTTGTGCAGGGTTGGTTTGGTGTTCATGAAGTTCTTCAGCTGTTCTTTGTCATGGAAGTATCGTATTTCACCACCAATTTTGACTGATAGTTTTGCAGGATACATCAGTCTAGGTTGGAAATCATTTTGCTTTAGGATCTGGAATACTTCACTCCATGTTCCTCTTGACTTTATTGTTTGTGCTGAGAAGTCTGCTGTGATTCTGATAGGTTTTCCTTTATAAGTGATCTGTCTTTTCTCTCGGACAGCTTTTAATAAACTATTCTTGTGTTGGATTTCTGGGATGGTGATTATTATATGTCTGGGTGTAGTTTTATTTTGGTTATGACTATTTGGAGTTCTATATGCTTCACTGATCCTGATGTCGGTTTCTGATCTCATGCTTGGGAAATTTTCAGCTATGACTCCTCTAAATATTCTCTTGACATCCTTTATGTTGTCTCCTTCTTTTTCATTAATCCCTATCATTGTTATGTTATTTTTCTTTGCATCGCCTTGCAGTTGTTGATTGTTGTTTCCTGATTCCTTGTTATTTTTAAAAGATCTTTCCTTTCCTGTTCACTAGCTGCAATCCTGTCTTCAAGGTCTGAAATTCTATCTTCACTTTCATTAAGGCGGTTTTTACAACTTTCAGTGGAGTTTTTTATTTCCTGTATATCTCTGTGCATCTGCATTATGTATTCTGTTTGTTTCTTATATTGCTCATCTAGGGATTCTATCTTTTTGTTTAGTTCCTCTAATTTTTTATCTGTGTTTTCTTAAGATATATTCAGAATCTCTTCCATTTCTTTTACCATTTTTTCTTTTACCTGGGAGATTATTTCGAGTTTGAATTTCTTTAAAGCTTCCTGGATTTGCTTGTTAATTTCAGTAGCTATTGTGTCTGATATTTGAGGTGAATGGCATATATTTTCTTGTATATACATTGCTCCTAGGGTTTCTTGAAATGGGCTGGAGGTTTGAGGTTGTAATTTGGTCTTTCGTTTTGTCAATTTCCTATATTTCTGTGTTTCAAGTGTTATTTGAAAGCTTCCTCAGGATCTGTTGGAAATCCCCTTCTATGTTTGTGGCTACTGAGACTCTGGCAGCAGGCTACCCCAAGTCACTGGGCCTGCAGAACCAATGGCCCTCTTCTGGCTGCTCAGAACTCTGCAGTTCCAGACAAGCTGGGCCTCAGGGACACTGTGCGCCCACCTGCCCATTGGAAGCTCCACAGCTCTTCAATCGCAGCCAGGATGTGGAGGCAGATGTAGACACCTCAAACCACCTCTCCACTTCACTGCACCTGGAAGCCTGGAGGGACCCAAAGAGTCTGGGCTCTGGGCAGAGTGCGCTGAGCAATCACCACAGGCTGCAAGGCCTCCGGACCCCGCGATGCTCCACTGCCCGCAGAGAGAACCACAGTCCTCCAGACACACGGGGAGGCCGATGCAGGTGCCCCAGATCTGCCCAGCCTCTCCTCTGCACACCTATGGCTAGGTGCAGGAGGCCCAAACAGGCTGGGCTGCAGGGATACCGTGGGCCCGCCCACCCATTGGAAGCTCAGCAGTTCTCGAAGTGCAGCCAGGATGGGGAGGTGGATTTAGAGGCCTCAAACCCACTTCTCCACTTCACTTCAGAGAAAATAATTTGGAAAGGAAAAAATTATTTATTAAAGCACAGGCCTGTAGCCAATATGGAAAACTGTGCGCCTAACAAGTAAAGGGCAAGGTTCTTCTCCTGTAAGACTTCAAACAGCTGCTGTTCTCAAAATGCAGTGGGATGGGGTTTGTGGTGCACTACAGAACAGAAATGTGGCAGTCTTGGGAAGAACAAGTTTCAGTTGGGCTAACAAGCAAGTTTATATTAGGCAAACATCCTGTCCTGCTCTTTCCTGGGAGACCTATCAGGGTTTTTTAAAAAATATAGGTTACAACATTCCCCACTGATTTTATGTCTGCTTCTCCAAATCCTTGGGGAAGACTTGAGAACCAATCTTGATGGTGAACCGGTAACATTTCATAACCTTGGTGGCATAACAGCATCAGCCTCACATCTTGTACTTGCTGTCTGAGAAAGATATTTAGCCTATTGATTATACAGGGGCCTATTAAAACCAAGCCATTCAAGCAACAGTCCAAGCAAGGGCAGAAGATAAGGCAGGATTCCATCCCAGACACTGCCAAGGGGGTGTTCAAATAGCTCTCTTCTTTTTTTTGCCAGGTTTTCAGGAGGTCTTGCCCTCTTCTATTTTGAAGGGCCACTTTAGCTAACGAATCTATCTGATCATGAATGTCCTGAATGGTATTAGATAATCCCTGTACATCTTGAATGATCTGGTTGGAAAGTTCAACAGAAACCCCCATTCCTGCTGCCCCCATACCCAGGCCTCCTGATATTCCCAGACCTACCAATAAAGGAACAAATTGAACTCCCCTCTTTGAGCGGACTGTAATATAAATCAGGCTTGAAATGGGGACACGCTCAACCTCCGGTAAATCCTCTATGTCTGGCAACGATACAGCTGTTTTTTGCTTACAGGACGTCCAAACCTGCGGTGTGAGGTTGGTAACAGCACCATTAAAGTCCCCAGTAGTGGTATAGAAGGGACTAAAACAAGCCAGCTAAAGCAGAACATGCCTGATACCATTTAACTATGCTTAGTCAATTTCTTTTTGATTCAAGGAGAAAAAGAAAAAAACAGAAAAAGGTTACAAGTAATACAAATTTAAAAAATAAACAGTAAGAAAGCACTAGTTAATAGATATTTTCATCTTAGAAATAGCTATTCAAGTTACAAAATTGAAGCATATAACCAGGACTTTCAAAGAGTGAGAGTGCAAGGGTTTTTTTCAAGAATCCTAAAATACTGAGTAATATGGTTATCTATCTTAAACACTTAAACATATATGCAGTTAGAACCTTTAGAACACTTTTTTTCTTTTCTGTTGTACATTGACAATTACACATTTTCCACTTTGTTACTCCCACAGTTCTTATTACTTTTTTGAAGAGAGTAAAACCAAATGCGACATATCACAACAGATTCAAATCCAAAGAATGGACATAAGACATAATGTAAAAACAAAATACAAGGTGATGGACAATGGTAACCATACTGCCTATTGCTACTTTTTAAGAAGAACTGCCAGTTATAATAAAATTAAATAAAAAAGTAAAGAATAAAACCAAAGCATTGGAGACATTACATTTAAGAAAGAAAATAGTCAACCGGAATGGGCGTATTAATGATTCTTATTTTCTGCACAGTTTAAACTATACTTACGAACTTGGTACTATGCAGCAAAGCAGAATAGGGGAAAATCAGTCAAAACAAGATGGTGAGGGCAATACAGGATTTCAAATCAAGTTAATAGGAAATCAAAGTAGGTTACTATCATGTATCCTGTTATTTTTAAATTATTTTTCCCTTCATTAAAAAGATAAAAAGAAAAAGGTAAATAATTTTATAAGGAAGGGATTGAGATAAAAGTGGGCATAACAACAGAACAGTACAGGTCAAAACATAACCACTTAAGCAAAATAGTGTTTCACCACAAGATATCCTGACATAAAAATAGTTCCCATAGTGTCTCTCTTCTTGAAAGCTTAGTTAATTTTAACACTAAGGGGTTAACAGTCTGCTGCACAGTCCATTGGTCCCGGGAAGGTTGGTCTCCTTGGGTGTCCAGAACCTTCCCATGGGAGTCATTTTTGCAGCCATTTTCACTGCAGTGGGACAGCTGAGGACCACGGTGTAAGGTCCCTCCCATCGAGGTTGAAAGGTGTCTCAGTGGTGACGCTTGACTAGGACCAGAGTACAGGCTTCTCCCAGCGGAATGGACTCAGTGAGAGAGTCTACGGGAGGATGCTTCAGCCTGAATAACCTATGTATAGAGGTCAAGGTGGGCTGAAGAGCCTGCAGGGTCTTAATGAGATCTTGTTAGTCAGTTTAACCAATTTTTCCTCAGAGAGTTTTGGAATGAGAGGAGGGGATTTCCCATACATTGAATCAAAAGGGAATGTACCAGAAACATAAGGAGTACATCCAGTCCACAGGAGGGCAAAAGGAAGGAGACTTACCCAATTATCGCCGGTTTATAGTGACAGCTTTGCAATCATATTTTTTAACGTCTGATTCATCCTCTCTACTTGACCTGAGCTTTGAGGCCGGTATGTGCCATGAAGTTTCCAATCAATCTGTAAAGCCTGGGTTAGTTTTTGAATTATCTGGCCTATGAAAGCCAGACCATTGTCAGACCCCATAGATAGGGGTAGGCTGAAATGAGGAATGATCTTATATAACAACATTTTAACCACTGTGAGAGCTGATTTTGACCTGGTGGGAAATGCCTGCACCCACCCAGTGAAGGTGTCAACCATCACTAGCAGGTATTTGTGTCTGTGGAGACTCGGCTTCTTTATTTTAGTAAAGTCTATTTCCCGGTGTTCTCCTGTGGAAGTTCCCCGAAAACGAGTAGTTTCCATGTGGAGCTTACATTTAGAGTTAACTATTTGATGTTCAAGAGGACATCTTGAACTGGCAGCTGCTGTCACTTTGAATATGTGGGGTATAAAGAATCATTCCCAAAAGTGCTCAGCTAGTTTTGATCCTCCCAAATGAGTGTACTGATGAGCTTGCTGAATGAGCGTCCATCTGAGGACTTCAGGCAGCAAGATTCTCTCATCTGGTAACTGATAGCAGCCTCCTGGAATGTCGGGCTTTGCCTGGAGTTGGGTGGCCACATGGAGATTCTTTTGTGTATACACAGTTTCTGATAATATTGGAGGCATCAGCAAGAGGGTAGGAGTGGTTTCCTCTATGTCCCCTTCTTCAGACCCCACTGATTTCATGGCAGCTTCTTTGGCTGCTATATCAGCCAAATTGTTTCCGCTGATAACGGGATCATCTCCTTTTTGGCGGGCCTTGCAATGTATGATAGCCACTTTCTCAGGTAAGCAAATTGCTGCCAGCAGGTCTAATATTTGGGGGACATTTTTTATTTTACCTCCTGCTGAGGTCAATAGTCCTCTTTCCTGATGAATTGCTCCATGTACATGAGTGGTAGCAAAAGCATATCTGATATTGGTGTAGATGTTAATCTGCTTACCTTCAGCCAGTTTCAAGGCTTTTGTCAAAGCGATGAGTTCAGCTCACTGAGCACAAGTGCCAGAAGTCAGCCGCTGTGCCCACATAATTTGGGTCTTGGAGGTCACAGCTGCCCTTGCAACTCATTTACCATGCTACATGTAGCTGCTGAGAAGAATGATGGTTCCCCTTCTAAAGGTATGTGGGTCAGGTGGGATCAAAGGCTCTGGTAGCTGTCAATCAAGATGGAGCATTCATGGTATAGGGCTGATGGATGCTCATCGTGCAGCAGTGTGGCTGGATTCAGCGCCACCGAGGACTTGAAAACAACAGAGTCAAGATCTAAAAGCAGTGCTTGGTAATGCATTATCCTCGCATTCAATAGCCACTGACCAGGAGGTGCCCAGATGAGAGTCTCAAGCGAGTGAGAGGTTATCACAGTGACCTTCTGGCCAAAGGTGAGGCTTGTGAGTTTCCTTTCCTTAGAGAGATCGGCTATTGGTCTCTGCCAGGGCCTCAATTCCTGGCTTATTACTCCCTTTGCAATCCCTCTCAGCTCATCCACATACAAGAAAAATGGCTTGTTTATGTTAGGGAGTCCTAGTGCAGGGGCATCCTCTAGGGCCTGCCTCAACTGTTGGAAGGCTGTCTCTTGCATGTCTGTGCATTCCAGTGGGCCCTGCATTTGGCCTTTTGAAGAGTCATATAGTGGCTGGGCTATCTCAGCAAAGTTTAATATCCAGAGTCTACAATACCCAACTGCACCAAGAAAGTCAAGGACTTGCTTTTTGGTTTTTGGTGCCAGTATCTATGGGATCCTTGATCCTTGTATATTTATTTATTTATTTATTCATTTATTCATTGATTTACTTTTTGGCTTTTTCATTTTTATCAGTACCAGAGATCAAACTCAGGATCATAAACTTGCAAGCAAGGCGCTTATGCCACTGAGCTAAATCCCCAGTCCCCAAACCCTTGTATTTGAACTGGTCACATTTCCACCTTGTAACTGATACCCCAGGTAAGTCACTGTCAGCTGGCTTGTCTTGCCTTTTTTGCTGAGACCTTGTATCCCAAATCACTTAAGGTTATTTACAGGGCCTTGGTTGCTTCCTTGCAATCTTCAAACGTTTTAACAGCCTCTAAAATGTTATTCACATATTGTAAAAGTATGACCTCTGGGTGATCTTCTCTATACCCTGTCAGGTTCCTAGCTAAGATCTCATCAAATAAAGTGGGAGCATCTTTCAAAGTTTGTGGTAAATGCATGCAAGTCAACTGTTGAGTTACTCCAGTCCCTGGATCAGTCCATTCAAAAGCAAAAAGTGGTTGACTTAGCAGAGCCACTGGGAAGGTTAAGAAAGCTTCTTTTAGGTCCAAGACTGAGTATCAGATGTATTCTGGGCTCAAAAGCCTCAACAGGTTGTAGGGGTTAGGAACATTCTGATGCAAAGTAACCACTTGCCTCATGACTTCCCTGAGGTCTTGCACTGGCCAGTAATCTTGGGTCCCTGGTTTCTGGACTGGGAGCAATGGTGTATTCCAGAAAGAGATGCAAGGTTCAAGAATCTTATTATCTTTTAATATAGCAATATGTTTTGCAATTCCTTTTTGGGCCTGTAAACTTATTGGATATTGGCTAAGGTGGATGGCAGTCACCTAGGGCAACAATTTTATTACCAGAGGAACTTGATTTATTGCCACACCAGGGGGCTTATTTTTAGCGCAGACTCCTGGTATCTCTGCTTGCCAAGCCTGCAGGAGATCTCTACAAGTCTCTGGAGTGGGATCATCTCCCAGCAGGAGATGATTCTCGCTTCAGGAAAGAAGGTAAGTGCCTAGATTTGTTCCCCAGGTGTTGTTCCCAGAATGAGTTTTGGGGTCTCCACCTGAAAACTCAAGTGGACATTTAACTTATGAAGAAGGTCTTTTCCTAGCAGTGGATCAGGTTATTCTGAAACCCATAGAAATTCATGCGTAGTGGTCTTTTTCCCAGAGTGAGGTAACTGGGCCACCCCTTTCAGGTATGGTTTTTGCCCTGTGGTGGCGCCAACCACATTTACTTTGTTGTCAGTCAGAGTTCCAAACCATTGAGTTAGAACAGAATAAGTTGTGCCTTTGTCCACCAGAGATGGTACTGGTTTTCCCCCGACTTGCAAGGTTATTTGGGGCTTGGGGGGGGGGGATTTGAGCCCTGATGCCCTCATTGTTGGCTCATCAGAGTCTGAGCCTCCTTTTCCATTTTTGCCTTTAACTTAGGGCGGTCCATTCACTAATGCCCTATTTCTTTACAATAGGCGCATTTGTTCTTTTCAAGTGGGGCCTGCTTTTTGTGTTTCTCACCTGTCTTTTCTTTTTATTTCTGTTTATCTTCTTTTTCTGCACAGCAACTCTAATACCTTTATGATCTTCTTGTTGTTTCACTCCTGCCAGCTCTCTCTACTGTCAAATACCCCATGTGCTATGTCAATTACCGACTTAGGGGCATCCCCTCAAATCCCTCCAGTTTCTGTAATTTCTTTCTAATATCTAGGGCTCACTGAGACACAAGGGCAATATTAATAGCCCTTGCGTTCTCATGCGTGACCAGATAAATAGGAATATAGACTGTATAGGCCTCTAGGACGGCTCCGGGGTGCAGAAGGGGACTCATCAGCTAATTGTCTTACCCCCTACACCTTGGACAGATTCTTCGCTGCTCTGTGGAGTGCCGCTAGAAACAGTTGGCGATATTGGGTCAGAGCCTTCCTACCTCCAGATGTGTTTTCGGGATCTTTGGAGAATGGGGTGTTTTGGCCCTTCCAATTATACAGGTCGGAAGTGCAAAAGGGAGTATAGCAGAAATCGGGTCCCCTGGTTCCTGGGGTTCGGGAGCGTCCCAGGGGGCAGAGTGCTGATGCCTGTGTGGTGGAGTCAGGGGAATTTGGCTGGGGTCGGCTTTGGTCCCTATGGGACTGGGAGGCCGGGGGTAGGTGTCGGGTGAGGGATCTCTAGGATGGGCACCCGGGGGAAGGAGGAGGACGTCTTCCAGGGCGTCCTCCGCTGATGGTAAAACTGGCGCCTGAGGGTTGTGAGTTGGGCACAGGTATTTTGCTTTTGTTTTCAATGTTGCCACCACCTCCGCCCGTGGGGAATAAGGAATTCACGGTGGAGAATTATAGATGAGATCTTTCCAAATCTGAATGTAAACAATTTGGTGTGGGTGAGAAAGGGGCCCAAACATATACCGGCCGACAGCCTGGGCAGTGCCCATGTCAAAGGTTCCGGGGAGGGGGCAGATGCCATTTGTCCCTATCGGCCAGTCCTGAGAAGCTAAAATCATTGGTCTTCCTTTGAAAATACCTACCTGTAACACTAAGCCCATCTCCCAAAATCTTGAAAGACAAGACTAAGGGGCATTGGAGCAGTTTTTGCACCAGACTGACCCATTGTTGCTTGCTGTGGTTCTCTTGTCAGAGGAGGAAAGCAAGAGAAAAAGTTAGCAAATGCAAGAAGAGACAGAACAATATGGAAATAATCACAAAACCTAGGATTTTGTTTCTCTATTCCGAGGGTCATTTGGGGTTTAACTGTCAGCATCGTCAGAGCCCTCAAGGGCACATGTTATCTCTCAGGCCCAAGTGTCCTGGAACGGACAATTAGAACAAAAATCACGAGACAAAACAGGACTACACAAAGACACAAAACAAAACCATCAGTAAAAATTAGAACAACCTTTCCCTGGCAAAATATGCTGGAGGCTTCCCTTTAAATTCCAATATCAAATTGGAGGGCAGCCCTGCTGGGGTCCAAGATCCAAATGAGTCAAGAGGCTCCAAAAGTGACCTAGGATTCCCAACAAGGATCCAACCTCTCAAGGTTGAGGGCGTACCCTCCTAAAGAATTAAATCAAAGGGGAGCTTCCAGTAGTTACTATTAGCAAATTACTCCTCAGAAGTTGAGTTGGTGGGCTGTTATTCCAGCCTGGATGAGGCCCCAAATGTGGTAGTCCTCCTGCTTCCTGAAGTATGAAGGGGCCAGAGAAAATAATTTGGAAAGGAAAAATTATTTATTAAAGCACAGGCCTGTAGCCAATATGGAAGACTGCACTCCTAACAACTAAAGGGTGAGGTTCTTCTCCTGTAAAACTTCAAACACCTGCTGGTCTCACAATGCAGTGGGTTGAGGTTTGTGGTGCACTGCAGAACAGGAATGTGGTGGACTTGGGAAGAACAAGGTTCAGTTGGGCTAACAAGCAAGTTTTTATTTGGCAAACATCCTGTTCTGCTTCTAGAGTTACGTTTGATCTTTCTCTTGGTTCCGGGGACATTTACGAGGTTTTTTTTTTTTTTTAAATACAGGTTACAACAATATATATATATATCCATTAACACTTTGTTTGTGAGTGAACACACCCATAATTCTATGATTAGAGTTCCTTCAGCAAATCTGACTTAGACAAAATGTCCTTTTATGTTCTTTCTCTTTGTTTGTTTCTCTCTGTTTTTCCTTCTTTTCTTTCCAGTTTCAAATTTTTTGAAGTCTCAGGCCTGAAATGTAAAACTACTTCATGTAACTTTACTGATAGTATAACAGTTTGGAGTCTGCTGTCAATGGTATGCTCATAAATGTTTCAGAATTTTTTAGGGGTATGTGCAACTCAGCTCTGGAGGACAGTTTTTGTGGTCTTTGAAAAGTCACTAATGGACTAGTAAAAATTGTATATATTTATGGCATATAATATGATGCACTGATAACTCCATACATTCTGGAATTCATCCCTGGAATGTTCTCGAGAGCTAGAGCCACACTCAGTTGGACCCATGGAAGAGATGGTCAGAAGACCAGCTCTCTAGGGTGGTGACGTATTTGGGTCATTGCTACTATTGTCCAGAGACTAAATGATCAGAGTCCTGATCCTCCCAAAATAGAAGCGAAGGAGTCTGCTTTACTGGAGCTTGTAGGCTGGCAGAATGGTTCAAGTACTACTCCTTTGTAGCATTAAGAAGCACAGAGTATTTGCTTCCAAGAGAAGTTGGAAGAGCTCCAACTTCCTCCCTATTGGGTAAGTACAAGAAGTAGAGTCCGCTGAAGTTATCTTGTCTTCTGCTGTCACACTGTGAATTTGTATTCCTTAGGTAGAGTTTTTCTCACTTAGAGAGGAAACATTTTTCTGGCTGTGTACCAGGAATCAGGTGGGTAGTCTTTAATTAGGCCAAATCACATTTTCTCTCTTCTCCTGTAAGTTCTCTTTCCAATGTGTATTGACTTCTCTGTTTCCTATGTAATGTTTTCCACTTCCTGTCTAATAGAATGTTTTCTGTTAGCCCACACTGGAAAGAGTATCTTGATCATTCAGTGCCTCTCTTCTTTATCTCCTTAGGACCTGATACACATCCATTACAAGGCAGGCATTAGAGAATAGCAGTCGAATTAAGTAGAATCATGTTTTGGAAATATCTTTGGTAGCATTGTCTGAAGTAAATTACTGCACCACATGCAGAATTGTTCTATAGACAAATGCTGTACCCTGTATTTTTTGCGTTACATAATGGATATTTTCCCTACTGAAGGATGGCCAAGTCAACGTCTCCCATCCTAGTATGAACCAGGCCTGACCGTGCTTAGCTTCCGAGATCAGACAAGGTCGGGTGCGTTCACGGTGATATGGCCCTAGACTGGCCAAGTCAACTTCTATGGGTTGAACATTATTTTCATGTATTCCCATAAAATCTGGGAAATGCTAACATTTGGTCAAGGTCTCCCGCCTCCTCCTTTCTCCTTCTGCTCCTCTGCTTTCTTGTTCTCCTCCTTTTCCTCCTATTTTTCTAACCTCCTCCTTTTGCTGCCACCACATTTGCCCTCTCTCTTCTTTCCCTCCTTTGCCTCCTCTTCTTTCTTCTTGCTTTTTCAAGAAGGGAAGTTCATCCTATCCTATATCGCTCCCAAATAATAAAGTCAATAGTTTGTGTGACTATAATATTTACTGATCATCTATAACCTGTAAGAGTATTTTCAATCATTACTCCACAGCTCCTATCACACATATGTAAATGCAGCACTGGATATTTATGAAGGAAATATTCCTGTAAGTTAATGTGCCACTCCTGAGTGAATATTACTTTAGCATTGCCTTTTGGGGAGGGAGGGCCTGGAATTTCTTTTCCCATTCTCCTTCTTGAAGAGCTTCACAACTGTTGGATGTTTTTCCAGCTTTGCCATTGCTCTTGCAGGGCTTATAGGCTGTCCTGGCAGTGCTTAATTTGTCTACAAAAAATGAATTTGGCTTCAAATGAGTATAGAATAGTCAATTCAGGGTTTACTCGAGAAGATAATCCAAAAGGTGGTCTTGTGATCATAGATTTCAGGCTTATGCTCTCCCTCTACTCCTGTGGTCCAGTAATGAAAATTAGGAATATGATCAACACTAACCAAGAGTAATGTTCCCAATTACAAAAGGACCTTGTAGATTTCTACTACTAACAAGAATCCCTAGTGATTTTAAATATGATTTACAAATAAATAAGGATTTACTGGACAAACATTTCTAAGGCTATATTATATATTGGGTGCTGTGTAAGCATCAAGATGAACAAGAGGGTTCTTTCCACCTTCATAAGGGATTGGCTTTCTCATAGGGAAAAAAATCAAAGCAGAAAGTTACAGTGGGGCCCTGTAAGATTATAAGGTGATCTGAAATTGGCATGTGTGGCACGGGGAGTCAACTCTCCCCTCCACATCATAACCCAGGAACAGTGGGTTCATTTTGAAAACCTGGTGTCTCTCAGGCTGTCATGAGTTCTTGGAGAGAATAATAAACTTTGCCACCATTTGTCAAGCTCAGTGTTTCCACCTCAGGGCCAGAAAACCCTGTATTCATCTCCAACACCTGGAGTGAAAATGGTGTCAAAATTCCACTGATGAGCAAATTGTTTGAGCAAGAACTAGGAATGATCACACAGAAGGCTGGGATGACTGCTTAGTAGGCCACAGATAGAAAGTCACAGTTGGTAGACTCAGTGCTTTGTGCTCACCTCCTCCCATAACATCAACTTTTTTTTGGTGCAGCATCCATTAACCTAAATCAGGAATGAACCATAGCTTTCAACAGTCAGGCTGGCAATGAAGGATCCTAATGTACAGTATTGCTCACTCCTGCAGTGCTGTCTCCCCATGATTTCCACATCTCCATTCCCTCCCCTGACATTCAAGACCCTATTGCAAGTCTCACTTTGACTATGAAGCATTCTTTGGGGCCCTTCAGCTATGCAAAGGTTATTCTGCTCTGTTTCACTAAATTGCTACAACTGTCTCATATACCGGTATAATTAGATTAAAACCTGTCCTCGTGGCTTCAAAATGACAGATATGGCAATGAAGCCTAGGTCTGTGTGATTTCAGCGCCTGTGTCTTGAAGCTCTTTCTACATGATGCCATGCATTGTCCCACTTACTGTAGTCTGAACTTGGTACCACTCAGTTGGGTCATTTTAGCCACTTACAGAATTCAGTATATAAGGTATTTTCCTACCTCATTGAACTTTATTGATGAAAGGGAATGATACCTTGTTCTCTGGTTCTTTATGAGCCCCTAGAATACACTAATGCATGGTGATTAGTACTTGTTTATTTATTATCTAACAGGGAAGGCTTTAGTGACTGAATTTCAGAGAATAACAAAGAAATTAAAATGCACTGAAGATCAGTCACCTTACTTTGAAGATATTATTTTAAAAACTATTTCAGTATTTTCTGATTGTTCTACTCAGTAGCAGTATTTCAATAGAGATACCTTATTTCTTAGGATTTTGGAAAGCGAATAGCTGAATTAATTCTATACTCTAGGTAAGTCATGAAACTAGTTCCACAAACTTTCTATAGTTATACAAATTCCTGTCACACATAATTGGCTTTTCAGGTCCAAATCAGATCCACAGTTAGATCTGTTTCCACCTGCCAGAGCTTTATTGCACTTGCTATTTATTTTGTGAATGTGCTTTGAGAAAAGTAAGGTCACTGAACACATCTAAGGAGGTGATATTGCCAAGTTTCTAAAGGTCTAAACAATAGTTGGCCTCACAACAGTGAATGAAAAACTGTTTCACAGAGAGGGAGGAGAAACGGTAGAAATCCATAAACCACCAAGCTGGACGCAGAATGAATATAAAGCCAGAGGAGCTAAGGAGAGATCCACTGCTGGGGAAAGGCTCATCCAGGCAGCTGTGGGAGACATTTTATCCCCTGCCAAGATGAAGCTGCAGCTGCTGTGTCTGGGGCTGATGCTATTGTGCACCCAAGGGGAAGGCGATGAGGTTGTGAGACGCAACTTTGACGCAGGAAAGGTAGAGTCACAGAGCATGGCAACTGGGACTTTGAGGGGTGATTTGGAGAGTCTGAAGGCAGCTGGGTTCTAAGGGAGGCAGAAGCTCTTAAAGAGACAAAAGGAGTGGTTTCAGACCTTCAGCTAAGAGAAACTGCAGCATATCAAAATACCACAGATCTTGGGACCTCCATTTCACAGCAGGGATAGGGGGAAGGGTCTCAATGTTGTATAAATTACTCCCAGTGTTAACTTCAAATTCATACTTTCAGCACCATTATGAGTGCTGCCCGTGCACCAGAGTTCAGTGCGAAGCTGTCAGTGTGGTACCTCCCTCCTGTCTTCTGACCTAACCATCTCACTTATTTATTGCAGATTTTAGGGAACTGGTATACTGTTGAAGAGGCCTCCAGCAAAAGGGAGACAATAGAAAAAGGTGGTAGCATGAGGGTGTTTGTGGAAAGCATTGAACCCATGGAGGACTCTGCCTTATCCTTTACATACTGGACAAAGTAAGTGTGACCTTTTTCAGGTGTAAAAGATAAAATAGAGGCCAGGGCATGACCTCATACCTAGCCAAGCACATATTCACACACAACAACATGTGCACACATAGACAAGTGCATGCGTACACACACAGGGGCTGAGCCTCTATCCAGAGTCAGAGCCCCCCTTCTGATACTAACCCTGAGGACTAGTTGATGGACTTGAGAATTTTCCAGTTTAAGAGTAAAGAGCTGGTTACAGAAATAAATTTATTGGGTCCCGGAGAAAGCAGGGAACACAGAGCTGCCATAATCATAATTAATATCCCAACATAGCATAGGTTAACAGCATGGAGTTTAGATTCATTTGCCTTAAACTGAATCTTTCTTTTACTAGTTTGCCAAGGAGCCTCATCACTGTGTACTATCACTTTTCCTTGGGTAATAGGCAATGATAACAATTCTCCTTTGTGGTTTTTAGTGAGCAGCATGCCAGGCATTGCATGTAAAGCATTTATTTTGAGAACCTGGCAAATGGTGAGCACTCAGCTAATGGCCCAGTCAGTGAGGTGAGCCTTTTAGAGATGAGTGCCCCAACTGCAACCTAAAACCTTGTATTCCTTGCAAAGTACAAACCCTGCATTAAACCAGATGGCTGAGGTTTTAGTTTAGAGAAAGCAACTCATACATAAACATCTGAGTCTAAGACAAACAACGTTTGTGCCACCGTTTTGCTACCAGTGACCTAGAAAAAATGGCTACAGTAGAGAGTAAGTAACCGAGGGGAGAACTGGTGGAAGTAATGATGGGAAGCGGCTGTTGACGTTGTTCTTAAAGTGTCAAATTGAGTCAAATAATGGCAAATAGAAGCTTTTAGGTAACTTCAAGGAAAAGGTCAAAGCCAGGCATGAGGGTTCATGCCTGTACTGCTAGCATGTAGGAGGCTGAGGCAAGGGAATGGCTGCAAGTATGAGGCCAACGTAAGCACACAGTGAGCTCAAGGCCTGCCTGAACTACACAGCAAGACTCTGTCCCACAACAGCAGCAGCAACAACAACATTTTAAAGCTGAGTAGAATCAGAAACTGAAGTTATGGCTGAAGTACGGGGGATGGGGCTGGTCTCAGCGATACCTCCTGAGCATCCATTCATCCTCTTTTACAGTGCAAGTGGAGAATGTAAGCAATTCAGTGTCATCTCCAACAAAGTAGCAGACGGTGTATATGTGGCTGAATGTGAGTACACTAAAAATTATAACTTACTATGTTGTATTCTTATCTTTAAAGAACTTCCTACACCCCAGTCTTTTCTGTTTTTTGTTTATTCCTGAATAATATTTATTTTAGTAATAAAGTATGAGTCATTTCTTAACCGATACACTGAATTTGAGAGACACTCATGTGTATTTGCAAAACCCAGGACCCAGCACATAGTACCATCAGATAAAGGATGCTATTTGGTCATAGGTACCTTCTGTAACAAAAGCAAAAACAGAAACAAACAAACAAAGCAAACTGCTGAGACAGGTTCTCATTTCCTGTCATCTCGTCTGGGTGCATTTCTCAGGAAGTGGCACCTGATATGTAAGGCCAGGACACTTTTACAGAGCACAGAGATGCATCACTGACAGAGGCTGAGGGCAGTGGCTCGGTCTCACAGAAGATGAGAGGAGGTGGTTGGGGCTCTTGCAGTGTTTCTGTCCTAGTGGTCATGCTCTCAGACTCCTTTCTTAGACATCAGTCATTTCGCAAAGTCCAGGGGCTGCAAATGGAAGGAAGGCATTTGATGTCTTCATTTTCATCTATTCAGACTATGCTTTTGAATTTGTTTTGTGGATAGAACATGTGAAGCATTTCTATTTCTTCCTGTGAATAGAAGTTCAGAGCTGAATTCTGTTTCCTCCACAGATGATGGATACAATGTCTTTCGCATAGTTGAGACAGACTATACAAACTATGTTATGTTTCAACTCTGGAATTTCAAGGCTGAGGGAAACTTTCAACTGCTGCAGCTCTATGGTAGAGTATTTTTCTGCTCACACTTCTCCTGTGATGGGGAGAGAAAATGAAGGAAGGAACCCAAAATGGTCATTCGAACTTTATTCTGGTCTCTTTCTCACTGAAGACAGACACATACCTTTGGAAATCCCTCAGTTTTGGTGATGAGAAGATGATGAAATCTCTCTGGGCACTTTTGCTGGTACATGTCTGTAATCGCAACACTTACAGACTGAAGCAAGAGGCTCACCAAGAGTCCTACCAGGGCTAGATAGTGACTTCAAGGCCAGGATGAACTACATAGTGAGATCCTTTCTGAAACAAGAAAAAAAGAAAGAAAGAAAGAAAGAAAGAAAGAAAGAAAGAAAGAAAGAGAGAAAAGAGAGAGACAGGTAGAAAGAGAGAGAAAGACAGAGAGAGATAGAAAGAGAAAGAGAGAGATGGGGAGAGAGGAAGAGGCAGAGAGAGAGATCTCACTGATCCCTTGCTGAGGTCAGTTTCGGACAGGGTGTATCCTACCTCCATGACATCTGTCTGAGCACCCAGCTGTCACCAACTGTTCGCCTGCCCCTCTGCAGCCCTGCTCTTTCATTCACTTTGACAATTAATACACAAGACTCAGCAGTCACCGTCACTCTTCTCACAGCCCGAGAACCAGATGTGAGTGGAGAAATCAAGAGAAGGTTTGAGCACTTTTGTCATAAAAATGGAATTGGTGAGGGAAACATAATAGACATGACTACGGTTGGTAAGTTCAGCTCTTGGGCTTTCTTTTCCTCTATGCCATGTCACAGAAGGGAGAGAGCCAGGGGAGGGAAATCAGTCCCCTGTGTCCCCACCTGAAGACTCATTTGGTTTCTCTTGGATAAAGAACCTGGAGCTGCTGTCTGAGTGTGTTCTCTTCTATCCCTGCAGATCGCTGTCTCCAGGCCAGAGGTGAAAAGTAACCTAAGCCTCCAGGTTGGTGACCTCTGACCCTGGTGAGGAGGGGGTGGACCAGGTGCCAGGGCCTTCCAAGTGCAGTGGAGGTTTGCACCCAACAGAAATAAGTTTGTAATGAAGCTTTGAGTTTGAAGTTTTCAGATGGAGGACCTAGAATCAAGACCCATTGTCACTATGCTACATTAGAGTTATTGAGGTGCTGTAATGTACAGGAAAATGCCTCAGAGATGGATAACATGCTTAAAATCATTATGATGCAATGTGAAACACAAAGAGGGAAATAGAACACTGCACACGAAACTCAGACATAAATGTATGTGAATCTGTGTCGTGGATCAATTTCCACATAGGCTGGTGTATGTCTAAAATGTCTTCCTTTGAACTCTGCACACCCATGATTTCTCATCTGGGAATGGAGCTGTCGACCTTCTCTTTGTGCTCTGAGATTCCTCATCTGTTTCCTACATGAGTTTTCATGGGGCTTCATTCAGAGAATGTATATGAAAGCCTTAGCAATTTTCATAAAATAAGTATTTAATAAAAGTATCTGTGGCTTTTGTCATTGTTCGTTAGTTTATCAAACATTCTTCAAAAACTTCTTATGCTAAGATTATAGAAAGAATCCTAGGACTTTCTCTTTAACACAGATTCAGTTGAGGGAAGGTTCAGATGACATTAGTAACATAAGAAAGTGACTTACTTCTTTCTCTATTCTGATAAGTAATGAGTTAGAGTGCAAGATGAGATTGTTACCATTTTCCTTTCTATCAGAATTTCTCTTTGTCCTCAAATCAATCCCAGAAGTGTTCACTGTGATTTCTGTGCTCTCTTTGTCCTTTGCTTCTTTAGTGCTAGTGAGTGCTTCCCTGCCTGGACTCTGCAGCATCTCTTCCTCAACACTATGCCACCTCATGCAAGTTCAGCGGCCTGAGAACCATCATGCTGACATATGGAAGTGACACCCCTGCATCTCCAGATCTTCCTTAATCGCCGAGGATCAATTTGCCTAGAAGCAAAGCTTTCCTCTAGATTTCTCTTGATTCCCATAGCTATGGAAACTGTATACAAATAAGATCTTTCTTGCCTGTTCAATAAATGATTAGCCTTGCAGTGCTGTGATTTGTCGTTGAATCTGGGAGGAGGTGGGGCTGACAGTGAGTGAATGAAGGCATTTCCTGGGCTCTGCACCTCTTCTACCATCCAGGAGTCGACTCTGAGTTTCAGACACCTCGTCCTCTTCAATCCTCCTCTGTTATCCCAAGTCCCCAAGAGTCCCACATGCCCTATGCTCTGATGTTGTTCAGGGACCTGATGAGACCATTGAACATACCATAGGAACACAAGACTTGATCCATAATTTCCCCATCCTAGAATCCTTTTTTTCCAATGTGGCACTGACAGATAAATCTGCTGAGACTAATGCCATCTTGACATTGCTGAGGACAGGTCTCATGCAATGAAGAATGGCAACAAATCCACTGACGTTGCTCTCCCCCAGCAACATCCAGGATCTCCTGTCACTGAGTGGCTTTTCCATACCCTCTTGCTGCTCCAGCCTCAAACTAGAATCAGTTCTTCTCCACCCTGGAGTTTCCCAGTGTTTCTATCGTGTCCCAGCTTGTGGGTGAGTCAACATAGACACTAGAGGAATAGTGCGATGAGAAGAGACAAGAGACGTGAAGAATGGTGACAATACAGGATTCTGATCAAAGATCAGAGTCAAACAAAGAGGAATGAATACATAAGGTATTGGGGGAGGAGGGAGTTGGGTTCTGTGACATCAGCAGGTAACTTAGTAACAGTGTTAAGATCCAGGTTTATAGGGTAATTCAAGTCTCCCACCCACTGGCTCATATGGTGGACTGATTAACATAATCCCTGAATAGGCTGAACAGGTTAGGCAAGGAGAGAAACTCAATTTCCAAATGGAAAATTAACTTCTGGAGGACATTAGATTGGCTGCTGCTTGTTGATATAAGGTAGCAGCCAATTACAGGGCTTCTCACACTATTGCAGCTCCCTCCCAACTTGGAGGGCCTCCTGCTGACCAGATACCTCTTCATGTGCTATACCTGCTTCACCTGACCACTTTCCACCCTGCATGCAATCTGAATGGCAGTTTGGCCCCAAGACTTTGCCCCTCATCCCACAGTTTCCATGCCAGGAAGTAACAGGGGCAGAGAGAATTGTAAGAGTCCATGTTACTTTCTCTTCGAAAGATCTCTGCCAAATTAATCAGTGTGCAGAGGTCTAACTCAATATATCCAAGAGTTTGGGTGTGACTCAGCCACACTGAGGTAAATGTGATCCTTGGCTCCAGTCTTTCTTCAGAAGAGCAAGAAGGAGTGATCACCCTGGCTTAGTCTTAGTCTTATGAGCCAACATCTTCACCAGACATCTCCCCAAAGGAAGGACAGCTTTCCCCCAGGAAGCCCCTAACTGGAACCTTTAGGCAGTATCTGAGGACCTAGCAAGCTGAGATGACATGGTTTCTTACTTAGCAGAAGAACTTTGCAGGGTAGTCTATAAGGCAATTAAGTTTGGTAAGCTAAAGGAAACCACTCAGAACAGGGATGAAAACCCAGCTCCACTTATGGCTTGCTCACTTGGCTCCTGCCCTTTAGTGACAAATGGAATTAGACTCAGGAAGGCCAGAGTGATAATTTACCCTTAAGATGCATTTTATTATCTAATTAGCACCAGACATTCATTAAAAATTACAGAAACTGGATGCCCGCTCTCAGACCTCACATCAGGGCCTCATTAACTTAGCATCAAAGGTTTTCTTTTTTTGTCTTGGTGAGACAGGGCACCACTATGGAGTTCAGGCTGACAGTGAGCTCACTTTGCAGCCCAAGCTGGTCTCAAGCTTGCAATGATCCTCCTGCCTCAGTCTGCAAGGTGCTGGTCTTACAGGCAGGTGTCACCACTCAGTTTTTAATAATAGAGATGAAAGTGATTGAAAATAGTGCATTTCTGAGCTGCAGATGGTGGTCTCTGCTCCAAGACCCTTCAGGCTGGAGCACAGCCCCAGACTACTTCTAAAAGAATTTCCAAGGCCTCCCTGCCCGAGATATCCCAGGGCCATGGCCCTAATGCCTCCAGAATGTTCACTGGGCCAGGGAATGCCCACAGCCAGGTCCTTCCTATAGGAGTCTGTACTGGAAGTTGCAGTCTCCGCTGGAATTTGGATTGTCCAAAGCTAGTAGCTGCCCCTGATGGCTCTGGGCCACAGCCCCAGAATCCGTGCCCCCCAACAGGCTCCTTCTCAGACTTTCTTGGCCTGGCCACTGAGGACTGACTAGGCCCCAAATGTACAGAGGCTCCCTGAAAATTTTGAGTGCAAAGCTCTGGGTGACTCTTACAGTGCAGGGCAAGTCCACCCATAGCTCCCTGATGCAGGTACTGCCTTTCTAGTTTGCCTTCCTTCCAAAATCCAACCTCCTTGCACCAGCTACTATGTGGGTTTTGATGGCAAATCTCTAGATCCTTAAAACCTCCCTCAACCTGCTGCCAATTGGGGTGACACCTTTCCACACTCGGTGTAGTCTCCCCAACCTGCCCTGTTCTTCTTTTAGGGTGAGAGATCCTAAACAATATTCCCTCCACTCTGACTGCCACCGGACACACGCCTCATAGCCACCCTAATTACTCCCCAGCAAACCTCCCATCTTTCACCCTCACCTGAGTCCCAGAGTCTGGGACCCCTCCACCCCATCCCTAATATCTTAGCCTGGCAGCTCTGCCTGTGTGCTGTGGCCTTGGCAGCCCTGACACTCATAGAGGCTCCTAAGATCACTAGATACATCCCCCCACTCTTTATTTGTCTTGTGTTCTTCAGGCACTCATGGCTTTGCCCTGCCTCTCACACTTTATCTCTGCCCCATGACTTCTTACACTCTATGCAATTTTTACAGAAACTCCCATGATTTCCATGGAATCTCAATTCATTAACCCACCTTTCTTAAAGGGCCAGAGCCACATGACTGTGTGTCTGTAATCCATTTAGCAACCTCCTCTTTTACACACATTTCTACTCTCCTGTTTCCCAACCTGGTCACACCTGGTTCATGGATGGAAGCTTGTATAAGCCTTCTCCCAACCCCCTGCCAGGGATACTCTAGCATCTCCCAGGATTCTATCATAGAGGCTGATGCCCACAGGTACCATTCAGGTAAAACTAATTGTGCTCTCAGACTAGTTAAGAGCTTACAAGTTAATATCCACTCAAGGCACGCATTGCTTATACTGCGTATTAATGCTGCCAGTGGGGCATAAAGGGGATTTCTCACTTCACAAGTCTTCAATCATTAATGCTCCACTCAATAAAGCCCTTCTTCAGGCTGAGAGTCCTTCACTGCAGTCCATTACCAACAAAGCTGTGAGTCTGTCACTGCAGAGGACATCAAAGACTCTGAGATCCCACTGCCAGCAGAAATGCCTTTGCAGATAAAACTGCTTAAGAGGCAGCTGGCCTCCCCTAACTCCCTGCTGAGGGGCATAACTGTAGCTTATTCAGCTTCTCAACACCACAACACAAGACTTTCCCACAAAAGATGAATGGTTCCGAAGTCAGGAAAAGTTCTTACTCCTTGTTTCACAGGCCCACACTATGCTCTCAACCTTCGATGATAAATTTTCAGTCAGGTTACAGACCCCTAATCGGGCTGACTGAGCCTCTTACTTGGTTTCACTCTTGGAAAACTGTGCTTAAAACTAACACTGTTCAGTGGTTTTCTACTACGCCTTCCTCAGGGTTTCCATCATCCCTCAGGGTTTCCTGAGGCTCCCTCCTTTCCTGCTCACCAGACTCCAGGCTTCTTCCCAGCACAGGGCTGGCAGATTGATTTTCCTCACATGCCGTGAATCCAGAACATAAAATACCAGATGGATGGATGGAATCTCTGTCTGCACAATCAAAGAAAGCTTCAACTGTTACATTTTTAAAGTTTTTTTTTATTTTAAAGAGAATAAAGCAAAACCAAGCAAACAACACAAATCAGATGAGAGCAAGACAATGCAAATAACACAGGGTTTCAGAACAAGACAACAGGAAATCAACAGTGTCTACCATAGTATCTCTTGTGTTCTTCAAAATAATTGTCCATGCCCTAACACACAATAAGTTAGTACAAAACAAAATTGTATCAAAGCAATCAAAGGAAAAGAAAGCCTTATGGGCCTTAAAAACCTTAAAAATCCATAATGGCCAACATAATGTCTCTTGTTTTCTGCAACATGTCTTTTGTTCTCTGTTAGCTGTCACATTTGAAATCAAGTAATTGAATACAGACTAAAACCAATCAAAATGAAGAATAAAAGCATTAATCAATTTTGAAACAAAATGAGAGGAAATCTGCAATGGCTCTTGTGGTGTCTCATTTTCTTCAGTGTAGCTGTTCATACCATCACACTTAAGAACATCGATTCTTGTAAATTTTTCAGGTGAATTCTAGGCATACCTAAGTCTATACTTGTACATATATCCTTTCTGTATTAGAGGGAAAATCAAAACAAAACAAAGTATAAGAGAAACAAGAAATAGGAGTGAAATAAATAACTATAAGAAAGAGCCCAAAACAATAATGATATAGGCTTTCAAAACAAGGTGGTAGGAACATAACAAATTGTGTAGTATACTTTCATTCAAAAGTCTTACTCAAATTATCAGATATAGTCATACAAAATTTACCTAATCCTAGGAAAGTTAACTTTTTTGCTCCCAGAACTAATAAATCAGTAGTGCAATCATCTTAGTAATGTTACGTGTATATATACATATGTTTTTTTTCTTTTCCCTTCCTTCTTTTCTCTTTTTCCCTGATTTATTTTTTCCTCTTTGAGTAGTTTCTTACCTTTTCACAATATTTATTGAAGATTTTGTGTATCTTATTTATTCTTTCAGTTTCTTACACCAGGGAGAGAATATGGTGATCTACAGGAGGGAGTTTGATTTATTTCACTTATGAGTATGGTCTCAAGTCACATCCATTTACCTATAAAAGTCTCAGAGAGGTTTTCTTTGTAGTTGGGTAGCATTCCATTGTATAACAATATCACATATTTTTTATCCATTACTCAGTTGCCGCACATTTGGGTTGTGTCCAAGATTTAGCTATTACAAATTGTGCTGCTATAAACATAGTATCCATATATCACTGTGGTATGATGTTTTCAATTATTATGACAGTGTGCTCAAAAGTTGAATAGCTAGTTCAATGTAACCTCCAATCTCAGCTTTTTTATTTTAAAAAAAGATTAAGATAAAAGTAGACATAACAACACAGGTCAGGACAGAACATTTTAAGTAACTTGGTGTTTCACCACAAGACAATCCGACATAACAGTAGCGACCATAGTGTCTCTTTCCTTGAAATATTTGAGTACAACTTCATATGCTATAGTATCAAACATAAAAAGACAGTGTGAAGCCATTCAAGAGAATGAAAATATTATAGAGTATTCAGAACCAACTAACAGAAAACAAACAATGATTTACATATTATATCCTTATCTATAAAAAATTTTGTTTATACTATCACATATAATAAAATCCACTAAGATAAAACATGACTAAACCAATGGAGACAGAAGAACAAACGCTTGGTGGGACTTCAAAACAAGACGATACTAAATCATCACTAGCTATTATAATATCTTGTTTTCTTCAAGATAGCTGTTCATACCATCACAGACAATAAAATCAAACAACTCAGAATAAAACCATTCCAATTAATGAGTGAAAACTTTATAAGGCTTCAAAGCCACATAATGGGGAATCATGATTATCACATACTTTTATGTATTCGAATCATTTCTTACAATAGGCAAACTATTTGGTATTCATACATGTGAGTTTGATTTATTTCACTTATGAGTATGGTCTCAAGCTGCACCCATTTGTTTATAAATATCTCAATGTGATTCTTCTTTATAGCTGAGTAGTACTCCATTATATAAAAATACCACAACTTTTTTATCCATTCCTCAGTTGATGGATACTTAGGTAGTTTCCAAGATCTGGTTATTACAAATTGTGCTGCTATAAACATGAGTGCACATGTATCACTGTGGTATGATGTTTTCAGTTCTTCTGGGAATATGCCTAGAAGTGAAATAGCTGGAACAAATGTGACTTCCAATCCCAGCTTTCTGAGAAATCTCCAGACTGACCTCCACAATGGTTGTACCACTCTACACTCCCACCAACAGTGCAAGAGAGTTCCTTTTCCCCCACATCCTCTCCAGCTTTTGTTGTTGGTTGTTTTCTTGATCCTGGCCATTATTTCTGGAGTGAGATGAAATCTCAGTGTTCTTTTCATTTACATTTCTCTAATGAGTAATGATGATGAACATTTTTTCATGTATTTATTTGCCATTTGTATTCTTCATCTGAGAATTGTGCATTCATCTCAGATGCCCATTTTTGGATTGGATCCTTGAATTTTGGGGGTCTGATTTTTTAAATTCTTTATATGTTTTACACAGAAGTCCATTGTCTGAGGGACAGTTCACTAAGATTGTGTCCCAGTTTTTAGGTTTTCTTTTCACTATGTTGGAGATTTCTTTTGACGTGCAGAAACTTTTTAATAAAACATGATCCCAATTGTTGATTCTGGGAAGTATTTCCTGTGTGATTTGATTCCTCTTTATGAATTCTCTACCTACCCCTATGTCTTCAACATTTTTACCCAACTTCTCTTTCAATAGATTTAGTGTTTCTATTTTAATATTCAGATCTTTGATCCATTTTGATTTTAATTTAGTACATGGTGATAGGCAGGAGTCTAGTCTTAGTTTTCAGCATACGGAGAGCCAGTTTTTCCAACACCATTTATTAAAGAGATGGTCATTCTTCCAGTGAACATTTGGCCCCTTTATCAACGATAAGGTGGTTGAGTGTGTTTGTAGTTGTGATTGTATCTTCTAATCTGTTCCATTGATCTTTGGCTCTGTTTTGATTCCAGCACCATGTTGATTTTACTACAGTTGCTTTGTAGTATAACTTCAAGTCCGGGATTATGATGCCTTCTGCTTGCCTTTGCTGCTTAGAACTGTCTTTGCTATTCTAGGTCTCTTCTGGTTCCAGATGAATTTTAGGAGTGATTTCTCTAGATCTATGCGGTATGTTGATGGTATTTTCATTGGGATTGCATTGAATCTGTATTACAGTTTTGGGAGAATGGCCATTTTCACAACGTTTGTTCTTCCTATCCATGAGCAAGGGATGTCTTTCCATTTTCTGAGATCCTCTTCAATTTCTTTTTTCAGTGTGTTATAATTTTCCCTATATTGATCTTTCACTTCTTTTGTCAGAATAATTCCTAAATATTTCATTTTTTCTTTGTTAGTGTGAAGTGTGTGGCTTCTCTTATTTCTCTCTCTGTGATTTTGTTGTTACTGTATAGAAAGAAAGGCTCTTGATTTTTGAGTATTGATTTTTTATTCAGCTACATTGCTGAATTTATTTATTATATCTAGGAGTCTTTCAATGGAGTTTTGGGGGTCTTCCATGTAGATTATCCTGTCATCTGCAAATAATGATAATTTAACTTCTTCTTTTCCTATCTTTACCCCTTTAATTTCTCTCTCTTGTCTAATTGCTCTAGCTAGTATTTCCAGTAATATATTAAATAGGAGTGGTGATCAGGGACATCCTTGTTTTGTGCCTGATTTTAAAGTAAAGGTCTTCAGTTTTTGGGCATTTAGTATGATAACTGGTTGTTGGTTTGTCCTAGATGGCCTTTATTATATTGAGGTAAAGACAATCTATTCCAGTTTTCTGTAAGGTTCTTATCATGAATGAATGTTGGACCTTTTCAAAAGCTTTTTCTACATCTATAGAAATGATCATGCTATTCTTACTTTTGGTGTTATTGATATGGTGGATTACATTTATTGATTTACATATGTTGGACCATCCCCTGCATGCCTGGGATGAATCCAACTTGATCATGGTGTATAATCTTCTTGTTGATTTGCTGCATCCTATTTGCCAATATTTTACTGAGGATTTTTCTATCTATGTTCATTAGGGAGAATGGCCTGTAGTTCTCTTGTTCAGTTGGGTCTGTCCAAGGTTTTGGTACCAGAGTAATATTTGCTTCCAGGAATGACTTAGGAAGGATTGCTTCCCTTTCAATTTCATTATTTAATTATCTATTTTGCTTAGTGGTTTTTTCAATTTCATTGAAGAGTTTGAGAAGTGTTGGCTTTAAGTCTTCTTTGTATTTCTTGTAGAATTCTGCAGTGAATCTGTCTGGGACTGGCCTCTTCTTTGTGTAGGTAAGGACTTAATTACATTTTCAATATCATTAATAGAAATTGGGTTATTCAGCAGTTTTGCATCTTCTTGACTTAGCTTTGTTACTTCCTATGTTTCTAGGAATCCATTGATCTCTTCTATATTATCAAACCAATGAGAGTAGAGGTTTTGGAAATAGGTGTTGATGATCTTCTATATTTTTACAGAGTCTGTAGTGATTTCACCTTTTTCATTTCTTATTGCATGAATTTGAGCTTTTTCTTCCCTTTTTGAAATAATGTTGGCTAGGGGCTTATCCATTTTATTTATTCTTTCAAAGAACCAACTCTTTGATTCATTGATTCTTTGGATTGTTTTGTTAGTCTCTGTGGCATTAATTTCTGCTCTGAGTTTTATAATTTCTTCCCTTCTTTTGGCTTTGGGCTTGACTTGCTCTTCTTTTTGCAGATGTTTGAGGTATAGCATCAGGTTATTTATTTGTATTCATTCTGTTTTCCTGATGTGGGAACTCAGTGCAATAAATTTTCCTCTGGGGACAGCTTTCATTGCATCCCACAGGTTGTGGTAAGTTGCATTTGATTTTCGTTTGCTAATAGGTATTTTTTAATTTCTTCTTGAATTTCCCCTGCCACCCACTGATTACTCCAGAGTGTGTTATTCAGTTTCCATGTGTTTGTGGGGTTTTTGCTGTATCTTTGATCCTTAATTTCTAGTTTCTTGTCTCTATGATCCGATAACATGCATGGGATAATTTCCACTCTTTTGCATTTACTTAAATATGTTCTGTGGCATAGTATATGGTCTATTTTAGAGAGTGTCCCAAGTACTGCTGGGAAGAATATGTATTCTGATGTTGTTGGATGGAACACTTTATATATGTCTATGAAGTTCATTTGTTCACAGGTGTGATTCAGTTCTGTTATTTGTTTGCTGATTTTCTGTCTGGCTGATCTGTCCCTTGGTGTCAATTGTGTGTTAAGGTCTCCTGTTATAACTGTGTTATTTCTATTTGGTTTCTCATTTCCATTATTACTTGCTTTATATAACTGAGTGCTCTGGTATTTGGTGCATATCTGATTGTTATCTCTTCTTCCTGAAGTTTTCCCCTAACCAGTATGTAATGATCTTCTTTATCTCTTCTGATCATTCTTGGTTTGAAGTTCACATTGTGTGCAAATAGAATAGCTACCCCTGCTTTTTTTGGGTTCCTGTTGCATGAAGTATTGTTTTCCATCCTTTGACTTTCAGTTTGTGAATATCCTTTTGGGTTAGATGGGTTTCTGTTAAACAGCATATGATTGGATGCTGTTTCTTGATCCATTCTTCCAGTCTGTTTCTTCTAATTGGTGCATTGAGACCCTTTATATTAATGGTTATAACTATCCATATATTGGTTTATTGTTGACATGCTATCTTTCTGCTGTTGCATCTTTATCTATCTGTTCTGTTTGGGCAGGCAGGCCCAAAGCACTGCTTTGCTTAGTGCTTTTTTCCTAAGTGTATCTAAGCTCTCTTTTCATAATCTTTGCAGGGTTGGCATGGTGATCATGAAGTTCTTGAGCTGTTCTTTGTCATGGAAGTATCTTATTTCTCCATCAATTTTGAAGGACAGTTTTTCAGGGTACATCAGTCTAGGTTGGAAGTCATTTTCCTTTAGGATCTGAAATACTTCACTCCCAGCTCTTCTTGACTTTATTTCTTGTGCTGAGAAGTCTGCTGTTATTCTGATAGGCTTGCCTTTATAGGTAATCTGTCTTTTCTTTTTGAAAGCTTTTAATATTTTATTCTTACGTTGGATTTCTGGGATGATGATCATTATATGGGTGGGGGTAGTTTTATTTTGGTGATAGCTATTTGGAGTTCTATATGCTTCACTGATCCTGATGTCAGTTTCCATTCTTATGTTTGGGAAATTTTCAGCTACTACTTCTCTAAATATCCTTCTGACATCCTTTATGCTGTCTCCTTCTTTTTCATTTATCCCTATCAATCTTATGTTGTTTTTCTTTGCATGATCTTGCAGCTGTTGAGTTGTTATTTCCTGATTCCTTGTTATTTTTTAAAAGATACTGCCTTTCCTGCAATCTTGTCTTCAAGGTCTGAAATTCTATCTTCACTATCATTGAGGCGGTTTTTATAACTTTCAATGGAATTTTTGATTTCCTGTATATCTCTTTGCATCTACTTTATGTATTCTGTTTGTTTCTTATGTTTTTCATCCAGGGATTTTATCTTTTTGTTTAGTTTCTCCAATTTTTAACTGTGTCTTTTTATATATGTTCAGCATCTCGTTCATTTGTTTTATCATTTCTTCTTTTACCTAGGAGATTATTTGTAGTTTGAATATCTTTAAAGCTTCCCATAGTTGTTTCTTTATGTCAGTTGCTATTGTTTCAGGTGTATGGCATATGTTTTCTTCTATGGACATAGATCTTAAGGTCTCTTGGGATGGCCCAGAGGTTTGAGCTTGATTTTGGTCTTTCATTTTGTCATTTTCCTGTATTTCTGTGTTTCAAGTGTTATTCCAAGTCTTTCCCATGGCCTGTTGGAAATCTTCTTCTATGATCTCAGGTTCTGGGTTTCTAGACTCCCAGTTCCCAGGTTTGAGAGAGGTCACTGGGGGTGGCGCAGGCAGGACCAAGCCTTGCTGAGCTGGTTCATTACAGCAGGAGCTGTAATCCTTGCTGGTGGGAGCAAGCATCTTAAACTCCCTCCTGGGGCTCAGGATGGTGTGAGGACACTCACCCCAGGCCATCCAGTCTCCAGAATTGAGGGCACAGGCAGGTAGGCTCAAATCCCCAGAGTTGGACTAGTGCAACAGGAACTGGCAAGTTGGAACAGGCAGGCCCAAGCCCAGCTCCAATCCCAGGTTTTTGTGGAACCTCCATACTGATTTCCACAGAGGTTGAACCAATCTACACTCCCATCAACAGTGCAGAAGAGTTCCTTTTCTCCCAAGCCTTTTCAGCATTTGTGATTGGTGGTTTTCTTGATGCTGGCCATTCTTTCTCAAGTAAATCTCAGTGTGGTTTTAATTTGCATATCTCTAGTGACCAGTGATGTGGAACATTCTTTCATGTGCTTATTTTCTGTTTGTATTTCTTCATCTGAGAGGTTGGTATTGATCTCAGATGAGAGATAACTAAAGTTACCCACTTTTGCGTTTTGTCTTTGAATTTCAGGGTCAGATTTTTTCAAAGTTCTTCATATATTCTAGGTAGATGTCCTTTGTCTGAGGGACAGTTGACTAAAATTTTTTCCCAATGCATAGGTTTTCCTTTCACTTCATTGGAGATTTCTTTTGACATGCAAAAACTTTTTAATAAGACAAGATCCCAGTTGTTGATTCTGTGAAGTACTTCTCACGCAGTTTGATTTTTCTTCATGAATTCTTTTCTGAGCCCTATGTCTTCAAGATTTCTGCCTGTTTTGTCTTCCAGCCTATGGGGTATGCTAATGGTATTTTGATTGGAATTGCATTAAATCTGTATACCAATTTTGGAAAAAAGGCTATTGTCACAATATTTGCTGTTCCTATCCATGAACAAGGAATGTCTTTCCATTTTCTGAGATCTTCTCTGATTGGTTTTGTTTGAGTACTCTAATTTTCACTGAGTAGGTCTTTTACTTCCTTTTTTGATTCCTTAGCATTTCATTTTTTTGAATGGTATTGTGAAAGATGTAGTTTCTCTTGTTTCTCTCAATGAGTTTACTCTTTGTGTAGAGCAATGCTATTGATTTTTGAGTGCTGCCTTTTTATCTAGCTACATTACTGAATTTGGTTATTACATTGAGAAGTCTTTCAATGGAGTTTTGGAGATTTTTTATGTATAGTTTCATGTCATCTGAAAATAATGATAATTTAACTTCTTCCTTTCTTATCCTTATTTCTTTTATTTGTCTCTCTTGTCTAATTTCTCTGGCTAACATTGCCAGCACTGTATTGGGTGGTGATCATGGACAATCTTGTCTTGTTCCTGATTTTAGAGTGAAAGTTTTCAGTTTTCATTTAATATAGTAATGGCTGTTTGTTTGTCATAGATGGCTTTTATCAGATTGAGGCAGAGACCATCAATACCAATTTTCTTTAAAATTCTTATCATGAATGAGTGTTGGACTTTATCAAAACCCTTTTCTGCATCTATTGAAGTGATCATGTTATTCTTATCTTTGGCTCTATTGATATGATATATTACACTTATTGATTTGCATATGTTGAACCATCCCTGCATTCCTGGGATGAATCCCACTTTGTCATGTCGTATACTCTACTTGATGACTTGCTGCATTCTGTTTGCCAGTATTTTATTAAGGATTTTTGCATCGATATTCATTAGGGAGATTGGCCTGTACTTCTCTTTTTGGTTGGGTCTTCTATGGTTTTGATATTACAGTAATACTTCCTTCCAGGAATTATTTAGGGAAAATGGCTTCCTTTTCAATTTCATTGAAGAGTTTGAGGAGTGTTGGCATTGTCTTTGAATTTCTTGTAGAATTTAGCTGTAATTCCATCAGGAACTGGGCTTTTCTTTGTTAGTAAGGTTCTGATAACACTTTCAACTTCATTTGCTGAATTTGGATTATTCAGCAGTTTTGCATTCTCCTTGATCCAGCTTTAATAATTCATATGTTTCTAGGAATCTGTCCCTTTCTTCTGTGTTATCAAACCTATGACAGTAAAGGTGTTCAAGGTAGGCATTGATGTTGTTCTGTATTTCCACAGGGTCTGTAGTGATTTTTCCTTTTCATTCCTTATTGCATGAATTTGAATTCTTTCTTTCTTTATTTTTTGTATTAGGAAGCGAACTCAGAACCTCATGCTTGCCTGGTAGGAGCTTGTGCCATTGAGCTATATCCTCAGCCCATTCTTTCCTTTTTAAATATATGATTGGCTAGTAGATTATCAATTTTATTTGTTCCTCAAAGTACCAGCTCTTCGATTCTTTAATTCTTTGTATTGTTTTCTTAGTTTGCATTGCATTAATTTCTGTGCTGATCTTTATAATTTCCTCTCTTCTTTTGGCTTTGGGCTTGACTTGCTGCTGTTTTTCTGGATGTTTGAGATGTAGCATCAGTTTGTTTATCTGTGTTTCTTCTGTTTGACTGATATGGGAATTCACCACAACAAATTTCTGTCTGAGGACTGCTTTCATTGCATCCCACACATTCTGGTAAGTTGTATTTGTATTTTAATTTACTTGTAGATATTGTTTAATTTCTTCTTTAGTGTCTTGTGTGACCCATTGATTGTTCAGGGATGTATTATTTAATTGCTGTGTGTATGCAGTTTTTGCAGTTTCTTTTGTCATTAATATCCAACACTATGATCAGATAATAGGCATGGGATAATTTCAATTCTTTTGCATTTACTTAAGCATATTCTATGGGCTAGTTTATGGTCTATTTTAGAGAATGTCCCATGTCAAGCTGAGGAGAATGTATATTTTGTTGTTTTAGGTGCAACAATGTACATAAGTATTAAGTTCATTTGTTCACAAGTTTATGTCAGTTCTTTTAATTCTTTACTGATTTTATGCCTCTTTCATCTGTCTACTTGTGTCAGTGAAGTGTTAAGGTCTCTTGTTATAATTGTGTTATTATTTATTTGAGTTTTCATTTCTATTAATATTTGTTTTATATAGCAGGGTACTCCAATATTTGGTGCATATATAGTTAAGACTATTATCTCTTCCTCTTGAAATTTTCTCCTAATAACTATGTAGTGACTTTCTTTATCTTTTTCAGTCATTGTTGGTTTGAATTACACATTGTCTGGAAACAGAATAACTACCCCTGCTTCTTTAGGAGATTCCTTTTGCATGAAGTATTGTTCACCATCCATTGACTTTCAGTTTATGTATTTTCTTTTGGGTTAGAAAGGTTTCTTGTATACAGCATATGGTTGGATGTTGTTTCTTGATCCATTGGGCCAATCTGTTTCTTTTAATTGGTGAACTAAGGCGATTTACATTAATGATTATAATTAGTATGTATTGGCTTATTTTTGTCATGTTATCATTCTACTATTGGTTCTTTACCTTTCCCCTCTGTTCAATTGTTTGTATTGTTTTGTGGTTTCTTTCTGCTGGTATTCTTGAAGGTTAGTTATTTTTATGTATATCTAGAATACCTTTCAGTATTTTTGCAGCATTGGTGTGGTGGCCAGGAAGTTCTTAAGCTGTTCTTTATTGTGGAAGTCTTTTATTTCTCTATTGATTTTGAAGGATAGCTTTTCAGGATACATCACTTCGGGTTCAAAATAATTTTCCTTCAGGATTTGAAATACTTCATTCTGTGCTCTTCTTGATTTCATTGTGTTGAGAAATCTGCTGTGATTGTGATGGGATTCGTTTATAGATGATTTATTTATTTTCTCTAATAGCTTTTAGTATTCTGTTCTAATGTTGAATTTCTGAGATGTTGATCATTGTATTTCTGGATGTAGATTTATTTTGGTTATGGCTAATTGAAGTTCATTATGCTTCACTTATGTGTATGTCAGTTTCGTTCCCATGTGTGAAGTCATTACTTTGGTAAACAGTCTTTTTATGTCATTTGTGTTGTCACCTTTTTCATTTATACCTATTAATCTTATATTGTTTTCTTCAGCAGCATTCTGCAACTGTTGAATTGTTTTGTCCTGACACCTTGTTATTTTAAAAAGATCTTTCTTTCCTGTTCACTACCTGCAATCTTGTGTTTGAGGTTTAAAGTCTGTCTCCAAGTTTACTGAGTCAGTTTTGCCAGCTTTTGATGGAATCTTTGATTTTCTAAATATCTCTTTGAATGTGTTTCATGGATTCTAGTACTTGCTCCTATAGTTCTTTCAGTGTTTCAATCATTTTGTGATGTTCCTGTATTTTTTAAAACTGTGTCTTCTTTAGATGTGTTCAGCATTTCTTTCATTACATTTAACATTTCTCATTTTATCTGGGAGGTTATTTCTGATCTGAGTTCTTTTATGGCTTCATGGAATTGTTTCCTGATTTCAGGTACTACCATTTCAGAAGTTTCAGGTGTATGTCTTACAATTTCTTCCATGTCTGTGTCTCCACACTTAATTGGGATGGACTGGAGATTTGATATTTTTTTTTTGCTCTTCTGTTCTGTCATTTTTCCTGTATTCCTCTCAAGAAGCTGAATGCAAGGTATCAGTTGTTTTCTGGTTGAGGATACCTCTCCATACTGCAGAGAGATTCCCTAAGCTGAGTAGCGGTTAATAGGCAGTCCTTACTGGTCCCTAGTGGCACTCAAAGGATCTCCAAATGGTTGCAAATGAGCTCAGTGGTCCTGTAGTTTCTGCAACGGGTCTCAATTAAGGTCTCCAGCTGCTTGAGATTACTGGACAGGGCCTTACCAGGTTCTGAGTGGTGTACTGATGCTTAATGGTATGTGGAGTACAGTGGTTAGGCCTTCAGCTCATGCCACATTGTGGCTGTCTGGCTTCTTGGGGCCTGTAGGTAGGGTCTTACTGTATTCTGTGTGATATACTAAAGCTGCACAACTAGGTGGAGTTCACTGTGCAGGCTTTCAGCATGCACCACCCAGCCCACTGAAGTTACCCAGCTGCTTAGGGTGACTAGGTGGGCCCGACCAGGGTCCAAGCAAGATCCTGTGGCTGTACAACTAGGTAAAGTGCATTTGAAGGCCTTCAGCTCATGCCACTCAACACGCTGTGGCTTGGGGGTACCTGGGAGTCACTGGGCGGGACCCAAGCAGGACTGGAGTGACAACCCAAAGGTTCTGGAAAGTTTTGGTACCCTGGGCAGGGCCCTACCAGGTTCCAAGTAAAGTCCTGCAGCTGCACAGCTAAGAGGCCTTCAGCTCAAGCCACTAGGCATGTGGTGGATTCCAGCTACCTGGGGGTTCACTGGGTTGAGAACACGCAGGGCTTCAGTCTTATTCACTATCATTTAGCTGATATAATTCCAAGGTTTGATCTCCCCATCTCCATTCAGTCAGTACTCAGGTAAGGCAGAAAAAACTAGTATTTCTCTGAAGGCCCATCTTAATGTACTTACACTCCAGCTTCACAATGACTGGGTTTTCATCCTTCCAAATGCTATTTTAAGAATTCATGCTCTCCCTATAAAGCCCACTGGATAGCATCCTTTTGAACTTTCACATTGGCTATGCCTTTCTACTCAGGCCACATCCAGCTCAGGGACCAGTCCCATTGGAGATTACCTCCCAGCTCTCCAACAGGACCAAAAAGAATCCAACATGCTGCTAATCATCTCCTTCCTTCTACTGATGTTCACCCTTATGAGGATGACCTGGCTAATAATATGCCTTTAACTAAAGATTCAAACTCCCAATTTCTGCAGACATAGTGAAAGGGACCATTCAGAATCATTAAAGTACTCCAGCAGTTGTTCATCTGTCACACACCCCCTCTATGGAGCACAGCTGTGCCCTGCTGACAATTCACCTAACCTGTCCTCCTTGAGGAAGTTGCAAGTAATCTCCCTCACATCTGTCAGGCTGGCTAAAATCCCAGAAAACACCTAAAAGCCTTGCTACTGCCTATCTTGTCACATCACCCATTTTATTCAATGGGTCTTCACTGGCTTGACCTGCTTTTATCCTCAGACTGCTACATGCCAGTCTTTGTATGACTGGATAGCAGATAGCCTTCATCAGGGTACTCTATTATTTCTCTCCCAAGTTTATAATGTTTTCCTTTTCTCATGCTCTCCTACTATTTGACATATAGAGAAGATTTTAAATATCATATGTTCTTATTATAAATTTTTCAATATATTTTACTTGCATATTTACTAGGACTCCAACTTGATTGTCTTTTACCTCAGGCATGGAACACCTTTTGCCCTTGGTTGTGTTCATACTCACCCTAGTTAGGCTTCTTTGTGCTCCTTACTTATGGCCTCTGGCCAGTGCACCCTCTTCTCCCTTTCCCATGATCTGGGGATGCTCTCCCACAGGATCACACAGCCATTCCTAATTATGTTTACAAAGCTTTATTGTTAACTCTTTCCTTGTTGAACCACTGCAAACCTCCCTTAGCTAAGGATTGCTGCATCTGCATGTCTAGGTCCACAGCAATCTATGTCCTAATTCCAGTCTCTCCCAAGGTCTGAGTTTCTACCAATCTTACCACCTCAACAGGAAATGAAGAATTCACTTTATCCACTCCACAGAAGGTCTATAGCCACTTTTATCTCAATACCAAGACCAAAGACCTCCAGGTAGGACATGTGGCCCAATGTCTCCGGCCCTATTTTGTAAGTATAAGGCATGGCTACTGGCCTCCGCGAACACACCAGCTCCTGGATTACTCAGGATGCCTCACTCACTCAGTCTGCCCACTTGTCAGGCCCTCCCAAAGGTGTGGCTACATCACTGTTCAATAGATGTCACAGTCTGCAATGGACATCATGTCCCCTGCACACCCTTTCCCCCATGGAAACCCTGTCATCAATCTCCATTCACTCAGAATGTCTTCTCTTGCCTACCTGTGATCATTCCTCACAATGGATCTTAGTAGTCACCAACAGATTCTTCCAACACCAGGAGAGCAGCGCAATAGGCACCAATCAAATCTCCAGTCAGGGACAGGTGTTGCCCCAGTAGGTAGCCTGGGAGTCTGGGAAAGAGGGAATAAAAAGGTCACACACCTCTTCACCATTGAGAAAAATTCTGTTTCCTAGTCAGGTGGTTTTCATCCTCTGAGGGACCTCCACCTGCTTGTGCCATCCCACAACCTGGACAGGCACCAGGACTCTGACATACCTCATCCCAAACTAGACATTGTCCCAGTAAGCCAGAGTCTGCCCGACGCTGTTACAACCCAAGTCTGTTGAGGTAGAGCCATTCCTTTCATAGCTCTGCTATAGGGTTGGTATCCCTTTTGCTAGAGGAACCAGGACAGCAGGGCTAACTATCTCTCGAACCTCATTTTCAGGTCTGCTAAGCTGGGCTCTGTCTTAGCATGAGCATAATTGGAAGAAAAACCTGACCGTGCCCTCACAGGAGAGATAGGGAATGCAGAAGTAAGTAAACACAAAATCTGTTAGTGCTGGAAAGAAAACAAAGAGGACCTACCATGTTATCACCGAGGTCAATAAACCTGCCCAGCAGGATCCAAAAAGGATCTTCCAGGAGGTGATATTTACATAAATTCTTCATGTATGCATCTCTAGATAAAATGTTCTTACCTATTGAGCAGGAAAATAGAAACAATAGCCAATGTTACATTTCTCAAATTTCTCAGTGTAACAACTTACTACTTTTAAAAGGGACTAAAATGCATACCAGTTCTTTGTAGCTGAGACTTTGCAGCTAATTGTCACAAATAATATTTACTTGTGCACGTTGAAGACATGAGATAGATGGACAGACAGACAGAAACAGCGATTCAAGATTTCCTACCAGAGAACTTCCTCACAATGCACAGAGGAGAAAACGAAGTTAGGAGGTGGCTGCAGCCACAGTAGCTCAATCCTAGAGTGGCCAGAAGAGGGTACCCTGCACCTTGCTGCACTTGTAGCTTCTGTTCAATTACCCAGATGCAGATCAGTCAGGTTCACCTGAGTCCTGAGCTGTGGAAGGGAAACTAGAGTTATGGCCTCATTTTCTTCATCTGTGTATGTGCTCAAAGATCCACACAATTACAAAGCTAGTGAAGAGGCTGTAAGTTTCCTGGATAGTTATGACATTGGCTATCGGTCACCCCTTATGAACAAGTGTGTCCTGTTATCTCCAGGATACTAAATCAAGTGAACAACTTTATGCAGACCTGACTTTGATTTTTCAGCAGCATTTGACCTGTACCCTTCTCTCTTTCATGGTTTTATATGCTGGGTGATGGGTTTCCAACCTAGGGCCCTGGGTTCGCTAGTAATTGCACTACCACTGAGCTATATTCCCTGTCCTTACTATTTTTATTTTTATTTCTTGAGACATAATCTCTCTAATTTGCCCCAGCTGTCCTCCAACGTGCAATCATCCAGCTTCAGGCTCCCAGTAGCCAGGACCACAGGCATGTGAAACTGAGCTTGATTCAAATTAAAATTTTATTGAAAAACACTCCAAGCCAGCCATGGTGATGCACGCCTGCAATCCCAGCACTGGAAAGGTTGAGGCAGGAGAATTGTGAGTTCAAGACCAGCATGGGCTACAAAGTGAGCTCAAGGCTAGCCTGAACTGCATAGGGAGACCCTGTCTCAAAAAAGAAAAGCAAGAGAGAGAGAGAGAGAGAGAGAGAGAGAGAGAGAGAGAGAGAGAGAGAGAGAGAGAATGAGAATGGTGGCTTGCTAGGAAGTTGGATAGAGAACTTCTGCAGGGAAAACAACTCAGATGCTAGAATTTGACAACATGGAGAGGACCAGACAACTGGAGAATGATTCTTATTAAGCTAAGTGGAAACTGAAGGGAAAAATAAAATTAGGAAGAGGAAGGAAAAACATGGGTGGAAGACTGAAGCCCAACATGCTCACTGAGACCTGATCAGTGCTGTGCTGGGCGTGCCCTAGAGTCAGACAATACAAAGTTGCACTGAAGCCACAATTGCAGTAATAGGAGTCAATGAGTCCTGGGCCCTTGATGGGAGGATGTGGCACAGTTTGGACTGGAGCCAAGGTGGAGAACTTTATTGGCTCTTGGTGAGTACTGGAAATTGGGTCCTGGAGCCCCATGGAGCAGTCGGAGCTGCCTGACTATGCCAGAGGAGGCTGGCACAGAGAGGACCATGCACCTGGGAGTCAAAGCCAGGTGCTGCACAGTTTTCTGAAGAGGCAGGATGCAGGTCTAGATGTGGAAAAACCACATCAAGCTAAATCCTACCTCTGCAGAGGAAGGAAAAACATGAGTGGAGGGCTGGAGCCCTACAAGCTCACTGAGAATAGTCCATATAGTGCTGGAAGCACTGTGGAACCAGGCAATTCAAGGTCGAGCTGAAGTCAAAGCCACTGATAACAGGCATTGTTGAGTCCCGAGCCCTTGGCAAAAGGACATGGTGCAGCATGGAGTGGAGCCAAGATAGAGAACTGCATTGATTCTCAGTGAATCCTGGGGATTGGGTCCCGTGGCTGCTGTCTCTGGCTGGAGGACATCTTGGAGTTGGGCAGAGCCTGGCACCTGTGGCAGCATCAGTACGTCTCCTCTGGTGCAGAGAGAACTGGTCGGCTCTGCTAGGGCTGATCTATACCTCTGGTTGGGAACCAGTAGCCAGGGACAAAACTGTCATGTCTCTGTGATGTCCACAAAGTACAGCCTAAGTTGCTGAAGGAAATTGTGGTCGACTGGCTCAGAGGCTTGAGGCTAGCCTGCACCATCCTGGCATCCCTGCATGTACCTCAGATAACAGCACATTGGGGAGGGCAGTAAAAACCCCAGTCAGCACATTCCGCAAAGACCCTACACAATATGGAGAGGGCCAGGACACACACGTGTGAAAAAAACCAGAAAAATGACAAGAGATAAAAGCAACCCCTCCCCCCCACAACTGACCATTGGAAAATAAGCCCAGGAGAGGTAAATAAGAAGAGAACCAATGCAGTAATCATGCAATATTAGAGACAGCATTAGCAGACATAAAGGAATACCCTTGTGACCTCATAGATGAATTTAAAACTGTACTGCTGATCCAAGTGAGGCAATATATAAAAAGATTAATTAAAGAAATGCTAAGCCCCTCCCAAGAGAACACAGGGAGGAAAAACAGAGGAACTCAGAAAAGGAAGAGAAACCTTTAATGAAGAATGTAAACAAAACCTAAAATACATGAAACAGATCCAAAGAGATTACCAGGAAACTAAAAACTCCTTTGAAAGCTGTCAAAATGCCTTGACAGAAACTAAAGTTAGCCTTTTGAAACTTGAAGAGAGATTTATGATGTGTGATCATGAAAGAAAAGATCTCTTAAAAATAACAAGGAACCAGGAAGAAACAATTCAAAGGCTAGAAGATGACAAGAGGATTTACAACTTAAGAATAAAAAACATGAGTGAAGAAGCAGGAGTAACCACAAATGAACTACAAAGACTATTCACAGATATAATTAGGAAAACTTCCCAAGCATAGGAAAAAGAAATGATATCCAGATAAACGAGGCATACAGAACTCCAGCCACTTACAACCAAAACAGATCTACACCCAGACATATAATCATCAAGATTGCAGAAATCTAGCATGAGAACAGAATATTAAAAGCAGCCAGAGAAAAGAAGAAAATTACCTACAAAGGAAAAATTATCAAAATAGTGATAGACTTATCAACACGAACTCTCAAATCAAGAAGATCCTGGGGAAAATAGTCCAAGTCCTAAAAGAAAATAACCTCCAACCAAGACTGATGTACCTAGAAAAAACTCTCTCTCAAAATTAAAGGAGAAACAAGATATTTCCAAGACAAGGAGGAACTATGGGAGTTCATGGCCACCAACTGTACCCTACAAAAAATACTGAAGGACATTCCAGAGAGAGAGAGGAAACAATACCAGGATTCCAGCAACAGTGGCAGAGAGGCCTCAATGAACAGGGCAGAGAGTGGAATGAAGGAGTAAAGTGGACAAATAATAGCAGAAAAATAGAATAGCAGAGATGAGGCTGAGAAGGTAAGCTATAATCTTTAATATAGATAGCTTTGGATACACTAACAAAAAAGAAACACAGGCAGAGTAGATTAGGAGGCAGGATCCATCAAGATGCTCTGAATAAGAAATATACTCTACCTGAAAGAGGGTTAATAATCTGAGAGTCAAGATGAGAAAACAATGCTATATGTGACAGGAAACCAGAGAGAAATAAGGACAACTCGTCCAGTAGCTGCAGATAGGTTGGAAAGTTATGACACTTTTGTGCAATGTAGAGCTACACAGCTGGAAGGAAGGAAAACCTTGTGGTTTAGTAAGTAAAGGAGTACAGCTCAAGATCAAGCTCAGGGGTAAAAAGGGTCAGCAACACTCAGATAGACAAAAGGTTGACTCCCTAGTGTAAAACCTAAAGGAGCTAGGGGGCCCCAAAATATACAAACCATCCTGAGAAGGGGAAAGGTGAGGAATTTCCTAAAAAAGGAAGGCAGAGGACATTGTTAAAAGTGTAATCAGAATTTAAAAGCTACAGTAGTCTTATCACTCTGTTTAGTTTGATTATATTTTGTTCCAGTCTGTTTACTCATATTAGATTTGAGGGCACAGACAGCTAACCCAAAAATAATAGGTTATACCATAGTAACTATACTTAATTTCCTGTTAATTTAAACTGAAACTCTCTCTTACTTACATTGTCTTACTATGACTGATCTTATTTGAAGCTGGTTTGTTAGACTGCAATTTTGCCTTGACTAATTTGATTTGAACTTGGTATGCTTGATAGTATCAAGCCTAAGAGTAGAGGCAACTACTCTGAAAATGACAAGATGTAAAAGAGATCCATTCCAGTTTTGATTATTAACTGCTTTCAAGTCCTACAATGTCTTCAATGGTGTGTTTTAATAAAAATACCTATGTAATGTTACACTTAACTATATAATGCCTGATGACGTGGACAATTCTATTGAAAACAACAAGAGAAAGCATAGTAACTACTGTACATCACCTAATATTGTGGTCTTATATATCTTTTTAATTTCATGTTATTCTAGGAATTTGTTTTCTTGTCTGGTTTTGTTCTGTTTTTCCTTATAATACAGAAAGGATAGATATACATATAGAGATTCACACGTGGAAAGAATATGTAAACTATTTATGGAAACAGATTATATAATACATGACCTAATGAACAGATGCTATGACGAAGAGACACTAAGAAACACAATGCTAATCTGTAGCATTATGATATAAAATCTAGCAATACTATTTTTCACTGTTTTGAGTGATATTAGTCTAGTTTCGTATGTTCAATTTCAGCATACATAAATATAAGGACAGCTACTAAGAAGAGAATGAGAGACATTATGGTAGTCATTATTGACTTCCCCAAAATCAGGTCTTGCAGACCTAAAGCCTTCATCATCCTATAATGATTTGATTAGTTCTATAATGTTCAGTATGTATTTAATATTTGTGAAGTTGGGGACAACTATTTGGAAGAAAACTAGAGACAATAAGATAGACAGTGACGATCTCCAGTGGACTTGCTTTGAAATCGGTTTCTTTAAATTGTTTCCTTATGAACTGTTCTGTTCTGTTTTGTCATGTTTAATCTTATCCTCTTTAAGATAAAAAAACAAGTGTGTAGGGCTGATAACCATATTACTATGTTCCGGTTGATCATTGAGCAGAACTGTTCACAGTGTCATTATTTGAATGTCATTTTGTATGCTTTAATTTTGTAACTTGAACAACTATTTCTAAGAGGACAACATGTAACTTATCAACTAGTGATTTCTTAGTTTATTTTTCTCAAATTCTGTATTATTTCTACCCTTTTTTCTGTTTTTTCTCTTTAAATAAAATGAAAAAACATTAAAAAAAGAAAAAAATGAAAAGCACTCCAAAACAATCAGATGGATTACATCACACATAATGAAGCTGAACATGGCAGTCTTTGAACATGAAATGTCACACTGGTTGCTATTTCTTTTTGTATAAAACTTACTTAGTTGTTTTATAGTAAAATGTATAAGGCATTAATAAAAAATATGATGCTACATTGATAGATAATCTCTTTGTAGAAACTGGTAGATTTTTCATATTTATTTTTTTTAGTGCATAGAGAATACTGATGTTCGTTTTTGGGAACTGATGCATGTATATAGCATTTCCTGAATATTTTAAATCTTGTCCTCCCCTCACTTCTAAGGGAGTCTACCTTCTAGTGTCCTACCAAGTTTGCTTTATTCTTCGATTCAGCAATTCTTTCATTTGTATGTTAGGTTTCTCATAAAAGAAAAAACATACAATAATTAATTTTTCTGAATCTGGCTTATATTACTGAACAAAGTGGTCTCCAGTTCCTCCCAGTTTTCTCCCCTTTATACGGTCTCCTCTTCTTTGTGCTGGCCTTAATCCATTCATCTGTGGGAAGGCATCCAGGCTATTTCTACAGCTTAGCTACTGTGAATCACACTGTTATAAACATCATTATCCATGTATTGCTATAATAGGCTGTCTTTAATTCTTTCAAGAACAGTCAAAGGAGGGGTATAGCTGGATCAAATGATACGTGTATTTCCAGGTTTTTGACGAATTTCTATACTGATTGTCATGGTAGTTAGTGGTCTTTTGCCCAGAGCGAGTTAACTGGGCCACCGCCTTCAGGTATGATTTTCACCCGCCAGTGGCGCCAAACACATTTACTTCATTGTCAGTCAGAGTTCTCAAGGGTTGAGTTAGAACAGAATAAGTTGTGCCTGTGTCCATCAGGAAATTTACTGGTTTTCCCCGACTTGCTAGGTTATTCGGGGCTCAGGGAGGGTATCTGAGCCCTGACGCCCTCACTGTTGGCTCATCAGAGTCTGAGCCTCCCTTTCCATTTTTGCTTTTAACTTAGGGCGGTCCATTCACCAATGCCCTATTCCTTTACAATAGGCATATTGGATCTTTTCAAGTGGGGCCCACTTTTTGTCTTTCTCATCTGTCTTTTCTTTGTGTTTCTATTTAGCTGCTTTTTCCATAGCAACTCTAATACCTTTATGATCTTCTTATTGTTTGCCTATTGCCAGCTCTCTCTATAGTCAAATACCCTATGTGCTATGTCTATCACTGACTTAGGGGCTTCCCCTCAAATCCCTCCAGTTTCTGTAATTTCTTTCTAATATCTGGGGCTGACTGAGACACAAAAGCAATATTAATAGCCCTAGCATTCTCATGCCTGACCAAATCAATAAGAGTATAGAGTCTATAGGCCTCTAGGAGGCGCTCCAGGAGTGCAGAAGGGGACTCATCAGCAAATTGTCTTAAGTCTAACACCTTGGAGTGCTGCTACAAAGAGTTGGCCATATTGGGTCAGACCTTCCCTACCTCCAGATGTGTTTTCGGGATCCTTGGAGAATGGGGTGTTTTGGCCCTTCGAATTATACACGTCAGAAGAGGAAAGCGGAGTATAGACAAAAATCGAGTCCCCTGGTTCCTGGGGGTTGGGAGCCCCCCAGGGGGCAGAGTGCTGAGGCCTCTGTGGTGGAGTCAGGGGAATTTGGCTGGGCTCGGCTTTGGGTCCAGGTCATACTGGGAGGGTATGGGTAGGTGTCCAGTGAGGGGTCTCTAGGAAAGGAATATGGGGGAGAGAGGAGGACGTCTTCCAGGGGGTCCTCCATTGATGGAAAAACTGGCATGGAGGATTGGGAGTTGGGCACAGGTGATTTTGGTTTTGTTTTCAATGTTGCCACCACCTCCGCCCCTGGGGAATAAGGAATCCACGGTGGAGAATTATAGATGAGATCTATCCAAATCTGAAGGTAAGCAATTTGGTGTGGGTAAGAAGGGGGCCCAAACACATACTGGGGGACAGCGTGGGCAGTGCCCCTGTCAAAGGTTCCAGGGGGGAGCAGATTCCATTTGTCCATATGGGCCACTCCTGAGAAGCTAAAATCATCAGTCTTCCTTTGAAAATATGCTCCCCATAACACTAAGCCCATTTCCCAAATTCTTAAACAACAAGACTAAGGGGCGTGGGAACAGTTTTTGCACCAGACTGACCCATTGTTGCTTGCTGTCCTTCTCTTTTCAGAGGAGGAAATCAAAAGAAAAGCTCAGCAAATACAAGAAGATACAGAACAATATGGAGAGAATCACAAAACCTAGGATTTTCTTTGCATGGTCTGAGGGTCTTCTGGGGTTTAACTGTCAGCACCCTCAGAGCAACCAAAGGCACATGTCATCTCTCAGGCCCAAGTGTCCTGGAAGGGAAAAGTTAGAACAAAACCACAAGAGAAAACAGGAGTACAAAAATACACAAAACAAAACCACCAGTAAAAATTAGAATAACCTTTCCTTGGAAAAATAGGCTGGAGGCTTCCCTTTAAATTCCAATATCAAATTGGAGGGCAGCCCTGCTGGGTTCCAAGATCCAAATGAGTGAAGATGCTCCACAAATGATCTAGGATTCCCAACAAGGGTCTGACCTCTCAAGGATGAGGGTGAACCCTCCTAAAGAAAATTAAATCCAACAGGAGCTTCCAGTAATTATTATTAGGGAATCAGTCCTCAGAAATTGAGTTGGTGGGCTGTTGTTCCAGCCCGGATGAGCCTCCAAATGTGGTGGTCCCTTGCTTCCTGAGGTATGAAGGGGCCAGAGAAAATAATTTGGAAAGGAAAAAATTGTTTATTAAAGCACAGGCCTGTAGAAAATATGGAAGACTTTGCGCCGAACAACTAAAGGGCAACGTTCTTCTCCTGTAAAACTTCAAACAGCTGCTGGTCTCACAATGCAGCAGGGTGTGGTTTGTGGTGCACTACAGAACAGGACTGTGGGGGTCTTGGGAAGAACAAGTTTCAGTTGGGCTAACAAGCAAGTTTATATTAGGCACACATCCTGTTCTGCTCTTAGAGTTACCTTTGATCTTTCTCTTGCTCCCGGGGAGACTTATGAGGGATTTAAAAGAAAATATATAGGTTACAACATTCCCCACTGATTTTATGTCTGCTTCTCCAAATCTTTGGGGAAGACTTGAGAACTAATCTTGATGGTGAACAGGTAACATTTCATAACCTTGGTGATGTAACACCATCAGCCTCACATCTTGTACTTGCTGTCTGATAAAGATACTTAGCCTATTGATTATACAGGGGCCTATTAAAACCAAACCATCCTATCAAGAGTCCAAGCAAAGGCAGAAGATAAGGCAGGATTCCATTCCAGACACTCCAAAGGGGGTTTTCAAATAGCTCTCCTCTTCTTTTTTTTGCAGGTTTTCAGGAGGGCTAGCCTTCTTCTATTTTGAAGGGCCACTTTAGCTAACGAATCTATCTGATCATGAATGTCCTGAATGGTAATAGATAATGCCTGTACATCTTTAATGATCTGGTTGGAAAGTTGAACAGAGACCCCCATTCCCACTGCCCCCATACCCAGGGCTCCTGATATTCCCAGACCTACCAGTAAAGGAATAAATTGAACTCCCCTCTTTGAGCGGACTGTAATATAATCCAGGCTAGAAATGGGGACAGGCTCATCCCCAGGTAAATCCTCTATGTCAGGCAACAGGACAGCTATTTTTTCTTACAGGATGTCCAAACCTGCTGTGTGAGGTTGGTAACACCGCCATTAAAGTCCCCAGTAGTGGGATAGAAGGGGCAAAAGAAAGGAAGCTAAAGCAGCACATGCCTGATACCATTTAACTATGCTTAGTCAATTTTTTTTATTCAAGGATAAAAAGAAAAAAACAGAAAATGGGTACAAGTAATACAAAATTTAAAAAATAAACAATAAGAAATCACTAGTTAATAGATTACATATTGTCTTCTTAGAAATAGCTGGTCAAGTTACAAAATTGAGGCATATAATGAGGACCTTCAAAGTGTAAGAGTGCAAACAGTGTCGTTCAATGATAAAAAAAAACTCAGTAATGTGGTTGTCTATCTTATACACTTAAACATGTATGCAGTTATAACCTTTAGAGCCCTTTCTTTTCTTTTCTTTTGTACAATGACAATTACACATTTTGGGTTTTATTACTCCCACGGTTCTTATTGCTTTTTTTGAAGAGAGTAAAACCAAATGCGATATATCACAACAGAGTCAAATCCAAAGGATGGACATAATAGGTAATGTAAAAACAAAAAACAAGGTGATCGACCATGGTTACCATACTGCCTCTTGCTATTTTAAGGAGAACTGCCAGTTATAATAAAATTGAACAAAACAGTAAAGAATAAAACCAAAGCATTGGAGACATTACAGGACTTTAAAAGAAGATAATAGTCAAGCGGAATGGGCCTCATAATGATTCTTATTGTCTTCACAGTTTTGCCTATACTTTCCAAGTTTGTACTCTCAAGCAGAGCCGAACAGGGGAAAATCAGTCAAAACAAGATGGTGAGGGCAATACAGGATTTCAAATCAAGTTAATAGGAAATCAAAGTAGGTTACTATAATGTATCCCTCTATTTTTTATTTATTTTTCCCTTAATTAAAAAGATAAAAAGAAAACAGTAAATAATGTAAAAAAAAAGGGGATTGAGATAAAAGAGGGCATAACAACAGAACAGCGCAGGTGAAAACATAACCATTTAAGCACAATAGTGTTTCACCACAAGATATCCTGCATAAAAATAGTTCCCATAGTGTCTGTTTCCTTGAAAGCTTAGTCAATTTTAACTTTACAAGGTGTTACCAGTCTGCTGCACAGTGCATTGGTCCTGGGAAGGTTGGTCTCCTGGAGTATCCAGAACCTTCACATGAGCGTGTGGATTCAAGGCATTTTTCCAGCTACCTTCACTGCAGTGGGAGAGCTGAGGACCACGGTGTTGGGTCCCTTCCAGCGAGGCTGAAGGGTGTCTCCTTGGTGACTCTTGACTAGGACCAGAGTACTGGCTTCTCCCAGCAGGCTGGACTCAGAGTGAGAGTCTACAGGAGGATGCTTCAGTGTGAATAATCGATGTATAGAGGTCAAGGTGAGCTGAAGAGCCTGCATGGTCTTAATGAGTTCTTGGTTAGTCAGTTTAACCAATTTACCTCAGAGAGTTTTGGAATGAGAGGAGGGGATTTCCCACACATTGCATCAAAAGGGGATGTGCCAGAAACATAAGGAGTACATCGGGTTCGCGGGAGGGCAAAAGGAAGGAGACTTACACAATTATCGCTGGTTTCTAGAGACAGCTTTGCAATCATATTTTTTAATGTCTGATACATCCTCTCTACTTGCCCTGAGCTTTGAGGCCGGTACGTGCCATGAGGTTTCAGAATCAATCTGTAAGGCCTGGGTTCCTTTTTTGAATTATCTGGGCTATGAAAGCCAGAACATTGTCAGACCCCATAGATAAGGGTAGGCTGAAATGAGGAATGATCTTATATAAGAACATTTTAGCCACTGTGAGAGCTGATTCTGACCTGGTGGTAAATGCCTCCACCCACCCAGTGAAGGTGTCGACCATCACTAGTAGGTATTTGTGTCTGTGGAGACTCGGCTTCTTTATTTTAGTAAAGTCGATTTCAAGGTGTTCTCCTGGGGAAGTTCCCTGAAAACAAGTAGTTTCCATGTGGAGCTATCATTTAGAGTTAAGTAGTTGACATTCAAGAGGACATCTCGAACTGGCAGCCGCTGTCAATTTGGATAGCTGGGGTATAAAGAATCAGTCCCAAAAGAGCACAGCTAATTTTGATCCTCCCAAATGAGTGGACTGATGAGCTTGCTGAATGAGTGTCCCTCTGAGGACTTCAGGCAGCAAGATTCTCTCATCTGGTAACTGATAGCAGCCTCCTGGAATGTCTGGCTTTGCCTGGAGTTGGGTGGCCATGTGGAGGTCCTTTTGTGTATACCCAGGTTCTGATAACATTGGAGGCATCAGCAAGAGGGTAGGAGTGGTTTCCTCTATGTCCCCTTCTTCAGACCCCACTGATTTTATGGCAGCTTCTTTGGCTGCCATATCAGCCAAATTGTTTCCCTTGCTAACGGGATCAACTCCTTTTTGTTGGGCCTTGCAATGTATGATGGCCACTTTCTCAGGTAAGCAAATTGCTTCAAGCATGTCTAATATTTGGGGGACATTTTTTCTTTTATCTCCTGCTGAGGTCAATAGTCCTCTTTCCTGATGAATTGCTCCATGTACATGAGTGGTAGCAAAAGCATATCTGATATCCGTGTAGATGTTAATCTGCTTACCTTCAGCCAGTTTCAAGACTTTTGTCAAAGTGATGAGTTCAGCTCACTGAGCACAAGTGCCAGAGTTCAGCCGCTGTGCCCACAAAATTTGAATCTCGGAGGACACAGCCGCCCCTGCAACTCGTTACCTTGCTACATGTAGCTGCTGAGAAGAATGGTGGTTCCCCTTGTAGAGGTATGTCGGTCAGGTCAGATTGAAGGCTCTGGCAGCTGTCAATCAAGATGGAGCAATCATGGTATAGGGCTGATGGATACTCATTGGGCAGCGGTATGGCTGGATTCAGGGGCACTGAGAACTTGAAACAACAGATTCAAGATCTAAAAGCAGTGCTTGGTAATGCATTATCCTCGCATTCAATAGCCACTGACCTGGAGGAGCCCAGATAAGAGTCTCAAGCGAGTGAGAGTTTATCACAGTGACCTTCTGGCCAAAGGTGAAGTTTTGAGTTTCCTTTCCTTAGAGAGATCGGCCATTGGTCTCTGCCAGGGCCTCAGTTCCTGGCTTATTACTCCCTTTGCAATCCCTCTCAGCTCATCCACATACAAGAAAAATGGCTTGTTTATGTTAGGGCGTCCTAGTGCGGGGGCATCCTCTAAGGCCTGCCTCAACTGTTGGAAGGCTGTCTCTTGCATGTCTGTGCATTCCAGTGGGCCCTGCCTTTGGCCTTTTGAAGAGTCATATAGTGGCTGGGCTATATCTGCAAAGTTTAATATCCAGAGTCTACCATATCCAACTGCACCAAGAAAGTCACGGACTTGCTTTTTGGTTCTTGGTGCCAGTAACTATAGAATCGTTTGAACCCTTGTGTTATATTTATTTATTTGTTCATTTATTTTTTGTCTTTTAAATTTTTATCGGTACCAGAGATTGAACTCACGACCACACACTTGCAAGGAAGGCGCTTATGTCGCTGGGCTAAATCCCCAGTCCTCAAACCCTTGTATTTGAAAGGGTCCTTTTTCTGCCTTTTAATTGATATGCCAGGTAAGTCACTGTCAGCTGGAGTATCTTGCCTTTTTTTGCTGAGACCTTGTATCCCAAACCATTTAAAGTTATTAACAGGGCCTTGGTTGCTTCCTTGCAATCCTCAAAGGTTTTAACAGCCTCTAAAAAGTCATTAAGATATTGCAAAAGTATGACCTCTGGGTGATCTTCTTGATGCCCTATCTGGTTCCTAGCTAAGGTCTTATCAAATAATGTGGGAGCATCTTTAAAACCTTGTGGTAAACGCGTCCAAGTCTACTGTTGAGTTACGGCAGTCCCTAGGATGAGTCCATTCAAAAGCACAAATTGTTTGACCTAGCGGAGCCATTGGGTGGGTGAAGAAAGCATCTTTTAGGTCCAATACTGAGTACCAGATATACTCTGGGCTCAAAAGGTGCAGCAGGTTGTAGGGATTAGGAACAGTCGGATTCAAAGTAACCACTTGCCTCATGACTTCCCAGAGGTCTTGCACTGGCCAGTAATCTTGGGTCCCCGATTTCTGGACTGGAACCAATGTTGTATTACAGGGAGATCTCTCCCTTGAAGGTACAATGTACAAGGTACAAGATGCAAGATACAAGAATCTTATTATCTTTTAATATAGCAATATGTTTTGCAATTCCTTGATGGGCCTGTAAACTTCTTGGATATTGTCTAAGGCGGATAGCAGACATCTAGGGCAACAACTTTATGACCAGAGGAATTTGATTTATTGCCACACCAGGGTGGTTATTTTCAGCCCAGACTCCTGTATCTCTGCTTGCCAAGCCTGCAAGAGATCTCTACAAGTCTCTGGAGTGGGATCATCTCCCAGCAGGAGATGATTTTCCCTTCAGGAAAGAAGGTAAGTACCTTGATTTGTTCCCCAGGTGTTGTTCCCAGAATGAGTTGTGGGGTCTCTGCCTGAAAACTCAAGTGGATATTTAACTTATGAAGAAGGTGTCTTCCTAGCAGTGGATTGGGTTATTCTGAAACCCATAGAAATTCATGCATAGTGGTCTTTTTCCCAGAGTGAGGTAACTGTACCACCACCTTCAGGTATGATTTTCGCCTTCCGGTGGCGCCAAACATATTTACTTTGTTGTCAGTCAGAGTTCCCAACGGGTGAGTTAGAACAGAAAAATTTGTGCCTGTGTCCACCAGGAAATTTATTGGTTTTTCCCCAACTTGCAAGTTTATTTGGGGCTCAGGGAGGGCATCTGAGCTCAGACGCCCTCACTGTTGGCTCATCAGAGTCTGAGCCTCCCTTTCCATTTTTGCCTTTAACTTAGGTCAGTCCATTCACCAATGCCCTATTTCTTTACAACAGGCGCATTGGTTCTTTTCAAGTGGGGCCTGCTTTTTGTCTTTCTCATCTGTCTTTTCTTTTTGTTTCTGTTTAGCTTCTTTTTCTGCACAGCAGCTCTAATACCTGTAGGATCTTCTTATTGTTTGCCTCTTGCCAGCTGTCTCTATTGTCAAATAGCCTATGTGCTATGTCTATTGCTGACTTAGGGGCATCCCCTCAAATCCCTCCAGTTTCTTATTTTCTGTCTAATATCTGGGGCTGACTGAGACACAAACGCAATATTCATAGCCCTTGCGTTCTCATGCGTGACCAGATGAGTAGGAGTATAGAGTCTGTAGGCCTCTAGGAGGCACTCCAAGAGTGCAGAAGGGGACTCATCAGCTAATTGTCTTACCTCTAACATCTTGGACAGATTCTTCGCTGCTCAGTGGAGTGCTGCTAGAAACAGTTGCCTATATTGGGTCAAAGCCTTCCTACCTCCACATGTGTTTTTGGGATCCTTGGAGAATGGGTTGTTTTGGCCCTTCCCCGATACAGATCGGAAGTGGAAAAGGGAGTATGGACAAAAATCCATTGCCCTGGTTCCTGGGGGTCGGGAGCCTCCCAGAGGGCAGCGTGGTGATGCCTCTGTGGTGGAGTCAGGTGAATTTGGCTGGGGTCAGCTTTGGGTCCGATGTGGATTGGGAGGATGGGGTAGGTGTTGGGTGAGGGGTCTCTAGGAGAGGAACATGGGGGAGGGAGGAGGACGTCTTCCAGGGACTCCTCTGCTGATGTTAAAAGTGGAGTGGAGTGTTGGGAGCTGGACACAGGTGATTTTGGTTTTGTTTTCCATGTTGCCACCACCTCCACTCGTGGGGAATAAGGAATCCATGGTGGAGAATTATAGTTGAGATCTATCCAAATCTGAAAGTGAAGAACCAGAAATTTAAAGGTTAAAAACAAGATGCTGTTTCTCAGCTAGAAACAGCACTGGGCCTTGTGACTCAGTCCTAACTCAGCCCTGAAGGAAAAAAAAAAAAAACCAAACATTTGTGGCTGTGATGTTCTTGGGATGTTCTGTGCCAGGGAACTCAGAGATAGAGCCTGCCATTACGCTAATCAGGGTTGTAAAATATGTCAGACACAGGCCTACAGAAACCAGGTGTCTTAAAGATAATTTGTGCAGAACAAAGGCAGTTAATTAACTCTGACCCGCTGGTCACCCCTTATGAACTGACCAATAGCAGATAGATAAGATGCCCACCGCTCCGCACTAACTGTAATGATTGGCTTCTGTAATAAATGCTTACATTGCAGTTTTTCCCCCTTAAAAACACCAGCCTTGCCCCAACTCACGGTTCTCAGTTTTTACCTGTTTGGAGGACCCCGTGTACACGGAATAATAAAAACCCCTTTGTTCTTACACGAAAGCGAGGCCCTTGGAGTCTTCCTTGCGACACCAGTCTTACAAAAGTAAACAATTTGGTATTGGTGAGAAGGGGCCCAAACACATACTGGTGGAGAGCCTGGGCGGTGCCCATGTAAAAGGTTCCATGGGGGGGACAGATGCCATTTGTGCCTATAGGCCACTCCTGAAAAGCAAAAATCATTAGTCTTCCTTTGAAAATAGGCTCCCCATAACCCTCAGCCCATCTCTGAAATTCTTTAAAGACAAGACTAAGGGGTGTGGGAGCAGTTTTTGCTCCAGACTGACCCATTGTTGCTTGCTGTGGTTTTCTTGTCAGAGGAGGAAATCAAGAGAAAAGGTTAGCAAATACAAGAAGAAACAGAACAATATGGAGAGAATCACAAAACCTAGGATTTTCTTTGCATGGTCTGAGGGTCTCCTGGGGTTTAACTGTCAGCACCCTCAGAGTGACCAAAAGCACATGTAATCTCTCAGGCCCAAGTGTCCTGGAAGGGAAAATTAGAACAAAAATCACGAGACAAAACAGGACTACACAAAGACACAAAACAAAACCACCAGTAAAAATTAGAACAACCTTTCCCTGGCAAAACATGCTGGAGGCTTCCCTTCAAATTCCAATATCAAATTGGAGGGCAGCCCTGCTGGGGTCCAAGATCCAAATGAGTCAAGAGGCTCCAAAAGTGACCAAGGACTCCCAACAAGGATCCAACCTCTCAAGGTTGAGGGCGTACCCTTCTAAACAATGAAATCAAAGGGGAGCTTCTACTAGTTACTATTAGCAATCACTCCTTACAAGTTGAGTTGGTGGGCTGTTATTCTAGCCCGGATGAGCCCCCAAATGTGGTGGTCCCCCTGCTTCCTGAGGTATGAAGGGGCCAGAGAAAATAATTTGGAAACAAAAATTATTTATTAAAGCACAGGCCTGTATCCAATATGGAAGACTGCATGTCTAAAAACTAAAGGGCAAGGTTCTTATCCTGTAAAACTTCAAACAGCTGCTGGTCTCACAATGCAACGGGGTGGGGTTTGCGGTGCCCTACAGAACAGGATTGTGGCGTCTTGGGAAGAACAAGGTTCAGGTGGGGCTAACAAGCAAGTTTTTATTGGGCAAACATCCTGTTCTGCTCTTAGAGTTACCTTTGATGTTTCTCTTGCCTCCGGGGACAGTTATGAGGTTTTTGTTAAAATATAGGTTACAACTATCTATATATATCCATTAACACTATGTTTGTGAGTGAACACACCCATAATTCTATGATTGGAGTTCCTTCAGCAAATCTGACTTTGACAAAATGTCCTTTTATGTTCTTTCTCTTTGTTTCTTTCTCTCAGTTTTTCCTTTTTTTATTTCCAGTTTCAAATTTTTTGAAGTCTCAGGCCTGAAATGTAAAACTACTTCATGTAACTTTACTGATAGTATAACAGTTTGGAGTCTGCTGTCAATGGTATGCTCATAAATGTTTGAGAAATTTTAAGGGGTATGGGCAACTCAGGTCTGGAGGACAGTTTTTGTGGTCTTTGAGAAATCACTAATGAACTGGTAAAAATTGTATATATTTATGGCATTTTATGTGATGCACCTATAACTCCATACATTCTGGAATTCATCCCTGGAGTGTTCTCAAGAGCGAGAGCCACACTCAGTTGGACCCATGGAAGAGATCTTCAAAAGACCAGCTCTCTAGGGTGGTGACAGATTTGGGTCATTGCTACTATTGTGCTGAGACTAAACGATCAGAGTCTTGACCTTCCCAAAGTAGAAGCGAACGCATCTGCTTTACTGGAGCATGTAGGCTGGCAGAATGGTTCAAGTACTACTCCTTTGTAGCATTAAGAAGCACAGAGTATTTGCTTCTAAGAAAAGCTGGAAGAGCTCCAACTTCCTCCCTATTGTTTAAGTACAAGAACTAGAGTCCGCTGAAGTTATCTTGTCTTCTGCCGTCACCTTGTGAATTTCTATTCCTTAGGTAGAGAGGTTCTCGCTTAGAGAGGAAACATTTTTCTGGCTGTGTACCAGGAATCAGGTGGGTAGTCTTTAATTAGGCCAAATCACATTTTCTCTCTTCTCCTGTAAGTTCGCTTTCCAACGTGTATTCACTTCTCTGTTTCCTACGTAATGTTTTCCACTTCCTGTCTAATAGAATGTTTTCTGTTAGCCCACACTGGAAAGAGTATCTTGATCATTCAATCCTCTCTTCTTTATCTCTTTAGTACCTGATACACATCCATTACAAAGCAGGCATTAGAGAATAGCAGTCGAAATAAGTAGAATCATGTTTTGGAAATATCTTTTAGTAGCATTGTCTGAAGTAAATTACTGCACCACATGCAGAATTCTTCTATAGACAAATGCTGTACCCTGTATTTCTTGCATTACATAATGGATGTTCTCCCTACAGATGGATGGCCAAGTCGATGTCTCCCATCCAAGTATCAACCAGGCCCGACCCTGCTTAGCTTCTGAGATCAGACGAGGTCGGGTGCTTTCACGGTGGTATGGCCCTAGACTGGCCAAGTCAACTTCTATGGGCTGAACATTATTTTCATGTATTCCCATAAAATCTGGGAAATGTTAACATTTGGCAATGTCTCCCGCCTCCTCCTTTCTCCTTCTGCTCCTCTGCTTTCTTGTCCTCCTCCTTTTCCTCCTATTTTTTCTAACCTTCTCCTTTTGCTGCCACCACATTTGCCCTCTCTCTTCTTTCCCTCCTTTGCCTCCTCTTCTTTCTTCTTGCTTTTTCAAGAAGGGAAGTTCATCCTATCCCATATCGCTCCCAAATAATAAAGTCAATAGTTTGTGTGACTATAATATTTACTGATCATCTATAACCTGTAAGAGTATTTTCAATCATTAATCCACAGCTCCTATCCCACATATGTAAATGCAGCACTGGATATTTATGAAGGAAATATTCCTGTAAGGTAAAGTGCCACTCCTGAGTGAATATTACTTTAGCATTGCCTTTTGGGGAGGGAGGGCCTGGAATTTCTTTTCCCATTCCCCTTCTTGAAGAGCTTCACAACTCTTGGATGTTTTTCCAGCTTTGCCATTGCTCTTGCAGGGTTTATAGGCTGTCCTGGCAGTGCTTAATTTGTCTACAAAAAATGAATTTGGCTTCAAATGAGTATAGAATAGTCAATTCAGGGTTTACAAGAGAAGATAATCCAAAAAGTGGCCTTCTGATCATAGATTTCAGTATTATCCTCTCCCTCTACTCCTGTGGTCCAGTAATGCAAATTAGGAATATGATCAACACTAACCAAGCGTAATGTTCCCAATTACAAAAGGACCTTGTAGATTTCTACTACTAACAAGAATCCCTAGTGATTTTAAATATGATTTACAAATAAATAAGAATTTACTGGACCAACATTTCTAAGGCTATATTATATATTGGGTGCTGTGTAAGCATCAAGACGAACAAGAAGGTCCTTTCCACTTTCATAAGGGATTGGCTTTCTCATAGGGAAAAAAAATCAAAGCAGAAAGTTACAGTGGGGCCCTGTAAGATTATGAGGTGATCTGGAATTGGCGTGTGTGGCACAGGGAGTCAACTCTCCCCTCTAAATCATAACCCAGGAACAGTGGATTCATTTTGAAAACTTGGTGCCTCTCAGGCTGTCATGAGTTCTTGGAGAGAATAATAAACTTTGCCACCATTTTTCAAGCTCAGTGTTTCCACCTCAGGGCCAGAAAACCCTGTATTCATCTCCAATACCTGGAGTGAAAATGGTGTCAAAATTCCACTGATGAGCAAATTGTTTGAGCAAGAACTAGGAATGATCACACAGAGGGCTGGGATGACTGCTTAGTAGGCCACAGATAGAAAATCACAGTTGGTAGACTCAGTGCTTTGTGCTCACCTCCTCCCATAACATCAACTTTTTTCTGGTTGCAGCATCCATTAACCTAAATCAGGAATGAACCATAGTTTCAACAGTCAGGCTGGCACTGAAAGATCCTAATGTACAGTATTGCTCACTCCTGCAGTGCTGTCTCCCCATGATTTCCACATCTCCATTCCCTCCCCTGACATTCAAGACCCTACTGCAAGTCTCACTTTGAGTATGAAGCATTCTGTGAGGCCCTTCAGCTGTGCAAAGGTTTTTCTACTCTGCTCCACTAAATTTCTACAACTGTCTCATATACGGGTATAATTAGATTAAAACCTGTCCTCATGGCTTCAAAATGACAGATATGGCAATGAAGCCTAGGTCTGCGTGATTTCAGTGCCTGTGCCTTGAAGCTCTTTCTACATGATGCCATGCATTGCCCCACTTACTGTAGTCTGAACTTGGTACCACTCAGCTGGGTCATTTTAGACACTTACAGAATTCAGTATATAAGGTATTTTCCTACCTCATTGAAGGTTATTGATGAAAGGGAATGATGCCTTGTTCTCCTGTTCTTTATGGGCCCCTAGAATGCACTAATGCATGGTGATTAGTACTTGTTTATTTCTTATCTTACAGGGAAGGCTTTAATGACTGAATTTCAGAGAATAGCAAAGAAATTAAAATTCACTGAAGATCAGTCACCTTACTTTGAAGATATTATTTTAAAAACTATTTCAGTATTTTCTGATTGTTCTACTCAGTAGCAGTATTTCAACAGAGATACCTTATTTCTTAGGATTTTGGAAGGCGAATAGCTGAATTAATTCTATACTCTAGGTAAGTCATGAAACTAGTTCCACAAACTTTCTATAGTTATACAAATTCCTGTCACACATAATTGGCTTCTCAGTTCCAAATCAGATCCACAGTTAGATCTGTTTTCACCTGCCAGAACTTTATTGCACTTGCTATTTATTTTGTGAATGTGCTTTGAGAAATGTAAGGTCACTGAACACATTTAAAGAGGTTGTATTTGCCAAGTTTCTAAAGGTCTAAACAATAGTTAGCCTCACAACAGTGAATGAAAAACTGTTTCACAGAGAGGAAAGAGAAACGGTAGAAATCCATAAACCACCAAGCTGGACGCAGAATGAATATAAAGCCAAAGGAGCTAAGGAGAGATCCACTGCTGGGGAAAGGCTCATCCAGGCAGCTGTGGGAGACATTTTATCCCCTGCCAAGATGAAGCTGCAGCTGCTGTGTCTGGGGCTGATGCTGTTGTGCACCCAAGGGGAAGGCGATGAGGCTGTGAGAGGCAACTTTGACTTGGAAAAGGTAGAGTCACAGAGCATGGCAACTGGGACTTTGAGTGGTGGTTTGGAGAGTCTGAAGGCAGCTGGGTTCTAAGGGAGGCAGAAGCTCTTAAAGAGACAAAAGGAGTGGTTTCAGACCTTCAACTAAGAGAAACTGCAGCATATGAAAATACCACGGATCTTAGGACCTCCACCTCACAGCAGGGACAGGGGGAAGGGTCCCAATGTTGTACAAATTACTCCCAGTTTTAACTTCAAATTCATATTATGAGGTAGAGTGCTGCCCATTATGAGTGCTGCCCATGCACCAGAGTTCAATGCGAAGCTCTCAGTGTGGTATCTCCCTCCTGTCTTCTGACCTAACCATCTCACTTATTCATTGCAGATTTCAGGGAATTGGTATACTATTGAAGAGGCCTCTGACAAAAGGGAGGCAATAGAGGAAGGTGGTATCATGAGGGTGTTTATACAAAGCATTGAACCAGTGGATGACTCCGCCTCATTCTTTACATACTGGACACAGTAAGTGTGACCTTTTTTAGGTGTAAAAGATAAAATACAGGCCAGGGCATGACCTCATACCTAGCCAAGCACATATTCACACACAACAATATGTGCACACATAGACAAGTGCATGCGTACACACACAGGTTCTGAGCCTCTATCCAGAGTCAGAGCCCCTCTTCTAATACTAACCCTGAGGACTAGTTGATGGACTTGAGAATTTTCCAGTTTAAGAGTAAAGAGCTGGTTATAGAAATAAATTTATTGGGTCCTAGAGAAGGCAGAGAACAGAGAGCTGCCATAGTCATAATTAATATCCCAACATAGCATAGGTTAACAGCATGGAGTTTAGATTCATTTGCCTTAAACTGAATCTCTCTTTTACTAGTTTGCCAAGGAGCCCCATAATTGTGTACTATCACTTTTCCTTGGGTAATAGGCAATGATAACAATTCTCCTTTGTGGTTTTCAGTTAGCAGCATGCCAGGCATTGCATGTAAAGCATTTATTTTGAGAACCTGGCAAATGGTGAGCACTCAGCTAATGGCCCAGTCAGTGAGGCAAGCCTTTTAGAGATGATTGTGCCAAATGCAACCTAAAACCTTGTATTCATTGCAAAGTACAAACCCTGCATTAAACCTGATGGCTGAGATTTTAGTTTAGAGAAAGCAACTCATACATAAACATCTGAGTCTAAGACGAACAACGTTTGTGCCACCGTTTTACCATCAGTGACCTAGAAAAAATGGCTACAGTAGAGAGTAAGTAACCGAGGGGAGAACTGGTGGAAGTAATGATGGGAAGCGGCTGTTGACGTTGTTCTTAGAGTGTCAAATTGAGTCAAATAATGGAAACAAGAAGCTTTTAGGTAACTGCAAGGAAAAGTTCAAAGCCAGGCATGAGGGTTCATGCCTGTACTGCTAGCATGTAGGAGGCTGAGGCAAGGGAATGGCTGCAAGTATGAGGCCAACGTAAGCACACAGTGAGCTCAAGGCCTGCCTGAACTACACAGCAAGACTCTGTCCCACAACAGCAGCAACAACAACAACATTTTAAAGCTGAGTAGAATCAGAAACTGAATTATGGCTGAAGTACGGGGCATGGAGCTGGTCTCAGCGATACCTCCTGAGCATCCATTCATCCTCTTTTACAGTGCAAGTGGAGAATGTAAGCAATTCAATGTCACTTCCAACAGAGTAGCAGAAGGTGTATATACTGATGAATGTAAGTACACTAAAAATTATAACTTTCTATGTTATATTCCTATCTGTAAAGAACTGCCTACACCCCAGTCTTTTCTGTTTTCATTAATTGCTGAATAATGTTTATTTTAGTAATAAAGTATGAGTCATTTCATAACCGATACACTGAATTTGAGAGACACTCATGTGTATTTGCAAAACCCAGGACCCAGCACATAGCACCATCAGATAAAGATGCTATGTGGTCATAGGTACCTTCTGTAACAAAAGCAAAAACAGAAACAACAAACAAAGCAAACTGCTGAGACAGGTTCTCATTTCCTGTCATCTCGTCTGGGTGCATTTCTCAGGAAGTGGCACCTCATATGTAAGGCCAGGACACTTTTACAGAGCACAGCGATGCATCACTGACAGAGGCTGAGGGCAGTGGCTCAGTGTCACAGAAGATGAGAAGAGGTGGTTCGGGCTCTTGCAGTGTTTCTGTCCTAGTGTTGATGCTCTCAGACTCCTTTCTTAGACATCAGTCATTTCGCAAAGTCCAGGGGCTGCAAATGGAAGGAAGGCATTTGATGTCTTCATTTTCATCTCTTCAGACTATGCTCTTGAATTTGTTTTGTGGATAGAACATATGAAGCATTTCCATTTCCTCCTGTGAACAGAAGTTTAGAGCTGAATTCTGTTTCCTCCACAGATGAAGGATACAATGTCTTTCGCATACTTGATACAGACTATACAAACTATGTTATACTTGAACTCTGGAATTTCAAGGCTGAGGGAAGCTTTCTACTGCTGCAGCTCTATGGTAGAGTATTTTTCTGCTCACACTTCTGTGATGGGGAGAGAAAATGAAGGAAGGAACCCAAAATGGTCATTCGAACTTTATTCTGGTCTCTTTCTCACTGAAGACAGACACATGCCTTTGGAAATCCCTCAGTTTTGGTGATGGGAAGGTGATGAAATCTCTCAGACAGCGTTTGCTCGTACATGCCTATAATCCCAGCACTTACAGACTGAAGCAAGAGGCTCACCAAGAGTCCTACCAGGGCTAGATAGTGACTTCAAGGCCAGGATGAACTACGTTGTGAGATCCTTTCTGAAACAAGAAAAAAAGAAAGAAAGAAAGAAAGAAAGAAAGAAAGAAAGAGAGAGAGAGAAAGAACGAAAAGAGAGAGAGGTAGAAAGAGAGAGAGAAAGACAGAGAGAGATAGAGAAAGAGAGAGATGGGGAGAGAGGAAGAGGTAGAGAGAGAGATCTCACTGATCCCTTGCTGAGGTCAGTTTTGGACAGGTGGTATCCTACCTCCATGACATCTGTCTGAGCACCCAGCTGTCACCAACTCTTTGCCTGCCCCTCTGCAGCCCTGCTCTTTCATTCACTTTGACAATTAATACACAAGACTCAGCAGTCACCGTCACTCTTCTCACAGCCCGAGAACCAGATGTGAGTGGAGAAATCAAGAGAAGGTTTGAGCACTTTTGTCATAAAAATGGAATTCGTGAGGGAAACATAATAGACATGACTACGGTTGGTAAGTTCAGCTCTTGGGCTTTCTTTTCCTCTATGCCATGTCACAGAAGGGAGAGAGCCAGGGGAGGGAAATCTGTCCCCTGTGTCCCCACCTGAAGACTCATTTGGTTTCTCTTGGATAAAGAACCTGGAGCTGCTGTCTGAGTGTGTTCTCTTCTATCCCTGCAGATCGCTGTCTCCAGGCCAGAGGTGAAAAGTAACGTAAGCCTCCAGGTTGGTGACCTCTGACCCTGGCGAGGAGGGTATGGACCAGGTGCCAGGGCCTTCCAAGTGCAGTGGGGGTTTGCGCCCAACACAAATAAGTTTGTAATGAAGCTTTGAGTTTGAAGTTTTGAGATGGAGGACCTAGAATCAAGGCCCATTGTCACTACGCTGTGTACATTAGAGTTATTGAGGGGCTGTAATGTACAGGAAAATGCCTCAGAGATGGATAACATGCTTAAAATCATTATGACCCAATGTGAAACACAAAGAGGGAAATAGAACACTGCACATGAAACTCAGACATAAATGTATGTGAATCTGTGTCGTGGATCAATTTCCACATAGGCTGGTGTATGTCTAAAATGTCTTCCTTTGAACTCTGCACACCCATGATTTCTCATCTGGGAATGGAGCTGTCGACCTTCTCTTTGTGCTCTGAGCTTCCTCATCTGTCTCCTACATCTGAGTTTTCATGGGGCTTCATTTAGAGAATGTATATGAAAGCCTTAGCAACTTTCATAAAATAAGTATTTAATAAAACTATCTATGGCTTTTTCATTGTTCCTTAGTTTATCAAACATTCTTCAAAAACTTCTTATGCTAAGATTATAGAAAGAATCCTAGGACTCTTAATTACTTCCTTTCTCTTTAACACAGATTCAGTTGAGGGAAGGTTCAGATGACATTAGTAACAAAAGAAAGTGACTTACTTCTTTCTCTATTCTGATAAGTAACATGAGTAGAGTGCAAGATGAGATTGTTACCATTTTCCTTTCTATCAGAATTTCTCTTTGTCCTCAAATCAATCCCAGAAGGGTTCACTGTGGTTTCTATGCTCTCTTTGTCCTTTGCTTCTTTAGTGCTAGTGAGTGCTTCCCTGTCTGGACTCTGCAGCATCTCTTCCCAACTCTATGCCACCTCATGCAAGTTCAGCGGCCTGAGAACCATCATGCTCACATATGGAAGTGTCACCCCTGCATCTCAGATCTTCCTTAATCGCCGAGGATCAATTCGCCAAGAAGCAAAGCTTTCCCTCTAGATTTCTCTTGATTCCCATAGCTATGGAAACTGTATACAAATAAGATCTTTCTTGACCTGTTCAATAAATGATTAGCCTTGCAGTGCTGTGATTTGTCATTGAATCTGGGAGGAGGTGGGGCTGACAGTGAGTGAATGAAGGCATTTCCTGGGCTCTGCACCTCTTCTAGCATCCAGGAGTCGACTCTGAGTTTCAGACACCTCGTCCTCTTCAATCCTCCTCTGGTATCCCAAGTCCCAAGTGTCCCACATGCCCTATGCTCTGATGTTGTTCAGGGACCTGATGAGACCATTCAACATACCATAGGAACACAAGACTTGATCCATAATTTCGCCACCCTAGAATGCTTTTTTCCAATGCAGCACTGACAGATAAATCTGCTGAGACTAATGCTATCTTGACATTGCTGAGAACAGGCCTCATGTAATAAAGAATGGCAATAAATCCACTGGCCTTGTTCTCCCCCAGCAACATCCAGGATCTCCTGCCACTGAGTGGCTTTTCCATACCCTCCTGCTGCTGCAGCCTCAAACTAGAATCAGTTCTTCTCCACCCTGGAGTTTCCCAGTGTTTGTATGGTGTCCCAGCTTGTGGGTGAGTTAACATAGATGCTAGAGACATATTGTGGATTAGAATAGACAAGAGACGTGAAAATTCGTGACAATATCAGATTCTGATCAAAGATCAGAGTCAAACAAAGAATAACGAATACATAGGGTACTGGGGGAGGAGGGAGTTGGGTTCTGAGACATCAGCAGGTAACTTAGTAACAGTGTTAAGACCCAGGGTTATAGGGTAATTCAAGTCTCCCACCCACTGGCTCATATGGTGGACTGATTAACATAATCCCTGGATAGGCTGAATAGATTAGGCAAGGAGAGAAACTCAATTTCCAAGTCGAAAATTAACTTCTGGAGGACATTAGATTGGCTGCTGCTTGTTGATATAAGGTAGCAGCCAATTACAGGGCTTCCCACACTATTACAGCTCCCTCCCAACTTGGAGGGCCTCCTACTCACCAGATACCTCTTCATGTGCTATACCTGCTTCACCTGACCACTCTCCACCCTGCACAAAATCTGGATGGCAGTTTGGCCCCAAGACTTTGCCCCTCATCCCACAGTTTCCATGCCAGGAAGTAACAGGGGCAGAGAGAATTGTAAGAGTCCATGTTACTTCTCTTGGAAAGATCTCTGGAAAATTAATCAGTGTGCAGAGTTCTAACTCAATATATCCAAGAGTTTGGGTTTGACTCAGCCACACTGAGATAAATGTGATCTTTGGCTCCAGTCTTTCTTCAGAAGAGCAAGAAGGAGTGATCTCCCTGGCTTAGTCTTAATCTTATGAGCCAACATCTTCACCAGACATCTTCCCAAAGGAAGGATAGCTTTCCCCTAGGAAGCCCCTCACTGGAACCTTTAGGCAGTATCTGAGGACCTAGCAAGCTGAGATGACATGGTTTCTTACTTAGTAGAAGAACTTGCAGGGTAGTCCATAAGGCAATTAAGTTTGGTAAGCTAAAGGAAACCACTCAGAACAGGGATGAAAACGCAGCTCCGTTTATGGCTTGCTCACTTGGCTCCTGCCCTTTAGTGAGAAATGGAATTAGACTCAGGAAGGCCAGAGTGATAATTTACCCTTAGGATGCATTTTATTATCTAATTAGCACCAGACATTCATTAAAAATTACAGAAACTGGATGCCTGCTCTCAGACCTCACATCAGGGCCTCATTAACTTAGCATCAAAGGTTTAATTTTTTTGTCTTGGTGAGACAGGGCACCACTATGCAGTTCAGGCTGACAGTGAGCTCACTTTGCAGCCCAAGCTGGTCTCAGTCTTGCAGTGATCCTCCTGCCTCAGTCTCCAAGGTGCTGGTCTTACAGGTAGCTGTCACTGCTCAGTTTTTAATAATAGAGATGAAAGTGCTTGAAAACAGTGCATTTCTGAGCTGCAGATGGTGGTCTCTGCTCCAAGACCCTTCAGGCTGGAGCACAGACCCAGACTACTTCTAAAAGAATTTCCAAGGCCTCCCTGCCCGAGGATATCCCAGGGCCATGGCCCTAATGCCTCCGGAATGTTCACTGGGCCATGGAATGCCCACAGCCAGCTCCTTCCTATTGGGGTCTGTTCTGGAAGTTGCAGTCTCTCCTGGAATTTGGATTGTCCAAAGCTAGTAGCTTCCCCTGATGGCTCTGGGCCATATCCCCAGAACCTGTGCCCCCCAACAGGCTCCTTCTCAGACTTTCTTAGCCTGGCCAATGAGGACTGACTAGGCCCCAAATGTGCAGAGGCTCCCTGAAAATTTTGAGTGCAAAGCTCTGGGTGACTCTTACAGTGCAGAGCAAGACCACCCATAGCTCGCTAATGCAGGTACTGCCTTTCTAGTTTGCCTTCCTTCCAAAATCCAACCTCCTTGCACCAGGTACTATTTGGATTTTGATGGCAAATCTCCAGATCCTTAAAACCTCCCTCAACCTGCTGTCAATTGGGGCAACACTTTTCCCACACTCAGTGTAGTCTCCCCAACTTGCCCTGTTCTTCTTTTAGGGTGAGAGATCCTAAACAATATTCCCTACACTCTGACTGCCACTGGACACATGCCTCATAGCCACCCTAAATACTCCCCATCCACCAGCAAACCTCCCATCTTTCGCCCTCACCTGAGTCCCAGAGTCTGGGACCCCTCCACCCCATCCCTGACTTGGTTCCAACAACTACTCAGTATCCTTCACAAGCTGATCCCCCCATCCTGCCCAAAAGTAGTACCTCATTTCTGACTCAGCTTAATGGGGACTACAGGTTATTATTTCTCAGCTACTATGACATGATCTTTCAATTCCTGTTAATTCTCTTTTGTTCACCCCATTTCTTCCAAGTCAAAAGACAGATGGCTCTCACAGACTGGTGTAAGACTTCTGCACTATTAATCAGATTGTCCTTCCTATGCACCCCGTAGTGCCCCACCCCTTTATCCTCTTAACTTTGGGCCCCAGTGTACCACTCAGCACTGTGTTAGATTTATAAGAGGCCTTTTTATTATTTTGTTTTGCTATTCCCTTGCACCTTCCTCACAGCCTCTCTGTGCCCATTCCCTGGACAGTCCCTGACACTTCCCAGTCCCAGCAGTTAACCCAGACTGTTCCACCTCAAGGGATTTCCGGGACAGGCTGCACTATTTCAGTCAGGTCCGTGCATGACTTGCTTTCCTGTCATACTCCTCCTCTCACCTTATACACTATGTAGATGACCTCCATCTCTGCAGCACCTCCTATGAGTCATCCTGCAGGTCACTCTTCCTATTGCAGCACCTAGATTCCAAGGAACAGTGTGTCTCTCCCTCCACAGTCCCAATCTCTTCCCTGTCTGTCACTTATTTGGGCATCATCCTTCACAAACACACCAGTACCTCTACGTCATGTGGATTTGATCTCCCGGATCCCAACTCCCACCACCAGACAACAGCTCCTCTCCTTTCTCAGCTGTGTTGGAGGACAGCTGTGTGTTCCCAGCTTTGCCCTTTCCACTGAACCCCACTACAAGCTTACAAAGGGAAACCGTGCAGCCCAGAGACCCCAAGACCTTTCCTCACTCATCCTTTCAAACCTCAAATGGAAGCCCTAAAATCTTTCCCCATCTAAGCCCTTTCCCAGATCATGCCCAACCCTTCAGTTTTCATAAAACTGCACACAGGAGATGTCAATACGAGTTCTGTCCCAGAGTCCCCCCCACACTCCATGGGTTCCTGTCCAAACAATTGGACCCTAGTATCTTAGGCTGGCAGCTCTGCCTGTGTGCTGTGGCCTTGGCAGCCCTGACACTCATAGAGGCATCTAAGATCACTAGATACATCCCCCCACTCTTTATTTGTCTTGTGTTCTTCAGGCACTCATGGCTTTGCCCTGCCTCTCACACTTTATCTCTGCCCCATGACTTCTTACACTCTATGCAATTTTTACAGAAACTCCCATGATTTCCATGGAATCTCAATTCATTAACCCACCTTCCTTAAAGGGCCAGAGCCCCATGACTGTGTGTCTGTAATCCATTTAGCAACCTCCTCTTTTCCACACATTTCTACTCTCCTGCTTCCCAACCTGGTCACACCTGGTTCATGGATGGAAGTTTGTATAAGCCTTCTCCCAGCACCCTGCCAGGAATACCCTAGAATCTCCCAGGATTCTATCATAGAGGCTGATGCCCACAGGTACCATTCAGGCAAAACTAATTGTGCTTGACCCATGCTCTCAGACTAGTTAAGAGCTTACAAGTTAATATCCATACACACTCAAGGCACGCACTGCTTATACTGCGTATTAATGCTGCCACTGGAGCATGAAGAGGATTTCTCACTTTAGTCTTCAATCATTAATTCTCCACTCAATAAAGCCCTTCTTCAGGCTGAGAGTCCTTCACTGCAGTCCATTACCAACAAAGCTGAGAGTCCTTCACTGCAGAGGACATCAAAGACTTTGAGATCCCACTGTCAGCAGAAATGCCTTTGCAGATAAAACTGCTTAAGAGGCAGCTGGCCTCCCCTAACTCCCTGGTGAGGGTCAGTGTGTCACCATTTGGGGCATAACTGTACTCAACACCACAACACAAGACTTTCCCACAAAAGATGAATGCTTCTGAAGTCCGGGAAAGTTCTTACTCCTTGTTTCACAGGCCCACACCATGCTCTCAACCTTCGATGATAAATTTTCAGTCAGGTTATAGACCCCTAATTGGACTGACTGAGCCTCTTACTTGGTTTCCCTCTTGGAAAACTGTGCTTGAAACTAACTGTTCAGTGGTTTTCTACTACGCCTCCCTCAGGGTTTCCATCATCCCTCAGGGTTTCCTGAGGCTCCCTCCTTTCCTGCTCACCAGACTCCAGGCTTCTTCCCAGCACAGGGCTGGCAGATTGATTTTCCTCACATGCCATTAATGCAGAACATAAAATACCAGATGGATGGATGGAATCTCTGTCTGCAGAGTCAAAGAAAGCTTCCACTGTTACATTTTTAAAGCTTTTTTTTATTTTAAAGAGAATAAAGCAAAACCAAGCAAACAACACAAATCAGATGAGAGCGAGACAATGCAAATAACACAGGGTTTCAGAACAAGACAACAGGAAATCAACAGTGGCTACCATAGTATCTCTTGTGTTCTTCAAAATAATTGTCCATGCCCTCACACACAATAAGTTACTACAAAACAAAGGGGTATAAAAGCAATCAAAGCAAAAGAAAGCCTTATGGGCCTTAACAACCTTAAAAATCAATAATGGCCACCATAATGTCTCTTGTTTTCTGCAAAATAGCTGTCACACATTTGAAATCAAATAATTGAATGCAGACTAAAACCAATCAAAACCAAGAATAAAAGCATTAATCGATTTTGAAACAAAATGATAGGCAATCTGCAATGGCTCTTGTGGTGTCTCATTTTCTTCAGTGTAGCTTTTCATACCATCACACTTAAGAACATCGATTCTTGTAAATTTTTCAGGTGAATTCTAGGAATATATAAGTCTATACTTGTACATATATCCTTTCTGTATTAGAGGGAAAATCAAAACAAAACAAAGTATAAGAAAAATGAGAAATAAGAGTGAAATATATAACTATAAGAAGGAGCCTAAAACAATAATGATATAGGCTTTCAAAACAAGGTGGTAGGAACATAACAAATTTTGTAGTATACTTTCATTCAAAAGTCTTACTCAGATTACCAGATATAGTCATAAAAAATTTATCTAATCCTAGAAAAGTTAACTTTTTTGCTACCAGAACTAATAAATTAGTAGTGCAATCATCTTAGTAATGTTGTGTGTATATACAAATATATATATATATTTTTTTTTCTTTTCCCTTTCTTCTTTTCTTTTTCCCTGATTTACTTTTTCCTCTTTGAGTAGTTTCTTACCTTTTCACAATAATTATGGAGGATTTTGTGTATCTTATTTATTCTTTCAGTTTCTTACACCAGGGAGAGAATATGGTGATCTACAGGAGGGAGTTTGATTTATTTCACTTATGAGTATGGTCTCAAGTCACATCCATTTACCTATAAAAGTCTCAGAGTGGTTTTCTTTGTAGTTGAGTAGCATTCCGTTGTATAACAATATCACATATTTTTTATCCATTACTCAGTTGCCGCACATTTGGGTTGTGTCCAAGATTTAGCTATTACAAATTTTGCTGCTATAAACATGGTATCCATATATCACTGTGGTATGATGTTTTCAATTATTATGACAGTGTGCTCAAAAGTTGAATAGCTGGTTCAATGGAACCTCCAATCTCAGCTTTGTTTATTTAAAAAAAGATTAAGATAAAAGTAGACATAACACAGGTCAGAACAGAACAATTTATGTAACATGGTGTTTCACCACAAGACAATCCGACATAACAGTAGCTACCATAGTGTCTCTTTCCTTGAAATGTTTGAGTACAACTTCATATGCTATAGTGTCAAACATAAAAAGACAGTGTGAAGCCATTCAAGAGAATGAAAATATTAGAGAGTATTCAGAACCTACTAACAGAAAACAATGATTTCCATATTATCTCCTTATCTATAAAAATTTTTGTTTATATTATCACATATAATAAAATCCACTAAGATAAAACATGACTAAACCAATGGAGACAGAAGAACAAATGCTTGGTGGGACTTCAAAACAAGATGATATTAAATCATCACTAGCTATTACAGTATCTTGTTTTCTTCAAAACAGCTGTTCATACCATCACAGACAATAAAATCAAACACCCCAGAATAAAACCATTCCAATTAATGAGTGAAAACTTTATAAGGCTTCAAAGCCACATAATGGGGAATCATGATTATCACATACTTTTATGTATTCAAATCATTTCTTACAATAGGTAAACTATTCGGTATTCATACATGTGAGTTTGATTTATTTCACTTATGAGTATGGTCTCAAGCTGCACCCATTTATTTATAAATATCTCAATGTGATTCCTCTTTATAGCTGAGTAGTACTCCATTGTATAAAAATACCACAACTTTTTTATCCATTCCTCAGTTGATGGACACTTAGGTTGTTTCCAAGATCTGGTGATTACAAATTGTGCTGCTATAAACATGAGTGCACATATATCAATGTGGTATGATGTTTTCAGTTCTTCTGGGAATATGCCTAGAAGTGAAATAGCTGGAACAAATGGGACTTCCAATCCCACTTTTCTGAGAAATCTCCAGACTGACCTCAATGGCTGTACCACTCTACACTCCCACCAACAGTGCAAGAGAGTTCCTTTTTCCCCACATCCTCTCCAGCATTTGTTGTTGGTAGTTTTCTTGATTCTGGCCATTATTTCTGGAGTGAGATGAAATTTCAGTGTTGTTTTAATTTACATTTCTCTATTGAGTAATGATGATGAACATTTTTTCATGTATTTATTTGCCATTTGTATTCCTTCATCTGTGAATTGTGTATTCATCTCAGATGCCCATTTTTGGATTGGATCCTTGAATTTTGGGGGTCTGATTTTTTAAATTCTTTACATGTTTTACACAGAAGTCCTTTGTCTGCGGGACAGTTCACTAAGATTGTTTCCCAGTTCTTAGGTTTTCTTTTCACTATGTTGGAGATTTCTTCTGACGTGCAGAAACTTTTTAATAAAACATGATCCCAATTGTTTATCTGGGTAGTATTTCCTGTGTGATTTGATTCCTGTTCATGAATTCCCTACCTACCCCTATGTCTTCAACATTTTTACCCACCTTCTCTTCCAATAGATTTAGTGCTTCTGTTCTAATATTCAGATCTTGACCCATTTAGATTTTAATTTAGTACATGGTGATAGGAGTCTAGTCTTAGTTTTCAGCATATGGAGAGTGAGTTTTTCCAACACCATTTATTAAAGAGATGGTCATTCTTCCAGTGAACGTTTGGCCCCTTTATCAAAGATAAGGTGGTTGAGTGTGTTTGTAGTTGTGATTGTATCTTCTAATCTATTCCATTGATCTTTGGCTCTGTTTTGATTCCAGCACCATGTTGATTTTACTACAGTTGCTTTGTAGTGTAACTTCAAGTCAGGGATGCTGATACCTTCTGCCTTGCCTTTGCTGCTTAGAACTGTCTTTGCTATTCTAGGTCTCTTCTGGTTCCAGATGAATTTTAGGAGTGATTTCTCTAGATCTATAAGGTATATTGATGGTTTTTTATTGGAATAGCATTGAATCTGTATAACAGTTTTGGTAGAATGGCCTTTTTCACAATATTTATTCTTCCTATCGTGAGCAAGGATGTCTTTCCATTTTCTGAGATCCTCTTCAATTTCTTTTTTCAGGGTATTATAATTTTCCCTATATTGATCTTTCACTTCTTTTGTCAGAATACTTCCTAAATATTTCATTTTTTATTTATTAGTGTGAAGTGTGTGGCTTCTCTTATTTCTCTCTCTGTGATTTTGTTGTTACTGTATAGAAATAAATGCTGTTGATTTTTGAGTATTAATTTGTTATTCAGCTACATTGCTGAATTTATTTATTATATATAGGAGTCTTTCAATCGCGTTTTGGGGTCTTCCATGTAGATTATCCTGTCATCTGCAAATAATGATCATTTAACTTCTTCTTTTCCTATCTTTACCCCTTTTGTTTCTCTCTCTTGTCTAATTGCTCTAGCTAGTATTTCCAATAATATATTAAATAGGAGTGGTGATAAGGGACATCCTTGTTTTGTGCCTGATTTTAAAGTAAAGGTCTTCAGTTTTTGGCCATTTAGTATGACAACGGGTTGTTGGTTTGTCCTAGATGGCCTTTATTATATTGATGTAAAGACAATCTATTCCAGTTTTCTGTAAGGTTCTTATCATGAATGAATGTTGGACCTTTTCAAAAGCTTTTTCTACATCTATAGAAATGATCATGTTATTCTTACTATTGGTGTTATTGATATGGTGGATTACATTTATTGATTTACATATGTTGACCCTGCGCTGCATGCCTGGGATGAATCCGACTTGATCATGGTGTATAATCTTCTTGTTGATTTGCTGCATTCTGTTTGCCAATATTTTTCTGAGGATTTTTCTATCTGTGTTCATTAGGGAGACTGGCCTGTAGTTCTCTTGTTCAGTTCGGTCTGTCCATGGTTTTGGTACTAGAGTAATATTTGCTTCCAGGAATGACTTAGGAAGGATTGCTTCCCTTTCAATTTCATTGTTTAATTATTTGTTTCGCTTAGTGGTTTATTCATTTTCATTGAAGAGTTTGAGAAGTGTTGGCCTTAAGTCTTCTTTGTATTTCTTGTAGAATTCTGCAATGAATTTGTCTGGGCCTTGCCTCTTCTTTGTGTAGGTAAGGACTTAATTACATTTTCAATTTCATTAATAGAAACTGGGTTATTCAGCAGTTTTACATCTTCTTGACCTAGCTTTGTTACTTCCTATGTTTCTAGGAATCCATCTATCTCTTCTATATTATCAAACCAACGAGAGTAGAGGTTTTGGAAATAGGTGTTGATGATCTTCTATATTTTTACAGAGTCTGTAGTGATTTCACCTTTTTCATTCCTCATTGCATGAATTTGAGCTTTTTCTTCCCTTTTTGAAATAATGTTGGCTAGGGGCTTATCCATTTTATTTATTCTTTCAAAGAACCAACTCTTTGATTCATTGATTCTTTGGATTGTTTTCTTAGTCTCTGTGGCATTAATTTCTGCTCTGAGTTTTATAATTTCCTCCCTTCTTTTGGCTTTGGGCTTGACCTGCTCTTTGTTTTCTAGATGTTTGAGGTATAGCATCAGGTTATTTATTTGTATTCATTCTGTTTTCCTGATGTGGGAACTCAGTGCAATAAATTTTCCTCTGGGGACAGCTTTCATTGCATCCCACAGATTCTCGTAAATTGTATTTGATTTTCGTTTGCTTATAGGTATTTTTTAATTTCTTCTTTAATTTCCCCTGTGACCCACTGATTACTCAAAAGCATGTTATTCAGTTTCCATGTGTTTGTGGGATTTTTGCTCTATCTTTAATTGTTAATTTCTAGTTTCATGGCTCTATGATCCGGTAACATTCATGGGATAATTTCCACTCTTTTGCATTTACTTAAATATGTTCTGTGGAATAGTATACAGTCTATTTTAGAGACTGTCCCAAGTACCGCTGGAAAGAATGTGTATTCTGATGTTGTTGGATGGAACACTTTGTATATGTCTATGAAGTTCATTTGTTCACAGGTGTGATTCAGTTCTGTTATTTCTTTGCTGATTTTATGTCTGGCTGATCTGTCCCTTGGTGTCAATGATGTGTAAGGTCTCCTGTTATAACTGTTATCGCTTATTTGTTTTTTGATTTCTAGTAGTGGTTGCTTTATATAACTGAGTGCTCTGGAATTTGGTGCATATCTGATTGTTATCTCTTCCTCTTGAAGTTTTCCCCTAATCAGTATGTAATGACCTTCTTTATCTCTTCTGATCATTCTTGGTTTGAAGTTCTCATTGTCGGCAAATAGAATAGCTTCCCCTGCTTTTTTGGGGGTTCCTGTTGCATGAAGTATTGTTTTTCATCCTTTGACTTTCAGTTTGTGAATTACTTTTTGGGTTAGATGGGTTTCTTTTAAACAGCATATGATTGGATGCTGTTTCTTGATCCATTCTTCCAGTCTGTTTCTTCTAATTGGTGCATTGAGACCCTTTATATTAATGGTTATAACTATCCATATATTGGTTTATTGTTGACCTGTTATCTTTCTGCTGTTGCATCTTTATCTTTCTGTTGTGTTTGGGCAGGCAGGCCCAAAGCACTGCTTTGCTTAGTGCTTTTTTCCTAAGTGTATCTAAGCTCTCTTTTCATAATCTTTGCAGGGTTGGCATGGTGATCATGAAGTTCTTGAGCTGTTCTTTGTCATGGAAGTATCTTATTTCTCCATCAATTTTGAAGGACAGTTTTTCAGGGTCCATCAGTCTAGGTTGGAAGTCATTTTCCTTTAGGATCAGAAATACTTCACTCCCAGCTCTTCTTGACTTTATTTCTTGTGCTGAGAAGTCTGCTGTTATTCTGATAGGCTTGCCTTTATAGGTAATCTGTCTTTTCTCTTTGACAGCTTTTAACATTCTATTCTTATGTTGGATTTCTGGGATGATGATTATTATATGTCTGGGTATAGTTTTACTTTGGTGATAGCTATTTGGAGTTCTATATGCTTCACTGATCCTGATGTCATTTTCCATTCTTATGTTTGGGAAATTTTCAGCTATTACTTCTCTAAATATCCTCTTGACATCCTTTATGCTGTCTCCTTCTTTTTCATTTATCCCTATCAATCTTATGTTGTTTTTCTTTGCATGATCTTGCAGCTGTTGAGTTGTTATTTCCTGATTCCTTGTTATTTTTTGAAAGATACTGCCTTTCCTGCAATCTTGTCTTCAAAATCTGATATTCTATCTTCACTATCATTGAAGTGGTTTTTATAACTTTCAATGGAATTTTTGATTTCGTGTATATCTCTTTTCTTTGCATCTACTTTATGTATTCTGTTTGTTTCTTATGTTGTTCATCCAGGGATTCTATTTTTTGTTTAGTTTCTCCAATTTTTAACTGTGTCTTTTTAGTTATGTTCAGCATCTCTTTCATTTCTTTTATCATTTTTTCTTTTACCTAGGAGATTATTTCTAGTTTGAATATCTTTAAAGCCTCCCATAGCTGCTTCTTTATGTCAGTTGCTATTGTTTCAGGTGTATGGCATATGTTTTCTTCTATGTACATAGCTCTTAAGGTCTCTTGATATGGTCTGGAGGCTTGAGGTTGTATTTTCATCTTTCATTTTGTCATTTTTCTGTATTTCTGTGTTTTAAGTGTTATTCCAAGGCTTTCCCAGGGCCTGTTGGAAACCTTCTTCTATGATCTCAGGTTCTGGGTTTCTCGACCCCCAGTTCCCAGGGTTGAGAGAGGTCACTGGTGGTAGGGCAGGCAAGCCCAAGCCTTGCTGAGCTGGTTCCGTACAGCAGGAGCTGTAATCCTTGCTGGTGGGAGCAAGGATCTTAAACTCCCTCCCGGGGCTCAGGATGGTGTGAGAACACTCACCCCAGGCCAACCAGTCTCCAGAATTGAGGGCACAGGCAGGTAGGCTCAAATCCCTGGAGTTGACCTAGTATGGCAGGAAGCTGGCAAGTTGGAATAGGCAGGCGCAAGCCCAGCTCCAATCCCAGGTTTTTGTGGAACCTCCATACTGATTTCCACAGAGGTTGCACCAATCTACACTCCCATCAACAGTGCAGAAGAGTTCCTTTACTCCCAAGCCTTTTCAGCATTTGTGATTGGTGGTTTTCTTGATGCTGGCCATTCTTTCTCGAGTAAATCTCAGTGTGGTTTTAATTTGCATATCTCTAATGACCAGTGATGTTGAACATTTTTTCATGTGCTTATTTTCTGTTTGTATTTCTTCATCTAATCTGAGATGCCCATTTTTGGATTTTGTCTTTCAATGTCAGGGTCAAGATTTTTTAAAAGTTCTTCATATATTCTAGATAGATGTCCTTTGTCTGAGGGACAGTTGACTAAAATTTTTCCCAATTCATACGTTTTCTTTTCAGTCTGTTGCAGATTTCTTTTGACATGCAAAAACTTTTTAAGAAGACAAGATCCCAGTTGTTGATTCTGTGAAGTACTTCTCACACAGTTTGATTTTTCTTCATGAATTCTTTGCTGAGCCCTATGTCTTCAAGATTTCTGCCTGTTTTGTCTTCCAGCCTATGAGGTATGGCAATGGTATTTTGATTGGCATTGCATTAAATCTGTATACCAATTTTGGAAAAAAGGCTATTTTCACAATATATGCTGTTCCTATCCTTGAACAAGGAATGTCTTTCCATTTTCTGAGATCTTCTCTGATTTGTTTTGTTTGAGTACTCTGATTTTCACTGAGTAGATCTTTTACTTCCTTTGTTTGATTCCTAAGCTTTTCATTTTTTTGGATGGTATTGTGAAGGATGTAGTTTCTCTTGTTTCTCTCAGTGAGTTTGCTGTTTGTGTAGAGCAATGCTATTGATTTTTGAGTGCTGCCTTTTTATCTAGCTACATTACTGAATTTGGTTATTACATCGAGAAGTCTTTCAATGGAGTTTTGGGGATTTTTTATGTATAGTTTCATATCATCTGAAAATAATGATAATTTAACTTTTTTCTTTCTTATCCTTATTCCTTTTATTTGTCTCTCTTGTCTAATTTCTCTGGCTAACATTTCCAGCACTGTCTTGGGTGGTGATCATGGACAATCGTGTCTTGTTCCCGATTTTAGAGTGAAAGTTTTCAGTTTTCATTTAATATAGTAATGGCTGTTTGTTTGTCATAGATATCTTTTATCAGATTGAGGAAGAGACCATCAATTCCAATTTTGTTTAAGATTCTTATCATGAATGAGAGTTGGACTGTATCAAAACCCTTTTCTGCATCTATTGAAGTGATCATGTTATTCTTATCTTTGGCTCTATTGATACAATGTATTACACTTATTGATTTGCATATGTTGAACCATCCCTGCATTCCTGGGATGAATCCCACTTTGTCATGTCATATAATCTTATTGAGGACTTGCTGCATTCTGTTTGCCAGTATTTTATTAAGGATTTTTGCATCGATATTCATTAGGGAGATTGGCCTGTACTTCTCTTTTTGGTTGGGTCTTCTATGGTTTTGATATTACAGTAATACTTGCTTCCAGGAATTACTTAGGAAGAATGGCTACCTTTCCAATTTCATTGAAGAGTTTGAGGAGTGTTGGCATTGTCTTTGAATTTCTTGTAGAATTTAGCTGTAATTCCCCCAGGAACTGGGCTTTTCTTTGGTAGTAAGGTTCTGATAACACTTTCAACTTCATTTGCTGAATTTGGATTATTTAGCAGTTTTACATCTCCTTGATCGAGCTTTAATAATACATATGTTTCTAGGAATCTGTCCCTTTCTTCTGTGTTATCAAACCTATGACAGTAAAGGTGTTCAAAGTAGGTATTGATGTTCTTCTGTGTTTCCACAGGGTCTGTAGTGAGTTTCCTTTTCATTCCTTATTGCATGAATTTGAGTTCTTTCTTTCTTTTTCTCTTTTTTGTATTAGGAATCAGACTCAGAGAACCTCATGCTTGCCTGGTAGGAGTTTATTCCATTGAACTATGTCCTCAGCCCCTTCTTTCCTTTTTAAATATATGATTGGCTAGTAGATTATCAATTTTATTTGTTCCTCAAAGAACCAACTCTTCGCTTCGTTAATTCTTTGTGTTGTTTTCTTAGTTTGTATTGCATTAATTTCTGTGCTGATCTTTATAATTTCCTCTCTTCTTTTGACTTTGGGCTTGACTTGCTCCTGTTTTTCTGGATGTTTGAGATGTAGCATCACTCTGTTTATCTGTGTTTCTTCTATTTGACTGATACGGGAATTCACCACAATAAATTTCTGTCTGAGGACTGCTTTCGTTGCATCCCACACGTTCTGGTAAGTTGTATTTGTATTTTAATTTACTTGTAGATATTGTTTAATTTCTTCTTTAATGTCTTGTGGGACGCATTGATTGTTCAGGAGTGTATTATTTAATTGCTGTGTGTATGCAGTTTTTGCAGTTTCTTTTGTCATTAATATCCAGCAGTATGATCAGATAATAGGCATGGGATAATTTCAATTCTTTTGCATTTACTTAAGCATATTCTATGGGCTAGTATATGGTCTATTTTAAAGAATGTCCCATGTCAAGCTGAGGAGAATGTATATTTTGTTGTTTTAGGTGCAACAATGTACATAAGTATTAAGTTCATTTGTTCACAAGTTTATGTCAGTTCTTTTAATTCTTTACTGATTTTATGCCTCATTAATCTGTCACTTTGTGTCAGTGAGGTGTTAAGGTCTCTTGTTATAATTGTGTTATTATTTATTTGAGTTTTCATTTCTATTAATATTTGTTTTATATAGCAGGGTACTCCAATATTTGGTGCATATATAGTTAAGACTATTATCTCTTCCTCTTGAAATTTTCTCCTAATAACTATGTAGTGACTTTCTTTACCTTTTTCAATCTTTGTTGGTTTGAAGTACACATTGTCTGGAAACAGAATAAGTAACCCTGCTTCTTTAGGAGCTTCCTTTTGCATGAAGTATTGTTCACCATCCATTGACTTTCAGTTTATGTATTTTCTTTTGGGTTAGAAAGGTTTCTTGTATACAGCATATGGTTGGATGTTGTTTCTTGATCCATTGTGCCAATCTGTATATTTTAATTGGTGAACTAAGGCGATTTACATTAATGATTATAATTAGTATATATTGGCTTATTTTTGTCATGTTATCGTTCTACTGTTGGTTCTTTACCTTTCCCCTCTGTTCAATTATTTGCATTGTTTGGTGGTTTCTTCCTGCTGGTATTCTTGAAGGCACAGTTATTTTTATGTATATCTAGAATACCTTTCAATATTTTTGCAGCATTGGTGTGGTGGCCAGGAAGTTCTTAAGCTGTTCTTTATTGTGGAAGTCTTTTATTTCTCTATTGATTTTGAAGAATAGCTTTTGAGGGTACATCACTCTGGGTTGGAAATCATTTTCCTTCCGGATTTGAAATACTTCATTCTGTGCTCTTCTTGATTTCATTGTTTGTGTTGAGAAATCTGCTGTGATTGTGATGGGATTCATTTATAGATGATTTATTTATTTTCTCTAATACTTTTTAGTATTCTGTTCTTGTGTTGAATTTCTGAGATGTTGATCATTGTATTTCTGGATGTAGATTTATTTTGGTTATGGCTAATTGAAGTTCATTATGCTTCACTTATGTGTATGTCAGTTTCGTTCCCATGTGTGAAGTCATTACTTTGATAAACAGTCTTTTTATGTCATTTGTGTTGTCACCTTTTTCATTTATACCTATTAATCTTATATTGTTTTCTTCAGCAACTGCATCCTGCAACTGTTGAATTGTTATTTCCTGACTCCTTGTTATTTTAAAAAGATCTTTCCTTTCCTGTTCACTACCTGCAATCTTGTGTTTGAGGTTTAAGAGTCTATCTGCACATTTACTGAGTCAGTTTTGCCAGCTTTTGATCAGATCTTTGATTTTCTAAATATCTCTTTGAATATGTTTCATGGAGTCTAGTACTTGCTTCTATAGTTCTTTCAGTGTTTCAATCATTTTGTGATGTTCCTGTATTTTTTAAAACTGTGTCTTCTTTAGATGTGTTCAGCATTTCTTTCATTACATTTAACATTTCTCATTTTACCTGGGAGGTTATTTCTGATCTGAGTTCTTTTCTGGCTTCATGGAATTGTTTCCTGATTTCAGGTGCTGCCATTTCAGAAGTTTCACGTGTATGTGTTACAATTTCTTCCATGTCTGTGTCTCTACGCTTATTTAAAATGGACTGGAGATTTGATTTTTTGTTTTTCTCTTCTGTTCTGTCATTTTTCCTGTATTTCTCTGAAGAACCTGAATGCAAGGTATCAGTTGTTTTCTGGTTGAGGATACCTGTCCATACTGCAGAGTGATTCCCTAAGCTGAGTAGAGGTTAATAGGCAGTCCTTACTGGTCCCTAGTGGCACTCAAAGGATCTCCAAATGGTTGCAAATGAGCTGAGTGGTCCTGTAGTTTCTGCAACGGGTCTCAATTAAGGTCTCCAGCTGCTTGAGATTACTGGGCAGGGCCTTACCAGGTTCTGAGTGGTGTACTGATGCTGAATGGTATGTGGAGTACAGTGGTTAGGCCTTCAGCTCATGCCACATGGTGGCTCTCTGGCCTCTTAGGGCCTGTAGGTAGGGTCTTACCATATTCTCTGGGATATACTAAAGGTGCACAACTAGGTGGAGTTCACTGTGCAGGCCTTCAGCATGCACCACCCAGCCCACTGAAGTTACCCAGCTGCTTAGGGTGACTAGGTGGGCCCAACCAGTGTCCAAACAAGATCCTGTGGCTGCACAACTAGGTAAAGTGCATTTGAAGGCCTTCAGCTCATGCCATTCAACATGCTGTGGCTTGGGGGTACCCGGGAGTCACTGGGCGGGACACAAGCAGGACTGGAGTGACAACCCAAAGGTTCTGGAATGTTTTGGTACCCTGGGCAGGGCCCTACCAGGTTCCAAGTAAAGTCCTGCAGCTGCACAGCTAGGAGGCCTTCAGCTCAAGCCACTAGGCATGTGGTGGATTCCAGCTACCTGGGGGATCACTGGGTTGAGACCAACCAGGACTTCAGTCTTATTCACTATCATTTAGCTGATATAATTCCAAGGTTTGATCTCCCCATCTCCATTCATTCAGTTCTCAGGTAAGGCAGAAAAACCTAGCAGCCCTCTGAAGGCCCACCTTAATGTACTTACACTCCAGCTTCACAATGACTGGGTTTCCATCCTCCCAATTGCTGTTTAAGAATTCATGCTCTCCCTATAAAGCCCACTGGATAGCATCCTTTTGAACTTTCACATTGGCTATGCCTTTCTACTCAGGCCACATCTCAGCTCAGGGACCAGTCCCATTGGAGATTACCTCCCAGCTCTTCAACAGGTCCAAAAAGAATCCAACATGCTGCTAATCATCTTCTTCCTTCTACTGATGTTCACCCTTATGAGGATAACCTGCCTAATAATAAGATATTAAACATCATATGATTTTATTATAAAATTTTCAATAGATTTTACTTGCAGATTTATTAGGACTCCAACTTGATTGTCTTTTACCTCAGGCATGGAACACCTTTTGGCTTGCTTGTGTTCATAATCGCCAATGTTAGGCTCCTTTCCTGCTACTTACATATGGCCCTCACCAGTGCACCCTCTTCTCCCTTTCCCATGCCCTGGGGATGGTCTCCCACACAGCCATTCCTAATTATTTTTACAATGATTTATTGTTAACTGTTTTCTTGTTCAACCACTGCAAACCTACCTTAGCTAAGGATTGCTGGCTCTGCATGTCTAGGTCCACAGCAATCTATGTGCTAATTCCAGTCTCTCCCAAGGTCTGAGTTTCTACCAATCTCACATACAACCCCAACAGGGAATGAAGAATTCACGTTATCCACTCCACAGAAAGTCTATAGCCACTTTTCTATCAATAGCAAGACAAAACCCTCCAGGTAGGACATGTGGCCCAATGTCTCCAGTCCTAGTTTGCTAACACTTTTTCATGTCAGAGTCCAACTAAGCCTATACCAGGCCCTATAACTTGTAGCTGATGCTCCTCTGACCTTCTAAACCTCTGTTTTCAGTCAGCATAATCTGTCCTCTAGTATAGCACTAGGACCCCCATCAGTGTAACTATAAGACATGGCTACTGGCCTCAGTGATCACACCAGCTCCTAGATTACTCAGGATGGCTCACTCACTCAGTCTGCCCACTTGTCAGGCCCTCCCAAAGGTGTGGCTACATCACTGTTCAATAGATGTCACAGTCTGCAATGGACATCATGTCCCCTGCACACCCTTTCCCCCATGGAAACCCTGTCATCAATCTCCATTCACTCAGAATGTCTTCTCTTGCCTACCTGTGATCATTCCTCACAATGGATCTTAGCAGTCACCAACAGATTCTTCCAACTCCAGGAGAGCAGCACAATATACACCAATCAAATCTCCAGTCAGGGACAGGTGTTGCCCCAGTAGGTAGCCTGGCAGTCTGGGAAAGAGGGAATAAAAAGGTCACACACCTCTTCACCATTGACAAAAAATTCTGTTTCCCAGTCAGGTGGTTTTCATCCTCTGAGGGACCTCCACCTGCTTGTGCCATCCCACAACCTGGACAGGCACCGGGACTCTGACATACCTCACCCTAAACTAGACATTGTCCCAGTAAGCCAGAGTCTGCCTGATGCTGTTACAACCCAAGTCTGTTGAGGTAGAGCCATTTCTTTCATAGCTCTGCTATGGGGTTGGTATCTCTGTTGCTAGAGGAACTGGCACAGCAGGGCTAAATACCTCATTGATATCATATTCAGGTCTGCTAAGCTGGGCTCTGTCTTAGCATGAAAAAATGGGAAGAAAGCCCTGACCTGCCCTCACAGGAGAGATAGGGAATGCAGAAGTAAGTAAACACAAAATCTGTTAGTTCTGGAAAGAAAACAAACAGGACCTACCATGTTATCACAGAGGTCAGTAAACCTGCCCAGCAGGATCCCAAAAGGATCTTCTAGGAGGTGATATTTGCATAAATTCTTCATGTATGCATCATCAGATAAAATGTTCTTACCTATTTAGCAGGAAAATAGGAAAAATATCCAATGTTACATTGCTCAAATTTCTCAATGTAACAACTTACTACCTTTAAAAGGGACTAAAATGCCTACCAGTTCTTTGTAGCTGAGACTCTGCAGCTAATTGTCACAAATCATATATACGTGTGCACATTGAAGACATGAGATAGATGGACAGACAGACAGAAACAGCGATTCAAGATTTCCTACCAGAGAACTTCCTCACAATGCACAGAGGAGAAAACGAAGTTAGGAGGTGGCTGCAGCCACAGTAGCTCAACCCTAGAGTGGCCAGAAGAGGGTACCCTGCACCTTGCTGCACTTGTAGCTTCTGTTCAATTACCCAGATGCAGATCAGTCAGGTTCACCTGAGTCCTGAGCTGTGGAAGGGAAACTAGAGTTATGGCCTCATTTTCTTCATCTGTGTATGTGCTCAAAGATCCACACAATTACAAAGCTAGTGAAGAGGCTGTAAGTTTCCTGGATAGTTATGACTTGGGCCAACTTGTGGGGGATGAGGAGTCACTTTGAAGGCTCTGGCCTCCTCGGGACCTGCAGTAAACAATAGCCCCTGGTATGTGAGACAGAGGCGGGACAGGAATGCCTGTTCTCAGTGGGGATGTTCCCCCCCTCTGAACCCATACTGTGTGACTTGGCTTTGTTTACAGAGTCATGAGGAAGTGGCCGACCACCATTGTGACACTAAGGAACAAATATAATTTACAACATTCTTTTGCTAATGAAGTTCCTCCTGGGTTAGAGGGGCTAGAAGAACTGATTTTGCTTAACTTAGATAAGTTTAGATAACCATTGTAGTCTGTCACATTGTAGCTTGTCACAAAGAATGCTTTTTCACTAGTTAATCGTCTGTGCTCTGTGAATTGATCCAGTTTACTATATAAGAATCCTGGAATAAAGACTTGGCATGCAGTGCAGTGCAGTGCAGTGAGGTGTAATTGCAATTGCCGTATCTCTCTGTTTCTTTTCCTCATGCTGCACCCCCCGTGTCCCGACTCAGTGTGTGTGGGCCTCTTCCCGGGGTCCAGAGTGCACTAGACACTCCCGACAAGTGGTGCCCGAATCAGGGACCCCGATGGTCGCTTAGGAGAGGTGAGTGTATATATATTTACTATGGGGAAATGGGACAATCTTTCTCTTCTCCTTTCTTAAAAATTCTTAAGCATTTACTTTCTATGTAGGGCATATCGCTCAGGTCAGCTGACTTGGATATGTGTATTCATACAATTAAAGAATATAATCCTTGGTTCCCGGATGAAGGAACTTTGGATGTAGAATTATGGAGGAGGGCGAAAGCTAATATAGAGAAGGCTATGCAACAGGATGAAAAAATTCCTTTACGTTTTTGGGCTATTTGGTCGGTTGTGTACTCTTTATTAAAAGCTATGGAAGATGAACATATTGTAGAAAATCTCCAACAAGAAATTAAACCGGTTATTCAGGAATTACCCCTCACAGAGGAGGAGCAAACTGTAGTCCAAAATGACGCTATCGCTTTAAGTAGTGAAAAGGCGCCCAAACCGAAAGTAAAACTCGCCGCAGCAATGTCAACTTCTGACGATCGCCCACTATTACAGGCTGTACAACGCCTAACACAAGTGGTAGAACAGCTTTCCGTTAAGCAGAGCCTCCCTATATATCCCTCCGCACCTCCCCCATCTAACCCTAACTGGAAGAAGGCTAAACTAGCTTTGGCCGATATGCCAAAAATAGGGGATTCTGACGAGGAAATGTCTGTCTTTGCTTTTCCTGTTATTAGGCCACAACCTGTGGATGGAGCGGCACCTCCCTCTAGATGGGAAGGATTTAATATGATTGATTTAGCAAAATTAAAAAAGGCCGTGATACTCTATGGCCCTCAAGCTTATTATACTAGAGAGATGTTATTAGCGGTGTCAGATCATTATAGAAATTTTGCCCCTCATGACTGGGGAATGTTGTACTCTAAGAAAATAGCTTCATTATATGTGTATTATAACAAACCTGTAAAGTGGCTTACTAAATGTGTTTATTTTACCCTTTTTCCCTAACTGATATGTTAAGTGACCTAATTGATATGTTGAACAACACTCTCCTCTGTAAAGAATTACAAAAATCTCACCTAATTGATATGTTAACCATTGTTGCCCTCGTACGTTAACAGCAGAAGCAGAGCAGGAATTACAATTTGTAGAACAACGAATTAAGGATGCATTTTTAATTAGGATTGATCCTCAATTGCCTCTAACTTTATATATTATTAATACTTTTCAATATCCCTCTGCAGTTTTAGGTCAGAATGCTATGCCAGTAGAATGGGTATTCGCTAAAACTAAGCAATCTAAAAATGTTATGCCTTATATTGACATGGTTGCCTCTTTAATTATGAATGGTAGGGCTCGTTCTATAACTTTGATAGGAAAAGATATAAATAATATAGTTATCCCCTTAACTAAGGAACAATGGGAATATTTGTTATCAATTACTGAAACCTTACAAATTGCCTTAGCAGATTTCATGGGAACCTTTTCATATCATTTTCCTAAAAGTAAATTACGGGACATTTTTAGAAGTCAACAATTTGTGGTTAATACTTTATTAGCTGTACAACCAATTCCACAAGCTTTGACTATATTTACAGATGGATCTAAAAATAAAGCTGCATATTGGACTCAAAAATCCTATTGGGTACGTCAGACAAATTTTAATTCTGTGCAACAAAATGAACTTTTTGCTATATTGCAAGTGTTTTTAGATTTTCCTGACCAACCTATTAATATTATAGCTGATTCAGCCTACTCTGTTGGAGTAGTGACAAATATCTATTCAGCTGTGTTATATTCTAATAAACCTACCTTATTGTCTTTATTTCAGAAATTACAAATACATGTTCAAAAAGGAGATCATTCTTATTTTATTACTCATTTACATTCTCATTCTCAGTTACCTGGAGCATTAGTATCAGGTAATAGAGCAGTAGATTCTTTAGTTATGTTTACTACACCTGTTGAAGAACATCAATTTAATCATGCTAATGCTGGACATTTACATTTTAAATATAAGATACCCTTTACAGAAGCTAAACAAATTGTAAAAGCCTGCCCTATTTGTAGGCCGTTACATTTAAGAATCATTCCCTCAGGTGTTAATCCTAGAGGAACTCAACCTAATGAGTTATGGCAAATGGATGTTACACATGTGCCTTCTTTTGGCCTGGCTTTCTTATGTGCATGTAATTATTGATACTTATTCTTCATTTCTATGGGCCACTGCCCAACAGGGAGAATCCACTAAAAATGTTATTATACCTTTATTGGAGACTTTTGCAGTTATGGGAATTCCCCCTAAAATCAAAACAGATAATGGACCCGCTTATATTAGCACAACATTTAAACAATTTTGTGATCTCCATAATATCATTCATGTTACAGGGATTGAATATAATCCCCAGGGTCAAGCTATTGTTGAAAGAGCACATGGCACTCTTAAGTTGCAAATTAAAAAATTAAAAAGGAGGAGTCAGGAGGATATTCAGATACCAATACTATTTAAATTGCAAAACAGTCCAAAAACATTGCCGCATCAGGTACTGTTTATTTTAAATTTTCTCAATTTACCACAAGGTGAAATATTAACAAGGGCTGAAAGACATTTTGAACAGCAGGAACAACCATATGTGATTAATGAGCCTATTTAGACTAAAACAGCCCCAGAGGCAGAATGGGAGAAGGGTGCATTGCTTTATAAGGGGAGAGGTTTTGGTTATATCTCCAAAGAACATGGAATTCAACAATGGGTCCCTGGACGATGGATCAAGATCCGTGCCTTGAGGCCCTCTTCGCCAATCCTGGAGACAACTCCCCGAGGAACCGTATCCTCCAAGGCGAGCTCGAAACCAGCTAGAGGATGAAGATGATGAACCTGTCCTTGTTGCCACCATGGCCAGATTACAGCTAAGAAATTCCCGCCTCATTATATGAGTATCCTCATCATCTCCAAAATCACATTTGGAAGATTCCAGCCACTATGCAACCTGTAACCTTGTACAATGTTTCCTATTCAGGAACTAATCAATCTGTATCTACTACTTATAATTTTACTAAGTTTATGATATATAATATTACTGTTTGTGCACCTCTGCCTTATGTCTTTTTAGTGGGAACTTTTAATTTTACACATTTTTCTTGTACTTGTTTAAATTGTCAATTGTTTACCTGTTTAAATAGCACATTGAGTTTCATTAAACCTTATACAGTTATGCTTTTACAACAAAAAACTCATATTACCTGTGAATCTGACTCGACCATGGTCTCAAGACTCAGTAATTACTGTTACTACTGAATTTTTTCAACATCTGTTAAAACGTAAAAAAAGATTTATTGGAATAGTGGTCGCTGTATTGTTAAGTCTGATAACTGTGGCATCTTTAGCAGCAGTCTCAGGAATAGCTTTACAAACCTCTTTACAAGAAAAACATGTTGTAGAACTATGGCATGAGAATTCTCATGAACTTTGGTTAACCCAATGACAAATAAATGCTAAACTACAACAGCAAATAGACCTTCTTAAACAAACAGTTGAATGGATGGGAAGGAAAATATTGGCTCTTCAGCATCAAGTGTTTTTAAAATGTGATTGGAATTCAACTACTTTCTGTATAACACAACGACCATATAATCAAACACAACATGAATGGGAGATGATTAAAATGTATCTAAATGGAAACACTTCTGCCCAGGAGGAAATAGAATCTTTGCATAATCAAATTGACAAAGATTTTGCAAAGCACAATGATGATGAATCTCTGGCACAATTTGCTTAATTGCTCGCTCAATCTTTGGAAGGGCTAGACTCTAAAGGAATTTGGCAAAGCTTTACCCACACTTTAAGTGGCATGGGACTTAGCTTGATTATAGCTCTCAATGCCATAGTTCTTGTGTATTTTTACTGCATAAGATGAAATGCTACAAATAATCTGGTCTTATGGAAATTGTTCTTAAAAAATAAAAAGGAAGGAAGTGTGGGGGATGAGGAGTCACTTTGAAGGCTCTGGCCCCCTCGGGACCTGCAGTAAACAATAGCCCCTGGTATGTGAGACAGAGGCGGGACAGGAATGCCTGTTCTCAGTGGGGATGTTCCCCCCCTCTGAACCCATACTGTGTGACTTGGCTTTGTTTACAGAGTCATGAGGAAGTGGCCGACCACCATTGTGACACTAAGGAACAAACATAACAACATTCTTGGGCTAATGAAGTTCCTCCTGGGTTAGAGGGGCTAGAAGAACTGATTTTGCTTAACTTAGATAAGTTTAGATAAACATTGTAGTCTGTCACATTGTAGCTTGTCACAGAGAATGCTTTTTCACTAGTTAATCGTCTGTGCTCTGTGAATTGATCCGGTTTACTATATAAGAATCCTGGAATAAAGACTTGGCATGCAGTGCAGTGCAGTGCAGTGCGGTGTAGTTGCAATGGCCGTATCTCTCTGTTTCTTTTCCTCGCGCTGTACCCCCTGTGTCCCGACTCGGTGTGTGGGGCCTCTTCCCGGGGTCCAGAGTGCACTAGACACTCCCGACACCAACTGTCACCCTTTAGGAACAAGTCTGTCCTGTTATCCCCAGGATACTAAATAAAGTGAACAACTTTATGCAGACCTGACTTTGATTTTTCAGCAGCATTTGACCTGTACCCTTCTCTCTTTCATGGATTTATATGCTAGGTGATGGGTTTCCATCAGCCCTGGTCATGCTGAGTAACTGCACTACCACTGAGGTATATTCCCTGTCCTTAGTATTTTTATTTTTATTTTTATTTTTATTTCTTGAGACATAATCTCTCTAATTTGCCCCAGCTGTCCTCCAACCTGCAGTCTTCCAGGTTCAGGCTCCAAGTAGCCAGGACCACAGGCATGTGAAACTGAGCTTGATTCAAATTAAAATTTTATTGAAAAACACTCCAAGCCAGCCATGGTGATGCACACCTGCAATCCCAGCACTGGAAAGGTTGAGGCAGGAGAATTGTTGTTAGTTCAAGACCAGCTTGGGCTACAAAGTGAGCTCGAGGCTAGCCTGAACTGCATAGGGAGACCCTGTCTCAAATAAAAACAAAAAAGATAGAGAGAGAAAAAATTGTGGCTTGCTAGGAAGCTGGATAGAGAACTTCTGTAGGGTAAACACCTCAGATGCTAGAATTTGACAACATGGAGAGGACCAGACGACTGGAGAATGATTCTTATTAAGCCAAGAGGAATCTGAAGTGAAAAATAAAATTAGGAAGAGGAAGGAAAAGCATGGGTGTAAGGCTGAAGCCCAACACACTCACTGAGAACTGATCTGTGCTGTGCTGGGTGCACCCTAGAGTCAGACAATACAAAGTTACACTGAAGCTGCAATTGCAGATAATAGGAGTCGATCAGTCCTGGGCCCTTGATGGCCCTTGATGCGACACAGTTTGGAATGGAGCCAAAGTGGAGAACTTTATTGGCTCTCGGTAAGTACTGGAAATTGGGTCCTGGGGCCGCATGGAGCAGCCTTATCTGCTTGACTGTGCCAGGGAGGCTGTGGAGAGGACCATGCACCTGGGCGCCAAAGCAATGCACTGTGCAGTTTTCTGAAGAGGCAGGATGCAGATCTAGACATAGAAAAACCACATGAAGCTAGAATCTACCTCTGCGGAGGAAGGAAAAGCACGAGTGGAGGGCTAGAGCCCTACGTGCTCACTGACAACAGTCCACATTGTGCAGGGAGCACTGTGGAATCAGGCAATTCAAGGTCGAGCTGAAACCACAGCCACTGATAACAGGCATTGTTGAGTCCCAAGCCCTTGGCAGAAGGACATGGTGCAGCATGGAGTGGAGCCAAGATTGAGAACAGCATTGATTCCTGGTGAATGCTGGGGATTGGGTCCCATGGCTGCTGTCTCTGGCTGGAGGACATCTTGGAGTTGGGCAGAGCTTGGCACCTGTGGCAGCATCAGTACGTCTCCCCTGGTGCAGAGAGAACTGGTGGGCACTGCTAGGACTGATCTATGCCTCTGGTTGGGAACCAGTAGCCAGGGACAAAACTGTCACAACTCTGTGATGTCCACAAAGTACAGCACAAGTTGCTGAAGGAAATTGTGGTTAACTGGCTCAGAGGCTCAAGGCTAGCCTGCACAATACCAGCGTCCCTGCATGTACCTCAGATAACAGCACATTGGGGAGGGCAGCAAAAACCCCAGTCAGCACATTTCGGAAAGACCCTATGCAATATGGAGAGGGTCAGGACACACCCATGTGAAAAAAACCCCAGAAAAATGACAAGAGAGAGAAGTAACCACCCCTAGCCACTAACCCTGGGAAAATAAGCCCAGGAGAGGTAAATAAGAAGAGAACCAATGCAGTAATCATGCAATATTAGATACAGTATTAGCAGACATATATACCATTGTGACCTCATAGATGAATTTACAACTGTACTGCTGATCCAAGTGAGGCAAGATATAAAAAGATTAATTGAAGAAATGATAAACTCCTCCCAAGAGAACATGGAGAGGAAGAATGGAGGAACTCAGAAAAGAAAGAGAAACCTTTAATGAAGAATGTAAAAAAAACGTAAAGTACATGAAGCAGATCCAAAGAGATTACCAGGAAACTAAAAACTCCATTGAAAGCTGGCAAAATTCCTTGACAGAAACTAAAGTTAGCCTTTTGAAACTTGAAGAGAGATTTATGATGTGTGATCATGAAAGAAAAGATCTCTTAAAATAACAAGGAACCAGGAAGAAACAATTCAAAGGCTAGAAGATGACAAGAGGATTTACAACTTAAGAATAAAAAACATGAGTGAAGAATCACGAGTAACCACAAATGAACTACAAAGACTATTCACAGATATAATTAAGGAAAACACTCCAAGCATAGGAAAAAGAAATAATATCCAGATAAATGAGGCATACAGAATTCCAACCACCTACAACCAAAACAGATCTACACCCAGACATATAATAATCAAGATTACAGAAATCTAGCATGAGAACAGAATATTAAAAGCAGCCAGAGAAGAGAAGCAGATTACCTACAAAGGAAAAATTATCAAAATAATGATAGACTTATCAACACAAACTTTCAAATCAAGAAGAGCCTGGGGGGAAATAGTCCAAGTCCTAAAAGAAAATAACCTCCAATAGACTGATGTACCCAGGAAAAGTCTCTCTCAAAATTAAAGGAGAAACAAGATATTTCCAAGACAAGGAGGAACTATGGGAGTTCATGGCCACCAACTGAACCCTACAAAAAATACTGAAGGACATTCCAGAGAGAGAGAGGAAACAATACCAGGATTCCAGCAACAGTGGCAGAGAGGCCTCAATGAACAGGGCAGAGAGTGGAATGAAGGAGTAAAGTGGACAAATAATAGCAGAAAAATAGAATAGCAGAGATGAGGCAGAGAAGGTAAGCTATAATCTTTAATATAGATAGCTTTGGATACACTAACAAAAAAGAAACACAGGCAAAATAGGTTAGGAGGCAGGATCCATCAAGATGCTCTGAATAGGAAATATACTCAACCTGAAAGAGGGTTAATAAACTGAGAGTCAAAGATGAGAAAACAATGCTATATGTGACAGGAAACCAGAGAGAAATAAGGACAACTCGTCCAGTAGCTGCAGATAGGTTGGAAAGTTATGACACTTTTGTGCAGTGCAGAGCTACACAGCTCGAAGGAAGGAAAATGTTGTGGCCTTAGTAAGTAAAGGAGTACAGCTCAAGATCAAGCTCAGGGGTAAAAAGGGTCAGCAACACTCAGATAGACAACAGGTTGACTCCCTAGTGTAAAAACTAAAGGAGTTAGGGGGGTTCCAATATATACAAAGCATCCTGAGAAGGGAAACGGTGAGGAATTGCCTAAAAAAGGAAGGCAGAGGACATTGTTAAAAGTGTTATCAGGATTTAAAAGCTACAGTAGTCTTATCGCTCTGTTTAGTTTGATTATAGTTTGGTCCAGTCTGTTTACTCATATTAGATTTGAGGGCACAGACAGCTAACCCAAAAATAGTAGGTTATACCATAGTAACTATATTTAATTTCCTGTTAATTTAAACTGAAACTTTGTTGTACTTACATTGTCTTACTATGACTGATCTTATTTGAAGCTGGTTTGTTAGACTGCTATTTTGCCTTGCCTAATTTGATTTGAACTTGGTATGCTTGGTAGTATCAATCCTAAGAGTAGAGGCAACTACTCTGAAAATGACAAGATGTAAAAGATAACCATTCCAGTTTTGATTATTAACTCTTTCAAGTCATACAATGTCTTCAAAGTTGTGTTTTTATAAAAATAGCAATGTAATGTTACGCTTAAGTATACAATGCCTGATGACGTGGACAATTCTATTGAAAACAACAAGAGAAAGCATAGTAACTACTGTAGATCACCTAATATTGTGGTCTTATATGTCTTTTTCATTTCATGTTATTCTAGGAATTTGTTTTGTTGTCCTGTTTTGATCTGCTTTTCCCTATAATACAGAAAGGAGAGATATACATATAGAGATTTACACATGGGAAGAATTTGTAAACTATTCATGGGACAGATTATATAATACATGACCTAATGAACAGATACTCTGAAGAAGAGACAATAAGAAACCCAATGCTAATTCTGTAGCATTATGATATAAAATCTAGCAATACTATTATTCACTGTTTTGAGTGATATTAGTCTAGTTTCTTATTTTCAGTTTCAGCATACATAAAGATCAGGACAGCTAGTAAGAAGAGAATGAGAGACATTATGGTAGTCGTTATTGACTTCCCCAAAATCAGGTCTTGAAGACCTAAAAAGCCTTCATCACCCTGTAATGATTTGATTTGTTCTATAATGTTCAGCATATATTTAATGTGTGTGAAGTTGGGGACAACTATTTGGAAGAAAACTAAAGACAATAAGACAGACAGTGAAGAACTCCAGTGGACTTGCTTTGAAATCTGTTTCTTTAAATTGTTTCCTTATGAACTGTTTTGTTCTGTTTTGTCATGTTTAATCTTATCCTCTTTAAGATAAAAAACAAGTGTGTAGGGCTGATAACCATATTACTATGTTCTGGTGGATCATTGATCAGAACTGTTTGCAGTATAATTATTTGAATGTCACTTTGTATGCTTTAATTTTGCAACTTGAACCACTATGTCTAAGAGGACAACATGTAACTTATCAACTAGTGATTTCTTAGTTTATGTTTCTCAAATTCTGTATTATTTCTACCCTTTTTCCTGTTTTTTCTCTTTAAATAAAATGAAAAAACATTAAAAAAAAGAAAAAAATGAAAAGCACTCCAAAACAATCAGATGGATTACATCACACATAGTGAAGCTGAACATTGCAGTCTTTGAATCTGAAATGTCACACTGGTTGCTATTTCTTTTTGTATAAAACTTACTTAGTTGTTTTATAGTAAAATGTATAAGGCATTAATAAAAAATATGATGCTACATTGATAGATAATCTCTTTGAAGAAACTGGTAGATTTTTCATATTTATTTATATTAGTGCAAAGAGAATACTGATGTTCCTCTTTGGGAACTGATGCATGCATATAGCATTTCGTGCACATTTTCGATCTTGTCCTCCCCTCAATTCTAAGGGAGTCTACCTTCTAGGGTCCTACTGACTTTGCTTTATTCTTTCATTCACCGATTCATTCATTTGTATGTTAGGTTTCTCATATAAGAAAAAGCATACAAATTTAATTTTTCTGAGTCTGGCTTATATTACTGAACAAAGTGTTCTCCAGTTCCTCCCAGTTTTCTCCCATTTATACAGTCTCTTCTTCTTTGTGGTTGCATTAATCCATTCATCTCTGGGCAGGCATCCAGGCTAATTCCACAGCTTAGCTACTGTGAATTACGCTGTTACAAACATCACTATGCATGTATTGCTATAATAGGCTGTCTTTCATTCTTTCAAGAACAGCCAAAGGAGTGGTATAGCTGGATCAAACGATAGGTCTACTTCCAGGTTTTTAAAGAGATTCCATACTGATTGTCATGGTAGTTAGTGGTCTTTTGCCCAGAGCAAGTTAATTGGGCCACCAACTTCGGGTATGATTTTCACCCACCAGTGGTACCAACCACATTTACTTTGTTGGTAGTCAGAGTTCCCAACGGTTGAGTTAGAGCAGAATAAGTTGTGCCAGTGTCCCCAAGGAAATTTACTGGTTTTCACCCACTTGCAAAGTTATTCGGGGCTCAGGGGTGGCATCTGAGCCCTGACACCCCCATTGTTGGCTCATCAGAGTCTGAGCCTCCCTCTTCATTTTTGCCTTTAACTCAGGGTGGTCAGTTCACCAATGCACTATTTCTTTACAATAGGCGCATTGGTTCTTTTCAAGTCGGGCTCACTTTTTGTCTTTCTCATCTGTCTTTTCTTTTTGTTTCTGTTTAGCTTCTTTTTCCACACAGCGGCTCTAATACTTTATGATTTTCTTATTGTTTGCCTCTTGCCAGCTCTTTCTATTGTCAAATACACTATGTGCTATGTCTATTGCTGACTTAGGGGCATCCCCTCAAATGCCTCCAGTTTCTGTAATTTCTTTCTAATATCTGGGGCTGACTGAGACACAAAGGATAGCCTTTGCATTCTCATGAGTGGCCCGATCAATTGGATTATAGAGTCTATAGGCCTCTAGGAGACACTCCAGGAGTGCAGAAAGGGACTCATCAGCTAATTGTTGTACCTCTAACACCTTAGACAGATTCTTAGGTCATCCTTGGAGTGCCACTGCAAACAGTTGGTGATATTACGTCAGAGTCTACCTACCTCCAGATGTGTTTTAGGGATTCTTGGAGAATGGGGTGTTTCGGCCCTTCCAATTATACAGGTCGGAAGTTGAAAAGTGAGTATAGACAAGATTCGAGTTTCCTGAATCCTGTGGGTAGGGATCCTCCCAAAAGGGGCAGAGTGCTGAGGCCTCGTGGTGGAGCCAGGCGAATTTGCCTGGGGTCGCTTTTGGTCGCGATCAGACTGGGAGGGTCGGGGTAGGTTTCTGGTGAGGGGTCTCTAGGAGGGGGACATGGGGGAGGGAGGATGACATCTCCCAGGGGGTCCTCCGCTGAAGTTAAAACTGGCACAGAAGTTTGGGAGTTGGGCACAGGTAATTTTGGTTTTGTTTTCAATTCACCACCTCCACCCATGGGGAATAAGGAATCCACAGTGGGGAATTATAGATGTGATCTATCCAAGTTGAATGTAAACAATTTGGTGTGGGTGAGAAGTGGGTGAAAACATATACTGGCAGACAGCCTGGGCAGTGCCGATATCAAAGGATCCAGGGGGGCCAGATGTCTTTTGTCCCTATTGGCCACACCTGAGAAGCAAAACTCATTAGTCTTTCTTTGAACATAGGCTCCCCTTAACCCTCAGCCCATCTCTCAAATTCTTGAAAGACAAGAATAAGGGGCATGGGAGCAGTTTTTTCACCAGACTGACCCATTGCTGCTTGCTGTAGTTGTCTTGTCAGAAGAGGAAATCAAGAGAAAAGGTTAACAAACACAAGAAGAGACAGAACAATATGGAGAGAATCACAAAACCTAGGATTTTCTTTGCATGGTCTGAAGGTCTCCTGGGGTTTAACTGTCAGCACCCTCAGAGCAACCAAAGGCACATGTGATCTCTCAAGCCCAAGTGTCCTGGAAGGGAAAAGTTAGAACAAAAGCAATGAGACAAAACAGGGCTACACAAAGACACAAAACAAAACCATCAGTTAAAATTAGAAAAGCATTTCCTGGCAAAATAGGCTGGAGGCTTCCCTTCAAATTCCAATATCAAATAGGAGGGCAGCCCTGCTGTGGTCCAAGATCCAAATGAGTCAAGAGGCTCCAAAAATGATCTAGGATTCCCAACAAGGATCTGACCTGTCAAGGATGAGGGCATAACCTCCTAAAGAAAATTAAATGAAACAGGAGATTCCAGTAGTTACTATTAGCAAATTGGTCCTCAGAAATTGAGTTGGTGGGCTGTTATTCAAGCCCGAATGAGACACCAAATGTGGTGGTTCCCTGATCCTGAGGTATGAAAGGGCCAGAGAAAATAATTTGGAAAGCAAAAAATTATTTATTAAAGCACAGGCCTGTAGCCAATATGGAAAACTGTGCGCCTAACAACTAAAGGGCAATGTTCTTCTCCTGTAAAACTTCAAACAGCTGCTGGTCTCACAATGCAGTGGGGTGGGGTTTGCGGTTCACTACAGAACAGGAATGTGGTGGTCTTGGGAAGAACAAGTTTTAGTTGGACTAACAAGCTAGTTTATATTAGGCAAACATCCTGTTCTGCTCTTAGAGATACCTTTGATCTTTCTCTTGCTTCCAGGGCGATTTATGAGGGTTTTTAAAAAAAAATATATAGTTTACAACATTCCCCACTGATTTTATGTCTGCTTCTCCAGATCTTTGGGAAAGACATGAGAACTAATCTTGATGGTGATCCGGTAACATTTCATAACCTTGGTGGCATAACACCATCAGCCTCTCATCTTGTACTTGCTGTCTGAGAAAGATAGTTAGCCTATTGATTATACAGGGGCCTATTTAACCCAAACCATGCTAGCAACAGTCCAAGCAAAGGCAGACCATAAGGCAGGATTCCATTCCAGACATTCCAGAGGGGGTTTTCTTTTTTTAAATTTTATTTTATTTTATTTTATTTTATTTTATTTAAGAGGAAAAAGAGAAAAACAGAAAACAAAACAAAGCAGTGTAAGGGTACACATAATACAGAACTACAAAAAAAAAACATAACAGTAAGAAATCACCTGTTAATAGATTACATATTATCATCTTGAAAATAGTTGCTCAAATCACAGTATCAAAGAATACAAAGTGGACATTCAAACAGGGAGACTGCAAACAGCTGTGTTCAATGATCCAAAAACATTGATATAGTCAGCTATTTAACACCCCTAAACACACTTGCTGTTATATCTGTTAGAGCTCTTTTTCTTTTTTTTCCCCTCTCTTTTTTACAACAAAATTTACACATTTTGGATTTTACTACTCCTTAGTGCTTATTACTTTTTTTGGGGGGGGGGGAGAGAATAAAGTCAAATATGGCAAAACAAAGCTGTCAGTCAAAACCAAGGATAGACATAGCACATGGTGTAGAACAGAGTACAAGGTTATCAACAATGGTTATCAACGTTGTCTCCTGTTTCCTTAAAAAGAATTGTCTATCTCATTAGATATTATAAAGTTGGACAAAACAGTAGAGAACAAGACCAATAAAACATAGGCATTGTAAACATTACAGGACTTCCAAAGAAGACAATAGTCAAACCAGAATGGGCATCTTAGTGAATCTTATTGCCTTCAAAGTAGTTGCCTATATCCTCAAACTTGATACTATCATACAGAATGGAACAGAGTCTAATCAGTCAAAACAAGATCATGGGAGTATTACAGGACTTCAAAACAAGTTAATAGGAAATCCAAAAGAGTTACTATTTATATATCCTAATTTTTTAAATTTTTTCTTTAAGACAAACATAAGAAATGACTAAATAATTTTTTAAAAGAATAAGGGGGAGATTGAGATAAAACAGGACATAACAATATAACAATAGAGGTCAAAGCATGAGTGTTTCAGCAACCTAGTACTTCACCACCATATAACCCGACTTAATAGTAGTTACCATAGTGTCTGTCTTTTTCCTTGAAATATTTGGATAAAACTTCATATACTCTAGCTTCAAATATTTCCGTATCAAGAAGCCCAGAATAAAGCCTTTCTAATTAATGAGTGAAAACTTTATAAGGCTTCAAGGCCACCTAATGGGGAATCATGATTACCACATATTTTTATATATTTGAATCATTACTTACATTAGGGAAACTATTCAGTATTCACACATGCGAGATTGATTTATTTCACTTATGAGTATGGTCTCAAGCTGCGCCCATTTATTGATAAATATCTCAATGTGATCCTTCTTTATAGCTGAATAACACTCCATTGTATAGAAATACCACAACTTTTTTATCCATTCCTCAGTTGATGGACACTTGGGTTGTTTCCAAGATCTGGTGATTACAAATTGTGCTGCTATAAACATAGGTGCACATATATCACTGTGGTATGATGCTTTCAGTTCTTCTGGGAATATGCCTAGAAGTGGAATAGCTGGAATAAATGGGATTTCCAATCCCAAATTTTTGAGAAATCTCCAGACAGATCTCCACAAAGGCTGTACCAGTCTACACTCCCACCAGCAGTGCAGGAGAGTTCCTTTTTCCCCACAGCCTCTCCAGCATTTGTTGTCGGTTTTCTTGATCCTGGCCATTCTTTCAGGAGTGAGATGGTATCCCAGTGTGGTTTTAATTTGCATTTCTCTAATGACCAATGATGATGAGCATTTTTTCATGTATTTATTTGCCATTTGCATTTCTTCATCTGAGAATTGCGTATTCATCACAGATGCCCATTTTTGGATTGGATCTTTGAATTTTGGAGGTCTGAGTTTCTTTAATTCTTTATATGTTTTAGACAAGAGGCCCTTGTCTGAGAGAGAATTCACTAAAATCTTTTCCCAGTTTGTGGGTTTTCTTTTCACTATGCTGGAGATTTCTTTTGACATGCAGAAACTTTTTAATAAGAAATGGTCCCAGTTATTGACTCTGGGAAGTATTTCCTGTGCAGTTTGAGTCCTGTTCATGAATTCTTTACCTACTCCTATGTCTCCAAGGTTTCTACCTAATTTGTCTTCCAATAGATTTAGTGTTTCTGTTTTAATATTCAGATCTTTGACCCATTTCGATTTTAATTTAGTACATGGTGATAGACATGGGTCTAGCTTTAGTTTTCGGCAAATGGAGAGCCAGTTTTTCCAGCACCATTTATTAAAGAGACTGTCGTTCTTCCAGTGAACCTGCTTGGCTCCTTTATCAAAGATAAGGTGGTTAAGTGTGTTTGTAGTTGTGGTTGTATCTTCTAATCTATTCCATTGATCTTCGGTTCTGTTTTGATTCCAATACCATGTTGATTTTACTACTGTTGCTTTGTAGTATAACTTCAAGTCAGGGATTGTGATGCCTCCTGCTTTGTCTTTGCTGCTTAGAATTGCCTTTGCAATTCTAGGTCTCTTCTGGTTCCAGATGAAATTTAGGAGTGATTTCTCTAGATCTATAAGGTATGTTGATGGTATTTCTATTGGGATTGCATTGAATCTGTATAACAGTTTTGGGAGAATGGCCATTTTCACAATGTTTGTTCTTCCTATCCATGAGCAAGGGATGTCTTTCCATTTTCTGAGATCATCTTCAATTTCCTTTTTCAGTGTATTATAATTTTCACTGTATAAGTCTTTCACTTCTTTCGTAAGAGTAATTCCTAAATATTTCATTTTTTTGCTTGCTAATGTGAATAGTCCAGTTTCTCTTATTTCCCTCTCTGTGATTTTGTTGTTCGTGTATAGGAGTGCTATTGATTTCTGAGTATTGATTTTGTATCCAGCCACATTACTGAATTTATTTATTGTATCTAAGAGTCTTTCAATGGAGTTTAGGGGGTCTTCTATGTAGAGTATCATGTCATCTGCAAACAATGATAATTTAACTTCTTCTTTTCCTATCTTTACCCCTTTTATTTCTCTTTCTTGCATAATTGCTCTGGCTAGTACTTCCAGTACTATATTAAATAGGAGTGGTGATAAAGGACATCCTTGTCTTGTGCCCGATTTTAAAGTAAAGGCTTTCAATTTTTGGCCATTTAGTATGATGCTGGCTGTTGGTTTGTCATAAATGGCCTTTATTATATTGAGGTAAAGACCATTTATTCCAATTTTCTGTAAAGTTCTTATCATGAATAAGCATTGGACCTTATCGAAGGCTTTTTCTGCATCTATAGAAATGATCATGTGATTCTTATTTTTGGCTTTATTTATATGGTGGATTACATTTATTGATTTGTGTATGTTGAACCATCCTTGCATTCCTGGGATGAATCCCACTTGGTCATGGTGTATAATCTTCTTGATGACTTGCTGGATCCTATTTGCCAATATTTTATTGAGGATTTTTGCATCTGTGTTCATTAGGGAGATCGGTCTATAGTTCTCTTTTTTAGTTGGGTCTTTCTCAGGTTTTGGTACTAGAGTAATATTTGCTTCCAGGAATGACTTAGGAAGGATTGCTTCCCTTTCAATTTCATTAAATAGTTTGAGGAGTGTCGGCAATAGGTGTTTGTATTTCTTGTAGAATTCTGCAGTGAATCCATCTGGGCCTGGCCTCTTCTTGGTGGGTAAGGACTTAATTACATTTTCAATTTCATTAGCAGAGATTGGGTTATTCAACAGTTTTACATCCTCTTGATCTAGCTTTGGTACTTCATATGCTTCTAAGAATCTGTCTATTTCTTCTGTGTTATCAAACTTTTGAGAGTAGAGGTTTTCGAAATAGGTGTTGATGATCCTCTGTATTTCTATTGGGTCTGTAGTGATTTCTCCTTTTTCATTTCTTATTGCATGAATTTGAGCTTTTTCTTCCCTTTTTTAAATAAGGTTGGCTAGGGGCTTATCGATTTTATTTATTCTTTCAAAGAACCAACTCTTTGATTCGTTGATTCTTTGGATTGTTTTCTTAGTCTCTATTGCATTGATTTCTGCTTTGATTTTTATAGTTTCCTCTCTTCTTTTGGCTTTGGGCTTGACTTGCTCTTCTTTTTCTAGCTGTTTGAGGTGTAGCATGAAGTTATTTATTTGTATTCGTTCTGTTTTCCTGATGTGGGAACTCAGTGCAATAAATTTTCCTCTCAGGACGGCTTTCATTGCATCCCACAGATTCCGGTAAGTTGTATCTGCATTTTCATTTTCTTTTAGGTATTGTTTAATTTCTTCTTTAATTTCTTCTGTGACCCACTGATTACTCAAGAGTGTGTTATCCAGTTTCCATGTGTTTGCGGAATTTTTGCAGTATCTTTTATCATTAATTTCTAATTTCAGAGCGCTATGATCCAATAACATGCAAGGGATGATTTCAACTCTTTTGCATTTGCTTAAATATGTTCTGTGAGCTAATATATGGTCTATTTTAGAAAATGATCCATGTACTGCTGAGAAGAATGTGTATTCTGATGTTGTTGGGTGGAACATTCTGTATATGTCTATCAAATCCATTTGTTCACAGGTGTGATTCAGTTCTGTTATTTCTTTGCTCATTTTCTGTCTGGTTGATCTGTCCCATGGTGTCAATGGCGTATTAAGGTCTCCTGTTACAATTGTGTTACTGATAATTTGAGTTTTCATTTCTGTTAATAATTGTTTTATATAACTGGGTGCTCTGGAGTTTGGTGCGTATATATTTAAGATAGTTATCTCTTCCTCTTGGAGTTTTCCCCTTACGAGTATGTAGTGACCTTCTTTGTCCTTTATGGTCATTGTTGGTTTAAAGTTCATGTTGTCTGCAAACAGAATGGCCACTCCTGCCTTTGTTTGGATTCCTGCCACATGAAGAATTGTTTTCCATCGTTTGACTTTCAGTCTGTGAGTATCCTTCTGGGTTAGATGGGTTTCCTGTAAACAGCATATGGTTGGATTTTGTTTCTTGATCCATTCTGCTAGTCTGTTTCTTTTTATTGATGCATTGAGACCATTTACATTAATGGTTATTACTGTTAAATGCTGGTTAATTGTAGTAATGTTATCTCTCTGCTGTTGCATCTTTATCTTTCTGTTCTGTTTAATTATTTGCTTTGCTTAATGGTTTTTTCCTTTGTGTATCTAAACTGTCTTTCAATATTTTTTGCAGGGTTGGTTTGGTGTTCATGAAGTTCTTCAGCTGTTCTTTGTCATGGAAGTATCGTATTTCACCATCTATTTTGAATGATAGTTTTGCAGGATATATCAGTCTAGGTTGGAAATCATTTTGCTTTAGGATCTGGAATATTTCACTCCATGCTCTTCTTGACTTTATCGTTTGTGCTGAGAAGTCTGCTGTGATTGTGATAGGTTTTCCTTTATAAGTGATCTGTCTTTTCTCTCTGACAGCTTTTAATAATCTATTCTTGTGTTGGATTTCTGGGATGGTGATTATTACATGTCTGGGTGTAGTTTTATTTTGGTTATGACTATTTGGAGTTCTATATGCTTCACTGATCCTGATGTCAGTTTCTGATCTCATACTTGGGAAATTTTCAGCTATTACTTCTCTAAATATCCTCCTGACATCCTTCATGTTGTCTCCCTCTCTTTCATTAATCCCTATCATTCTTATGTTATTCTTCTTTGCATCGTCTTGCAGTTGTTGAATTGTTGTTTCCTGACTCCTTGTTATTTTCAAAAGATCTTTCCTTTCCTGTTCACTAGCTGCAATCCTGTCTTCAAGGTCTGAAATTCTATCTTCACTTTCATTAAGGCGGTTTTTACAACTTTCAGTGGAGTTTTTTATTTCCTGTATATCTCTGTGCATCTGCATTATGTATTCTGTTTGTTTCTTATATTGCTCGTCTAGGGATTCTATCTTTTTGTTTAGTTCCTCCAATTTTTTATCTTTTTCTTTAGATATATTTAGAATCTCTTTCATTTCTTTTATCACTTCTTGTTTTATCTGGGAGGTTATTTCGAGTTTGAATTTCTTTAAAGCTTCCTGGAGTTGCTTGTCAATTTCAGTAGCTATTGTGTCTGATATATGAGGTGGATGGGATATATTTTCTTCTATATACGTCGCTCCTAGGGTTTCTTGAGATGTGCTGGAGGTTTGAGGTTGTAATTTGTTCTTTCATTTTGTCATTTTCCTATATGTCTGTGTTTCAAGTGTTATTTGAAAGCTTCCTCAGGATCTGTTGAAAATCCCCTTCTATGTTTGCAGCTACTGAGACTGTGGCACCATGCTACCCCAAGCCATCGGGCCTACAGAACCAGTGGCCCTCCTCTGCCTGCTCAGAACTCCGCAGTTCCAGGCAAGCTGGGCCTCAGGGACACTGTACGCCCACCTGCCCCTTGGAAGCTCCACAGTTCTTCAATCGCAGCCAGGTTAGGGTACTCACCACAGGCTTCGGTGCCTCAGGAACCTGTGATACCTCCCTGCTTGCAGAGATATCCACAGTCCTCCAGACACATGGAGAGGCTGATACAGGCACCCCAGATCTATCCAGCTCCTCCTCTGTACACTGATGGCTAGGTGTGGCCACAAAACAGGCTGGGCTCTACTGATAGTGTGGGCCCGCCCATCCGTCGGGAGCTCAGCAGTTCTCCAAGTGCAAATCAGATGGGGAGGCAGATGTAGAAGCCTCAAACCCACCTCTCCCATTCACTGCACCTGGAAGCCTGGAGGGACTCCAACAGTCTGGGCGGAGAAATCCACAGTCCTCTAGACACACAGAGAGGCCGATGAAGGCACCCCAGATCTGCCCAGCTCCTCCTCTGCACCCCGATGGCCAGGCGCGGCAGCAAAACAGGCTGGGCTCCACTGATAGTGTGGGCCCGCCCACCTGTTGGGAGCTCAGCAGTTCTCCAGGTGGTTTTCAAATAGCGCTCTTCTTCTTTTTACCAGGTTTTCAGGAGGTCTTGCCCTCTTCTATTTTGAAGGGCACTTTAGCTAATGAATCTATTTGATCATGAATGTCCTGAATGGTATTAGCTAATGCCTGTACATCTTTAATGATCTGGTTGGAAAGTTGAACAGAGACCCCCCATTCCTGCTGCCCCCATACCCCGGGATCCTGATATTCCCAGACGTACCAACAAAGGAATAAATTGAACTCTGCTCTTTGAGAAGACTGTAATAAAATCCAGGCTAAAAATGGGGACACACTCATCCCAAGGTAAAACCTCTATGTCAGGCAACAGGACAGCTGTCAGGATCCAAAAGCAGTGCTTGGTAAGGCATTATCCTCGCATTTGATAGCCACTGACCTGGAGGGTCCCAGATAAGAGTCTAAAGCAAGTGAGAGTTTATCACAGTGACCTTCTGGCCAAATGCGAGCTTTTGAGTTTCCTCTCCAGCCTCTTAGAGAGATTGGCTACTGGTCTCTGCCAGGGCCCCAGTTCCTGGGTTATTACTCCCTTTGCAATCCCTCTCAGTTCATCCACATACAAGAAAAATGGCTTGTTTATGTTAGGGAGCCCTAGTGCAGGGGCATCCACTAGGGCCTGCCTCAACTGTTGGAAGGTTGTCTCTTGCATGTCTGTCCTTTCCAGTGGGCCCTGCATTTGCCCTTTTAAAGAGTCATATATTGGCTGGGCTATCTCAGCAAAGTTAATAACCAGAGCCTACAATATCCAACTGCACCAAGAAAACCACGGACTTGCTTTTTGGGTTTTGGTGCTGGTATCTGTAGGATGGCATGAACCCTTGTATTTTATTTATTTATTTCTTTATGTTTTGTCTTTTTTGTTTTTATCGGTACCAGAGATCTAACTCACGACCACACACTTGCAAGGAAGGCACTTATGCCGCTGAGCTAAATCCCCTGTCCCCAAACCCTTGTATTTTAAAGGTCCTTTTTCCGCCTTGTAATTGATACCCCAGGTAAGTCACTGTCAGCTGGCATATCTGTGCTTTTTTGCTGAGACCTTGTATCCCGAATCATTTAAAGTTATTAACAGGGCCTTCGTTGCTTCCTTGCAATCCTCAAAGGTTTTAACAGCCTCTAAAATGTCTTTAACATGCTGTACATCTATGACCTCTGGGTGATCTTCTGGATACCCTATCAGGTTCCTAACTAAGGTGTCATCAAATCAAGTGGGAGCATCTATAAAACCTTGTGGTAAGCACATCCAAGTCAACTGTAGAGTTACTCCAGTCCCTGGATCAGTCCATTCAAAAGCAAAAATGGGTTGACTTACCGGAGCCACTGGGAGGGTGAAGGAAGCATCTTTTACGTACAAGTCTGAGTACCAGATGTACTCTGGGCTCCAAAGGCTCTGCAGGGTGTAGGGATTAGGGACAGTGGGATGCAAAGTAACCACTCACTTCATGACTTCCCGGAGGTATTGCACTGGCCAGTAATCTTCAGTCCCCAGTTTCTGGACTGGGAGCAATGGTGTATTCCAGGGAGAGATGCAAGGTATAAGAATCTTATTATCTTTGAATATAGCAATATGTTTTGCAATTCCTTGATGGGCCTGTAAGCTTATTGGATATTGTCTAAGGTGGATGGCAGTCACCCAGGGCAACAACTTTATTAGCAGAGGAAATTGATTGATCGCCAGACCAGGGTGATTATTTTTAGCACATCCTCCTGGTATCTCTGCTTGCCAAGCCTGCTTGAGATCTCTACCAGTCTCTGGAGTGGGATCATCCCCCAGCAGGAGATGGTTATCCCTTCAGGAAAGAAGGTAAGTACCTTGATTAGTTCCCCAGGTGTTGTTTCCAGAATCAGTCATGGGGTCTCTGCCTGAAAACTCAATTGGAGTTTTAACTTATGAAGAAGGTCTCTTCCTAGCAGTGTTCGGGCTATTCTGAAACCCATAGAAATTCATGCATAGTGTTCTTTTTCCCAGAGCGGGTTAACTGGGCCACCACCTTCAGGTATGATTTTTGCCCTCCGGTGGCGCCAACCACATTTACTTTGTTGTCAGACAGAGTTCCAAACGGTTGAGTTAGAACAGAATAAGTTGTGCCTGTGTCCACCAGGAAATTCACTGGATTTCCCCTATTTGAAAGGTTATTCAGGGCTCGGGGTGGGGGGCATCTGAGCCCTGACACACTCATTATTGGCTCATCAGAGTCTGAGCCTCCCTTTCCATTGTTGCCCTTAACATAGGACGGTCCGTTCACCAAAGCCCTATTTCTTTACAATAGGCACATTGGTTCTTTTCAAGTGGGGCTCGCTTTTTGTCTTTCTCATCTGTCTTTTCTTTTTGTTTCTTTTTCCACACAGCAGCTCTAATACTTTTATGATCTTATTGTTTGCCTCTTGCCAGCTCTCTCTATTGTCAAATACCCTATGTGCTATGTCTATTGCTGACTTAGGGGCATCCACTCAAATCCCTCCAGTTTCTGTAATTTCTGTCTAATATCTGGGGCTGACTGAGACACAAAGGCAATATTAATAGCCCTTGCATTCTCATGAGTGATGGGATCAATTGGATTATAGATCCAATTGCAGAACAGGACTCATCAGCTAATTGTCTTACTTTTAACACCTTGGACAGAATCTTAGCTGCTCCCTGGAGTGTTGCTAGAAACAGTTGGCGATATTAGGTCAGAGCCTCCCTACCTCCAGATCCAGATGTGTTTTCAGGATTGTTGGAGAATGGGGAGTTTTGGCACTTCCAATTATATAGTTCGGAAGTGGAAAAGGGAGTATAGACAAAAATCGAGTCCCCTGGTTCCTGGGGGTCGGGAACCTCCCAAAGGGGGCAGAGTGCTGACATCTCTGTGGTGGAGTCAGGGGAATTTGGCTGTGTTCAGCTTTGGGTCCAGATCAGACTGGGAGGGCGGGGTAGGGGTCCCATGAGGTGAGGGGTGTTTAGGAGCGGAACATGGGGGAGGGAGGAGGACGTCTTCTAGGGGTCCTCCGCTGATGGTAAACCTGGAGAGGAGGGTTGGGAGTTGGGCACAGGTGATTTTGGTTTTGCTTTCAATGTTGCCACCACCTCCGCCCATGCCCATGGGGAATAAGGACTCCACGGTAGAGAATTATAGATGAGATCTATCCAAATCTGAAGGTAAACAATTTTGTGTGGGTGAGAAGGGGGCCCAAACACATACTGGCGGACAGCCTGGGCAGTGCCCATGTTAAAGGATCCACTGGGGCCAGATGCCATTTTTCCCTATTGGCCACTCATGAGAAGCAAAAATCATTAGTCTTCCTTTGAAGATAGGCTCCCCCTAACCCTAAGCTCATTGCTCAAATTCTTGAAAGACAAGACTAAAGGGCGTGGGAGCAGTTTTTGCACCAGACTGACCCATTGTTGCTTGCTGTGTTTCTCTTGTCAGAGGAGGAAATCAAGAGAAAAGGTTAGCAAATACAAGAAGAGACAGAACAATATGGAGAGAATCACAAAACCTAGGATTTTCTTGGCATGGTCCCAGGGTCTCCTGGGGTTTAACTGTCAGCACCCTCAGAGAGACCAAAGGCACATGTGATCTCTCAGGCCAAGTGTCCTGGAAGGGAAAAGTTAAAACAAAAGCCATGAGACAAAACAGGACTACACAAAGACACAAAACAAAACCACCAGTTATAATTAGAACAACCTTTCCCTGGCAAAATAAGCTGGAGGCTTCCCTTCAAATTCCAATATCAAATTGGAGGGCAGCCCTGCTGGGGTCCAAGATCCAAATGAGTCAAGAGGCTCAAAAAATGATCTAGGATTCCCAACAATGATCTGACCTCTCAAGGATGAGGGCCTACCCTCCTAAAGAAAATTAAATCGAACAGGAGATTCCAGTAGTTACTATTAGCGAATCAGTCCTCACAAATTGAGTTGGTGTGGTATTATTCCAGCCCACATGAGCCCCGAAATGTGGTGGTTCCCTGCTACGTGAGGTATGAAGGGGCCAGAGAAAATAATTTGGAAAGCAAAAAAGTATTTATTAAAGCACAGGCCTATAGCCAATATGGAAGACTGCGTGCCTAACAACTAAAGGGCAAGGTTCTACTACTGTAAAACTTCAAACAGCTGCTGGTCTCACAATGCAGCGGGGTGGGGTTTTCGGTTCAATACAGAACAGGACTGTTGAGGTCTTGGGGATAACAAGTTTGAGTTGCACCTAACAAGCAAGTTTATATTAGGCAAACATCCTCTTCTGCTCTTAGAGATACCTTTGATCTTTCTCTTGCTTCCGGGGCGATTTATGAGGGTTTTTTCCAAAAAATATAGGTTACAACATTCCCCACTGATTTTATGCCTGCTTCTCAAAATCTTTGGGGAAGACTTGAGAACTAATCTTGATGGTGAACCGGTAACATTTCATAACCTTGGTGGCGTAACACCATCAGCCTCTCATCTTGTACTTGCTGTCTGATAAAGATAGTTAGCCTATTGATTATACAGGGGCCTATTAAAACCAAACCATCCTAGCAACAGTCCAAGCAAAGGCAGACCATAAGGCAGGATTCCATTCCAGACACTCCAAAGGGGGTTTTCAAATAGCTCTCTTCTTCTTTTTACCAGGTTTTCAGGAGGTCTTGCCCTCTTCTATTTTGAAGGGCACTTTAGCTAATGAATCTATTTGATCATGAATGTCCTGAATGGTATTAGCTAATGCCTGTACATCTTTAATGATCTGGTTGGAAAGTTGAACAGAGACTCCCATTCCTGCTACCCCCATTACCCAGGATCCCGATATTCCCAGACCTACCAATAAAGGAATAAATTGAACTCCCCTCTTTGAGAAGACTGTAATATAATCCAGGCTACAAATGGGGACACACTCATCCCAAGGTAAAACCTCTATGTCAGGCAACAGGATAGCTGCTTTTTGCTTACAGGACCTCCAAACCTGCTGTGTGAGGTTGGTAACAGCACCATCGAAGTCGCCAGTAGTGGGATAGAAGGGGCAAAAGAAAGCAAGCTAAAGCAGCACATGCCTGATAGCATTTAACTATGCTTAGTCAACTCTTTTTTATTCAAGGAGAAATAGAGAAAAACAGAAAAAGGGTACAAGTAAAAACAAAATTTAAAAAATAAACAGTAAGAAATCACTAGTTAATAGATTACATATTGTCATCTTAGAAATAGCTGTTCAAGTTACAAAATTGAAGCACATAATGTGGACTTTTGATGACTGAGTGTGCAAACATTTTTGTTCAATGATCCAAAAAAAATCTCAGTAATATGGTTATCTATCTTATACACTTAAACATATATGCAGTTATAAACTTTAGAGCACTCTCTTTTCTTTTCTTTTGTACAATGACAATTATACATTTTAGGTTTTATGACTCCCACAGTTCTTATTACTTTTTTTGAAGAGAGTAAAACCAAGTGCGACATGTCACAACAGAGTCAAATCAAAAGGATGGACATAATAGGTAATGTTCATACAAAATACAAGGTGATTGACAATGGTTACCATACTGCCTCTTGCTGTTTTAAGAAGAATAGCCAGTTATCATAAAATTGAACAAAACAGTAAAAAATAAAACCAAAGCATTGGAGACATTACAGGACTTTAAAAGAAGATAATAGTCAACCGGAAAGCGCATGATAATGATTCTTATTGTCTTCACAGTTTTGTCCATACTTTGGAACTTGGTACTATCAAGCAAAGCGGAATAGGGAAAAATCAGTCAAAGCAAGACAGTGAGGGCAATACAGGATTTCAAATCAAGTTAATGGGAAATCAAAGATAGTTACTATAATGTATCCTGCTATTTTTTAATTTATTTTTCCCTTAATTAAAAAGATAAAAAGAAAACAGTAAATAATTTTTAAAAAAGGGAAATGAGATAAAAGAGGGCATAACAACAGAACAGTGCAGGTCAAAACATAACCATATTGTTTCACCACAAGATATCCTAACATAAAAATAATTACCATAGCGTCTCTTTCATTGAAAGCTTAGTCAATTTTAAATGTAAGGGATTAGCAGTCTGCTGCACAGTCCATTGGTCCTGGCAAAGTTGGTCTCCTTGGGTGTCCAGAACCTTCACATGAGAGTGGTGGACTCAAGGCGTTTTTCCAGCCACCTTCACTGCCATGAGAGAGCTGAGGACCACGCTGTAGGGTCCCTCCCAGTGAGGCTCAAGGGTGTCTGGATGGTGACTCTTGACTAGGACCAGAGTACCAGGTTCCACCAGCGGGCTGGACACAAAGTGAGAGCCTACCGGAGGATTCTTCAGCCTGAATAACCAATGTATAGAGGTCAAGATGGGCTAAAGAGCCTGCAGGGACTTAATGAGATCTTGATTAGCCAGTTCCACCAATTTTTCCTAAGAGAGTTTTGGAATGAGAGGAGGGGGCCTCTCATTCATTGCTTCAAAAGTGGATGTACCAGAAACATAAGGAGTACATTGGGTCTGCAGGAGGGAAAAAGGAAGGAGACTTACCCAATTATCGCCAGTTTCTAGAGACAGATTTGTAAGCCTATTTTTTAATGTCTGATTCATCCTCTCTCCTTGCCCTGAGCTTTGAGGCCGGTACGTGCCATGAAGTTTGCAATCAATCTTTAAGGCCTGGGTTAGTTTTTGAATTATCTGGTCTATGAAAGCCAGACCATTGTCAGACCCAATAGATAAGGGTAGGCTGAAATGAGGAATGACCTTATATAACAACATTTAACCACTGTGAGAGCTGATTCTGACCATGTGGGAAATGCCTCCACTCACCCAGTGAAGGTGTCAACCATCACTAGCAGGTATTTGTGTCCCTGGTGACCTGGCTTCTTTAATTTAGTGAAGTCTATTTCCAAGTGTTCTCCTGGGGAAGTTCCCCAAAAATGAGTAGTTTCCATGTGGAGCTGTCATTTTGAGTTAACCGTTTGATGTTGAAGAGGACATCTTGAGCTGGCAGCCGCTGTCAATTTGGATAGCTGGGGTATAAAGAATCAGTCCCAAAAGAGCTCAGCTAGTTTTGATCCTCCCAAATGAGTGGACTAATGACCTTGCTGAATGAGTGTCCCTCTGAGGACTTCAGGCAGCAAGATTCTCTCATCTGGTAACTGATAACAGCCTCCTGGAATGTCGGGCTTTGCCTGGAGTTGGGCAGCCACGTGGAGGTCCTTTTGTGTATACACAGGTTCTGATAACATTGGAGGCATCAGCAAGAGGGTAGGAATGGTTTCCTCTATGTCCCCTTCTTCAGACCCCACTGATTATATGGCAGCTTCTTTGGCTGCCATATCAGCCAAATTGTTTCCCCTGATAATGGGATCATCTCCTTTTTGGTATGCCTTGCAATGTATCATGGCCACTTTCTCAGATAAACAATTTGCTGCCAGCGGGTCTAATATTTGGGGGATATTTTTATTTTATCTCCTGCTGAGGTCAATAGACCTCTCTCCTGATAAATTGCTCCATGTACATGAGCGGTAGCAAAAGCATATCTGTTATCGATGTAGATGTTAATCCGCTTAGCTTCAGTCAATTTCAAGGGTTTTGTGAAAGCGATGAGTTCAGCTCACTAAGCAGAAGTGCCAGAGACCAACCCCTATGTACACCAAATTTGGGTCTCCGAGGTCACTCCCGCCCATGCCACTCATTTACTTTGGTACATGTAGCTGCTACTGTCTGAGAAGAATGATGGTTCCACTTCTAGAGGTATGTCTGTCAGGTCGGATCGAAGGCTCTGGTAGCTGTCAATCAAGGTGGAGCATTCATGGTAGAAGGGCTGATGGATCCTCATCAGGCAGCAGTGTGTCTGGATTCAGGGCCACCGAGCACTTGAAAACAACAGAGTCAGGATCCAAAAGCAGTGCTTGGTAAGGCATTATCCTCGCATTTGATAGCCACTGACCTGGAGGGTCCCAGATAAGAGTCTAAAGCAAGTGAGAGTTTATCACAGTGACCTTCTGGCCAAATGTGAGCTTTTGAGTTTCCTCTCCAGCCTCTTAGAGAGATTGGCTACTGGTCTCTGCCAGGGCCCCAGTTCCTGGGTTATTACTCCCTTTGCAATCCCTCTCAGTTCATCCACATACAAGAAAAATGGCTTGTTTATGTTAGGGAGTCCTAGTGCAGGGGCATCCACTAGGGCCTGCCTCAACTGTTGGAAGGCTGTCTCTTGCATGTCTGTCCTTTCCAGTGGGTCCTGCATTTGCCCTTTTAAAGAGTCATATATTGGCTGGGCTATCTCAGCAAAGTTAATAACCAGAGCCTACAATATCCAACTGCACCAAGAAAATCACGGACTTGCTTTTTGGTTTTTGGTGCTGGTGTCTGTAGGATGGCATGAACCCTTGTATTTTATTTATTTATTTGTTTATGTTTTGTCTTTTTCGTTTTTATTGGTACCAGAGATCTAACTCACGACCACACACTTGCAAGGAAGGCACTTATGCCGCTGAGCTAAATCCCCCGTCCCCAAACCCTTGTATTTCAAAGGTCCTTTTTCCGCCTTGTAATTGATACCCCAGGTAAGTCACTGTCAGCTGGCATATCTGTGCCTTTTTTGGTGAGACCTTGTATCCCGAATCATTTAAAGTTATTAACAGGGCCTTGGTTGCTTCCTTGCAATCCTCAAAGATTTTAACAGCCTCTAAAATGTCTTTAACATGCTGTACATCTATGACCTCTGGGTGATCTTCTGGATACCCTATCAGGTTCCTAGCTAAGGTGTCATCAAATCAAGTGGGAGCATCTATAAAACCTTGTGGTAAGCACATCCAAGTCAACTGTAGAGTTACTCCAGTCCCTGGATCAGTCCATTCAAAAGCAAAAATGGGTTGACTTACCGGAGCCACTGGGAGGGTGAAGGAAGCATCTTTTAGGTACAAGTCTGAGTACCAGATGTACTCTGGGCTCAAAAGGCTCTGCAGGGTATAGGGATTAGGGACAGTGGGATGCAAAGTAACCTCTCACTTCATGACTTCCGGGACGTATTGCACTGGCCAGTAATCTTCAGTCCCCATTTTCTGGACTGGGGGCAATGGTCTATTCCATGGAAAGATGCAAGATGCAAGATAGTAAGAATCTTATTATCTTTTAATATAGCAATATGTTTTGCAATTCCTTGATGGGCATGTAAGCTTATTGTATATTGTCTAAGGTGGATGGCAGTCACCTAGGGCAACAACTTTATGACCAGAGGAACTTGATTGATCGCCAGACCAGGGGGATTATTTTCAGCCCAGTCTCCTGGTATCTGTGCTTGCCAAGCCTGCATGGGATCTCTACCAGTCTCTGCATTGGAATCATCTCCCCAAAGGAGATGGTTTTCCCTTCAGGAAAGAAGGTAAGTACCTTGATTTGTTCCCCAGGTGTTGTTCCCAGAATCAGTTGTGGAGTCTCGGCCTCAAAACTCAATTGGACTTTTAACTTATGAAGAAGGTCTCTTCCTAGCAGATTGGGGTATTCTGAAACCCATAGAAACTCATGCATAGTGGTCTTTTTGCCAGAGTGAGGTAACAGGGCAACCACTTTCAGATATGATTTTCCCCCTAAGGTGGAGACAACCACATTTACTTTGCTGTCAGTCAGAGTTCCCAACCTTTCAGTTAGAACAGAATAAGTTGTGCCTGTGTGTACTAGGAAATTTACTGGTTCTCCTCTGACTTCCAAAGTTATTCAGGGCTCAAGGGGGCCATCTGAGCCCTGAGGCCCCCATTGTTGGCTCACCAGAATCTCAGCCTCCCTTTCCATTTTTGCCTTTAACTTAGGGTGGTCCGTTCACCAATGCCCTATTGCTTTACAATAGGCGCATTTATTCTGTTTACTGGGGCTCGCTTTTTGTCTTTCTCATCTGTCTTTTCTTTTTGTTTCTGTTTAGCTTCTTTTTCCACACAACAGCTCTAATACCTTTATGATCTTATTGTTTGCCTCTTGCCAGCTCTCTCTATTGTCAAATACCCTATGTGCTATGTCGATTACTGACTTTGGGGCATCCACTCATATCCCTCCAGTTTCTGTAATTTCTTTCTAATATCTGGGGCTGACTGAGACACAAAGACAATATTAATAGCCCTTGCATTCTCATGTGTGACCGGATCAGTTCGATTATAGAGTCTATAGGCCTCTAGGAGGCGCTCCAGGAGTGCATAAGGGGACTCATCAGCTAATTGTCTTACCTCTGACACCATGGACAGATTCTTTGCTGCTACCTGGAGTGCAAATGGAAACAGTTGGCGATATTGGGTCAGAGCCTCTCTACCTCTAAATGTGTTTTCGGGATCCTTGGAGAATGGGGTTTTTTGGCTCTTCCAATTATAGAGGTCAGAAGTGGAAAAGGGAGTATAGACAAAAATCGAGTGCCTTGGTTTCTGGGGGTCGGGAGCCTCCCAAAGGGGGCAGAGTGCTGAGGCCTCTGTGGTGGAGTCAGGCAAATTTGGCTGGGATCAGCTTTGGGTCCGGATAGGAATGGGAGGGCAGGGGTAGGTGTTCGGTGAGGGGTCTCTAGGAGGGGAACATGATGTTGGGATGAGGATGTCTTCCAGGGGGTTCTCCACTGATGGGAAAACTGGCACAGAGCTTTAAGAGTTGGGCACAGGTGATTTTGGTTTTGTTTTCAGGGTTGCCACCTTCTCCGTGCCTCGGGAATAAGGAATCCATGGTGGAGAATTATAGATGAGATCTATCCAAATCTGAATGTAAACAATTTGGTGTGGGTGACAAGGGGGCCCCAACACATACTAACGGACACCCTAGAAAGTGCCCATGTCAAAGGATCCACAGGGGCCAGATGTCATTAGTCCCTATCGGCCACTCCTGAGAAGCAAAAATCATTAGGCTTCCTTTGAATATAGGCTCCGTGTAACCCTCAGGCCATCTCTCAGATTCTTGAAATAGAAGCCTAAGGGGCATGGGATCAGGTTTTGCACCAGACTGACCCATTGTTGCTTGCTGTGGTTCTCTTGTCAGAGGAGGAAAGCAAGAGAAAAGGTTAGCAAACACAAGAAGACACAGAAAAATATGTAGAGAATCACAAACCCTCGGATTTTCTTTGTCTAGTCCGAGGGTCCCTTGCGATTTAACTGTCAGCATCCTCAGAGCCATCAAGGGCACATGTAATCTCTCAGGCCCAAGTGTCCTGGAACAGAAAAGTTAGAACAAAAACCATGAGACAAAACAGGCCTACACAAAGACACATAAAAAAACCACCAGTAAAAATTAGAACAACCTTTCCCTGGCAAAATAGGCTGGAGGATTGCCTTGAAATTCCAATATCAAATTGGAGTGCAGCCCTGCTGGGTTCCAAGATCCAAATGAGTCAAGAGGCTCCAAAAGTGATCAAGGACTCCCAACAAGGATCCAACCTCTCAAGGATGAGGGCCTAACATGCTAAACAATTAAATCAAAGGGGAGCTTCCAGTAGTTACTATTAGCAAATCAGTCCTCAGAAATTGAGTTGGTGGGCTGTTATTCCAGGCCGAATGAATCCCCAAATGTGGTGGTCCCCTGCTTCCTGAGGTATGAAGGGGCCAGAGAAAATAATTTGGAAATCAAAAAATTATTTATTAAAGCAAAGGCCTGTAGCCAATATGGAAGACTGCGTGCCTAACAACTAAAGGGCAAGGTTCTTCTCCTGTAAAACTTCAAACAGCTGCTGGTCTCACAATGCAGCATAGTGGGGTTTGCAGTGCACTACAGAACAGGAATGTGGTGGTCTTGGGAAGATCAAGGTTCATGTGGGCTAACAAGCAAGTTTTTATTAGGCAAACATCCTGTTCTGCTGTTAGAGTTACCTTTGATCTTTCTCTTGCCTCCAGGGAGACTTACGAGGTGTTTTTAAAATATAGGTTACAATAATATATATATATATTTCCATTAACACTATGTTTGTGAGTGAACACACCCATAATTCTATGATTGGAGCTCCTTCAGCAAATATGACTTTGACAAAATGTCCTTTTTTGTGCTTTCTCTTTGTTTCTTTCTCTCTCTTTTTCCTTCTTTTCTTTCCAGTTTCAAATTTTTTGAAGTCTCAGGCCTGAAATGTAAAACTACTTCATGTAACTTTACTGATAGTATAACAGTTTGGAGTCTGCTGTCAATGGTATGCTCATAAATGTTTGAGAATTTTTTAGGGGTATGTGAAACTCAGCTCTGGAGGACAGTTTTTGTGGTCTTTGAAAAGTCACTAATGGACTAGTAAAAATTGTATATATTGATTGGCATATAATATGATGCACTGATAATTCCATACATTTTGGAATTCATCCCTGGAATGCTCTCAAGAGCTAGAGCCACACTCAGTTGGACCCATGGAAGAGATGGTCAGAAGACCAGCTCTCCAGGATGGTGACAGATTTGGGTCATCGCTACTATTGTGCTGAGACTAAATGATCAGAGTCCTGACCCTTGCAAAGTAGAAGCAAAGGAGTCTGCTTTCCTGGAGCTGGTAGGCTGGCAGATGGTTCAAGTGCTACCCCTTTGTAGCATTAAGAAGCACAGGGTATTTGCTTCCAAGAGAAGTTGGAAGAGCTCCAACTTCCTTCCTACTGGGTAAATACAAAAACTAGAGCCCGCTGAAGTTATCTTGTCTTCTGCTGTCACCCTGTGAATTTGTATTCCTTAGGTAGAGTTTTTCTCACTTAGAGAGGAAACATTGTTCTGGCTGTGTACCAGGAATCAGGTGGGTAGTCTTTAATTAGGCCAAATCACATTTTCTGTGTTCTCCTGTAAGTTCTCTTTCCAATGTGTATTGACTTCTCTGTTTCCTATGTAATGTTTTCCACTTCCTGTCTAATAGAATGTTTTCTGTTCTCCCACACTGGAAAGAGTATCTTGATCATTCAGTGCCTCTCTTCTTTATCTCCTTAGGACCTGATACACATCCATTACAAGGCAGGCATTAGAGAATAGCAGTTGAATTAAGTAGAATCATGTTTTGGAAATATCTTTTAGTAGCATTGTCTGAAGTTAATTACTGCACCACATGCAGAATTCTTCATAGACAAACGCTGTACCCTGTATTTCTTGCTTAATATAATGGATGTTCTCCCTACAGATGGATGGCCAAGTCAAGGTCTCCCATCCAAGTATGAACCAGGCCCGACCCTGCTTAGCTTCCGAGATCAGATGAGGTCAGGTGCTTTCACGGTGATATGGCCCTAGACTGGCCAAGTCAACTTCTATGGGTCGAACATTATTTTCATATATTCCCATAAAATCTGGGAAATGTTAACATTTGGTCAACGTCTCCCACCTCCTCTTTTCTCCTTCTGCTCCCCTGTTTTCTTGTCCTCCTCCTTTCCCTCCTATTTTTTCTAACTTTCTCCTTTTGCTGCCACCACATTTGCCCTCTCTCTTCTTTCCCTCCTTTACCTCCTCTTCTTTCTTCTTGCTTTTCCAAGAAGGGAAGTTCATCCTATCCCCTATTGCTCCCAAATAATAAAGTCAATAGTTTGTGTGACTATATTATTTACTGATCATCTATAACCTGTAAGAGTATTTTCAATCATTACTCCACAGCTCCTATCACACATATGTAAATGCAGCACTGGATATTTATGAAGGAAATATTCCTGTAAGTTAAAGTGCCACTTCTGAGTGAATATTACTTTAGCATTGCCTTTTGGGGAGGGAGGGCCTAGAATTTCTTTTCCCATTCCCCTTCTTGAAGAGCATCACAACTCTTGGATGTTTTTCCAGCTTTGGCATTGCTTTGCAGGGTTTATAGGCTGTCCTGGCAGTGCTTAATTTGTGTAAAAAAATGAATTGGGCTTCAAATGAGTATAGAATAGTCAATTCAGGGTTTACTCGAGAAGATAATCCAAAAGGTGGCCTTGTGATCATAGATTTCAGGCTCATGCTCTCCCTCTACTCCTGTGGTCCGGTAATGCAAATTAGGAATAGGATCAACACTAAACCAGAGTAATGTTTCCAATTACAAAAGGACCTTGTAGATTTCTACTAATAAAAACAATCCCTAGTGATTTTAAATACGATTTCCAAATAAATAAGGACAAACATTTCTACGGCTATACTACATATTAGGTGCTGTGTAAGCATCAAGATGAAAAGAAGGTTCTTTCCACCTTCATAAGGGATTGGCTTTCTCATAGGGAAAAAATATCAAAGCAGAAAGTTACAGTGGGGCCCTGTAAGATTATGAGGTGATCTGGAATTGGCGTGTGTGGCACAGGGAGTCAACTCTCCCCTCCACATCATAACCCAGGAACAGTGGGTTCATTTTGAAAACCTGGTTTCTCTCAGGCTGTCATGAGTTCTTGGAGAGAATAATAAACTTTGCCACCATTTGTCAAGCTCAGTGTTTCTACCTCAGAGCCAGAAAACCCTGTATTCATCTCCAACACCTGGAGTGAAAATGGTGTCAAAATTCCACTGATGAGCAAATTGTTTGAGCAATAACTAGGAATGATCACACAGAGGGCTGGGATGACTGTTTAGTAGGCCACAGATAGAAAGTCACAACTGGTAGGCTCAGTGCTTTGTGCTCACCTCCTCCCATAACATCAACTTTTTTCTGGTTGCAGCATCCATTAACCTAAATCAGGAATGAACCATAGCTTTCAACAGTCAGGCTGGCACTGAAGGATCCTAATGTACAATATTGCTCACCCCTGCAGTGCTGTCTCCCCATGATTTCCACATCTCCATTCCCTCTCCTGACATTCAAGACCCTATTGCAAGTCTCACTTTGACTATGAAGCATTCTGTGAGGCCCTTCAGCTATGCAAAGGTTTATCTGCTCTGTTCTACTAAATTTCTACAACTGTCTCATATACGGGTATAATTAGATTAAAACCTGTCCTCATGGCTTCAAAATGACAGATATGGCAGTGAAGCCTAGGTCTGTGTGATTTCAGCGCCTGTGTCTTGAAGCTCTTTCTACATGATGCCATGCATTGCCCCACTTACTGTAGTCTGAACTTGGTTCCACTCAGTTGGGTCATTTTAGATACTTACAGAATTCAGTATATAAGGTATTTTCCTACCTCATTGAACTTTATTGATGAAAGGGAATGATACCTTGTTCTCCGGTTCTTTATGAGCCCCTAGAATACACTAATGCATGGTGATTAGTACTTGTTTATTTATTATCTAACAGGGAAGGCTTTAGTGACTGAATTTCAGAGAATAACAAAGAAATTAAAATGCACTGAAGATCAGTCACCTTACTTTGAAGATATTATTTTAAAAACTGTTTCAGTATTTTCTGATTGTTCTACTCAGTAGCAGTATTTCAATAGAGATACCTTATTTCTTAGGATTTTGGAAAGCGAATAGCTGAATTAATTCTATACTCTAGGTAAGTCATGAAACTAGTTCCACAAACTTTCTATAGTTATACAAATTCCTGTCACACATAATTGGCTTTTCAGTTCCAAAACAGTTAGATCTGTTTCCACCTGCCAGAGCTTTATTGCACTTGCTATTTATTTTGTGAATGTGCTTTGAGAAATGTAAGGTCACTGAACACATCTAAAGAGGTGGTATTGCCAAGTTTCTAAAGGTCTAAACAATAGTTGGCCTCACAACAGTGAATGAAAAACTGTTTCACAGAGAGGGAGGAGAAACGGTAGTAATCCATAAACCACCAAGCTGGACGCAGAATGATTATAAAGCCAGAGGAGCTGAGGAGAGAGTCATTGCTGGGGAACGGCTCATCCAGGCAGCTGTGGGAGACATTGTATCCCCTGCCAAGATGAAGCTGCAGCTGCTGTGTCTGGGGCTGATGCTGTTGTGCACCCAAGCGGAAGGCAAGAAGGTTGTGAGAGGCAACTTTGACTTGGGAAAGGTAGAGTCACAGAGCATGGCAACTGGGACTTTGAGGGGTGGTTTGGAGATTCTGAAGGCAGCTGGGTTCTAAGGGAGGCAGAAGCTCTTAAAGAGAGAAAAGGAGTGGTTTCAGACCTTCAACTAAGAGAAACTGCGGCATATTAAAATACCACAGATCTTGGGACCTCCATTTCACAGCAGGGACAGGGGGAAGGGTCCCAATGTTGTATAAATTACTCCCAGTGTTAACTTCAAATTCATACTTTCAGCACCATTATGAGTGCTGCCCGTGCACCAGAGTTCAACGCAAAGCGCTCAGTGTGGTACCTCCTTCCTGTCTTCTGACCTAACCATCTCACTTATTTATTGCAGATTTCAGGGAATTGGTATACTGTTGAAGCGGCCTCTGACAAAAGGCAGACAATAGAGGAAGGTGGTAGCATGAGGGTGTTTATAGAAAGCATTGAACCAGTGGACAACTCTACCTCATTCTTTACATACTGGACACAGTAAGTGTGACCTTTTTTAGGTGTAAAAGATAAAATACAGGCCAGGGCATGACCTCATACCTAGCCAAGCACATATTCACACACAACAATATGTGCACACATAGACAAGTGCATGCATACACACACAGGTGCTGAGCCTCTCTCCAGAGTCAGAGCCCCTCTTCTGATACTAACCCTGAGGATTAGTTGATGGACTTGAGGATTTTCCAGTTTAAGAGTAAAGAGCTGGTTACAGAAATAAATTTATTGGGTCCCGGAGAAAGCAGAGAACACAGAGCTGCCATAATCATAATTAATATCCAAACATAGCATAGGTTAACAGCATGGAGTTTAGATTCATTTGCCTTAAACTGAATCTTTCTTTTACTAGTTTGCCAAGGAGCCTCATCACTGTGTACTATCACTTTTCCTTGGGTAATAGGCAATGATAACAATTCTCCTTTGTGGTTTTCAGTGAGCAGCATGCCAGGCATTGCATGTAAAGCATTTATTTTGAGAACCTGGCAAATGGTGAGCACTCAGCTAATGGCCCAGTCAGTGAGGTGAGCCTTTTAGAGATGAGTGTCCCAACTGCAACCTAAAACCTTGTATTCCTTGCAAAGTACAAACCCTGCATTAAACCTGATGGCTGAGGTTTTAGTTTAGAGAAAGCAACTCATACATAAACATCTGAGTCTAAGACAAACAATGTTTGTGCCACCGTTTTACTATCAGTGACCTAGAAAAAATGGCTACAGTAGAGAGTAAGTAACCGAGGGGAGAACTGGTGGAAGTAATGATGGGAAGCGGCTGTTGACGTTGTTCTTAAAGTGTCAAATTGAGTCAAATAATGGCAACTAGAAGCTTTTAGGTAACTGCAAGGAAAAGTTCAAAGCCAGGCATGAGGGTTCATGCCTGTACTGCTAGCATGTAGGAGGCTGAGGCAAGGGAATGGCTGCAAGTATGAGGCCAACGTAAGCACACAGTGAGTTCAAGGCCTGCCTGAACTACACAGCAAGACTCTGTCCCACAACAGCAGCAACAACAACAACATTTTAAAGCTGAGGAGAATCAGAAGTTATGGCTGAAGTACAGGGGGATGGAGCTGGTCTCAGCGATACCTCCTGAGCATCCATTCATCCTCTTTTTCAGTGCAAGTGGAGAATGTAAGCAATTCACTGTCATTGTCAACAGAGTAGCAGAAGGTGTATATGCTTCTGAATGTGAGTACACGTAAAATTATAACTTTCTATGTTATATTCCTATCTTTAAAAAACTTCCTACACCCCAGTCTTTTCTGTTTTTGTTTATTCCTGAATAATATTTATTTTAGTAATAAAGTAGGAGTCATTTCATATCCGATACACTGAATTTGAGAGACACTCATGTGTATTTGCAAAACCCAGGACCCAGCACATAGCACCATCAGATAAAGATGCTATGTGGTCATAGGTACCTTCTGTAACAAAACCAAAAACAGAAACAAACAAACAAAGCAAACTGCTGAGACAGGTTCTCATTTCCTGTCATCTTGTCTGGGTGCATTTCTCAGGAAGTGGCACGTGATATGTAAGGCCAGGACACTTTTACAGAGCACAGAGATGCATCACTGACAGAGGCTGAGGGCGGTGGCTCGGTCTCACAGAAGATGTGAGGATGTGGTTGGGGCTCTTGCAGTGTTTCTGTCCTAGTGGTCATGCTCTCAGACTCCTTTCTTAGACATCAGTCATTTCACAAAGTCCAGGGGCTGCAAATGGAAGGAAGGCATTTGATGTTTTCATTTTCATCTCTTCAGGACTATGCTCTTGAATTTGTTTTGTGGATAGAACATGTAAAGAATTTCTATTTCTTCTGTGAATAGAAGTTCAGAGCTGAATTCTGTTTCCTCCACAGATGAAGGATACAATGTGTTTCGCATAGTTGAGACAGACTATACAAACTATGTTATATTTCAACTCTGGAATTTCAAGGCTGAGGGAAGCTTTCTACTGCTGCAGCTCTATGGTAGAGTATTTTTCTGCTCACACTTCTGTGATGGGGAGAGAAAATGAAGGAAGGAACCCAAAATGGTCATTCCAACTTTATTCTGGTCTCTTTCTCACTGAAGACAGACACATACCTTTGGAAATCCCTCAGTTTTGGTGATGAGAAGATGATGAAATCTCTCTGGCCACTTTTGCTGGTACATGCCTGTAATCGCAACACTTACAGACTGAAGCAAGAGGCTCACCAAGAGTCCTACCAGGGCTAGATAGTGACTTCAAGGCCAGGATGAACTACATAGTGAGATCCTTTCTGAAACAAGAAAAAAAGAAAGAAAGAAAGAAAAGAAAGAAAAGAGAGAGAGAAAAAGACAGAGAGAGATAGAAAGAGAAAGTGAGAGATGGGGAGAGAGGAAGAGGCAGAGAGAGAGATCTCACTGATCCCTTGCTGAGGTCAATTTCGGACAGGTGGTATCCTACCTCCATGACATCTGTCTGAGCACCCAGCTGTCACCAACTGTTCGCCTGCCCCTCTGCAGCCCTGCTCTTTCATTCACTTTGACAATTAATACACAAGACTCAGCAGTCACCGTAACTCTTCTCACAGGCCGAGAACCAGATGTGAGTGGAAAAATCAAGAGAAGGTTTGAGGACTTTTGTCATAAATATGGAATTGGTGAGGGAAACATAATAGACATGACCACCGTTGGTAAGTTCAGCTCTCTGGCTTTCTTTTTCTGTATGCCATGTCACAGAAGGGAGAGATCCAGGGGAGGGAAATCAGTCCCTGTGTCCCCACGTGAAGACTCATTTGGTTTCTCTTGGATAAAGAACCTGGAGCTGCTGTCTGAGTGTGTTCTCTTTTATCCCTGCAGATCGCTGTCTCCAGGCCAGAGGTGGAAAGTAACGTAAGCCTCCAGGTTGGTGACCTCTGACCCTGGTGAGGAGGGGGTGGACCAGGTGCCAGGGCCTTCCAAGTACAGTGGGGGTTTGCACCCAACAGAAATAAGTTTGTAATGAAGCTTTGAGTTTCAAGTTTTGAGATGGAGGACCTAGAATCAAGACCCATTGTCACTATGCTGTGTATATTAGAGTTATTGAGGGGCTGTAATGTACAGGAAAATGCCTCAGAGATGGATAACATGCTTAAAATCATTATGACTCAATGTGAAACACAAAGAGGGAAATAGAACACTGCACATGAAACTCAGACATAAATGTTTGTGAATCTGTGTCGTGGATCAATTTCCGCATTGGGTGGCGTATGTCTAAAATGTCTTCCTTTGAACTCTGCACACCCATGATTTCTCATCTGGGAATGGAGCTGTCGACCTTCTCTTTGTGCTCTGAGTTTCCTCATCTGTCTCCTACATGAGTTTTCATGGGGCTTCATTCAGAGAATGCATATGAAAACCTTAGCAACTTTCATAAAATAAGTATTTAATAAAAGTATCTGTGGCTTTTTTCATTGTTCCTTAGTTTATCAAACATTCTTCAAAAACTTCTTATGCTAACATTATAGAAACAATCCAAGGACTCTTAATTACTTCCTTTCTCTTTATCACAGATTCAGCTGAGGGAAGGTTCAGATGACATTAGTAGCAGAAGAAAGTGACTTACTTCTTTCTCTATTCTGATAAGTAACATGAGTTAGAGTGCAAGATGCGATTGTTACCATTTTCCTTTCTATCAAAATTTCTCTTTGTCCTCAAATCAATCCCAGAAGGGTTCACTGTGGTTTCTGTGCTCTCTTTGTCCTTTGCTTCTTTAGTGCTAGTGAGTGCTTCCCTGTCTGGACTCTGCAGCATCTCTTCCTCAACTCTATGCCACCTCATGCAAGTCCAGCGGCCTGAGAACCATCATGTTCACATTTGGAAGTGACACCCCTGCATCTCCAGATCTTCCATAATCGCCGAGGATCAATTTGCCTAGAAGCAAAGCTTTCCTCTAGATTTCTCTTGTTTCCCATAGCTATGGAAATTGTATACAAATAAGATCTTTCTTGCCTGTTCAATAAATGATTAGCCTTGCAGTGCTGTGATTTGTCGTTTAATCTGGGAGGAGGTGGGGCTGACAGTGAGTGAATGAAGGCATTTCCTGGGCTCTGCACCTCTTCTAGCATCCAGGAGTTGACTCTGAGCTTCAGACACCTTGTCCTCTTCAATCCTCCTCTCTTATCCCAAGTCCCCAAGAGTCCCACATGCCCTATGCTCTGATGTTGTTCAGGGACCTGATGAGACCATTCAACATACCATAGGAACACAAGACTTGATCCATAATTTCCCCACCCGAGAATCCTTTTTTCCAATGTGACACTGACAGATAAATCTGCTGAGACTAATGCCATCTTGACATTGTTGAGGACAGGCCTCTTGTAATAAAGAATGGCAATAAATCCACTGACCTTGTTTTCCCCCAGCAACATCCAGGATCTCCTGTCACTGAGTGGCTATTCCATACCCTCCTGCTGCTCCAGACTCAAACTAGAATCAGTTCTTCTCCACCCTGGAGTTTCCCAGTGTTTCTATTGTGTCCCAGCTTGTGAGTGAGTCAACATAGACGCTAGAGGAATAGTGCGGATGAGAAGAGACAAGAGACGTGAAGAATGGTGACTATACAGGATTCTGATCAAAGATCAGAGTCAAACAAAGAGTAACGAATACAGAAGGTATTGGGGGAGGAGGGAGTTGGGTTCTGAGACATCAGCAGGTAACTTAGTAACAGTGTTAAGACCAAGGGTTATAGGGTAATTCAAGTCTCCCACCCACTGGCTCCTATGGTGGACTAATTAACATAATCCCTGAATAGGCTGAACAGATTAGGCAAGGAGAGAAACTCAATTTCCAAATGGAAAATTAACTTCTGGAGGACATTAGATTGGCTGCTGCTTGTTGATATAAAGTAGCAGCCAATTACAGGGCTTCCCACACTATTGCAGCTCCCTCCCAACTTGGAGGGCCTCCTGCTGACCAGATACCTCTTCATATGCTATACCTGCTTCACCTGACCACTCTCACCCCTGCACGCAATCTGAATTGCAGTTTGGCCCCAAGACTTTGCCCCTCATCCCACAGTTTCCATGCCAGGAAGTAGCAGGGATAGAGAGAATTGTAAGAGTCCATGTTACTTTCTCTTGGAAAGATCTCTGCCAAATTAATCAGTGTGCAGAGGTCTAACTCAATATATCCAAGAGTTTGGGTGTGACTCAGCCACACTGAGGTAAATGTGATCCTTGGCTCCAGTCTTTCTTCAGAAGAGCAAGAAGGAGTGATCTCCCTGGCTTAGTCTTAGTCTTATGAGCCAACATCTTAACCAGACATCTTCCCAAAGGAAGGATAGCTTTCCCCCAGGAAGCCTCTAACTGGAACCTTTAGGCAGAATCTGAGGACCTAGCAAGCTGAGATGACATGATTTCTGACTTAGTAGAAGAACTTTGCAGGGTAGTCCATAAGGCAATTAAGTTTGGTAAGCTAAAGGAAACCACTCAGAACAGGGATGAAAACCCAGCTCAGTTTATGGCTTGCTCACTTGGCTCCTGCCCTTTAGTGACAAATGGAATTAGACTCAGGAAGGCCAGAGTGATAATTTACCCTTCAGATGCATTTTATTATCTAATTAGCACCAGACATTCATTAAAAATTACAGAAACTGGATGCCCGATCTCAGACCTCAAATCAGGGCCTGATTAACTTAGCATCAAAGGTTTAATTTTTTTGTCTTGGTGAGACAGGGCACCACTATGCAGTTCAGGCTGACAGTGAGCTCACTTTGCAGCCCAAGCTGGTCTCAGTCTTGCAGTGATCCTCCTGCCTCAGTCTCCAAGGTGCTGGTCTTACAGGTAGTTGTCACTGCTCAGTTTTTAATAATAGAGATGAAAGTGCTTGAAAACAGTGCATTTCTGAGCTGCAGATTGTGGTCTCTGCTCCAAGACACTTCAGGCTGGAGCACAGACCCAGACTACTTCTAAAAGAATTTCCAAGGCCTCCCTGCCTGAGGATATCCCAGGGCCATGGCTTAATGCCTCCGGAATGTTCACTGGGCCATGGAATGCCCATAGCCAGGTCCTTCCTATAGAGATCTGTACTGGAAGTTGCAGTCTCCCATGGAATTTGGATTGTCCAAAGCTAGTAGCTGCCCCTGATGGCTCTGGGCCATAGCCCCAGAACCTGTGCCCCTCAACAGGCTCCTTCTGAGACTTTCTTGGCCTGTCCACTGAGGAGTGACTAGGCACCAAATGTGCAGAGGCTCCCTGAAAATTTTGAGTGCAAAGCTCTGGGTGACTCTTACAGTGCAGGGCAAGTCCACCCATAGCTCCCTAATGCAGGTACTGCCTTTCTAGTTTGCCTTCCTTCCAAAATCCAACCTCCTTGCACCAGCTACTATGTGGGTTTTGATGGCAAATCTCCAGATCCTTAATACCTCTCTCAACCTGCTGCCAATTGGGGCAACACTTTTCCCACACTCAGTGTAGTCTCCCCAACCTGCCCTGTTCTTCTTTTAGGGTGAGAGATCCTAAACTATATTCCCTCTGCTCTGACTACCACCGGACACATCCCTCATAGACTCCCTAATTACTCCCCATCCACCAGCAAACCTCCCATCTTTCGCCCTCACCTGAGTCCCAGAGTCTGGGACCCCTCCTCCTCATCCCTGACTTCTTTCCAACAACCACTCAGTATCCTTCACAAGCCTGACCACCCCATCCTGCCCAAAAGTAGTACCTCATTTCTGACTCAGCTTAATGGGGACTACAGGTTATTATTTCTCAGCTACTGTGACATGATCTTTCAATTCCTGTTAACTCTCTTTTGTTCACCCCATTTCTTCCAAGTCAAAAGACAGATGGCTCTCACAGACTGGTGTAAGTCTTCTGCACTATTAATAGATTGTCCTTCCTATGCACCCCGTAGTGCCCCACCCCTTTATCGTCTTAACTTTGGTCCCCCAGTGTACCACTCAGCACTGTGTTAGATTTATAAGAGGCCTTTTTATTATTATTTATTTTGCTATTCCTTTGCACCTTCCTCACAGCCTCTCTGTGCCCATTCCCTGGACAGTCCCTGACACTTCCCAGTCCCAGCAGTTAACCCAGACTGTTCCACCTCAAGGGATTTCCGGGACAGGCTGCACTATTTCGGTCAGGTCCGTGCATGACTTGCTTTCCTGTCATACCCCTCCTCTCACCTTATACACTATGTAGATGACCTCCATCTCTGCAGCACCTTCTATGAGTCATCCTGCAGGTCACTCTTCCTATTGCAGCACCTAGATTCCAAGGAACAGTGTGTCTCTCCCTCCACAGTCCCAATCTCTTCCCTGTCTGTCACTTATTTGGGCATCATCCTTCACAAACACACCAGTACCTCTACGTCATGTGGATTTGATCTCCCGGATCCCAACTCCCACCACCAGACAACAGCTCCTCTCCTTTCTCAGCTGTGTGGGAGGACAGCTGTGGGTTCGCAGCTTTGCCCTTCCCACTGAACCCCACTACAAGCTTACAAAGGGAAACCGTGCAGCCCAGAGACCCCAAGACCTTTCCTCACTCATCCTTTCAAACCTCAAATGGAAGCCCTAAAATCTTTCCCCATCTAAGCCCTTTCCCAGATCATGCCCAACCCTTCAGTTTTCATAAAACTGCACACAGGAGATGTCAATACGAGTTCTGTCCCAGAGTCCACCCCACACTCCATGGGTTCCTGTCCAAACAACAGGACCCTAATATCTTAGGCTGGCAGCTCTGCCTGTGTGCTGTGGCCTTGGCAGCCCTGACACTCATAGAGGCTCCTAAGATCACTAGATACATCCCCCCACTCTTTATTTGTCTTGTGTTCTTCAGGCACTCATGGCTTTGCCCTGCCTCTCACACTTTATCTCTGCCCCATGACTTCTTACACTCTATGCAATTTTTACAGAAACTCCCATGATTCCCATGGAATCTCAATTCATTAACCCACCTTTCTTAAAGGGCCAGAGCCACATGACTGTGTGTCTGTAATCCATTTAGCAACCTCCTCTTTTCTACACATTTCTACTCTCCTGCTTCCCAACCTGGTCACACCTGGTTCATGGATGGAAGTTTGTATAAGCCTTCTCCCAACCCCCTGCCAGGGATACTCTAGCATCTCCCCGGATTCTATCATAGAGGCTGACGCCCACAGGTAGCATTCAGGTAAAACTAATTGTGCTGACCCATGCTCTCAGACTAGTTAAGAGCTTACAAGTTAATATACAGAGACACTCAAGGCACGCATTGCTTATACTGTGTATTAATGCTGCCCCTGAGGCATAAAGGGGATTTCTCACTTCACAAGTCTTCAATCATTAATGCTCCACTCAATGGAGCCCTTCTTGAGGCTGGCCCATTACCAACAAAGCTGTGAGTCCTTCACTGTGGAGAACAACAAAGATGTTGAGATCCCACTGCCAGCAGAAATGCCTTTGCAGATAAAACTACAAGCTTACAAAAAGGCAAGCTGGCCTCCCCTAACTCCCTGCTGAGGGGCATAACTGTGGCCTATTCAGCTTCTCAACACCACAACACAAGACTTTCTCACAAAAGATGAATGGTTCCGAAGTCAGGGAAAGTTCTTACTCCTTGTTTCACAGGCCCACACCATGCTCTCAACCTTCGATGATAAATTTTCAGTCAGCTTGCAGACCCCTAATAGGGCTGACTGAGCCCCTTACTTGGTTTCCCTCTTGGAAAACTGTGCTTAAAACTAACTGTTCAGTGGTTTTCTACTACGCCTTCCTCAGGGTTTCCATCATCCCTCAGGGTTTCCTGAGGCTCCCTCCTTTCCTGCTCACCAGAATCCAGGCTTCTTCCCAGCACAGGGCTGGCAAATTGATTTCCCTTACATGCCGTTAATGCAGAACATAAAATACCAGATGGATGGATGGAATCTCTGTCTGCAGAGTCAAAGAAAGCTTCAACTGTTACATTTTTAAAGCTTTTTTATTTTCAAGAGAATAAAGCAAAACCAAGCAAACAACACAAATCAGATGAGAGCAAGACAATGCAAATAACACAGGGTTTCAGAACAAGACAACAGGAAATCAAAAGTGGCTACCATCGTATCTCTTGTGTTCTTCAAAATAATTGTCCATGCCCTCACACACAATAAGTTACTACAAAACAAAGGGGTATAAAAGCAATCAAAGCAAAAGAAAGCCTTATGGGCCTTAAAAACTTTAAAAATCAATAATGGCCACCATAATGTCTCTTGTTTTCTGCAAAATAGTGACCACACATTTGAAAGCAAATAATTGAATACAGACTAAAACCAATCAAAACCAAGAATAAAAGCATTAATCGATTTTGAAACAAAATGATAGGAAATCTTCAATGGCTCTTGTGATGTCTCATTTTCTTCAGTGTAGCTGTTCATACCATCACACTTAACAACATCGATTCTTGTAAATTTTTCATGTGAATTCTAGGCGTATATAAGTCTATACTTGTACATATATCCTTTCTGTATTAGAGGGAAAATCAAAACAAAATGAAGTGTAAGAAAAACAAGAAATAGGAGTGAAATAAATACCTATAAGAAAGAGCCCAAAACAATAACGATATAGGCTTTCAAAACAAGGTGGTAGGAGCATAACAAATTTTGTAGTATACTTTCATTCAAAAGTCTTATTCAAATTACCAGATATAGTCATACAAAATTTATCTAATCCTAGGAAAGTTAACTATTTTGCTCCCAGAACTAATAAATTAGTAGTGCAATCATCTTAGTAATGTAAAGTGTGTACATACAAATATATATATATATGTATATATATATATATTCTTTTCCCTTCCTTCTTTTCTCTTTTTCCCTGATTTATTTTTTCCTCTTTGAAGAGTTTCTTACCTTTTCACTATATTTATTGAAGATTTTGTGTATCTTATTTATTCTTTCAAATTCTTACACCAGGGAGAGAATATGGTATTTACACGTGGGAGTTTGATTTATTTCACTTATGAGTATGGTCTCAAGTCACATCCATTTACCTATAAAACTCTCAGAGAGGTTTTCTTTGTAGATGAGTAGCATTCCATTGTATAACAATATCGCGTATTTTTTATCCATTACTCAGTTGCCGCACATTTGGGTTGTGTCCAAGATTTAGTTATTACAAATTGTGCTGCTATAAACATGGAATCCATATATCACTGTGGTATGATGTTTACAATTATTATGACAGTGTGCTCAAAAGTTGAATAGCTGGTTCAATGGAACCTCCAATCTCAGCTTTTTTTTATTTTAAAAAAAGATTAAGATAAAAGTAGACATAATAACACAGGTCAGGACAGAACAATTTAAGTAACATGGTGTTTCACCACAAGACAATCCGACATAACAGTAGCGACCATAGTGTCTCTTTCCTTGAAATGTGTGAGTACAACTTCATATGCTATAGTATCAAACATAAAAAGACAGTGTGAAGCCATTCAAGAGAATGAAAAAATTAGAGTATTCAGAGCCAACTAACAGAAAATAAACAATGATTTCCATATTATCTCCTTATCTATAACAATTTTTGTTTATACTATCACATATAATAAAATCCACTAAAATAAAACATGACTAAACCAATGGAGACAGAAGAACAAATGCTCGGTGGGACTTCAAAACAAGATGATATTAAATCATCACTAGCTATTACAATATCTTGTTTTCTTCAAAATAGCTGTTCATACCATCACAGACAATAAAATCAAACAACCCAGAATAAAGTCATTCCAATTAATGAGTGAAAACTTTATAAGGCTTCAAATCCACACAATGGGGAATCATGATTATCACATATTTTATGTATTTGAATCATTTCTTACAATAGGCAAGCTATTTGGTATTCATACATATGAGTTTGATTTATTTCACTTATGAGTATGGTCTCAAGTTGCACCCATTTATTTATAAATATCTCAATGTGATTCTTTTTTATAGCTGAGTAGTACTCCATTGTATAAAAATACCACAAATTTTTTATCCATTCCTCAGTTGATGGACACTTAGGTAGTTTCCAAGGTCTGGTGGTTACAAATTGTGCTGCTATAAACATGCGTGTACATATATCACTATGGTATGATGTTTTCAGTTCTTCTGGGAATATGCCTAGAAGTGAAATAGCTGGAGCAAATGGGACTTCCAATCCCAGCTTTCTGAGAAATCTCCAGACAGACCTCCACAATGGCTGTACCACTCTACACTCCCACCAACAGTGCAAGAGAGTTCCTTTTTCCCCACATCCTCTCCAGCATTTGTTATTGGTAGTTTTCTTGATCCTGGCCATTATTTCTGGAGTGAGATTAAATCTCAGTGTTGTTTTAATTTACATTTCCCTAATGAGTAACGATGATGGACATTTTTTCATGTATTTATTTTCCATTTGCATTCCTTCATCTGAGAATTGTGTATTCATCTCAGATGCCCATTTTTGGATTGGATCCTTGAATTTTGGGGGTCTGATTTTTTAAATTTTTTATATGTTTTACACAGAAATCCTTTGTCTGTGGGACAGTTCACTAAGATTACTTCACAGTGTTTAGGTTTTTTTTCGCTATGCTGGAGATTTCTTTTGACGTGCAGAACCTTTTTAATAAAACATGATCCCAATTGTTGATTCTGGGAAGTATTTCCTGTGTGATTTAATTCCTGTTCATGAATTCTCTACCTACCCCTATGTCTTCAACATTTTTACCCAACTTCTCTTCCAATAGATTTAGTGTTTCTGTTTTAATATTCAGATCTTTGATCCATTTCGATTTTAATTTAGTACATGGTGATAGGCATGGGTCTAGTCTTAGTTTCCAGCATATGGAGAGCCAGTTTTTCCAACACCATTTATTAAAGAGATGGCCATTCTTCAAGGGAACGTTTGGCCCCTTTATCAAAGATAAGGTGGTTGAGTGTGTTTGTAGTTGTGATTGTATCTTCTAATCTATTCCATTGATCTTTGGCTCTGTTTTGATTCCAGCACCATGTTGATTTTACTACAGTTGCTTTGTAGTATAACTTCAAGTCAGGGATTGTGATGCCTCCTGCCTTGCCTTTGCTGCTTAGAACTGTCTTTGCTATTGTAGGTCTCTTCTGGTTCCAGATGAATTTTAGGAGTGATTTCTGTAGATCTATACGGTATATTGATGGTATTTTTATTGGAATAGCATTGAATCTGTATAACAGTTTTGGGAGAATGGCCATTTTCACAATATTTACTCTTCCTATCCGTGAGCAAGGGATGGCTTTCCATTTTCTGAGATCCTCTTCAATTTCTTTTTTCAGTGTATTATAATTTTCCCTATATTGATCTTTCACTTCTTTTGTGAGAATAATTCCTAAATATTTCATTTTTTTGTTTGTTAGTGTGAAATGTGTGGCTTCTCTTATTTCTCTCTCTGTGATTTTGTTGTTACCGTATAGAAAGAAATGCTGTTGATTTTTGAGTATTGATTTTTTATTCAGCTTCATTGCTGAATTTATTTATTATGTCTTGGAGTCTTTCAATGGCGTTTTGGGGGTCTTCCATGTAGATTATCATGTCATCTGCAAATAATGATAATTTAACTTGTTCTTTTCCTATCTTTACCCCTTTTGTTTCTCTCTCTGTCTTGTCTAATAGCTCTAGCTAGTATTTCCAGTAATATATTAAATAGGAGTGGTGATAAGGGACATCCTTATTTTGTGCCTGATTTTAAAGTAAAGGTCTTCAGTTTTCAGCCATTTAGTATGACAACTGGTTGTTGGTTTGTCCTAGATGGCCTTTATTATATTGATGTAAAGACAATCTATTCCAGTTTTCTGTAAGGTTCTTATCAGGAATGAATGTTGGACCTTTTCAAAAGCTTTTTCTACATCTATAGAAATGATCATGTTATTCTTACATTTGGTGTTATTGATATGGTGGATTACATTTATTGATTTACTTATGTTGAACCATCCCTGCTTGCCTGGGATGAATCCCACTTGATCATGGTGTATAATCTTCTTGTTGATTTGCTGCATCCTATTTGCCAATATTTTATTGAGGATTTTTCTATCTGTGTTCATTAGGGAGACTGGCCTGTAGTTCTCTTGTTCAGTTGGGTCTGTCCATGGTTTTGGTACCAGAGTAATATTTGCTTCCAGAAATGACTTAGGAAGGATTGCTTCCCTTTCAATTTCATTGTTTAATTATCTGTTTCACTTCGGGGTTTTTTCAGTTTCATTGAAAGTGTGAGAAGTGTTGGCCTTAAGTGTTCTTTGTATTTCTTGTAGTATTCTGCAGTCAATCTGTCTGGCCCTGGCCTCTTCTTTGTGTAGGTTAGGACTTAATTACATTTTTAATTTCATTAATAGAAATTGGGTTATTCAGCAGTTTTACATCTTCTTGACCTAGCTTTGTTACTTCCTACGTTTCTAGGAATCCATCTATCTCTTCTATATTATCAAACCAATGAGAGGAGAGGTTTTTGAAGTAGGTGTTGATGATCTTCTATATTTTTACAGAGTCTGTAGTGATTTCACCTTTTTCATTCCTTATTGCATGAGTTTGAGGTTTTTCTTCCCCTTTTGAAATAATGTTGACTAGGGGCTTATCCATTTTATTTATTCTTTCAAAGAACCAACTCTTTGATTCATTGATTCTTTGGATTGATTTCTTAGTCTCTGTGGCATTAATTTCTGCTCTGAGTTTTATAATTTCCTCCCTTCTTTTGGCTTTGGGATTGACCTGCTCTTTGTTTTTTAGATGTTTGAGGTATAGCATCAGGTTATTTATTTGTATTCATTCTGTTTTCCTGATGTGGGAACTCAATGCAATAAATTTTCATCTGGGGACAGCTTTCATTGCATCCCACAGATTCTGGTAAGTTGTATTTGATTTTTATTTGCTTATGGGTATTTTTTAATTTCTTCTTTAATTTCCCCTGTGACCCACTGATTACTCAAGAGTTTGTTTTCAGTTTCCATGTGTTTGTGGGATTTTTGCTGTATCTTTGATCTTTGATCGTTAATTTCTAGTTTCATGGCTCTATGATCTGATAACATGCATGGGATGATTTCCACTCTTTTGCATTTACTTAAATATGTTCTGTGGCATAGTATATGGTCTATTTTAGAAAATGTCACAAGTACTGCTGGGAACAATGTGTATTCTGATGTTGTTGGATGGGACACTTTGTATATGTCTATGAAGTTCATTTGTTCACAGGTGTGATTCAGTTCTGTTATTTCTTTGCTGATTTTCTGTCTGGCTGATCTGTCCCTTGGTGTCAATGGTGTGTTAAGTTCTCCTGTTGTAACTGTGTTATTGCTTATTTGGTTTCTCATTTTTATTAGTACTTGCTTTATATAACTGAGTGCCCTGGAACTTGGTGCATATCTGATTGTTATCTCTTTGTCTTGAAGTTTTCCCCTAACCAGTGTGCAATGACCTTCTTTATCTCTTCTGATCATTCTTTGTATGAAGTTCACATTGTCTGCAAATAGAATAGCTACTCCTGCTTTTTATTGGGTTCCTGTTGCATGAAGTATTGTTTTCCATCCTTTGACTTCAGTTTGTGAATATCCCTTTGGGTTAGATGGATTTCTTTTAAACAGCATATGGTTGGATGCTGTTTCTTGATCCATTCTTCCAGTCTGTTTCTTCTAATTGGTACATTGAGACCCTTTATATTAATGGTATAATTGTTATATATTGGTTTATTGTTGACATGATATCTTTCTCCTTTGCATCTTCATCTCTCTGTTCTGTTTGGGCAGGCAGGCCCAAAGCACTGCTTTGCTTAGTGGTTTTTTCCTAAGTGTATCTAAGCTCTCTTTACATAATCTTTGCAGGGTTGGCATGGTGATCATGAAGTTCTTCAGCTGTTCTTTGTCATGGAAGTATCTTATTTCTCTGTCAGTTTTGAAGGACAGGTTTTCAGGGTACATCAGTCTAGGTTGGAAATAATTTTCTTTTAGGATCTGAAATACTTCACTCCCAGGTCTTCTTGACTTTATTGCTTGTGCTGAGAAGTCTGCTGTTATTCTGATAGGCTTGCCTTTATAGGTAATCTGTCTTTTCTCTTTGACAGCTTTTAATATTCTATTCTTATGTTGGATTTCTGGGATGATGATTATTATATGTCTGGGTGTAGTTTTATTTTGGTGATAGCTATTTGGAGTTCTATATGCTTCACTGATCCTGATGTTAGTGTCTATTCTTATGTTTGGGAAATTTTCATCTATTACTTCTCTAAATATCCTATTGACATCCTTTATGCTGTCTCCTTCTTTTTCATTTATCCCTATCAATCTTATGTTGTTTTTCTTTGCATCATCTTGCAGCTGTTGAGTTGTTATTTCCTGATTCCTTGTTATTTTTTAAAAGATACTGCCTTTAATGCAATCTTGTCTTCAAGGTCTGAAATTCTATTTTCACTATCATTGAGGTGGTTTTTATAACTTTCAATGGAATTTTTGATTTCCTGTATATCTCTTTGCATCTACTTTACGTATTCAGTTTGTTTCTTATGTTGTTCATCCAAGGATTCTATCTTTTTGTTTAGTTTCTCCAATTTTTTAACTGTGTCTTTTTAGATATATTCAGCATCTCTTTCATTTCTTTTATCATTTCTTCTTTTACCTAGGGAATTATTTCTAGTTTGAATATCTTTGAAGCTTCCCAGTGTTGCTTCTGTATGTCAGTTGCTATTGTTTCAGGTGTATGGCATATGTTTTCTTCTATGTACATAGCTCTTTAGGTCTTGGAATAGTCTGGAGACTTGAGCTTGTATTTTGGTCGTTCATTTTGTCATTTTCCTGCATTTCTGTGTTTCAAGTGTTATTCCAAGTCTTTCCCAGGGACTGTTGGAAATCTTCTTCTATGATCCCAGGTTCTGGGTTCCTAGACCCCCAGTTACCAGGGTTGAGAGAGGTCACTGGGGGTGGGGCAGGCAGGCCCAAGCCTTGCTGAGCTGGTTCAGTACAGCAGGAGCCATAATCCTTGCTGGTAGGAGCAAGCATCTTAAACTCCCTCCCGGGGCTCAGGATGGTGTGAGGACACTCACCCGTGGCCACCCAGTCTCCAGAATTGAGGAGGTAGGTAGGCTCAAAACCCAGAGTTGGCCTAGTAAGGCAGGTAGCTGGCAAGTTGGAACAGGCAGGCCCAAGCCCAGCTCCAATCCCAGTCTTTTGTGGAACCTCCATACTGATTTCCACAGAGGTTGCACCAATCTACACTCCCATCAACAGTGCAGAAGAGTTCCGTTTCTCCCAAGCCTTTTCAGCATTTGTGATTGGTGGTTTTCTTGATGCTGACCATCCTTTCTGCAGTAAATCTCAGTGTGGTTTTAATTTGCATATCTCTAGTGACCAGTGATGTGGAACATTCTTTCATGTGCTTATTTTCTGTTTGTATTTCTTCATCTGAGATGTTGGTATTGATCTCAGATGCCCATTTTTGGATTTTGTCTTTCAATTTCAGGGTCAAGATTTTTTAAAAGTTCCTCATATATTCTAGATAGATGTCCTTTGTCTGAGGGACAGTTGACTAAAATTTTTTCCCAATTCATAGGTTTTCTTTTCACTCTGTTGGAGATTTCTTTTGACATGCAAACACTTTTTAAGAAGACAAGATCCCAGTTGTTGATTCTGTGAAGTACTTCTCATGCAGTTTGATTTTTCTTCATGAATTCTTTGCTGAGCCCTATGTCTTCAAGATTTCTGCCTGTTTTGTCTTCCAGCCTATGAGGTATGGTAATGGTATTTTGATTGGAATTGCATTAAATCTGTATACCAATTTTGGAAAAAAGGCTATTTTCACAATATTTGCCGTTCCTATCCATGAACAAGGAATGTCTTTCCATTTTCTGAGATCTTCTCTGATTTGTTTTGTTTGAGAACTCTAATTTTCCCTGAGAACATATTTTAGTTCCTTTGTTTGATTCCTAAGCATTTCATTTTTTTGGATGGTATTGTGAAGGATGTAGTTTCTCTTGTTTCTCTCAGTGAGTTTGCTGTTTGTGTAGAGCAATGCTATTAATTTTTGAGTGCTGCCTTTTTATCTAGCTACATTACTGAATTTGGTTATTACATTGAGATGTCTTTCAATGGAGTTTTGGGGATTTTTGATGTATAGTTTCATGTCCTCTGAAAATAATGATAATTTAACTTCTTCCTTTCTTATCCTTATTTCTTTTATTTGTCTTTCTTGTCTAATTTCTCTGGCTAACATTTCCAGCACTGTATTGTGTGGTGATCATGGACAATCTTGTCTTGTTCCTGATTTTAGAGTGAAAGTTTTCAGTTTTTATTTAATATAGTACTGGCTGTTTGTTTGTCATAGATGGCTTTTATCAGATTGAGGAAGAGACCATCAATTCCAATTTTCTTTAAAATTCTTACCACGAATGAGTGTTGGCTTTCATCAAAACACTTTTCTGCATCTATTGAAGTGATCATGTTATCCTTATCTTTGGCTCTATTGATACGATGTATTACACTTGTTGATTTGCATATGTTGAACCATCCCTGCATTCCTGGGATGAATTCCACTTTGTCATGCTGTATAATCTTCTTGATGACTTGCTGCATTCTGTTTGCCAGTATTTTATTAAGCATTATTGCATCAATGTTCATTAGGGAGATTGGCCTGTACTTCTCTTTTTGGTTGGGTCTTCTATGGTTTTGGTATTACAGTAGTAGTTGCTTCCAGGAATTATTTAGGGAAAATGGCTTCCTTTTCAATTTCTTTGAAGAGTTTGAGGAGTGTTGGCATTGTCTTTGAATTTCTTGTAGAATTTAGCTGTAATGCCATCAGGAACTGGGCTTTTCTTTGTTAGTAAGGTACTGATAACACTTTCAACTTCATTTGCTTTTTTTTTTTTTTTTTTTTTTGGTCTTTTTCCTTTTTATTGGTACCGGCGATCGAACTCACGACTGCCTGCTTGCAAGGCAGACGCTTATGCCGCTGAGCTAAATCCCCAGCCCCTATTTGCTGAATTTGGATTATTCAGCAGTTTTGCATTCTCCTTGATCCAGCTTTAATAATTCATATGTTTCTAGGAATCTGTCCCTTTCTTCTGTGTTATCAAATCTATGACAGTAAAGGTGTTCAATGTAGGTACTGATGTTCTTCTGTATTTCCACAGGGTCTGTAGTGATTTTTCCTTTTCATTCCTTATTGCAAGAATTTGAGTTCTTTCTTTCTTTCTTTTTTGTATTAGGAATCGAACTCAGAACCTCATGCTTGCCTGGTAGGAGTTTATGCCATTGAGATGTATCCTCAGCCCCTTCTTTCCTTTTAAATATATGATTGGCTAGTAGATTATCAATTTTATTTGTTCCTCAAAGAACCAACTCTTCGATTCTTTAATGTTTTGTATTGTTTTTTTAGTTTGTATTGCATTAATTTCTGTTCTGATCTTTATAATTTCCTCCCTTCTTTTGGCTTTGGGCTTGACTTGCTCCTGTTTTTCTGGATGTTTGAGAGTAGCATCAGTTTGTTTATCTGTGTTTCTTCTGTTTGACTGATATGGGAATTCACCACAATAAATTTCTGTCTGAGGACTGCTTTCTTTGCATTCCATAGGTTCTGGTAAGTTGTATTTGTATTTTAATTTACTTGTAGATATTCTTTAATTTCTTCTTTGATGTCTTGTGTGACCCATTGATTGTTCAACAGTGTATTATTTAATTGCTGTGTGTTTATGGAGTTTTTGCAGTTTCTTTTGTCATTAATATCCAGCACTATGATCAGATAATAGGCATGGGATACCTTCAATTCTTTTGCATTTACTTAAGTATATTCTATGGGCTAGTATATGGTCTATTTTAGAGAATGTCCCATGTCAAGCTGAGGAGAATGTATATTTTGTTGTTTTAGTTGCAACAATGCACATATGTATTAAGTTCATTTGTTCACAAGTTTATGTCATTTCTTTTAATTCTTTACTGATTTTATGCCTCATTGATCTGTCTCTTTGTGTCAGTGAGGTGTTAAGGTCTCTTGTTATAATTGTGTTATTATTTATTTGAGCTTTCATTTCTATTAAAAATAAAATTAAAAAAATATTTGTTTTATATTGCAGGGTACTCCAATATTTGGTGCATATATAGTTAAGACTATTATCTCTTCCTCTTGAAGTTTTCTCCTAAGAACTATGTAGTGACTTTCTTTATCTTTTTCAATCATTGTTGGTTTGAAGTATACATTGTCTGAAAACAGAATAACTACCCTTGCTTCTTTAGGAGGTTTCTTTTGCATGAAGTATTGTTCACCATCCATTGACTTTTATGTATTTTCTTTTGGGTTAGAAAGGTTTCTTGTATACAGCATATGGTTGGATGTTGTTTCTTGATCCATTGTGCCAGTCTGTATCTTTTAATTGGTGAACTAAGGCGATTTACATTAATGAATATAATTGGTATATATTGGCTTATTTTTGTCATGTTATCCGTCTAATGTTGGTTCTTTACCTTTCCCCTCTGTTCAATTGTTTGCATTGTTTGGTGGTTTCTTTCTGCTGGTATTCTTGAAGGCGCAGTTATTTTTATGTATATCTAGAATACCTTTCAGTATTCTTTGCAGCATTTGTTTGGTGGCCAGGAAGTTCTTAAGCTGTTCTTTATTGTGGAAGTCTTTTATTTCTCTATTGATTTTGAAGGATAGGTTTTCAGGATGCATCACTCCGGGTTGGAAATCATTTTCCTTCAGGATTTGAAATACTTCATTCTGTGTTCTTCTTGATTTCATTGTTTGTGTTGAGGAATCTGCTGTGATTGTGATGGGATTCATTTATAGATGATTTATTTATTTTCTCTAATAGCTTTAGTATTCTGTTCTTATGTTGAATTTCTGAGATGTTGATCATTATATTTCTGGATGTAGATTTATTTTGGTTATGGCTAATTGAAGTTTGTTATGCTTCACTTATGTGTATGTCAGTTTCCATTCCCATGTGTGAAGTCTTTACTTTGGTAAACAGTCTTTTTATGTCATTTGTGTTGTCACCTTTTTCATTTATACCTATTAATCTTATATTGTTTTCTTCAGCAGCATCCTGCAACTGTTCAATTGTTATTTCCTGACTCCTTGTTATTTTAAAAAGATCTTTCCTTTCCTGTTCACTACCTGCAATCTTGTGTTTGAGGTTTAAGAGTCTATCTGCACATTTACTGAGTCAGTTTTGCCAGCTTTTGATGGGATCTTTGATTTTCTAAATATCTCTTTGAATATGTTTCATGGAGTCTAGTACTTGCTTCTATAGTTCCTTCAGTGTTTCAATCATTTTGTGATGTTCCTGTATTTTTTAAAACTGTGTCTTCTTTAGATGTGTTCAGAATTTCTTTCATTACATTTAACATTTCTCATTTTACCTGGGAGGTTATTTCTGATCTGAGTTCTTTTCTGGCTTCATGGAATTGTTTCCTGACTTCAGGTGCTACCATTTCAGAAGTTTCACGTGTATGTGTTAAAATTTCTTCTATGTCTGTGTCTCTACGCTTATTTAAGATGGACTGGAGATTTGATTTTTTGTTTTTCTCTTCTGTTCTGTCATTTTTCCTGTATTTCTCTGAAGAACCTGAATGCAAGGTATCAGTTGTTTTCTGGTTGAGGATACCTGTCCATACTGCAGAGAGATTCTCTAAGCTGAGTAGAGGTTAATAGGCAGTCCTTACTGGTCACTAGTGGCACTCAAAGGATCTCCAAATGGTTGCAAATGAGCAGAGCGTTCCTGTAGTTTCTGCAACGGGTCTCAATTAAGCTCTCCAGCTGCTTGAGATTACTGGGCAGGGCCTTACCAGGTTCTGAGTGGCGTACTGATGCTGAATGGTATGTGGAGTACAGTGGTTAGGCCTTCAGCTCATGCCACATGGTGGCTCTCTGGCTTCTTAGGGCCTGTAGGTAGGGTCTTACCATATTCTCTGGGATATACTAAAGCTGCACAACTAGGTGGAGTTCACTGTGCAGGCCTTCAGCATGCACCACCCAGCCCACTGAAGTTACCCAGCTGCTTAGGGTGACTAGGTGGGCCCAACCAGGGTCCAAACAAGATCCTGTGGCTGCACAACTAGGTAAAGTGCATTTGAAGGCCTTCAGCTCATGCCATTCAACATGCTGTGGCTTGGGGGTACCTGGGAGTCACTGGGCGGGACCCAAGCAGGACTGGAGTGACAACCCAAAGGTTCTGGAATGTTTTGGTACCCTGGGCAGGTCCCTACCAGGTTCCAAGTAAAGTCCTGCAGCTGCACAGCTAGGAGGCCTTCAGCTCAAGCCACTAGGCATGTGGTGGATTCCAGCTACCTGGGGGATCACTGGATTGAGACCACCAAGGGCTTCAGTCTTATTCACTATCATTTAGCTGATATAATTCCAGGGTTTGATCTCCCCATCTCCATTCAGTCAGTACTCAGGTAAGGCAGAAAAAAGCTAGCATCCCTCTGAAGGCCCATCTTAATGTACTTACATGCCAGCTTCACAATGACTGGGTTTTCATCCTCCCAATTGCTATTTTAAGAATTCATGCTCTCCCTATAAAGCCCACTGGATAGCATCCTTCTGAACTTTCACATTGGCTATGCCTTTCTACTCAGGCCACATCTCAGCTCAGGGACCAGTCCCATTGGAGATTACCTCCCAGCTCTATAACAGGTCCAAAAAGGATCCAACATGCTGCTAATCATCTCCTTCCTTCTACTGATGTTCACCCTTATGAGGATAACCTGGCTAATAATATGCCTTTAACTAAAGATTCAAACTCCCAATTTCTGCAGACAAAGTGAAAGGGACCATTCAGAATCATTTACAGTATTCCAGGAGTTGTTCATCTGTCAAAAACCCCCTCTATGGAGCACAGCTGTGCCCTGCTGACAATTCACCTAACCTTTTCTCCTTGAGGAAGTTGCAAGTAATCTCCCTCACATCTGTCAGGCTGGCTAAAATCCCAGAAAACACCTAAAAGCCTTGCTACTGTCTATCTTGTCACATCACCTATTTTATTCAATGGGTCTACACTGGCCTGACCTGCTTTTATCCTCAGACTGCTACATGCCAGTCTTTGTATGACTGGATAGCAGATAGCCTTCATCAGGGTACTCTATTATTTCTCTCCCAAGTTTATAATGTTTTCCTTTTCTCATGCTCTCCTACTATTTGACATATAGAGAAGATCTTAGACATCATATGTTCTTATTAGAAATTTTTCAATACATTTTACTTGCATATTTACTAGGACTCCAACTTGATTGTCTTCTACCTCAGGCATGGAACACCTTTTGCCCTTGGTTGTGTTCATACTCACCCTAGTTAGGCTTCTTTGTGCTCCTTACTTATGGCCTCTAGCCAGTGCACCCTCTTCTCCCTTTCCCATGCCCTGGGGATGCTCTCCGACAGGATCAAACAGCCATTCCTAATTATTTTTACAAAGCTTTATTGTTAACTCTTTCTTTGTTGAACCACTGCATACCTACCTTAGCTAAGGATTGCTGGCTCTGATGTCTAGGTCCACAGCAATCTATGTGCTAATTCCAGTCTCTCCCAAGGTCTGAGTTTCTACCAATCTCACATACCACCTCAACAGGAAATGAAGAATTCACGTTATCCATGCCACAGAAGGTCTATGGCCACTTTTCTATCAATACCAAGACCAAAAACCGCCAGGTAGGACATGTGGCCCAACGTCTCCGGTCCTGTTTTGCTAACACTTCTTCATGTCAGAGTCCAACTAAGCCTATACCAGGCCCTATAACCGGTAGCTAATGCTCCTCTGACCTTCTAAACCTCTGTTTGCAGTCAGCGTAATCTGTCCTCTAGTATAGCACTAGGACCCCCATCAGTGTAACTATAAGGCATGGACACTGGCCTCAGTGATCACACCAGCTTCTGGATTACTCAGGATGCCTCACTCACTCAGTCTGCCCACTTGTCAGGCCCTCCCAAAGATGTGGCTACATCACTGTTCAATAGATGTCACAGTCTGCAATGGACATCATGTCCCCTGCACACCCTTTCCCCCATGGAAACCCTGTCATCAATCTCCATTCACTCAGAATGTCTTCTCTTGCCTACCTGTGATCATTCCTCACAATGGATCTTAGCAGTCACCAATAGATTCTTCCAACACCAGGAGAGCAGGGCAATAGGCACCAATCAAATCTCCAGTCAGGGACAGGTGTTGCCCCAGTAGGTAGCCTGGGAGTCTGGGAAAGAGGGAATAAAAAGGTCACACACCTCTTCACCATTGACAAAAATTCTGTTTCCTAGTCAGGTGTTTTTCCTCCTCTGAGGGACCTCCACCTGCTTGTGCCATCCCACAAACTGGACAGGCACTGGGACTCTGACATACCTCACCCCAAACTAGACATTGTCCCAGTAAGCCAGAGTCTTCCCGACGCTGTTACAACCCAAGTCTGTTGAGGTAGAGCCATTCCTTTCATAGCTCTGTTATAGGGTTGGTATCCCTGTTGCTAGAGGAATCGGCACAGCAGGGCTAACTATCTCCCTGACCTCATATTCAGGTCTGCTAAGCTGGGCTCTGTCTTAGCATGAGCACAATAGGAAGAAAGACATGACCCTGCCCTCACAGGAGAGATAGGGAATGCAGAAGTAAGTAAACACAAAATCTGTTAGTGCTGGAAAGAAAACAAACAGGATCTACCATGTCATCACAGAAGTCAGTAAACCTGCCCTGCAGGATCCCAAAAGAATCTTCCAGGAGGTGATATTTACATAAATTCTTCACGTATCCATCTCCAGATAAAACGTTCTTACCTATTGAGCAGGAAAATAGAAACAATAGCCAATGTTACATTTCTCAAAAATCTCAATGTAACAACTTACTACTTTTAAAAGGGACTAAAATGCATACCAGTTCTTTGTAGCTGAGACTCTGCAGCTAATTGTCACAAATAATATTTACTTGTGCACGTTGAAGACATGAGATAGATGGACAGACAGATAGAAACAGCGATTCAAGATTTCCTACCAGAGAACTTCCTCACAATGCACAGAGGAGAAAACGATGTTAGGAGGTGGCTTCAGCTGCAGTAGCTCAACCCTAGAGTGGCCAGAAGAGGGTACCCTGCACCTTGCTGCACTTGTAGCTCCTGTTCAATTACCCAGATGCAGATCAGTCAGGTTCACCCGAGTCCTGAGCTGTGGAAGGGAAACTAGAGTTATGGCCTCTTTTTCTTTTTCTGTGTATGTGCTCAAAGATCCACACAATTACAAAGATAGTGAAGAGGCTGTAGGTTTCCTGTATAGTTATTACATGGGCCATCTGTCACCCCTTAGGAACAAATCTGTCCTGTTATCTCCAGGATACTAAATCAAGTGAACAACTTTATGCAGACGTGACTTTGATTTTTCAGCAGTGTTTGGCCTGAACCCTTCTCTCTTTCATGGTTTTATATGCTGGGTGAAGGGTTTCCAACCTATGGCCCTGGGCGTGCTGAGTAATTGCACTACCACTGAGCTATATTCCCTGTCCTTACTATTTTTATTTTTATTCCTTGAGACATAATCTCTCTAATTTGCCCCAGCTGTCCTCCAACGTGCAGTCTTCCAGCTTCACGCTCCCAGTAGCCAGGACCACAGGCATGTGAAACTGAGCTTGATTCAAATTAAAATTTTATAGGAAAACACTCCAAGCCAGCTATGGTGATGCACGCCTGCAATCCCAGCACTGGAAATGTTGAGGCAGGAGATTTGTTGTGAGTTCAAGACCAGCCTGGGCTACAAAGTGAGCTCAAGGCTAGCCTGAACTGCATAGGGCGACCCTGTCTCAAAGAGAGAGAGAGAGAGAGAGAGAGAGAGAGAGAGAGAGAGAGAGAGAGAGAGAGAGAGAGAGACAGAGAGAGAGAGACAGAGAGAGAGACAGAGAGAGAGACAGAGAGAGAGAGACAGAGAGACAAATAATGGTGGCTTGCTAGGAAGGTGGATAGAGACCTTCTGCAGGGAAAATAGCTCAGATGCTAGAATTTGACAACATGGAGAGGACCAGACGACTGGAGATTGATTCTTATTAAGCCAAGAGGAAACTGAAAGGAAAAATAAAATTAGGAAAATGAAAGAAGCACATGCGTGGAAGGCTGATGCCCAACACGCTCACTGAGACCTGATTTGTGCTGTGCTGGGCGCACCCTAGAGTCAGACAATTCAAAGTGGCACTGAAGCTGCAATTGCAGTAATAGGAGTCGATGAGTCCTGGGCCCTTGATGGGAGGACACAGCACAGTTTGGAGTGGAGCCAAGGTGGAGAACTTTATTGGCTCTCAGTGAGTACTGGAAATTGGGTCCTGGGCCCCCATGGTGCAGCTGGAGCTGCCTGACTGTGCCAGAGGAGGCTGTGCAGAGGACCATGCACCTGGGCACCAAAGGCAGGTACTGCACAGTTTTTGGAAGAGGCAGGATGCAGATCTAGACGTGGAAAAACTACATCAAGCTAGAATCTACCTCTGCGGAGGAAGGAAAAACAGGAGAATGGTCCACATTGTGCTGGGAGCATCACTGTGGAATCAGGCAATTCAAGGTCAAGCTGAAGCCACAGCTGCTGATAACAGGCATTGTTGACTCCTGAGCCCTTGGCAAAAGGATATGGTGCAGCATGGAGTGGAGCCAAGATGGAGAACTGCATTGATTTCTGGTGAATGCTGGGGATTGGGTCCTATGGCTGCTGTCCCTGGCTGGATGACATCTTGGAGTTGGGCAGAGCCTGGCACCTGTGGCAGCATCAGTAGGCCTCCCCTGGTGCAGAGGGACCTGGTGGACACTGCTAGGGCTGATCTATGCCTCTGGTTGGGAATCAGTAGCCAGGTCCAAAACTGTCACAACACTGTGATGTCCACAAAGTACAGGCTAAGTTGCTGAAGGAAATTATGGTCGATTGCCTCAGAGGCTTGAGGCTACCCTGCATCATCCCGGTGTCCCTGCATGTACCTCAGATAACAGCACATTGGGGAGTGCAGCAAAAACCCCAGTCAGCACATTTTGGAGAGACCCTATGCAACATGGACAGGGCCAGGACACACATGTGAGAAAAAAACCAGAAAAATGACAAGAGATAGAAGTAAATTGCCCCAGCCACTGACCCTGTGAAAATAAGCCCAGAAGAGGTAAATACAGAAGAGAACCAATGCAGTAATCATGCAATATTAGATACAGCATTAGCGCACATAAAGAAATACCTTTTTACCTCATAGATGAATTTAAAACTGTACTGCTGATCCAAGTGAGGCAAGATATAAAAAGATTAATTGAAGAAATGATAAGCCCCTCCCAAGAGCCCATGGAGCGGAAGAAGGGAGGAACTCAGAAAAGGAAGAGAAACCTTTAATGAAGAATGTAAAGAAAACCTAAAATACATGAAACAGATCCAAAGAGATTACCCGGAAACTAAAAACTCCATTGAAAGCTGGAAAAATGCCTTAACAGAAACTAAAGTTAGCCTTTCCAAACTTGAAGAGAGATTTATGATGTGTGATCATGAAAGGAAAGATTTCTTAAAAATAACAAGGAACTAGAAAGAAACAATTCAAAGGCTAAAAGATGACATTTACAACTTAAGAATAAAAAACATGAGGGAAGAAGCAGGAGTAACCACAAATGAACTACAAAGACTATTCACAGATACAATTAAGGAAAACTTCCCAAGCATAGGAAAAAGAAATGATATCCAGATAAATGAGGCATGCAGAACTCCAGGAACTTACAACCAAAACAGATCTACACCCAGACATATAATAATCAAGATTCCAGAAATCTAGCATGAGAACAGAATATTAAAAGCAGCCAGAGAAAAGAAGCAGATTACCTACAAAGGAAAAATTATCAAAATAGTGATAGACTTATCAACACGAACTTTCAAATCAAGAAGAGCCTGAGGGGAAATAGTCCAAGTCCTAAAAGAAAATAACCTCCAACCAAGACTGATGTACCCAGAAAAACTCTCTCTCAAAATTAAAGGAGAAACAAGATATTTCCAAGACAAGCAGGAACTATGGGAGTTCATGGCCACCAACTGAACCCTACAAAAATAATGAAGGACATCCCAGAGAGAGAGAGGAAACAATACCAGGATTCCAGCAACAGTGGCAGAGAGGCCTCAATGAACAGGGCAGAGAGTGGAATGAAGGAGTAAAGTGGACAAATAATAGCAGAAAAATAGAATAGCAGAGATGAGGCAGAGAAGGTAAGCTATAATCTTTAATATAGATAGCTTTGGATACACTAACAAAAAAAAACACAGGCAGAGTAGATTAGGAGGCAGGATCCATCAAAATGCTCTGAATAGGAAATATACTCATTTTAATGTTCGGTTTCTCATAAAAGAAAAACCATAAAATAATTTTTCTGAATCTAGCTTATATTACTGAACAAAGTGGCCTCCACTTCCTCCCAGTTTTCTCCCCTTTATACGGTCTCCTCTTCTGTGTTCTGGCCTTAATCCATTGGTCTGTGGGCAGGCATTCAGGTTATTTCTACAGCAGAGCTACTGTGAATTACACTGTTACAAACATCACTATCCATGAATTGCTATAACAGGCTGTCTTTAATTCCTTCAAGAACAGTCAAAGGAGGGGTATAGCTGGATCAAATGATATGTATATTTCCAGGTTTTTGAAGAATTGCCATACTGATTGTCATGGTAGTTAGTGGTCTTTTGCCCAGAGCGAGTTAACACGGCCACCACCTTCAGGTATGATTTTCACCCGCCAGTGGCGCCAACCACATTTACTTCGTTGTCAGTCAGAGTTCTCAATGGTTGAGTTAGAACAGAATAAGTTGTGCCTGTGTTTATCAGGAAATTTTCTGGTTTTCCCTGACTTGCTAGGTTATTTGGGGATAAGGGGGGGCATCTGAGCCCTGACGCCCTCATTGTTGGCTCATCAGAGTCTGAGCCAACCTTTCCATTTTTGCTTTTAACTTAGGGCGGTCTGTTCACCAGTGCCCTATTTCTTTACAATAGGCATATTAGTTCTTTTCAAGTGGGGCCCAAGGTTTGTCTTTCTCACCTGTCTTGTCTTTTTGTTTCTGTTTAGCTTCTTTTTCTGCACAGCAACTCTAATACCTTTATGATCTTAATATTGTTTGCCTCTTGCCAGCTCTCTCTATTGTCAAATACCCTAGGTGCTATGTCTATTACTGACTTAGGGGCATCCCCTCAAATCCCTTCAGTTTCTGTAATTTCTTTCTAATATCTGGGGTTGACTGAGACACAAAGGCAATATTAATAGCCCTTGCGTTTTCATGCCTGACCAAATCAATAATAGTATAGAGTCTATAGGCATCTAGGAGGCACTCCAGGAGTGCAGAAGGGGACTCATCAGCAAATTGTCTTACCTCTAACACCTTGGAGTGCTCCTAGAAAGAGTTGGCGATGTTGGGTCAGAGCCTCCCTCCGTGCAGATGTGTTTTCAGGATCCTTGGAGAATGGGGTGTTTTGGCCCTTCCAATTATACAGATCAGAAGTGGAAAGGGGAGTATAGACAAAAATCCAGTCCCGTGGTTCTTGGGGGTTGGGAGCCTCCCAGGGGGCAGAGTGCTGAGGCCTCTGTGGTGGAGTCATCGGAATTTGGCTGGGGTCCGCTTTGGGTCCAGATCATACTGGGAGGGTGGGGGTAGGTGTCAGGTGAGGGCTCTCTAGGAAGGGAATATGGGGGAGGGAGAAAGATGTCTTCCAGGGGGTCCTCCACTGATGGTATAACTGGCACCATGGGTTGGGAGTTGGGCACAGGTGATTTTGGTTTTGTTTTCAATGTTGCCACCACCTCCGCCCGTGGGGAATAAGGAATCCACGGTGGAGAATTATAGATGAGATCTATCCAAATCTGAATGTAAACAATTTGGTGAGGGTGAGAAGGGGGCCCAAACACATACTGTGGGACACCCTGGGCAGTGCCTATATCAAAGGTTCCGGGGGGGCAGATTCCATTTGTCCCTATGGGCCACTCCTGACAAGCTAAAATCATTAGTCTTCCTTTGAAAATACACTCCCTGTAACACTAAGGCCATCTCCCAAATTCTTGAAAGGCACGACTAAGGGGCAGGGGAGCAATTTTTGCACCAGATGGACCCATTTTTGCTTGCTGTGGTTCTCTTGTCAGAGGAGGAAATCAAGAGAAAAGTTTAACAAATACAAGAAGATACAGAACAATATGGAGAGAATCACAAAACCTAGGATTTTCTTTGCATGGTCTGAGGGTCTCCTGGGGTTTAACTGTCAGCACCCTCAGAGCAACCAAAGAGACATATAATTTTTCAGGACCAAGTGTCCTGGAAGGGAAAAGTGAGAACAAAACCATGAGACAAAACAGGACTACACAAAGACACAAAACAAAACCACCAGTAAAATTTAGAACAACCTTTCCCTGGCAAAATAGGCTGGAGGCTTCCCTTCAAATTCCAGTATCAAATTGGAGGGCAGCCCTGCCAGAGTCCAAGATCCAAATGAGTCAAGAGGTTCCACAAATGAACTAGGATTCCCAAGAAGGATTAGGGCGTACCCTCCCAAAGAAAATTAAATCCAACAGGAGCGTCCAGTAGTTACTATTAGCGAATCAGTCCTCAGAAATTGAGTTGGTGGGCTGTTATTCCAGCCCAGATGAGCCCCCAAATGTGGTGGTCCCCTGTTTCCTGAGGTATGAAGGGGGGAGAGGAAATAATTTGGAAAGGAAAAAATTATTTTTTAAAGCACAGGCGTGTAGCCAATATGGAAGACTGCGCACATAACAACTAAAGGGCAAGGTTCTTATCCTGTAAAACTTCAAACAGCTGCTGGTCTCACAATGCACCTGGCTGGGATTTTTTGGTGCACTACAGAACAGGTCTGTTGCAGTCTTGGGAATAACAAGGTTCAGTTGTGCTAACAATTAAGTTTATATTAGGCAAACATCCTGTTCTGCTGTTAGAGTTGCCTTTGATCTTTCTATTGCTTCCTGGGAGCCTTATGAGGGTTTTTTTTTAAAATATAGGTCACAACATTCCCCACTGATTTTATGTTGCTTCTCCAAATCTTTGGGAATGACTTGAGAACTAATCTTGATGGTGGTCTGGTAACATTTCATAACCTTGGTTGCGTCACACCATCAGCTTCACATGTTGTACTTGCTGTCTGATAAAGATAGTTAGCCTATTGGTTATACAAGGGCCTATTAAAACCAAACCATCCTAGCAACAGTCCAAGCAAGGGCAGAAGATAAGGCAGGATTCCATTCCAGACACTCCAAAGGGGGTTTTCAAATAGCTCTCTTCTTCTTTTTACCAGGTTTTCAGGAGGGCTTGCCCTCTTCCATTTTGAAGGGCCACTTTAGCTCACGAATCTATCTGATTGTGAATGTCCTGAATGGTATTAGATAATGCCTGTACATCATTAATGATCTGGTTGGAAAGTTGAACAGAGATGCCCATTCCTGCTGCCCCCATACCCAGGGCTCCTGATATTCCCAGACCTACCAATAAAGGAATAAATTGAACTCCCCTCTTTGAGTGGACTGTAATATAATCCAGGCTAGAAATGGGGACAGGCTCATCCCCAGGTAAAACCTCTATGTCAGGCAACAGGACAGCTGTTTGTTGCTTTCAGGACATCCAAACCTGCTGTGTGAGGTTGGTAACAGTGCCATTAAAGTCCCCAGTAGTAGGATAGAAGGGGCAAAAGCCAGCAAGCTAAAGCAGCACATGCCTGATACCTTTTAACTATGCTTTGTCAATTTTTTTGTTCAATGAGAAAAACAAACAAACAAACAAAAAAAAAACCAGAAAAAGGGTACAATAATACAAAATTTAAAAAATAAACAGTAAGAAATAACTAGTTAACAGATTACATATTCTCATCTTAGAAATAGCTGTTCCAGTTAAAAATTGAAGCATATAACGTGGACTTTCAAAGAGTGAGTGTGCAAACAGTTTTTTTCAATGATCCAAAAAAACTCAGTAATATGTTTATCTACCTTATACACTTAAACATATATGCAGTTAGAACCTTTAGAGCACTTTCTTTTCTTTTCTTTTGTACAATGACAATTACACATTTTGCGTTTTATTACTCCCACAGTTCTTATTACTTTTTTGAGGAGAGTAAAACCAAACGCGTCACAACACAACAGAGTCAAATCCACAGGATGGACATAAGAGATAATGTAAAAACAAAATACAAGCTGATCGACAATGGTTACCATACTGCCTCTTGCTATTTTAAGAAGAATTGCCAGTTATCATAAAATTGAACAAAACAGTAGAGAATAAAGCCAAAGCATTGGAGACATTAGAGGACTTTAAATGAAGATAATAGTCAACCAGAAAGGGTGTTATAATGATTCTAATTGTCTTCACAGTTTTGCCTATACTTTCAAACTTGGTACTATCAAGCAAAGCACAATAGGGGAAAATCAGTCAAAACAAGATAGTGAGGGCAATACAGGATTTCAAATCAAGTTAATAGGAAATCAAAGTAGGTTAATATAATGTATCCTGCTATTTTTTATTTATTTTTCCCTTAATTAGAAAGATAAAAAGAAAAAAGTAAATAATTTTTTAAAAAGGGAATTGAGATAAAAGAGGGCATAACAACAGAACAGCGCAGGTCAGAACATAACCATAGTGTTTGACCACAAGATATCCTGATATAAAAATAGTTACCATAGCGTCTCTTTCATTGAAAGCTTAGTCAATTTTAACTTTAAGTGGTTACCAGTCTGCTGCACAGTCTATTGGTCCTGGGAAGGTTGGTCTCCTTGGGTGTCCAGAACCTTCACATGAGAGTGGTGGATTCAAGGCGTTTTTCCAGCCACCTTCACTGCAGTGGGAGAGCTGAGGACCACGGTGTAGGGTCCCTCCCAGCCAGGCTCTAGGGTGTCTTTTGGTGACTCTTGACTAGGACCAGAGTACCAGGTTCCACCTTCGGGCTGGACTCAGAGTGAGAGTCTACTGGAGGATGCTTCAGCCTGAATAACCAATAAATAGAGGTCAAGATGGGCTGAAGAGCCTGCAGGGACTTAATGAGATCTTGGTTAGTCAGTTGCACCAATTTTTCCTCAGAGAGTTTTGGAATGAGAGGAGGGGGCCTCTCATACATTGCTTCAAACGGGGATGTACCAGAAACATAAGGAGTGCATCGGGTCCACAACAGGGCATAAGGAAGGAGACTTACCCAATTATCACCGGTTTCTAGAGACAGCTTTGTAAGCCTATTTTTAATGTCTGATTCATCCTCTCTCCTTGCCCTGAGCTTTGAGGCCGGTACGTGCCATGAAATTTCCAATCAATCTGTAAGGCCTGGCTTAGTTTTGGAATTACATGGGCTATGAAAGCAGGACCATTGTCAGACCCCATAGATAAGGGTAGGCTGAAATGAGGAATGATCTTATATAACAACTTTTTAACCACTGTGAGAGCTGATTCTGACCTGGTGGGAAATGCCTCCACTCACCCAGTGAAGGCCTCAACCATCACTAGCAGGTATTTATGTCCCTGGTGACCTGGTTTCTTTAATTTAGTAAAGTCTATTTCCAAGTGTTATCCTGGAGAATTTCCCTAAAAATGAGTAGTTTCCATGTGGAGCTGTCATTTTGAGTTAACTATTTGACATTGAAGAGGACATCTTGAACTGGCAGCCACTGTCAATTTGGATAGCTGGGGTATAAAGAATCAGTCCCAAAAGAGCTCAGCTAGTTTTGATCCTCCCAAATGAGTGGACTAATGACCTTGCTGAATGAGTGTCCCTCTAAGGACTTCGGGCAGCAAGATTTTCTCATCTGGTAACTGATACCAGCCTCCTGGAATGTTGGGCTTAGCCTGGAGTTGGGCAGCCACGTGGAGGTCCTTTTGTGTATACACAGGTTCTGATAATATTGGAGGCATCAGCAAGAGGGTAGGAGTGGTTTCCTCTATGTCCCCTTCCTCAGACCGTCTGATTTTATGGCAGCTTCTTTGGCTGCCATATCAGCCAAATTGTTTCCCCTGATAATGCGATCATCTCCTTTTTGGTATGCCTTGCAATGTATGATGGCTACTTTCTCAGGTAAACAATTTGCTGCCAGCAGGTCTAATATTTGGAGGACATTTTTTATTTTATCTCCCACTGCCGTCAATAGACCTCTCTCCTGATAAACTGCTCCATGTCCATGAGTCTAGCAAAAGCATATCTGATATCGATGTAGATGTTAATCTGCTTACCTTCAGCCAGTTTCAAGGCTTTTGTGAAAGCGATGAGTTCAGCTCACTGAGCAGAAGTGCCAGAGACCAACTGCTGTGCCCACAACATTTGGGTCTCTGAGGTCACAGCCACCCCTGCAACTCGTTTACTTTGGTACATGTAGCTGCTACCATCTGAGAAGAATGGTGGTTCCCATTCTATAGGTTTGTGGGTCAGGTCGGATCCAAGGCTCTGGTAGCTGTCAATCAAGGTGGAGCATTCATGGTATAGGGGCTGAAGGATCCTCATCAGGCAGCAGTGTGTCTGGATTCAGGGCCACCGAGGACTTGAAAACAACAGAGTCAGGATATAAAAGCAGTGCTTGGTAAAGCATTATCCTTGCATTTGATAGCCACTGACTTGGAGGGTCCCAGATAAGAGTCTAAAGCGAATGAGAGGTTATCACAGTGACCTTCTGGCCAAAGGCGAGCTTTTGAGTTTCCTGTCCAGCCTCTTAGAGAGATCGGCTATTGGTCTCTGCCAGGGCCCCAGTTCCTGGGTTATTACTCCCTTTGCAATCCCTCTCAGCTCATCCACATATAAGAAAAATGGCTTGTTTATGTTAGGGAGTCCTAGTGCGGGGGCCTGCCTCAACTGTTGGAAGGCTGTCTCTTGCATGTCTGTCCATTCCAGTGGGCCCTGTGTTTGCCTTTTTAAAGAGTCATATAGAGATCTGGGGTGCCCTCATCAGCCTCTCTTCATGTCTGGAGGACTCTGGATATCTTCACCCAGACTGTTGGAGTCCCCCCAGGCTTCCAGGTGCAGTGAAGGGGAGAGGTGGGTCTGAGGCTTTCACATCAGCTTCCCCATTCCTGTTGTGCTTGGAGAACTGCTGAGCTCCCGAAGGGTGGGTGGCCCCACACTATCAGCCTAGCCCAGCCTGTTGTGCTGCTGCGCCTGGCCATCGGTGTGCAGAGGAGGAGCTGGGCAGATCTGGGGTGCCCTCATTGGCCTCTCTGCGTGTCTGGAGGAATCTGGATATCTCCGCCCGGAATGTTGGAGTCCCCTCAGGCTTCCAGGTGCAGTGAAGGGGAGAGGTGGGTTTGAGGCTTCCACATCAGCCTCCCCAGTCCGGTTGCACTTGGAGAACTGCTGAGCTCCTGACGGGTGGGCTGGCCCACACTATCAGCCGAGCCCAGCCTGTTTTGTGGCCACGCCTAGCCATCAGTGTACAGAGGAGGAGCTTTTCGGATCTGGGGTGCCTGCATCAGCCTTGCCGTGTGTCTGGAGGATTGTGGATATCTCTGCAAGCAGGGAGGCACCACAGGTTCCTGAGGCACCGAAGCCTGTGGTGAGTACCCTAACCCGGCTGCGATTGAAGAACTGGAGCTTCCAAGGGGCAGGTGGGTGCACAGTGTCCCTGAGGCCCAGCTTGCCTGGAACTGTGGAGTTCTGAGCAGGCAGAGGAGGGCCACTGGTTCTGTAGGCCCAATGGCTTGGGGTAGCGTGGTGCCACAGTCTTAGTAGCTGCAAACATAGAAGGGGATTTCCAACAGATCCTGAGGAAGCTTTCAAATAACACTTGAAACACAGAAATATAGGAAAATGACAAAACGAAAGAACAAATTACAACCTCAAACCTCCAGCCCATCTCAAGAAACCCTAGAGGCGATGTATATAGAAGAAAATATATCCCATCCACCTCATATATCGGACACAATAGCTACTGAAATTGACAAGCAACTCCAGGAAGCTTTAAAGAAATTCAAACTCGAAATAATCTCCCAGATAAAAGAAGAAGTGATAAAAGAAATGAAAGAGATTCTAAATATATCTAAATAAAAAGATAAAAAATTGGAGGAACTAAACAAAAAGATAGAATCCCTAGACGAGCAATATAAGAAACAAACAGAATACATAATGCAGATGCACAGAGATATACAGGAAATAAAAAACTCCACTGAAAGTTGTAAAAACTGCCTTAATGAAAGTGAAGATAGAATTTCAGACCTTGAAGACAGGATTGCAGCTAGTGAACAGGAAAGGAAAGATCTTTTGAAAATAACAAGGAGTCAGGAAACAACAATTCAACAACTGCAAGACGATGCAAAGAAGAATAACATAAGAATGATAGGGATTAATGAAAGAGAGGGAGACAACATGAAGGATGTCAGGAGGATATTTAGAGAAGTAATAGCTGAAAATTTCCCAAGCATGAGATCAGAAACTGACATCAGGATCAGTGAAGCATATAGAACTCCAAATAGTCATAACCAAAATAAAACTACACCCAGACATATAATAATCACCATCCCAGAAATCCAACACAAGAATAGTTTATTAAAAGCTGTCAGAGAGAAAAGACAGATCACTTATAAAGGAAAACCTATCAGAATCACAGCACACTTCTCAGCACAAACGATAAAGTCAAGAAGAGCATGGAGTGAAATATTCCAGATCCTAAAGCAAAATGATTTCCAACCAAGACTGATATATCCTGCAAAACTATCATTCAAAATTGGTGGTGAAATACGATACTTCCATGACAAAGAACAGCTGAAGAACTTCATGAACACCAAACCAACCCTGCAAAAAATATTGAAAGACAGTTTAGATACACAAAGGAAAAAACCATTAAGCAAAGCAAATAATTAAACAGAACAGAAAGATAAAGATGCAACAGCAGAGAGATAACATTACTACAATTAACCAGCATTTAACAGTAATAACCATTAATGTAAATGGTCTCAATGCATCAATCAAAAGAAACAGACTAGCAGAATGGATCAAGAAACAAAATCCAACCATATGCTGTTTACAGGAAACCCATATAACCCAGAAAGATACTCACAGACTGAAAGTCAAAGGATGGAAAACAATTCTTCATGTGGCAGGAATCCAAAAAAAGGCAGGAGTAGCCATTCTGCTTGCAGACAACATGAACTTTAAACCAACAATGACCACAAAGGACAAAGAAGGTCACTACATACTTGTAAGGGGAAAACTCCAAGAGGAAGAGATAACTATCTTAAATATATATGCACCAAACTCCAGAGCACCCAGTTATATAAAACAATTATTAACAGAAATGAAAACTCAAATTATCAGTAACACAATTGTAACAGGAGACCTTAATACGCCATTGACACCACGGGACAGATCAACCAGACAGAAAATGAGCAAAGAAATAACAGAACTGAATCACACCTGTGAACAAATGGGTTTGATAGACATATACAGAATGTTCCACCCAACAACATCAGAATACACATTCTTCTCAGCAGTACATGGATCATTTTCTAAAATAGACCATATATTAGCTCACAGAACATATTTAAGCAAATGCAAAAGAGTTGAAATCATCCCTTGCATGTTGTCGGATCATAGTGCTCTGAAATTAGAAATTAATGATAAAAGATACTGCAAAAATTCCGCAAACACATGGAAACTGAATAACACACTCTTGAGCAATCAGTGGGTCACAGAAAAAATTAAAGAAGAAATTAAACAATACCTAAAAGAAAATGAAAATGCAGATACAACTTACCGGAATCTGTGGGATGCAATGAAAGCCGTCCTGAGAGGAAAATTTATTGCACTGAGTTCCCACATCAGGAAAACAGAATGAATACAAATAAATAACTTGATGCTACACCTCAAACAGCTAGAAAAAGAAGAGCAAGTCAAGCCCAAAGCCAAAAGTAGAGAGGAAATTATAAAAATCAGTGCAGAAATCAATGCAATAAAGACTAAGAAAACAATCCAAAGAATGAACGAATCAAAGAGTTGGTTCTTTGAAAGAATAAATAAAATCGATAAGCCCCTAGCCAACCTTATTTAAAAAAGGGAAGAAAAAGCTCAAATTCATGCAATAAGAAATGAAAAAGGAGAAATCACTACAGACCCAATAGAAATAGAGAAGATCATCAACACCTATTTCGAAAGCCTCTACTCTCAAAAGTTTGATAACACAGAAGAAATAGACAGATTCTTAGAAGCATATGAAGTACGAAAGCTAGATCAAGAGGATGTAAAACTGTTGAATAACCCAATCTCTGCTAATGACATTGAAAATGTAATTAAGTCCTTACCCACCAAGAAGAGCCCACATGGATTCACTGCAGAATTCTACAAGAAATACAAAGAAGACCTAATGCCGACACTCCTCAAACTATTCAATGAAATTGAAAGGGAAGCAATCCTAAGTCATTCCTGAAAGCAAATATTACTCTAGTACCAAAACCTGAGAAAGACCCAACTATAAAAGAGAACTATAGACTGATCTCCCTAATGAACACAGATGCAAAAATCCTCAATAAAATATTGGCAAATAGGATCCAGCAAATCATCAAGAAGATTATACACCATGACCAAGTGGGATTCATCCCAGGAATGCAAGGATGGTTCAACATACGCAAATCAATAAATGTAATCCACCATATCAATAAAGCCAAAAATAAGAATCACATGATCATTTCTATAGATGCAGAAAAAGCCTTCGATAAGGTCCAACACTTATTCATGATAAGAACTTTACAGAAAATTGGAATAAATGGTCTTTACCTCAATATAATAAAGGCCATTTATGACAAACCAACAGCCAGCACCATACTAAATGGCCAAAAATTGAAAGCCTTTACTTTAAAATCGGGCACAAGACAAGGATGTCCTTTATCACCACTCCTTTTTAATATAGTACTGGAAGTACTAGTCAGAGTAATTATGCAAGAAAGAGAAATAAAAGGGGTAAAGATAGGAAAAGAAGAAGTTAAATTATCATTGTTTGCAGATGACATGATACTCTACATAGAAGACCACCTAAACTCCATTGAAAGACTCTTAGATACAATAAATAAATTCAGTAATGTGGCTGGATACAAAATCAATACTCAGAAATCAATAGCATTCCTATACACGAACAACAAAATCACAGAGAGGGAAATAAGAGAAACTGGACTATTCACATTAGGAACCAAAAAATTGAAATATTTAGGAATTACTCTTACGAAAGAAGTGAAAGACTTATACAGTGAAAATTATAATACACTGAAAAAGGAAATTGAAGATGATCTCAGAAAATGGAAAGACATCCCTTGCTCATGGATAGGAAGAACAAACATTGTGAAAATGGCCAATCTCCCAAAACTGTTACACAGATTCAATGCAATCCCAATAGAAATATAAATACATGAAAAAATGCTCATCATCATTGGTCATTAGAGAAATGCAAATTAAAACCACACTGAGATACCATCTCACTCCAGAAAGAATGGCCAGGATCAAGAAAACCAACAAGAAATGCTGGAGAGGCTGTGGGGAAAAAGGAACTCTCCTGCACTGCTGGTGGGAGTGTAGACTGGTACAGCCTTTGTGGAGATCTGTCTGGAGATTTCTCAAAAAGTTGGGATTGGAAATCCCATTTATTCCAGCTATTCCACTTCTAGGCATATTCCCAGAAGAACTGAAAGCATCATACCACAGTGATATATGTGCACCTATGTTTATAGCAGCACAATTTGTAATCGCCAGATCTTGGAAACAACCCTAGTGTCCATCAACTGAGGAATGGATAAAAAAGTTGTGGTATTTCTATACAATGGAGTATTATTCAGCTATAAAGAAGGATCGCATTGAGATATTTATCAATAAATGGGCGCAGCTTGAGACCATACTCATAAGTGAAATAAATCAATCTCGCATGTGTGAATACCGAATAGTTTACCTAATGTAAGTAATGATTGAAATATATAAAAATATGTGGTAATCATGATTCCCCATTAGGTGGCCTTGAAGCCTTATAAAGTTTTCACTCATTAATTACAAAGGCTTTATTCTGGGCTTCTTGATATGGAAATATTTGAAGCTAGAGTATATGAAGTTTTATCCAAATATTTCAAGGAAAAAGACAGACACTATGGTAACTACTATTAAGTCGGGTTATATGGTGGTGAAGTACTAGGTTGCTGAAACCATCATGCTTTGACCTCTATTGTTATATTGTTATGTCCTGTTTTATCTCAATCTCCCCCTTATTCTTTTAAAAAAATTATTTAGTCATTTCTTATGTTTGTCTTACTTAAGGGAAAAAATTTAAAAAATTAGGATATATAAATAGTAACTCTTTTGGATTTCCTATTAACTTGTTTTGAAGTCCTGTAATACTCCCACGATCTTGTTTTGACTGATTAGACTCTGTTCCATTCTGTATGATAGTATCAAGTTTGAGGATATAGGCAACTACTTTGAAGGCAATAAGATTCACTAAGATGCCCATTCTGGTTTGACTATTGTCTTCTTTGGAAGTCCTGTAATGTTTACAATGCCTATGTTTTATTGGTCTTGTTCTCTACTGTTTTGTCCAACTTTATAATATCTAATGAGATAGACAATTCTTTTTAAGGAAACAAGAGACAACGTTGATAACCATTGTTGATAACCTTGTACTCTGTTCTACACCATGTGCTATGTCTATCCTTGGTTTTGACTGACAGCTTTGTTTTGCCATATTTGACTGTATTTTCTCCCCCCCCAAAGTAATAAGCACTAAGGAGTAATGAAATCAAAAATGTGTAAATTTTGTTGTAAAAAAGAAAGGGAAAAAAAATAAAAATAGCTCTAACGGATATAACAGCAAGTGTGTTTTGGGGTGTTAAATAGCTGACTATGTCAATGTTTTTGGATCATTGAACACAGCTGTTTGCAGTCTCCCTGTTTGAATGTCCACCTTGTATTCTTTGATACTGTGATTTGAGCAACTATTTTCAAGATGATAATATGTAATCTATTAACAGGTGATTTCTTACTGTTATTTTTGTTTTTGTAGTTCTGTATTACGTGTACCCTTACACCGCTTTGTTTTGTTTTCTGTTTTTCTCTTTTTCCTCTTAAATAAAATTTTAAAAAAAGAGTCATATAGTGGCTGGGCTATCTCAGCAAAGTTAATATCCAGAGCCTACAATATCCAACTGCACCAAGAAATTCACAGACTTGCTTTTCGGTTTTTGGTGCCAGTATCTATAGCATGGCTTGAACCCTTGTATTTTATTTATTTGTTTGTTTATTTTTCATCTTTTTCCTTTTTATCGGTATAAGAGATCAAACTCACGACCACACACTTGCAAGGAAGGCGCTTATGCCACTGAGCTAAATCCCCATTCCCGAACCTTGTATTTGAATGGGTCCTTTTTCCGCCTTGTAATTGATACCCCTGGTAAGTCACTGTCAGCTGGCATATCTGTGCCTTTTTTGCTGAGACCTTGTATCCCGAATCATTTAAAGATATTAACAGGGCCTTGGTTGCTTCCTTGCAATTCTCAAAGGTTTTAACATCCTCTAAAAAGTCATTAACATGTTGCAAAATATGACCTCTAGGTGATCTTCTCGATATCCTATCAGATTCCTAGCTAAGTTTTCATCAAATCAAGTGGGAGCATCTTTCAAACCTTGTGGTAAACGCATCAAAGTCAAGTGTTGAGTTACTCCATTCCCTGGATCAGTCCATTGAGAAGCAAAAATGGGTTGACTTGCTGGAGCCACTGGGAGGGTGAAGAAAGCATCTTTTAGGTACAAGTCTGAGTACCAGATGTACTCTGGGCTCAAAAGGCTCAACAGGGTATAGGGATTAGGAACAGTGGGATGCAAAGTAAACACTCACCTCATGACTTCCTGGATGTCTTGCCCTGGCCAGTAATCTTGGGTCCCTGGTTTCTGGACTGGGAACAATGGTGTATTCCAGGGAGAGATGCAAGGTACAAGAATCTTATTATCTTTTAATATAGCAATATGTTTTGCAATTCCTTGATGGGCCTGTAAACTTATCAGACATTTTCTAAGGCAGATGGCAGACACCTGGGCTACAACTTTATTACCAGAGGAACTTGATTGATCGCCACACCAGGGAGATTATTTTCAGCCCAGCCTCCTGGTATCTCTGCTTCCCAAGCCTGCAGGGGATCTCTACCAGTCTCTGGAGTGGGATCATCTCCCAGCAGGAGATGATTTTCCCTTCAGGAAAGAAGGTAAGTACCTTGATTTGTTCCCCAGGTGTTGTTCCCAGAATCAGTTGTGGGGTGTCGGCCGGAAAACTGAATTGGACTTTTAACTTATGAAGAAGGATCTCTTCCTAGCAATGGATCTGGATATTATGAAACCCATCGAAATTCATGCATAGTGGTCTTTTTCCCAGTTGAGGTAACTGGCCCACCAACGCCAGGTATGATTTTTGCCCTCCGGTGGCACCAACCACATTTACTTTGTTGTCAATCAGTGTTTCTGATGGTTGAGTTAGAACAGAATAAGTTGTGTCTGTGTCCACCAGGAAATTAATGCTCCTCCCCTGACTTGCAAAGTTATTCGGGGCTCATGGGGGACATCTGAGCCCTGGACACCCCCATGGTTGGCTCATCAGAGTCTGAGCCTCCCTTTCCATTTTGGTTTCAACTTATGATGGCCCGTTCAGCAATGCCCCATTGCTTTACCATAGGAGCATTGGTTCTTTTCGAGTGGGGACTGCTTTTTGTCTTTTGCATCTGTATTTTCTTTTTGTTTCTGTTTAGCTTCTTTTTCTGCACAGCAACTCTAACACCTTTATGATCTTCTTATTGTTTGCCTCTTGCCAGCTCTCTCTATTGTCAAATACCCTATGTGCTATGTCTATTACTGACTTAGGGGCATCCACTCAAATCCCTCCAGTTTCTGTAATTTCGTTCTAATAACTGGAGTTGACTGAGACACAAAGACAATATTAATAGCTCTTGCATTCTCATTGGTGACCAGATCAGTTGGATTATAGATTTTATAGGCCTCTAGGAGGAGCTCCAGTGTGCAGAAGGGGACTCATCTGCTAATTGTCTTACCTCTGACACCTTGGACAGATTCTTAGCTGCTATGTGGAGTGCAACTGGAAACAGTTGGCAATATTGTGTCAGAGCCTCCCTACCTCCAGATGTGTTTTCAGGATCCTTGGAGAATGGGGTTTTTTGGCCCTTCCAATTATACAGGTCGGAAGTGGAAAAGGGAGTATAGACAAAAATCGAGTGCCCTGGTTTCTGGGGTCCAGAGCCTCCCAAAGGGGGCAGAGTGCTGACGTCTCTGTAGTAGAGTCAGGCGAATTTGGCTGGGGTCGGCTTTGGGTCTGGATCGGAAAGTGAGGGCAGGTGTAAGTGTCGGGTGAGGGGTCTCTAGGAGGAAAACATGAGGGGAGGAGGAGGCCATGTTCCAGGGGGTCCTCCACTGATGGTAAAACTAGCGCAAAGTTTTAAGAGTTGGGCACAGATGATTTTGGTTTTGTTTTCAATGTTGCCAGCACCGCTGCCTGTGGGAAATAAGGAATCCACGGTGAGAATTATAGATGAGATCTATCCAAACCTGAATGTAAACAATTTGGTGTGGGGGAGAATGGGGCGCAAACACATGCTGACAGACAGCTTGGACAGTGCCCTTGTCAAAGGATCCAGGGGAGCCAGATGACATTTTTCACTATCGGCCACTCCTGAGAAGCAAAAATCTTTAGTCTTCCTCTGAAAATACGCTCCCCATAACCCTAAGCCCATCTCTCAAATTCCTGAAAGACAAGACTAAGGGGCATGGGAGCAGTTTTTGCACCAGACTGACCCCTTGTTGCTTGCTGTGGTTCTCTTGTCAGAGGAGGAAATCAAGAGAAAAGGTTAGCAAACACAAGAAGACTTAGAACAATATGGAGAGAATCACAAAACCTAGGATTTTCTTTGCATGGTCTGAAGGTCTCCTGGGGCTTAATTTTCAGCACCCTCAGAGTGACCAAAGGCAAATGTGATATCTCAGGCCCAAGTGTCACAGAAGGGGAAAAGTTAGAACAAAAACCATGAGACAAAACAGGACTACACAAAAACACAAAACAAAACCACCAGTAAAAATTAAAACAACCTTTCCCTGGCAAAATAGGCTGGAGGCTTCCCTTCAAATTCCAACATCAAATTGGAGGATAGCCCTGGTGGGGCCCAAGATCCAAATGAGTCAAGAGGCTCCAAAAGTGATCAAGGACTCCCAACAAGGATCCAACCTCTCAATGATGAGGGCCTAACCTCCTAAACAATTAAATCAAAGAGGAGCTTCCAGTAGCTACTATTAGCAAATCAGTCCTCAGAAATTGAGTTGGTGGGCTGTTATTCCAGCCAGGACAAGCCCCCAAATGTGGTGATCCCCTGCTTCCTGAGGTATTAAAGTGCCAGAGAAAATAATTTGGAAACCAAAAAATTATTTATTAAAGCACAGGCCTGTAGCCAATATGGAAGACTGCACCCCTAACAACTAAAGGGCAAGGTTCTTATCCTGTAAAACTTCAAACAGCTGCTGGTCTCACAATGCAGCAGGGTGGGGTTTTCAGTGCACTATAGAACAGGAATGTGGTGGTCTTGGGATGATCAAGGTTCAGGTGGGCTAACAAGCAAGTTTTTATTAGGCAAACATCCTGTTCTGCTCTTAGAGTTACCTTTGATCTTTCTCTTGCCTCCAGGGAGACTTATGAGGTGTTTTTAAAATATAGGTTACAACAATATATATATATTTCCATTAACAGTATGTTTGTGTGTGAACACACCCATAATTCTATGATTGAAGCTCCTTCAGCAAATCTGACTTTGACAAAATGTCCTTTTTTTGTGCTTTCTCTTTGTTTCTGACCCTCCGAAAGTATAACTGAAGGAGTTTGCTTTACTGGAGCTTGCAGGCTGGCAAAATGGTTCAAGACCTACTCCTTTGTAGTGTTAAAAGCACAGAGTATTTGCTTCCAAGAGAAGTTGGAAGAGCTCCAACTTCCTTCCTACTGGGTAAATACAAAAACTAGAGTCCGCTGAAGTTATCTTGTCTTCTGCTGTCACCTTGTGAATTTGTATTCCTTAGGTAGAGTTTTTGTCACTTAGAGAGAAAATATTGTTCTGGCTGTGTACCAGGAATCAGGTGGGTAGTCTTTAATTAGGCCAAATCACATTTTCTCTCTTCTCCTATAAGCTCTCTTTCCAATGTGTATTGACTTCTCTGTTTCCTATGTAGTGTTTTCCACTTCCTGTCTAATAGAATGCTTTCTGTTAGCCCACACTGGAAAGAGTATATTGATCATTCAGTGCCTCTCTTCTTTATCTCCTTAGTGCCTGATACACATCCATTACAAGGCAGGCATTAGAGAATAGCAGTCGAATTAAGTAGAATCATGTTTTGGAAATATCTTTTAGTAGCATTGTCTGAAGTAAATGACTGCACCACATGCAGAATTCTTCTACAGACAAACGCTGTACCCTGTATTTCTTGCATTACATAATGGATATTCTCCCTACAGATGGACGGCCAAGTCGACGTCTCCCATCCAAGTATCAACCAGGCCCGACCCTGCTTAGCTTCTGAGATCAGACGAGGTCGGGTGCTTTCACGGTGGTATGGCCCTAGACTGGCCAAGTCAACTTCTATGGGTTGAACATTATTTTCATGTATTCCCATAAATTCTGGGCAATGCTAACATTTGGTCAAGGTCTCCTGCCTCCTCCTTTCTCCTTCTGCTCCTCTGCTTTCTTGTTCTCCTCCTTTTCCTCCTATTTTTCTAACCTTCTCCTTTTGCTGCCACAACATTTGCCCTCTGTCTTCTTTCCCTCCTTTGCCTCCTCTTCTTTCTTCTTGCTTTTTCAAGAAGGGAAGTTCATCCTATCCTATATTGCTCCCAAATAATAAAGTCAATAGTTTGTGTGATTGTATTATTTACTGATCATCTATAGCCTGTAAGAGTATTTTCAATCATTACTCCACAGCTCCTATCACACATATGTAAATGAAGCACTGGATATTTATGAAGGAAATATTCCTGTAAGTTAAAGTGCCACTCCTGAGTGAATGTTACTTTAGCATTGCCTTTTGGGGAGAGAGGTTCTGGAATTTCTTTTCCCATTCCCCTTCTTGAAGAGCTTCACAACTCTTGGATGTTTTTCCAGCTTTGCTACTGCTCTTGCAGGGTTTATAGGCTGTCCGGGCAGTGCTTATTTTGTTTACAAAAAATGAATTGGGCTTCAAATGAGTATTGAGCAGTCAATTCAGGGTTTACTAGAAAAGATAATCCAAAAGGTGGCCTTCTGATCAAAGATTTCAGTCTTATGCTCTCCTTCTACTCCTGTGGTCCAGTAATGCAAATTAGGAATATGATCAACACTAACCAGGAGTAATGTTCACAATTACAAAAGGACCTTGTAGATTTCTACTACTAACAAGAATCCCTAGTGATTTTAAATACCATCTACAAATAAATAAGAATTTATTGGACCAACATTTCTAAGGCTATATTATATATTGGGTGCTGTGTAAGCATCAAGATGAAAAGAAAGTTCTTTCCACCTTCATAAGGGATTGGCTTTCTCATAGGGGAAAAAATCAAAGCAAAAAGTTACAGTGGGGCCCTGTAAGATTATGAGGTGATCTGGAATTGGTGTGTGTGCACAGGGAGTCAACTCTCCCCTCTAAATCATAACCCAGGAACAGTGGATTCATTTTGAAAACCTGGTTTCTCTCAGGCTGTCATGAGTTCTTGGAGAGAATAATAAACTTTGCCACCATTTGTCAAGCTCAGTGTTTCCACCTCAGGGCCAGAAAACCCTGTATTCATCTCCAACACCTGGAGTGAAAATGGTGTCAAAATTCCACTGATGAGCAAATTGTTTGAGCAATAACTAGGAATGATCACACAGAGGGCTGGGATGACTGCTTAGTAGGCCACAGATAGAAAGTCACAACTGGTAGGCTCAGTGCTTTGTGCACACCTCCTCGCATAACATCAATATTTTTCTGGTTGCAGCATCCATTAACCTAAATCAGGAATGAACCATAGCTTTCAACAGTCAGGCTGGCACTGAAGGATCCTAATGTACAATATTGCTCACTCCTGCAGTGCTGTCTCCCCATGATTTCCACATCTCCATTCCCTCCCCTGACATTCAAGACCCTACTGCAAGTCTCACTTTGACTATGAAGCATTCTGTGGGGCCCTTCAGCTATGCAAAGGTTTTTCTGCTCTGTTCTACTAAATTTCTACAACTGTCTCATATATGGGTATAATTAGAGTAAAACCTGTCCTCCTGGCTTCAAAATGACAGACATGGCAGTGAAGCCAAGGTCTGCGTGATTTCAGTGCCTGTGCCTTGAAACTCTTTCTACATCATGCCATGCATTGTCCCACTTAATGTACTTTGAAGTTGGTACCACTCAGTTGGGTCATTTTAGACACTTACAGAATTCAGTATATAAGCTATTTTCCCACCTCATTGAAGGTTATTGATGAAAGGGAATGATACCTTGTTCTCCTGTTCTTTATGAGCCTCTAGAATACACTAATGCGTGGTGATAAGTACTTGTTTATTTTTTATCTAACAGTCAAGGCTTTAGTCACTGAATTTCAGAGAATAACAAAGAAACTAAAATGCACTGAAGATCAGTCACCTTACTTTGAAGATATTATTTTAAAAACTATTTCAGTATTTTTTGATTGTTCTACTCAGTAGCAGTATTTCAATAGAGATACCTTATTTCTTAGGATTTTGGAAAGTGAATAGCTGAATTAATTCTGTACTCTAGGTAAGTCATGAAACTAGTTCCACAAACTTTCTATAGTTATACAAATTCCTGTCACACATAATTGGCTTCTCAGTTCCAAATCAGATCGACAGTTAGATCTGTTTCCACCTGCCAGAGCTTTATTGCACTTGCTATTTATTTTGTGAATGTGCTTTGAGAAATGTAAGGTCACTGAACACATCTAAAGAGGTGGTATTGCCAAGTTTCTAAAGGACGAAACAATAGTTTGCCTTACAACAGTGAATGCAAAACTGTTTCACAGAGAGGGAGGACAAATGGTAGAAATCCATAAACCACCAAGCTGGACGTAGAATGGATATAAAGCCAGAGGAGCTAAGGAGAGATCCACTGCTGGGGAAAGGCTCATCCAGGCAGCTGTGGGAGACATTTCGTCCCCTGCCAAGATGAAGCTGCAGCTGCTGTGTCTGGGGCTGATGCTGTTGTGCACCCAAGGGGAAGGCGATGAGGTTGTGAGAGGCAACTTTGACTTGGGAAAGGTAGAGTCACAGAGCATGGCAACTGGGACTTTGAGGGGTGGTTTGGAGAGTCTGAAGGCAGCTGGGTTCTAAGGGAGGCAGAAGCTCTTAAAGAGACAAAAGGAGTGGTTTCAGACCTTCAACTAAGATAAACACTGACATATCAAAATACCACCGATCTTGGGACCTCCACCTCACAGCACTGACAGGGGGAAGGGTCCCAATGTTGTATAAATTACTCCCAGTTTTAACTTCAAATTCATATTATGAGGTAGAGTGCTGCCCATTATGAGTGCTGCCCATGCAGCAGAGTTCAACGCGAAGCTCTCAGTGTGGTACCTCCCTCCTGTCTTCTGACCTAACCATCTCATTTATTGCAGATTTCAGGGAATTGGTATACTGTTGAAGCGGCCTCTGACAAAAGGCAGACAATAGAGGAAGGTGGTATCATGAGGGTGTTTTTGGAAAGCATTGAACCCGTGGAGGACTCTGCCTTATACTTTACATTCTGGATACAGTAAGTGTGACCTTTTTTAGGTTTAAAAGATAAAATACAGGCAAGGGCATGATCTCATACCTAGCCAAGCACATATTCACACATAACAATATGTGCACACATAGACAAGTGCATGCATACACACACAGGTGCTGAGCCTCTATCCAGAGTCAGAGCCCCTCTTCTGATACTAACCCTGAGGATTAGTTGATGGACTTGAGGATTTTCCAGTTTAAGAGTAAAAAGTTTGTTACAGAAATAAATTTATTGGTTCCTCGAGAAAGCAGAGAACAGAGATCTGCCATAGTCATGATTAATATCCCAACATAGCATAGGTTAACAGCATGGAATTCAGATCCATCTGCCTTAAACTGAATCTTTCTTTTACTAGTTTGCCAAGGAGACTCATTACTGTGTACTATCACTTTTCCTTGGGTAATAGGCAATGATAACAATTCTGCTTTGTGGTTTTCATTGAGCAGCATGCCAGGCATTGCATGTAAAGCATTTATTTTGAGAACCTGGCAAATGGTGAGCACTCAGCTAATGGCCCAGTCAGAGAGGCGAGCCTTTTAGAGATGAGTGCCCCAACTGCAACCTAAAACCTTATATTCATTGAAAAGTACAAACCCTGCATTAAACCTGATGGCTCAGGTTTTGGTTTAGAGAAAGCAACTCATACATAAACATCTGAGTCTAAGACGAACAACGTTTGTGCCACCGTTTTGCTACCAGTGACCTAGAAAAATGGCTACAGTAGAGAGTAAGTAACCGAGGGGAGAACTGGTGGAAGTAATCATGGGAAGCGGCTGTTGATGTTGTTCTTAAAGTGTCAAATTGAGTCAAATAATGGCAACTAGAAGCTTTTAGGTAACTGCAAGGAAAAGTTCAAAGCCAGGCATGAGGGTTCATGCCTGTACTCCTAGCATGTAGGAGGCTGAGGCAAGGGAATGGCTGCAAGTATGAGGCCAACGTAAGCACACAGTGAGCTCAAGGCCTGCCTGAACTACACAGCAAGACTCTGTCCCACAACAGCAGCAACAACAACAACATTTTAAAGCTGAGTAGAATCAGAAACTGAACTTATGGCTGAAGTACGGGGCATGGAGCTGGTCTCAGCGATACCTCCTGAGCATCCATTCATCCTCTTTTACAGTGCAAGTGGAGAATGTAAGCAATTCAGTTTCACCTCCAACAGAGTAGCAGAAGGTGTATATACTGATGAATGTAAGTACACTAAAAATTATAACTTTCTATGTTATATTCCTATCTGTAAAGAACTTCCTTCACTCCAGTCTTATCTGTTTTTTGTTAATTCCTGAATAATATTTATTTTAGTAATAAAGTAGGAGTCATTTCATAACCGATACACTGAATTTGAGGGACACTCATGTGTATTTGCAAAACCCAGGACCCAGCACATAGTACCATCAGATAAAGGATGCTATGTGGTCATAGGTACCTTCTGTAACAAAAGCAAAAACAGAAACAAACAAACAAAGAAAACTGCTGAGACAGGTTCTCATTTCCTGTCATCTCCTCTGGTCACATTGCTCAGGAAGTGGCACGTGATATGTAAGGCCAGGACATTTTTACAGAGCACAGCGATGCATCACTGACAGAGGCTGAGGGCAGTGGCTCGGTTTCACAGAAGATGTGAGGAGGTGATTGGGGCTCTTGCAGTGTTTCTGTCCTAGAGGTCATGCTCTCAGACTCCTTTCTTAGACATCAGTCATTTCACAAAGTCCAGGGGCTGCATATGGAAGGAAGGCATTTCATGTCTTCGTTTTCATCTCTTCAGGACTATGCTCTTGAATTTGTTTTGTGAATTAGAACATGTAAAGCATTTCTATTTCCTCTGTGAGTAGAAGTTCAGAGCTGAATTCTGTTTCCTCCACAGATGAAGGATACAATGTCTTTCGCCTAGTTGAGACAGACTATACAAACTATATTATACTTCAACTCCGGAATTTCAAGGCTGAGGGAAGCTTTCTACTGCTGCAGCTCTATGGTAGAGTATTTGGGGAGAAAAAGTGAAGGAAGGAACCCAAAATGGTCATTCCAACTTTATTCTGGTCTCTTTCTCACTAAACACAGACACATACCTTTGAAAATCCCTCAGTTTTGGTGATGAGAAGATGATGAAATCTCTCTAGCCACATTTGCTGGTACATGCCTGTAATCGCAGCACTTACAGACTGAAGCAAGTGGCTCACCAAGAGTCCTACCAGGGCTAGATAGTGACTTCAAGGCCAGGATGTACTACGTAGTGAGATCCTTTCTGAAACGAGAGAAAAACAAAGAAAGAAAGAAAGAAAGAAAGAAAGAAAGAAAGAAAGAAAGAAAGAAAGAAAAGAGAGGGAAAGGTAGAAAGAGTGAGAGAGAAAGACAGAGAGAGACAGAAAGACAAAGAGAGAGATGGGGAGAGAGGAGGAGGCAGAGAGAGAGATCTCACTGATCCCTTGTTGAGGGCAGTTTCGGACAGGTTGTATCCTACCTCCATGACTTCTGTCTGAGCACTCAGCTGTCACCAATTGTTCGCCTGCCCCGCTGCAGCCCTGCTCTTTCATTCACTTTAATTTATACACAAGACTCAGCAGTCACCGTCACTCTTCTCACAGGCCGAGAACCAGATGTGAGTGGAGAAATCAAGACAAAGTTTGAAGACTTTTGTCATAAAAATGGAATTGGTGAGGGAAACATAATAGACATGACCACTGTTGGTAAGTTCAGCTCTCTGGCTTTCTTTCCTGTATGCCATGTCACAGAAGGGAGAGAGCCTGGGGAGGGAAATCAATCCCCTGTGTCCCCACTAATTTGGTTTCTCTTGGATAAAGAACCTGGAGCTGCTGTCTGAGTGTGTTCTTTTCTATCTCTGCAGATCGCTGTCTCCAGGCCAGAGGTGAAAAGTAACCTAAGCCTCCAGGTTGGTGACCTCTGACCCTGGTGAGGAGGGGATGGACCAGGTGCCAGGGCCTTCCAAGTGCAGTGGGGGTTTGCACCCAACAGAAATAAGTTTGTAATGGAGCTTTGAGTTTGAAGTTTTGAGATGGAGGACCTAGAATCAAGACCCATTGTCACTACGCTGTGTACATTAGAGTTATTGAGGGGCTGTAATGTACAGGAAAATGCCTCAGAGATGGATAACATGCTTAAAATCATGACCCAGTGTGAAACACAAAGAGGGAAATAGAACACTGCACATGAAACTCAGACATAAATGTATGTGAATCTGTGTCGTGGATCAATTTCCGCATTGGGTGGCGTATGTATAAAATGTCTTCCTTTGAACTCTGCCAACCCATGATTTCTCATCTGGGAATGGAGCTGTCGACCTTCTCTTTGTGCTCTGAGCTTCCTCATCTGTCTCCTACATCTGAGTTTTCATGGAGCTTCATTTAGAGAATGTATATGAAAGCCTTAGCAACTTTCATAAAATAAGTATTTAATAAAAGTATCTAAGGCTTTGGTCATTGTTCCTTAGTTTATCAAACATTCTTCAAAAACTTCTTATGCTAAGATAATAGAAACAATCCTAGGACTCTTAATTATTTCCTTTCTATTTAACACAGATTCAGTTAAGGGAAGGTTCAGATGACATTAGTAACAGAAGAAAGTGACTTACTTCTTTGTCTATTCTATAAGTAACATGAGTTAGAGTGCAAGATGCGATTATTACCATTTTCCTTTCTATCAAAATTTCTCTTGGTCCTCAAATCAATCCCAGAAGGATTCACTGTAGTTTCTGTGCCCTCTTTGTCCTTTACTTCTTTAGTGGTAGTGAGTCTTCCCTGCCTGGACTCTGCAGCATCTCTTCCTCAACTCTATGCCACCTCATGCAAGTTCAGCGGCCTGAGAACCATCATGCTCACATATGGAAGTGTCATCCCTGTATCTCCAGATCTTCCTTAATCACCGCGGATCAATTTGCCAAGAAGCAAAGCATTCCTCCAGATTTCTCTTGATTCCCATAGCTATGGAAACTGTATACAAATAAGATCTTTCTTGACCTGTTCAATGAATGATTAGCCTTGCAGTGCTGTGTTTTGTCGTTGAATCTGGGAGGAGCTGGGGCGGACAGTGAGTGAATGAAGGCATTTCCTAGGCTCTGCACCTTTTCTAGCATCCAGGAGTTGACTCTGAGTTTCAGACACCTCATCCTCTTCAATCCTCCTCTGGTATCCCAAGTCCCCAAGAGTCCCACATGCCCTATGCTCTGATGTTGTTCAGGGACCTGATGAGACCATTGAACATACCATAGGAACACAAGACTTGATCTATAATTTCCCCACCCTAGAATACTTTTTTCCAATGTGGCACTGACAGATAAATCTGATGACACTAATGCCATCTTGACATTGCCGAGGACAGACCTCATGCAGTAAAGAATGGCAATAAATCCACTGACCTTGTTCTCTCCCAGCAACATCCAGGATGTCCTGCCACTTAGTGGCTTTTCCATACCCTTCTGCTGCTCCAGCCTCAAACTAGAATCAGTTCTTCTCCACCCTGGAGTTTCCCACTGTTTCTATCGTGTCCCAGCTTGTGGGTGAGTCCACATGGATGCTAGAGACATAGTGTGGATGAGAAGAGACAAGAGACATGAAAAATCGTGACAATACCGGATTCTGATCAAAGATCAGAGTCAAACAAAGAGTAAGGAATACATAGGGTATTGGGGGAGGAGGGAGTTGGGTTCTGAGACATCAGCAGGTAACTTAGTAACAGTGGTAAGACCGAGGGTTATAGGGTAATTCAAGTCTCCCACCCACTGGCTCATATGGTGGACTGATTAACATAATCCCTGGATAGGCTGAACAGGTTCGGCAAGGAGAGAAACTCAATTTCCAAATGGAAGATTAACTTCTGGAGGACATTAGATTGGCTGCTGCTTCTTGATATAAAGTAGCTTCCCACACTATTGCAGCTCCCTCCCAACTTGGAGGGCCTCCTGCTGACCAGATACCTCTTCATATGCTATACCTGCTTCACCTGACCACTTTCCACCCTGCATGCAATCTGAATGGCAGTTTGGCCCCAAGACTTTGCCCCTCATCCCACAGTTTCCATGCCAGGAAGTAGCAGGGATAGAGAGAATTGTAAGAGTCCATGTTACTTTCTCTTGGAAAGATCTCTGCTAAATTAATCACTGTGCAGAGGTCTAACTCAATATATCCAAGAGTTTGGGTGTGACTCAGCCACACTGAGGTAAATGTGATCCTTGGCTCCAGTCTTTCTTCAGAAGAGCAAGAAGGAGTGATCTCCCTGGCTTAGTCTTAATCTTATGAGCCAACATCTTCACCAGACATCTTCCCAAAGGAAGGATAGCTTTCCCCCAGGAAGCCCCTAACTGGAACCTTTAGGCAGAATCTGAGGACCTAGCAAGCTGAGATGACATGGTTTCTTACTTAGTAGAAGAACTTTGCAGGGTAGTCCATAAGGCAATTAAGTTTGGTAAGCTAAAGGAAACCACTCAGAACAGGGATGAAAACCCAGCTCAGTTTATGGCTTGCTCACTTGGCTCCTGCCCTTTAGTGAGAAATGGAATTAGACTCAGGAAGGCCAGAGTGATAATTTACCCTTCACATGCATTTTATTATCTAATTAGCACCAGACATTCATTAAAAATTACAGAAACTGGATGCCCGCTCTCAGACCTCACATCAGGGCCTCATTAACTTAGCATCAAAGGTTTAATTTTTTTGTCTTGGTGAGACAGGGTACCACTATGCAGTTTAGGCTGAGATTGAGCTCACTTTGCAGACCAAGCTGATCTCAAGCTTGCAATGATCCTCCTGCCTCAGTCTCCAAGGTGCTGGTCTTACAGGCAGGTGTCACCACTCAGTTTTTAATAATAGAGATGAAAGTGCTTGAAAACAGTGCTTTTCTGAGCTGCAGATGGTGGTTTCTGCTCCAAGATCCTTCATGCTGGATCACAGCCCCAAACTACTTCTAAAAGAATTTCCAAGGCCTCCCTGCCCAAGGATATCCCAGGGCCATGGCCCTAATGCCTCTGGAATATTCACTGGGCCAGGGAATGCCCACAGCCAGGTCCTTCCTATAGGGGTCTCTACTGGAAGTTGCAGTCTCCCGTGGAATTTGGATTGTCCAAAGCTAGTAGGTGCCCCTGATGGCTCTGGGCCATAGCCCCCAAACCCGTGCCCCCCAACAGGTTCATTCTCAGACTTTCTTGGCCTGGCCACTGAGGACTGACTAGGCCCCAAATGTGCAGAAGCTCCCTGAAAATTTTGAGTGTAAAGCTCTGGGTGACTCTTACAGTGCAAGGCAACTCCACCCATAGCTCCCTGATGCAGGTACTGCTTTTCTAGTTTGCCTTCCTTCCAAAATCCAACCTCCTTGCACCAGCTACTATGTGGGTTTTGACAGCAAATCTCCAGATCCTTAAAACCTCCCTCAACCTGCTGCCAATTGGGGCAACACCTTTCCCACACTCAGTGTAGTCTCCCCAACTTGCCTTGTTCTTCTTTTAGGGTGAGAGATCCTAAATAATATTCCCTCTGCTCTGACTACCACCGGACACATGCCTCATAGCCACCCTAATTACTCCCCATCCACCAGCACACCCCCCATCTTTCACCCTCACCTGAGTCCCAGAGTCTGGGACCCTTCCACCCCATCCCTGACTTCATTCCAACAAGTACTCAGTATCCTGCACAAGCCTGACCACCCCATCCTGCCCAAAAGTAGTACCTCATTTCTGACTCAGCTTAATCGGGACTACAGCTTACTATTTCTCAGTTACTGTGACATGATCTTTCAATTCCTGTTAACTCTCTTTTGTTCACCCCATTTCTTCCAAGTCAAAAGACAGATGGCTCTCACAGACTGGTGTAAGTCTTCTGCACTATTAATCAGATTGTCCTTCCTATGCACCCCGTAGTGCCCCACCCCTTTATCCTCTTAACTGTAGTCCCCCAGTGTACCACTCAGCACTGTGTTAGATTTATAAGAGGACTTTTTATTTATTTATTTTTTTTGCTATTCCCTTGCACCTTCCTCACAGCCTCTCTGTGCCCATTCCCTGGACAGTCCCTGACACTTGCCAGTCCCAGCAGTTAACCCAGACTGTTCCACCTCAAGGGATTTCCGGGACAGGCTGCACTATTTCGGTCAGGTCCGTGCATGACTTGCTTTCCTGTCATACCCCTCCTCTCACCTTATACACTATGTAGATGACCTCCATCTCTGCAGCACCTCCTATGAGTCATCCTGCAGGTCACTCTTCCTATTGCAGCACCTAGATTCCAAGGAATAGTGTGTCTCTCCCTCCACAGTCCCAATCTCTTCCCTGTCTGTCACTTATTTGGGCATCATCCTTCACAAACACACCAGTACCTTTACGTCATGTGGATTTGATCTCCCGGATCCCAACTCCCACCACCAGACAACAGCTCCTCTCCTTTCTCAGCTGTGTGGGAGGACAGCTGTGGGTTCGCAGCTTTGCCCTTCCCACTGAACCCCACTACAAGCTTACAAAGGGAAACCAGTGAAGCCCAGAGACCCCAAGACCTTTCCTCACTCATCCTTTCAAACCTCAAAAGGAAGCCCTAAAATGTTTACCCATCCAAGCCCTTTCCCAGATCATGCCCAACCCTTCAGTTTTCATAAAACTGCACACAGGAGATGTCAATACGAGTTCTGTCCCAGAGTCCACCCCACACTCCATGGGTTCCTGTCCAAACAATTGGACCCTACTGTCTTAGGCTGGCAGCTCTGCCTGTGTGCTGTGGCCTTGGCAGCCCTGACACTCATAGAGGCTTCTAAGGTCACTAGATACATCCCCCCACTCTTTATTTGTCTTGTGTTTTTCAGGCACTCATGGCTTTGCCCCGCCTTTCACATTTTATCTCTGCCCCATGACTTACACTCTATGCAATTTTTACAGAAACTCCCATGATTTCCATGGATTCTCAATTCATTAACCCACCTTCCTTAAAGGGCCAGAGCCACATCTCTGTGTGTCTGTAATCCATTTAGCAACCTCCTCTTTTACATACATTTCTACTCTCCTGCTTCCCAACCTGGTCACACCTGGTTCATGGATGGAAGTTTGTATAAGCCTTCTCCCAACCCCCTGCCAGGGATACCCTAGCATCTCCCAGGATTCTATCATAGAGGCTGATGCCCACAGGTAGCATTCAGGTAAAACTAATTGTGCTGACCCATGCTCTCAGACTAGTTAAGACCTTACAAGTTAATATCCACACATACTCAAGGCAAGCATTGCTTATACTGTGTATTAATGCTGCCCCTGGGGCATACAGGGGATTTCTCACTTCAGAAGTCTTCAATTATTAATGCTCCACTCAATGGAGCCCTTCTTGAGGCTAGCCCATTACCAAGAAAGCTGTGAGTCCTTCAGTGCAGAGGACATCAAAGGCTTTGAGATCCCACTGCCAGCAGAAATGCCTTTGCAGATAAAATTGCTTAAGAGGCATCTGGCCTCCCTTACGTCCCTGCTGAGAGTCAGTGTGTCACCCTTTGGGGCATACCTGTAGCCTATTTAGCTTCTCAACACCACAACACAAGACTTTCCCACAAAAGATGAATGGTTCTGAAGTCAGGGAAAGTTCTCACTCCTTGTTTCACAGGCCCACACCATGCCCTTAACCATCGATGATAAATTTTCAGTCAGGTTACAGACCCGTTATCGGGCTGACTGAGCCCCTTACTTGGTTTCCCTCTTGGAAAACTGTGCTTAAAACTAACTGTTCAGTGGTTTTCTACTACGCCTCCCTCAGGGTTTCCATCACCCCTCAGGGTTTCCTGAGGCTCCCTCCTTTCCTGCTCACCAGACTCCAGGCTTCTTCCCAGCACAGGGCTGGCAGATTGATTTCCCTTACATGCCGTTAATGCAGAACATAAAATACCAGATGGATGGATGGAATCTCTGTCTGCAGAGTCAAAGAAAGCTTCAACTGTTACATTTTTAAAACTTTTTTATTTTCAAGAGAATAAAGCAAAACCAAGCAAACAACACAAATCAGATGAGAGCAAGACAATGCAAATAACACAGGGTTTAAGAACAAGACAACAGGAAATCAACAGTGGCTACCATCGTATTGCTTGTGTTCTGCAAAATAATTGTCCATGCTCTCACACACAATAAGTTACTACAAAACAAAGGTGTATAAAAGCAATCAAAGCAAAAGAAAGCCTTATGGGCCTTAAAAACCTTAAAAAACAATAATGGCCACCATAATGTCTCTTGTTTTCTGCAAAATAGTGATCACACATTTGAAAGCAAATAATTGAATACAGACTAAAACCAATCAAAACCAAGAATAAAAGCATTAATCGATTTTGAAACAAAATGATAGGAAATCTTCAATGGCTCTTGTGATGTCTCATTTTCTTCAGTATAGCTGTTCATACCCTCACACTTAACAACATCGATTCTTGTAAATTTTTCATGTGAATTCTAGGCATATATAAGTCTATACTTGTACATATATCCTTTTTGTATTAGAGGGAAAATCAAAACAAAATAAAGCATAAGAAAAACAAGAAATAGGAGTGAAATAAATACCTATAAGAAAGAGCCCAAAACAGTAATGATATAGGCTTTCAAAACAAGGTGGTAGGAACATAATAAATTTTGTAGTATACTTTCATTCAAAAGTCTTACTCAAATTAACAGATATAGTCATACAAAATTTATCTAATCCAAGGAAAGTTAACTATTTTGCTCCCAGAACTAATAAATTAGTAGTGCAATCATCTTAGTAATATAAAGTGTGTATATACAAATATATATATATATATATATATATATTCTTTTCCCTTCCTTCTTTTCTCTTTTTCACTGATTTACTTTTTCCCCCTTGAAGAGTTTCTTACCTTTTCACAATATTTATTGAAGATTTTGTGTATCTTATTTATTCTTTCAATTTCTTACACCAGGGAGAGCATATGGTATCTACAGGTGGGAGTTTGATTTATTTCACTTATGAGTATGGTCTCAAGTCACATCCATTTACCTATAAAAGTCTCAGAGAGGTTTTCTTTGTAGATGAGTAGCATTCCATTGTATAACAATATCACGTATTTTTTATCCATTACTCAGTTGCAGCACATTTGGGTTGTGTCCAAGATTTAGCTATTGCAAGTTGTGCAGCTATAAACATGGTATCCATATATCACTGTGGTATGATGTTTTCAATTATTATGACAGTGTGCTCAAAAGTTGAATAGCTGGTTCAATGGAACCTCCAATCTCAGCTTTTTTTATTTTAAAAAAAGATTAAGATAAAAGTAGACATAACAACACAGGTCAGGACAGAACAATTTAAGTAACATGGTGTTTCACCACAAGATAATCCGACATAACAGTAGCTACCATAGTGTCTCTTTCCTTGAAATATTTGAGTAAAACTTCATATGCTATAGTATCAAACATAAAAAGACAATGTGAAGCCATTCAAGAGACTGAAAATATTATAGAGTATTCAGAACCAACTAACAGAAAATAAACAATGATTTTCATATTATCTCCTTATCTATAACAAATTTTGTTTATACTATCCCATATAATAAAATCCACTAAGATAAAACATGACTAAACCAATGGCGACAGAAGAACAAATGCTTGGTAGGACTTCAAAACAAGATGATATTAAATCATCACTAGCTATTATAACATCTTGTTTTCTTCAAAATAGCTGTTCATACCATCACAGACAATAAAATCAAAAAACCCAGAATAAAACCATTTTAATTAATGAGTGAAAACTTTATAAGGCTTCAAAGCCACACAATGGGGAATCATGATTATCACATATTTTTATGTATTCGAATCATTTCTTACAATAGGTAAACTATTCGGTATTCATACATGTGAGTTTGATTTATTTCACTTATGAGTATGGTCTCAAGCTGCACCCATTTATTTATAAATATCTCAATGTGATTCTTCTTTATAGCTGAGTAGTACTCCATTGTATAAAAATACCACAACTTTTTAAATCCATTCCTCATTTGATGGACACTTAGGTAGTTTCCAAGGTCTGGTGGTTACAAATTGTGCTGCTATAAACATGAGTGTACATATATCACTATGGTATGATGTTTTCAGTTCTTCTGGGAATATGCCCAGAAGTGAAATAGCTGGAACAAATGGGACTTCCAATCCCAGCTTTCTGAGAAATCTCCAGACTGACCTCCACAATGGCTGTACCACTCTACACTCCCACCAACAGTGCAAGAGAGTTCATTTTTCCCCACATCCTCTCCAGCATTTGTTGTTGGTAGTTTTCTTGATCCTGGCCATTATTTCTGGAGTGAGATGAAATCTCAGTAATGATGATGAACATATTTTCATGTATTTATTTGCCATTTGTATTCCTTCATCTGAGAATTGTGTATTCATGTCAGATGCCCATTTTTGGATTGGATCCTTGAATTTTGGGGGTCTGATTTTTTAAATTGTTTATATGTTTTACACAGAAGTCCTTTGTCTGAGGGACAGTTCACTAAGATTGTTTCCCAGTTCTTAGGTTTTTTTTTTAATACTATGTTGGAGATTTCTTTTGACGTGCAGAAACTTTTTAATAAAACATGATTCCAATTGTTGATTCTGGGAAGTATTTCCTGTGTGATTCAATTCCTGTTCATGAATTCCCTACCTACCCCAATGTCTTCAACATTTTTACCCAACTTCTCTTCCAATAGATTTAGTGTTTCTGTTTTAATATTCAGATCTTTGATCCATTTCGATTTTAATTTAGTACCTGGTGATAGGCATGGGTCTAGTCTTAGTTTCCAGCATATGGAGAGCCAGTTTTTCCAACACCATTTATTAAAGAGATGGTCATTCTTCAAGTGAACGTTTGGCGCCTTTATCAAAGATAAGGTGGTTGAGTGTGTTTGTAGTTGTGATTGTATCTTCTAATCTATTCCATTGATCTTTGGCTCTGTTTTGATTCCAGCACCATGTTGATTTTACTACAGTTGCTTTGTAGTATAACTTCAAGTCAGGGATTGTGATGCCTCCTGCCTTGCCTTTGCTGCTTAGAACTGTCTTTGCTATTGTAGGTCTCTTCTGGTTCCAGATGAATTTTAAGAGTGATTTCTCTAGATCTATAAGGTATATTGATGGTATTTTTATTGGAATAGCATTGAATCTGTATAACAGTTTTGGGAGAATGGCCATTTTCACAATATTTATTCTTCCTATCCGTGAGCAAGGGATGTCTTTCCATTTTCTGAGATCCTCTTCAATTTCTTTTTTCAGTGTATTATAATTTTCCCTATATTGATCTTTCACTTCTTTTGTGAGAATAATTCCTACATTTTTCATTTTTTTGTTTGTTAATGTGAAATGTGTGGCTTCTCTTATTTCTCTCTCTGTGATTTTGTTTTTACTGTATAGAAAGAAATGCTCTTGATTTTTGAGTATTGATTTTTTATTCAGCTACATTGCTGAATTTATTTATTATATCTAGGAGTCTTTCAGTGGCGTTTTGGGGGTCTTCCATGTAGATTATCATGTCATTTGCAAATTATGATAATTTAACTTCTTTTCTTATCTTTATCCCTTTTGTTTCTCTCTCTGTCTTGTCTAATTGCTCTAGCTAGTATTTCCAGTAATATATTAAATAGGATTGGTGATAAAGGACATCCTTATTTTGTGCCTGATTTTAAAGTGAAGGTCTTCAGTTTTTGGCAATTTAGTATGACAACTGGTTGTTGGTTTGTCCTAGATGGCCTTTATTATATTGAGGTAAAGACAATCTATTCCAGTTTTCTGTAAGGTTTTTATCATGAATGAATGTTGGATCTTTTCAAAAGCTTTTTCTACATCTATAGAAAGGATCATGTTATTCTTACTTTTGATGTTATTGATATGGTAGATTACATTTATTGATTTACGTGTGTTGGACCATCCCTGCATGCCTGGGATGAATCCCACTTGATCATGGTGTATAATCTTCTTGATTTGCTGCATCCTATTTGCCAATATTTTATTGAGGATTTTTCTATCTGTGTTCATTAGGGAGACTGGCCTGTAGTTCTCTTATTCAGTTGGGTCTGTCCAAGGTTTTGGTACCAGAGTAATATTTGCTTCCAGGAATGACTTAGGAAGGATTTTTTCCTTTCAATTTCATTATTTAATTATCTGTTTCGCTTAGGTGTTTTTTCAGTTTCATTGAAGAGTTTGAGAAGTGTTGGCCTTAAGTCTTCTTTGTATTTCTTGTAGAATTTTGTGTAGAATCTGTCTGGGCCTTGCCTCTTCTTTGTGTAGGTAAGGACTTAATTACATTTTCAATTTCATTAATAGAAATTGGGTTATTCAGCAGTTTTGCATCTTCTTGACCTAGCTGTGTTACTTCCTACGTTTCTAGGAATCCATCTGTCTCTTCTGTATTATCAAACCAATGAGAGTAGAGGTTTTTGAAATAGGTGTTGATGATCTTCTATATTTTTACAGAGTCTGTAGTGATTTCACCTTTTTCATTCCTTATTTCACGAATTTGAGCTTTTTCTTCCCTTTTTGAAATAATGTTGGCTAGGGGCTTATCCATTTTATTTATTCTTTCCAAGAACCAACTCTTTGATTCATTGATTCTTTGGATTGTTTTCCTAGTCTCTGTTGCATTAATTTCTGCTCTGAGTTTTATAATTTCCTCCCTTCTTTTGGCTTTGGGGTTGACCTGCTCTCTTTTTCTAGATGTTTGAGGTATAGCATCAGGTTATTTATTTGTATTCATTCTGTTTTCCTGTTGGGGGAACTCAGTGCAATAAATTTTCCTCTGGGGACAGCTTTCATTGCATCCCACAGATTCTGGTAAGTTGTGTTTGATTTTCGTTTGCTTATAGCTATTTTTTAATTTCTTCTTTAGTTTCCCCTGTGATCCACTGATTACTCAAGAGCGTGTTATTCAGTTTCCATGTGTTTGTGGGGTTTTTACTGTATCTTTGATCATTAATTTCTAGTTTCATGGCTCTATGATCTGATAACATGCATGGGATAATTTCCACTCTTTTGCATTTACTTAAATATGTTCTGTGCCATAGTATATGGTCTATTTTAGAGAATGTCCCAAGTACTGCTGGGAACAATGTGTATTCTGCTGTTGTTGAATGGAACACTTTGTATATGTCTATGAAGTTCATTTGTTCACAGGTGTAATTCAGTTCTGTTATTTCTTTGCTGATTTTCTGTCTGGCTGATCTGTCCCTTGGTGTCAATGGTATGTTAAGGTCTCCTGTTATAACTGTGTTATCGCTTATTTGGTTTCCCATTTCTATTAGTACTTGCTTTATATAACTGAGTGCTCTGGAATTTGGTGCATATCTGATTGTTATCTCTTCCTCTTGAAGTAGTCCCCTAACCAGTATGTAATGATCTTCTTTATCTCTTCTGATCATTCTTGGTTTGAAGTTCACATTGTGTGCAAATAGAATAGCTACCCTTGCTTTTTATTGGGTTCCTGTTCCATGAAGCATTGTTTTCCATCCTTTGACTTTCAGTTTGTGAATATCCTTTTGGGTTAGATGGGTTTCTTTTAAACAGCATGTGGTTGGATGCTGTTTCTTGATCCATTCTTCCAGTCTGTTTCTTCTAATTGGTGCATTGACACCATTTATATTAATGGTTATAACTGTTATATATTGGTTTATTGTTGACATGCTATCTTTCTGCTGTTGCATCTTCATCTCTCTGTTCTGTTTGGGCAGGCAGGCCCAAAGCACTGCTCTGCTTAGTGCTTCTTTCCGAAGTATATCTAAGCTCTCTTTCCATACTTGTTGCAGGGTTGGCATGGTGATTATGAAGTTCTTCAGCTGTTGTTTGTCATGGAAGTATCTTATTTCTCCATCAATTTTGAAGGACAGTTTTTCAGGGTACATCAGTCTAGGTTGGAAATAATTTTCCTTTAGGATCCGAAATACTTTACTCCCGGCTCTTCTTGACTTTATTGCTTGTGCTGAGAAGTCTGCTGTTATTCTGATAGGCTTGCCTTTATAGGTAATCTGTCTTTTCTCGTTGACAGCTTTTAATATTCTATTCTTATGTTGGATTTCTGGGATGATGATTATTATATGTCTGCGGTTAGTTTTATTTTGGTTATAGCTATTCGGAGTTCTATATGCTTCACTGATCCTGATGTCATTTTCCATTCTTACGTTTGGGAAATTTTCATCCATTACTTCTCTAAATATCCTCTTGACATCCTTTATGCTGTCTCTTTCTTTTTCATTTATCCTTATCAATCTTATGTTGTTTTTCTTTGCATCATCTTGCAACTGTTGAGTTGTTATTTCCTGATTCCTTGTTATTTTTTAAAAGATACTGCCTTTAATGCAATCTTGTCTTCAAGGTCTGAAATTCTATTTTCACTATCATTGAGGTGGTTTTTATAACTTTCAATGGAATTTTTGATTTCCTGTATATCTCTTTGCATCTACTTTATGTATTCTGTTTGTTTCTTATGTTGTTTATCCAGGGATTCTATCTTTTTGTTTAGTTTCTCCAATTTTTAACTGTGTCTTTTTAGATATGTTCAGCATCTCTTTCATTTCTTTTATCATTTCTTCTTTTACCTAGGGAATTATTTCTAGTTTGAATATCTTTAAAGCTTCCCAGAGTTGCTCCTTTATGTCAGTTGCTATTGTTTCAGGTGTATGACATATGTTTTCTTCTATGTACATAGCCCTTAAGGTCTCTTGGGATGGTCTGGAGGCTTGAGCTTTTATTTTGGTCTTTCATTTTGTCATTTTCCTGCATTTCTGTGTTTCAAGTGTTATTGAAGTCTTTCCCAGGGCCTGTTGGAAATCTTCTTCTATGATCTCAGGTTCTGGGACTCTAGACCCCGAGTTCCCAGCGTTGAGAGAGGTCATTGGGGGTGGGGCGGGCAGGCCCAAGCCTTGCTGAGCTGGTTCAGTACAGCAGGAGCTGTATTCCTTGCTGGTGGAGCAAGGATCTTAAACTCCCTCCCGGGGCTCAGGATGGTGTGAGAACACTCACCACAGGCCACCCAGTCTCCAGAATTGAGGGCACAGGAAGGTAGGCTCAAATCCCCAGAGTTGACCTAGTACAGCAGGAAGCTGGCAAGTTGGAACAGGCAGGCCCAAGCCCAGCTCCAATCCCAGGTTTTTGTGGAACCTCCATACTGATTTCCACAGCGATTGCACCAATCTACACTCCCATCAACAGTGCAGAAGAGTTCCTTTTCTCCCAAGCCTTTTCAGCGTTTGTGATTGGTGGTTTTCTTGATGCTGGCCATTCTTTCTGGAGTACATCTCTGTGTGGTTTTAATTTGCATATCTCTAGTGACCAGTGATGTGGAACATTCTTTCATGTGCTTATTTTCTGTTTGTATTTCTTCATCTGAGAGGTTAGTATTGATCTCAGATGAGAGATAACTGAAGTTACCCATTTTTGGGTTTTGTCTTTGAATTTCAGGGTCAAGATTCTTTAAAAGTTCTTCATATATTCTAGATAGATGTCCTTTGTCTGAGGGACAGTTGACTAAAATTTTTCCCAATTCATAGGTTTTCTTTTCACTCTGTTGGAGATTTCTTTTGACATGCAAAAACTTTTTAATAAGACAAGATCCCAGTTGTTGATTCTGTGAAGTACTTCTCATGCAGTTTGATTTTTCTTCATGAATTCTTTGCTGAGCCCTATGTCTGCAAGATTTCTGCCTGTTTTGTCTTCCAGCCTACGAGGTATGCTAACGGTATTTTGATTGGAATTGCATTAAATCTGTATACCAATTTTGGAAAAAAGGCTATTGTCACATTATTTGCTGTTCCTGTCAATGAACAAGGAATGTCTTTCCATTTTCTGAGATCTTCTCTGATTTGTTTTGTTTGAGTATTCTTATTTTCACTGAGTAGATCTTTTACTTCCTTTGTTTGATTCCTAAGCATTTCATTTTTTTGAATGGTAATGTGAAGGATGTAGTTTCTCTTGTTTCTCTCAGTGAGTTTGCTGTTTGTGTAGAGCAATGCCATTGATTTTTGAGTGCTGCCTTTTCATCTAGCTACATTACTGAATTTGGTTATTACATTGAGAAGTCTTTCAATGGAGTTTTGGGGATTTTTTTATGTATAGTTTCATGTCCTCTGAAAATAATGATAATTTAACTTCTTCCTTTCTTATCCTTATTTCTTTTATTTGTCTCTCTTGTCTAATTTCTCTGGCTAACATTGCCAGCACTGTATTGGGTGGTGATCGTGGACAATCTTGTCTTTTTCCTGATTTTAGAGTGAAAGTTTTCAGTTTTCATTTAATATAGTAATGGCTGTTTGTTTGTCATAGATGGCTTTTATCAGATTGATGCAGAGACCATCAATTCCAATTTTCTTTAAAATTCTTATCATGAATGAGTGTTGGACTTTATCAAAACCCTTTTCTGCATCTATTGAAGTGATCATGTTATTCTTATCTTTGGCTCTATTGATACGATGTATTACACTTATTGATTTGCATATGTTGAACCATCCCTGCATTCTTGGGATGAATCCCACTTTGTTGTGTCGTATAATCTACTTGATGACTTGCTGCATTCTGTTTGCCAGTATTTTATTAAGGATTTTTGCATCGCTGTTCATTAGGGAGATTGGCCTGTACTTCTCTTTTTGGTTGGGTCTTCTATGGTTTTGTTATTACAGTAGTAGTTGCTTCCAGGAATTATTTAGGGAAAATGGCATCCTTTTCAATTTCTTTGAAGAGTTTGAGGAGTGTTGGCATTGTCTTTGAATTTTTTGTAGAATTTAGCTGTAATGCCATCAGGAATTGGGCTTTTCTTTGTTAGTAAGTTTCTGATAACAATTTCAACTTCATTTGCTGAATTTGGATTATTCAGCTTTGCATTCTCCTTGATCCAGCTTTAATAATTCATATGTTTCTAGAAATTTGTCCCTTTCTTCTGTGTTATCAAACCTATGACAGTAAAGGTGTTCAAAGTAGGTATTGATGTTCTTCTGTATTTCCACAGGGTCGGTAGTGATTTTTCCTTTTCATTCCTTATTGCATGAATTTGAGTTCTTTCTTTCTTTCTTTTTTGTATTAGGAATTGAACTCAGAACCTCATGCTTGCCTGGTAGGAGCTTGTGCCATTGAGCTAAATCCTCAGCCCCTTCTTTCCTTTTTAAATATATAATTGGCTAGTAGATTATCAATTTTATTTGTTCCTCAAAGTACCAGCTCTTCGATTCTTCAATTCTTTGTATTGTTTTCTTAGTTTGTATTGCATTAATTTCTGTGCTGATCTTTGTAATTTCCTCCCTTCTTTGGCTTTGGGCTTGACTTGCTCCTGTTTTTCTGGATGTTTGAGACGTAGCGTCAGTTTGTTTATCTGTGTTTCTTCTGTTTGACTGATATGGGAATTCACCACAATAAATTTCTGTCTGAGGACTGCTTTCGTTGCACCCCACAAGTTCTAGTTAGTTGTATTTGTATTTTAATTTACTTGTAGATATTGTTTAACTTCTTCTTTAATGTCTTGTGTGACCCATTGATTGTTCAACAGTGTATTATTTAATTGCTGTGTGTTTATGGAGTTTTTGCAGTTTCTTTTGTCATTAATATCCAGCACTATGATCAGATAATAGGCATGGGATAATATCAATTCTTTTGAATTTACTTAAGCATATTCTATGGGCTAGTATATGGTCTATTTTAGAGAATGTCCCATGTCAAGCTGAGAAGAATGTATATTTTGTTGTTTTAGGTGCAACAATATACATATGTATTAAGTTCATTTGTTAACAAGTTTATGTCAGTTCTTTTAATTCTTTACTGATTTTTATGTCTCATTGATCTGTCTCTTTGTGTCAGTGAGGTGTTAAAGTCTCTTGTTATAATTGTGTTATTATTTATTTGAGCTTTCATTTCTATTAAAAAATAAAATTTAAAAAATATTTGTTTTATATAGCAGGGTACTCCAATATTTGGTGCATATATAGTTAAGACTATTATCTCTTCCTCTTGAAATTTTCTCCTAAGAACTATGTAGTGACTTTCTTTATCTTTTTCAATCATTGTTGGTTTGAAGTACACATTGTCTGAAAACAGAATAACTACCCCTGCTTCTTTAGGAGGTTCCTTTTGTATGAAGTATTGTTCACCATCCATTGACTTTCAGTTTATGTATTTTCTTTTGGGTTAGAAAGGTTTCTCGTATACAACATATGGTTGGATGTTGTTTCTTGATCCATTGTACCAGTCTGTATCTTTTCATTGGTGACCTAAGGCGATTTACATTAATGATTATAGTTAGTATATATTGGCTTATTTTTGTCATGTTATCCTTCTACTGTTGGTTCTTTACCTTTCCACTCTGTTCAGTTATATGCATTGTTTGGTGGTTTCTTTCTGCTGGTATTCTTGAAGGCACAGTTATTTTTATGTATATCTAGAATACCTTTCAGTATTTTTGCAGCATTGGTTTGGTGGCCAGGAAGTTCTTAAGCTGTTCTTTATTGTGGAAGTCTTTTATTTCTCTATTGATTTTGAAGGATAGCTTTTCAGGATACATCACTCCGGGTTGGAAAACATTTTCCTTCAGGATTTGAAATACTTCATTCTGTGCTCTTCTTGATTTGATTGTTTGTGTTGAGAAATCTGCTGTGATTGTGATGGGATTTCCTTTATAGATGATTTATTTATTTTCTCTAATAGCTTTTAGTATTCTGTTCTAATGTTGAATTTCTCAGATGTTGAACATTATATTTCTGGATGTAGATTTATTTTGGTTAAGGCTAATTGAAGTTCATTATGCTTCACTTATGTGTATGTCAGTTTCCGTTCCCATGTGTGAATTCATTACTTTGGTAAACAGTCTTTTTATGTCATTTGTGTTGTCACCTTTTTCATTTATACCTATTAATCTTATATTGTTTTCTTCAGCAGCATCCTGCAACTGTTGAATTGTTTTGTCCTGACACCTTGTTATTTTAAAAAGATCTTTCTTTCCTGTTCACTACCTGCAATCTTGTGTTTGAGATTTAAAGTCTGTCTCCACATTTACTGAGTGAGTTTTGCCAGCTTTTGATGGAATCTGTGATTTTCTAAATATCTCTTTGAATCTGTTTCATGGATTCTAGTACTTGCTCCTATAGTTCTTTCAGTGTTTGAATCATTTTGTGATGTTCCTGTATTTTTAAAAACTGTGTCTTCTTTAGATGTGTTCAGCATTTCTTTCATTACATTTAACATTTCTCATTTTACCTGGGAGGTTATTTCTGATCTGAGTTCTTTTATGGTTTCTTGGAATTGTTTCCTGACTTCAGTTGCTACCATTTCATAAGTTTCAGGTGTGTGTCTTACAATTTCTTCCATGTCTGTGTCTCCAAGCTTATTTGAGATGGACTGGAGATTTGATGTTGTGTTTTGCTCTTGTTCTGTCATTTTTCCTGTATTCCTCTCCAGAAGCTGAATGCAATGTATCAGTTCTTTTCTGGTTGAGGATACCTGTCCATACTGCAGAGAGATTCCCTAAGCTGAGTAGAGGTTAATAGGTCGCCCTTACCGGTCCCTAGTGGCATTCAAAGGATCTCCAAATGGTGGCAAATGAGCTGAGTGGTCCTGTAGTTTCTGCAAAGGGTCTAAATTAAGCTCTCCAGCTGCTTGAGATTACTGGGCAGGGCTTTACCAGGTTCTGCGTGGTGTACTGATGCTGAATGGTATGTGGAGTACAGTGGTTAGGCCTTCAGCTCATGCCACATGGTGGCTCTCTGGCTTCTTAGGGCCTGTAGGTAGGGTCTTACCGTATTCTATGTGATATACTAAAGATGCACAACTAGGTGGAGTTCACTGTGCAGGCCTTCAGCATGCACCACCCAGCCCACTGAAGTTACCCAGCTGCTTAGTGTGACTAGGTGGGCCCAACCAGTGTCCAAACAAGATCCTGTGGCTGCACATCCTGTGGCTTCACTGTGCATTTGAAGGCCTTCAGCTCATGCCACTCAACATGCTGTAGCTTGGGGGTACCTGGGAGTCACTGGGCGGGACCCAAGCAGGACTGGAGTGACAACCCAAAGGTTCTGGAATGTTTTGGTACCCTGGGCAGGGCCCTACCAGGTTCCAAGTAAAGTCCTGCAGCTGCACAGCTAGGAGGCCTTCAGCTCAAGCCACTAGGCATGTGGTGGATTCCAGCTACCTGGGGGATCACTGGGTTGAGACCATCAAGGGCTTCAGTCTTATTCACTATCATTTAGATGATATAATTCCAAGGTTTGATCTCCCCATCTCCATTCAGTCAGTACTCAGGTAAGGCAGAAAAAACTAGCATCCCTCTGAAGGCCCATCTTAATGTACTTACATGCCAGCTTCACAATGACTGGGTTTTCATCCTCCCAATTGCTATTTTAAGAATTCATGCTCTCCCTAGAAATCCCACTGGATAGCATCCTTTTGAACTTTCACATTGGCTATGCCTTTCTACGCAGGCCACATCTCAGCTCAGGGACCAGTCCCATTGGAGATTACCTCCTAGCTCTACAACAGGTCCAAAAAGAATCCAACATGCTGCTAATCATCTCCTTCCTTCTACTGATGTTCACCCTTATGAGGATAACCTGGCTAATAATATGCCTTTAACTCAAGATTCAAACTCCCAATTTCTGCAGACAAAGTGAAAGGGACTATTCAGAATCATTTACAGTACTCCAGCAGTTGTTCATCTGCCGCACACCCCCTCTACAGAGCACAGCCGTGCCCTGCTGACAATTCACCTAACCTGTCCTCCTTGAGGAAGTTGCAAGTAATCTCCCTCACATCTTTCAGGCTGGCTAAAATCCCAGAAAACACCTAAAAGCCTTGCTACTGTCTATCTTGTCACATCACGTATTTTATTCAATACGTCTACACTGCCCAGACCTGCTTTTATCCTCAGACTGCTACGTGCCTGTCTTTGTATGACTGGATAGCAGATGGCCTTCATCAGGGTACTCTATTATTTCTCTCCCAAGTTTATACTGTTTTCCTTTTCTCATGCTCTCCTACTATTTGACATATAGAGAAGATCTTAAACATCATATGTTCTTATTATACATTTTTCAATACATTTTACTTGCATATTTACTAGGACTCCAACTTGGTTGTCTTTTACCTCAGGCATGGAACACCTTTTGCCCTTGGTTGCGTTCATACTCATCCTAGTTAGGCTTCTTTGTGCTCCTTACTTATGGCCTCTGGCCAGTGAAACCTCTTCTCCCTTTCCCAAGCCCTGGGGATGCTCTCCGACAGGATCACACAGCCATTCCTAATTATTTTTACAAACCTTTATTGTTAACTCTTTCTTTGTTGAACCACTGCCAACCTACGTTAGCTAAGGATTGCTGGCTCTGATGTCTAGGTCCACAGCAACCTATGTGCTAATTCCAGTCTCTCCCAAGGTCTGAGTTTCTACCAATCTCACATACCACCTCAACAGGAAATGAAGAATTCACTTTATCCACTCCACAGAAGTTCTGTAGCCACTTTTCTATCAATACCAAGACCAAAAACCTCCAGGTAGGTCATGCGGCCCAATGTCTCCGGCCATATTTTGCTAACACTTCTTCATGTCAGAGTCCAACTAAGCCTATACCAGGCCCTATAACCTATAGCTGATGCTCCTCTGACCTTCTAAACCTCTGTTTGCAGTCAGCATAGTCTGTCCTCTAGTATAGAACTAGGACCCCCATCAGTGTAACTATAAGGCATGGCTACTGGCCTCAGTGATCACACCAGCTCGTGGATTACTCAGGATGCCTCACTCACTCAGTCTGCCCACTTGTCAGGCCCTCCCAAAGGTGTGGCTACATCACTGTTCAATAGATGTCACAGTCTGCAATGGACATCATGTCCCCTGCACACCCTTTCCCCCATCGAACCCCTGTCATCAATCTCCATTCACTCAGAATGTCTACTCTTGCCTACCTGTGATCATTCCTCACAATGGATCTTAACAGTCACCAACAGATTCTTCCAACACCAGGAGAGCAGCGCAATATACACCAATCAAATCTCCAGTCAGGGACAGGTGTTGCCCCAGTAGGTAGCCTGGGAGTCTGTGAAAGAGTGAACAAAAAGGTCACACACCTCTTCACCATTGACAAAAATTCTGTTTCCTAGTCAGGTGGTTTTCATCCCCTGAGGGACCTCCACCTGCTTGTGCCATCCCACAACCTGGACTGGCACCGGGACTCTGACATACCTCACCCCAAACTAGACATTGTCCCAGTAAGCCAGAGTCTGCCAGACGTTGTTACAACCCGTCTCTTGATGTAGAGCCATTCCTTTCATATCTCTCCCATAGGGTTGGTATCCCTGTTGCTAGAGGAACCGGCACAGCAGGGCTGACTATCTCCCTGACCTCACATTCAGGTCTGCTAAGCTGGGCTCTGTCTTAGCATGAGCATAATTGGAAGAAAACCCTGACTGTGCCCTCACAGGAGAGATAGGGAATGCAGAAGTAAGTAAAAACAAAATCTCTTAGTGCTGGAAAGAAAACAAACAGGACCTACCATGTCATCACAGAGGTCAATAAACCTGGCCAGCAGGATCCCAAAAGAATCTTCCAGGAGGTGATATTTACATAAATTCTTCAGTATGCATCTCCAGATAAAACGTTGTTACTTATTGAGCAGGAAAATAGAAACAATAGACAATGTTACATTTCTCAAATTTCTCAATGTAACAACTTACTACTTTTAAAAGGGACTAAAATGCATACCAGTTCTTTGTAGCTGAGACTCTGCAGCTAATTGTCACAAATAATATTTACGTGTGCAAGCTGAAGACATGAGATGGATGGACAGACAGACAGAAACAGCGATTCAAGATTTCCTACCAGAGAACTTCCTCACAATGCACAGAGGAGAAAACGAAGTTAGGAGGTGGCTTCAGCCACAGTAGCTCAACCCTAGAGTGGCCAGAAGAGGGTACCCTGCAACTTGCTGCACTTGTAGCTCCTGTTCAATTACCCAGATGCAGATCAGTCAGGTTCACCTGAGTCCTGAGCTGTGGAAGGGAAACTAGATTTATGGCCTCTTTTTCTTCATCTGTGTAAGTGCTCAAAGATCCACACAATTTCAAAGATAGTGAAGAGGCTGTAATTTTCCTGGATAGTTATGACATTGGCCATCTGTCACCCCTTAGGAACAAGTCTGTCCTGTTATCTCCAGGATACTAAATCAAGTGAACAACTTTATGCAGATCTGACTTTGATTTTTCAGCAGCATTTGACCTGTACCCTTCTCTCTTTCATGGTTTTATATGCTGGGTGATGGTTACCTAGGGTCCTGGGTATGCTGAGTAATTGCACTACCACTGAGCTATATTCCCTGTCCTTACTATTTTTATTTTTATTTTTATTTTTATTTCTTGAGACATAATCTCTCTAATTTGCCCCAGCTGTCCTCCAACCTGCAATCTTCCAGCTTCAGGCTCCCAGTAGCCAGGACCACAGGCATGTGAAACTGAGCTTGATTCAAATTAAAATTTTATTGAAAAACACTCCAAAGCCAGCCATGGTGATGCACACCTGGAATCCCAGCACTGGAAAGGTTGAGGCAGGAGAATTATTGTCAGTTGAAGAGCAGCCTGGGCTACAAAGTGAGATCAAGGCTAGCCTGAACTGCATAGGGAGACCCTGTCTCAAAAAAGAAAAGCAAGAGAGAGAGAGAGAGAGAGAGAGAGAGAGAGAGAGAGAGAGAGAGAGAAAATGGTGGCTTGCTAGGAAGGTGGATAGAGAAGTTCTGCAGGGAAAACAACTCAGATGCTAGAATTTGACAACATGGAGAGGACCAGACGACTGGAGAATAATTCTTATTAAGCCAAGAGGAAACTGAACGGAAAAATAAAATTAGGAAGAGGAAGGAAAAACATGGGTGGAAGACTGAAGCCCAACACTCTCACTGAGACCTGATAGGTGGTGTTCTGGGCGTGCCCAGACAATACAAAGTTGCACTTAAGCCGCAGTTGCAGTAATAGGAGTCGATGAGTCCTGGGCCCTTGATGGGAGGATGTGGCACAGTTTGGAGTGGAGCCAAGGTGGAGAACTTTATTGGCTCTCGGTGAGTACTGGAAATTGTGTCCTGGACACCCATGGAGCAGTCAGAGCTGCCTGACTGTGCGAGAGGAGGCTGTAGAGAGGACCATGCACCTGGGAGCAAAAGCCAGGTGCTGCACAGTTTTCTGAAGAGGCAGGATTCAGGTCCAGATGTGGAAAAACCGCAACAAGATAAATCCAACCTCTGCAGAGGAAGGAAAAACATGAGTGGAGGGCTGGAGCCCTACGTGCTCAGTGAGAATGGTCCATATTGTGCTGGAAGCACTGTGGAATCAGGCAATTCAAGGTCGAGCTGAAGCCACAGCCACTGATAACAGGCATTGTTGAGTCCTGAGCCCTTGGCAAAAGGACATTGTGCAGCATGGAGTGGAGCCAAGATGGAGGACTGCATTGATTCCTGGTAAATGCTGGGGATTGGGTCCCGTGGCTGCTGTCTCTGGCTGGAGGACATCTTGGAGTTGGGCAGAGCCTGGCACCTGTGGCAGCATCAGTAGGCCTCCCCTGGTGCAGAGAGAACTGGTGGGCTCTGCTAGGGCTGATCTATGCCTCTGCTTGGGAACCAGTAGCCAGGGACAAATCTGTCATGACTCTGTGATGTCCACAAAGTACAGCCTAAGTTGCTGAAGGAAATTGTGGTCGACTGGCTCAGAGGCTTGAGGCTAGCCTGCACCATCGTGGCATCCCTGCATGTACCTCAGATAACAGCACATTGGGGAGGGCAGCAAAAACCCCAGTCAGCACATTTCGCAAAGACCCTACACAATAAGGAGAGGGCCAGGACACACACGTGTGAAAAAAACCAGAAAAATGACAAGAGATAAAAGTAACCCCCGCCCCGCAAGTGACCCTCAGAAAATAAGCCCAGGAGAGGTAAATACAGAAGAGAACCAATGCAGTAATCATGCAATATTAGACACAGCATAAGTGGACATAAAGAAAAAACCTTGTGACCTCATAGATGAATTTAAAACTGTACTTCTGATCCAAGTGAGGCAAGATATAAAAAGATTAATTTAAGAAATGATAAGCCCCTCCCAAGAGAACACAGGGAGGAAAAACAGAGAAACTCAGAAAAGGAAGAGAAACCTTTAATGAAGAATGTAAAGAAAACCTAAAATACATGAAACAGATTCAAAGAGATTACCAGGAAACTAAAAACTCCTTTGAAAGCTGTCAAAATGCCTTGACAGAAACTAAAGTTAGCCTTTTGAAACTTGAAGAGAGAATTATGATGTGTGATCATGAAAGAAAAGTTCCCTTAAAAAATCACAAGGAACCAGGAAGAAACTATTCAAAGGCTAGAAGATGACAAGAGGACTTATAACTTAAGAATAAAAAACATGAGTGAAGAAGCAGGAGTCACCACAAATGAACTACAAAGACTATTCACAGATATAATTAAGGAAAACTTCCCAAGCATAGGAAAAAGAAATGATATCCAGATAAATGAGGCATACAGAACTCCAGCCACCTACAACCAAAACATATCTACACCCAGCCATATAATAATCAAGATTCCAGAAATCTAGCATGAGAACAGAATATTAAAAGCAGCCAGAGAAGAGAAGCAGATTACCTACAAAGGCAAAATTATCAAAATAATGATAGACTTATGAACACAAACTTTCAAATCAAGAAGAGCCTGGGGGGAAATAGTCTAAGTCCTAAAAGAAAATAACCTCCAACCAAGACTGATGTACCCAGAAAAACTCTCTCACAAAATTAAAGGAGAAACAAGATATTTCCAAGACAAGCAGGAACTATGGGAGTTCATGGCCACCAACTGAACCCTACAAAAATAATGAAGGACATCCCAGAGAGAGAGAGGAAACAATACCAGGATTCCAGCAACAGTGGCAGAGAGGCCTCAATGAACAGGGCAGAGAGTGGAATGAAGGAGTAAAGTGGACAAATAATAGCAGAAAAATAGAATAGCAGAGATGAGGCAGAGAAGGTAAGCTATAATCTTTAATATAGATAGCTTTGGATACACTAACAAAAAAAAACACAGGCAGAGTAGATTAGGAGGTAGGATCCATCAAGATGCTCTGAATAGGAAATATACTCAACCTGAAAGAGGGTTAATAAACTGAGAGTCAAAGATGAGAAAACAATGCTATATGTGACAGGAAACCAGAGAGAAATAAGGACAACTCGTCCAGTAGCTGCAGATAGGTTGGAAAGTTATGACACTTTTGTGCAGTGTAGAGCTACACAGCTGGAAGGAAGGAAAACCTTGTGGCTTTAGTAAGTAAAGGAGTACAGCTCAAGATCAAGCTCATGGGTAAAAAGGGTCAGCAACACTTAGATAGACAACAGATTGACTCTCTAGTGTAAAACCTAAAGGAGTTAGTGGGCCTCAAAATATACAAAGCATCCAGAGAAGGGGAAAGGTGAGGAATTGCCTAAAAAAGAAGGCAGAGGACATTGTTAAAAGTGTTATCAGGATTTGAAAGCTACAGTAGTCTTATCGCTCTGTTTAGTTTGATTATATTTTGTTCCAGTCTGTTCACTCATATTAGATTTGAGGGCACAGAAAGCTAACCCAAAAATAGTAGGTTATACCATAGTAACTATCCTTAATTTCCTTTTAAATTAAACTGAAACTCTGTCTTACTTACATTGTCTTACTATGACTGATCTTATTTGAAGCTGGTTTGTTAGACTGCTATTTTGCCTTGACTAATTCGATTTGAACTTGGTATGCTTGATAGTATCAAGCCTAAGAGTAGAGGCAACTACTCTGAAAATGACAAGATGTATAAGATATCCATTCCAGTTTTGATTATTAACTGCTTTCAAGTCATACAATATATTAAAAGTTGTGTTTTTATAAAAATAGCTGTGTAATGTTATGCTTAACTATATAATGACTGATGATGTGGACAATTCTATTGAAAATAACAAGAGAAAGCATAGTAACTACTGTAGATCACCTAATATTGTGGTCTTATATGTCTTTTTCCTTTCATGTTTTTCTAAGAATTTGATTGTTGTCTTGTTTTGTTCTGTTTTTCGTTATAATACAGAAAGGATAGATACACATATAGAGATTCACACATGGAAAGAATTCATAAACTACTTATGGGAACAGATTACATAATACATGACATAATGAACAGATACTCTGTAAAAGAGACACTAAGAAATCCAATGCTAATTCTGTAGCATTATGATATAAAATCTAGCAATAGTATTACTCACTGTTTTGAGTGATATTAGTCTAGTTTTGTATGTTCAATTTCAGCATACATAAAAATAAGGACAGCTATTAAGAAGAGAATGAGAGACATTATGGTAGTCATTATTGACTTCCCCAAAAGCAGGTCTTAAAGACCTAAAAAGCCTTCATCACCCTGCAATGATTTGATTAGTTCTATAATGTTCAGTATATATTTAATGTGTGTGAAGTTGGGGACAACTATTTGGAAGAAAACTAGAGACAATAAGATAGACAGTGAAGATCTCCAGTGGACTTGCTTTGAAATCTGTTTCTTTAAATTGTTTCCTTATGAACTGTTCTGTTTTATCATGTTTAATCTTATCCTCTTTAAGATAAAAAACAAGTGTGTAGGGCTGATAACCATATTACTATGTTCTGGTGGATCACTGAGCAGAACTGTTCGCAGTGTCATCATTTGAATATCACTTTGTATGCTTTAATTTTGTAACTTGAACCACTATTTCTAAGATGACAACATGTAACTTATCACCTAGTGATTTCTTAGTTTATTTTTCTGAAATTCTGTATTATTTCTATCCTTTTTTTTCTTATTTTTCTCTTTAAATAAAATTTAAAAAATTTTTAAAAAGAGAAAAATGAAAAGCACTCCAAAACAATCAGATGGATTACATCACACATAGTGAAGCTGAACATGGCAGTCTTTGAACATGAAATGTCACACTGGTTGCTATGTCTTTTTGTATAAAACTTAGTTGTTTTATAGTAAAATGTACAAGGCATTAATAAAAAATATGATGCTACATTGATAGACAATCTCTTTGAAGAAACTGGTAGAGTTTTCATATTTATTTATATTAGTGCATAGAGAATACAGATGTTCATTTTTGGGAACTGATGAAAGTATATAGCATTTCCTGAATATTTTAAATCTTGTCCTCCCCTCACTTCTAAGGGAGTCTACCTTCTAGTGTCCTACCAACTTTGCTTTATTCTTCAATTCAGGAATTCTTTCATTTGTATGTTAAGTTTCTCATAAAAGAATAAACATACAATATTTAATTTTTCTGAACCTGGTTTATATTAGTGAACAAAGTGGTCTCCAGGTCCTCCTCGTATTCTCCCATTTATCCCATTAAAGTCTTCTCTTCTTTGTGGTTGCATTAATCCATTCATCAGTGGGCAGGCATCCAGGCTATTTCCACAGCTTACCTACTGTGAATTACACTGCTATACTGACGCATGAAGGGGCCAGAAAAAATAATTTGGAAAGGAAAAAATTATTTATTAAAGTACAGGCCTATAGCCAATATAGAAGACTCCATGCCTAACAACTAAAGGGCAAAGTTCTTATCCTGTAAAACTTTAAACAGCTGGGTAAAAGTAATACAAAATTTTAAAAATAAACACTAAGAAATCACTAGTTAACAGATTACATATTCTCATCTTAGAAATAGCTGTTCAAGTTACAAAACTGAAGCATAAAAGGAGGACATTCAAAGAGTGAGAGTGCAAACAGTTTTGTTCAATGATCCAAAAAAAACTAAGAAATATGGTTATCCATTATATACATTTCAACATGTATGCAGTTATAACCTTTAGAGGACTTTCTTTTCTTTTCTTTTGTATGATGACAATTACACATTTTGGGTTTTATTACTCCCACAGTTCTTATGACTTTTTGAGTCAGTAAAACCAAATGCAACATATCACAACAGAGTCAAATCCACAGGATGGACATAAGAGATAATGTAAAAACAAAATACAAGCTGATCGACAATGGTTACCATACTGCCTCTTGCTATTTTAAGAAGAATTGCCAGTTATCATAAAATTGAACAAAACAGTAAAGAATAAAACCAAAGCATTGGAGAAAATACAGGACTTTAAAAGAAGACAATAGTCAACCTGAAAGGGCGTCATAATGATTCTTATTGTCTTCACAGTTTTGCCTATACTTTCGAACTTGGTACTATCAAGCAAAGCAGAATAGGAGAAAATCAGTCAAAACAAGATGTGAGGGCAATACAGGATTTCAAATCAAGTTAATAGGAAATCAAAGTAGGTCATTATAATGTATCCTGCTATTTTTTATTTATTTTTCCCTTAATTAAAAAGATAAAAAGGAAAAAGTAAATAATTTTTAAAAAGGGGGGTTCAGATAAAAGACGGCCTAAAAACAGAACAGCGCAGTTCAAGACATAACTATTTAAGCAAAACAGTGTTTCACCACAAGATGTCCTGACAGAAAAATTATTAGTAGGAGTGTCTCTTTCCTTGAAAGCTTAGTCAATTTTAACTGTAAGGGGTTACCAGTCTGCTGCACAGACCATTGGTCCCGGGAACGTTGGTCTCCTTGGGTGTCCAGAACCTTCACATGAGAGTGGTGGATTCAAGGTGTTTTGCCAGCCACCTTCACTGCCGTGGGAGAACTGAGGACCATGGTGTATGGTCCCTCCCAGCGAGGCTGAAGGGTGTCTCTTTGGTGATTCTGGACTAGGCCCAGAGTACCGGGTTCTCCCAGCAGCCTGGACTCAGAGTGAGAGTCTACAGGAGGATGCTTCAGCCTGAATAACCAATGTATGGAGGTCAAGATGTGCTGAAGAGCCTGCAGGGGCATAATGAGTCCTTGGTTAGTCAGTTGCACCAATTTTTCCTCAGAGAGTTTTGGAATGAGAGGAGGGTGTTTCCCATACATTGCATCAAAAGGGGATGTACCAGAAGCATAAGGAGTACATTGGGTCCACAGGAGGGCAAAAGGAAGGAGACTTACCCAATTATCGCTGGTTTCTAGAGACAGCTTTGTAATCATATTTTTAAATGTCTGATTCATCCTCTCTACTTGCCCTGAGCTTTGAGGCCAGTAAGTGCCATGAAGTTTCCAATCAATGTGTAAGGCCTGGGTTCGTTTTTGAATTATCTTGGCCTTGAAAGCCCGATCATTGTCAGACCCCAAAGATAAGGGTAGGCCGAAATGTGGAATGATCTTATATAACAACTTTTTAACCACTGTGAGAGCTGAATCTGACCTGGTGGGAAATGCCTCCACCCAGCCAGTGAAGGTGTGGACCATCACTAGCAGTTATTTGTGTCCCTGGGGACCTGGCTTCTCTATTGTAGTAAAGTGTATTTCAAGGTGTTCTCCTGGGGAAGTTCCCCGAAAATGAGTAGTTTCCACATGGAGCTGTCACTTAGAGTTAACTATCTGTCCTTCAAGAGGACATCTTGAACTGGCAGCCACTGTCAATTTGGATAGCTGGGGTATAAAGAATCAGTCCCAAAAGAGCTCAGCTAGTTTTGATCCTCCCAAATGAGTGGACTAATGACCTTACTGAATAAGCGTCCATCTGAGGACTTCAGGCAGCAAGATTCTCTCATCTGGTAACTGATACCAGCCTCCTGGAATATCGGGCTTTGCCTGGAGTTGGGCAGGCATGTGTAGGTCCTTTTGTGTATACACAGGTTCTGATAACATTGGAGGCATCAGCAAGAGGGTAGGAGTGGTTTCCTCTATGTCCCCTTCTTCAGACCCCACTGATTTTATGGCAGCTTCTTTGGCTGCCATATCAATCAAATTGTTTCCCCAGATAATGGGATCATCTCCTTTTTTGGTGGGCCTTGCAATGTATGATGGCCACTTTTTCAGGTAACCAAATTGCTGCCAGCAGGTCTAATATTTAGGGACATTTTTAATTTTATATCCTGCTGAGGTCAATAGTCCTCTCTCCTGATAAATTGCTCCATGTACATGAGCAGTAGCAAAAGCATATCTGATATCGATGTAGATGTTAATCCACTTACCTTCAGCCAGTTTCAAGGCTTTTGTTAAGGTGATGAGTTCAGCTCACTGAGCAGAAGTGCCAGAGACCTACTGCTGTGCCCACAAAATTGGGGTCTTGGAGGTCACAGGCACCCCTGCAACTCGTTTGCTTTGAAAGTACCTGTAGCTGCTACCTTCTGAGAAGAATGATGGTTTCCCCTTCTAGAGGTATGTCGGTCGGGTCAGATCGAAGGCTCTGGTAGCTGTCAATCAAGGTGGAGCATTCATGGTATAGGGGCTGATGGATCCTCATCGGGCAGCAGTGTGTCTGGATTCAGGGCCACTGAGGACTTGAAAACAACAGAGTCAGGATCTAAAAGCAGTGCTTGGTAATGCATTATCCACGCATTCCATAGCCAGTAACCTGGAGGGTCCCAGATAAGAGTCTAAAGCGAGTGAGAGGTTATCACAGTGACCTTCTGGCCAAAGGCTAGCTTTTGAGTTTCCTCTCCAGCCTCTTAGAGAAATCTGCTTTTGGTCTCTGCCAGGGTCCCGGGTCCTGGGTTATTGCTCCCGTTGTAATCCCGCTCAGCTCATCCACATACAAGAAAAATGGCTTGTTTAGATTAGTGAGTCCTAGTGCGGGGGCATCCACTAGGGCCTGCCTCAACTGTTGGAGCACTGTCTCTTGCATGTCTGTCCATTCCAGTGGGCCCTGTCTTTGCCCTTTTGAAGATTCATATAGTGGCTGGGCTATCTCAGCAAATTTTAATGTACAGAGTCTACAATATCCAACTTCACCAAGAAAGTGATGCACTTGCTTTTTGGTTTTTGGTTCCGGTATCTGTAGGATGGCTTGAACCCTTGTATTTGATTGATTGATTGATTGATTGATTGATTGTCTTTTTCATTTTTATCGGTACCAGAGATCGAACTCATGACCACAGACTTGCAAGGAAGGCGCTTATGCCACTGAGCTAAATCCCCAGTCCTCCAACCCTTGTATTTGAAAGGGTCCTTTTTCCGCCTTGTAATTGATACCCCAGGTAAGTCACTGTTAGCTAGCATATCTTGCCTTTTTTGCTGAGACCTTGTATCCCAAATCATTTAAAGTTATTAACACGGCCTTGGTTGCTTCCTTGCAATCCTCAAAGGTTTTACCAGCCTCTAAAAGTCATTAACATATTGTACAAGTATGACATTTGGGTGATCTTCTGGATACCCTATCAGGTTCCTAGCTAAGGTCTCATCAAATAAAGTGGGAGTATCTTTAAAACCTTGTGTTAAATGCGTCCAAGTCAACTGTTGAGTTACTCTAGTCCCTGATCAGTGCATTCAAAAGCAAACATTGATTGACTTAGCAGAGCCACTGGGAGGTTGAAGAAAGCATGTTTTAGGGCCAAGACTGAGTACCAGATGTACTCTGGGCTCAAAAGGCTCAGCAGGGTTAGGGATTAGGAACAGTCAGATGCAAAGTAACAACTCGCCTCATGACTTCCCGGAGGTCTTAGACTGGCCAGTAATCTTGGGTCCCCGGTTTCTGTACTGGGAGCAATGGTGTTTTCCAGGGAGATCTCTCCCTGGAAGGTACAAGGTACACGGTACAAGATGCAAGGTACAAGAATCTTATTATTTTTTAATATAGCAATATGTTTTGTAATTCCTTGGTGGGCCTGTAAACTTATTGCATATTGTCTAAGGCTGAAGGCAGACACCTAGGGCAACAACTTTATGACCCGAGGAACTTGATTTATCGCCACAGCAGGGGGATTATTTGCAGCCCAGACTCCGGGTATCTCTGCTTGCCATGCCGGCAGAATATCTCTACCTGTCTCTGGAGTGGGATCATCTCCCAGCAGGAGATGATTTTCCCTTCAGGAAAGAAGGTAAGCACCTTGATTTGTTCCCGAGGTGTTGTTCCCAGAATCAGTTGTGGGGTCTCCGCCTGAAAACTGAATTGGACTTTTAACTTCTGAAGAAGGTCTCTTCTTAGCAGTGGATCGGGTTATTCTGAAACCCATAGAAATTCATGCATAGTGGTCTTTAGCCCAGAGTGAGGTAACTAGGCAACCATCTTCAGGTATGATTTTCACCCTCTGGTGGCGCCAACCACATTTACTTTGCTGTCAGTCAGAGTTCCCAATGGTTGAGTTAGAACAGAATAAGTTGTGCCTGTGTCCACCAGGAAATTTATTTGTTTTCCCCCGAATTGCAAGGTTATTCTGGGCTCAGGGGGGGCATCTGAGACCTGATGCCCTCATTGTTGGCTCATCAGAGTCTGAGCCTCCCTTTCCATTTTTAGCTTTAACCTAGGGCGATCCATTCACCAATGGCTTTTTTCTTTACAATAGGCGCATTGGTACTTTTCAAGTGGGGTCCACCTTTTGTCTTTCTCATCTGTCTTTTATTTTTGTTTCTGTTTATCTTCTTTTTCTGCACAGCAGCTCTAATACCATTATGATCTTCTCATTGTTTGCCTCTTGCCAGGTCGCTCTATTGTCAAATACACTATGTGCTATGTCTATTGCTGAGTTAGGGGCATCCCCTCAAAACCATCCAGTTTCTGTAATTACTTTTCAATACGTGGGGTTGACTGAGACACAAAGGCAATAGTAATAGCCCTTGCATTCTCATGCTTGACACAATCAATTGGTGTATAGAGTCTGTAGGCCTCTAGGAGGCGCTCCAGCAGTGCAGAAGGGGACACATCAGCTAAATGTCTTACCTCCAACACCTTGGACAGATTCTTAGCTGCTCCGTGGATTGCAGCTAGAAACAGTTGGCGATATTGGGTCAGAGCCTCGCTACCTCCAGATGTGTTTTCGGGATCCTTGGAGAATGGGGTGTTTTGGCCCTTCGAATTATACAGATCGGAAGTTGAAAAGGGAGTATATACAAAAATCGTGTCCCCTGATTCCTGGGGGTCTGGAGCCTCCCAAAGTGGACAGAGTGCTGACACCTCTGTGGTGGAGTCAGGCGAATTTGGCTGGGATCGGCTTTGGGTCCAGATCGGACTGGGAGAGCGGGGTAGGTGTTGGGTGAGGGGTCTCTAGAAGGAGAACATTGGAGAGGGAGGAGGACCTCTTCCAGTGGTCCTCCACTGATGGTAAAACTGGTGCGGAGGTTTGGGCGTTGGGCACAGGTGATTTTGGTTTTGTTTTCAAAGTTTCCACCGCCTCCGCCCGTGAGGAATAAGGAATCCAGGGTGCAGAATTATAGATGAGATCTATCCAAATCTGAATGGAAACAATTTCGTGTGGTTGAGAAGGAGACCAAAACACAAACTGGTGGACAGCCTGGGCAGTGCCCATGTCAAAGGATACACGGGGTCAGATGCTATTTGTCGCTATCGGCCACTCCTGAGAAGCAAAAATCATTAGGCTTCCTTTGAATATACGCTACCCGCAACCCTCAGCCCATCTCTCAAATTCTTGAAAGACAAGACTAAGGGGCGTGGGAGCAGTTTTTGCACCAGACTGACCCATTGTTGCTTGCTGTTGTTCTCTTGTCAGAGGAAGAAATCAAGAGAAAAGGTTACCAAATACAAGAAGAGACAGAACAATATGGAGAGAATCACAAAACCTAGGATTTTCTTTGCATGGTCTGAGGGTCTCCTGGGGTTTAAATGCCAGCACACTCAGAGTGACCAAAGGCACATGTAATCTATCAGGCGCAAGTGTGCTGGAAGGGAAAAGTTAGAAGAAACCACCAGACAAAACAGGACTACACAAAGACACAAAACAAAACCACCAGTAAAAATTAGAACAATCTTTCCCTGGCAAAATAGGCTGGAAGCTTCCCTTCAAATTCCAATATCAAATTGGAGGGCAGCCCTGCTGGGGTCCAAGATCCAAATGAGTCAAGAGGCTCCACAAATGACATAGGATTCCCAACAAGGATCTGACCTGTCAAGGGTGAGGGTGTACCCTCCTAAAGAAAATTAAGTCCAACAGGAGCTTCCAGTAGTTACTAGTAGTGAATCAGTCCTCAGAAATTGAGTTGGTGTGCTGTTATTTCAGCCCGGATGAGGCCCCAAATGTGATGTTCCACTGCTTTCTGAGGTATGAAGGGGCCAGAGAAAACAACTTGGAAAGGAAAAAATTATTTATTAAAGCACGGGCCTGTAGCCAATATGGAAGACTGCACTCCTAACAACTAAAGGGCGAGGTTCTTCTCCTGTAAAACTTCCAACAGCTGCTGGTCTCACAATGCAGTGGGGTGGGGTTTGCGGTGCACTACAGAACAGGAATGTGGCAGTTTGGGGAAGAACCAGGTTCAGTTGGGCTAACAAGCAAGTTTATATTAGGCAAACATCCTGTTCTGCTCTTCGAGTTACCTTTGATCTTTCTCTTACTTCTGGGGAGACTTATGAGGGTTTTTGGTAAAATACAGGTTACAACATTCCCCACTGATTGTATGGCTGCTTCTCCAAATCTTTTGGGAAGACTTGAGAACTAATCTTGATGGTGAACCGGTAACATTTCATAACCTTGGTTATGATCAGCCTCACATCTTGTGCTTGCTGTCTGGTAAAGATAGTTAGCCTATTGATTATACAGGGGCCTATTGAAACCAAGCCATCCTAGCAACAGTCCAAGCAAGGGCAGACCATAAGGCAGGATTCCATTCCAGACACTCCAAAGGGGCTTTTCAAATAGCTCTCTTCTTCTTTTTACCAGGTTTGCAGGAGGTCTAGCCCTCTTCTATTTTGAAGGGCCACTTTAGCTAAGGAATCTATCTGATCAGGAATGTCCTGAATGGTATTAGATAATGCGTGTACATCTTTAATGATCGGGTTGGAAAGTTGAACAGAGAACCCCAATCCCGCTGCCCCCATACCCAGGGCTCCTGATATTCCCAGACCTACCAATAAAGGAATAAATTGAACTCCCCGCTTTGAGTGGACTATAATATAATCCAGGCTAGAAATGGGGACAGGCTCATCCCCAGGTAAAACCTCCAAGTCAGGCAACAGGATAGCTGTTTTTTGCTTACAGGACGTCCAAACCTGCTGTGTGAGGTTTGTAACAGCGCCATTAAAGTCCCCAGTAGTGGGATAGAAGGGGCAAAATCAAGCATGCTAAAGCAGCACATGCCTGATACTATTTCACTATGCTAGGTCAATTTTTTTTATACAAGGGGAAAAAGAAAAAAACAGGAAAAGGGTACAAGTAATACAAAATTTCAAAAATAAACAGTAAGAAACCACTAGTTAATAGATTACATATTCTCATCTTAGAAATAGCTGTTCAAGTTACAAAATTGAAGCATATAAAGAGGGCATTCAAAGAGTGAGAGTGCAAACAGTTTTGTTCAATGATCCAAAAAACTCAGTAATATGGTTATCTATCTTATACACTTCAACATATATGCAGTTATAACCTTTAGAGGACTTTCTTTTCTTTTCTTTTGTACGATGACAATTACACATTTTGGGTTTTATTACTCCCACAGTTCTTATGACTTTTTTGAGGACAGTAAAACCAAATGCAACATATCACAACAGAGTCAAATCCACAGGATGGACATAAGAGACAATGTAAAAACAAAATACAAGGTGATCGACAATGGTTACCATACTGCCTCTTGCTATTTTAAGAAGAATTGCCAGTTATCATAAAATTGAACAAAACAGTAAAGAATAAAACCAAAGCATTGGAGAAAATACAGGACTTTAAAAGAAGACAATAGTCAACCTGAAAGGGCGTCATAATGATTCTTATTGTCTTCACAGTTTTGCCTATACTTTCGAACTTGGTACTATCAAGCAAAGCAGAATAGGGGAAAATCAGTCAAAACAAGATGTGAGGGCAATACAGGATTTCAAATCAAGTTAATAGGAAATCAAAGTAGGTCATTATAATGTATCCTGCTATTTTTTATTTATTTTTCCCTTAATTAAAAAGATAAAAAGGAAAAAGTAAATAATTTTTAAAAAGGGGGGTTCAGATAAAAGACGGCCTAAAAACAGAACAGCGCAGTTCAAGACATAACTATTTAAGCAAAACAGTGTTTCACCACAAGATGTCCTGACAGAAAAATTATTAGTAGGAGTGTCTCTTTCCTTGAAAGCTTAGTCAATTTTAACTGTAAGGGGTTACCAGTCTGCTGCACAGACCATTGGTCCCGGGAACGTTGGTCTCCTTGGGTGTCCAGAACCTTCACATGAGAGTGGTGGATTCAAGGTGTTTTGCCAGCCACCTTCACTGCCGTGGGAGAACTGAGGACCATGGTGTATGGTCCCTCCCAGCGAGGCTGAAGGGTGTCTCTTTGGTGATTCTGGACTAGGCCCAGAGTACCGGGTTCTCCCAGCAGCCTGGACTCAGAGTGAGAGTCTACAGGAGGATGCTTCAGCCTGAATAACCAATGTATGGAGGTCAAGATGTGCTGAAGAGCCTGCAGGGGCATAATGAGTCCTTGGTTAGTCAGTTGCACCAATTTTTCCTCAGAGAGTTTTGGAATGAGAGGAGGGTGTTCCCATACATTGCATCAAAAGGGGATGTACCAGAAGCATAAGGAGTACATCGGGTCCACAGGAGGGCAAAAGGAAGGAGACTTACCCAATTATCGCTGGTTTCTAGAGACAGCTTTGTAATCATATTTTTAAATGTCTGATTCATCCTCTCTACTTGCCCTGAGCTTTGAGGCCAGTAAGTGCCATGAAGTTTCCAATCAATGTGTAAGGCCTGGGTTCGTTTTTGAATTATCTTGGCCTTGAAAGCCCGATCATTGTCAGACCCCAAAGATAAGGGTAGGCCGAAATGTGGAATGATCTTATATAACAACTTTTTAACCACTGTGAGAGCTGAATCTGACCTGGTGGGAAATGCCTCCACCCAGCCAGTGAAGGTGTGGACCATCACTAGCAGTTATTTGTGTCCCTGGGGACCTGGCTTCTCTATTGTAGTAAAGTGTATTTCAAGGTGTTCTCCCGGGGAAGTTCCCCGAAAATGAGTAGTTTCCACATGGAGCTGTCACTTAGAGTTAACTATCTGTCCTTCAAGAGGACATCTTGAACTGGCAGCCACTGTCAATTTGGATAGCTGGGGTATAAAGAATCAGTCCCAAAAGAGCTCAGCTAGTTTTGATCCTCCCAAATGAGTGGACTAATGACCTTACTGAATGAGCGTCCATCTGAGGACTTCAGGCAGCAAGATTCTCTCATCTGGTAACTGATACCAGCCTCCTGGAATATCGGGCTTTGCCTGGAGTTGGGCAGGCATGTGCAGGTCCTTTTGTGTATACACAGGTTCTGATAACATTGGAGGCATCAGCAAGAGGGTAGGAGTGGTTTCCTCTATGTCCCCTTCTTCAGACCCCACTGATTTTATGGCAGCTTCTTTGGCTGCCATATCAATCAAATTGTTTCCCCAGATAATGGGATCATCTCCTTTTTTGGTGGGCCTTGCAATGTATGATGGCCACTTTTTCAGGTAACCAAATTGCTGCCAGCAGGTCTAATATTTAGGGACATTTTTAATTTTATATCCTGCTGAGGTCAATAGTCCTCTCTCCTGATAAATTGCTCCATGTACATGAGCAGTAGCAAAAGCATATCTGATATCGATGTAGATGTTAATCCACTTACCTTCAGCCAGTTTCAAGGCTTTTGTTAAGGCGATGAGTTCAGCTCACTGAGCAGAAGCGCCAGAGACCTACTGCTGTGCCCACAAAATTGGGGTCTTGGAGGTCACAGGCACCCCTGCAACTCGTTTGCTTTGAAAGTACCTGTAGCTGCTACCTTCTGAGAAGAATGATGGTTTCCCCTTCTAGAGGTATGTCGGTCGGGTCAGATCGAAGGCTCTGGTAGCTGTCAATCAAGGTGGAGCATTCATGGTATAGGGGCTGATGGATCCTCATCGGGCAGCAGTGTGTCTGGATTCAGGGCCACTGAGGACTTGAAAACAACAGAGTCAGGATCTAAAAGCAGTGCTTGGTAATGCATTATCCACGCATTCCATAGCCAGTAACCTGGAGGGTCCCAGATAAGAGTCTAAAGCGAGTGAGAGGTTATCACAGTGACCTTCTGGCCAAAGGCTAGCTTTTGAGTTTCCTCTCCAGCCTCTTAGAGAAATCTGCTTTTGGTCTCTGCCAGGGTCCCGGGTCCTGGGTTATTGCTCCCGTTGTAATCCCGCTCAGCTCATCCACATACAAGAAAAATGGCTTGTTTAGATTAGTGAGTCCTAGTGCGGGGGCATCCACTAGGGCCTGCCTCAACTGTTGGAGCACTGTCTCTTGCATGTCTGTCCATTCCAGTGGGCCCTGTCTTTGCCCTTTTGAAGATTCATATAGTGGCTGGGCTATCTCAGCAAATTTTAATGTACAGAGTCTACAATATCCAACTTCACCAAGAAAGTGATGCACTTGCGTTTTGGTTTTTGGTTCCGGTATCTGTAGGATGGCTTGAACCCTTGTATTTGATTGATTGATTGATTGATTGTCTTTTTCATTTTTATTGGTACCAGAGATCGAACTCATGACCACAGACTTGCAAGGAAGGCGCTTATGCCACTGAGCTAAATCCCCAGTCCTCCAACCCTTGTATTTGAAAGGGTCCTTTTTCCGCCTTGTAATTGATACCCCAGGTAAGTCACTGTTAGCTAGCATATCTTGCCTTTTTTGCTGAGACCTTGTATCCCAAATCATTTAAAGTTATTAACACGGCCTTGGTTGCTTCCTTGCAATCCTCAAAGGTTTTACCAGCCTCTAAAAGTCATTAACATATTGTACAAGTATGACATTTGGGTGATCTTCTGGATACCCTATCAGGTTCCTAGCTAAGGTCTCATCAAATAAAGTGGGAGCATCTTTAAAACCTTGTGTTAAATGCGTCCAAGTCAACTGTTGAGTTACTCTAGTCCCTGATCAGTGCATTGAAAAGCAAACATTGATTGACTTAGCAGAGCCACTGGGAGGTTGAAGAAAGCATGTTTTAGGGCCAAGACTGAGTACCAGATGTACTCTGGGCTCAAAAGGCTCAGCAGGGTTAGGGATTAGGAACAGTCAGATGCAAAGTAACAACTCGCCTCATGACTTCCCGGAGGTCTTAGACTGGCCAGTAATCTTGGGTCCCCGGTTTCTGTACTGGGAGCAATGGTGTTTTCCAGGGAGATCTCTCCCTGGAAGGTACAAGGTACACGGTACAAGATGCAAGGTACAAGAATCTTATTATTTTTTAATATAGCAATATGTTTTGTAATTCCTTGGTGGGCCTGTAAACTTATTGGATATTGTCTAAGGCTGAAGGCAGACACCTAGGGCAACAACTTTATGACCCGAGGAACTTGATTTATCGCCACAGCAGGGGGATTATTTGCAGCCCAGACTCCGGGTATCTCTGCTTGCCATGCCGGCAGAATATCTCTACCTGTCTCTGGAGTGGGATCATCTCCCAGCAGGAGATGATTTTCCCTTCAGGAAAGAAGGTAAGCACCTTGATTTGTTCCCGAGGTGTTGTTCCCAGAATCAGTTGTGGGGTCTCCGCCTGAAAACTGAATTGGACTTTTAACTTCTGAAGAAGGTCTCTTCTTAGCAGTGGATCGGGTTATTCTGAAACCCATAGAAATTCATGCATAGTGGTCTTTAGCCCAGAGTGAGGTAACTAGGCAACCATCTTCAGGTATGATTTTCACCCTCTGGTGGTGCCAACCACATTTACTTTGCTGTCAGTCAGAGTTCCCAATGGTTGAGTTAGAACAGAAAAAGTTGTGCCTGTGTCCACCAGGAAATTTATTTGTTTTCCCCCGAATTGCAAGGTTATTCTGGGCTCAGGGGGGGCATCTGAGACCTGATGCCCTCATTGTTGGCTCATCAGAGTCTGAGCCTCCCTTTCCATTTTTAGCTTTAACCTAGGGCGATCCATTCACCAATGGCCTTTTTCTTTACAATAGGCGCATTGGTACTTTTCAAGTGGGGTCCACCTTTTGTCTTTCTCATCTGTCTTTTATTTTTGTTTCTGTTTATCTTCTTTTTCTGCACAGCAGCTCTAATACCATTATGATCTTCTCATTGTTTGCCTCTTGCCAGGTCGCTCTATTGTCAAATACACTATGTGCTATGTCTATTGCTGAGTTAGGGGCATCCCCTCAAAACCATCCAGTTTCTGTAATTACTTTTCAATACGTGGGGTTGACTGAGACACAAAGGCAATAGTAATAGCCCTTGCATTCTCATGCTTGACACAATCAATTGGTGTATAGAGTCTGTAGGCCTCTAGGAGGCGCTCCAGCAGTGCAGAAGGGGACACATCAGCTAAATGTCTTACCTCCAACACCTTGGACAGATTCTTAGCTGCTCCGTGGATTGCAGCTAGAAACAGTTGGCGATATTGGGTCAGAGCCTCGCTACCTCCAGATGTGTTTTCGGGATCCTTGGAGAATGGGGTGTTTTGGCCCTTCGAATTATACAGATCGGAAGTTGAAAAGGGAGTATATACAAAAATCGTGTCCCCTGATTCCTGGGGGTCTGGAGCCTCCCAAAGTGGACAGAGTGCTGACACCTCTGTGGTGGAGTCAGGCGAATTTGGCTGGGATCGGCTTTGGGTCCAGATCGGACTGGGAGAGCGGGGTAGGTGTTGGGTGAGGGGTCTCTAGAAGGAGAACATTGGAGAGGGAGGAGGACCTCTTCCAGTGGTCCTCCACTGATGGTAAAACTGGTGCGGAGGTTTGGGCGTTGGGCACAGGTGATTTTGGTTTTGTTTTCAAAGTTTCCACCGCCTCCGCCCGTGAGGAATAAGGAATCCAGGGTGCAGAATTATAGATGAGATCTATCCAAATCTGAATGGAAACAATTTCGTGTGGTTGAGAAGGAGACCAAAACACAAACTGGTGGACAGCCTGGGCAGTGCCCATGTCAAAGGATACACGGGGTCAGATGCTATTTGTCGCTATCGGCCACTCCTGAGAAGCAAAAATCATTAGGCTTCCTTTGAATATACGCTACCCGCAACCCTCAGCCCATCTCTCAAATTCTTGAAAGACAAGACTAAGGGGCGTGGGAGCAGTTTTTGCACCAGACTGACCCATTGTTGCTTGCTGTTGTTCTCTTGTCAGAGGAAGAAATCAAGAGAAAAGGTTACCAAATACAAGAAGAGACAGAACAATATGGAGAGAATCACAAAACCTAGGATTTTCTTTGCATGGTCTGAGGGTCTCCTGGGGTTTAAATGCCAGCACACTCAGAGTGACCAAAGGCACATGTAATCTATCAGGCGCAAGTGTGCTGGAAGGGAAAAGTTAGAAGAAACCACCAGACAAAACAGGACTACACAAAGACACAAAACAAAACCACCAGTAAAAATTAGAACAATCTTTCCCTGGCAAAATAGGCTGGAAGCTTCCCTTCAAATTCCAATATCAAATTGGAGGGCAGCCCTGCTGGGGTCCAAGATCCAAATGAGTCAAGAGGCTCCACAAATGACATAGGATTCCCAACAAGGATCTGACCTGTCAAGGGTGAGGGTGTACCCTCCTAAAGAAAATTAAGTCCAACAGGAGCTTCCAGTAGTTACTAGTAGTGAATCAGTCCTCAGAAATTGAGTTGGTGTGCTGTTATTTCAGCCCGGATGAGGCCCCAAATGTGATGTTCCACTGCTTTCTGAGGTATGAAGGGGCCAGAGAAAACAACTTGGAAAGGAAAAAATTATTTATTAAAGCACGGGCCTGTAGCCAATATGGAAGACTGCACTCCTAACAACTAAAGGGCGAGGTTCTTCTCCTGTAAAACTTCCAACAGCTGCTGGTCTCACAATGCAGTGGGGTGGGGTTTGCGGTGCACTACAGAACAGGAATGTGGCAGTTTGGGGAAGAACCAGGTTCAGTTGGGCTAACAAGCAAGTTTATATTAGGCAAACATCCTGTTCTGCTCTTCGAGTTACCTTTGATCTTTCTCTTACTTCTGGGGAGACTTATGAGGGTTTTTGGTAAAATACAGGTTACAACATTCCCCACTGATTGTATGGCTGCTTCTCCAAATCTTTTGGGAAGACTTGAGAACTAATCTTGATGGTGAACCGGTAACATTTCATAACCTTGGTTATGATCAGCCTCACATCTTGTGCTTGCTGTCTGGTAAAGATAGTTAGCCTATTGATTATACAGGGGCCTATTGAAACCAAGCCATCCTAGCAACAGTCCAAGCAAGGGCAGACCATAAGGCAGGATTCCATTCCAGACACTCCAAAGGGGCTTTTCAAATAGCTCTCTTCTTCTTTTTACCAGGTTTGCAGGAGGTCTAGCCCTCTTCTATTTTGAAGGGCCACTTTAGCTAAGGAATCTATCTGATCAGGAATGTCCTGAATGGTATTAGATAATGCGTGTACATCTTTAATGATCTGGTTGGAAAGTTGAACAGAGAACCCCAATCCCGCTGCCCCCATACCCAGGGCTCCTGATATTCCCAGACCTACCAATAAAGGAATAAATTGAACTCCTCGCTTTGAGTGGACTATAATATAATCCAGGCTAGAAATGGGGACAGGCTCATCCCCAGGTAAAACCTCCAAGTCAGGCAACAGGATAGCTGTTTTTTGCTTACAGGACGTCCAAACCTGCTGTGTGAGGTTTGTAACAGCGCCATTAAAGTCCCCAGTAGTGGGATAGAAGGGGCAAAATCAAGCATGCTAAAGCAGCACATGCCTGATACTATTTCACTATGCTAGGTCAATTTTTTTTATACAAGGGGAAAAAGAAAAAAACAGGAAAAGGGTACAAGTAATACAAAATTTCAAAAATAAACAGTAAGAAACCACTAGTTAATAGATTACATATTCTCATCTTAGAAATAGCTGTTCAAGTTACAAAATTGAAGCATATAAAGAGGGCATTCAAAGAGTGAGAGTGCAAACAGTTTTGTTCAATGATCCAAAAAACTCAGTAATATGGTTATCTATCTTATACACTTCAACATATATGCAGTTATAACCTTTAGAGGACTTTCTTTTCTTTTCTTTTGTACGATGACAATTACACATTTTGGGTTTTATTACTCCCACAGTTCTTATGACTTTTTTGAGGACAGTAAAACCAAATGCAACATATCACAACAGAGTCAAATCCACAGGATGGACATAAGAGACAATGTAAAAACAAAATACAAGGTGATCGACAATGGTTACCATACTGCCTCTTGCTATTTTAAGAAGAATTGCCAGTTATCATAAAATTGAACAAAACAGTAAAGAATAAAACCAAAGCATTGGAGAAAATACAGGACTTTAAAAGAAGACAATAGTCAACCTGAAAGGGCGTCATAATGATTCTTATTGTCTTCACAGTTTTGCCTATACTTTCGAACTTGGTACTATCAAGCAAAGCAGAATAGGGGAAAATCAGTCAAAACAAGATGTGAGGGCAATACAGGATTTCAAATCAAGTTAATAGGAAATCAAAGTAGGTCATTATAATGTATCCTGCTATTTTTTATTTATTTTTCCCTTAATTAAAAAGATAAAAAGGAAAAAGTAAATAATTTTTAAAAAGGGGGGTTCAGATAAAAGACGGCCTAAAAACAGAACAGCGCAGTTCAAGACATAACTATTTAAGCAAAACAGTGTTTCACCACAAGATGTCCTGACAGAAAAATTATTAGTAGGAGTGTCTCTTTCCTTGAAAGCTTAGTCAATTTTAACTGTAAGGGGTTACCAGTCTGCTGCACAGACCATTGGTCCCGGGAACGTTGGTCTCCTTGGGTGTCCAGAACCTTCACATGAGAGTGGTGGATTCAAGGTGTTTTGCCAGCCACCTTCACTGCCGTGGGAGAACTGAGGACCATGGTGTATGGTCCCTCCCAGCGAGGCTGAAGGGTGTCTCTTTGGTGATTCTGGACTAGGCCCAGAGTACCGGGTTCTCCCAGCAGCCTGGACTCAGAGTGAGAGTCTACAGGAGGATGCTTCAGCCTGAATAACCAATGTATGGAGGTCAAGATGTGCTGAAGAGCCTGCAGGGGCATAATGAGTCCTTGGTTAGTCAGTTGCACCAATTTTTCCTCAGAGAGTTTTGGAATGAGAGGAGGGTGTTTCCCATACATTGCATCAAAAGGGGATGTACCAGAAGCATAAGGAGTACATCGGGTCCACAGGAGGGCAAAAGGAAGGAGACTTACCCAATTATCGCTGGTTTCTAGAGACAGCTTTGTAATCATATTTTTAAATGTCTGATTCATCCTCTCTACTTGCCCTGAGCTTTGAGGCCAGTAAGTGCCATGAAGTTTCCAATCAATGTGTAAGGCCTGGGTTCGTTTTTGAATTATCTTGGCCTTGAAAGCCCGATCATTGTCAGACCCCAAAGATAAGGGTAGGCCGAAATGTGGAATGATCTTATATAACAACTTTTTAACCACTGTGAGAGCTGAATCTGACCTGGTGGGAAATGCCTCCACCCAGCCAGTGAAGGTGTGGACCATCACTAGCAGTTATTTGTGTCCCTGGGGACCTGGCTTCTCTATTGTAGTAAAGTGTATTTCAAGGTGTTCTCCCGGGGAAGTTCCCCGAAAATGAGTAGTTTCCACATGGAGCTGTCACTTAGAGTTAACTATCTGTCCTTCAAGAGGACATCTTGAACTGGCAGCCACTGTCAATTTGGATAGCTGGGGTATAAAGAATCAGTCCCAAAAGAGCTCAGCTAGTTTTGATCCTCCCAAATGAGTGGACTAATGACCTTACTGAATGAGCGTCCATCTGAGGACTTCAGGCAGCAAGATTCTCTCATCTGGTAACTGATACCAGCCTCCTGGAATATCGGGCTTTGCCTGGAGTTGGGCAGGCATGTGCAGGTCCTTTTGTGTATACACAGGTTCTGATAACATTGGAGGCATCAGCAAGAGGGTAGGAGTGGTTTCCTCTATGTCCCCTTCTTCAGACCCCACTGATTTTATGGCAGCTTCTTTGGCTGCCATATCAATCAAATTGTTTCCCCAGATAATGGGATCATCTCCTTTTTTGGTGGGCCTTGCAATGTATGATGGCCACTTTTTCAGGTAACCAAATTGCTGCCAGCAGGTCTAATATTTAGGGACATTTTTAATTTTATATCCTGCTGAGGTCAATAGTCCTCTCTCCTGATAAATTGCTCCATGTACATGAGCAGTAGCAAAAGCATATCTGATATCGATGTAGATGTTAATCCACTTACCTTCAGCCAGTTTCAAGGCTTTTGTTAAGGCGATGAGTTCAGCTCACTGAGCAGAAGCGCCAGAGACCTACTGCTGTGCCCACAAAATTGGGGTCTTGGAGGTCACAGGCACCCCTGCAACTCGTTTGCTTTGAAAGTACCTGTAGCTGCTACCTTCTGAGAAGAATGATGGTTTCCCCTTCTAGAGGTATGTCGGTCGGGTCAGATCGAAGGCTCTGGTAGCTGTCAATCAAGGTGGAGCATTCATGGTATAGGGGCTGATGGATCCTCATCGGGCAGCAGTGTGTCTGGATTCAGGGCCACTGAGGACTTGAAAACAACAGAGTCAGGATCTAAAAGCAGTGCTTGGTAATGCATTATCCACGCATTCCATAGCCAGTAACCTGGAGGGTCCCAGATAAGAGTCTAAAGCGAGTGAGAGGTTATCACAGTGACCTTCTGGCCAAAGGCTAGCTTTTGAGTTTCCTCTCCAGCCTCTTAGAGAAATCTGCTTTTGGTCTCTGCCAGGGTCCCGGGTCCTGGGTTATTGCTCCCGTTGTAATCCCGCTCAGCTCATCCACATACAAGAAAAATGGCTTGTTTAGATTAGGGAGTCCTAGTGCGGGGGCATCCACTAGGGCCTGCCTCAACTGTTGGAGCACTGTCTCTTGCATGTCTGTCCATTCCAGTGGGCCCTGTCTTTGCCCTTTTGAAGATTCATATAGTGGTTGGGCTATCTCAGCAAATTTTAATGTACAGAGTCTACAATATCCAACTTCACCAAGAAAGTGATGCACTTGCTTTTTGGTTTTTGGTTCCGGTATCTGTAAGATGGCTTGAACCCTTGTATTTGATTGATTGATTGATTGATTGATTGATTGTCTTTTTCATTTTTATCGGTACCAGAGATCGAACTCATGACCACAGACTTGCAAGGAAGGCGCTTATGCCACTGAGCTAAATCCCCAGTCCTCCAACCCTTGTATTTGAAAGGGTCCTTTTTCCGCCTTGTAATTGATACCCCAGGTAAGTCACTGTTAGCTAGCATATCTTGCCTTTTTTGCTGAGACCTTGTATCCCAAATCATTTAAAGTTATTAACACGGCCTTGGTTGCTTCCTTGCAATCCTCAAAGGTTTTACCAGCCTCTAAAAGTCATTAACATATTGTACAAGTATGACATTTGGGTGATCTTCTCGATACCCTATCAGGTTCCTAGCTAAGGTCTCATCAAATAAAGTGGGAGCATCTTTAAAACCTTGTGTTAAATGCGTCCAAGTCAACTGTTGAGTTACTCTAGTCCCTGATCAGTGCATTCAAAAGCAAACATTGATTGACTTAGCAGAGCCACTGGGAGGTTGAAGAAAGCATGTTTTAGGGCCAAGACTGAGTACCAGATGTACTCTGGGCTCAAAAGGCTCAGCAGGGTTAGGGATTAGGAACAGTCAGATGCAAAGTAACAACTCGCCTCATGACTTCCCGGAGGTCTTAGACTGGCCAGTAATCTTGGGTCCCCGGTTTCTGTACTGGGAGCAATGGTGTTTTCCAGGGAGATCTCTCCCTGGAAGGTACAAGGTACACGGTACAAGATGCAAGGTACAAGAATCTTATTATTTTTTAATATAGCAATATGTTTTGTAATTCCTTGGTGGGCCTGTAAACTTATTGGATATTGTCTAAGGCTGAAGGCAGACACCTAGGGCAACAACTTTATGACCCGAGGAACTTGATTTATCGCCACAGCAGGGGGATTATTTGCAGCCCAGACTCCGGGTATCTCTGCTTGCCATGCCGGCAGAATATCTCTACCAGTCTCTGGAGTGGGATCATCTCCCAGCAGGAGATGATTTTCCCTTCAGGAAAGAAGGTAAGCACCTTGATTTGTTCCCGAGGTGTTGTTCCCAGAATCAGTTGTGGGGTCTCCGCCTGAAAACTGAATTGGACTTTTAACTTCTGAAGAAGGTCTCTTCTTAGCAGTGGATCGGGTTATTCTGAAACCAATAGAAATTCATGCATAGTGGTCTTTAGCCCAGAGTGAGGTAACTAGGCAACCATCTTCAGGTATGATTTTCACCCTCTGGTGGCGCCAACCACATTTACTTTGCTGTCAGTCAGAGTTCCCAATGGTTGAGTTAGAACAGAAAAAGTTGTGCCTGTGTCCACCAGGAAATTTATTTGTTTTCCCCCGAATTGCAAGGTTATTCTGGGCTCAGGGGGGGCATCTGAGACCTGATGCCCTCATTGTTGGCTCATCAGAGTCTGAGCCTCCCTTTCCATTTTTAGCTTTAACCTAGGGCGATCCATTCACCAATGGCCTTTTTCTTTACAATAGGCGCATTGGTACTTTTCAAGTGGGGTCCACCTTTTGTCTTTCTCATCTGTCTTTTATTTTTGTTTCTGTTTATCTTCTTTTTCTGCACAGCAGCTCTAATACCATTATGATCTTCTCATTGTTTGCCTCTTGCCAGGTCGCTCTATTGTCAAATACACTATGTGCTATGTCTATTGCTGAGTTAGGGGCATCCCCTCAAAACCATCCAGTTTCTGTAATTACTTTTCAATACGTGGGGTTGACTGAGACACAAAGGCAATAGTAATAGCCCTTGCATTCTCATGCTTGACACAATCAATTGGTGTATAGAGTCTGTAGGCCTCTAGGAGGCGCTCCAGCAGTGCAGAAGGGGACACATCAGCTAAATGTCTTACCTCCAACACCTTGGACAGATTCTTAGCTGCTCCGTGGATTGCAGCTAGAAACAGTTGGCGATATTGGGTCAGAGCCTCGCTACCTCCAGATGTGTTTTCGGGATCCTTGGAGAATGGGGTGTTTTGGCCCTTCGAATTATACAGATCGGAAGTTGAAAAGGGAGTATATACAAAAATCGTGTCCCCTGATTCCTGGGGGTCTGGAGCCTCCCAAAGTGGACAGAGTGCTGACACCTCTGTGGTGGAGTCAGGCGAATTTGGCTGGGATCGGCTTTGGGTCCAGATCGGACTGGGAGAGCGGGGTAGGTGTTGGGTGAGGGGTCTCTAGAAGGAGAACATTGGAGAGGGAGGAGGACCTCTTCCAGTGGTCCTCCACTGATGGTAAAACTGGTGCGGAGGTTTGGGCGTTGGGCACAGGTGATTTTGGTTTTGTTTTCAAAGTTTCCACCGCCTCCGCCCGTGAGGAATAAGGAATCCAGGGTGCAGAATTATAGATGAGATCTATCCAAATCTGAATGGAAACAATTTCGTGTGGTTGAGAAGGAGACCAAAACACAAACTGGTGGACAGCCTGGGCAGTGCCCATGTCAAAGGATACACGGGGTCAGATGCTATTTGTCGCTATCGGCCACTCCTGAGAAGCAAAAATCATTAGGCTTCCTTTGAATATACGCTACCCGCAACCCTCAGCCCATCTCTCAAATTCTTGAAAGACAAGACTAAGGGGCGTGGGAGCAGTTTTTGCACCAGACTGACCCATTGTTGCTTGCTGTTGTTCTCTTGTCAGAGGAAGAAATCAAGAGAAAAGGTTACCAAATACAAGAAGAGACAGAACAATATGGAGAGAATCACAAAACCTAGGATTTTCTTTGCATGGTCTGAGGGTCTCCTGGGGTTTAAATGCCAGCACACTCAGAGTGACCAAAGGCACATGTAATCTATCAGGCGCAAGTGTGCTGGAAGGGAAAAGTTAGAAGAAACCACCAGACAAAACAGGACTACACAAAGACACAAAACAAAACCACCAGTAAAAATTAGAACAATCTTTCCCTGGCAAAATAGGCTGGAAGCTTCCCTTCAAATTCCAATATCAAATTGGAGGGCAGCCCTGCTGGGGTCCAAGATCCAAATGAGTCAAGAGGCTCCACAAATGACATAGGATTCCCAACAAGGATCTGACCTGTCAAGGGTGAGGGTGTACCCTCCTAAAGAAAATTAAGTCCAACAGGAGCTTCCAGTAGTTACTAGTAGTGAATCAGTCCTCAGAAATTGAGTTGGTGTGCTGTTATTTCAGCCCGGATGAGGCCCCAAATGTGATGTTCCACTGCTTTCTGAGGTATGAAGGGGCCAGAGAAAACAACTTGGAAAGGAAAAAATTATTTATTAAAGCACGGGCCTGTAGCCAATATGGAAGACTGCACTCCTAACAACTAAAGGGCGAGGTTCTTCTCCTGTAAAACTTCCAACAGCTGCTGGTCTCACAATGCAGTGGGGTGGGGTTTGCGGTGCACTACAGAACAGGAATGTGGCAGTTTGGGGAAGAACCAGGTTCAGTTGGGCTAACAAGCAAGTTTATATTAGGCAAACATCCTGTTCTGCTCTTCGAGTTACCTTTGATCTTTCTCTTACTTCTGGGGAGACTTATGAGGGTTTTTGGTAAAATACAGGTTACAACATTCCCCACTGATTGTATGGCTGCTTCTCCAAATCTTTTGGGAAGACTTGAGAACTAATCTTGATGGTGAACCGGTAACATTTCATAACCTTGGTTATGATCAGCCTCACATCTTGTGCTTGCTGTCTGGTAAAGATAGTTAGCCTATTGATTATACAGGGGCCTATTGAAACCAAGCCATCCTAGCAACAGTCCAAGCAAGGGCAGACCATAAGGCAGGATTCCATTCCAGACACTCCAAAGGGGCTTTTCAAATAGCTCTCTTCTTCTTTTTACCAGGTTTGCAGGAGGTCTAGCCCTCTTCTATTTTGAAGGGCCACTTTAGCTAAGGAATCTATCTGATCAGGAATGTCCTGAATGGTATTAGATAATGCGTGTACATCTTCAATGATCTGGTTGGAAAGTTGAACAGAGAACCCCAATCCCGCTGCCCCCATACCCAGGGCTCCTGATATTCCCAGACCTACCAATAAAGGAATAAATTGAACTCCCCGCTTTGAGTGGACTATAATATAATGCAGGCTAGAAATGGGGACAGGCTCATCCCCAGGTAAAACCTCCAAGTCAGGCAACAGGATAGCTGTTTTTTGCTTACAGGACGTCCAAACCTGCTGTGTGAGGTTTGTAACAGCGCCATTAAAGTCCCCAGTAGTGGGATAGAAGGGGCAAAATCAAGCATGCTAAAGCAGCACATGCCTGATACTATTTCACTATGCTAGGTCAATTTTTTTTATACAAGGGGAAAAAGAAAAAAACAGGAAAAGGGTACAAGTAATACAAAATTTCAAAAATAAACAGTAAGAAACCACTAGTTAATAGATTACATATTCTCATCTTAGAAATAGCTGTTCAAGTTACAAAATTGAAGCATATAAAGAGGGCATTCAAAGAGTGAGAGTGCAAACAGTTTTGTTCAATGATCCGAAAAACTCAGTAATATGGTTATCTATCTTATACACTTCAACATATATGCAGTTATAACCTTTAGAGGACTTTCTTTTCTTTTCTTTTGTACGATGACAATTACACATTTTGGGTTTTATTACTCCCACAGTTCTTATGACTTTTTTGAGGACAGTAAAACCAAATGCAACATATCACAACAGAGTCAAATCCACAGGATGGACATAAGAGACAATGTAAAAACAAAATACAAGGTGATCGACAATGGTTACCATACTGCCTCTTGCTATTTTAAGAAGAATTGCCAGTTATCATAAAATTGAACAAAACAGTAAAGAATAAAACCAAAGCATTGGAGAAAATACAGGACTTTAAAAGAAGACAATAGTCAACCTGAAAGGGCGTCATAATGATTCTTATTGTCTTCACAGTTTTGCCTATACTTTCGAACTTGGTACTATCAAGCAAAGCAGAATAGGGGAAAATCAGTCAAAACAAGATGTGAGGGCAATACAGGATTTCAAATCAAGTTAATAGGAAATCAAAGTAGGTCATTATAATGTATCCTGCTATTTTTTATTTATTTTTCCCTTAATTAAAAAGATAAAAAGGAAAAAGTAAATAATTTTTAAAAAGGGGGGTTCAGATAAAAGACGGCCTAAAAACAGAACAGCGCAGTTCAAGACATAACTATTTAAGCAAAACAGTGTTTCACCACAAGATGTCCTGACAGAAAAATTATTAGTAGGAGTGTCTCTTTCCTTGAAAGCTTAGTCAATTTTAACTGTAAGGGGTTACCAGTCTGCTGCACAGACCATTGGTCCCGGGAACGTTGGTCTCCTTGGGTGTCCAGAACCTTCACATGAGAGTGGTGGATTCAAGGTGTTTTGCCAGCCACCTTCACTGCCGTGGGAGAACTGAGGACCATGGTGTATGGTCCCTCCCAGCGAGGCTGAAGGGTGTCTCTTTGGTGATTCTGGACTAGGCCCAGAGTACCGGGTTCTCCCAGCAGCCTGGACTCAGAGTGAGAGTCTACAGGAGGATGCTTCAGCCTGAATAACCAATGTATGGAGGTCAAGATGTGCTGAAGAGCCTGCAGGGGCATAATGAGTCCTTGGTTAGTCAGTTGCAACCAATTTTTCCTCAGAGAGTTTTGGAATGAGAGGAGGGTGTTTCCCATACATTGCATCAAAAGGGGATGTACCAGAAGCATAAGGAGTACATCGGGTCCACAGGAGGGCAAAAGGAAGGAGACTTACCCAATTATCGCTGGTTTCTAGAGACAGCTTTGTAATCATATTTTTAAATGTCTGATTCATCCTCTCTACTTGCCCTGAGCTTTGAGGCCAGTAAGTGCCATGAAGTTTCCAATCAATGTGTAAGGCCTGGGTTCGTTTTTGAATTATCTTGGCCTTGAAAGCCCGATCATTGTCAGACCCCAAAGATAAGGGTAGGCCGAAATGTGGAATGATCTTATATAACAACTTTTTAACCACTGTGAGAGCTGAATCTGACCTGGTGGGAAATGCCTCCACCCAGCCAGTGAAGGTGTGGACCATCACTAGCAGTTATTTGTGTCCCTGGGGACCTGGCTTCTCTATTGTAGTAAAGTGTATTTCAAGGTGTTCTCCCGGGGAAGTTCCCCGAAAATGAGTAGTTTCCACATGGAGCTGTCACTTAGAGTTAACTATCTGTCCTTCAAGAGGACATCTTGAACTGGCAGCCACTGTCAATTTGGATAGCTGGGGTATAAAGAATCAGTCCCAAAAGAGCTCAGCTAGTTTTGATCCTCCCAAATGAGTGGACTAATGACCTTACTGAATGAGCGTCCATCTGAGGACTTCAGGCAGCAAGATTCTCTCATCTGGTAACTGATACCAGCCTCCTGGAATATCGGGCTTTGCCTGGAGTTGGGCAGGCATGTGCAGGTCCTTTTGTGTATACACAGGTTCTGATAACATTGGAGGCATCAGCAAGAGGGTAGGAGTGGTTTCCTCTATGTCCCCTTCTTCAGACCCCACTGATTTTATGGCAGCTTCTTTGGCTGCCATATCAATCAAATTGTTTCCCCAGATAATGGGATCATCTCCTTTTTTGGTGGGCCTTGCAATGTATGATGGCCACTTTTTCAGGTAACCAAATTGCTGCCAGCAGGTCTAATATTTAGGGACATTTTTAATTTTATATCCTGCTGAGGTCAATAGTCCTCTCTCCTGATAAATTGCTCCATGTACATGAGCAGTAGCAAAAGCATATCTGATATCGATGTAGATGTTAATCCACTTACCTTCAGCCAGTTTCAAGGCTTTTGTTAAGGCGATGAGTTCAGCTCACTGAGCAGAAGCGCCAGAGACCTACTGCTGTGCCCACAAAATTGGGGTCTTGGAGGTCACAGGCACCCCTGCAACTCGTTTGCTTTGAAAGTACCTGTAGCTGCTACCTTCTGAGAAGAATGATGGTTTCCCCTTCTAGAGGTATGTCGGTCGGGTCAGATCGAAGGCTCTGGTAGCTGTCAATCAAGGTGGAGCATTCATGGTATAGGGGCTGATGGATCCTCATCGGGCAGCAGTGTGTCTGGATTCAGGGCCACTGAGGACTTGAAAACAACAGAGTCAGGATCTAAAAGCAGTGCTTGGTAATGCATTATCCACGCATTCCATAGCCAGTAACCTGGAGGGTCCCAGATAAGAGTCTAAAGCGAGTGAGAGGTTATCACAGTGACCTTCTGGCCAAAGGCTAGCTTTTGAGTTTCCTCTCCAGCCTCTTAGAGAAATCTGCTTTTGGTCTCTGCCAGGGTCCCGGGTCCTGGGTTATTGCTCCCGTTGTAATCCCGCTCAGCTCATCCACATACAAGAAAAATGGCTTGTTTAGATTAGGGAGTCCTAGTGCGGGGGCATCCACTAGGGCCTGCCTCAACTGTTGGAGCACTGTCTCTTGCATGTCTGTCCATAACAGTGGGCCCTGTCTTTGCCCTTTTGAAGATTCATATAGTGGCTGGGCTATCTCAGCAAATTTTAATGTACAGAGTCTACAATATCCAACTTCACCAAGAAAGTGATGCACTTGCTTTTTGGTTTTTGGTTCCGGTATCTGTAGGATGGCTTGAACCCTTGTATTTGATTGATTGATTGATTGATTGATTGATTGTCTTTTTCATTTTTATCGGTACCAGAGATCGAACTCATGACCACAGACTTGCAAGGAAGGCGCTTATGCCACTGAGCTAAATCCCCAGTCCTCCAACCCTTGTATTTGAAAGGGTCCTTTTTCCACCTTGTAATTGATACCCCAGGTAAGTCACTGTTAGCTAGCATATCTTGCCTTTTTTGCTGAGACCTTGTATCCCAAATCATTTAAAGTTATTAACACGGCCTTGGTTGCTTCCTTGCAATCCTCAAAGGTTTTACCAGCCTCTAAAAGTCATTAACATATTGTACAAGTATGACATTTGGGTGATCTTCTGGATACCCTATCAGGTTCCTAGCTAAGGTCTCATCAAATAAAGTGGGAGCATCTTTAAAACCTTGTGTTAAATGCGTCCAAGTCAACTGTTGAGTTACTCTAGTCCCTGATCATTGCATTGAAAAGCAAACATTGATTGACTTAGCAGAGCCACTGGGAGGTTGAAGAAAGCATATTTTAGGGCCAAGACTGAGTACCAGATGTACTCTGGGCTCAAAAGGCTCAGCAGGGTTAGGGATTAGGAACAGTCAGATGCAAAGTAACAACTCGCCTCATGACTTCCCGGAGGTCTTAGACTGGCCAGTAATCTTGGGTCCCCGGTTTCTGTACTGGGAGCAATGGTGTTTTCCAGGGAGATCTCTCCCTGGAAGGTACAAGGTACACGGTACAAGATGCAAGGTACAAGAATCTTATTATTTTTTAATATAGCAATATGTTTTGTAATTCCTTGGTGGGCCTGTAAACTTATTGGATATTGTCTAAGGCTGAAGGCAGACACCTAGGGCAACAACTTTATGACCCGAGGAACTTGATTTATCGCCACAGCAGGGGGATTATTTGCAGCCCAGACTCCGGGTATCTCTGCTTGCCATGCCGGCAGAATATCTCTACCTGTCTCTGGAGTGGGATCATCTCCCAGCAGGAGATGATTTTCCCTTCAGGAAAGAAGGTAAGCACCTTGATTTGTTCCCGAGGTGTTGTTCCCAGAATCAGTTGTGGGGTCTCCGCCTGAAAACTGAATTGGACTTTTAACTTCTGAAGAAGGTCTCTTCTTAGCAGTGGATCGGGTTATTCTGAAACCCATAGAAATTCATGCATAGTGGTCTTTAGCCCAGAGTAAAGTAACTAGGCAACCACCTTCAGGTATGATTTTCACCCTCTGGTGGCGCCAACCACATTTACTTTGCTGTCAGTCAGAGTTCCCAATGGTTGAGTTAGAACAGAAAAAGTTGTGCCTGTGTCCACCAGGAAATTTATTTGTTTTCCCCCGAATTGCAAGGTTATTCTGGGCTGAGGGGGGGCATCTGAGACCTGATGCCCTCATTGTTGGCTCATCAGAGTCTGAGCCTCCCTTTCCATTTTTAGCTTTAACCTAGGGCGATCCATTCACCAATGGCCTTTTTCTTTACAATAGGCGCATTGGTACTTTTCAAGTGGGGTCCACCTTTTGTCTTTCTCATCTGTCTTTTATTTTTGTTTCTGTTTATCTTCTTTTTCTGCACAGCAGCTCTAATACCATTATGATCTTCTCATTGTTTGCCTCTTGCCAGGTCGCTCTATTGTCAAATACACTATGTGCTATGTCTATTGCTGAGTTAGGGGCATCCCCTCAAAACCATCCAGTTTCTGTAATTACTTTTCAATACGTGGGGTTGACTGAGACACAAAGGCAATAGTAATAGCCCTTGCATTCTCATGCTTGACACAATCAATTGGTGTATAGAGTCTGTAGGCCTCTAGGAGGCGCTCCAGCAGTGCAGAAGGGGAGACATCAGCTAAATGTCTTACCTCCAACACCTTGGACAGATTCTTAGCTGCTCCGTGGATTGCAGCTAGAAACAGTTGGCGATATTGGGTCAGAGCCTCGCTACCTCCAGATGTGTTTTCGGGATCCTTGGAGAATGGGGTGTTTTGGCCCTTCGAATTATACAGATCGGAAGTTGAAAAGGGAGTATATACAAAAATCGTGTCCCCTGATTCCTGGGGGTCTGGAGCCTCCCAAAGTGGACAGAGTGCTGACACCTCTGTGGTGGAGTCAGGCGAATTTGGCTGGGATCGGCTTTGGGTCCAGATCGGACTGGGAGAGCGGGGTAGGTGTTGGGTGAGGGGTCTCTAGAAGGAGAACATTGGAGAGGGAGGAGGACCTCTTCCAGTGGTCCTCCACTGATGGTAAAACTGGTGCGGAGGTTTGGGCGTTGGGCACAGGTGATTTTGGTTTTGTTTTCAAAGTTTCCACCGCCTCCGCCCGTGAGGAATAAGGAATCCAGGGTGCAGAATTATAGATGAGATCTATCCAAATCTGAATGGAAACAATTTCGTGTGGTTGAGAAGGAGACCAAAACACAAACTGGTGGACAGCCTGGGCAGTGCCCATGTCAAAGGATACACGGGGTCAGATGCTATTTGTCGCTATCGGCCACTCCTGAGAAGCAAAAATCATTAGGCTTCCTTTGAATATACGCTACCCGCAACCCTCAGCCCATCTCTCAAATTCTTGAAAGACAAGACTAAGGGGCGTGGGAGCAGTTTTTGCACCAGACTGACCCATTGTTGCTTGCTGTTGTTCTCTTGTCAGAGGAAGAAATCAAGAGAAAAGGTTACCAAATACAAGAAGAGACAGAACAATATGGAGAGAATCACAAAACCTAGGATTTTCTTTGCATGGTCTGAGGGTCTCCTGGGGTTTAAATGCCAGCACACTCAGAGTGACCAAAGGCACATGTAATCTATCAGGCGCAAGTGTGCTGGAAGGGAAAAGTTAGAAGAAACCACCAGACAAAACAGGACTACACAAAGACACAAAACAAAACCACCAGTAAAAATTAGAACAATCTTTCCCTGGCAAAATAGGCTGGAAGCTTCCCTTCAAATTCCAATATCAAATTGGAGGGCAGCCCTGCTGGGGTCCAAGATCCAAATGAGTCAAGAGGCTCCACAAATGACATAGGATTCCCAACAAGGATCTGACCTGTCAAGGGTGAGGGTGTACCCTCCTAAAGAAAATTAAGTCCAACAGGAGCTTCCAGTAGTTACTAGTAGTGAATCAGTCCTCAGAAATTGAGTTGGTGTGCTGTTATTTCAGCCCGGATGAGGCCCCAAATGTGATGTTCCACTGCTTTCTGAGGTATGAAGGGGCCAGAGAAAACAACTTGGAAAGGAAAAAATTATTTATTAAAGCACGGGCCTGTAGCCAATATGGAAGACTGCACTCCTAACAACTAAAGGGCGAGGTTCTTCTCCTGTAAAACTTCCAACAGCTGCTGGTCTCACAATGCAGTGGGGTGGGGTTTGCGGTGCACTACAGAACAGGAATGTGGCAGTTTGGGGAAGAACCAGGTTCAGTTGGGCTAACAAGCAAGTTTATATTAGGCAAACATCCTGTTCTGCTCTTCGAGTTACCTTTGATCTTTCTCTTACTTCTGGGGAGACTTATGAGGGTTTTTGGTAAAATACAGGTTACAACATTCCCCACTGATTGTATGGCTGCTTCTCCAAATCTTTTGGGAAGACTTGAGAACTAATCTTGATGGTGAACCGGTAACATTTCATAACCTTGGTTATGATCAGCCTCACATCTTGTGCTTGCTGTCTGGTAAAGATAGTTAGCCTATTGATTATACAGGGGCCTATTGAAACCAAGCCATCCTAGCAACAGTCCAAGCAAGGGCAGACCATAAGGCAGGATTCCATTCCAGACACTCCAAAGGGGCTTTTCAAATAGCTCTCTTCTTCTTTTTACCAGGTTTGCAGGAGGTCTAGCCCTCTTCTATTTTGAAGGGCCACTTTAGCTAAGGAATCTATCTGATCAGGAATGTCCTGAATGGTATTAGATAATGCGTGTACATCTTTAATGATCGGGTTGGAAAGTTGAACAGAGAACCCCAATCCCGCTGCCCCCATACCCAGGGCTCCTGATATTCCCAGACCTACCAATAAAGGAATAAATTGAACTCCTCGCTTTGAGTGGACTATAATATAATCCAGGCTAGAAATGGGGACAGGCTCATCCCCAGGTAAAACCTCCAAGTCAGGCAACAGGATAGCTGTTTTTTGCTTACAGGACGTCCAAACCTGCTGTGTGAGGTTTGTAACAGCGCCATTAAAGTCCCCAGTAGTGGGATAGAAGGGGCAAAATCAAGCATGCTAAAGCAGCACATGCCTGATACTATTTCACTATGCTAGGTCAATTTTTTTTATACAAGGGGAAAAAGAAAAAAACAGGAAAAGGGTACAAGTAATACAAAATTTCAAAAATAAACAGTAAGAAACCACTAGTTAATAGATTACATATTCTCATCTTAGAAATAGCTGTTCAAGTTACAAAATTGAAGCATATAAAGAGGGCATTCAAAGAGTGAGAGTGCAAACAGTTTTGTTCAATGATCCGAAAAACTCAGTAATATGGTTATCTATCTTATACACTTCAACATATATGCAGTTATAACCTTTAGAGGACTTTCTTTTCTTTTCTTTTGTACGATGACAATTACACATTTTGGGTTTTATTACTCCCACAGTTCTTATGACTTTTTTGAGGACAGTAAAACCAAATGCAACATATCACAACAGAGTCAAATCCACAGGATGGACATAAGAGACAATGTAAAAACAAAATACAAGGTGATCGACAATGGTTACCATACTGCCTCTTGCTATTTTAAGAAGAATTGCCAGTTATCATAAAATTGAACAAAACAGTAAAGAATAAAACCAAAGCATTGGAGAAAATACAGGACTTTAAAAGAAGACAATAGTCAACCTGAAAGGGCGTCATAATGATTCTTATTGTCTTCACAGTTTTGCCTATACTTTCGAACTTGGTACTATCAAGCAAAGCAGAATAGGGGAAAATCAGTCAAAACAAGATGTGAGGGCAATACAGGATTTCAAATCAAGTTAATAGGAAATCAAAGTAGGTCATTATAATGTATCCTGCTATTTTTTATTTATTTTTCCCTTAATTAAAAAGATAAAAAGGAAAAAGTAAATAATTTTTAAAAAGGGGGGTTCAGATAAAAGACGGCCTAAAAACAGAACAGCGCAGTTCAAGACATAACTATTTAAGCAAAACAGTGTTTCACCACAAGATGTCCTGACAGAAAAATTATTAGTAGGAGTGTCTCTTTCCTTGAAAGCTTAGTCAATTTTAACTGTAAGGGGTTACCAGTCTGCTGCACAGACCATTGGTCCCGGGAACGTTGGTCTCCTTGGGTGTCCAGAACCTTCACATGAGAGTGGTGGATTCAAGGTGTTTTGCCAGCCACCTTCACTGCCGTGGGAGAACTGAGGACCATGGTGTATGGTCCCTCCCAGCGAGGCTGAAGGGTGTCTCTTTGGTGATTCTGGACTAGGCCCAGAGTACCGGGTTCTCCCAGCAGCCTGGACTCAGAGTGAGAGTCTACAGGAGGATGCTTCAGCCTGAATAACCAATGTATGGAGGTCAAGATGTGCTGAAGAGCCTGCAGGGGCATAATGAGTCCTTGGTTAGTCAGTTGCACCAATTTTTCCTCAGAGAGTTTTGGAATGAGAGGAGGGTGTTTCCCATACATTGCATCAAAAGGGGATGTACCAGAAGCATAAGGAGTACATCGGGTCCACAGGAGGGCAAAAGGAAGGAGACTTACCCAATTATCGCTGGTTTCTAGAGACAGCTTTGTAATCATATTTTTAAATGTCTGATTCATCCTCTCTACTTGCCCTGAGCTTTGAGGCCAGTAAGTGCCATGAAGTTTCCAATCAATGTGTAAGGCCTGGGTTCGTTTTTGAATTATCTTGGCCTTGAAAGCCCGATCATTGTCAGACCCCAAAGATAAGGGTAGGCCGAAATGTGGAATGATCTTATATAACAACTTTTTAACCACTGTGAGAGCTGAATCTGACCTGGTGGGAAATGCCTCCACCCAGCCAGTGAAGGTGTGGACCATCACTAGCAGTTATTTGTGTCCCTGGGGACCTGGCTTCTCTATTGTAGTAAAGTGTATTTCAAGGTGTTCTCCCGGGGAAGTTCCCCGAAAATGAGTAGTTTCCACATGGAGCTGTCACTTAGAGTTAACTATCTGTCCTTCAAGAGGACATCTTGAACTGGCAGCCACTGTCAATTTGGATAGCTGGGGTATAAAGAATCAGTCCCAAAAGAGCTCAGCTAGTTTTGATCCTCCCAAATGAGTGGACTAATGACCTTACTGAATGAGCGTCCATCTGAGGACTTCAGGCAGCAAGATTCTCTCATCTGGTAACTGATACCAGCCTCCTGGAATATCGGGCTTTGCCTGGAGTTGGGCAGGCATGTGCAGGTCCTTTTGTGTATACACAGGTTCTGATAACATTGGAGGCATCAGCAAGAGGGTAGGAGTGGTTTCCTCTATGTCCCCTTCTTCAGACCCCACTGATTTTATGGCAGCTTCTTTGGCTGCCATATCAATCAAATTGTTTCCCCAGATAATGGGATCATCTCCTTTTTTGGTGGGCCTTGCAATGTATGATGGCCACTTTTTCAGGTAACCAAATTGCTGCCAGCAGGTCTAATATTTAGGGACATTTTTAATTTTATATCCTGCTGAGGTCAATAGTCCTCTCTCCTGATAAATTGCTCCATGTACATGAGCAGTAGCAAAAGCATATCTGATATCGATGTAGATGTTAATCCACTTACCTTCAGCCAGTTTCAAGGCTTTTGTTAAGGCGATGAGTTCAGCTCACTGAGCAGAAGCGCCAGAGACCTACTGCTGTGCCCACAAAATTGGGGTCTTGGAGGTCACAGGCACCCCTGCAACTCGTTTGCTTTGAAAGTACCTGTAGCTGCTACCTTCTGAGAAGAATGATGGTTTCCCCTTCTAGAGGTATGTCGGTCGGGTCAGATCGAAGGCTCTGGTAGCTGTCAATCAAGGTGGAGCATTCATGGTATAGGGGCTGATGGATCCTCATCGGGCAGCAGTGTGTCTGGATTCAGGGCCACTGAGGACTTGAAAACAACAGAGTCAGGATCTAAAAGCAGTGCTTGGTAATGCATTATCCACGCATTCCATAGCCAGTAACCTGGAGGGTCCCAGATAAGAGTCTAAAGCGAGTGAGAGGTTATCACAGTGACCTTCTGGCCAAAGGCTAGCTTTTGAGTTTCCTCTCCAGCCTCTTAGAGAAATCTGCTTTTGGTCTCTGCCAGGGTCCCGGGTCCTGGGTTATTGCTCCCGTTGTAATCCCGCTCAGCTCATCCACATACAAGAAAAATGGCTTGTTTAGATTAGGGAGTCCTAGTGCGGGGGCATCCACTAGGGCCTGCCTCAACTGTTGGAGCACTGTCTCTTGCATGTCTGTCCATTCCAGTGGGCCCTGTCTTTGCCCTTTTGAAGATTCATATAGTGGCTGGGCTATCTCAGCAAATTTTAATGTACAGAGTCTACAATATCCAACTTCACCAAGAAAGTGATGCACTTGCTTTTTGGTTTTTGGTTCCGGTATCTGTAGGATGGCTTGAACCCTTGTATTTGATTGATTGATTGATTGATTGATTGATTGATTGTCTTTTTCATTTTTATCGGTACCAGAGATCGAACTCATGACCACAGACTTGCAAGGAAGGCGCTTATGCCACTGAGCTAAATCCCCAGTCCTCCAACCCTTGTATTTGAAAGGGTCCTTTTTCCGCCTTGTAATTGATACCCCAGGTAAGTCACTGTTAGCTAGCATATCTTGCCTTTTTTGCTGAGACCTTGTATCCCAAATCATTTAAAGTTATTAACACGGCCTTGGTTGCTTCCTTGCAATCCTCAAAGGTTTTACCAGCCTCTAAAAGTCATTAACATATTGTACAAGTATGACATTTGGGTGATCTTCTCGATACCCTATCAGGTTCCTAGCTAAGGTCTCATCAAATAAAGTGGGAGCATCTTTAAAACCTTGTGTTAAATGCGTCCAAGTCAACTGTTGAGTTACTCTAGTCCCTGATCAGTGCATTCAAAAGCAAACATTGATTGACTTAGCAGAGCCACTGGGAGGTTGAAGAAAGCATGTTTTAGGGCCAAGACTGAGTACCAGATGTACTCTGGGCTCAAAAGGCTCAGCAGGGTTAGGGATTAGGAACAGTCAGATGCAAAGTAACAACTCGCCTCATGACTTCCCGGAGGTCTTAGACTGGCCAGTAATCTTGGGTCCCCGGTTTCTGTACTGGGAGCAATGGTGTTTTCCAGGGAGATCTCTCCCTGGAAGGTACAAGGTACACGGTACAAGATGCAAGGTACAAGAATCTTATTATTTTTTAATATAGCAATATGTTTTGTAATTCCTTGGTGGGCCTGTAAACTTATTGGATATTGTCTAAGGCTGAAGGCAGACACCTAGGGCAACAACTTTATGACCCGAGGAACTTGATTTATCGCCACAGCAGGGGGATTATTTGCAGCCCAGACTCCGGGTATCTCTGCTTGCCATGCCGGCAGAATATCTCTACCTGTCTCTGGAGTGGGATCATCTCCCAGCAGGAGATGATTTTCCCTTCAGGAAAGAAGGTAAGCACCTTGATTTGTTCCCGAGGTGTTGTTCCCAGAATCAGTTGTGGGGTCTCCGCCTGAAAACTGAATTGGACTTTTAACTTCTGAAGAAGGTCTCTTCCTAGCAGTGGATCGGGTTATTCTGAAACCCATAGAAATTCATGCATAGTGGTCTTTAGCCCAGAGTGAGGTAACTAGGCAACCATCTTCAGGTATGATTTTCACCCTCTGGTGGCGCCAACCACATTTACTTTGCTGTCAGTCAGAGTTCCCAATGGTTGAGTTAGAACAGAATAAGTTGTGCCTGTGTCCACCAGGAAATTTATTTGTTTTCCCCCGAATTGCAAGGTTATTCTGGGCTCAGGGGGGGCATCTGAGACCTGATGCCCTCATTGTTGGCTCATCAGAGTCTGAGCCTCCCTTTCCATTTTTAGCTTTAACCTAGGGCGATCCATTCACCAATGGCCTTTTTCTTTACAATAGCGCATTGGTACTTTTCAAGTGGGGTCCACCTTTTGTCTTTCTCATCTGTCTTTTCTTTTTGTTTCTGTTTATCTTCTTTTTCTGCACAGCAGCTCTAATACCATTATGATCTTCTCATTGTTTGCCTCTTGCCAGGTCGCTCTATTGTCAAATACACTATGTGCTATGTCTATTGCTGAGTTAGGGGCATCCCCTCAAAACCATCCAGTTTCTGTAATTACTTTTCAATACGTGGGGTTGACTGAGACACAAAGGCAATAGTAATAGCCCTTGCATTCTCATGCTTGACACAATCAATTGGTGTATAGAGTCTGTAGGCCTCTAGGAGGCGCTCCAGCAGTGCAGAAGGGGACACATCAGCTAAATGTCTTACCTCCAACACCTTGGACAGATTCTTAGCTGCTCCGTGGATTGCAGCTAGAAACAGTTGGCGATATTGGGTCAGAGCCTCGCTACCTCCAGATGTGTTTTCGGGATCCTTGGAGAATGGGGTGTTTTGGCCCTTCGAATTATACAGATCGGAAGTTGAAAAGGGAGTATATACAAAAATCGTGTCCCCTGATTCCTGGGGGTCTGGAGCCTCCCAAAGTGGACAGAGTGCTGACACCTCTGTGGTGGAGTCAGGCGAATTTGGCTGGGATCGGCTTTGGGTCCAGATCGGACTGGGAGAGCGGGGTAGGTGTTGGGTGAGGGGTCTCTAGATGGAGAACATTGGAGAGGGAGGAGGACCTCTTCCAGTGGTCCTCCACTGATGGTAAAACTGGTGCGGAGGTTTGGGCGTTGGGCACAGGTGATTTTGGTTTTGTTTTCAAAGTTTCCACCGCCTCCGCCCGTGAGGAATAAGGAATCCAGGGTGCAGAATTATAGATGAGATCTATCCAAATCTGAATGGAAACAATTTCGTGTGGTTGAGAAGGAGACCAAAACACAAACTGGTGGACAGCCTGGGCAGTGCCCATGTCAAAGGATACACGGGGTCAGATGCTATTTGTCGCTATCGGCCACTCCTGAGAAGCAAAAATCATTAGGCTTCCTTTGAATATACGCTACCCGCAACCCTCAGCCCATCTCTCAAATTCTTGAAAGACAAGACTAAGGGGCGTGGGAGCAGTTTTTGCACCAGACTGACCCATTGTTGCTTGCTGTTGTTCTCTTGTCAGAGGAAGAAATCAAGAGAAAAGGTTACCAAATACAAGAAGAGACAGAACAATATGGAGAGAATCACAAAACCTAGGATTTTCTTTGCATGGTCTGAGGGTCTCCTGGGGTTTAAATGCCAGCACACTCAGAGTGACCAAAGGCACATGTAATCTATCAGGCGCAAGTGTGCTGGAAGGGAAAAGTTAGAAGAAACCACCAGACAAAACAGGACTACACAAAGACACAAAACAAAACCACCAGTAAAAATTAGAACAATCTTTCCCTGGCAAAATAGGCTGGAAGCTTCCCTTCAAATTCCAATATCAAATTGGAGGGCAGCCCTGCTGGGGTCCAAGATCCAAATGAGTCAAGAGGCTCCACAAATGACATAGGATTCCCAACAAGGATCTGACCTGTCAAGGGTGAGGGTGTACCCTCCTAAAGAAAATTAAGTCCAACAGGAGCTTCCAGTAGTTACTAGTAGTGAATCAGTCCTCAGAAATTGAGTTGGTGTGCTGTTATTTCAGCCCGGATGAGGCCCCAAATGTGATGTTCCACTGCTTTCTGAGGTATGAAGGGGCCAGAGAAAACAACTTGGAAAGGAAAAAATTATTTATTAAAGCACGGGCCTGTAGCCAATATGGAAGACTGCACTCCTAACAACTAAAGGGCGAGGTTCTTCTCCTGTAAAACTTCCAACAGCTGCTGGTCTCACAATGCAGTGGGGTGGGGTTTGCGGTGCACTACAGAACAGGAATGTGGCAGTTTGGGGAAGAACCAGGTTCAGTTGGGCTAACAAGCAAGTTTATATTAGGCAAACATCCTGTTCTGCTCTTCGAGTTACCTTTGATCTTTCTCTTACTTCTGGGGAGACTTATGAGGGTTTTTGGTAAAATACAGGTTACAACATTCCCCACTGATTGTATGGCTGCTTCTCCAAATCTTTTGGGAAGACTTGAGAACTAATCTTGATGGTGAACCGGTAACATTTCATAACCTTGGTTATGATCAGCCTCACATCTTGTGTTTGCTGTCTGGTAAAGATAGTTAGCCTATTGATTATACAGGGGCCTATTGAAACCAAGCCATCCTAGCAACAGTCCAAGCAAGGGCAGACCATAAGGCAGGATTCCATTCCAGACACTCCAAAGGGGCTTTTCAAATAGCTCTCTTCTTCTTTTTACCAGGTTTGCAGGAGGTCTAGCCCTCTTCTATTTTGAAGGGCCACTTTAGCTAAGGAATCTATCTGATCAGGAATGTCCTGAATGGTATTAGATAATGCGTGTACATCTTTAATGATCTGGTTGGAAAGTTGAACAGAGAACCCCAATCCCGCTGCCCCCATACCCAGGGCTCCTGATATTCCCAGACCTACCAATAAAGGAATAAATTGAACTCCTCGCTTTGAGTGGACTATAATATAATCCAGGCTAGAAATGGGGACAGGCTCATCCCCAGGTAAAACCTCCAAGTCAGGCAACAGGATAGCTGTTTTTTGCTTACAGGACGTCCAAACCTGCTGTGTGAGGTTTGTAACAGCGCCATTAAAGTCCCCAGTAGTGGGATAGAAGGGGCAAAATCAAGCATGCTAAAGCAGCACATGCCTGATACTATTTCACTATGCTAGGTCAATTTTTTTTATACAAGGGGAAAAAGAAAAAAACAGGAAAAGGGTACAAGTAATACAAAATTTCAAAAATAAACAGTAAGAAACCACTAGTTAATAGATTACATATTCTCATCTTAGAAATAGCTGTTCAAGTTACAAAATTGAAGCATATAAAGAGGGCATTCAAAGAGTGAGAGTGCAAACAGTTTTGTTCAATGATCCAAAAAACTCAGTAATATGGTTATCTATCTTATACACTTCAACATATATGCAGTTATAACCTTTAGAGGACTTTCTTTTCTTTTCTTTTGTACGATGACAATTACACATTTTGGGTTTTATTACTCCCACAGTTCTTATGACTTTTTTGAGGACAGTAAAACCAAATGCAACATATCACAACAGAGTCAAATCCACAGGATGGACATAAGAGACAATGTAAAAACAAAATACAAGGTGATCGACAATGGTTACCATACTGCCTCTTGCTATTTTAAGAAGAATTGCCAGTTATCATAAAATTGAACAAAACAGTAAAGAATAAAACCAAAGCATTGGAGAAAATACAGGACTTTAAAAGAAGACAATAGTCAACCTGAAAGGGCGTCATAATGATTCTTATTGTCTTCACAGTTTTGCCTATACTTTCGAACTTGGTACTATCAAGCAAAGCAGAATAGGGGAAAATCAGTCAAAACAAGATGTGAGGGCAATACAGGATTTCAAATCAAGTTAATAGGAAATCAAAGTAGGTCATTATAATGTATCCTGCTATTTTTTATTTATTTTTCCCTTAATTAAAAAGATAAAAAGGAAAAAGTAAATAATTTTTAAAAAGGGGGGTTCAGATAAAAGACGGCCTAAAAACAGAACAGCGCAGTTCAAGACATAACTATTTAAGCAAAACAGTGTTTCACCACAAGATGTCCTGACAGAAAAATTATTAGTAGGAGTGTCTCTTTCCTTGAAAGCTTAGTCAATTTTAACTGTAAGGGGTTACCAGTCTGCTGCACAGACCATTGGTCCCGGGAACGTTGGTCTCCTTGGGTGTCCAGAACCTTCACATGAGAGTGGTGGATTCAAGGTGTTTTGCCAGCCACCTTCACTGCCGTGGGAGAACTGAGGACCATGGTGTATGGTCCCTCCCAGCGAGGCTGAAGGGTGTCTCTTTGGTGATTCTGGACTAGGCCCAGAGTACCGGGTTCTCCCAGCAGCCTGGACTCAGAGTGAGAGTCTACAGGAGGATGCTTCAGCCTGAATAACCAATGTATGGAGGTCAAGATGTGCTGAAGAGCCTGCAGGGGCATAATGAGTCCTTGGTTAGTCAGTTGCACCAATTTTTCCTCAGAGAGTTTTGGAATGAGAGGAGGGTGTTTCCCATACATTGCATCAAAAGGGGATGTACCAGAAGCATAAGGAGTACATCGGGTCCACAGGAGGGCAAAAGGAAGGAGACTTACCCAATTATCGCTGGTTTCTAGAGACAGCTTTGTAATCATATTTTTAAATGTCTGATTCATCCTCTCTACTTGCCCTGAGCTTTGAGGCCAGTAAGTGCCATGAAGTTTCCAATCAATGTGTAAGGCCTGGGTTCGTTTTTGAATTATCTTGGCCTTGAAAGCCCGATCATTGTCAGACCCCAAAGATAAGGGTAGGCCGAAATGTGGAATGATCTTATATAACAACTTTTTAACCACTGTGAGAGCTGAATCTGACCTGGTGGGAAATGCCTCCACCCAGCCAGTGAAGGTGTGGACCATCACTAGCAGTTATTTGTGTCCCTGGGGACCTGGCTTCTCTATTGTAGTAAAGTGTATTTCAAGGTGTTCTCCCGGGGAAGTTCCCCGAAAATGAGTAGTTTCCACATGGAGCTGTCACTTAGAGTTAACTATCTGTCCTTCAAGAGGACATCTTGAACTGGCAGCCACTGTCAATTTGGATAGCTGGGGTATAAAGAATCAGTCCCAAAAGAGCTCAGCTAGTTTTGATCCTCCCAAATGAGTGGACTAATGACCTTACTGAATGAGCGTCCATCTGAGGACTTCAGGCAGCAAGATTCTCTCATCTGGTAACTGATACCAGCCTCCTGGAATATCGGGCTTTGCCTGGAGTTGGGCAGGCATGTGCAGGTCCTTTTGTGTATACACAGGTTCTGATAACATTGGAGGCATCAGCAAGAGGGTAGGAGTGGTTTCCTCTATGTCCCCTTCTTCAGACCCCACTGATTTTATGGCAGCTTCTTTGGCTGCCATATCAATCAAATTGTTTCCCCAGATAATGGGATCATCTCCTTTTTTGGTGGGCCTTGCAATGTATGATGGCCACTTTTTCAGGTACCCAAATTGCTGCCAGCAGGTCTAATATTTAGGGACATTTTTAATTTTATATCCTGCTGAGGTCAATAGTCCTCTCTCCTGATAAATTGCTCCATGTACATGAGCAGTAGCAAAAGCATATCTGATATCGATGTAGATGTTAATCCACTTACCTTCAGCCAGTTTCAAGGCTTTTGTTAAGGCGATGAGTTCAGCTCACTGAGCAGAAGCGCCAGAGACCTACTGCTGTGCCCACAAAATTGGGGTCTTGGAGGTCACAGGCACCCCTGCAACTCGTTTGCTTTGAAAGTACCTGTAGCTGCTACCTTCTGAGAAGAATGATGGTTTCCCCTTCTAGAGGTATGTCGGTCGGGTCAGATCGAAGGCTCTGGTAGCTGTCAATCAAGGTGGAGCATTCATGGTATAGGGGCTGATGGATCCTCATCGGGCAGCAGTGTGTCTGGATTCAGGGCCACTGAGGACTTGAAAACAACAGAGTCAGGATCTAAAAGCAGTGCTTGGTAATGCATTATCCACGCATTCCATAGCCAGTAACCTGGAGGGTCCCAGATAAGAGTCTAAAGCGAGTGAGAGGTTATCACAGTGACCTTCTGGCCAAAGGCTAGCTTTTGAGTTTCCTCTCCAGCCTCTTAGAGAAATCTGCTTTTGGTCTCTGCCAGGGTCCCGGGTCCTGGGTTATTGCTCCCGTTGTAATCCCGCTCAGCTCATCCACATACAAGAAAAATGGCTTGTTTAGATTAGGGAGTCCTAGTGCGGGGGCATCCACTAGGGCCTGCCTCAACTGTTGGAGCACTGTCTCTTGCATGTCTGTCCATTCCAGTGGGCCCTGTCTTTGCCCTTTTGAAGATTCATATAGTGGCTGGGCTATCTCAGCAAATTTTAATGTACAGAGTCTACAATATCCAACTTCACCAAGAAAGTGATGCACTTGCTTTTTGGTTTTTGGTTCCGGTATCTGTAGGATGGCTTGAACCCTTGTATTTGATTGATTGATTGATTGATTGATTGATTGATTGTCTTTTTCATTTTTATCGGTACCAGAGATCGAACTCATGACCACAGACTTGCAAGGAAGGCGCTTATGCCACTGAGCTAAATCCCCAGTCCTCCAACCCTTGTATTTGAAAGGGTCCTTTTTCCGCCTTGTAATTGATACCCCAGGTAAGTCACTGTTAGCTAGCATATCTTGCCTTTTTTGCTGAGACCTTGTATCCCAAATCATTTAAAGTTATTAACACGGCCTTGGTTGCTTCCTTGCAATCCTCAAAGGTTTTACCAGCCTCTAAAAGTCATTAACATATTGTACAAGTATGACATTTGGGTGATCTTCTCGATACCCTATCAGGTTCCTAGCTAAGGTCTCATCAAATAAAGTGGGAGCATCTTTAAAACCTTGTGTTAAATGCGTCCAAGTCAACTGTTGAGTTACTCTAGTCCCTGATCAGTGCATTGAAAAGCAAACATTGATTGACTTAGCAGAGCCACTGGGAGGTTGAAGAAAGCATGTTTTAGGGCCAAGACTGAGTACCAGATGTACTCTGGGCTCAAAAGGCTCAGCAGGGTTAGGGATTAGGAACAGTCAGATGCAAAGTAACAACTCGCCTCATGACTTCCCGGAGGTCTTAGACTGGCCAGTAATCTTGGGTCCCCGGTTTCTGTACTGGGAGCAATGGTGTTTTCCAGGGAGATCTCTCCCTGGAAGGTACAAGGTACACGGTACAAGATGCAAGGTACAAGAATCTTATTATTTTTTAATATAGCAATATGTTTTGTAATTCCTTGGTGGGCCTGTAAACTTATTGGATATTGTCTAAGGCTGAAGGCAGACACCTAGGGCAACAACTTTATGACCCGAGGAACTTGATTTATCGCCACAGCAGGGGGATTATTTGCAGCCCAGACTCCGGGTATCTCTGCTTGCCATGCCGGCAGAATATCTCTACCTGTCTCTGGAGTGGGATCATCTCCCAGCAGGAGATGATTTTCCCTTCAGGAAAGAAGGTAAGCACCTTGATTTGTTCCCGAGGTGTTGTTCCCAGAATCAGTTGTGGGGTCTCCGCCTGAAAACTGAATTGGACTTTTAACTTCTGAAGAAGGTCTCTTCTTAGCAGTGGATCGGGTTATTCTGAAACCCATAGAAATTCATGCATAGTGGTCTTTAGCCCAGAGTGAGGTAACTAGGCAACCATCTTCAGGTATGATTTTCACCCTCTGGTGGCGCCAACCACATTTACTTTGCTGTCAGTCAGAGTTCCCAATGGTTGAGTTAGAACAGAAAAAGTTGTGCCTGTGTCCACCAGGAAATTTATTTGTTTTCCCCCGAATTGCAAGGTTATTCTGGGCTCAGGGGGGGCATCTGAGACCTGATGCCCTCATTGTTGGCTCATCAGAGTCTGAGCCTCCCTTTCCATTTTTAGCTTTAACCTAGGGCGATCCATTCACCAATGGCCTTTTTCTTTACAATAGGCGCATTGGTACTTTTCAAGTGGGGTCCACCTTTTGTCTTTCTCATCTGTCTTTTATTTTTGTTTCTGTTTATCTTCTTTTTCTGCACAGCAGCTCTAATACCATTATGATCTTCTCATTGTTTGCCTCTTGCCAGGTCGCTCTATTGTCAAATACACTATGTGCTATGTCTGTTGCTGAGTTAGGGGCATCCCCTCAAAACCATCCAGTTTCTGTAATTACTTTTCAATACGTGGGGTTGACTGAGACACAAAGGCAATAGTAATAGCCCTTGCATTCTCATGCTTGACACAATCAATTGGTGTATAGAGTCTGTAGGCCTCTAGGAGGCGCTCCAGCAGTGCAGAAGGGGACACATCAGCTAAATGTCTTACCTCCAACACCTTGGACAGATTCTTAGCTGCTCCGTGGATTGCAGCTAGAAACAGTTGGCGATATTGGGTCAGAGCCTCGCTACCTCCAGATGTGTTTTCGGGATCCTTGGAGAATGGGGTGTTTTGGCCCTTCGAATTATACAGATCGGAAGTTGAAAAGGGAGTATATACAAAAATCGTGTCCCCTGATTCCTGGGGGTCTGGAGCCTCCCAAAGTGGACAGAGTGCTGACACCTCTGTGGTGGAGTCAGGCGAATTTGGCTGGGATCGGCTTTGGGTCCAGATCGGACTGGGAGAGCGGGGTAGGTGTTGGGTGAGGGGTCTCTAGAAGGAGAACATTGGAGAGGGAGGAGGACCTCTTCCAGTGGTCCTCCACTGATGGTAAAACTGGTGCGGAGGTTTGGGCGTTGGGCACAGGTGATTTTGGTTTTGTTTTCAAAGTTTCCACCGCCTCCGCCCGTGAGGAATAAGGAATCCAGGGTGCAGAATTATAGATGAGATCTATCCAAATCTGAATGGAAACAATTTCGTGTGGTTGAGAAGGAGACCAAAACACAAACTGGTGGACAGCCTGGGCAGTGCCCATGTCAAAGGATACACGGGGTCAGATGCTATTTGTCGCTATCGGCCACTCCTGAGAAGCAAAAATCATTAGGCTTCCTTTGAATATACGCTACCCGCAACCCTCAGCCCATCTCTCAAATTCTTGAAAGACAAGACTAAGGGGCGTGGGAGCAGTTTTTGCACCAGACTGACCCATTGTTGCTTGCTGTTGTTCTCTTGTCAGAGGAAGAAATCAAGAGAAAAGGTTACCAAATACAAGAAGAGACAGAACAATATGGAGAGAATCACAAAACCTAGGATTTTCTTTGCATGGTCTGAGGGTCTCCTGGGGTTTAAATGCCAGCACACTCAGAGTGACCAAAGGCACATGTAATCTATCAGGCGCAAGTGTGCTGGAAGGGAAAAGTTAGAAGAAACCACCAGACAAAACAGGACTACACAAAGACACAAAACAAAACCACCAGTAAAAATTAGAACAATCTTTCCCTGGCAAAATAGGCTGGAAGCTTCCCTTCAAATTCCAATATCAAATTGGAGGGCAGCCCTGCTGGGGTCCAAGATCCAAATGAGTCAAGAGGCTCCACAAATGACATAGGATTCCCAACAAGGATCTGACCTGTCAAGGGTGAGGGTGTACCCTCCTAAAGAAAATTAAGTCCAACAGGAGCTTCCAGTAGTTACTAGTAGTGAATCAGTCCTCAGAAATTGAGTTGGTGTGCTGTTATTTCAGCCCGGATGAGGCCCCAAATGTGATGTTCCACTGCTTTCTGAGGTATGAAGGGGCCAGAGAAAACAACTTGGAAAGGAAAAAATTATTTATTAAAGCACGGGCCTGTATCCAATATGGAAGACTGCACTCCTAACAACTAAAGGGCGAGGTTCTTCTCCTGTAAAACTTCCAACAGCTGCTGGTCTCACAATGCAGTGGGGTGGGGTTTGCGGTGCACTACAGAACAGGAATGTGGCAGTTTGGGGAAGAACCAGGTTCAGTTGGGCTAACAAGCAAGTTTATATTAGGCAAACATCCTGTTCTGCTCTTCGAGTTACCTTTGATCTTTCTCTTACTTCTGGGGAGACTTATGAGGGTTTTTGGTAAAATACAGGTTACAACATTCCCCACTGATTGTATGGCTGCTTCTCCAAATCTTTTGGGAAGACTTGAGAACTAATCTTGATGGTGAACCGGTAACATTTCATAACCTTGGTTATGATCAGCCTCACATCTTGTGTTTGCTGTCTGGTAAAGATAGTTAGCCTATTGATTATACAGGGGCCTATTGAAACCAAGCCATCCTAGCAACAGTCCAAGCAAGGGCAGACCATAAGGCAGGATTCCATTCCAGACACTCCAAAGGGGCTTTTCAAATAGCTCTCTTCTTCTTTTTACCAGGTTTGCAGGAGGTCTAGCCCTCTTCTATTTTGAAGGGCCACTTTAGCTAAGGAATCTATCTGATCAGGAATGTCCTGAATGGTATTAGATAATGCGTGTACATCTTTAATGATCTGGTTGGAAAGTTGAACAGAGAACCCCAATCCCGCTGCCCCCATACCCAGGGCTCCTGATATTCCCAGACCTACCAATAAAGGAATAAATTGAACTCCTCGCTTTGAGTGGACTATAATATAATCCAGGCTAGAAATGGGGACAGGCTCATCCCCAGGTAAAACCTCCAAGTCAGGCAACAGGATAGCTGTTTTTTGCTTACAGGACGTCCAAACCTGCTGTGTGAGGTTTGTAACAGCGCCATTAAAGTCCCCAGTAGTGGGATAGAAGGGGCAAAATCAAGCATGCTAAAGCAGCACATGCCTGATACTATTTCACTATGCTAGGTCAATTTTTTTTATACAAGGGGAAAAAGAAAAAAACAGGAAAAGGGTACAAGTAATACAAAATTTCAAAAATAAACAGTAAGAAACCACTAGTTAATAGATTACATATTCTCATCTTAGAAATAGCTGTTCAAGTTACAAAATTGAAGCATATAAAGAGGGCATTCAAAGAGTGAGAGTGCAAACAGTTTTGTTCAATGATCCAAAAAACTCAGTAATATGGTTATCTATCTTATACACTTCAACATATATGCAGTTATAACCTTTAGAGGACTTTCTTTTCTTTTCTTTTGTACGATGACAATTACACATTTTGGGTTTTATTACTCCCACAGTTCTTATGACTTTTTTGAGGACAGTAAAACCAAATGCAACATATCACAACAGAGTCAAATCCACAGGATGGACATAAGAGACAATGTAAAAACAAAATACAAGCTGATCGACAATGGTTACCATACTGCCTCTTGCTATTTTAAGAAGAATTGCCAGTTATCATAAAATTGAACAAAACAGTAAAGAATAAAACCAAAGCATTGGAGAAAATACAGGACTTTAAAAGAAGACAATAGTCAACCTGAAAGGGCGTCATAATGATTCTTATTGTCTTCACAGTTTTGCCTATACTTTCGAACTTGGTACTATCAAGCAAAGCAGAATAGGGGAAAATCAGTCAAAACAAGATGTGAGGGCAATACAGGATTTCAAATCAAGTTAATAGGAAATCAAAGTAGGTCATTATAATGTATCCTGCTATTTTTTATTTATTTTTCCCTTAATTAAAAAGATAAAAAGGAAAAAGTAAATAATTTTTAAAAAGGGGGGTTCAGATAAAAGACGGCCTAAAAACAGAACAGCGCAGTTCAAGACATAACTATTTAAGCAAAACAGTGTTTCACCACAAGATGTCCTGACAGAAAAATTATTAGTAGGAGTGTCTCTTTCCTTGAAAGCTTAGTCAATTTTAACTGTAAGGGGTTACCAGTCTGCTGCACAGACCATTGGTCCCGGGAACGTTGGTCTCCTTGGGTGTCCAGAACCTTCACATGAGAGTGGTGGATTCAAGGTGTTTTGCCAGCCACCTTCACTGCCGTGGGAGAACTGAGGACCATGGTGTATGGTCCCTCCCAGCGAGGCTGAAGGGTGTCTCTTTGGTGATTCTGGACTAGGCCCAGAGTACCGGGTTCTCCCAGCAGCCTGGACTCAGAGTGAGAGTCTACAGGAGGATGCTTCAGCCTGAATAACCAATGTATGGAGGTCAAGATGTGCTGAAGAGCCTGCAGGGGCATAATGAGTCCTTGGTTAGTCAGTTGCACCAATTTTTCCTCAGAGAGTTTTGGAATGAGAGGAGGGTGTTTCCCATACATTGCATCAAAAGGGGATGTACCAGAAGCATAAGGAGTACATCGGGTCCACAGGAGGGCAAAAGGAAGGAGACTTACCCAATTATCGCTGGTTTCTAGAGACAGCTTTGTAATCATATTTTTAAATGTCTGATTCATCCTCTCTACTTGCCCTGAGCTTTGAGGCCAGTAAGTGCCATGAAGTTTCCAATCAATGTGTAAGGCCTGGGTTCGTTTTTGAATTATCTTGGCCTTGAAAGCCCGATCATTGTCAGACCCCAAAGATAAGGGTAGGCCGAAATGTGGAATGATCTTATATAACAACTTTTTAACCACTGTGAGAGCTGAATCTGACCTGGTGGGAAATGCCTCCACCCAGCCAGTGAAGGTGTGGACCATCACTAGCAGTTATTTGTGTCCCTGGGGACCTGGCTTCTCTATTGTAGTAAAGTGTATTTCAAGGTGTTCTCCCGGGGAAGTTCCCCGAAAATGAGTAGTTTCCACATGGAGCTGTCACTTAGAGTTAACTATCTGTCCTTCAAGAGGACATCTTGAACTGGCAGCCACTGTCAATTTGGATAGCTGGGGTATAAAGAATCAGTCCCAAAAGAGCTCAGCTAGTTTTGATCCTCCCAAATGAGTGGACTAATGACCTTACTGAATGAGCGTCCATCTGAGGACTTCAGGCAGCAAGATTCTCTCATCTGGTAACTGATACCAGCCTCCTGGAATATCGGGCTTTGCCTGGAGTTGGGCAGGCATGTGCAGGTCCTTTTGTGTATACACAGGTTCTGATAACATTGGAGGCATCAGCAAGAGGGTAGGAGTGGTTTCCTCTATGTCCCCTTCTTCAGACCCCACTGATTTTATGGCAGCTTCTTTGGCTGCCATATCAATCAAATTGTTTCCCCAGATAATGGGATCATCTCCTTTTTTGGTGGGCCTTGCAATGTATGATGGCCACTTTTTCAGGTACCCAAATTGCTGCCAGCAGGTCTAATATTTAGGGACATTTTTAATTTTATATCCTGCTGAGGTCAATAGTCCTCTCTCCTGATAAATTGCTCCATGTACATGAGCAGTAGCAAAAGCATATCTGATATCGATGTAGATGTTAATCCACTTACCTTCAGCCAGTTTCAAGGCTTTTGTTAAGGCGATGAGTTCAGCTCACTGAGCAGAAGCGCCAGAGACCTACTGCTGTGCCCACAAAATTGGGGTCTTGGAGGTCACAGGCACCCCTGCAACTCGTTTGCTTTGAAAGTACCTGTAGCTGCTACCTTCTGAGAAGAATGATGGTTTCCCCTTCTAGAGGTATGTCGGTCGGGTCAGATCGAAGGCTCTGGTAGCTGTCAATCAAGGTGGAGCATTCATGGTATAGGGGCTGATGGATCCTCATCGGGCAGCAGTGTGTCTGGATTCAGGGCCACTGAGGACTTGAAAACAACAGAGTCAGGATCTAAAAGCAGTGCTTGGTAATGCATTATCCACGCATTCCATAGCCAGTAACCTGGAGGGTCCCAGATAAGAGTCTAAAGCGAGTGAGAGGTTATCACAGTGACCTTCTGGCCAAAGGCTAGCTTTTGAGTTTCCTCTCCAGCCTCTTAGAGAAATCTGCTTTTGGTCTCTGCCAGGGTCCCGGGTCCTGGGTTATTGCTCCCGTTGTAATCCCGCTCAGCTCATCCACATACAAGAAAAATGGCTTGTTTAGATTAGGGAGTCCTAGTGCGGGGGCATCCACTAGGGCCTGCCTCAACTGTTGGAGCACTGTCTCTTGCATGTCTGTCCATTCCAGTGGGCCCTGTCTTTGCCCTTTTGAAGATTCATATAGTGGCTGGGCTATCTCAGCAAATTTTAATGTACAGAGTCTACAATATCCAACTTCACCAAGAAAGTGATGCACTTGCTTTTTGGTTTTTGGTTCCGGTATCTGTAGGATGGCTTGAACCCTTGTATTTGATTGATTGATTGATTGATTGATTGATTGTCTTTTTCATTTTTATCGGTACCAGAGATCGAACTCATGACCACAGACTTGCAAGGAAGGCGCTTATGCCACTGAGCTAAATCCCCAGTCCTCCAACCCTTGTATTTGAAAGGGTCCTTTTTCCGCCTTGTAATTGATACCCCAGGTAAGTCACTGTTAGCTAGCATATCTTGCCTTTTTTGCTGAGACCTTGTATCCCAAATCATTTAAAGTTATTAACACAGCCTTGGTTGCTTCCTTGCAATCCTCAAAGGTTTTACCAGCCTCTAAAAGTCATTAACATATTGTACAAGTATGACATTTGGGTGATCTTCTCGATACCCTATCAGGTTCCTAGCTAAGGTCTCATCAAATAAAGTGGGAGCATCTTTAAAACCTTGTGTTAAATGCGTCCAAGTCAACTGTTGAGTTACTCTAGTCCCTGATCAGTGCATTGAAAAGCAAACATTGATTGACTTAGCAGAGCCACTGGGAGGTTGAAGAAAGCATGTTTTAGGGCCAAGACTGAGTACCAGATGTACTCTGGGCTCAAAAGGCTCAGCAGGGTTAGGGATTAGGAACAGTCAGATGCAAAGTAACAACTCGCCTCATGACTTCCCGGAGGTCTTAGACTGGCCAGTAATCTTGGGTCCCCGGTTTCTGTACTGGGAGCAATGGTGTTTTCCAGGGAGATCTCTCCCTGGAAGGTACAAGGTACACGGTACAAGATGCAAGGTACAAGAATCTTATTATTTTTTAATATAGCAATATGTTTTGTAATTCCTTGGTGGGCCTGTAAACTTATTGGATATTGTCTAAGGCTGAAGGCAGACACCTAGGGCAACAACTTTATGACCCGAGGAACTTGATTTATCGCCACAGCAGGGGGATTATTTGCAGCCCAGACTCCGGGTATCTCTGCTTGCCATGCCGGCAGAATATCTCTACCTGTCTCTGGAGTGGGATCATCTCCCAGCAGGAGATGATTTTCCCTTCAGGAAAGAAGGTAAGCACCTTGATTTGTTCCCGAGGTGTTGTTCCCAGAATCAGTTGTGGGGTCTCCGCCTGAAAACTGAATTGGACTTTTAACTTCTGAAGAAGGTCTCTTCTTAGCAGTGGATCGGGTTATTCTGAAACCCATAGAAATTCATGCATAGTGGTCTTTAGCCCAGAGTGAGGTAACTAGGCAACCATCTTCAGGTATGATTTTCACCCTCTGGTGGCGCCAACCACATTTACTTTGCTGTCAGTCAGAGTTCCCAATGGTTGAGTTAGAACAGAAAAAGTTGTGCCTGTGTCCACCAGGAAATTTATTTGTTTTCCCCCGAATTGCAAGGTTATTCTGGGCTCAGGGGGGGCATCTGAGACCTGATGCCCTCATTGTTGGCTCATCAGAGTCTGAGCCTCCCTTTCCATTTTTAGCTTTAACCTAGGGCGATCCATTCACCAATGGCCTTTTTCTTTACAATAGGCGCATTGGTACTTTTCAAGTGGGGTCCACCTTTTGTCTTTCTCATCTGTCTTTTATTTTTGTTTCTGTTTATCTTCTTTTTCTGCACAGCAGCTCTAATACCATTATGATCTTCTCATTGTTTGCCTCTTGCCAGGTCGCTCTATTGTCAAATACACTATGTGCTATGTCTGTTGCTGAGTTAGGGGCATCCCCTCAAAACCATCCAGTTTCTGTAATTACTTTTCAATACGTGGGGTTGACTGAGACACAAAGGCAATAGTAATAGCCCTTGCATTCTCATGCTTGACACAGTCAATTGGTGTATAGAGTCTGTAGGCCTCTAGGAGGCGCTCCAGCAGTGCAGAAGGGGACACATCAGCTAAATGTCTTACCTCCAACACCTTGGACAGATTCTTAGCTGCTCCGTGGATTGCAGCTAGAAACAGTTGGCGATATTGGGTCAGAGCCTCGCTACCTCCAGATGTGTTTTCGGGATCCTTGGAGAATGGGGTGTTTTGGCCCTTCGAATTATACAGATCGGAAGTTGAAAAGGGAGTATATACAAAAATCGTGTCCCCTGATTCCTGGGGGTCTGGAGCCTCCCAAAGTGGACAGAGTGCTGACACCTCTGTGGTGGAGTCAGGCGAATTTGGCTGGGATCGGCTTTGGGTCCAGATCGGACTGGGAGAGCGGGGTAGGTGTTGGGTGAGGGGTCTCTAGAAGGAGAACATTGGAGAGGGAGGAGGACCTCTTCCAGTGGTCCTCCACTGATGGTAAAACTGGTGCGGAGGTTTGGGCGTTGGGCACAGGTGATTTTGGTTTTGTTTTCAAAGTTTCCACCGCCTCCGCCCGTGAGGAATAAGGAATCCAGGGTGCAGAATTATAGATGAGATCTATCCAAATCTGAATGGAAACAATTTCGTGTGGTTGAGAAGGAGACCAAAACACAAACTGGTGGACAGCCTGGGCAGTGCCCATGTCAAAGGATACACGGGGTCAGATGCTATTTGTCGCTATCGGCCACTCCTGAGAAGCAAAAATCATTAGGCTTCCTTTGAATATACGCTACCCGCAACCCTCAGCCCATCTCTCAAATTCTTGAAAGACAAGACTAAGGGGCGTGGGAGCAGTTTTTGCACCAGACTGACCCATTGTTGCTTGCTGTTGTTCTCTTGTCAGAGGAAGAAATCAAGAGAAAAGGTTACCAAATACAAGAAGAGACAGAACAATATGGAGAGAATCACAAAACCTAGGATTTTCTTTGCATGGTCTGAGGGTCTCCTGGGGTTTAAATGCCAGCACACTCAGAGTGACCAAAGGCACATGTAATCTATCAGGCGCAAGTGTGCTGGAAGGGAAAAGTTAGAAGAAACCACCAGACAAAACAGGACTACACAAAGACACAAAACAAAACCACCAGTAAAAATTAGAACAATCTTTCCCTGGCAAAATAGGCTGGAAGCTTCCCTTCAAATTCCAATATCAAATTGGAGGGCAGCCCTGCTGGGGTCCAAGATCCAAATGAGTCAAGAGGCTCCACAAATGACATAGGATTCCCAACAAGGATCTGACCTGTCAAGGGTGAGGGTGTACCCTCCTAAAGAAAATTAAGTCCAACAGGAGCTTCCAGTAGTTACTAGTAGTGAATCAGTCCTCAGAAATTGAGTTGGTGTGCTGTTATTTCAGCCCGGATGAGGCCCCAAATGTGATGTTCCACTGCTTTCTGAGGTATGAAGGGGCCAGAGAAAACAACTTGGAAAGGAAAAAATTATTTATTAAAGCACGGGCCTGTATCCAATATGGAAGACTGCACTCCTAACAACTAAAGGGCGAGGTTCTTCTCCTGTAAAACTTCCAACAGCTGCTGGTCTCACAATGCAGTGGGGTGGGGTTTGCGGTGCACTACAGAACAGGAATGTGGCAGTTTGGGGAAGAACCAGGTTCAGTTGGGCTAACAAGCAAGTTTATATTAGGCAAACATCCTGTTCTGCTCTTCGAGTTACCTTTGATCTTTCTCTTACTTCTGGGGAGACTTATGAGGGTTTTTGGTAAAATACAGGTTACAACATTCCCCACTGATTGTATGGCTGCTTCTCCAAATCTTTTGGGAAGACTTGAGAACTAATCTTGATGGTGAACCGGTAACATTTCATAACCTTGGTTATGATCAGCCTCACATCTTGTGTTTGCTGTCTGGTAAAGATAGTTAGCCTATTGATTATACAGGGGCCTATTGAAACCAAGCCATCCTAGCAACAGTCCAAGCAAGGGCAGACCATAAGGCAGGATTCCATTCCAGACACTCCAAAGGGGCTTTTCAAATAGCTCTCTTCTTCTTTTTACCAGGTTTGCAGGAGGTCTAGCCCTCTTCTATTTTGAAGGGCCACTTTAGCTAAGGAATCTATCTGATCAGGAATGTCCTGAATGGTATTAGATAATGCGTGTACATCTTTAATGATCTGGTTGGAAAGTTGAACAGAGAACCCCAATCCCGCTGCCCCCATAACCAGGGCTCCTGATATTCCCAGACCTACCAATAAAGGAATAAATTGAACTCCCCGCTTTGAGTGGACTATAATATAATCCAGGCTAGAAATGGGGACAGGCTCATCCCCAGGTAAAACCTCCAAGTCAGGCAACAGGATAGCTGTTTTTTGCTTACAGGACGTCCAAACCTGCTGTGTGAGGTTTGTAACAGCGCCATTAAAGTCCCCAGTAGTGGGATAGAAGGGGCAAAATCAAGCATGCTAAAGCAGCACATGCCTGATACTATTTCACTATGCTAGGTCAATTTTTTTTATACAAGGGGAAAAAGAAAAAAACAGGAAAAGGGTACAAGTAATACAAAATTTCAAAAATAAACAGTAAGAAACCACTAGTTAATAGATTACATATTCTCATCTTAGAAATAGCTGTTCAAGTTACAAAATTGAAGCATATAAAGAGGGCATTCAAAGAGTGAGAGTGCAAACAGTTTTGTTCAATGATCCAAAAAACTCAGTAATATGGTTATCTATCTTATACACTTCAACATATATGCAGTTATAACCTTTAGAGGACTTTCTTTTCTTTTCTTTTGTACGATGACAATTACACATTTTGGGTTTTATTACTCCCACAGTTCTTATGACTTTTTTGAGGACAGTAAAACCAAATGCAACATATCACAACAGAGTCAAATCCACAGGATGGACATAAGAGACAATGTAAAAACAAAATACAAGGTGATCGACAATGGTTACCATACTGCCTCTTGCTATTTTAAGAAGAATTGCCAGTTATCATAAAATTGAACAAAACAGTAAAGAATAAAACCAAAGCATTGGAGAAAATACAGGACTTTAAAAGAAGACAATAGTCAACCTGAAAGGGCATCATAATGATTCTTATTGTCTTCACAGTTTTGCCTATACTTTCGAACTTGGTACTATCAAGCAAAGCAGAATAGGGGAAAATCAGTCAAAACAAGATGTGAGGGCAATACAGGATTTCAAATCAAGTTAATAGGAAATCAAAGTAGGTCATTATAATGTATCCTGCTATTTTTTATTTATTTTTCCCTTAATTAAAAAGATAAAAAGGAAAAAGTAAATAATTTTTAAAAAGGGGGGTTCAGATAAAAGACGGCCTAAAAACAGAACAGCGCAGTTCAAGACATAACTATTTAAGCAAAACAGTGTTTCACCACAAGATGTCCTGACAGAAAAATTATTAGTAGGAGTGTCTCTTTCCTTGAAAGCTTAGTCAATTTTAACTGTAAGGGGTTACCAGTCTGCTGCACAGACCATTGGTCCCGGGAACGTTGGTCTCCTTGGGTGTCCAGAACCTTCACATGAGAGTGGTGGATTCAAGGTGTTTTGCCAGCCACCTTCACTGCCGTGGGAGAACTGAGGACCAGGGTGTATGGTCCCTCCCAGCGAGGCTGAAGGGTGTCTCTTTGGTGATTCTGGACTAGGCCCAGAGTACCGGGTTCTCCCAGCAGCCTGGACTCAGAGTGAGAGTCTACAGGAGGATGCTTCAGCCTGAATAACCAATGTATGGAGGTCAAGATGTGCTGAAGAGCCTGCAGGGGCATAATGAGTCCTTGGTTAGTCAGTTGCACCAATTTTTCCTCAGAGAGTTTTGGAATGAGAGGAGGGTGTTTCCCATACATTGCATCAAAAGGGGATGTACCAGAAGCATAAGGAGTACATCGGGTCCACAGGAGGGCAAAAGGAAGGAGACTTACCCAATTATCGCTGGTTTCTAGAGACAGCTTTGTAATCATATTTTTAAATGTCTGATTCATCCTCTCTACTTGCCCTGAGCTTTGAGGCCAGTAAGTGCCATGAAGTTTCCAATCAATGTGTAAGGCCTGGGTTCGTTTTTGAATTATCTTGGCCTTGAAAGCCCGATCATTGTCAGACCCCAAAGATAAGGGTAGGCCGAAATGTGGAATGATCTTATATAACAACTTTTTAACCACTGTGAGAGCTGAATCTGACCTGGTGGGAAATGCCTCCACCCAGCCAGTGAAGGTGTGGACCATCACTAGCAGTTATTTGTGTCCCTGGGGACCTGGCTTCTCTATTGTAGTAAAGTGTATTTCAAGGTGTTCTCCCGGGGAAGTTCCCCGAAAATGAGTAGTTTCCACATGGAGCTGTCACTTAGAGTTAACTATCTGTCCTTCAAGAGGACATCTTGAACTGGCAGCCACTGTCAATTTGGATAGCTGGGGTATAAAGAATCAGTCCCAAAAGAGCTCAGCTAGTTTTGATCCTCCCAAATGAGTGGACTAATGACCTTACTGAATGAGCGTCCATCTGAGGACTTCAGGCAGCAAGATTCTCTCATCTGGTAACTGATACCAGCCTCCTGGAATATCGGGCTTTGCCTGGAGTTGGGCAGGCATGTGCAGGTCCTTTTGTGTATACACAGGTTCTGATAACATTGGAGGCATCAGCAAGAGGGTAGGAGTGGTTTCCTCTATGTCCCCTTCTTCAGACCCCACTGATTTTATGGCAGCTTCTTTGGCTGCCATATCAATCAAATTGTTTCCCCAGATAATGGGATCATCTCCTTTTTTGGTGGGCCTTGCAATGTATGATGGCCACTTTTTCAGGTACCCAAATTGCTGCCAGCAGGTCTAATATTTAGGGACATTTTTAATTTTATATCCTGCTGAGGTCAATAGTCCTCTCTCCTGATAAATTGCTCCATGTACATGAGCAGTAGCAAAAGCATATCTGATATCGATGTAGATGTTAATCCACTTACCTTCAGCCAGTTTCAAGGCTTTTGTTAAGGCGATGAGTTCAGCTCACTGAGCAGAAGCGCCAGAGACCTACTGCTGTGCCCACAAAATTGGGGTCTTGGAGGTCACAGGCACCCCTGCAACTCGTTTGCTTTGAAAGTACCTGTAGCTGCTACCTTCTGAGAAGAATGATGGTTTCCCCTTCTAGAGGTATGTCGGTCGGGTCAGATCGAAGGCTCTGGTAGCTGTCAATCAAGGTGGAGCATTCATGGTATAGGGGCTGATGGATCCTCATCGGGCAGCAGTGTGTCTGGATTCAGGGCCACTGAGGACTTGAAAACAACAGAGTCAGGATCTAAAAGCAGTGCTTGGTAATGCATTATCCACGCATTCCATAGCCAGTAACCTGGAGGGTCCCAGATAAGAGTCTAAAGCGAGTGAGAGGTTATCACAGTGACCTTCTGGCCAAAGGCTAGCTTTTGAGTTTCCTCTCCAGCCTCTTAGAGAAATCTGCTTTTGGTCTCTGCCAGGGTCCCGGGTCCTGGGTTATTGCTCCCGTTGTAATCCCGCTCAGCTCATCCACATACAAGAAAAATGGCTTGTTTAGATTAGGGAGTCCTAGTGCGGGGGCATCCACTAGGGCCTGCCTCAACTGTTGGAGCACTGTCTCTTGCATGTCTGTCCATTCCAGTGGGCCCTGTCTTTGCCCTTTTGAAGATTCATATAGTGGCTGGGCTATCTCAGCAAATTTTAATGTACAGAGTCTACAATATCCAACTTCACCAAGAAAGTGATGCACTTGCTTTTTGGTTTTTGGTTCCGGTATCTGTAGGATGGCTTGAACCCTTGTATTTGATTGATTGATTGATTGATTGATTGATTGTCTTTTTCATTTTTATCGGTACCAGAGATCGAACTCATGACCACAGACTTGCAAGGAAGGCGCTTATGCCACTGAGCTAAATCCCCAGTCCTCCAACCCTTGTATTTGAAAGGGTCCTTTTTCCGCCTTGTAATTGATACCCCAGGTAAGTCACTGTTAGCTAGCATATCTTGCCTTTTTTGCTGAGACCTTGTATCCCAAATCATTTAAAGTTATTAACACGGCCTTGGTTGCTTCCTTGCAATCCTCAAAGGTTTTACCAGCCTCTAAAAGTCATTAACATATTGTACAAGTATGACATTTGGGTGATCTTCTCGATACCCTATCAGGTTCCTAGCTAAGGTCTCATCAAATAAAGTGGGAGCATCTTTAAAACCTTGTGTTAAATGCGTCCAAGTCAACTGTTGAGTTACTCTAGTCCCTGATCAGTGCATTGAAAAGCAAACATTGATTGACTTAGCAGAGCCACTGGGAGGTTGAAGAAAGCATGTTTTAGGGCCAAGACTGAGTACCAGATGTACTCTGGGCTCAAAAGGCTCAGCAGGGTTAGGGATTAGGAACAGTCAGATGCAAAGTAACAACTCGCCTCATGACTTCCCGGAGGTCTTAGACTGGCCAGTAATCTTGGGTCCCCGGTTTCTGTACTGGGAGCAATGGTGTTTTCCAGGGAGATCTCTCCCTGGAAGGTACAAGGTACACGGTACAAGATGCAAGGTACAAGAATCTTATTATTTTTTAATATAGCAATATGTTTTGTAATTCCTTGGTGGGCCTGTAAACTTATTGGATATTGTCTAAGGCTGAAGGCAGACACCTAGGGCAACAACTTTATGACCCGAGGAACTTGATTTATCGCCACAGCAGGGGGATTATTTGCAGCCCAGACTCCGGGTATCTCTGCTTGCCATGCCGGCAGAATATCTCTACCTGTCTCTGGAGTGGGATCATCTCCCAGCAGGAGATGATTGTCCCTTCAGGAAAGAAGGTAAGCACCTTGATTTGTTCCCGAGGTGTTGTTCCCAGAATCAGTTGTGGGGTCTCCGCCTGAAAACTGAATTGGACTTTTAACTTCTGAAGAAGGTCTCTTCCTAGCAGTGGATCGAGTTATTCTGAAACCCATAGAAATTCGTGCATAGTGGTCTTTAGCCCAGAGTGAGGTAACTAGGCAACCATCTTCAGGTATGATTTTCTCCCTCTGGTGGCGCCAACCACATTTACTTTGCTGTCAGTCAGAGTTCCCAATGGTTGAGTTAGAACAGAATAAGTTGTGCCTGTGTCCACCAGGAAATTTATTTGTTTTCCCCCGAATTGCAAGGTTATTCTGGGCTCAGGGGGGGCATCTGAGCCCTGATGCCCTCATTGTTGGCTCATCAGAGTCTGAGCCTCCCTTTCCATTTTTAGTTTTAACCTAGGGCGATCCATTCACCAATGGCCTTTTTCTTTACAATAGCGCATTGGTACTTTTCAAGTGGGGCCCACCTTTTGTCTTTCTCATCTGTCTTTTCTTTTTGTTTCTGTTTATCTTCTTTTTCTGCACAGCAGCTCTAATACCATTATGATCTTCTCATTGTTTGCCTCTTGCCAGGTCGCTCTATTGTCAAATACACTATGTGCTATGTCTATTGCTGAGTTAGGGGCATCCCCTCAAAACCATCCAGTTTCTGTAATTACTTTTCAATACGTGGGGTTGACTGAGACACAAAGGCAATAGTAATAGCCCTTGCATTCTCATGCTTGACACAATCAATTGGTGTATAGAGTCTGTAGGCCTCTAGGAGGCGCTCCAGCAGTGCAGAAGGGCACACATCAGCTAAATGTCTTACCTCCAACACCTTGGACAGATTCTTAGCTGCTCCGTGGATTGCAGCTAGAAACAGTTGGCGATATTGGGTCAGAGCCTCGCTACCTCCAGATGTGTTTTCGGGATCCTTGGAGAATGGGGTGTTTTGGCCCTTCGAATTATACAGATCGGAAGTTGAAAAGGGAGTATATACAAAAATCGTGTCCCCTGATTCCTGGGGGTCTGGAGCCTCCCAAAGTGGACAGAGTGCTGACACCTCTGTGGTGGAGTCAGGCGAATTTGGCTGGGATCGGCTTTGGGTCCAGATCGGACTGGGAGAGCGGGGTAGGTGTTGGGTGAGGGGTCTCTAGAAGGAGAACATTGGAGAGGGAGGAGGACCTCTTCCAGTGGTCCTCCACTGATGGTAAAACTGGTGCGGAGGTTTGGGCGTTGGGCACAGGTGATTTTGGTTTTGTTTTCAAAGTTTCCACCGCCTCCGCCCGTGAGGAATAAGGAATCCAGGGTGCAGAATTATAGATGAGATCTATCCAAATCTGAATGGAAACAATTTCGTGTGGTTGAGAAGGAGACCAAAACACAAACTGGTGGACAGCCTGGGCAGTGCCCATGTCAAAGGATACACGGGGTCAGATGCTATTTGTCGCTATCGGCCACTCCTGAGAAGCAAAAATCATTAGGCTTCCTTTGAATATATGCTACCCGCAACCCTCAGCCCATCTCTCAAATTCTTGAAAGACAAGACTAAGGGGCGTGGGAGCAGTTTTTGCACCAGACTGACCCATTGTTGCTTGCTGTTGTTCTCTTGTCAGAGGAAGAAATCAAGAGAAAAGGTTACCAAATACAAGAAGAGACAGAACAATATGGAGAGAATCACAAAACCTAGGATTTTCTTTGCATGGTCTGAGGGTCTCCTGGGGTTTAAATGCCAGCACACTCAGAGTGACCAAAGGCACATGTAATCTATCAGGCGCAAGTGTGCTGGAAGGGAAAAGTTAGAAGAAACCACCAGACAAAACAGGACTACACAAAGACACAAAACAAAACCACCAGTAAAAATTAGAACAATCTTTCCCTGGCAAAATAGGCTGGAAGCTTCCCTTCAAATTCCAATATCAAATTGGAGGGCAGCCCTGCTGGGGTCCAAGATCCAAATGAGTCAAGAGGCTCCACAAATGATATAGGATTCCCAACAAGGATCTGACCTGTCAAGGGTGAGGGTGTACCCTCCTAAAGAAAATTAAGTCCAACAGGAGCTTCCAGTAGTTACTAGTAGTGAATCAGTCCTCAGAAATTGAGTTGGTGTGCTGTTATTTCAGCCCGGATGAGGCCCCAAATGTGATGTTCCACTGCTTTCTGAGGTATGAAGGGGCCAGAGAAAACAACTTGGAAAGGAAAAAATTATTTATTAAAGCACGGGCCTGTAGCCAATATGGAAGACTGCACTCCTAACAACTAAAGGGCGAGGTTCTTCTCCTGTAAAACTTCCAACAGCTGCTGGTCTCACAATGCAGTGGGGTGGGGTTTGCGGTGCACTACAGAACAGGAATGTGGCAGTTTGGGGAAGAACCAGGTTCAGTTGGGCTAACAAGCAAGTTTATATTAGGCAAACATCCTGTTCTGCTCTTCGAGTTACCTTTGATCTTTCTCTTACTTCTGGGGAGACTTATGAGGGTTTTTGGTAAAATACAGGTTACAACATTCCCCACTGATTGTATGGCTGCTTCTCCAAATCTTTTGGGAAGACTTGAGAACTAATCTTGATGGTGAACCGGTAACATTTCATAACCTTGGTTATGATCAGCCTCACATCTTGTGCTTGCTGTCTGGTAAAGATAGTTAGCCTATTGATTATACAGGGGCCTATTGAAACCAAGCCATCCTAGCAACAGTCCAAGCAAGGGCAGACCATAAGGCAGGATTCCATTCCAGACACTCCAAAGGGGCTTTTGAAATAGCTCTCTTCTTCTTTTTACCAGGTTTGCAGGAGGTCTAGCCCTCTTCTATTTTGAAGGGCCACTTTAGCTAAGGAATCTATCTGATCAGGAATGTCCTGAATGGTATTAGATAATGCGTGTACATCTTTAATGATCTGGTTGGAAAGTTGAACAGAGAACCCCAATCCCGCTGCCCCCATACCCAGGGCTCCTGATATTCCCAGACCTACCAATAAAGGAATAAATTGAACTCCCCGCTTTGAGTGGACTATAATATAATCCAGGCTAGAAATGGGGACAGGCTCATCCCCAGGTAAAACCTCCAAGTCAGGCAACAGGATAGCTGTTTTTTGCTTACAGGACGTCCAAACCTGCTGTGTGAGGTTTGTAACAGCGCCATTAAAGTCCCCAGTAGTCGGATAGAAGGGGCAAAATCAAGCATGCTAAAGCAGCACATGCCTGATACTATTTCACTATGCTAGGTCAATTTTTTTTATACAAGGGGAAAAAGAAAAAAACAGGAAAAGGGTACAAGTAATACAAAATTTCAAAAATAAACAGTAAGAAACCACTAGTTAATAGATTACATATTCTCATCTTAGAAATAGCTGTTCAAGTTACAAAATTGAAGCATATAAAGAGGGCATTCAAAGAGTGAGAGTGCAAACAGTTTTGTTCAATGATCCAAAAAACTCAGTAATATGGTTATCTATCTTATACACTTCAACATATATGCAGTTATAACCTTTAGAGGACTTTCTTTTCTTTTCTTTTGTACGATGACAATTACACATTTTGGGTTTTATTACTCCCACAGTTCTTATGACTTTTTTGAGGACAGTAAAACCAAATGCAACATATCACAACAGAGTCAAATCCACAGGATGGACATAAGAGACAATGTAAAAACAAAATACAAGGTGATCGACAATGGTTACCATACTGCCTCTTGCTATTTTAAGAAGAATTGCCAGTTATCATAAAATTGAACAAAACAGTAAAGAATAAAACCAAAGCATTGGAGAAAATACAGGACTTTAAAAGAAGACAATAGTCAACCTGAAAGGGCGTCATAATGATTCTTATTGTCTTCACAGTTTTGCCTATACTTTCGAACTTGGTACTATCAAGCAAAGCAGAATAGGGGAAAATCAGTCAAAACAAGATGTGAGGGCAATACAGGATTTCAAATCAAGTTAATAGGAAATCAAAGTAGGTCATTATAATGTATCCTGCTATTTTTTATTTATTTTTCCCTTAATTAAAAAGATAAAAAGGAAAAAGTAAATAATTTTTAAAAAGGGGGGTTCAGATAAAAGACGGCCTAAAAACAGAACAACGCAGTTCAAGACATAACTATTTAAGCAAAACAGTGTTTCACCACAAGATGTCCTGACAGAAAAATTATTAGTAGGAGTGTCTCTTTCCTTGAAAGCTTAGTCAATTTTAACTGTAAGGGGTTACCAGTCTGCTGCACAGACCATTGGTCCCGGGAACGTTGGTCTCCTTGGGTGTCCAGAACCTTCACATGAGAGTGGTGGATTCAAGGTGTTTTGCCAGCCACCTTCACTGCCGTGGGAGAACTGAGGACCATGGTGTATGGTCCCTCCCAGCGAGGCTGAAGGGTGTCTCTTTGGTGATTCTGGACTAGGCCCAGAGTACCGGGTTCTCCCAGCAGCCTGGACTCAGAGTGAGAGTCTACAGGAGGATGCTTCAGCCTGAATAACCAATGTATGGAGGTCAAGATGTGCTGAAGAGCCTGCAGGGGCATAATGAGTCCTTGGTTAGTCAGTTGCACCAATTTTTCCTCAGAGAGTTTTGGAATGAGAGGAGGGTGTTTCCCATACATTGCATCAAAAGGGGATGTACCAGAAGCATAAGGAGTACATCGGGTCCACAGGAGGGCAAAAGGAAGGAGACTTACCCAATTATCGCTGGTTTCTAGAGACAGCTTTGTAATCATATTTTTAAATGTCTGATTCATCCTCTCTACTTGCCCTGAGCTTTGAGGCCAGTAAGTGCCATGAAGTTTCCAATCAATGTGTAAGGCCTGGGTTCGTTTTTGAATTATCTTGGCCTTGAAAGCCCGATCATTGTCAGACCCCAAAGATAAGGGTAGGCCGAAATGTGGAATGATCTTATATAACAACTTTTTAACCACTGTGAGAGCTGAATCTGACCTGGTGGGAAATGCCTCCACCCAGCCAGTGAAGGTGTGGACCATCACTAGCAGTTATTTGTGTCCCTGGGGACCTGGCTTCTCTATTGTAGTAAAGTGTATTTCAAGGTGTTCTCCTGGGGAAGTTCCCCGAAAATGAGTAGTTTCCACATGGAGCTGTCACTTAGAGTTAACTATCTGTCCTTCAAGAGGACATCTTGAACTGGCAGCCACTGTCAATTTGGATAGCTGGGGTATAAAGAATCAGTCCCAAAAGAGCTCAGCTAGTTTTGATCCTCCCAAATGAGTGGACTAATGACCTTACTGAATGAGCGTCCATCTGAGGACTTCAGGCAGCAAGATTCTCTCATCTGGTAACTGATACCAGCCTCCTGGAATATCGGGCTTTGCCTGGAGTTGGGCAGGCATGTGCAGGTCCTTTTGTGTATACACAGGTTCTGATAACATTGGAGGCATCAGCAAGAGGGTAGGAGTGGTTTCCTCTATGTCCCCTTCTTCAGACCCCACTGATTTTATGGCAGCTTCTTTGGCTGCCATATCAATCAAATTGTTTCCCCAGATAATGGGATCATCTCCTTTTTTGGTGGGCCTTGCAATGTATGATGGCCACTTTTTCAGGTACCCAAATTGCTGCCAGCAGGTCTAATATTTAGGGACATTTTTAATTTTATATCCTGCTGAGGTCAATAGTCCTCTCTCCTGATAAATTGCTCCATGTACATGAGCAGTAGCAAAAGCATATCTGATATCGATGTAGATGTTAATCCACTTACCTTCAGCCAGTTTCAAGGCTTTTGTTAAGGCGATGAGTTCAGCTCACTGAGCAGAAGCGCCAGAGACCTACTGCTGTGCCCACAAAATTGGGGTCTTGGAGGTCACAGGCACCCCTGCAACTCGTTTGCTTTGAAAGTACCTGTAGCTGCTACCTTCTGAGAAGAATGATGGTTTCCCCTTCTAGAGGTATGTCGGTCGGGTCAGATCGAAGGCTCTGGTAGCTGTCAATCAAGGTGGAGCATTCATGGTATAGGGGCTGATGGATCCTCATCGGGCAGCAGTGTGTCTGGATTCAGGGCCACTGAGGACTTGAAAACAACAGAGTCAGGATCTAAAAGCAGTGCTTGGTAATGCATTATCCACGCATTCCATAGCCAGTAACCTGGAGGGTCCCAGATAAGAGTCTAAAGCGAGTGAGAGGTTATCACAGTGACCTTCTGGCCAAAGGCTAGCTTTTGAGTTTCCTCTCCAGCCTCTTAGAGAAATCTGCTTTTGGTCTCTGCCAGGGTCCCGGGTCCTGGGTTATTGCTCCCGTTGTAATCCCGCTCAGCTCATCCACATACAAGAAAAATGGCTTGTTTAGATTAGGGAGTCCTAGTGCGGGGGCATCCACTAGGGCCTGCCTCAACTGTTGGAGCACTGTCTCTTGCATGTCTGTCCATTCCAGTGGGCCCTGTCTTTGCCCTTTTGAAGATTCATATAGTGGCTGGGCTATCTCAGCAAATTTTAATGTACAGAGTCTACAATATCCAACTTCACCAAGAAAGTGATGCACTTGCTTTTTGGTTTTTGGTTCCGGTATCTGTAGGATGGCTTGAACCCTTGTATTTGATTGATTGATTGATTGATTGATTGATTGTCTTTTTCATTTTTATCGGTACCAGAGATCGAACTCATGACCACAGACTTGCAAGGAAGGCGCTTATGCCACTGAGCTAAATCCCCAGTCCTCCAACCCTTGTATTTGAAAGGGTCCTTTTTCCGCCTTGTAATTGATACCCCAGGTAAGTCACTGTTAGCTAGCATATCTTGCCTTTTTTGCTGAGACCTTGTATCCCAAATCATTTAAAGTTATTAACACGGCCTTGGTTGCTTCCTTGCAATCCTCAAAGGTTTTACCAGCCTCTAAAAGTCATTAACATATTGTACAAGTATGACATTTGGGTGATCTTCTCGATACCCTATCAGGTTCCTAGCTAAGGTCTCATCAAATAAAGTGGGAGCATCTTTAAAACCTTGTGTTAAATGCGTCCAAGTCAACTGTTGAGTTACTCTAGTCCCTGATCAGTGCATTCAAAAGCAAACATTGATTGACTTAGCAGAGCCACTGGGAGGTTGAAGAAAGCATGTTTTAGGGCCAAGACTGAGTACCAGATGTACTCTGGGCTCAAAAGGCTCAGCAGGGTTAGGGATTAGGAACAGTCAGATGCAAAGTAACAACTCACCTCATGACTTCCCGGAGGTCTTAGACTGGCCAGTAATCTTGGGTCCCCTATTTCTGTACTGGGAGCAATGGTGTTTTCCAGGGAGATCTCTCCCTGGAAGGTACAAGGTACACGGTACAAGATGCAAGGTACAAGAATCTTATTATTTTTTAATATAGCAATATGTTTTGTAATTCCTTGATGGGCCTGTAAACTTATTGGATATTGTCTAAGGCTGAAGGCAGACACCTAGGGCAACAACTTTATGACCCGAGGAACTTGATTTATCGCCACAGCAGGGGGATTATTTGCAGCCCAGACTCCGGGTATCTCTGCTTGCCATGCCGGCAGAATATCTCTACCAGTCTCTGGAGTGGGATCATCTCCCAGCAGGAGATGATTTTCCCTTCAGGAAAGAAGGTAAGCACCTTGATTTGTTCCCGAGGTGTTGTTCCCAGAATCAGTTGTGGGGTCTCCGCCTGAAAACTGAATTGGACTTTTAACTTCTGAAGAAGGTCTCTTCCTAGCAGTGGATCGGGTTATTCTGAAACCCATAGAAATTCATGCATAGTGGTCTTTAGCCCAGAGTGAGGTAACTAGGCAACCATCTTCAGGTATGATTTTCACCCTCTGGTGGCGCCAACCACATTTACTTTGCTGTCAGTCAGAGTTCCCAATGGTTGAGTTAGAACAGAATAAGTTGTGCCTGTGTCCACCAGGAAATTTATTTGTTTTCCCCCGAATTGCAAGGTTATTCTGGGCTCAGGGGGGGCATCTGAGACCTGATGCCCTCATTGTTGGCTCATCAGAGTCTGAGCCTCCCTTTCCATTTTTAGCTTTAACCTAGGGCGATCCATTCACCAATGGCCTTTTTCTTTACAATAGCGCATTGGTACTTTTCAAGTGGGGTCCACCTTTTGTCTTTCTCATCTGTCTTTTCTTTTTGTTTCTGTTTATCTTCTTTTTCTGCACAGCAGCTCTAATACCATTATGATCTTCTCATTGTTTGCCTCTTGCCAGGTCGCTCTATTGTCAAATACACTATGTGCTATGTCTATTGCTGAGTTAGGGGCATCCCCTCAAAACCATCCAGTTTCTGTAATTACTTTTCAATACGTGGGGTTGACTGAGACACAAAGGCAATAGTAATAGCCCTTGCATTCTCATGCTTGACACAATCAATTGGTGTATAGAGTCTGTAGGCCTCTAGGAGGCGCTCCAGCAGTGCAGAAGGGGACACATCAGCTAAATGTCTTACCTCCAACACCTTGGACAGATTCTTAGCTGCTCCGTGGATTGCAGCTAGAAACAGTTGGCGATATTGGGTCAGAGCCTCGCTACCTCCAGATGTGTTTTCGGGATCCTTGGAGAATGGGGTGTTTTGGCCCTTCGAATTATACAGATCGGAAGTTGAAAAGGGAGTATATACAAAAATCGTGTCCCCTGATTCCTGGGGGTCTGGAGCCTCCCAAAGTGGACAGAGTGCTGACACCTCTGTGGTGGAGTCAGGCGAATTTGGCTGGGATCGGCTTTGGGTCCAGATCGGACTGGGAGAGCGGGGTAGGTGTTGGGTGAGGGGTCTCTAGAAGGAGAACATTGGAGAGGGAGGAGGACCTCTTCCAGTGGTCCTCCACTGATGGTAAAACTGGTGCGGAGGTTTGGGCGTTGGGCACAGGTGATTTTGGTTTTGTTTTCAAAGTTTCCACCGCCTCCGCCCGTGAGGAATAAGGAATCCAGGGTGCAGAATTATAGATGAGATCTATCCAAATCTGAATGGAAACAATTTCGTGTGGTTGAGAAGGAGACCAAAACACAAACTGGTGGACAGCCTGGGCAGTGCCCATGTCAAAGGATACACGGGGTCAGATGCTATTTGTCGCTATCGGCCACTCCTGAGAAGCAAAAATCATTAGGCTTCCTTTGAATATACGCTACCCGCAACCCTCAGCCCATCTCTCAAATTCTTGAAAGACAAGACTAAGGGGCGTGGGAGCAGTTTTTGCACCAGACTGACCCATTGTTGCTTGCTGTTGTTCTCTTGTCAGAGGAAGAAATCAAGAGAAAAGGTTACCAAATACAAGAAGAGACAGAACAATATGGAGAGAATCACAAAACCTAGGATTTTCTTTGCATGGTCTGAGGGTCTCCTGGGGTTTAAATGCCAGCACACTCAGAGTGACCAAAGGCACATGTAATCTATCAGGCGCAAGTGTGCTGGAAGGGAAAAGTTAGAAGAAACCACCAGACAAAACAGGACTACACAAAGACACAAAACAAAACCACCAGTAAAAATTAGAACAATCTTTCCCTGGCAAAATAGGCTGGAAGCTTCCCTTCAAATTCCAATATCAAATTGGAGGGCAGCCCTGCTGGGGTCCAAGATCCAAATGAGTCAAGAGGCTCCACAAATGACATAGGATTCCCAACAAGGATCTGACCTGTCAAGGGTGAGGGTGTACCCTCCTAAAGAAAATTAAGTCCAACAGGAGCTTCCAGTAGTTACTAGTAGTGAATCAGTCCTCAGAAATTGAGTTGGTGTGCTGTTATTTCAGCCCGGATGAGGCCCCAAATGTGATGTTCCACTGCTTTCTGAGGTATGAAGGGGCCAGAGAAAACAACTTGGAAAGGAAAAAATTATTTATTAAAGCACGGGCCTGTAGCCAATATGGAAGACTGCACTCTTAACAACTAAAGGGCGAGGTTCTTCTCCTGTAAAACTTCCAACAGCTGCTGGTCTCACAATGCAGTGGGGTGGGGTTTGCGGTGCACTACAGAACAGGAATGTGGCAGTTTGGGGAAGAACCAGGTTCAGTTGGGCTAACAAGCAAGTTTATATTAGGCAAACATCCTGTTCTGCTCTTCGAGTTACCTTTGATCTTTCTCTTACTTCTGGGGAGACTTATGAGGGTTTTTGGTAAAATACAGGTTACAACATTCCCCACTGATTGTATGGCTGCTTCTCCAAATCTTTTGGGAAGACTTGAGAACTAATCTTGATGGTGAACCGGTAACATTTCATAACCTTGGTTATGATCAGCCTCACATCTTGTGCTTGCTGTCTGGTAAAGATAGTTAGCCTATTGATTATACAGGGGCCTATTGAAACCAAGCCATCCTAGCAACAGTCCAAGCAAGGGCAGACCATAAGGCAGGATTCCATTCCAGACACTCCAAAGGGGCTTTTCAAATAGCTCTCTTCTTCTTTTTACCAGGTTTGCAGGAGGTCTAGCCCTCTTCTATTTTGAAGGGCCACTTTAGCTAAGGAATCTATCTGATCAGGAATGTCCTGAATGGTATTAGATAATGCGTGTACATCTTTAATGATCTGGTTGGAAAGTTGAACAGAGAACCCCAATCCCGCTGCCCCCATACCCAGGGCTCCTGATATTCCCAGACCTACCAATAAAGGAATAAATTGAACTCCCCGCTTTGAGTGGACTATAATATAATCCAGGCTAGAAATGGGGACAGGCTCATCCCCAGGTAAAACCTCCAAGTCAGGCAACAGGATAGCTGTTTTTTGCTTACATGACGTCCAAACCTGCTGTGTGAGGTTTGTAACAGCGCCATTAAAGTCCCCAGTAGTGGGATAGAAGGGGCAAAATCAAGCATGCTAAAGCAGCACATGCCTGATACTATTTCACTATGCTAGGTCAATTTTTTTTATACAAGGGGAAAAAGAAAAAAACAGGAAAAGGGTACAAGTAATACAAAATTTCAAAAATAAACAGTAAGAAACCACTAGTTAATAGATTACATATTCTCATCTTAGAAATAGCTGTTCAAGTTACAAAATTGAAGCATATAAAGAGGGCATTCAAAGAGTGAGAGTGCAAACAGTTTTGTTCAATGATCCAAAAAACTCAGTAATATGGTTATCTATCTTATACACTTCAACATATATGCAGTTATAACCTTTAGAGGACTTTCTTTTCTTTTCTTTTGTACGATGACAATTACACATTTTGGGTTTTATTACTCCCACAGTTCTTATGACTTTTTTGAGGACAGTAAAACCAAATGCAACATATCACAACAGAGTCAAATCCACAGGATGGACATAAGAGACAATGTAAAAACAAAATACAAGGTGATCGACAATGGTTACCATACTGCCTCTTGCTATTTTAAGAAGAATTGCCAGTTATCATAAAATTGAACAAAACAGTAAAGAATAAAACCAAAGCATTGGAGAAAATACAGGACTTTAAAAGAAGACAATAGTCAACCTGAAAGGGCGTCATAATGATTCTTATTGTCTTCACAGTTTTGCCTATACTTTCGAACTTGGTACTATCAAGCAAAGCAGAATAGGGGAAAATCAGTCAAAACAAGATGTGAGGGCAATACAGGATTTCAAATCAAGTTAATAGGAAATCAAAGTAGGTCATTATAATGTATCCTGCTATTTTTTATTTATTTTTCCCTTAATTAAAAAGATAAAAAGGAAAAAGTAAATAATTTTTAAAAAGGGGGGTTCAGATAAAAGACGGCCTAAAAACAGAACAGCGCAGTTCAAGACATAACTATTTAAGCAAAACAGTGTTTCACCACAAGATGTCCTGACAGAAAAATTATTAGTAGGAGTGTCTCTTTCCTTGAAAGCTTAGTCAATTTTAACTGTAAGGGGTTACCAGTCTGCTGCACAGACCATTGGTCCCGGGAACGTTGGTCTCCTTGGGTGTCCAGAACCTTCACATGAGAGTGGTGGATTCAAGGTGTTTTGCCAGCCACCTTCACTGCCGTGGGAGAACTGAGGACCATGGTGTATGGTCCCTCCCAGCGAGGCTGAAGGGTGTCTCTTTGGTGATTCTGGACTAGGCCCAGAGTACCGGGTTCTCCCAGCAGCCTGGACTCAGAGTGAGAGTCTACAGGAGGATGCTTCAGCCTGAATAACCAATGTATGGAGGTCAAGATGTGCTGAAGAGCCTGCAGGGGCATAATGAGTCCTTGGTTAGTCAGTTGCACCAATTTTTCCTCAGAGAGTTTTGGAATGAGAGGAGGGTGTTTCCCATACATTGCATCAAAAGGGGATGTACCAGAAGCATAAGGAGTACATCGGGTCCACAGGAGGGCAAAAGGAAGGAGACTTACCCAATTATCGCTGGTTTCTAGAGACAGCTTTGTAATCATATTTTTAAATGTCTGATTCATCCTCTCTACTTGCCCTGAGCTTTGAGGCCAGTAAGTGCCATGAAGTTTCCAATCAATGTGTAAGGCCTGGGTTCGTTTTTGAATTATCTTGGCCTTGAAAGCCCGATCATTGTCAGACCCCAAAGATAAGGGTAGGCCGAAATGTGGAATGATCTTATATAACAACTTTTTAACCACTGTGAGAGCTGAATCTGACCTGGTGGGAAATGCCTCCACCCAGCCAGTGAAGGTGTGGACCATCACTAGCAGTTATTTGTGTCCCTGGGGACCTGGCTTCTCTATTGTAGTAAAGTGTATTTCAAGGTGTTCTCCCGGGGAAGTTCCCCGAAAATGAGTAGTTTCCACATGGAGCTGTCACTTAGAGTTAACTATCTGTCCTTCAAGAGGACATCTTGAACTGGCAGCCACTGTCAATTTGGATAGCTGGGGTATAAAGAATCAGTCCCAAAAGAGCTCAGCTAGTTTTGATCCTCCCAAATGAGTGGACTAATGACCTTACTGAATGAGCGTCCATCTGAGGACTTCAGGCAGCAAGATTCTCTCATCTGGTAACTGATACCAGCCTCCTGGAATATCGGGCTTTGCCTGGAGTTGGGCAGGCATGTGCAGGTCCTTTTGTGTATACACAGGTTCTGATAACATTGGAGGCATCAGCAAGAGGGTAGGAGTGGTTTCCTCTATGTCCCCTTCTTCAGACCCCACTGATTTTATGGCAGCTTCTTTGGCTGCCATATCAATCAAATTGTTTCCCCAGATAATGGGATCATCTCCTTTTTTGGTGGGCCTTGCAATGTATGATGGCCACTTTTTCAGGTACCCAAATTGCTGCCAGCAGGTCTAATATTTAGGGACATTTTTAATTTTATATCCTGCTGAGGTCAATAGTCCTCTCTCCTGATAAATTGCTCCATGTACATGAGCAGTAGCAAAAGCATATCTGATATCGATGTAGATGTTAATCCACTTACCTTCAGCCAGTTTCAAGGCTTTTGTTAAGGCGATGAGTTCAGCTCACTGAGCAGAAGCGCCAGAGACCTACTGCTGTGCCCACAAAATTGGGGTCTTGGAGGTCACAGGCACCCCTGCAACTCGTTTGCTTTGAAAGTACCTGTAGCTGCTACCTTCTGAGAAGAATGATGGTTTCCCCTTCTAGAGGTATGTCGGTCGGGTCAGATCGAAGGCTCTGGTAGCTGTCAATCAAGGTGGAGCATTCATGGTATAGGGGCTGATGGATCCTCATCGGGCAGCAGTGTGTCTGGATTCAGGGCCACTGAGGACTTGAAAACAACAGAGTCAGGATCTAAAAGCAGTGCTTGGTAATGCATTATCCACGCATTCCATAGCCAGTAACCTGGAGGGTCCCAGATAAGAGTCTAAAGCGAGTGAGAGGTTATCACAGTGACCTTCTGGCCAAAGGCTAGCTTTTGAGTTTCCTCTCCAGCCTCTTAGAGAAATCTGCTTTTGGTCTCTGCCAGGGTCCCGGGTCCTGGGTTATTGCTCCCGTTGTAATCCCGCTCAGCTCATCCACATACAAGAAAAATGGCTTGTTTAGATTAGGGAGTCCTAGTGCGGGGGCATCCACTAGGGCCTGCCTCAACTGTTGGAGCACTGTCTCTTGCATGTCTGTCCATTCCAGTGGGCCCTGTCTTTGCCCTTTTGAAGATTCATATAGTGGCTGGGCTATCTCAGCAAATTTTAATGTACAGAGTCTACAATATCCAACTTCACCAAGAAAGTGATGCACTTGCTTTTTGGTTTTTGGTTCCGGTATCTGTAGGATGGCTTGAACCCTTGTATTTGATTGATTGATTGATTGATTGATTGATTGATTGTCTTTTTCATTTTTATCGGTACCAGAGATCGAACTCATGACCACAGACTTGCAAGGAAGGCGCTTATGCCACTGAGCTAAATCCCCAGTCCTCCAACCCTTGTATTTGAAAGGGTCCTTTTTCCGCCTTGTAATTGATACCCCAGGTAAGTCACTGTTAGCTAGCATATCTTGCCTTTTTTGCTGAGACCTTGTATCCCAAATCATTTAAAGTTATTAACACGGCCTTGGTTGCTTCCTTGCAATCCTCAAAGGTTTTACCAGCCTCTAAAAGTCATTAACATATTGTACAAGTATGACATTTGGGTGATCTTCTCGATACCCTATCAGGTTCCTAGCTAAGGTCTCATCAAATAAAGTGGGAGCATCTTTAAAACCTTGTGTTAAATGCGTCCAAGTCAACTGTTGAGTTACTCTAGTCCCTGATCAGTGCATTCAAAAGCAAACATTGATTGACTTAGCAGAGCCACTGGGAGGTTGAAGAAAGCATGTTTTAGGGCCAAGACTGAGTACCAGATGTACTCTGGGCTCAAAAGGCTCAGCAGGGTTAGGGATTAGGAACAGTCAGATGCAAAGTAACAACTCGCCTCATGACTTCCCGGAGGTCTTAGACTGGCCAGTAATCTTGGGTCCCCGGTTTCTGTACTGGGAGCAATGGTGTTTTCCAGGGAGATCTCTCCCTGGAAGGTACAAGGTACACGGTACAAGATGCAAGGTACAAGAATCTTATTATTTTTTAATATAGCAATATGTTTTGTAATTCCTTGGTGGGCCTGTAAACTTATTGGATATTGTCTAAGGCTGAAGGCAGACACCTAGGGCAACAACTTTATGACCCGAGGAACTTGATTTATCGCCACAGCAGGGGGATTATTTGCAGCCCAGACTCCGGGTATCTCTGCTTGCCATGCCGGCAGAATATCTCTACCAGTCTCTGGAGTGGGATCATCTCCCAGCAGGAGATGATTTTCCCTTCAGGAAAGAAGGTAAGCACCTTGATTTGTTCCCGAGGTGTTGTTCCCAGAATCAGTTGTGGGGTCTCCGCCTGAAAACTGAATTGGACTTTTAACTTCTGAAGAAGGTCTCTTCTTAGCAGTGGATCGGGTTATTCTGAAACCCATAGAAATTCATGCATAGTGGTCTTTAGCCCAGAGTGAAGTAACTAGGCAACCATCTTCAGGTATGATTTTCACCCTCTGGTGGCGCCAACCACATTTACTTTGCTGTCAGTCAGAGTTCCCAATGGTTGAGTTAGAACAGAAAAAGTTGTGCCTGTGTCCACCAGGAAATTTATTTGTTTTCCCCCGAATTGCAAGGTTATTCTGGGCTCAGGGGGGGCATCTGAGACCTGATGCCCTCATTGTTGGCTCATCAGAGTCTGAGCCTCCCTTTCCATTTTTAGCTTTAACCTAGGGCGATCCATTCACCAATGGCCTTTTTCTTTACAATAGGCGCATTGGTACTTTTCAAGTGGGGTCCACCTTTTGTCTTTCTCATCTGTCTTTTATTTTTGTTTCTGTTTATCTTCTTTTTCTGCACAGCAGCTCTAATACCATTATGATCTTCTCATTGTTTGCCTCTTGCCAGGTCGCTCTATTGTCAAATACACTATGTGCTATGTCTATTGCTGAGTTAGGGGCATCCCCTCAAAACCATCCAGTTTCTGTAATTACTTTTCAATACGTGGGGTTGACTGAGACACAAAGGCAATAGTAATAGCCCTTGCATTCTCATGCTTGACACAGTCAATTGGTGTATAGAGTCTGTAGGCCTCTAGGAGGCGCTCCAGCAGTGCAGAAGGGGACACATCAGCTAAATGTCTTACCTCCAACACCTTGGACAGATTCTTAGCTGCTCCGTGGATTGCAGCTAGAAACAGTTGGCGATATTGGGTCAGAGCCTCGCTACCTCCAGATGTGTTTTCAGGATCCTTGGAGAATGGGGTGTTTTGGCCCTTCGAATTATACAGATCGGAAGTTGAAAAGGGAGTATATACAAAAATCGTGTCCCCTGATTCCTGGGGGTCTGGAGCCTCCCAAAGTGGACAGAGTGCTGACACCTCTGTGGTGGAGTCAGGCGAATTTGGCTGGGATCGGCTTTGGGTCCAGATCGGACTGGGAGAGCGGGGTAGGTGTTGGGTGAGGGGTCTCTAGAAGGAGAACATTGGAGAGGGAGGAGGACCTCTTCCAGTGGTCCTCCACTGATGGTAAAACTGGTGCGGAGGTTTGGGCGTTGGGCACAGGTGATTTTGGTTTTGTTTTCAAAGTTTCCACCGCCTCCGCCCGTGAGGAATAAGGAATCCAGGGTGCAGAATTATAGATGAGATCTATCCAAATCTGAATGGAAACAATTTCGTGTGGTTGAGAAGGAGACCAAAACACAAACTGGTGGACAGCCTGGGCAGTGCCCATGTCAAAGGATACACGGGGTCAGATGCTATTTGTCGCTATCGGCCACTCCTGAGAAGCAAAAATCATTAGGCTTCCTTTGAATATACGCTACCCGCAACCCTCAGCCCATCTCTCAAATTCTTGAAAGACAAGACTAAGGGGCGTGGGAGCAGTTTTTGCACCAGACTGACCCATTGTTGCTTGCTGTTGTTCTCTTGTCAGAGGAAGAAATCAAGAGAAAAGGTTACCAAATACAAGAAGAGACAGAACAATATGGAGAGAATCACAAAACCTAGGATTTTCTTTGCATGGTCTGAGGGTCTCCTGGGGTTTAAATGCCAGCACACTCAGAGTGACCAAAGGCACATGTAATCTATCAGGCGCAAGTGTGCTGGAAGGGAAAAGTTAGAAGAAACCACCAGACAAAACAGGACTACACAAAGACACAAAACAAAACCACCAGTAAAAATTAGAACAATCTTTCCCTGGCAAAATAGGCTGGAAGCTTCCCTTCAAATTCCAATATCAAATTGGAGGGCAGCCCTGCTGGGGTCCAAGATCCAAATGAGTCAAGAGGCTCCACAAATGACATAGGATTCCCAACAAGGATCTGACCTGTCAAGGGTGAGGGTGTACCCTCCTAAAGAAAATTAAGTCCAACAGGAGCTTCCAGTAGTTACTAGTAGTGAATCAGTCCTCAGAAATTGAGTTGGTGTGCTGTTATTTCAGCCCGGATGAGGCCCCAAATGTGATGTTCCACTGCTTTCTGAGGTATGAAGGGGCCAGAGAAAACAACTTGGAAAGGAAAAAATTATTTATTAAAGCACGGGCCTGTAGCCAATATGGAAGACTGCACTCCTAACAACTAAAGGGCGAGGTTCTTCTCCTGTAAAACTTCCAACAGCTGCTGGTCTCACAATGCAGTGGGGTGGGGTTTGCGGTGCACTACAGAACAGGAATGTGGCAGTTTGGGGAAGAACCAGGTTCAGTTGGGCTAACAAGCAAGTTTATATTAGGCAAACATCCTGTTCTGCTCTTCGAGTTACCTTTGATCTTTCTCTTACTTCTGGGGAGACTTATGAGGGTTTTTGGTAAAATACAGGTTACAACATTCCCCACTGATTGTATGGCTGCTTCTCCAAATCTTTTGGGAAGACTTGAGAACTAATCTTGATGGTGAACCGGTAACATTTCATAACCTTGGTTATGATCAGCCTCACATCTTGTGTTTGCTGTCTGGTAAAGATAGTTAGCCTATTGATTATACAGGGGCCTATTGAAACCAAGCCATCCTAGCAACAGTCCAAGCAAGGGCAGACCATAAGGCAGGATTCCATTCCAGACACTCCAAAGGGGCTTTTCAAATAGCTCTCTTCTTCTTTTTACCAGGTTTGCAGGAGGTCTAGCCCTCTTCTATTTTGAAGGGCCACTTTAGCTAAGGAATCTATCTGATCAGGAATGTCCTGAATGGTATTAGATAATGCGTGTACATCTTTAATGATCTGGTTGGAAAGTTGAACAGAGAACCCCAATCCCGCTGCCCCCATACCCAGGGCTCCTGATATTCCCAGACCTACCAATAAAGGAATAAATTGAACTCCCCGCTTTGAGTGGACTATAATATAATCCAGGCTAGAAATGGGGACAGGCTCATCCCCAGGTAAAACCTCCAAGTCAGGCAACAGGATGGCTGTTTTTTGCTTACAGGACGTCCAAACCTGCTGTGTGAGGTTTGTAACAGCGCCATTAAAGTCCCCAGTAGTGGGATAGAAGGGGCAAAATCAAGCATGCTAAAGCAGCACATGCCTGATACTATTTCACTATGCTAGGTCAATTTTTTTTATACAAGGGGAAAAAGAAAAAAACAGGAAAAGGGTACAAGTAATACAAAATTTCAAAAATAAACAGTAAGAAACCACTAGTTAATAGATTACATATTCTCATCTTAGAAATAGCTGTTCAAGTTACAAAATTGAAGCATATAAAGAGGGCATTCAAAGAGTGAGAGTGCAAACAGTTTTGTTCAATGATCCAAAAAACTCAGTAATATGGTTATCTATCTTATACACTTCAACATATATGCAGTTATAACCTTTAGAGGACTTTCTTTTCTTTTCTTTTGTACGATGACAATTACACATTTTGGGTTTTATTACTCCCACAGTTCTTATGACTTTTTTGAGGACAGTAAAACCAAATGCAACATATCACAACAGAGTCAAATCCACAGGATGGACATAAGAGACAATGTAAAAACAAAATACAAGGTGATCGACAATGGTTACCATACTGCCTCTTGCTATTTTAAGAAGAATTGCCAGTTATCATAAAATTGAACAAAACAGTAAAGAATAAAACCAAAGCATTGGAGAAAATACAGGACTTTAAAAGAAGACAATAGTCAACCTGAAAGGGCGTCATAATGATTCTTATTGTCTTCATAGTTTTGCCTATACTTTCGAACTTGGTACTATCAAGCAAAGCAGAATAGGGGAAAATCAGTCAAAACAAGATGTGAGGGCAATACAGGATTTCAAATCAAGTTAATAGGAAATCAAAGTAGGTCATTATAATGTATCCTGCTATTTTTTATTTATTTTTCCCTTAATTAAAAAGATAAAAAGGAAAAAGTAAATAATTTTTAAAAAGGGGGGTTCAGATAAAAGACGGCCTAAAAACAGAACAGCGCAGTTCAAGACATAACTATTTAAGCAAAACAGTGTTTCACCACAAGATGTCCTGACAGAAAAATTATTAGTAGGAGTGTCTCTTTCCTTGAAAGCTTAGTCAATTTTAACTGTAAGGGGTTACCAGTCTGCTGCACAGACCATTGGTCCCGGGAACGTTGGTCTCCTTGGGTGTCCAGAACCTTCACATGAGAGTGGTGGATTCAAGGTGTTTTGCCAGCCACCTTCACTGCCGTGGGAGAACTGAGGACCATGGTGTATGGTCCCTCCCAGCGAGGCTGAAGGGTGTCTCTTTGGTGATTCTGGACTAGGCCCAGAGTACCGGGTTCTCCCAGCAGCCTGGACTCAGAGTGAGAGTCTACAGGAGGATGCTTCAGCCTGAATAACCAATGTATGGAGGTCAAGATGTGCTGAAGAGCCTGCAGGGGCATAATGAGTCCTTGGTTAGTCAGTTGCACCAATTTTTCCTCAGAGAGTTTTGGAATGAGAGGAGGGTGTTTCCCATACATTGCATCAAAAGGGGATGTACCAGAAGCATAAGGAGTACATCGGGTCCACAGGAGGGCAAAAGGAAGGAGACTTACCCAATTATCGCTGGTTTCTAGAGACAGCTTTGTAATCATATTTTTAAATGTCTGATTCATCCTCTCTACTTGCCCTGAGCTTTGAGGCCAGTAAGTGCCATGAAGTTTCCAATCAATGTGTAAGGCCTGGGTTCGTTTTTGAATTATCTTGGCCTTGAAAGCCCGATCATTGTCAGACCCCAAAGATAAGGGTAGGCCGAAATGTGGAATGATCTTATATAACAACTTTTTAACCACTGTGAGAGCTGAATCTGACCTGGTGGGAAATGCCTCCACCCAGCCAGTGAAGGTGTGGACCATCACTAGCAGTTATTTGTGTCCCTGGGGACCTGGCTTCTCTATTGTAGTAAAGTGTATTTCAAGGTGTTCTCCCGGGGAAGTTCCCCGAAAATGAGTAGTTTCCACATGGAGCTGTCACTTAGAGTTAACTATCTGTCCTTCAAGAGGACATCTTGAACTGGCAGCCACTGTCAATTTGGATAGCTGGGGTATAAAGAATCAGTCCCAAAAGAGCTCAGCTAGTTTTGATCCTCCCAAATGAGTGGACTAATGACCTTACTGAATGAGCGTCCATCTGAGGACTTCAGGCAGCAAGATTCTCTCATCTGGTAACTGATACCAGCCTCCTGGAATATCGGGCTTTGCCTGGAGTTGGGCAGGCATGTGCAGGTCCTTTTGTGTATACACAGGTTCTGATAACATTGGAGGCATCAGCAAGAGGGTAGGAGTGGTTTCCTCTATGTCCCCTTCTTCAGACCCCACTGATTTTATGGCAGCTTCTTTGGCTGCCATATCAATCAAATTGTTTCCCCAGATAATGGGATCATCTCCTTTTTTGGTGGGCCTTGCAATGTATGATGGCCACTTTTTCAGGTACCCAAATTGCTGCCAGCAGGTCTAATATTTAGGGACATTTTTAATTTTATATCCTGCTGAGGTCAATAGTCCTCTCTCCTGATAAATTGCTCCATGTACATGAGCAGTAGCAAAAGCATATCTGATATCGATGTAGATGTTAATCCACTTACCTTCAGCCAGTTTCAAGGCTTTTGTTAAGGCGATGAGTTCAGCTCACTGAGCAGAAGCGCCAGAGACCTACTGCTGTGCCCACAAAATTGGGGTCTTGGAGGTCACAGGCACCCCTGCAACTCGTTTGCTTTGAAAGTACCTGTAGCTGCTACCTTCTGAGAAGAATGATGGTTTCCCCTTCTAGAGGTATGTCGGTCGGGTCAGATCGAAGGCTCTGGTAGCTGTCAATCAAGGTGGAGCATTCATGGTATAGGGGCTGATGGATCCTCATCGGGCAGCAGTGTGTCTGGATTCAGGGCCACTGAGGACTTGAAAACAACAGAGTCAGGATCTAAAAGCAGTGCTTGGTAATGCATTATCCACGCATTCCATAGCCAGTAACCTGGAGGGTCCCAGATAAGAGTCTAAAGCGAGTGAGAGGTTATCACAGTGACCTTCTGGCCAAAGGCTAGCTTTTGAGTTTCCTCTCCAGCCTCTTAGAGAAATCTGCTTTTGGTCTCTGCCAGGGTCCCGGGTCCTGGGTTATTGCTCCCGTTGTAATCCCGCTCAGCTCATCCACATACAAGAAAAATGGCTTGTTTAGATTAGGGAGTCCTAGTGCGGGGGCATCCACTAGGGCCTGCCTCAACTGTTGGAGCACTGTCTCTTGCATGTCTGTCCATTCCAGTGGGCCCTGTCTTTGCCCTTTTGAAGATTCATATAGTGGCTGGGCTATCTCAGCAAATTTTAATGTACAGAGTCTACAATATCCAACTTCACCAAGAAAGTGATGCACTTGCTTTTTGGTTTTTGGTTCCGGTATCTGTAGGATGGCTTGAACCCTTGTATTTGATTGATTGATTGATTGATTGATTGATTGTCTTTTTCATTTTTATCGGTACCAGAGATCGAACTCATGACCACAGACTTGCAAGGAAGGCGCTTATGCCACTGAGCTAAATCCCCAGTCCTCCAACCCTTGTATTTGAAAGGGTCCTTTTTCCGCCTTGTAATTGATACCCCAGGTAAGTCACTGTTAGCTAGCATATCTTGCCTTTTTTGCTGAGACCTTGTATCCCAAATCATTTAAAGTTATTAACACGGCCTTGGTTGCTTCCTTGCAATCCTCAAAGGTTTTACCAGCCTCTAAAAGTCATTAACATATTGTACAAGTATGACATTTGGGTGATCTTCTCGATACCCTATCAGGTTCCTAGCTAAGGTCTCATCAAATAAAGTGGGAGCATCTTTAAAACCTTGTGTTAAATGTGTCCAAGTCAACTGTTGAGTTACTCTAGTCCCTGATCAGTGCATTCAAAAGCAAACATTGATTGACTTAGCAGAGCCACTGGGAGGTTGAAGAAAGCATGTTTTAGGGCCAAGACTGAGTACCAGATGTACTCTGGGCTCAAAAGGCTCAGCAGGGTTAGGGATTAGGAACAGTCAGATGCAAAGTAACAACTCGCCTCATGACTTCCCGGAGGTCTTAGACTGGCCAGTAATCTTGGGTCCCCGGTTTCTGTACTGGGAGCAATGGTGTTTTCCAGGGAGATCTCTCCCTGGAAGGTACAAGGTACACGGTACAAGATGCAAGGTACAAGAATCTTATTATTTTTTAATATAGCAATATGTTTTGTAATTCCTTGGTGGGCCTGTAAACTTATTGGATATTGTCTAAGGCTGAAGGCAGACACCTAGGGCAACAACTTTATGACCCGAGGAACTTGATTTATCGCCACAGCAGGGGGATTATTTGCAGCCCAGACTCCGGGTATCTCTGCTTGCCATGCCGGCAGAATATCTCTACCAGTCTCTGGAGTGGGATCATCTCCAAGCAGGAGATGATTTTCCCTTCAGGAAAGAAGGTAAGCACCTTGATTTGTTCCCGAGGTGTTGTTCCCAGAATCAGTTGTGGGGTCTCCGCCTGAAAACTGAATTGGACTTTTAACTTCTGAAGAAGGTCTCTTCTTAGCAGTGGATCGGGTTATTCTGAAACCCATAGAAATTCATGCATAGTGGTCTTTAGCCCAGAGTGAAGTAACTAGGCAACCATCTTCAGGTATGATTTTCACCCTCTGGTGGCGCCAACCACATTTACTTTGCTGTCAGTCAGAGTTCCCAATGGTTGAGTTAGAACAGAAAAAGTTGTGCCTGTGTCCACCAGGAAATTTATTTGTTTTCCCCCGAATTGCAAGGTTATTCTGGGCTCAGGGGGGGCATCTGAGACCTGATGCCCTCATTGTTGGCTCATCAGAGTCTGAGCCTCCCTTTCCATTTTTAGCTTTAACCTAGGGCGATCCATTCACCAATGGCCTTTTTCTTTACAATAGGCGCATTGGTACTTTTCAAGTGGGGTCCACCTTTTGTCTTTCTCATCTGTCTTTTATTTTTGTTTCTGTTTATCTTCTTTTTCTGCACAGCAGCTCTAATACCATTATGATCTTCTCATTGTTTGCCTCTTGCCAGGTCGCTCTATTGTCAAATACACTATGTGCTATGTCTATTGCTGAGTTAGGGGCATCCCCTCAAAACCATCCAGTTTCTGTAATTACTTTTCAATACGTGGGGTTGACTGAGACACAAAGGCAATAGTAATAGCCCTTGCATTCTCATGCTTGACACAGTCAATTGGTGTATAGAGTCTGTAGGCCTCTAGGAGGCGCTCCAGCAGTGCAGAAGGGGACACATCAGCTAAATGTCTTACCTCCAACACCTTGGACAGATTCTTAGCTGCTCCGTGGATTGCAGCTAGAAACAGTTGGCGATATTGGGTCAGAGCCTCGCTACCTCCAGATGTGTTTTCAGGATCCTTGGAGAATGGGGTGTTTTGGCCCTTCGAATTATACAGATTGGAAGTTGAAAAGGGAGTATATACAAAAATCGTGTCCCCTGATTCCTGGGGGTCTGGAGCCTCCCAAAGTGGACAGAGTGCTGACACCTCTGTGGTGGAGTCAGGCGAATTTGGCTGGGATCGGCTTTGGGTCCAGATCGGACTGGGAGAGCGGGGTAGGTGTTGGGTGAGGGGTCTCTAGAAGGAGAACATTGGAGAGGGAGGAGGACCTCTTCCAGTGGTCCTCCACTGATGGTAAAACTGGTGCGGAGGTTTGGGCGTTGGGCACAGGTGATTTTGGTTTTGTTTTCAAAGTTTCCACCGCCTCCGCCCGTGAGGAATAAGGAATCCAGGGTGCAGAATTATAGATGAGATCTATCCAAATCTGAATGGAAACAATTTCGTGTGGTTGAGAAGGAGACCAAAACACAAACTGGTGGACAGCCTGGGCAGTGCCCATGTCAAAGGATACACGGGGTCAGATGCTATTTGTCGCTATCGGCCACTCCTGAGAAGCAAAAATCATTAGGCTTCCTTTGAATATACGCTACCCGCAACCCTCAGCCCATCTCTCAAATTCTTGAAAGACAAGACTAAGGGGCGTGGGAGCAGTTTTTGCACCAGACTGACCCATTGTTGCTTGCTGTTGTTCTCTTGTCAGAGGAAGAAATCAAGAGAAAAGGTTACCAAATACAAGAAGAGACAGAACAATATGGAGAGAATCACAAAACCTAGGATTTTCTTTGCATGGTCTGAGGGTCTCCTGGGGTTTAAATGCCAGCACACTCAGAGTGACCAAAGGCACATGTAATCTATCAGGCGCAAGTGTGCTGGAAGGGAAAAGTTAGAAGAAACCACCAGACAAAACAGGACTACACAAAGACACAAAACAAAACCACCAGTAAAAATTAGAACAATCTTTCCCTGGCAAAATAGGCTGGAAGCTTCCCTTCAAATTCCAATATCAAATTGGAGGGCAGCCCTGCTGGGGTCCAAGATCCAAATGAGTCAAGAGGCTCCACAAATGACATAGGATTCCCAACAAGGATCTGACCTGTCAAGGGTGAGGGTGTACCCTCCTAAAGAAAATTAAGTCCAACAGGAGCTTCCAGTAGTTACTAGTAGTGAATCAGTCCTCAGAAATTGAGTTGGTGTGCTGTTATTTCAGCCCGGATGAGGCCCCAAATGTGATGTTCCACTGCTTTCTGAGGTATGAAGGGGCCAGAGAAAACAACTTGGAAAGGAAAAAATTATTTATTAAAGCACGGGCCTGTAGCCAATATGGAAGACTGCACTCCTAACAACTAAAGGGCGAGGTTCTTCTCCTGTAAAACTTCCAACAGCTGCTGGTCTCACAATGCAGTGGGGTGGGGTTTGCGGTGCACTACAGAACAGGAATGTGGCAGTTTGGGGAAGAACCAGGTTCAGTTGGGCTAACAAGCAAGTTTATATTAGGCAAACATCCTGTTCTGCTCTTCGAGTTACCTTTGATCTTTCTCTTACTTCTGGGGAGACTTATGAGGGTTTTTGGTAAAATACAGGTTACAACATTCCCCACTGATTGTATGGCTGCTTCTCCAAATCTTTTGGGAAGACTTGAGAACTAATCTTGATGGTGAACCGGTAACATTTCATAACCTTGGTTATGATCAGCCTCACATCTTGTGTTTGCTGTCTGGTAAAGATAGTTAGCCTATTGATTATACAGGGGCCTATTGAAACCAAGCCATCCTAGCAACAGTCCAAGCAAGGGCAGACCATAAGGCAGGATTCCATTCCAGACACTCCAAAGGGGCTTTTCAAATAGCTCTCTTCTTCTTTTTACCAGGTTTGCAGGAGGTCTAGCCCTCTTCTATTTTGAAGGGCCACTTTAGCTAAGGAATCTATCTGATCAGGAATGTCCTGAATGGTATTAGATAATGCGTGTACATCTTTAATGATCTGGTTGGAAAGTTGAACAGAGAACCCCAATCCCGCTGCCCCCATACCCAGGGCTCCTGATATTCCCAGACCTACCAATAAAGGAATAAATTGAACTCCTCGCTTTGAGTGGACTATAATATAATCCAGGCTAGAAATGGGGACAGGCTCATCCCCAGGTAAAACCTCCAAGTCAGGCAACAGGATAGCTGTTTTTTGCTTACAGGACGTCCAAACCTGCTGTGTGAGGTTTGTAACAGCGCCATTAAAGTCCCCAGTAGTGGGATAGAAGGGGCAAAATCAAGCATGCTAAAGCAGCACATGCCTGATACTATTTCACTATGCTAGGTCAATTTTTTTTATACAAGGGGAAAAAGAAAAAAACAGGAAAAGGGTACAAGTAATACAAAATTTCAAAAATAAACAGTAAGAAACCACTAGTTAATAGATTACATATTCTCATCTTAGAAATAGCTGTTCAAGTTACAAAATTGAAGCATATAAAGAGGGCATTCAAAGAGTGAGAGTGCAAACAGTTTTGTTCAATGATCCAAAAAACTCAGTAATATGGTTATCTATCTTATACACTTCAACATATATGCAGTTATAACCTTTAGAGGACTTTCTTTTCTTTTCTTTTGTACGATGACAATTACACATTTTGGGTTTTATTACTCCCACAGTTCTTATGACTTTTTTGAGGACAGTAAAACCAAATGCAACATATCACAACAGAGTCAAATCCACAGGATGGACATAAGAGACAATGTAAAAACAAAATACAAGCTGATCGACAATGGTTACCATACTGCCTCTTGCTATTTTAAGAAGAATTGCCAGTTATCATAAAATTGAACAAAACAGTAAAGAATAAAACCAAAGCATTGGAGAAAATACAGGACTTTAAAAGAAGACAATAGTCAACCTGAAAGGGCGTCATAATGATTCTTATTGTCTTCACAGTTTTGCCTATACTTTCGAACTTGGTACTATCAAGCAAAGCAGAATAGGGGAAAATCAGTCAAAACAAGATGTGAGGGCAATACAGGATTTCAAATCAAGTTAATAGGAAATCAAAGTAGGTCATTATAATGTATCCTGCTATTTTTTATTTATTTTTCCCTTAATTAAAAAGATAAAAAGGAAAAAGTAAATAATTTTTAAAAAGGGGGGTTCAGATAAAAGACGGCCTAAAAACAGAACAGCGCAGTTCAAGACATAACTATTTAAGCAAAACAGTGTTTCACCACAAGATGTCCTGACAGAAAAATTATTAGTAGGAGTGTCTCTTTCCTTGAAAGCTTAGTCAATTTTAACTGTAAGGGGTTACCAGTCTGCTGCACAGACCATTGGTCCCGGGAACGTTGGTCTCCTTGGGTGTCCAGAACCTTCACATGAGAGTGGTGGATTCAAGGTGTTTTGCCAGCCACCTTCACTGCCGTGGGAGAACTGAGGACCATGGTGTATGGTCCCTCCCAGCGAGGCTGAAGGGTGTCTCTTTGGTGATTCTGGACTAGGCCCAGAGTACCGGGTTCTCCCAGCAGCCTGGACTCAGAGTGAGAGTCTACAGGAGGATGCTTCAGCCTGAATAACCAATGTATGGAGGTCAAGATGTGCTGAAGAGCCTGCAGGGGCATAATGAGTCCTTGGTTAGTCAGTTGCACCAATTTTTCCTCAGAGAGTTTTGGAATGAGAGGAGGGTGTTTCCCATACATTGCATCAAAAGGGGATGTACCAGAAGCATAAGGAGTACATCGGGTCCACAGGAGGGCAAAAGGAAGGAGACTTACCCAATTATCGCTGGTTTCTAGAGACAGCTTTGTAATCATATTTTTAAATGTCTGATTCATCCTCTCTACTTGCCCTGAGCTTTGAGGCCAGTAAGTGCCATGAAGTTTCCAATCAATGTGTAAGGCCTGGGTTCGTTTTTGAATTATCTTGGCCTTGAAAGCCCGATCATTGTCAGACCCCAAAGATAAGGGTAGGCCGAAATGTGGAATGATCTTATATAACAACTTTTTAACCACTGTGAGAGCTGAATCTGACCTGGTGGGAAATGCCTCCACCCAGCCAGTGAAGGTGTGGACCATCACTAGCAGTTATTTGTGTCCCTGGGGACCTGGCTTCTCTATTGTAGTAAAGTGTATTTCAAGGTGTTCTCCCGGGGAAGTTCCCCGAAAATGAGTAGTTTCCACATGGAGCTGTCACTTAGAGTTAACTATCTGTCCTTCAAGAGGACATCTTGAACTGGCAGCCACTGTCAATTTGGATAGCTGGGGTATAAAGAATCAGTCCCAAAAGAGCTCAGCTAGTTTTGATCCTCCCAAATGAGTGGACTAATGACCTTACTGAATGAGCGTCCATCTGAGGACTTCAGGCAGCAAGATTCTCTCATCTGGTAACTGATACCAGCCTCCTGGAATATCGGGCTTTGCCTGGAGTTGGGCAGGCATGTGCAGGTCCTTTTGTGTATACACAGGTTCTGATAACATTGGAGGCATCAGCAAGAGGGTAGGAGTGGTTTCCTCTATGTCCCCTTCTTCAGACCCCACTGATTTTATGGCAGCTTCTTTGGCTGCCATATCAATCAAATTGTTTCCCCAGATAATGGGATCATCTCCTTTTTTGGTGGGCCTTGCAATGTATGATGGCCACTTTTTCAGGTACCCAAATTGCTGCCAGCAGGTCTAATATTTAGGGACATTTTTAATTTTATATCCTGCTGAGGTCAATAGTCCTCTCTCCTGATAAATTGCTCCATGTACATGAGCAGTAGCAAAAGCATATCTGATATCGATGTAGATGTTAATCCACTTACCTTCAGCCAGTTTCAAGGCTTTTGTTAAGGCGATGAGTTCAGCTCACTGAGCAGAAGCGCCAGAGACCTACTGCTGTGCCCACAAAATTGGGGTCTTGGAGGTCACAGGCACCCCTGCAACTCGTTTGCTTTGAAAGTACCTGTAGCTGCTACCTTCTGAGAAGAATGATGGTTTCCCCTTCTAGAGGTATGTCGGTCGGGTCAGATCGAAGGCTCTGGTAGCTGTCAATCAAGGTGGAGCATTCATGGTATAGGGGCTGATGGATCCTCATCGGGCAGCAGTGTGTCTGGATTCAGGGCCACTGAGGACTTGAAAACAACAGAGTCAGGATCTAAAAGCAGTGCTTGGTAATGCATTATCCACGCATTCCATAGCCAGTAACCTGGAGGGTCCCAGATAAGAGTCTAAAGCGAGTGAGAGGTTATCACAGTGACCTTCTGGCCAAAGGCTAGCTTTTGAGTTTCCTCTCCAGCCTCTTAGAGAAATCTGCTTTTGGTCTCTGCCAGGGTCCCGGGTCCTGGGTTATTGCTCCCGTTGTAATCCCGCTCAGCTCATCCACATACAAGAAAAATGGCTTGTTTAGATTAGGGAGTCCTAGTGCGGGGGCATCCACTAGGGCCTGCCTCAACTGTTGGAGCACTGTCTCTTGCATGTCTGTCCATTCCAGTGGGCCCTGTCTTTGCCCTTTTGAAGATTCATATAGTGGCTGGGCTATCTCAGCAAATTTTAATGTACAGAGTCTACAATATCCAACTTCACCAAGAAAGTGATGCACTTGCTTTTTGGTTTTTGGTTCCGGTATCTGTAGGATGGCTTGAACCCTTGTATTTGATTGATTGATTGATTGATTGATTGATTGTCTTTTTCATTTTTATCGGTACCAGAGATCGAACTCATGACCACAGACTTGCAAGGAAGGCGCTTATGCCACTGAGCTAAATCCCCAGTCCTCCAACCCTTGTATTTGAAAGGGTCCTTTTTCCGCCTTGTAATTGATACCCCAGGTAAGTCACTGTTAGCTAGCATATCTTGCCTTTTTTGCTGAGACCTTGTATCCCAAATCATTTAAAGTTATTAACACGGCCTTGGTTGCTTCCTTGCAATCCTCAAAGGTTTTACCAGCCTCTAAAAGTCATTAACATATTGTACAAGTATGACATTTGGGTGATCTTCTCGATACCCTATCAGGTTCCTAGCTAAGGTCTCATCAAATAAAGTGGGAGCATCTTTAAAACCTTGTGTTAAATGTGTCCAAGTCAACTGTTGAGTTACTCTAGTCCCTGATCAGTGCATTCAAAAGCAAACATTGATTGACTTAGCAGAGCCACTGGGAGGTTGAAGAAAGCATGTTTTAGGGCCAAGACTGAGTACCAGATGTACTCTGGGCTCAAAAGGCTCAGCAGGGTTAGGGATTAGGAACAGTCAGATGCAAAGTAACAACTCGCCTCATGACTTCCCGGAGGTCTTAGACTGGCCAGTAATCTTGGGTCCCCGGTTTCTGTACTGGGAGCAATGGTGTTTTCCAGGGAGATCTCTCCCTGGAAGGTACAAGGTACACGGTACAAGATGCAAGGTACAAGAATCTTATTATTTTTTAATATAGCAATATGTTTTGTAATTCCTTGGTGGGCCTGTAAACTTATTGGATATTGTCTAAGGCTGAAGGCAGACACCTAGGGCAACAACTTTATGACCCGAGGAACTTGATTTATCGCCACAGCAGGGGGATTATTTGCAGCCCAGACTCCGGGTATCTCTGCTTGCCATGCCGGCAGAATATCTCTACCAGTCTCTGGAGTGGGATCATCTCCCAGCAGGAGATGATTTTCCCTTCAGGAAAGAAGGTAAGCACCTTGATTTGTTCCCGAGGTGTTGTTCCCAGAATCAGTTGTGGGGTCTCCGCCTGAAAACTGAATTGGACTTTTAACTTCTGAAGAAGGTCTCTTCTTAGCAGTGGATCGGGTTATTCTGAAACCCATAGAAATTCATGCATAGTGGTCTTTAGCCCAGAGTGAAGTAACTAGGCAACCATCTTCAGGTATGATTTTCACCCTCTGGTGGCGCCAACCACATTTACTTTGCTGTCAGTCAGAGTTCCCAATGGTTGAGTTAGAACAGAAAAAGTTGTGCCTGTGTCCACCAGGAAATTTATTTGTTTTCCCCCGAATTGCAAGGTTATTCTGGGCTCAGGGGGGGCATCTGAGACCTGATGCCCTCATTGTTGGCTCATCAGAGTCTGAGCCTCCCTTTCCATTTTTAGCTTTAACCTAGGGCGATCCATTCACCAATGGCCTTTTTCTTTACAATAGCGCATTGGTACTTTTCAAGTGGGGTCCACCTTTTGTCTTTCTCATCTGTCTTTTCTTTTTGTTTCTGTTTATCTTCTTTTTCTGCACAGCAGCTCTAATACCATTATGATCTTCTCATTGTTTGCCTCTTGCCAGGTCGCTCTATTGTCAAATACACTATGTGCTATGTCTATTGCTGAGTTAGGGGCATCCCCTCAAAACCATCCAGTTTCTGTAATTACTTTTCAATACGTGGGGTTGACTGAGACACAAAGGCAATAGTAATAGCCCTTGCATTCTCATGCTTGACACAATCAATTGGTGTATAGAGTCTGTAGGCCTCTAGGAGGCGCTCCAGCAGTGCAGAAGGGGACACATCAGCTAAATGTCTTACCTCCAACACCTTGGACAGATTCTTAGCTGCTCCGTGGATTGCAGCTAGAAACAGTTGGCGATATTGGGTCAGAGCCTCGCTACCTCCAGATGTGTTTTCGGGATCCTTGGAGAATGGGGTGTTTTGGCCCTTCGAATTATACAGATCGGAAGTTGAAAAGGGAGTATATACAAAAATCGTGTCCCCTGATTCCTGGGGGTCTGGAGCCTCCCAAAGTGGACAGAGTGCTGACACCTCTGTGGTGGAGTCAGGCGAATTTGGCTGGGATCGGCTTTGGGTCCAGATCGGACTGGGAGAGCGGGGTAGGTGTTGGGTGAGGGGTCTCTAGAAGGAGAACATTGGAGAGGGAGGAGGACCTCTTCCAGTGGTCCTCCACTGATGGTAAAACTGGTGCGGAGGTTTGGGCGTTGGGCACAGGTGATTTTGGTTTTGTTTTCAAAGTTTCCACCGCCTCCGCCCGTGAGGAATAAGGAATCCAGGGTGCAGAATTATAGATGAGATCTATCCAAATCTGAATGGAAACAATTTCGTGTGGTTGAGAAGGAGACCAAAACACAAACTGGTGGACAGCCTGGGCAGTGCCCATGTCAAAGGATACACGGGGTCAGATGCTATTTGTCGCTATCGGCCACTCCTGAGAAGCAAAAATCATTAGGCTTCCTTTGAATATACGCTACCCGCAACCCTCAGCCCATCTCTCAAATTCTTGAAAGACAAGACTAAGGGGCGTGGGAGCAGTTTTTGCACCAGACTGACCCATTGTTGCTTGCTGTTGTTCTCTTGTCAGAGGAAGAAATCAAGAGAAAAGGTTACCAAATACAAGAAGAGACAGAACAATATGGAGAGAATCACAAAACCTAGGATTTTCTTTGCATGGTCTGAGGGTCTCCTGGGGTTTAAATGCCAGCACACTCAGAGTGACCAAAGGCACATGTAATCTATCAGGCGCAAGTGTGCTGGAAGGGAAAAGTTAGAAGAAACCACCAGACAAAACAGGACTACACAAAGACACAAAACAAAACCACCAGTAAAAATTAGAACAATCTTTCCCTGGCAAAATAGGCTGGAAGCTTCCCTTCAAATTCCAATATCAAATTGGAGGGCAGCCCTGCTGGGGTCCAAGATCCAAATGAGTCAAGAGGCTCCACAAATGACATAGGATTCCCAACAAGGATCTGACCTGTCAAGGGTGAGGGTGTACCCTCCTAAAGAAAATTAAGTCCAACAGGAGCTTCCAGTAGTTACTAGTAGTGAATCAGTCCTCAGAAATTGAGTTGGTGTGCTGTTATTTCAGCCCGGATGAGGCCCCAAATGTGATGTTCCACTGCTTTCTGAGGTATGAAGGGGCCAGAGAAAACAACTTGGAAAGGAAAAAATTATTTATTAAAGCACGGGCCTGTAGCCAATATGGAAGACTGCACTCCTAACAACTAAAGGGCGAGGTTCTTCTCCTGTAAAACTTCCAACAGCTGCTGGTCTCACAATGCAGTGGGGTGGGGTTTGCGGTGCACTACAGAACAGGAATGTGGCAGTTTGGGGAAGAACCAGGTTCAGTTGGGCTAACAAGCAAGTTTATATTAGGCAAACATCCTGTTCTGCTCTTCGAGTTACCTTTGATCTTTCTCTTACTTCTGGGGAGACTTATGAGGGTTTTTGGTAAAATACAGGTTACAACATTCCCCACTGATTGTATGGCTGCTTCTCCAAATCTTTTGGGAAGACTTGAGAACTAATCTTGATGGTGAACCGGTAACATTTCATAACCTTGGTTATGATCAGCCTCACATCTTGTGTTTGCTGTCTGGTAAAGATAGTTAGCCTATTGATTATACAGGGGCCTATTGAAACCAAGCCATCCTAGCAACAGTCCAAGCAAGGGCAGACCATAAGGCAGGATTCCATTCCAGACACTCCAAAGGGGCTTTTCAAATAGCTCTCTTCTTCTTTTTACCAGGTTTGCAGGAGGTCTAGCCCTCTTCTATTTTGAAGGGCCACTTTAGCTAAGGAATCTATCTGATCAGGAATGTCCTGAATGGTATTAGATAATGCGTGTACATCTTTAATGATCTGGTTGGAAAGTTGAACAGAGAACCCCAATCCCGCTGCCCCCATACCCAGGGCTCCTGATATTCCCAGACCTACCAATAAAGGAATAAATTGAACTCCTCGCTTTGAGTGGACTATAATATAATCCAGGCTAGAAATGGGGACAGGCTCATCCCCAGGTAAAACCTCCAAGTCAGGCAACAGGATAGCTGTTTTTTGCTTACAGGACGTCCAAACCTGCTGTGTGAGGTTTGTAACAGCGCCATTAAAGTCCCCAGTAGTGGGATAGAAGGGGCAAAATCAAGCATGCTAAAGCAGCACATGCCTGATACTATTTCACTATGCTAGGTCAATTTTTTTTATACAAGGGGAAAAAGAAAAAAACAGGAAAAGGGTACAAGTAATACAAAATTTCAAAAATAAACAGTAAGAAACCACTAGTTAATAGATTACATATTCTCATCTTAGAAATAGCTGTTCAAGTTACAAAATTGAAGCATATAAAGAGGGCATTCAAAGAGTGAGAGTGCAAACAGTTTTGTTCAATGATCCAAAAAACTCAGTAATATGGTTATCTATCTTATACACTTCAACATATATGCAGTTATAACCTTTAGAGGACTTTCTTTTCTTTTCTTTTGTACGATGACAATTACACATTTTGGGTTTTATTACTCCCACAGTTCTTATGACTTTTTTGAGGACAGTAAAACCAAATGCAACATATCACAACAGAGTCAAATCCACAGGATGGACATAAGAGACAATGTAAAAACAAAATACAAGGTGATCGACAATGGTTACCATACTGCCTCTTGCTATTTTAAGAAGAATTGCCAGTTATCATAAAATTGAACAAAACAGTAAAGAATAAAACCAAAGCATTGGAGAAAATACAGGACTTTAAAAGAAGACAATAGTCAACCTGAAAGGGCGTCATAATGATTCTTATTGTCTTCACAGTTTTGCCTATACTTTCGAACTTGGTACTATCAAGCAAAGCAGAATAGGGGAAAATCAGTCAAAACAAGATGTGAGGGCAATACAGGATTTCAAATCAAGTTAATAGGAAATCAAAGTAGGTCATTATAATGTATCCTGCTATTTTTTATTTATTTTTCCCTTAATTAAAAAGATAAAAAGGAAAAAGTAAATAATTTTTAAAAAGGGGGGTTCAGATAAAAGACGGCCTAAAAACAGAACAGCGCAGTTCAAGACATAACTATTTAAGCAAAACAGTGTTTCACCACAAGATGTCCTGACAGAAAAATTATTAGTAGGAGTGTCTCTTTCCTTGAAAGCTTAGTCAATTTTAACTGTAAGGGGTTACCAGTCTGCTGCACAGACCATTGGTCCCGGGAACGTTGGTCTCCTTGGGTGTCCAGAACCTTCACATGAGAGTGGTGGATTCAAGGTGTTTTGCCAGCCACCTTCACTGCCGTGGGAGAACTGAGGACCATGGTGTATGGTCCCTCCCAGCGAGGCTGAAGGGTGTCTCTTTGGTGATTCTGGACTAGGCCCAGAGTACCGGGTTCTCCCAGCAGCCTGGACTCAGAGTGAGAGTCTACAGGAGGATGCTTCAGCCTGAATAACCAATGTATGGAGGTCAAGATGTGCTGAAGAGCCTGCAGGGGCATAATGAGTCCTTGGTTAGTCAGTTGCACCAATTTTTCCTCAGAGAGTTTTGGAATGAGAGGAGGGTGTTTCCCATACATTGCATCAAAAGGGGATGTACCAGAAGCATAAGGAGTACATCGGGTCCACAGGAGGGCAAAAGGAAGGAGACTTACCCAATTATCGCTGGTTTCTAGAGACAGCTTTGTAATCATATTTTTAAATGTCTGATTCATCCTCTCTACTTGCCCTGAGCTTTGAGGCCAGTAAGTGCCATGAAGTTTCCAATCAATGTGTAAGGCCTGGGTTCGTTTTTGAATTATCTTGGCCTTGAAAGCCCGATCATTGTCAGACCCCAAAGATAAGGGTAGGCCGAAATGTGGAATGATCTTATATAACAACTTTTTAACCACTGTGAGAGCTGAATCTGACCTGGTGGGAAATGCCTCCACCCAGCCAGTGAAGGTGTGGACCATCACTAGCAGTTATTTGTGTCCCTGGGGACCTGGCTTCTCTATTGTAGTAAAGTGTATTTCAAGGTGTTCTCCCGGGGAAGTTCCCCGAAAATGAGTAGTTTCCACATGGAGCTGTCACTTAGAGTTAACTATCTGTCCTTCAAGAGGACATCTTGAACTGGCAGCCACTGTCAATTTGGATAGCTGGGGTATAAAGAATCAGTCCCAAAAGAGCTCAGCTAGTTTTGATCCTCCCAAATGAGTGGACTAATGACCTTACTGAATGAGCGTCCATCTGAGGACTTCAGGCAGCAAGATTCTCTCATCTGGTAACTGATACCAGCCTCCTGGAATATCGGGCTTTGCCTGGAGTTGGGCAGGCATGTGCAGGTCCTTTTGTGTATACACAGGTTCTGATAACATTGGAGGCATCAGCAAGAGGGTAGGAGTGGTTTCCTCTATGTCCCCTTCTTCAGACCCCACTGATTTTATGGCAGCTTCTTTGGCTGCCATATCAATCAAATTGTTTCCCCAGATAATGGGATCATCTCCTTTTTTGGTGGGCCTTGCAATGTATGATGGCCACTTTTTCAGGTACCCAAATTGCTGCCAGCAGGTCTAATATTTAGGGACATTTTTAATTTTATATCCTGCTGAGGTCAATAGTCCTCTCTCCTGATAAATTGCTCCATGTACATGAGCAGTAGCAAAAGCATATCTGATATCGATGTAGATGTTAATCCACTTACCTTCAGCCAGTTTCAAGGCTTTTGTTAAGGCGATGAGTTCAGCTCACTGAGCAGAAGCGCCAGAGACCTACTGCTGTGCCCACAAAATTGGGGTCTTGGAGGTCACAGGCACCCCTGCAACTCGTTTGCTTTGAAAGTACCTGTAGCTGCTACCTTCTGAGAAGAATGATGGTTTCCCCTTCTAGAGGTATGTCGGTCGGGTCAGATCGAAGGCTCTGGTAGCTGTCAATCAAGGTGGAGCATTCATGGTATAGGGGCTGATGGATCCTCATCGGGCAGCAGTGTGTCTGGATTCAGGGCCACTGAGGACTTGAAAACAACAGAGTCAGGATCTAAAAGCAGTGCTTGGTAATGCATTATCCACGCATTCCATAGCCAGTAACCTGGAGGGTCCCAGATAAGAGTCTAAAGCGAGTGAGAGGTTATCACAGTGACCTTCTGGCCAAAGGCTAGCTTTTGAGTTTCCTCTCCAGCCTCTTAGAGAAATCTGCTTTTGGTCTCTGCCAGGGTCCCGGGTCCTGGGTTATTGCTCCCGTTGTAATCCCGCTCAGCTCATCCACATACAAGAAAAATGGCTTGTTTAGATTAGGGAGTCCTAGTGCGGGGGCATCCACTAGGGCCTGCCTCAACTGTTGGAGCACTGTCTCTTGCATGTCTGTCCATTCCAGTGGGCCCTGTCTTTGCCCTTTTGAAGATTCATATAGTGGCTGGGCTATCTCAGCAAATTTTAATGTACAGAGTCTACAATATCCAACTTCACCAAGAAAGTGATGCACTTGCTTTTTGGTTTTTGGTTCCGGTATCTGTAGGATGGCTTGAACCCTTGTATTTGATTGATTGATTGATTGATTGATTGATTGTCTTTTTCATTTTTATCGGTACCAGAGATCGAACTCATGACCACAGACTTGCAAGGAAGGCGCTTATGCCACTGAGCTAAATCCCCAGTCCTCCAACCCTTGTATTTGAAAGGGTCCTTTTTCCGCCTTGTAATTGATACCCCAGGTAAGTCACTGTTAGCTAGCATATCTTGCCTTTTTTGCTGAGACCTTGTATCCCAAATCATTTAAAGTTATTAACACGGCCTTGGTTGCTTCCTTGCAATCCTCAAAGGTTTTACCAGCCTCTAAAAGTCATTAACATATTGTACAAGTATGACATTTGGGTGATCTTCTCGATACCCTATCAGGTTCCTAGCTAAGGTCTCATCAAATAAAGTGGGAGCATCTTTAAAACCTTGTGTTAAATGTGTCCAAGTCAACTGTTGAGTTACTCTAGTCCCTGATCAGTGCATTCAAAAGCAAACATTGATTGACTTAGCAGAGCCACTGGGAGGTTGAAGAAAGCATGTTTTAGGGCCAAGACTGAGTACCAGATGTACTCTGGGCTCAAAAGGCTCAGCAGGGTTAGGGATTAGGAACAGTCAGATGCAAAGTAACAACTCGCCTCATGACTTCCCGGAGGTCTTAGACTGGCCAGTAATCTTGGGTCCCCGGTTTCTGTACTGGGAGCAATGGTGTTTTCCAGGGAGATCTCTCCCTGGAAGGTACAAGGTACACGGTACAAGATGCAAGGTACAAGAATCTTATTATTTTTTAATATAGCAATATGTTTTGTAATTCCTTGGTGGGCCTGTAAACTTATTGGATATTGTCTAAGGCTGAAGGCAGACACCTAGGGCAACAACTTTATGACCCGAGGAACTTGATTTATCGCCACAGCAGGGGGATTATTTGCAGCCCAGACTCCGGGTATCTCTGCTTGCCATGCCGGCAGAATATCTCTACCAGTCTCTGGAGTGGGATCATCTCCAAGCAGGAGATGATTTTCCCTTCAGGAAAGAAGGTAAGCACCTTGATTTGTTCCCGAGGTGTTGTTCCCAGAATCAGTTGTGGGGTCTCCGCCTGAAAACTGAATTGGACTTTTAACTTCTGAAGAAGGTCTCTTCTTAGCAGTGGATCGGGTTATTCTGAAACCCATAGAAATTCATGCATAGTGGTCTTTAGCCCAGAGTGAAGTAACTAGGCAACCATCTTCAGGTATGATTTTCACCCTCTGGTGGCGCCAACCACATTTACTTTGCTGTCAGTCAGAGTTCCCAATGGTTGAGTTAGAACAGAAAAAGTTGTGCCTGTGTCCACCAGGAAATTTATTTGTTTTCCCCCGAATTGCAAGGTTATTCTGGGCTCAGGGGGGGCATCTGAGACCTGATGCCCTCATTGTTGGCTCATCAGAGTCTGAGCCTCCCTTTCCATTTTTAGCTTTAACCTAGGGCGATCCATTCACCAATGGCCTTTTTCTTTACAATAGGCGCATTGGTACTTTTCAAGTGGGGTCCACCTTTTGTCTTTCTCATCTGTCTTTTATTTTTGTTTCTGTTTATCTTCTTTTTCTGCACAGCAGCTCTAATACCATTATGATCTTCTCATTGTTTGCCTCTTGCCAGGTCGCTCTATTGTCAAATACACTATGTGCTATGTCTATTGCTGAGTTAGGGGCATCCCCTCAAAACCATCCAGTTTCTGTAATTACTTTTCAATACGTGGGGTTGACTGAGACACAAAGGCAATAGTAATAGCCCTTGCATTCTCATGCTTGACACAGTCAATTGGTGTATAGAGTCTGTAGGCCTCTAGGAGGCGCTCCAGCAGTGCAGAAGGGGACACATCAGCTAAATGTCTTACCTCCAACACCTTGGACAGATTCTTAGCTGCTCCGTGGATTGCAGCTAGAAACAGTTGGCGATATTGGGTCAGAGCCTCGCTACCTCCAGATGTGTTTTCAGGATCCTTGGAGAATGGGGTGTTTTGGCCCTTCGAATTATACAGATTGGAAGTTGAAAAGGGAGTATATACAAAAATCGTGTCCCCTGATTCCTGGGGGTCTGGAGCCTCCCAAAGTGGACAGAGTGCTGACACCTCTGTGGTGGAGTCAGGCGAATTTGGCTGGGATCGGCTTTGGGTCCAGATCGGACTGGGAGAGCGGGGTAGGTGTTGGGTGAGGGGTCTCTAGAAGGAGAACATTGGAGAGGGAGGAGGACCTCTTCCAGTGGTCCTCCACTGATGGTAAAACTGGTGCGGAGGTTTGGGCGTTGGGCACAGGTGATTTTGGTTTTGTTTTCAAAGTTTCCACCGCCTCCGCCCGTGAGGAATAAGGAATCCAGGGTGCAGAATTATAGATGAGATCTATCCAAATCTGAATGGAAACAATTTCGTGTGGTTGAGAAGGAGACCAAAACACAAACTGGTGGACAGCCTGGGCAGTGCCCATGTCAAAGGATACACGGGGTCAGATGCTATTTGTCGCTATCGGCCACTCCTGAGAAGCAAAAATCATTAGGCTTCCTTTGAATATACGCTACCCGCAACCCTCAGCCCATCTCTCAAATTCTTGAAAGACAAGACTAAGGGGCGTGGGAGCAGTTTTTGCACCAGACTGACCCATTGTTGCTTGCTGTTGTTCTCTTGTCAGAGGAAGAAATCAAGAGAAAAGGTTACCAAATACAAGAAGAGACAGAACAATATGGAGAGAATCACAAAACCTAGGATTTTCTTTGCATGGTCTGAGGGTCTCCTGGGGTTTAAATGCCAGCACACTCAGAGTGACCAAAGGCACATGTAATCTATCAGGCGCAAGTGTGCTGGAAGGGAAAAGTTAGAAGAAACCACCAGACAAAACAGGACTACACAAAGACACAAAACAAAACCACCAGTAAAAATTAGAACAATCTTTCCCTGGCAAAATAGGCTGGAAGCTTCCCTTCAAATTCCAATATCAAATTGGAGGGCAGCCCTGCTGGGGTCCAAGATCCAAATGAGTCAAGAGGCTCCACAAATGACATAGGATTCCCAACAAGGATCTGACCTGTCAAGGGTGAGGGTGTACCCTCCTAAAGAAAATTAAGTCCAACAGGAGCTTCCAGTAGTTACTAGTAGTGAATCAGTCCTCAGAAATTGAGTTGGTGTGCTGTTATTTCAGCCCGGATGAGGCCCCAAATGTGATGTTCCACTGCTTTCTGAGGTATGAAGGGGCCAGAGAAAACAACTTGGAAAGGAAAAAATTATTTATTAAAGCACGGGCCTGTAGCCAATATGGAAGACTGCACTCCTAACAACTAAAGGGCGAGGTTCTTCTCCTGTAAAACTTCCAACAGCTGCTGGTCTCACAATGCAGTGGGGTGGGGTTTGCGGTGCACTACAGAACAGGAATGTGGCAGTTTGGGGAAGAACCAGGTTCAGTTGGGCTAACAAGCAAGTTTATATTAGGCAAACATCCTGTTCTGCTCTTCGAGTTACCTTTGATCTTTCTCTTACTTCTGGGGAGACTTATGAGGGTTTTTGGTAAAATACAGGTTACAACATTCCCCACTGATTGTATGGCTGCTTCTCCAAATCTTTTGGGAAGACTTGAGAACTAATCTTGATGGTGAACCGGTAACATTTCATAACCTTGGTTATGATCAGCCTCACATCTTGTGTTTGCTGTCTGGTAAAGATAGTTAGCCTATTGATTATACAGGGGCCTATTGAAACCAAGCCATCCTAGCAACAGTCCAAGCAAGGGCAGACCATAAGGCAGGATTCCATTCCAGACACTCCAAAGGGGCTTTTCAAATAGCTCTCTTCTTCTTTTTACCAGGTTTGCAGGAGGTCTAGCCCTCTTCTATTTTGAAGGGCCACTTTAGCTAAGGAATCTATCTGATCAGGAATGTCCTGAATGGTATTAGATAATGCGTGTACATCTTTAATGATCTGGTTGGAAAGTTGAACAGAGAACCCCAATCCCGCTGCCCCCATACCCAGGGCTCCTGATATTCCCAGACCTACCAATAAAGGAATAAATTGAACTCCTCGCTTTGAGTGGACTATAATATAATCCAGGCTAGAAATGGGGACAGGCTCATCCCCAGGTAAAACCTCCAAGTCAGGCAACAGGATAGCTGTTTTTTGCTTACAGGACGTCCAAACCTGCTGTGTGAGGTTTGTAACAGCGCCATTAAAGTCCCCAGTAGTGGGATAGAAGGGGCAAAATCAAGCATGCTAAAGCAGCACATGCCTGATACTATTTCACTATGCTAGGTCAATTTTTTTTATACAAGGGGAAAAAGAAAAAAACAGGAAAAGGGTACAAGTAATACAAAATTTCAAAAATAAACAGTAAGAAACCACTAGTTAATAGATTACATATTCTCATCTTAGAAATAGCTGTTCAAGTTACAAAATTGAAGCATATAAAGAGGGCATTCAAAGAGTGAGAGTGCAAACAGTTTTGTTCAATGATCCAAAAAACTCAGTAATATGGTTATCTATCTTATACACTTCAACATATATGCAGTTATAACCTTTAGAGGACTTTCTTTTCTTTTCTTTTGTACGATGACAATTACACATTTTGGGTTTTATTACTCCCACAGTTCTTATGACTTTTTTGAGGACAGTAAAACCAAATGCAACATATCACAACAGAGTCAAATCCACAGGATGGACATAAGAGATAATGTAAAAACAAAATACAAGCTGATCGACAATGGTTACCATACTGCCTCTTGCTATTTTAAGAAGAATTGCCAGTTATCATAAAATTGAACAAAACAGTAAAGAATAAAACCAAAGCATTGGAGAAAATACAGGACTTTAAAAGAAGACAATAGTCAACCTGAAAGGGCGTCATAATGATTCTTATTGTCTTCACAGTTTTGCCTATACTTTCGAACTTGGTACTATCAAGCAAAGCAGAATAGGGGAAAATCAGTCAAAACAAGATGTGAGGGCAATACAGGATTTCAAATCAAGTTAATAGGAAATCAAAGTAGGTCATTATAATGTATCCTGCTATTTTTTATTTATTTTTCCCTTAATTAAAAAGATAAAAAGGAAAAAGTAAATAATTTTTAAAAAGGGGGGTTCAGATAAAAGACGGCCTAAAAACAGAACAGCGCAGTTCAAGACATAACTATTTAAGCAAAACAGTGTTTCACCACAAGATGTCCTGACAGAAAAATTATTAGTAGGAGTGTCTCTTTCCTTGAAAGCTTAGTCAATTTTAACTGTAAGGGGTTACCAGTCTGCTGCACAGACCATTGGTCCCGGGAACGTTGGTCTCCTTGGGTGTCCAGAACCTTCACATGAGAGTGGTGGATTCAAGGTGTTTTGCCAGCCACCTTCACTGCCGTGGGAGAACTGAGGACCATGGTGTATGGTCCCTCCCAGCGAGGCTGAAGGGTGTCTCTTTGGTGATTCTGGACTAGGCCCAGAGTACCGGGTTCTCCCAGCAGCCTGGACTCAGAGTGAGAGTCTACAGGAGGATGCTTCAGCCTGAATAACCAATGTATGGAGGTCAAGATGTGCTGAAGAGCCTGCAGGGGCATAATGAGTCCTTGGTTAGTCAGTTGCACCAATTTTTCCTCAGAGAGTTTTGGAATGAGAGGAGGGTGTTTCCCATACATTGCATCAAAAGGGGATGTACCAGAAGCATAAGGAGTACATCGGGTCCACAGGAGGGCAAAAGGAAGGAGACTTACCCAATTATCGCTGGTTTCTAGAGACAGCTTTGTAATCATATTTTTAAATGTCTGATTCATCCTCTCTACTTGCCCTGAGCTTTGAGGCCAGTAAGTGCCATGAAGTTTCCAATCAATGTGTAAGGCCTGGGTTCGTTTTTGAATTATCTTGGCCTTGAAAGCCCGATCATTGTCAGACCCCAAAGATAAGGGTAGGCCGAAATGTGGAATGATCTTATATAACAACTTTTTAACCACTGTGAGAGCTGAATCTGACCTGGTGGGAAATGCCTCCACCCAGCCAGTGAAGGTGTGGACCATCACTAGCAGTTATTTGTGTCCCTGGGGACCTGGCTTCTCTATTGTAGTAAAGTGTATTTCAAGGTGTTCTCCCGGGGAAGTTCCCCGAAAATGAGTAGTTTCCACATGGAGCTGTCACTTAGAGTTAACTATCTGTCCTTCAAGAGGACATCTTGAACTGGCAGCCACTGTCAATTTGGATAGCTGGGGTATAAAGAATCAGTCCCAAAAGAGCTCAGCTAGTTTTGATCCTCCCAAATGAGTGGACTAATGACCTTACTGAATGAGCGTCCATCTGAGGACTTCAGGCAGCAAGATTCTCTCATCTGGTAACTGATACCAGCCTCCTGGAATATCGGGCTTTGCCTGGAGTTGGGCAGGCATGTGCAGGTCCTTTTGTGTATACACAGGTTCTGATAACATTGGAGGCATCAGCAAGAGGGTAGGAGTGGTTTCCTCTATGTCCCCTTCTTCAGACCCCACTGATTTTATGGCAGCTTCTTTGGCTGCCATATCAATCAAATTGTTTCCCCAGATAATGGGATCATCTCCTTTTTTGGTGGGCCTTGCAATGTATGATGGCCACTTTTTCAGGTACCCAAATTGCTGCCAGCAGGTCTAATATTTAGGGACATTTTTAATTTTATATCCTGCTGAGGTCAATAGTCCTCTCTCCTGATAAATTGCTCCATGTACATGAGCAGTAGCAAAAGCATATCTGATATCGATGTAGATGTTAATCCACTTACCTTCAGCCAGTTTCAAGGCTTTTGTTAAGGCGATGAGTTCAGCTCACTGAGCAGAAGCGCCAGAGACCTACTGCTGTGCCCACAAAATTGGGGTCTTGGAGGTCACAGGCACCCCTGCAACTCGTTTGCTTTGAAAGTACCTGTAGCTGCTACCTTCTGAGAAGAATGATGGTTTCCCCTTCTAGAGGTATGTCGGTCGGGTCAGATCGAAGGCTCTGGTAGCTGTCAATCAAGGTGGAGCATTCATGGTATAGGGGCTGATGGATCCTCATCGGGCAGCAGTGTGTCTGGATTCAGGGCCACTGAGGACTTGAAAACAACAGAGTCAGGATCTAAAAGCAGTGCTTGGTAATGCATTATCCACGCATTCCATAGCCAGTAACCTGGAGGGTCCCAGATAAGAGTCTAAAGCGAGTGAGAGGTTATCACAGTGACCTTCTGGCCAAAGGCTAGCTTTTGAGTTTCCTCTCCAGCCTCTTAGAGAAATCTGCTTTTGGTCTCTGCCAGGGTCCCGGGTCCTGGGTTATTGCTCCCGTTGTAATCCCGCTCAGCTCATCCACATACAAGAAAAATGGCTTGTTTAGATTAGGGAGTCCTAGTGCGGGGGCATCCACTAGGGCCTGCCTCAACTGTTGGAGCACTGTCTCTTGCATGTCTGTCCATTCCAGTGGGCCCTGTCTTTGCCCTTTTGAAGATTCATATAGTGGCTGGGCTATCTCAGCAAATTTTAATGTACAGAGTCTACAATATCCAACTTCACCAAGAAAGTGATGCACTTGCTTTTTGGTTTTTGGTTCCGGTATCTGTAGGATGGCTTGAACCCTTGTATTTGATTGATTGATTGATTGATTGATTGATTGTCTTTTTCATTTTTATCGGTACCAGAGATCGAACTCATGACCACAGACTTGCAAGGAAGGCGCTTATGCCACTGAGCTAAATCCCCAGTCCTCCAACCCTTGTATTTGAAAGGGTCCTTTTTCCGCCTTGTAATTGATACCCCAGGTAAGTCACTGTTAGCTAGCATATCTTGCCTTTTTTGCTGAGACCTTGTATCCCAAATCATTTAAAGTTATTAACACGGCCTTGGTTGCTTCCTTGCAATCCTCAAAGGTTTTACCAGCCTCTAAAAGTCATTAACATATTGTACAAGTATGACATTTGGGTGATCTTCTCGATACCCTATCAGGTTCCTAGCTAAGGTCTCATCAAATAAAGTGGGAGCATCTTTAAAACCTTGTGTTAAATGTGTCCAAGTCAACTGTTGAGTTACTCTAGTCCCTGATCAGTGCATTCAAAAGCAAACATTGATTGACTTAGCAGAGCCACTGGGAGGTTGAAGAAAGCATGTTTTAGGGCCAAGACTGAGTACCAGATGTACTCTGGGCTCAAAAGGCTCAGCAGGGTTAGGGATTAGGAACAGTCAGATGCAAAGTAACAACTCGCCTCATGACTTCCCGGAGGTCTTAGACTGGCCAGTAATCTTGGGTCCCCGGTTTCTGTACTGGGAGCAATGGTGTTTTCCAGGGAGATCTCTCCCTGGAAGGTACAAGGTACACGGTACAAGATGCAAGGTACAAGAATCTTATTATTTTTTAATATAGCAATATGTTTTGTAATTCCTTGGTGGGCCTGTAAACTTATTGGATATTGTCTAAGGCTGAAGGCAGACACCTAGGGCAACAACTTTATGACCCGAGGAACTTGATTTATCGCCACAGCAGGGGGATTATTTGCAGCCCAGACTCCGGGTATCTCTGCTTGCCATGCCGGCAGAATATCTCTACCAGTCTCTGGAGTGGGATCATCTCCCAGCAGGAGATGATTTTCCCTTCAGGAAAGAAGGTAAGCACCTTGATTTGTTCCCGAGGTGTTGTTCCCAGAATCAGTTGTGGGGTCTCCGCCTGAAAACTGAATTGGACTTTTAACTTCTGAAGAAGGTCTCTTCTTAGCAGTGGATCGGGTTATTCTGAAACCCATAGAAATTCATGCATAGTGGTCTTTAGCCCAGAGTGAAGTAACTAGGCAACCATCTTCAGGTATGATTTTCACCCTCTGGTGGCGCCAACCACATTTACTTTGCTGTCAGTCAGAGTTCCCAATGGTTGAGTTAGAACAGAAAAAGTTGTGCCTGTGTCCACCAGGAAATTTATTTGTTTTCCCCCGAATTGCAAGGTTATTCTGGGCTCAGGGGGGGCATCTGAGACCTGATGCCCTCATTGTTGGCTCATCAGAGTCTGAGCCTCCCTTTCCATTTTTAGCTTTAACCTAGGGCGATCCATTCACCAATGGCCTTTTTCTTTACAATAGCGCATTGGTACTTTTCAAGTGGGGTCCACCTTTTGTCTTTCTCATCTGTCTTTTCTTTTTGTTTCTGTTTATCTTCTTTTTCTGCACAGCAGCTCTAATACCATTATGATCTTCTCATTGTTTGCCTCTTGCCAGGTCGCTCTATTGTCAAATACACTATGTGCTATGTCTATTGCTGAGTTAGGGGCATCCCCTCAAAACCATCCAGTTTCTGTAATTACTTTTCAATACGTGGGGTTGACTGAGACACAAAGGCAATAGTAATAGCCCTTGCATTCTCATGCTTGACACAATCAATTGGTGTATAGAGTCTGTAGGCCTCTAGGAGGCGCTCCAGCAGTGCAGAAGGGGACACATCAGCTAAATGTCTTACCTCCAACACCTTGGACAGATTCTTAGCTGCTCCGTGGATTGCAGCTAGAAACAGTTGGCGATATTGGGTCAGAGCCTCGCTACCTCCAGATGTGTTTTCGGGATCCTTGGAGAATGGGGTGTTTTGGCCCTTCGAATTATACAGATCGGAAGTTGAAAAGGGAGTATATACAAAAATCGTGTCCCCTGATTCCTGGGGGTCTGGAGCCTCCCAAAGTGGACAGAGTGCTGACACCTCTGTGGTGGAGTCAGGCGAATTTGGCTGGGATCGGCTTTGGGTCCAGATCGGACTGGGAGAGCGGGGTAGGTGTTGGGTGAGGGGTCTCTAGAAGGAGAACATTGGAGAGGGAGGAGGACCTCTTCCAGTGGTCCTCCACTGATGGTAAAACTGGTGCGGAGGTTTGGGCGTTGGGCACAGGTGATTTTGGTTTTGTTTTCAAAGTTTCCACCGCCTCCGCCCGTGAGGAATAAGGAATCCAGGGTGCAGAATTATAGATGAGATCTATCCAAATCTGAATGGAAACAATTTCGTGTGGTTGAGAAGGAGACCAAAACACAAACTGGTGGACAGCCTGGGCAGTGCCCATGTCAAAGGATACACGGGGTCAGATGCTATTTGTCGCTATCGGCCACTCCTGAGAAGCAAAAATCATTAGGCTTCCTTTGAATATACGCTACCCGCAACCCTCAGCCCATCTCTCAAATTCTTGAAAGACAAGACTAAGGGGCGTGGGAGCAGTTTTTGCACCAGACTGACCCATTGTTGCTTGCTGTTGTTCTCTTGTCAGAGGAAGAAATCAAGAGAAAAGGTTACCAAATACAAGAAGAGACAGAACAATATGGAGAGAATCACAAAACCTAGGATTTTCTTTGCATGGTCTGAGGGTCTCCTGGGGTTTAAATGCCAGCACACTCAGAGTGACCAAAGGCACATGTAATCTATCAGGCGCAAGTGTGCTGGAAGGGAAAAGTTAGAAGAAACCACCAGACAAAACAGGACTACACAAAGACACAAAACAAAACCACCAGTAAAAATTAGAACAATCTTTCCCTGGCAAAATAGGCTGGAAGCTTCCCTTCAAATTCCAATATCAAATTGGAGGGCAGCCCTGCTGGGGTCCAAGATCCAAATGAGTCAAGAGGCTCCACAAATGACATAGGATTCCCAACAAGGATCTGACCTGTCAAGGGTGAGGGTGTACCCTCCTAAAGAAAATTAAGTCCAACAGGAGCTTCCAGTAGTTACTAGTAGTGAATCAGTCCTCAGAAATTGAGTTGGTGTGCTGTTATTTCAGCCCGGATGAGGCCCCAAATGTGATGTTCCACTGCTTTCTGAGGTATGAAGGGGCCAGAGAAAACAACTTGGAAAGGAAAAAATTATTTATTAAAGCACGGGCCTGTAGCCAATATGGAAGACTGCACTCCTAACAACTAAAGGGCGAGGTTCTTCTCCTGTAAAACTTCCAACAGCTGCTGGTCTCACAATGCAGTGGGGTGGGGTTTGCGGTGCACTACAGAACAGGAATGTGGCAGTTTGGGGAAGAACCAGGTTCAGTTGGGCTAACAAGCAAGTTTATATTAGGCAAACATCCTGTTCTGCTCTTCGAGTTACCTTTGATCTTTCTCTTACTTCTGGGGAGACTTATGAGGGTTTTTGGTAAAATACAGGTTACAACATTCCCCACTGATTGTATGGCTGCTTCTCCAAATCTTTTGGGAAGACTTGAGAACTAATCTTGATGGTGAACCGGTAACATTTCATAACCTTGGTTATGATCAGCCTCACATCTTGTGTTTGCTGTCTGGTAAAGATAGTTAGCCTATTGATTATACAGGGGCCTATTGAAACCAAGCCATCCTAGCAACAGTCCAAGCAAGGGCAGACCATAAGGCAGGATTCCATTCCAGACACTCCAAAGGGGCTTTTCAAATAGCTCTCTTCTTCTTTTTACCAGGTTTGCAGGAGGTCTAGCCCTCTTCTATTTTGAAGGGCCACTTTAGCTAAGGAATCTATCTGATCAGGAATGTCCTGAATGGTATTAGATAATGCGTGTACATCTTTAATGATCTGGTTGGAAAGTTGAACAGAGAACCCCAATCCCGCTGCCCCCATACCCAGGGCTCCTGATATTCCCAGACCTACCAATAAAGGAATAAATTGAACTCCTCGCTTTGAGTGGACTATAATATAATCCAGGCTAGAAATGGGGACAGGCTCATCCCCAGGTAAAACCTCCAAGTCAGGCAACAGGATAGCTGTTTTTTGCTTACAGGACGTCCAAACCTGCTGTGTGAGGTTTGTAACAGCGCCATTAAAGTCCCCAGTAGTGGGATAGAAGGGGCAAAATCAAGCATGCTAAAGCAGCACATGCCTGATACTATTTCACTATGCTAGGTCAATTTTTTTTATACAAGGGGAAAAAGAAAAAAACAGGAAAAGGGTACAAGTAATACAAAATTTCAAAAATAAACAGTAAGAAACCACTAGTTAATAGATTACATATTCTCATCTTAGAAATAGCTGTTCAAGTTACAAAATTGAAGCATATAAAGAGGGCATTCAAAGAGTGAGAGTGCAAACAGTTTTGTTCAATGATCCAAAAAACTCAGTAATATGGTTATCTATCTTATACACTTCAACATATATGCAGTTATAACCTTTAGAGGACTTTCTTTTCTTTTCTTTTGTACGATGACAATTACACATTTTGGGTTTTATTACTCCCACAGTTCTTATGACTTTTTTGAGGACAGTAAAACCAAATGCAACATATCACAACAGAGTCAAATCCACAGGATGGACATAAGAGACAATGTAAAAACAAAATACAAGGTGATCGACAATGGTTACCATACTGCCTCTTGCTATTTTAAGAAGAATTGCCAGTTATCATAAAATTGAACAAAACAGTAAAGAATAAAACCAAAGCATTGGAGAAAATACAGGACTTTAAAAGAAGACAATAGTCAACCTGAAAGGGCGTCATAATGATTCTTATTGTCTTCACAGTTTTGCCTATACTTTCGAACTTGGTACTATCAAGCAAAGCAGAATAGGGGAAAATCAGTCAAAACAAGATGTGAGGGCAATACAGGATTTCAAATCAAGTTAATAGGAAATCAAAGTAGGTCATTATAATGTATCCTGCTATTTTTTATTTATTTTTCCCTTAATTAAAAAGATAAAAAGGAAAAAGTAAATAATTTTTAAAAAGGGGGGTTCAGATAAAAGACGGCCTAAAAACAGAACAGCGCAGTTCAAGACATAACTATTTAAGCAAAACAGTGTTTCACCACAAGATGTCCTGACAGAAAAATTATTAGTAGGAGTGTCTCTTTCCTTGAAAGCTTAGTCAATTTTAACTGTAAGGGGTTACCAGTCTGCTGCACAGACCATTGGTCCCGGGAACGTTGGTCTCCTTGGGTGTCCAGAACCTTCACATGAGAGTGGTGGATTCAAGGTGTTTTGCCAGCCACCTTCACTGCCGTGGGAGAACTGAGGACCATGGTGTATGGTCCCTCCCAGCGAGGCTGAAGGGTGTCTCTTTGGTGATTCTGGACTAGGCCCAGAGTACCGGGTTCTCCCAGCAGCCTGGACTCAGAGTGAGAGTCTACAGGAGGATGCTTCAGCCTGAATAACCAATGTATGGAGGTCAAGATGTGCTGAAGAGCCTGCAGGGGCATAATGAGTCCTTGGTTAGTCAGTTGCACCAATTTTTCCTCAGAGAGTTTTGGAATGAGAGGAGGGTGTTTCCCATACATTGCATCAAAAGGGGATGTACCAGAAGCATAAGGAGTACATCGGGTCCACAGGAGGGCAAAAGGAAGGAGACTTACCCAATTATTGCTGGTTTCTAGAGACAGCTTTGTAATCATATTTTTAAATGTCTGATTCATCCTCTCTACTTGCCCTGAGCTTTGAGGCCAGTAAGTGCCATGAAGTTTCCAATCAATGTGTAAGGCCTGGGTTCGTTTTTGAATTATCTTGGCCTTGAAAGCCCGATCATTGTCAGACCCCAAAGATAAGGGTAGGCCGAAATGTGGAATGATCTTATATAACAACTTTTTAACCACTGTGAGAGCTGAATCTGACCTGGTGGGAAATGCCTCCACCCAGCCAGTGAAGGTGTGGACCATCACTAGCAGTTATTTGTGTCCCTGGGGACCTGGCTTCTCTATTGTAGTAAAGTGTATTTCAAGGTGTTCTCCCGGGGAAGTTCCCCGAAAATGAGTAGTTTCCACATGGAGCTGTCACTTAGAGTTAACTATCTGTCCTTCAAGAGGACATCTTGAACTGGCAGCCACTGTCAATTTGGATAGCTGGGGTATAAAGAATCAGTCCCAAAAGAGCTCAGCTAGTTTTGATCCTCCCAAATGAGTGGACTAATGACCTTACTGAATGAGCGTCCATCTGAGGACTTCAGGCAGCAAGATTCTCTCATCTGGTAACTGATACCAGCCTCCTGGAATATCGGGCTTTGCCTGGAGTTGGGCAGGCATGTGCAGGTCCTTTTGTGTATACACAGGTTCTGATAACATTGGAGGCATCAGCAAGAGGGTAGGAGTGGTTTCCTCTATGTCCCCTTCTTCAGACCCCACTGATTTTATGGCAGCTTCTTTGGCTGCCATATCAATCAAATTGTTTCCCCAGATAATGGGATCATCTCCTTTTTTGGTGGGCCTTGCAATGTATGATGGCCACTTTTTCAGGTACCCAAATTGCTGCCAGCAGGTCTAATATTTAGGGACATTTTTAATTTTATATCCTGCTGAGGTCAATAGTCCTCTCTCCTGATAAATTGCTCCATGTACATGAGCAGTAGCAAAAGCATATCTGATATCGATGTAGATGTTAATCCACTTACCTTCAGCCAGTTTCAAGGCTTTTGTTAAGGCGATGAGTTCAGCTCACTGAGCAGAAGCGCCAGAGACCTACTGCTGTGCCCACAAAATTGGGGTCTTGGAGGTCACAGGCACCCCTGCAACTCGTTTGCTTTGAAAGTACCTGTAGCTGCTACCTTCTGAGAAGAATGATGGTTTCCCCTTCTAGAGGTATGTCGGTCGGGTCAGATAGAAGGCTCTGGTAGCTGTCAATCAAGGTGGAGCATTCATGGTATAGGGGCTGATGGATCCTCATCGGGCAGCAGTGTGTCTGGATTCAGGGCCACTGAGGACTTGAAAACAACAGAGTCAGGATCTAAAAGCAGTGCTTGGTAATGCATTATCCACGCATTCCATAGCCAGTAACCTGGAGGGTCCCAGATAAGAGTCTAAAGCGAGTGAGAGGTTATCACAGTGACCTTCTGGCCAAAGGCTAGCTTTTGAGTTTCCTCTCCAGCCTCTTAGAGAAATCTGCTTTTGGTCTCTGCCAGGGTCCCGGGTCCTGGGTTATTGCTCCCGTTGTAATCCCGCTCAGCTCATCCACATACAAGAAAAATGGCTTGTTTAGATTAGGGAGTCCTAGTGCGGGGGCATCCACTAGGGCCTGCCTCAACTGTTGGAGCACTGTCTCTTGCATGTCTGTCCATTCCAGTGGGCCCTGTCTTTGCCCTTTTGAAGATTCATATAGTGGCTGGGCTATCTCAGCAAATTTTAATGTACAGAGTCTACAATATCCAACTTCACCAAGAAAGTGATGCACTTGCTTTTTGGTTTTTGGTTCCGGTATCTGTAGGATGGCTTGAACCCTTGTATTTGATTGATTGATTGATTGATTGATTGATTGTCTTTTTCATTTTTATCGGTACCAGAGATCGAACTCATGACCACAGACTTGCAAGGAAGGCGCTTATGCCACTGAGCTAAATCCCCAGTCCTCCAACCCTTGTATTTGAAAGGGTCCTTTTTCCGCCTTGTAATTGATACCCCAGGTAAGTCACTGTTAGCTAGCATATCTTGCCTTTTTTGCTGAGACCTTGTATCCCAAATCATTTAAAGTTATTAACACGGCCTTGGTTGCTTCCTTGCAATCCTCAAAGGTTTTACCAGCCTCTAAAAGTCATTAACATATTGTACAAGTATGACATTTGGGTGATCTTCTCGATACCCTATCAGGTTCCTAGCTAAGGTCTCATCAAATAAAGTGGGAGCATCTTTAAAACCTTGTGTTAAATGCGTCCAAGTCAACTGTTGAGTTACTCTAGTCCCTGATCAGTGCATTCAAAAGCAAACATTGATTGACTTAGCAGAGCCACTGGGAGGTTGAAGAAAGCATGTTTTAGGGCCAAGACTGAGTACCAGATGTACTCTGGGCTCAAAAGGCTCAGCAGGGTTAGGGATTAGGAACAGTCAGATGCAAAGTAACAACTCGCCTCATGACTTCCCGGAGGTCTTAGACTGGCCAGTAATCTTGGGTCCCCGGTTTCTGTACTCGGAGCAATGGTGTTTTCCAGGGAGATCTCTCCCTGGAAGGTACAAGGTACACGGTACAAGATGCAAGGTACAAGAATCTTATTATTTTTTAATATAGCAATATGTTTTGTAATTCCTTGGTGGGCCTGTAAACTTATTGGATATTGTCTAAGGCTGAAGGCAGACACCTAGGGCAACAACTTTATGACCCGAGGAACTTGATTTATCGCCACAGCAGGGGGATTATTTGCAGCCCAGACTCCGGGTATCTCTGCTTGCCATGCCGGCAGAATATCTCTACCTGTCTCTGGAGTGGGATCATCTCCCAGCAGGAGATGATTTTCCCTTCAGGAAAGAAGGTAAGCACCTTGATTTGTTCCCGAGGTGTTGTTCCCAGAATCAGTTGTGGGGTCTCCGCCTGAAAACTGAATTGGACTTTTAACTTCTGAAGAAGGTCTCTTCTTAGCAGTGGATCGGGTTATTCTGAAACCCATAGAAATTCATGCATAGTGGTCTTTAGCCCAGAGTGAGGTAACTAGGCAACCATCTTCAGGTATGATTTTCACCCTCTGGTGGCGCCAACCACATTTACTTTGCTGTCAGTCAGAGTTCCCAATGGTTGAGTTAGAACAGAAAAAGTTGTGCCTGTGTCCACCAGGAAATTTATTTGTTTTCCCCCGAATTGCAAGGTTATTCTGGGCTCAGGGGGGGCATCTGAGACCTGATGCCCTCATTGTTGGCTCATCAGAGTCTGAGCCTCCCTTTCCATTTTTAGCTTTAACCTAGGGCGATCCATTCACCAATGGCCTTTTTCTTTACAATAGGCGCATTGGTACTTTTCAAGTGGGGTCCACCTTTTGTCTTTCTCATCTGTCTTTTATTTTTGTTTCTGTTTATCTTCTTTTTCTGCACAGCAGCTCTAATACCATTATGATCTTCTCATTGTTTGCCTCTTGCCAGGTCGCTCTATTGTCAAATACACTATGTGCTATGTCTATTGCTGAGTTAGGGGCATCCCCTCAAAACCATCCAGTTTCTGTAATTACTTTTCAATACGTGGGGTTGACTGAGACACAAAGGCAATAGTAATAGCCCTTGCATTCTCATGCTTGACACAATCAATTGGTGTATAGAGTCTGTAGGCCTCTAGGAGGCGCTCCAGCAGTGCAGAAGGGGACACATCAGCTAAATGTCTTACCTCCAACACCTTGGACAGATTCTTAGCTGCTCCGTGGATTGCAGCTAGAAACAGTTGGCGATATTGGGTCAGAGCCTCGCTACCTCCAGATGTGTTTTCAGGATCCTTGGAGAATGGGGTGTTTTGGCCCTTCGAATTATACAGATTGGAAGTTGAAAAGGGAGTATATACAAAAATCGTGTCCCCTGATTCCTGGGGGTCTGGAGCCTCCCAAAGTGGACAGAGTGCTGACACCTCTGTGGTGGAGTCAGGCGAATTTGGCTGGGATCGGCTTTGGGTCCAGATCGGACTGGGAGAGCGGGGTAGGTGTTGGGTGAGGGGTCTCTAGAAGGAGAACATTGGAGAGGGAGGAGGACCTCTTCCAGTGGTCCTCCACTGATGGTAAAACTGGTGCGGAGGTTTGGGCGTTGGGCACAGGTGATTTTGGTTTTGTTTTCAAAGTTTCCACCGCCTCCGCCCGTGAGGAATAAGGAATCCAGGGTGCAGAATTATAGATGAGATCTATCCAAATCTGAATGGAAACAATTTCGTGTGGTTGAGAAGGAGACCAAAACACAAACTGGTGGACAGCCTGGGCAGTGCCCATGTCAAAGGATACACGGGGTCAGATGCTATTTGTCGCTATCGGCCACTCCTGAGAAGCAAAAATCATTAGGCTTCCTTTGAATATACGCTACCCGCAACCCTCAGCCCATCTCTCAAATTCTTGAAAGACAAGACTAAGGGGCGTGGGAGCAGTTTTTGCACCAGACTGACCCATTGTTGCTTGCTGTTGTTCTCTTGTCAGAGGAAGAAATCAAGAGAAAAGGTTACCAAATACAAGAAGAGACAGAACAATATGGAGAGAATCACAAAACCTAGGATTTTCTTTGCATGGTCTGAGGGTCTCCTGGGGTTTAAATGCCAGCACACTCAGAGTGACCAAAGGCACATGTAATCTATCAGGCGCAAGTGTGCTGGAAGGGAAAAGTTAGAAGAAACCACCAGACAAAACAGGACTACACAAAGACACAAAACAAAACCACCAGTAAAAATTAGAACAATCTTTCCCTGGCAAAATAGGCTGGAAGCTTCCCTTCAAATTCCAATATCAAATTGGAGGGCAGCCCTGCTGGGGTCCAAGATCCAAATGAGTCAAGAGGCTCCACAAATGACATAGGATTCCCAACAAGGATCTGACCTGTCAAGGGTGAGGGTGTACCCTCCTAAAGAAAATTAAGTCCAACAGGAGCTTCCAGTAGTTACTAGTAGTGAATCAGTCCTCAGAAATTGAGTTGGTGTGCTGTTATTTCAGCCCGGATGAGGCCCCAAATGTGATGTTCCACTGCTTTCTGAGGTATGAAGGGGCCAGAGAAAACAACTTGGAAAGGAAAAAATTATTTATTAAAGCACGGGCCTGTAGCCAATATGGAAGACTGCACTCTTAACAACTAAAGGGCGAGGTTCTTCTCCTGTAAAACTTCCAACAGCTGCTGGTCTCACAATGCAGTGGGGTGGGGTTTGCGGTGCACTACAGAACAGGAATGTGGCAGTTTGGGGAAGAACCAGGTTCAGTTGGGCTAACAAGCAAGTTTATATTAGGCAAACATCCTGTTCTGCTCTTCGAGTTACCTTTGATCTTTCTCTTACTTCTGGGGAGACTTATGAGGGTTTTTGGTAAAATACAGGTTACAACATTCCCCACTGATTGTATGGCTGCTTCTCCAAATCTTTTGGGAAGACTTGAGAACTAATCTTGATGGTGAACCGGTAACATTTCATAACCTTGGTTATGATCAGCCTCACATCTTGTGCTTGCTGTCTGGTAAAGATAGTTAGCCTATTGATTATACAGGGGCCTATTGAAACCAAGCCATCCTAGCAACAGTCCAAGCAAGGGCAGACCATAAGGCAGGATTCCATTCCAGACACTCCAAAGGGGCTTTTCAAATAGCTCTCTTCTTCTTTTTACCAGGTTTGCAGGAGGTCTAGCCCTCTTCTATTTTGAAGGGCCACTTTAGCTAAGGAATCTATCTGATCAGGAATGTCCTGAATGGTATTAGATAATGCGTGTACATCTTTAATGATCTGGTTGGAAAGTTGAACAGAGAACCCCAATCCCGCTGCCCCCATACCCAGGGCTCCTGATATTCCCAGACCTACCAATAAAGGAATAAATTGAACTCCCCGCTTTGAGTGGACTATAATATAATCCAGGCTAGAAATGGGGACAGGCTCATCCCCAGGTAAAACCTCCAAGTCAGGCAACAGGATAGCTGTTTTTTGCTTACAGGACGTCCAAACCTGCTGTGTGAGGTTTGTAACAGCGCCATTAAAGTCCCCAGTAGTGGGATAGAAGGGGCAAAATCAAGCATGCTAAAGCAGCACATGCCTGATACTATTTCACTATGCTAGGTCAATTTTTTTTATACAAGGGGAAAAAGAAAAAAACAGGAAAAGGGTACAAGTAATACAAAATTTCAAAAATAAACAGTAAGAAACCACTAGTTAATAGATTACATATTCTCATCTTAGAAATAGCTGTTCAAGTTACAAAATTGAAGCATATAAAGAGGGCATTCAAAGAGTGAGAGTGCAAACAGTTTTGTTCAATGATCCAAAAAACTCAGTAATATGGTTATCTATCTTATACACTTCAACATATATGCAGTTATAACCTTTAGAGGACTTTCTTTTCTTTTCTTTTGTACGATGACAATTACACATTTTGGGTTTTATTACTCCCACAGTTCTTATGACTTTTTTGAGGACAGTAAAACCAAATGCAACATATCACAACAGAGTCAAATCCACAGGATGGACATAAGAGACAATGTAAAAACAAAATACAAGGTGATCGACAATGGTTACCATACTGCCTCTTGCTATTTTAAGAAGAATTGCCAGTTATCATAAAATTGAACAAAACAGTAAAGAATAAAACCAAAGCATTGGAGAAAATACAGGACTTTAAAAGAAGACAATAGTCAACCTGAAAGGGCGTCATAATGATTCTTATTGTCTTCACAGTTTTGCCTATACTTTCGAACTTGGTACTATCAAGCAAAGCAGAATAGGGGAAAATCAGTCAAAACAAGATGTGAGGGCAATACAGGATTTCAAATCAAGTTAATAGGAAATCAAAGTAGGTCATTATAATGTATCCTGCTATTTTTTATTTATTTTTCCCTTAATTAAAAAGATAAAAAGGAAAAAGTAAATAATTTTTAAAAAGGGGGGTTCAGATAAAAGACGGCCTAAAAACAGAACAGCGCAGTTCAAGACATAACTATTTAAGCAAAACAGTGTTTCACCACAAGATGTCCTGACAGAAAAATTATTAGTAGGAGTGTCTCTTTCCTTGAAAGCTTAGTCAATTTTAACTGTAAGGGGTTACCAGTCTGCTGCACAGACCATTGGTCCCGGGAACGTTGGTCTCCTTGGGTGTCCAGAACCTTCACATGAGAGTGGTGGATTCAAGGTGTTTTGCCAGCCACCTTCACTGCCGTGGGAGAACTGAGGACCATGGTGTATGGTCCCTCCCAGCGAGGCTGAAGGGTGTCTCTTTGGTGATTCTGGACTAGGCCCAGAGTACCGGGTTCTCCCAGCAGCCTGGACTCAGAGTGAGAGTCTACAGGAGGATGCTTCAGCCTGAATAACCAATGTATGGAGGTCAAGATGTGCTGAAGAGCCTGCAGGGGCATAATGAGTCCTTGGTTAGTCAGTTGCACCAATTTTTCCTCAGAGAGTTTTGGAATGAGAGGAGGGTGTTTCCCATACATTGCATCAAAAGGGGATGTACCAGAAGCATAAGGAGTACATCGGGTCCACAGGAGGGCAAAAGGAAGGAGACTTACCCAATTATCGCTGGTTTCTAGAGACAGCTTTGTAATCATATTTTTAAATGTCTGATTCATCCTCTCTACTTGCCCTGAGCTTTGAGGCCAGTAAGTGCCATGAAGTTTCCAATCAATGTGTAAGGCCTGGGTTCGTTTTTGAATTATCTTGGCCTTGAAAGCCCGATCATTGTCAGACCCCAAAGATAAGGGTAGGCCGAAATGTGGAATGATCTTATATAACAACTTTTTAACCACTGTGAGAGCTGAATCTGACCTGGTGGGAAATGCCTCCACCCAGCCAGTGAAGGTGTGGACCATCACTAGCAGTTATTTGTGTCCCTGGGGACCTGGCTTCTCTATTGTAGTAAAGTGTATTTCAAGGTGTTCTCCCGGGGAAGTTCCCCGAAAATGAGTAGTTTCCACATGGAGCTGTCACTTAGAGTTAACTATCTGTCCTTCAAGAGGACATCTTGAACTGGCAGCCACTGTCAATTTGGATAGCTGGGGTATAAAGAATCAGTCCCAAAAGAGCTCAGCTAGTTTTGATCCTCCCAAATGAGTGGACTAATGACCTTACTGAATGAGCGTCCATCTGAGGACTTCAGGCAGCAAGATTCTCTCATCTGGTAACTGATACCAGCCTCCTGGAATATCGGGCTTTGCCTGGAGTTGGGCAGGCATGTGCAGGTCCTTTTGTGTATACACAGGTTCTGATAACATTGGAGGCATCAGCAAGAGGGTAGGAGTGGTTTCCTCTATGTCCCCTTCTTCAGACCCCACTGATTTTATGGCAGCTTCTTTGGCTGCCATATCAATCAAATTGTTTCCCCAGATAATGGGATCATCTCCTTTTTTGGTGGGCCTTGCAATGTATGATGGCCACTTTTTCAGGTACCCAAATTGCTGCCAGCAGGTCTAATATTTAGGGACATTTTTAATTTTATATCCTGCTGAGGTCAATAGTCCTCTCTCCTGATAAATTGCTCCATGTACATGAGCAGTAGCAAAAGCATATCTGATATCGATGTAGATGTTAATCCACTTACCTTCAGCCAGTTTCAAGGCTTTTGTTAAGGCGATGAGTTCAGCTCACTGAGCAGAAGCGCCAGAGACCTACTGCTGTGCCCACAAAATTGGGGTCTTGGAGGTCACAGGCACCCCTGCAACTCGTTTGCTTTGAAAGTACCTGTAGCTGCTACCTTCTGAGAAGAATGATGGTTTCCCCTTCTAGAGGTATGTCGGTCGGGTCAGATCGAAGGCTCTGGTAGCTGTCAATCAAGGTGGAGCATTCATGGTATAGGGGCTGATGGATCCTCATCGGGCAGCAGTGTGTCTGGATTCAGGGCCACTGAGGACTTGAAAACAACAGAGTCAGGATCTAAAAGCAGTGCTTGGTAATGCATTATCCACGCATTCCATAGCCAGTAACCTGGAGGGTCCCAGATAAGAGTCTAAAGCGAGTGAGAGGTTATCACAGTGACCTTCTGGCCAAAGGCTAGCTTTTGAGTTTCCTCTCCAGCCTCTTAGAGAAATCTGCTTTTGGTCTCTGCCAGGGTCCCGGGTCCTGGGTTATTGCTCCCGTTGTAATCCCGCTCAGCTCATCCACATACAAGAAAAATGGCTTGTTTAGATTAGGGAGTCCTAGTGCGGGGGCATCCACTAGGGCCTGCCTCAACTGTTGGAGCACTGTCTCTTGCATGTCTGTCCATTCCAGTGGGCCCTGTCTTTGCCCTTTTGAAGATTCATATAGTGGCTGGGCTATCTCAGCAAATTTTAATGTACAGAGTCTACAATATCCAACTTCACCAAGAAAGTGATGCACTTGCTTTTTGGTTTTTGGTTCCGGTATCTGTAGGATGGCTTGAACCCTTGTATTTGATTGATTGATTGATTGATTGATTGATTGTCTTTTTCATTTTTATCGGTACCAGAGATCGAACTCATGACCACAGACTTGCAAGGAAGGCGCTTATGCCACTGAGCTAAATCCCCAGTCCTCCAACCCTTGTATTTGAAAGGGTCCTTTTTCCGCCTTGTAATTGATACCCCAGGTAAGTCACTGTTAGCTAGCATATCTTGCCTTTTTTGCTGAGACCTTGTATCCCAAATCATTTAAAGTTATTAACACGGCCTTGGTTGCTTCCTTGCAATCCTCAAAGGTTTTACCAGCCTCTAAAAGTCATTAACATATTGTACAAGTATGACATTTGGGTGATCTTCTCGATACCCTATCAGGTTCCTAGCTAAGGTCTCATCAAATAAAGTGGGAGCATCTTTAAAACCTTGTGTTAAATGCGTCCAAGTCAACTGTTGAGTTACTCTAGTCCCTGATCAGTGCATTGAAAAGCAAACATTGATTGACTTAGCAGAGCCACTGGGAGGTTGAAGAAAGCATGTTTTAGGGCCAAGACTGAGTACCAGATGTACTCTGGGCTCAAAAGGCTCAGCAGGGTTAGGGATTAGGAACAGTCAGATGCAAAGTAACAACTCGCCTCATGACTTCCCGGAGGTCTTAGACTGGCCAGTAATCTTGGGTCCCCGGTTTCTGTACTGGGAGCAATGGTGTTTTCCAGGGAGATCTCTCCCTGGAAGGTACAAGGTACACGGTACAAGATGCAAGGTACAAGAATCTTATTATTTTTTAATATAGCAATATGTTTTGTAATTCCTTGGTGGGCCTGTAAACTTATTGGATATTGTCTAAGGCTGAAGGCAGACACCTAGGGCAACAACTTTATGACCCGAGGAACTTGATTTATCGCCACAGCAGGGGGATTATTTGCAGCCCAGACTCCGGGTATCTCTGCTTGCCATGCCGGCAGAATATCTCTACCTGTCTCTGGAGTGGGATCATCTCCCAGCAGGAGATGATTTTCCCTTCAGGAAAGAAGGTAAGCACCTTGATTTGTTCCCGAGGTGTTGTTCCCAGAATCAGTTGTGGGGTCTCCGCCTGAAAACTGAATTGGACTTTTAACTTCTGAAGAAGGTCTCTTCTTAGCAGTGGATCGGGTTATTCTGAAACCCATAGAAATTCATGCATAGTGGTCTTTAGCCCAGAGTGAGGTAACTAGGCAACCATCTTCAGGTATGATTTTCACCCTCTGGTGGCGCCAACCACATTTACTTTGCTGTCAGTCAGAGTTCCCAATGGTTGAGTTAGAACAGAAAAAGTTGTGCCTGTGTCCACCAGGAAATTTATTTGTTTTCCCCCGAATTGCAAGGTTATTCTGGGCTCAGGGGGGGCATCTGAGACCTGATGCCCTCATTGTTGGCTCATCAGAGTCTGAGCCTCCCTTTCCATTTTTAGCTTTAACCTAGGGCGATCCATTCACCAATGGCCTTTTTCTTTACAATAGGCGCATTGGTACTTTTCAAGTGGGGTCCACCTTTTGTCTTTCTCATCTGTCTTTTATTTTTGTTTCTGTTTATCTTCTTTTTCTGCACAGCAGCTCTAATACCATTATGATCTTCTCATTGTTTGCCTCTTGCCAGGTCGCTCTATTGTCAAATACACTATGTGCTATGTCTGTTGCTGAGTTAGGGGCATCCCCTCAAAACCATCCAGTTTCTGTAATTACTTTTCAATACGTGGGGTTGACTGAGACACAAAGGCAATAGTAATAGCCCTTGCATTCTCATGCTTGACACAATCAATTGGTGTATAGAGTCTGTAGGCCTCTAGGAGGCGCTCCAGCAGTGCAGAAGGGGACACATCAGCTAAATGTCTTACCTCCAACACCTTGGACAGATTCTTAGCTGCTCCGTGGATTGCAGCTAGAAACAGTTGGCGATATTGGGTCAGAGCCTCGCTACCTCCAGATGTGTTTTCAGGATCCTTGGAGAATGGGGTGTTTTGGCCCTTCGAATTATACAGATTGGAAGTTGAAAAGGGAGTATATACAAAAATCGTGTCCCCTGATTCCTGGGGGTCTGGAGCCTCCCAAAGTGGACAGAGTGCTGACACCTCTGTGGTGGAGTCAGGCGAATTTGGCTGGGATCGGCTTTGGGTCCAGATCGGACTGGGAGAGCGGGGTAGGTGTTGGGTGAGGGGTCTCTAGAAGGAGAACATTGGAGAGGGAGGAGGACCTCTTCCAGTGGTCCTCCACTGATGGTAAAACTGGTGCGGAGGTTTGGGCGTTGGGCACAGGTGATTTTGGTTTTGTTTTCAAAGTTTCCACCGCCTCCGCCCGTGAGGAATAAGGAATCCAGGGTGCAGAATTATAGATGAGATCTATCCAAATCTGAATGGAAACAATTTCGTGTGGTTGAGAAGGAGACCAAAACACAAACTGGTGGACAGCCTGGGCAGTGCCCATGTCAAAGGATACACGGGGTCAGATGCTATTTGTCGCTATCGGCCACTCCTGAGAAGCAAAAATCATTAGGCTTCCTTTGAATATACGCTACCCGCAACCCTCAGCCCATCTCTCAAATTCTTGAAAGACAAGACTAAGGGGCGTGGGAGCAGTTTTTGCACCAGACTGACCCATTGTTGCTTGCTGTTGTTCTCTTGTCAGAGGAAGAAATCAAGAGAAAAGGTTACCAAATACAAGAAGAGACAGAACAATATGGAGAGAATCACAAAACCTAGGATTTTCTTTGCATGGTCTGAGGGTCTCCTGGGGTTTAAATGCCAGCACACTCAGAGTGACCAAAGGCACATGTAATCTATCAGGCGCAAGTGTGCTGGAAGGGAAAAGTTAGAAGAAACCACCAGACAAAACAGGACTACACAAAGACACAAAACAAAACCACCAGTAAAAATTAGAACAATCTTTCCCTGGCAAAATAGGCTGGAAGCTTCCCTTCAAATTCCAATATCAAATTGGAGGGCAGCCCTGCTGGGGTCCAAGATCCAAATGAGTCAAGAGGCTCCACAAATGACATAGGATTCCCAACAAGGATCTGACCTGTCAAGGGTGAGGGTGTACCCTCCTAAAGAAAATTAAGTCCAACAGGAGCTTCCAGTAGTTACTAGTAGTGAATCAGTCCTCAGAAATTGAGTTGGTGTGCTGTTATTTCAGCCCGGATGAGGCCCCAAATGTGATGTTCCACTGCTTTCTGAGGTATGAAGGGGCCAGAGAAAACAACTTGGAAAGGAAAAAATTATTTATTAAAGCACGGGCCTGTAGCCAATATGGAAGACTGCACTCTTAACAACTAAAGGGCGAGGTTCTTCTCCTGTAAAACTTCCAACAGCTGCTGGTCTCACAATGCAGTGGGGTGGGGTTTGCGGTGCACTACAGAACAGGAATGTGGCAGTTTGGGGAAGAACCAGGTTCAGTTGGGCTAACAAGCAAGTTTATATTAGGCAAACATCCTGTTCTGCTCTTCGAGTTACCTTTGATCTTTCTCTTACTTCTGGGGAGACTTATGAGGGTTTTTGGTAAAATACAGGTTACAACATTCCCCACTGATTGTATGGCTGCTTCTCCAAATCTTTTGGGAAGACTTGAGAACTAATCTTGATGGTGAACCGGTAACATTTCATAACCTTGGTTATGATCAGCCTCACATCTTGTGCTTGCTGTCTGGTAAAGATAGTTAGCCTATTGATTATACAGGGGCCTATTGAAACCAAGCCATCCTAGCAACAGTCCAAGCAAGGGCAGACCATAAGGCAGGATTCCATTCCAGACACTCCAAAGGGGCTTTTCAAATAGCTCTCTTCTTCTTTTTACCAGGTTTGCAGGAGGTCTAGCCCTCTTCTATTTTGAAGGGCCACTTTAGCTAAGGAATCTATCTGATCAGGAATGTCCTGAATGGTATTAGATAATGCGTGTACATCTTTAATGATCTGGTTGGAAAGTTGAACAGAGAACCCCAATCCCGCTGCCCCCATACCCAGGGCTCCTGATATTCCCAGACCTACCAATAAAGGAATAAATTGAACTCCCCGCTTTGAGTGGACTATAATATAATCCAGGCTAGAAATGGGGACAGGCTCATCCCCAGGTAAAACCTCCAAGTCAGGCAACAGGATAGCTGTTTTTTGCTTACAGGACGTCCAAACCTGCTGTGTGAGGTTTGTAACAGCGCCATTAAAGTCCCCAGTAGTGGGATAGAAGGGGCAAAATCAAGCATGCTAAAGCAGCACATGCCTGATACTATTTCACTATGCTAGGTCAATTTTTTTTATACAAGGGGAAAAAGAAAAAAACAGGAAAAGGGTACAAGTAATACAAAATTTCAAAAATAAACAGTAAGAAACCACTAGTTAATAGATTACATATTCTCATCTTAGAAATAGCTGTTCAAGTTACAAAATTGAAGCATATAAAGAGGGCATTCAAAGAGTGAGAGTGCAAACAGTTTTGTTCAATGATCCAAAAAACTCAGTAATATGGTTATCTATCTTATACACTTCAACATATATGCAGTTATAACCTTTAGAGGACTTTCTTTTCTTTTCTTTTGTACGATGACAATTACACATTTTGGGTTTTATTACTCCCACAGTTCTTATGACTTTTTTGAGGACAGTAAAACCAAATGCAACATATCACAACAGAGTCAAATCCACAGGATGGACATAAGAGACAATGTAAAAACAAAATACAAGGTGATCGACAATGGTTACCATACTGCCTCTTGCTATTTTAAGAAGAATTGCCAGTTATCATAAAATTGAACAAAACAGTAAAGAATAAAACCAAAGCATTGGAGAAAATACAGGACTTTAAAAGAAGACAATAGTCAACCTGAAAGGGCGTCATAATGATTCTTATTGTCTTCACAGTTTTGCCTATACTTTCGAACTTGGTACTATCAAGCAAAGCAGAATAGGGGAAAATCAGTCAAAACAAGATGTGAGGGCAATACAGGATTTCAAATCAAGTTAATAGGAAATCAAAGTAGGTCATTATAATGTATCCTGCTATTTTTTATTTATTTTTCCCTTAATTAAAAAGATAAAAAGGAAAAAGTAAATAATTTTTAAAAAGGGGGGTTCAGATAAAAGACGGCCTAAAAACAGAACAGCGCAGTTCAAGACATAACTATTTAAGCAAAACAGTGTTTCACCACAAGATGTCCTGACAGAAAAATTATTAGTAGGAGTGTCTCTTTCCTTGAAAGCTTAGTCAATTTTAACTGTAAGGGGTTACCAGTCTGCTGCACAGACCATTGGTCCCGGGAACGTTGGTCTCCTTGGGTGTCCAGAACCTTCACATGAGAGTGGTGGATTCAAGGTGTTTTGCCAGCCACCTTCACTGCCGTGGGAGAACTGAGGACCATGGTGTATGGTCCCTCCCAGCGAGGCTGAAGGGTGTCTCTTTGGTGATTCTGGACTAGGCCCAGAGTACCGGGTTCTCCCAGCAGCCTGGACTCAGAGTGAGAGTCTACAGGAGGATGCTTCAGCCTGAATAACCAATGTATGGAGGTCAAGATGTGCTGAAGAGCCTGCAGGGGCATAATGAGTCCTTGGTTAGTCAGTTGCACCAATTTTTCCTCAGAGAGTTTTGGAATGAGAGGAGGGTGTTTCCCATACATTGCATCAAAAGGGGATGTACCAGAAGCATAAGGAGTACATCGGGTCCACAGGAGGGCAAAAGGAAGGAGACTTACCCAATTATCGCTGGTTTCTAGAGACAGCTTTGTAATCATATTTTTAAATGTCTGATTCATCCTCTCTACTTGCCCTGAGCTTTGAGGCCAGTAAGTGCCATGAAGTTTCCAATCAATGTGTAAGGCCTGGGTTCGTTTTTGAATTATCTTGGCCTTGAAAGCCCGATCATTGTCAGACCCCAAAGATAAGGGTAGGCCGAAATGTGGAATGATCTTATATAACAACTTTTTAACCACTGTGAGAGCTGAATCTGACCTGGTGGGAAATGCCTCCACCCAGCCAGTGAAGGTGTGGACCATCACTAGCAGTTATTTGTGTCCCTGGGGACCTGGCTTCTCTATTGTAGTAAAGTGTATTTCAAGGTGTTCTCCCGGGGAAGTTCCCCGAAAATGAGTAGTTTCCACATGGAGCTGTCACTTAGAGTTAACTATCTGTCCTTCAAGAGGACATCTTGAACTGGCAGCCACTGTCAATTTGGATAGCTGGGGTATAAAGAATCAGTCCCAAAAGAGCTCAGCTAGTTTTGATCCTCCCAAATGAGTGGACTAATGACCTTACTGAATGAGCGTCCATCTGAGGACTTCAGGCAGCAAGATTCTCTCATCTGGTAACTGATACCAGCCTCCTGGAATATCGGGCTTTGCCTGGAGTTGGGCAGGCATGTGCAGGTCCTTTTGTGTATACACAGGTTCTGATAACATTGGAGGCATCAGCAAGAGGGTAGGAGTGGTTTCCTCTATGTCCCCTTCTTCAGACCCCACTGATTTTATGGCAGCTTCTTTGGCTGCCATATCAATCAAATTGTTTCCCCAGATAATGGGATCATCTCCTTTTTTGGTGGGCCTTGCAATGTATGATGGCCACTTTTTCAGGTACCCAAATTGCTGCCAGCAGGTCTAATATTTAGGGACATTTTTAATTTTATATCCTGCTGAGGTCAATAGTCCTCTCTCCTGATAAATTGCTCCATGTACATGAGCAGTAGCAAAAGCATATCTGATATCGATGTAGATGTTAATCCACTTACCTTCAGCCAGTTTCAAGGCTTTTGTTAAGGCGATGAGTTCAGCTCACTGAGCAGAAGCGCCAGAGACCTACTGCTGTGCCCACAAAATTGGGGTCTTGGAGGTCACAGGCACCCCTGCAACTCGTTTGCTTTGAAAGTACCTGTAGCTGCTACCTTCTGAGAAGAATGATGGTTTCCCCTTCTAGAGGTATGTCGGTCGGGTCAGATCGAAGGCTCTGGTAGCTGTCAATCAAGGTGGAGCATTCATGGTATAGGGGCTGATGGATCCTCATCGGGCAGCAGTGTGTCTGGATTCAGGGCCACTGAGGACTTGAAAACAACAGAGTCAGGATCTAAAAGCAGTGCTTGGTAATGCATTATCCACGCATTCCATAGCCAGTAACCTGGAGGGTCCCAGATAAGAGTCTAAAGCGAGTGAGAGGTTATCACAGTGACCTTCTGGCCAAAGGCTAGCTTTTGAGTTTCCTCTCCAGCCTCTTAGAGAAATCTGCTTTTGGTCTCTGCCAGGGTCCCGGGTCCTGGGTTATTGCTCCCGTTGTAATCCCGCTCAGCTCATCCACATACAAGAAAAATGGCTTGTTTAGATTAGGGAGTCCTAGTGCGGGGGCATCCACTAGGGCCTGCCTCAACTGTTGGAGCACTGTCTCTTGCATGTCTGTCCATTCCAGTGGGCCCTGTCTTTGCCCTTTTGAAGATTCATATAGTGGCTGGGCTATCTCAGCAAATTTTAATGTACAGAGTCTACAATATCCAACTTCACCAAGAAAGTGATGCACTTGCTTTTTGGTTTTTGGTTCCGGTATCTGTAGGATGGCTTGAACCCTTGTATTTGATTGATTGATTGATTGATTGATTGATTGTCTTTTTCATTTTTATCGGTACCAGAGATCGAACTCATGACCACAGACTTGCAAGGAAGGCGCTTATGCCACTGAGCTAAATCCCCAGTCCTCCAACCCTTGTATTTGAAAGGGTCCTTTTTCCGCCTTGTAATTGATACCCCAGGTAAGTCACTGTTAGCTAGCATATCTTGCCTTTTTTGCTGAGACCTTGTATCCCAAATCATTTAAAGTTATTAACACGGCCTTGGTTGCTTCCTTGCAATCCTCAAAGGTTTTACCAGCCTCTAAAAGTCATTAACATATTGTACAAGTATGACATTTGGGTGATCTTCTCGATACCCTATCAGGTTCCTAGCTAAGGTCTCATCAAATAAAGTGGGAGCATCTTTAAAACCTTGTGTTAAATGCGTCCAAGTCAACTGTTGAGTTACTCTAGTCCCTGATCAGTGCATTGAAAAGCAAACATTGATTGACTTAGCAGAGCCACTGGGAGGTTGAAGAAAGCATGTTTTAGGGCCAAGACTGAGTACCAGATGTACTCTGGGCTCAAAAGGCTCAGCAGGGTTAGGGATTAGGAACAGTCAGATGCAAAGTAACAACTCGCCTCATGACTTCCCGGAGGTCTTAGACTGGCCAGTAATCTTGGGTCCCCGGTTTCTGTACTGGGAGCAATGGTGTTTTCCAGGGAGATCTCTCCCTGGAAGGTACAAGGTACACGGTACAAGATGCAAGGTACAAGAATCTTATTATTTTTTAATATAGCAATATGTTTTGTAATTCCTTGGTGGGCCTGTAAACTTATTGGATATTGTCTAAGGCTGAAGGCAGACACCTAGGGCAACAACTTTATGACCCGAGGAACTTGATTTATCGCCACAGCAGGGGGATTATTTGCAGCCCAGACTCCGGGTATCTCTGCTTGCCATGCCGGCAGAATATCTCTACCTGTCTCTGGAGTGGGATCATCTCCCAGCAGGAGATGATTTTCCCTTCAGGAAAGAAGGTAAGCACCTTGATTTGTTCCCGAGGTGTTGTTCCCAGAATCAGTTGTGGGGTCTCCGCCTGAAAACTGAATTGGACTTTTAACTTCTGAAGAAGGTCTCTTCTTAGCAGTGGATCGGGTTATTCTGAAACCCATAGAAATTCATGCATAGTGGTCTTTAGCCCAGAGTGAGGTAACTAGGCAACCATCTTCAGGTATGATTTTCACCCTCTGGTGGCGCCAACCACATTTACTTTGCTGTCAGTCAGAGTTCCCAATGGTTGAGTTAGAACAGAAAAAGTTGTGCCTGTGTCCACCAGGAAATTTATTTGTTTTCCCCCGAATTGCAAGGTTATTCTGGGCTCAGGGGGGGCATCTGAGACCTGATGCCCTCATTGTTGGCTCATCAGAGTCTGAGCCTCCCTTTCCATTTTTAGCTTTAACCTAGGGCGATCCATTCACCAATGGCCTTTTTCTTTACAATAGGCGCATTGGTACTTTTCAAGTGGGGTCCACCTTTTGTCTTTCTCATCTGTCTTTTATTTTTGTTTCTGTTTATCTTCTTTTTCTGCACAGCAGCTCTAATACCATTATGATCTTCTCATTGTTTGCCTCTTGCCAGGTCGCTCTATTGTCAAATACACTATGTGCTATGTCTGTTGCTGAGTTAGGGGCATCCCCTCAAAACCATCCAGTTTCTGTAATTACTTTTCAATACGTGGGGTTGACTGAGACACAAAGGCAATAGTAATAGCCCTTGCATTCTCATGCTTGACACAATCAATTGGTGTATAGAGTCTGTAGGCCTCTAGGAGGCGCTCCAGCAGTGCAGAAGGGGACACATCAGCTAAATGTCTTACCTCCAACACCTTGGACAGATTCTTAGCTGCTCCGTGGATTGCAGCTAGAAACAGTTGGCGATATTGGGTCAGAGCCTCGCTACCTCCAGATGTGTTTTCGGGATCCTTGGAGAATGGGGTGTTTTGGCCCTTCGAATTATACAGATCGGAAGTTGAAAAGGGAGTATATACAAAAATCGTGTCCCCTGATTCCTGGGGGTCTGGAGCCTCCCAAAGTGGACAGAGTGCTGACACCTCTGTGGTGGAGTCAGGCGAATTTGGCTGGGATCGGCTTTGGGTCCAGATCGGACTGGGAGAGCGGGGTAGGTGTTGGGTGAGGGGTCTCTAGAAGGAGAACATTGGAGAGGGAGGAGGACCTCTTCCAGTGGTCCTCCACTGATGGTAAAACTGGTGCGGAGGTTTGGGCGTTGGGCACAGGTGATTTTGGTTTTGTTTTCAAAGTTTCCACCGCCTCCGCCCGTGAGGAATAAGGAATCCAGGGTGCAGAATTATAGATGAGATCTATCCAAATCTGAATGGAAACAATTTCGTGTGGTTGAGAAGGAGACCAAAACACAAACTGGTGGACAGCCTGGGCAGTGCCCATGTCAAAGGATACACGGGGTCAGATGCTATTTGTCGCTATCGGCCACTCCTGAGAAGCAAAAATCATTAGGCTTCCTTTGAATATACGCTACCCGCAACCCTCAGCCCATCTCTCAAATTCTTGAAAGACAAGACTAAGGGGCGTGGGAGCAGTTTTTGCACCAGACTGACCCATTGTTGCTTGCTGTTGTTCTCTTGTCAGAGGAAGAAATCAAGAGAAAAGGTTACCAAATACAAGAAGAGACAGAACAATATGGAGAGAATCACAAAACCTAGGATTTTCTTTGCATGGTCTGAGGGTCTCCTGGGGTTTAAATGCCAGCACACTCAGAGTGACCAAAGGCACATGTAATCTATCAGGCGCAAGTGTGCTGGAAGGGAAAAGTTAGAAGAAACCACCAGACAAAACAGGACTACACAAAGACACAAAACAAAACCACCAGTAAAAATTAGAACAATCTTTCCCTGGCAAAATAGGCTGGAAGCTTCCCTTCAAATTCCAATATCAAATTGGAGGGCAGCCCTGCTGGGGTCCAAGATCCAAATGAGTCAAGAGGCTCCACAAATGACATAGGATTCCCAACAAGGATCTGACCTGTCAAGGGTGAGGGTGTACCCTCCTAAAGAAAATTAAGTCCAACAGGAGCTTCCAGTAGTTACTAGTAGTGAATCAGTCCTCAGAAATTGAGTTGGTGTGCTGTTATTTCAGCCCGGATGAGGCCCCAAATGTGATGTTCCACTGCTTTCTGAGGTATGAAGGGGCCAGAGAAAACAACTTGGAAAGGAAAAAATTATTTATTAAAGCACGGGCCTGTAGCCAATATGGAAGACTGCACTCCTAACAACTAAAGGGCGAGGTTCTTCTCCTGTAAAACTTCCAACAGCTGCTGGTCTCACAATGCAGTGGGGTGGGGTTTGCGGTGCACTACAGAACAGGAATGTGGCAGTTTGGGGAAGAACCAGGTTCAGTTGGGCTAACAAGCAAGTTTATATTAGGCAAACATCCTGTTCTGCTCTTCGAGTTACCTTTGATCTTTCTCTTACTTCTGGGGAGACTTATGAGGGTTTTTGGTAAAATACAGGTTACAACATTCCCCACTGATTGTATGGCTGCTTCTCCAAATCTTTTGGGAAGACTTGAGAACTAATCTTGATGGTGAACCGGTAACATTTCATAACCTTGGTTATGATCAGCCTCACATCTTGTGTTTGCTGTCTGGTAAAGATAGTTAGCCTATTGATTATACAGGGGCCTATTGAAACCAAGCCATCCTAGCAACAGTCCAAGCAAGGGCAGACCATAAGGCAGGATTCCATTCCAGACACTCCAAAGGGGCTTTTCAAATAGCTCTCTTCTTCTTTTTACCAGGTTTGCAGGAGGTCTAGCCCTCTTCTATTTTGAAGGGCCACTTTAGCTAAGGAATCTATCTGATCAGGAATGTCCTGAATGGTATTAGATAATGCGTGTACATCTTTAATGATCTGGTTGGAAAGTTGAACAGAGAACCCCAATCCCGCTGCCCCCATACCCAGGGCTCCTGATATTCCCAGACCTACCAATAAAGGAATAAATTGAACTCCTCGCTTTGAGTGGACTATAATATAATCCAGGCTAGAAATGGGGACAGGCTCATCCCCAGGTAAAACCTCCAAGTCAGGCAACAGGATAGCTGTTTTTTGCTTACAGGACGTCCAAACCTGCTGTGTGAGGTTTGTAACAGCGCCATTAAAGTCCCCAGTAGTGGGATAGAAGGGGCAAAATCAAGCATGCTAAAGCAGCACATGCCTGATACTATTTCACTATGCTAGGTCAATTTTTTTTATACAAGGGGAAAAAGAAAAAAACAGGAAAAGGGTACAAGTAATACAAAATTTCAAAAATAAACAGTAAGAAACCACTAGTTAATAGATTACATATTCTCATCTTAGAAATAGCTGTTCAAGTTACAAAATTGAAGCATATAAAGAGGGCATTCAAAGAGTGAGAGTGCAAACAGTTTTGTTCAATGATCCAAAAAACTCAGTAATATGGTTATCTATCTTATACACTTCAACATATATGCAGTTATAACCTTTAGAGGACTTTCTTTTCTTTTCTTTTGTACGATGACAATTACACATTTTGGGTTTTATTACTCCCACAGTTCTTATGACTTTTTTGAGGACAGTAAAACCAAATGCAACATATCACAACAGAGTCAAATCCACAGGATGGACATAAGAGATAATGTAAAAACAAAATACAAGCTGATCGACAATGGTTACCATACTGCCTCTTGCTATTTTAAGAAGAATTGCCAGTTATCATAAAATTGAACAAAACAGTAAAGAATAAAACCAAAGCATTGGAGAAAATACAGGACTTTAAAAGAAGACAATAGTCAACCTGAAAGGGCGTCATAATGATTCTTATTGTCTTCACAGTTTTGCCTATACTTTCGAACTTGGTACTATCAAGCAAAGCAGAATAGGGGAAAATCAGTCAAAACAAGATGTGAGGGCAATACAGGATTTCAAATCAAGTTAATAGGAAATCAAAGTAGGTCATTATAATGTATCCTGCTATTTTTTATTTATTTTTCCCTTAATTAAAAAGATAAAAAGGAAAAAGTAAATAATTTTTAAAAAGGGGGGTTCAGATAAAAGACGGCCTAAAAACAGAACAGCGCAGTTCAAGACATAACTATTTAAGCAAAACAGTGTTTCACCACAAGATGTCCTGACAGAAAAATTATTAGTAGGAGTGTCTCTTTCCTTGAAAGCTTAGTCAATTTTAACTGTAAGGGGTTACCAGTCTGCTGCACAGACCATTGGTCCCGGGAACGTTGGTCTCCTTGGGTGTCCAGAACCTTCACATGAGAGTGGTGGATTCAAGGTGTTTTGCCAGCCACCTTCACTGCCGTGGGAGAACTGAGGACCATGGTGTATGGTCCCTCCCAGCGAGGCTGAAGGGTGTCTCTTTGGTGATTCTGGACTAGGCCCAGAGTACCGGGTTCTCCCAGCAGCCTGGACTCAGAGTGAGAGTCTACAGGAGGATGCTTCAGCCTGAATAACCAATGTATGGAGGTCAAGATGTGCTGAAGAGCCTGCAGGGGCATAATGAGTCCTTGGTTAGTCAGTTGCACCAATTTTTCCTCAGAGAGTTTTGGAATGAGAGGAGGGTGTTTCCCATACATTGCATCAAAAGGGGATGTACCAGAAGCATAAGGAGTACATCGGGTCCACAGGAGGGCAAAAGGAAGGAGACTTACCCAATTATCGCTGGTTTCTAGAGACAGCTTTGTAATCATATTTTTAAATGTCTGATTCATCCTCTCTACTTGCCCTGAGCTTTGAGGCCAGTAAGTGCCATGAAGTTTCCAATCAATGTGTAAGGCCTGGGTTCGTTTTTGAATTATCTTGGCCTTGAAAGCCCGATCATTGTCAGACCCCAAAGATAAGGGTAGGCCGAAATGTGGAATGATCTTATATAACAACTTTTTAACCACTGTGAGAGCTGAATCTGACCTGGTGGGAAATGCCTCCACCCAGCCAGTGAAGGTGTGGACCATCACTAGCAGTTATTTGTGTCCCTGGGGACCTGGCTTCTCTATTGTAGTAAAGTGTATTTCAAGGTGTTCTCCCGGGGAAGTTCCCCGAAAATGAGTAGTTTCCACATGGAGCTGTCACTTAGAGTTAACTATCTGTCCTTCAAGAGGACATCTTGAACTGGCAGCCACTGTCAATTTGGATAGCTGGGGTATAAAGAATCAGTCCCAAAAGAGCTCAGCTAGTTTTGATCCTCCCAAATGAGTGGACTAATGACCTTACTGAATGAGCGTCCATCTGAGGACTTCAGGCAGCAAGATTCTCTCATCTGGTAACTGATACCAGCCTCCTGGAATATCGGGCTTTGCCTGGAGTTGGGCAGGCATGTGCAGGTCCTTTTGTGTATACACAGGTTCTGATAACATTGGAGGCATCAGCAAGAGGGTAGGAGTGGTTTCCTCTATGTCCCCTTCTTCAGACCCCACTGATTTTATGGCAGCTTCTTTGGCTGCCATATCAATCAAATTGTTTCCCCAGATAATGGGATCATCTCCTTTTTTGGTGGGCCTTGCAATGTATGATGGCCACTTTTTCAGGTACCCAAATTGCTGCCAGCAGGTCTAATATTTAGGGACATTTTTAATTTTATATCCTGCTGAGGTCAATAGTCCTCTCTCCTGATAAATTGCTCCATGTACATGAGCAGTAGCAAAAGCATATCTGATATCGATGTAGATGTTAATCCACTTACCTTCAGCCAGTTTCAAGGCTTTTGTTAAGGCGATGAGTTCAGCTCACTGAGCAGAAGCGCCAGAGACCTACTGCTGTGCCCACAAAATTGGGGTCTTGGAGGTCACAGGCACCCCTGCAACTCGTTTGCTTTGAAAGTACCTGTAGCTGCTACCTTCTGAGAAGAATGATGGTTTCCCCTTCTAGAGGTATGTCGGTCGGGTCAGATCGAAGGCTCTGGTAGCTGTCAATCAAGGTGGAGCATTCATGGTATAGGGGCTGATGGATCCTCATCGGGCAGCAGTGTGTCTGGATTCAGGGCCACTGAGGACTTGAAAACAACAGAGTCAGGATCTAAAAGCAGTGCTTGGTAATGCATTATCCACGCATTCCATAGCCAGTAACCTGGAGGGTCCCAGATAAGAGTCTAAAGCGAGTGAGAGGTTATCACAGTGACCTTCTGGCCAAAGGCTAGCTTTTGAGTTTCCTCTCCAGCCTCTTAGAGAAATCTGCTTTTGGTCTCTGCCAGGGTCCCGGGTCCTGGGTTATTGCTCCCGTTGTAATCCCGCTCAGCTCATCCACATACAAGAAAAATGGCTTGTTTAGATTAGGGAGTCCTAGTGCGGGGGCATCCACTAGGGCCTGCCTCAACTGTTGGAGCACTGTCTCTTGCATGTCTGTCCAATCCAGTGGGCCCTGTCTTTGCCCTTTTGAAGATTCATATAGTGGCTGGGCTATCTCAGCAAATTTTAATGTACAGAGTCTACAATATCCAACTTCACCAAGAAAGTGATGCACTTGCTTTTTGGTTTTTGGTTCCGGTATCTGTAGGATGGCTTGAACCCTTGTATTTGATTGATTGATTGATTGATTGATTGATTGTCTTTTTCATTTTTATCGGTACCAGAGATCGAACTCATGACCACAGACTTGCAAGGAAGGCGCTTATGCCACTGAGCTAAATCCCCAGTCCTCCAACCCTTGTATTTGAAAGGGTCCTTTTTCCGCCTTGTAATTGATACCCCAGGTAAGTCACTGTTAGCTAGCATATCTTGCCTTTTTTGCTGAGACCTTGTATCCCAAATCATTTAAAGTTATTAACACAGCCTTGGTTGCTTCCTTGCAATCCTCAAAGGTTTTACCAGCCTCTAAAAGTCATTAACATATTGTACAAGTATGACATTTGGGTGATCTTCTCGATACCCTATCAGGTTCCTAGCTAAGGTCTCATCAAATAAAGTGGGAGCATCTTTAAAACCTTGTGTTAAATGCGTCCAAGTCAACTGTTGAGTTACTCTAGTCCCTGATCAGTGCATTGAAAAGCAAACATTGATTGACTTAGCAGAGCCACTGGGAGGTTGAAGAAAGCATGTTTTAGGGCCAAGACTGAGTACCAGATGTACTCTGGGCTCAAAAGGCTCAGCAGGGTTAGGGATTAGGAACAGTCAGATGCAAAGTAACAACTCGCCTCATGACTTCCCGGAGGTCTTAGACTGGCCAGTAATCTTGGGTCCCCGGTTTCTGTACTGGGAGCAATGGTGTTTTCCAGGGAGATCTCTCCCTGGAAGGTACAAGGTACACGGTACAAGATGCAAGGTACAAGAATCTTATTATTTTTTAATATAGCAATATGTTTTGTAATTCCTTGGTGGGCCTGTAAACTTATTGGATATTGTCTAAGGCTGAAGGCAGACACCTAGGGCAACAACTTTATGACCCGAGGAACTTGATTTATCGCCACAGCAGGGGGATTATTTGCAGCCCAGACTCCGGGTATCTCTGCTTGCCATGCCGGCAGAATATCTCTACCTGTCTCTGGAGTGGGATCATCTCCCAGCAGGAGATGATTTTCCCTTCAGGAAAGAAGGTAAGCACCTTGATTTGTTCCCGAGGTGTTGTTCCCAGAATCAGTTGTGGGGTCTCCGCCTGAAAACTGAATTGGACTTTTAACTTCTGAAGAAGGTCTCTTCTTAGCAGTGGATCGGGTTATTCTGAAACCCATAGAAATTCATGCATAGTGGTCTTTAGCCCAGAGTGAGGTAACTAGGCAACCATCTTCAGGTATGATTTTCACCCTCTGGTGGCGCCAACCACATTTACTTTGCTGTCAGTCAGAGTTCCCAATGGTTGAGTTAGAACAGAAAAAGTTGTGCCTGTGTCCACCAGGAAATTTATTTGTTTTCCCCCGAATTGCAAGGTTATTCTGGGCTCAGGGGGGGCATCTGAGACCTGATGCCCTCATTGTTGGCTCATCAGAGTCTGAGCCTCCCTTTCCATTTTTAGCTTTAACCTAGGGCGATCCATTCACCAATGGCCTTTTTCTTTACAATAGGCGCATTGGTACTTTTCAAGTGGGGTCCACCTTTTGTCTTTCTCATCTGTCTTTTATTTTTGTTTCTGTTTATCTTCTTTTTCTGCACAGCAGCTCTAATACCATTATGATCTTCTCATTGTTTGCCTCTTGCCAGGTCGCTCTATTGTCAAATACACTATGTGCTATGTCTGTTGCTGAGTTAGGGGCATCCCCTCAAAACCATCCAGTTTCTGTAATTACTTTTCAATACGTGGGGTTGACTGAGACACAAAGGCAATAGTAATAGCCCTTGCATTCTCATGCTTGACACAATCAATTGGTGTATAGAGTCTGTAGGCCTCTAGGAGGCGCTCCAGCAGTGCAGAAGGGGACACATCAGCTAAATGTCTTACCTCCAACACCTTGGACAGATTCTTAGCTGCTCCGTGGATTGCAGCTAGAAACAGTTGGCGATATTGGGTCAGAGCCTCGCTACCTCCAGATGTGTTTTCGGGATCCTTGGAGAATGGGGTGTTTTGGCCCTTCGAATTATACAGATCGGAAGTTGAAAAGGGAGTATATACAAAAATCGTGTCCCCTGATTCCTGGGGGTCTGGAGCCTCCCAAAGTGGACAGAGTGCTGACACCTCTGTGGTGGAGTCAGGCGAATTTGGCTGGGATCGGCTTTGGGTCCAGATCGGACTGGGAGAGCGGGGTAGGTGTTGGGTGAGGGGTCTCTAGAAGGAGAACATTGGAGAGGGAGGAGGACCTCTTCCAGTGGTCCTCCACTGATGGTAAAACTGGTGCGGAGGTTTGGGCGTTGGGCACAGGTGATTTTGGTTTTGTTTTCAAAGTTTCCACCGCCTCCGCCCGTGAGGAATAAGGAATCCAGGGTGCAGAATTATAGATGAGATCTATCCAAATCTGAATGGAAACAATTTCGTGTGGTTGAGAAGGAGACCAAAACACAAACTGGTGGACAGCCTGGGCAGTGCCCATGTCAAAGGATACACGGGGTCAGATGCTATTTGTCGCTATCGGCCACTCCTGAGAAGCAAAAATCATTAGGCTTCCTTTGAATATACGCTACCCGCAACCCTCAGCCCATCTCTCAAATTCTTGAAAGACAAGACTAAGGGGCGTGGGAGCAGTTTTTGCACCAGACTGACCCATTGTTGCTTGCTGTTGTTCTCTTGTCAGAGGAAGAAATCAAGAGAAAAGGTTACCAAATACAAGAAGAGACAGAACAATATGGAGAGAATCACAAAACCTAGGATTTTCTTTGCATGGTCTGAGGGTCTCCTGGGGTTTAAATGCCAGCACACTCAGAGTGACCAAAGGCACATGTAATCTATCAGGCGCAAGTGTGCTGGAAGGGAAAAGTTAGAAGAAACCACCAGACAAAACAGGACTACACAAAGACACAAAACAAAACCACCAGTAAAAATTAGAACAATCTTTCCCTGGCAAAATAGGCTGGAAGCTTCCCTTCAAATTCCAATATCAAATTGGAGGGCAGCCCTGCTGGGGTCCAAGATCCAAATGAGTCAAGAGGCTCCACAAATGACATAGGATTCCCAACAAGGATCTGACCTGTCAAGGGTGAGGGTGTACCCTCCTAAAGAAAATTAAGTCCAACAGGAGCTTCCAGTAGTTACTAGTAGTGAATCAGTCCTCAGAAATTGAGTTGGTGTGCTGTTATTTCAGCCCGGATGAGGCCCCAAATGTGATGTTCCACTGCTTTCTGAGGTATGAAGGGGCCAGAGAAAACAACTTGGAAAGGAAAAAATTATTTATTAAAGCACGGGCCTGTAGCCAATATGGAAGACTGCACTCCTAACAACTAAAGGGCGAGGTTCTTCTCCTGTAAAACTTCCAACAGCTGCTGGTCTCACAATGCAGTGGGGTGGGGTTTGCGGTGCACTACAGAACAGGAATGTGGCAGTTTGGGGAAGAACCAGGTTCAGTTGGGCTAACAAGCAAGTTTATATTAGGCAAACATCCTGTTCTGCTCTTCGAGTTACCTTTGATCTTTCTCTTACTTCTGGGGAGACTTATGAGGGTTTTTGGTAAAATACAGGTTACAACATTCCCCACTGATTGTATGGCTGCTTCTCCAAATCTTTTGGGAAGACTTGAGAACTAATCTTGATGGTGAACCGGTAACATTTCATAACCTTGGTTATGATCAGCCTCACATCTTGTGTTTGCTGTCTGGTAAAGATAGTTAGCCTATTGATTATACAGGGGCCTATTGAAACCAAGCCATCCTAGCAACAGTCCAAGCAAGGGCAGACCATAAGGCAGGATTCCATTCCAGACACTCCAAAGGGGCTTTTCAAATAGCTCTCTTCTTCTTTTTACCAGGTTTGCAGGAGGTCTAGCCCTCTTCTATTTTGAAGGGCCACTTTAGCTAAGGAATCTATCTGATCAGGAATGTCCTGAATGGTATTAGATAATGCGTGTACATCTTTAATGATCTGGTTGGAAAGTTGAACAGAGAACCCCAATCCCGCTGCCCCCATACCCAGGGCTCCTGATATTCCCAGACCTACCAATAAAGGAATAAATTGAACTCCTCGCTTTGAGTGGACTATAATATAATCCAGGCTAGAAATGGGGACAGGCTCATCCCCAGGTAAAACCTCCAAGTCAGGCAACAGGATAGCTGTTTTTTGCTTACAGGACGTCCAAACCTGCTGTGTGAGGTTTGTAACAGCGCCATTAAAGTCCCCAGTAGTGGGATAGAAGGGGCAAAATCAAGCATGCTAAAGCAGCACATGCCTGATACTATTTCACTATGCTAGGTCAATTTTTTTTATACAAGGGGAAAAAGAAAAAAACAGGAAAAGGGTACAAGTAATACAAAATTTCAAAAATAAACAGTAAGAAACCACTAGTTAATAGATTACATATTCTCATCTTAGAAATAGCTGTTCAAGTTACAAAATTGAAGCATATAAAGAGGGCATTCAAAGAGTGAGAGTGCAAACAGTTTTGTTCAATGATCCAAAAAACTCAGTAATATGGTTATCTATCTTATACACTTCAACATATATGCAGTTATAACCTTTAGAGGACTTTCTTTTCTTTTCTTTTGTACGATGACAATTACACATTTTGGGTTTTATTACTCCCACAGTTCTTATGACTTTTTTGAGGACAGTAAAACCAAATGCAACATATCACAACAGAGTCAAATCCACAGGATGGACATAAGAGATAATGTAAAAACAAAATACAAGCTGATCGACAATGGTTACCATACTGCCTCTTGCTATTTTAAGAAGAATTGCCAGTTATCATAAAATTGAACAAAACAGTAAAGAATAAAACCAAAGCATTGGAGAAAATACAGGACTTTAAAAGAAGACAATAGTCAACCTGAAAGGGCGTCATAATGATTCTTATTGTCTTCACAGTTTTGCCTATACTTTCGAACTTGGTACTATCAAGCAAAGCAGAATAGGGGAAAATCAGTCAAAACAAGATGTGAGGGCAATACAGGATTTCAAATCAAGTTAATAGGAAATCAAAGTAGGTCATTATAATGTATCCTGCTATTTTTTATTTATTTTTCCCTTAATTAAAAAGATAAAAAGGAAAAAGTAAATAATTTTTAAAAAGGGGGGTTCAGATAAAAGACGGCCTAAAAACAGAACAGCGCAGTTCAAGACATAACTATTTAAGCAAAACAGTGTTTCACCACAAGATGTCCTGACAGAAAAATTATTAGTAGGAGTGTCTCTTTCCTTGAAAGCTTAGTCAATTTTAACTGTAAGGGGTTACCAGTCTGCTGCACAGACCATTGGTCCCGGGAACGTTGGTCTCCTTGGGTGTCCAGAACCTTCACATGAGAGTGGTGGATTCAAGGTGTTTTGCCAGCCACCTTCACTGCCGTGGGAGAACTGAGGACCATGGTGTATGGTCCCTCCCAGCGAGGCTGAAGGGTGTCTCTTTGGTGATTCTGGACTAGGCCCAGAGTACCGGGTTCTCCCAGCAGCCTGGACTCAGAGTGAGAGTCTACAGGAGGATGCTTCAGCCTGAATAACCAATGTATGGAGGTCAAGATGTGCTGAAGAGCCTGCAGGGGCATAATGAGTCCTTGGTTAGTCAGTTGCACCAATTTTTCCTCAGAGAGTTTTGGAATGAGAGGAGGGTGTTTCCCATACATTGCATCAAAAGGGGATGTACCAGAAGCATAAGGAGTACATCGGGTCCACAGGAGGGCAAAAGGAAGGAGACTTACCCAATTATCGCTGGTTTCTAGAGACAGCTTTGTAATCATATTTTTAAATGTCTGATTCATCCTCTCTACTTGCCCTGAGCTTTGAGGCCAGTAAGTGCCATGAAGTTTCCAATCAATGTGTAAGGCCTGGGTTCGTTTTTGAATTATCTTGGCCTTGAAAGCCCGATCATTGTCAGACCCCAAAGATAAGGGTAGGCCGAAATGTGGAATGATCTTATATAACAACTTTTTAACCACTGTGAGAGCTGAATCTGACCTGGTGGGAAATGCCTCCACCCAGCCAGTGAAGGTGTGGACCATCACTAGCAGTTATTTGTGTCCCTGGGGACCTGGCTTCTCTATTGTAGTAAAGTGTATTTCAAGGTGTTCTCCCGGGGAAGTTCCCCGAAAATGAGTAGTTTCCACATGGAGCTGTCACTTAGAGTTAACTATCTGTCCTTCAAGAGGACATCTTGAACTGGCAGCCACTGTCAATTTGGATAGCTGGGGTATAAAGAATCAGTCCCAAAAGAGCTCAGCTAGTTTTGATCCTCCCAAATGAGTGGACTAATGACCTTACTGAATGAGCGTCCATCTGAGGACTTCAGGCAGCAAGATTCTCTCATCTGGTAACTGATACCAGCCTCCTGGAATATCGGGCTTTGCCTGGAGTTGGGCAGGCATGTGCAGGTCCTTTTGTGTATACACAGGTTCTGATAACATTGGAGGCATCAGCAAGAGGGTAGGAGTGGTTTCCTCTATGTCCCCTTCTTCAGACCCCACTGATTTTATGGCAGCTTCTTTGGCTGCCATATCAATCAAATTGTTTCCCCAGATAATGGGATCATCTCCTTTTTTGGTGGGCCTTGCAATGTATGATGGCCACTTTTTCAGGTACCCAAATTGCTGCCAGCAGGTCTAATATTTAGGGACATTTTTAATTTTATATCCTGCTGAGGTCAATAGTCCTCTCTCCTGATAAATTGCTCCATGTACATGAGCAGTAGCAAAAGCATATCTGATATCGATGTAGATGTTAATCCACTTACCTTCAGCCAGTTTCAAGGCTTTTGTTAAGGCGATGAGTTCAGCTCACTGAGCAGAAGCGCCAGAGACCTACTGCTGTGCCCACAAAATTGGGGTCTTGGAGGTCACAGGCACCCCTGCAACTCGTTTGCTTTGAAAGTACCTGTAGCTGCTACCTTCTGAGAAGAATGATGGTTTCCCCTTCTAGAGGTATGTCGGTCGGGTCAGATCGAAGGCTCTGGTAGCTGTCAATCAAGGTGGAGCATTCATGGTATAGGGGCTGATGGATCCTCATCGGGCAGCAGTGTGTCTGGATTCAGGGCCACTGAGGACTTGAAAACAACAGAGTCAGGATCTAAAAGCAGTGCTTGGTAATGCATTATCCACGCATTCCATAGCCAGTAACCTGGAGGGTCCCAGATAAGAGTCTAAAGCGAGTGAGAGGTTATCACAGTGACCTTCTGGCCAAAGGCTAGCTTTTGAGTTTCCTCTCCAGCCTCTTAGAGAAATCTGCTTTTGGTCTCTGCCAGGGTCCCGGGTCCTGGGTTATTGCTCCCGTTGTAATCCCGCTCAGCTCATCCACATACAAGAAAAATGGCTTGTTTAGATTAGGGAGTCCTAGTGCGGGGGCATCCACTAGGGCCTGCCTCAACTGTTGGAGCACTGTCTCTTGCATGTCTGTCCATTCCAGTGGGCCCTGTCTTTGCCCTTTTGAAGATTCATATAGTGGCTGGGCTATCTCAGCAAATTTTAATGTACAGAGTCTACAATATCCAACTTCACCAAGAAAGTGATGCACTTGCTTTTTGGTTTTTGGTTCCGGTATCTGTAGGATGGCTTGAACCCTTGTATTTGATTGATTGATTGATTGATTGATTGATTGTCTTTTTCATTTTTATCGGTACCAGAGATCGAACTCATGACCACAGACTTGCAAGGAAGGCGCTTATGCCACTGAGCTAAATCCCCAGTCCTCCAACCCTTGTATTTGAAAGGGTCCTTTTTCCGCCTTGTAATTGATACCCCAGGTAAGTCACTGTTAGCTAGCATATCTTGCCTTTTTTGCTGAGACCTTGTATCCCAAATCATTTAAAGTTATTAACACGGCCTTGGTTGCTTCCTTGCAATCCTCAAAGGTTTTACCAGCCTCTAAAAGTCATTAACATATTGTACAAGTATGACATTTGGGTGATCTTCTCGATACCCTATCAGGTTCCTAGCTAAGGTCTCATCAAATAAAGTGGGAGCATCTTTAAAACCTTGTGTTAAATGTGTCCAAGTCAACTGTTGAGTTACTCTAGTCCCTGATCAGTGCATTCAAAAGCAAACATTGATTGACTTAGCAGAGCCACTGGGAGGTTGAAGAAAGCATGTTTTAGGGCCAAGACTGAGTACCAGATGTACTCTGGGCTCAAAAGGCTCAGCAGGGTTAGGGATTAGGAACAGTCAGATGCAAAGTAACAACTCGCCTCATGACTTCCCGGAGGTCTTAGACTGGCCAGTAATCTTGGGTCCCCGGTTTCTGTACTGGGAGCAATGGTGTTTTCCAGGGAGATCTCTCCCTGGAAGGTACAAGGTACACGGTACAAGATGCAAGGTACAAGAATCTTATTATTTTTTAATATAGCAATATGTTTTGTAATTCCTTGGTGGGCCTGTAAACTTATTGGATATTGTCTAAGGCTGAAGGCAGACACCTAGGGCAACAACTTTATGACCCGAGGAACTTGATTTATCGCCACAGCAGGGGGATTATTTGCAGCCCAGACTCCGGGTATCTCTGCTTGCCATGCCGGCAGAATATCTCTACCAGTCTCTGGAGTGGGATCATCTCCCAGCAGGAGATGATTTTCCCTTCAGGAAAGAAGGTAAGCACCTTGATTTGTTCCCGAGGTGTTGTTCCCAGAATCAGTTGTGGGGTCTCCGCCTGAAAACTGAATTGGACTTTTAACTTCTGAAGAAGGTCTCTTCTTAGCAGTGGATCGGGTTATTCTGAAACCCATAGAAATTCATGCATAGTGGTCTTTAGCCCAGAGTGAAGTAACTAGGCAACCATCTTCAGGTATGATTTTCACCCTCTGGTGGCGCCAACCACATTTACTTTGCTGTCAGTCAGAGTTCCCAATGGTTGAGTTAGAACAGAAAAAGTTGTGCCTGTGTCCACCAGGAAATTTATTTGTTTTCCCCCGAATTGCAAGGTTATTCTGGGCTCAGGGGGGGCATCTGAGACCTGATGCCCTCATTGTTGGCTCATCAGAGTCTGAGCCTCCCTTTCCATTTTTAGCTTTAACCTAGGGCGATCCATTCACCAATGGCCTTTTTCTTTACAATAGGCGCATTGGTACTTTTCAAGTGGGGTCCACCTTTTGTCTTTCTCATCTGTCTTTTATTTTTGTTTCTGTTTATCTTCTTTTTCTGCACAGCAGCTCTAATACCATTATGATCTTCTCATTGTTTGCCTCTTGCCAGGTCGCTCTATTGTCAAATACACTATGTGCTATGTCTATTGCTGAGTTAGGGGCATCCCCTCAAAACCATCCAGTTTCTGTAATTACTTTTCAATACGTGGGGTTGACTGAGACACAAAGGCAATAGTAATAGCCCTTGCATTCTCATGCTTGACACAGTCAATTGGTGTATAGAGTCTGTAGGCCTCTAGGAGGCGCTCCAGCAGTGCAGAAGGGGACACATCAGCTAAATGTCTTACCTCCAACACCTTGGACAGATTCTTAGCTGCTCCGTGGATTGCAGCTAGAAACAGTTGGCGATATTGGGTCAGAGCCTCGCTACCTCCAGATGTGTTTTCAGGATCCTTGGAGAATGGGGTGTTTTGGCCCTTCGAATTATACAGATTGGAAGTTGAAAAGGGAGTATATACAAAAATCGTGTCCCCTGATTCCTGGGGGTCTGGAGCCTCCCAAAGTGGACAGAGTGCTGACACCTCTGTGGTGGAGTCAGGCGAATTTGGCTGGGATCGGCTTTGGGTCCAGATCGGACTGGGAGAGCGGGGTAGGTGTTGGGTGAGGGGTCTCTAGAAGGAGAACATTGGAGAGGGAGGAGGACCTCTTCCAGTGGTCCTCCACTGATGGTAAAACTGGTGCGGAGGTTTGGGCGTTGGGCACAGGTGATTTTGGTTTTGTTTTCAAAGTTTCCACCGCCTCCGCCCGTGAGGAATAAGGAATCCAGGGTGCAGAATTATAGATGAGATCTATCCAAATCTGAATGGAAACAATTTCGTGTGGTTGAGAAGGAGACCAAAACACAAACTGGTGGACAGCCTGGGCAGTGCCCATGTCAAAGGATACACGGGGTCAGATGCTATTTGTCGCTATCGGCCACTCCTGAGAAGCAAAAATCATTAGGCTTCCTTTGAATATACGCTACCCGCAACCCTCAGCCCATCTCTCAAATTCTTGAAAGACAAGACTAAGGGGCGTGGGAGCAGTTTTTGCACCAGACTGACCCATTGTTGCTTGCTGTTGTTCTCTTGTCAGAGGAAGAAATCAAGAGAAAAGGTTACCAAATACAAGAAGAGACAGAACAATATGGAGAGAATCACAAAACCTAGGATTTTCTTTGCATGGTCTGAGGGTCTCCTGGGGTTTAAATGCCAGCACACTCAGAGTGACCAAAGGCACATGTAATCTATCAGGCGCAAGTGTGCTGGAAGGGAAAAGTTAGAAGAAACCACCAGACAAAACAGGACTACACAAAGACACAAAACAAAACCACCAGTAAAAATTAGAACAATCTTTCCCTGGCAAAATAGGCTGGAAGCTTCCCTTCAAATTCCAATATCAAATTGGAGGGCAGCCCTGCTGGGGTCCAAGATCCAAATGAGTCAAGAGGCTCCACAAATGACATAGGATTCCCAACAAGGATCTGACCTGTCAAGGGTGAGGGTGTACCCTCCTAAAGAAAATTAAGTCCAACAGGAGCTTCCAGTAGTTACTAGTAGTGAATCAGTCCTCAGAAATTGAGTTGGTGTGCTGTTATTTCAGCCCGGATGAGGCCCCAAATGTGATGTTCCACTGCTTTCTGAGGTATGAAGGGGCCAGAGAAAACAACTTGGAAAGGAAAAAATTATTTATTAAAGCACGGGCCTGTAGCCAATATGGAAGACTGCACTCCTAACAACTAAAGGGCGAGGTTCTTCTCCTGTAAAACTTCCAACAGCTGCTGGTCTCACAATGCAGTGGGGTGGGGTTTGCGGTGCACTACAGAACAGGAATGTGGCAGTTTGGGGAAGAACCAGGTTCAGTTGGGCTAACAAGCAAGTTTATATTAGGCAAACATCCTGTTCTGCTCTTCGAGTTACCTTTGATCTTTCTCTTACTTCTGGGGAGACTTATGAGGGTTTTTGGTAAAATACAGGTTACAACATTCCCCACTGATTGTATGGCTGCTTCTCCAAATCTTTTGGGAAGACTTGAGAACTAATCTTGATGGTGAACCGGTAACATTTCATAACCTTGGTTATGATCAGCCTCACATCTTGTGTTTGCTGTCTGGTAAAGATAGTTAGCCTATTGATTATACAGGGGCCTATTGAAACCAAGCCATCCTAGCAACAGTCCAAGCAAGGGCAGACCATAAGGCAGGATTCCATTCCAGACACTCCAAAGGGGCTTTTCAAATAGCTCTCTTCTTCTTTTTACCAGGTTTGCAGGAGGTCTAGCCCTCTTCTATTTTGAAGGGCCACTTTAGCTAAGGAATCTATCTGATCAGGAATGTCCTGAATGGTATTAGATAATGCGTGTACATCTTTAATGATCTGGTTGGAAAGTTGAACAGAGAACCCCAATCCCGCTGCCCCCATACCCAGGGCTCCTGATATTCCCAGACCTACCAATAAAGGAATAAATTGAACTCCTCGCTTTGAGTGGACTATAATATAATCCAGGCTAGAAATGGGGACAGGCTCATCCCCAGGTAAAACCTCCAAGTCAGGCAACAGGATAGCTGTTTTTTGCTTACAGGACGTCCAAACCTGCTGTGTGAGGTTTGTAACAGCGCCATTAAAGTCCCCAGTAGTGGGATAGAAGGGGCAAAATCAAGCATGCTAAAGCAGCACATGCCTGATACTATTTCACTATGCTAGGTCAATTTTTTTTATACAAGGGGAAAAAGAAAAAAACAGGAAAAGGGTACAAGTAATACAAAATTTCAAAAATAAACAGTAAGAAACCACTAGTTAATAGATTACATATTCTCATCTTAGAAATAGCTGTTCAAGTTACAAAATTGAAGCATATAAAGAGGGCATTCAAAGAGTGAGAGTGCAAACAGTTTTGTTCAATGATCCAAAAAACTCAGTAATATGGTTATCTATCTTATACACTTCAACATATATGCAGTTATAACCTTTAGAGGACTTTCTTTTCTTTTCTTTTGTACGATGACAATTACACATTTTGGGTTTTATTACTCCCACAGTTCTTATGACTTTTTTGAGGACAGTAAAACCAAATGCAACATATCACAACAGAGTCAAATCCACAGGATGGACATAAGAGATAATGTAAAAACAAAATACAAGCTGATCGACAATGGTTACCATACTGCCTCTTGCTATTTTAAGAAGAATTGCCAGTTATCATAAAATTGAACAAAACAGTAAAGAATAAAACCAAAGCATTGGAGAAAATACAGGACTTTAAAAGAAGACAATAGTCAACCTGAAAGGGCGTCATAATGATTCTTATTGTCTTCACAGTTTTGCCTATACTTTCGAACTTGGTACTATCAAGCAAAGCAGAATAGGGGAAAATCAGTCAAAACAAGATGTGAGGGCAATACAGGATTTCAAATCAAGTTAATAGGAAATCAAAGTAGGTCATTATAATGTATCCTGCTATTTTTTATTTATTTTTCCCTTAATTAAAAAGATAAAAAGGAAAAAGTAAATAATTTTTAAAAAGGGGGGTTCAGATAAAAGACGGCCTAAAAACAGAACAGCGCAGTTCAAGACATAACTATTTAAGCAAAACAGTGTTTCACCACAAGATGTCCTGACAGAAAAATTATTAGTAGGAGTGTCTCTTTCCTTGAAAGCTTAGTCAATTTTAACTGTAAGGGGTTACCAGTCTGCTGCACAGACCATTGGTCCCGGGAACGTTGGTCTCCTTGGGTGTCCAGAACCTTCACATGAGAGTGGTGGATTCAAGGTGTTTTGCCAGCCACCTTCACTGCCGTGGGAGAACTGAGGACCATGGTGTATGGTCCCTCCCAGCGAGGCTGAAGGGTGTCTCTTTGGTGATTCTGGACTAGGCCCAGAGTACCGGGTTCTCCCAGCAGCCTGGACTCAGAGTGAGAGTCTACAGGAGGATGCTTCAGCCTGAATAACCAATGTATGGAGGTCAAGATGTGCTGAAGAGCCTGCAGGGGCATAATGAGTCCTTGGTTAGTCAGTTGCACCAATTTTTCCTCAGAGAGTTTTGGAATGAGAGGAGGGTGTTTCCCATACATTGCATCAAAAGGGGATGTACCAGAAGCATAAGGAGTACATCGGGTCCACAGGAGGGCAAAAGGAAGGAGACTTACCCAATTATCGCTGGTTTCTAGAGACAGCTTTGTAATCATATTTTTAAATGTCTGATTCATCCTCTCTACTTGCCCTGAGCTTTGAGGCCAGTAAGTGCCATGAAGTTTCCAATCAATGTGTAAGGCCTGGGTTCGTTTTTGAATTATCTTGGCCTTGAAAGCCCGATCATTGTCAGACCCCAAAGATAAGGGTAGGCCGAAATGTGGAATGATCTTATATAACAACTTTTTAACCACTGTGAGAGCTGAATCTGACCTGGTGGGAAATGCCTCCACCCAGCCAGTGAAGGTGTGGACCATCACTAGCAGTTATTTGTGTCCCTGGGGACCTGGCTTCTCTATTGTAGTAAAGTGTATTTCAAGGTGTTCTCCCGGGGAAGTTCCCCGAAAATGAGTAGTTTCCACATGGAGCTGTCACTTAGAGTTAACTATCTGTCCTTCAAGAGGACATCTTGAACTGGCAGCCACTGTCAATTTGGATAGCTGGGGTATAAAGAATCAGTCCCAAAAGAGCTCAGCTAGTTTTGATCCTCCCAAATGAGTGGACTAATGACCTTACTGAATGAGCGTCCATCTGAGGACTTCAGGCAGCAAGATTCTCTCATCTGGTAACTGATACCAGCCTCCTGGAATATCGGGCTTTGCCTGGAGTTGGGCAGGCATGTGCAGGTCCTTTTGTGTATACACAGGTTCTGATAACATTGGAGGCATCAGCAAGAGGGTAGGAGTGGTTTCCTCTATGTCCCCTTCTTCAGACCCCACTGATTTTATGGCAGCTTCTTTGGCTGCCATATCAATCAAATTGTTTCCCCAGATAATGGGATCATCTCCTTTTTTGGTGGGCCTTGCAATGTATGATGGCCACTTTTTCAGGTAACCAAATTGCTGCCAGCAGGTCTAATATTTAGGGACATTTTTAATTTTATATCCTGCTGAGGTCAATAGTCCTCTCTCCTGATAAATTGCTCCATGTACATGAGCAGTAGCAAAAGCATATCTGATATCGATGTAGATGTTAATCCACTTACCTTCAGCCAGTTTCAAGGCTTTTGTTAAGGCGATGAGTTCAGCTCACTGAGCAGAAGCGCCAGAGACCTACTGTTGTGCCCACAAAATTGGGGTCTTGGAGGTCACAGGCACCCCTGCAACTCGTTTGCTTTGAAATTACCTGTAGCTGCTACCTTCTGAGAAGAATGATAGTTTCCCCTTCTAGAGGTATGTCGGTCAGGTCAGATCGAAGGCTCTGGTAGCTGTCAATCAAGGTGGAGCATTCATGGTATAGGGGCTGATGGATCCTCATCGGGCAGCAGTGTGTCTGGATTCAGGGCCACTGAGGACTTGAAAACAACAGAGTCAGGATCTAAAAGCAGTGCTTGGTAATGCATTATCCACGCATTCCATAGCCAGTAACCTGGAGGGTCCCAGATAAGAGTCTAAAGCGAGTGAGAGGTTATCACAGTGACCTTCTGGCCAAAGGCTAGCTTTTGAGTTTCCTCTCCAGCCTCTTAGAGAAATCTGCTTTTGGTCTCTGCCAGGGTCCCGGGTCCTGGGTTATTGCTCCCGTTGTAATCCCGCTCAGCTCATCCACATACAAGAATAATGGCTTGTTTAGATTAGGGAGTCCTAGTGTGGGGGCATCCACTAGGGCCTGCCTCAACTGTTGGAGCACTGTCTCTTGCATGTCTGTCCATTCCAGTGGGCCCTGTCTTTGCCCTTTTGAAGATTCATATAGTGGCTGGGCTATCTCAGCAAATTTTAATGTACAGAGTCTACAATATCCAACTTCACCAAGAAAGTGATGCACTTGCTTTTTGGTTTTTGGTTCCGGTATCTGTAGGATGGCTTGAACCCTTGTATTTGATTGATTGATTGATTGATTGATTGATTGTCTTTTTCATTTTTATCGGTACCAGAGATCGAACTCATGACCACAGACTTGCAAGGAAGGCGCTTATGCCACTGAGCTAAATCCCCAGTCCTCCAACCCTTGTATTTGAAAGGGTCCTTTTTCCGCCTTGTAATTGATACCCCAGGTAAGTCACTGTTAGCTAGCATATCTTGCCTTTTTTGCTGAGACCTTGTATCCCAAATCATTTAAAGTTATTAACACGGCCTTGGTTGCTTCCTTGCAATCCTCAAAGGTTTTACCAGCCTCTAAAAGTCATTAACATATTGTACAAGTATGACATTTGGGTGATCTTCTCGATACCCTATCAGGTTCCTAGCTAAGGTCTCATCAAATAAAGTGGGAGCATCTTTAAAACCTTGTGTTAAATGCGTCCAAGTCAACTGTTGAGTTACTCTAGTCCCTGATCAGTGCATTCAAAAGCAAACATTGATTGACTTAGCAGAGCCACTGGGAGGTTGAAGAAAGCATGTTTTAGGGCCAAGACTGAGTACCAGATGTACTCTGGGCTCAAAAGGCTCAGCAGGGTTAGGGATTAGGAACAGTCAGATGCAAAGTAACAACTCGCCTCATGACTTCCCGGAGGTCTTAGACTGGCCAGTAATCTTGGGTCCCCGGTTTCTGTACTGGGAGCAATGGTGTTTTCCAGGGAGATCTCTCCCTGGAAGGTACAAGGTACACGGTACAAGATGCAAGGTACAAGAATCTTATTATTTTTTAATATAGCAATATGTTTTGTAATTCCTTGGTGGGCCTGTAAACTTATTGGATATTGTCTAAGGCTGAAGGCAGACACCTAGGGCAACAACTTTATGACCCGAGGAACTTGATTTATCGCCACAGCAGGGGGATTATTTGCAGCCCAGACTCCGGGTATCTCTGCTTGCCATGCCGGCAGAATATCTCTACCAGTCTCTGGAGTGGGATCATCTCCCAGCAGGAGATGATTTTCCCTTCAGGAAAGAAGGTAAGCACCTTGATTTGTTCCCGAGGTGTTGTTCCCAGAATCAGTTGTGGGGTCTCCGCCTGAAAACTGAATTGGACTTTTAACTTCTGAAGAAGGTCTCTTCTTAGCAGTGGATCGGGTTATTCTGAAACCCATAGAAATTCATGCATAGTGGTCTTTAGCCCAGAGTGAAGTAACTAGGCAACCATCTTCAGGTATGATTTTCACCCTCTGGTGGCGCCAACCACATTTACTTTGCTGTCAGTCAGAGTTCCCAATGGTTGAGTTAGAACAGAAAAAGTTGTGCCTGTGTCCACCAGGAAATTTATTTGTTTTCCCCCGAATTGCAAGGTTATTCTGGGCTCAGGGGGGGCATCTGAGACCTGATGCCCTCATTGTTGGCTCATCAGAGTCTGAGCCTCCCTTTCCATTTTTAGCTTTAACCTAGGGCGATCCATTCACCAATGGCCTTTTTCTTTACAATAGCGCATTGGTACTTTTCAAGTGGGGTCCACCTTTTGTCTTTCTCATCTGTCTTTTCTTTTTGTTTCTGTTTATCTTCTTTTTCTGCACAGCAGCTCTAATACCATTATGATCTTCTCATTGTTTGCCTCTTGCCAGGTCGCTCTATTGTCAAATACACTATGTGCTATGTCTATTGCTGAGTTAGGGGCAGCCCCTCAAAACCATCCAGTTTCTGTAATTACTTTTCAATACGTGGGGTTGACTGAGACACAAAGGCAATAGTAATAGCCCTTGCATTCTCATGCTTGACACAATCAATTGGTGTATAGAGTCTGTAGGCCTCTAGGAGGCGCTCCAGCAGTGCAGAAGGGGACACATCAGCTAAATGTCTTACCTCCAACACCTTGGACAGATTCTTAGCTGCTCCGTGGATTGCAGCTAGAAACAGTTGGCGATATTGGGTCAGAGCCTCGCTACCTCCAGATGTGTTTTCAGGATCCTTGGAGAATGGGGTGTTTTGGCCCTTCGAATTATACAGATCGGAAGTTGAAAAGGGAGTATATACAAAAATCGTGTCCCCTGATTCCTGGGGGTCTGGAGCCTCCCAAAGTGGACAGAGTGCTGACACCTCTGTGGTGGAGTCAGGCGAATTTGGCTGGGATCGGCTTTGGGTCCAGATCGGACTGGGAGAGCGGGGTAGGTGTTGGGTGAGGGGTCTCTAGAAGGAGAACATTGGAGAGGGAGGAGGACCTCTTCCAGTGGTCCTCCACTGATGGTAAAACTGGTGCGGAGGTTTGGGCGTTGGGCACAGGTGATTTTGGTTTTGTTTTCAAAGTTTCCACCGCCTCCGCCCGTGAGGAATAAGGAATCCAGGGTGCAGAATTATAGATGAGATCTATCCAAATCTGAATGGAAACAATTTCGTGTGGTTGAGAAGGAGACCAAAACACAAACTGGTGGACAGCCTGGGCAGTGCCCATGTCAAAGGATACACGGGGTCAGATGCTATTTGTCGCTATCGGCCACTCCTGAGAAGCAAAAATCATTAGGCTTCCTTTGAATATACGCTACCCGCAACCCTCAGCCCATCTCTCAAATTCTTGAAAGACAAGACTAAGGGGCGTGGGAGCAGTTTTTGCACCAGACTGACCCATTGTTGCTTGCTGTTGTTCTCTTGTCAGAGGAAGAAATCAAGAGAAAAGGTTACCAAATACAAGAAGAGACAGAACAATATGGAGAGAATCACAAAACCTAGGATTTTCTTTGCATGGTCTGAGGGTCTCCTGGGGTTTAAATGCCAGCACACTCAGAGTGACCAAAGGCACATGTAATCTATCAGGCGCAAGTGTGCTGGAAGGGAAAAGTTAGAAGAAACCACCAGACAAAACAGGACTACACAAAGACACAAAACAAAACCACCAGTAAAAATTAGAACAATCTTTCCCTGGCAAAATAGGCTGGAAGCTTCCCTTCAAATTCCAATATCAAATTGGAGGGCAGCCCTGCTGGGGTCCAAGATCCAAATGAGTCAAGAGGCTCCACAAATGACATAGGATTCCCAACAAGGATCTGACCTGTCAAGGGTGAGGGTGTACCCTCCTAAAGAAAATTAAGTCCAACAGGAGCTTCCAGTAGTTACTAGTAGTGAATCAGTCCTCAGAAATTGAGTTGGTGTGCTGTTATTTCAGCCCGGATGAGGCCCCAAATGTGATGTTCCACTGCTTTCTGAGGTATGAAGGGGCCAGAGAAAACAACTTGGAAAGGAAAAAATTATTTATTAAAGCACGGGCCTGTAGCCAATATGGAAGACTGCACTCCTAACAACTAAAGGGCGAGGTTCTTCTCCTGTAAAACTTCCAACAGCTGCTGGTCTCACAATGCAGTGGGGTGGGGTTTGCGGTGCACTACAGAACAGGAATGTGGCAGTTTGGGGAAGAACCAGGTTCAGTTGGGCTAACAAGCAAGTTTATATTAGGCAAACATCCTGTTCTGCTCTTCGAGTTACCTTTGATCTTTCTCTTACTTCTGGGGAGACTTATGAGGGTTTTTGGTAAAATACAGGTTACAACATTCCCCACTGATTGTATGGCTGCTTCTCCAAATCTTTTGGGAAGACTTGAGAACTAATCTTGATGGTGAACCGGTAACATTTCATAACCTTGGTTATGATCAGCCTCACATCTTGTGTTTGCTGTCTGGTAAAGATAGTTAGCCTATTGATTATACAGGGGCCTATTGAAACCAAGCCATCCTAGCAACAGTCCAAGCAAGGGCAGACCATAAGGCAGGATTCCATTCCAGACACTCCAAAGGGGCTTTTCAAATAGCTCTCTTCTTCTTTTTACCAGGTTTGCAGGAGGTCTAGCCCTCTTCTATTTTGAAGGGCCACTTTAGCTAAGGAATCTATCTGATCAGGAATGTCCTGAATGGTATTAGATAATGCGTGTACATCTTTAATGATCTGGTTGGAAAGTTGAACAGAGAACCCCAATCCCGCTGCCCCCATACCCAGGGCTCCTGATATTCCCAGACCTACCAATAAAGGAATAAATTGAACTCCTCGCTTTGAGTGGACTATAATATAATCCAGGCTAGAAATGGGGACAGGCTCATCCCCAGGTAAAACCTCCAAGTCAGGCAACAGGATAGCTGTTTTTTGCTTACAGGACGTCCAAACCTGCTGTGTGAGGTTTGTAACAGCGCCATTAAAGTCCCCAGTAGTGGGATAGAAGGGGCAAAATCAAGCATGCTAAAGCAGCACATGCCTGATACTATTTCACTATGCTAGGTCAATTTTTTTTATACAAGGGGAAAAAGAAAAAAACAGGAAAAGGGTACAAGTAATACAAAATTTCAAAAATAAACAGTAAGAAACCACTAGTTAATAGATTACATATTCTCATCTTAGAAATAGCTGTTCAAGTTACAAAATTGAAGCATATAAAGAGGGCATTCAAAGAGTGAGAGTGCAAACAGTTTTGTTCAATGATCCAAAAAACTCAGTAATATGGTTATCTATCTTATACACTTCAACATATATGCAGTTATAACCTTTAGAGGACTTTCTTTTCTTTTCTTTTGTACGATGACAATTACACATTTTGGGTTTTATTACTCCCACAGTTCTTATGACTTTTTTGAGGACAGTAAAACCAAATGCAACATATCACAACAGAGTCAAATCCACAGGATGGACATAAGAGATAATGTAAAAACAAAATACAAGCTGATCGACAATGGTTACCATACTGCCTCTTGCTATTTTAAGAAGAATTGCCAGTTATCATAAAATTGAACAAAACAGTAAAGAATAAAACCAAAGCATTGGAGAAAATACAGGACTTTAAAAGAAGACAATAGTCAACCTGAAAGGGCGTCATAATGATTCTTATTGTCTTCACAGTTTTGCCTATACTTTCGAACTTGGTACTATCAAGCAAAGCAGAATAGGGGAAAATCAGTCAAAACAAGATGTGAGGGCAATACAGGATTTCAAATCAAGTTAATAGGAAATCAAAGTAGGTCATTATAATGTATCCTGCTATTTTTTATTTATTTTTCCCTTAATTAAAAAGATAAAAAGGAAAAAGTAAATAATTTTTAAAAAGGGGGGTTCAGATAAAAGACGGCCTAAAAACAGAACAGCGCAGTTCAAGACATAACTATTTAAGCAAAACAGTGTTTCACCACAAGATGTCCTGACAGAAAAATTATTAGTAGGAGTGTCTCTTTCCTTGAAAGCTTAGTCAATTTTAACTGTAAGGGGTTACCAGTCTGCTGCACAGACCATTGGTCCCGGGAACGTTGGTCTCCTTGGGTGTCCAGAACCTTCACATGAGAGTGGTGGATTCAAGGTGTTTTGCCAGCCACCTTCACTGCCGTGGGAGAACTGAGGACCATGGTGTATGGTCCCTCCCAGCGAGGCTGAAGGGTGTCTCTTTGGTGATTCTGGACTAGGCCCAGAGTACCGGGTTCTCCCAGCAGCCTGGACTCAGAGTGAGAGTCTACAGGAGGATGCTTCAGCCTGAATAACCAATGTATGGAGGTCAAGATGTGCTGAAGAGCCTGCAGGGGCATAATGAGTCCTTGGTTAGTCAGTTGCACCAATTTTTCCTCAGAGAGTTTTGGAATGAGAGGAGGGTGTTTCCCATACATTGCATCAAAAGGGGATGTACCAGAAGCATAAGGAGTACATCGGGTCCACAGGAGGGCAAAAGGAAGGAGACTTACCCAATTATCGCTGGTTTCTAGAGACAGCTTTGTAATCATATTTTTAAATGTCTGATTCATCCTCTCTACTTGCCCTGAGCTTTGAGGCCAGTAAGTGCCATGAAGTTTCCAATCAATGTGTAAGGCCTGGGTTCGTTTTTGAATTATCTTGGCCTTGAAAGCCCGATCATTGTCAGACCCCAAAGATAAGGGTAGGCCGAAATGTGGAATGATCTTATATAACAACTTTTTAACCACTGTGAGAGCTGAATCTGACCTGGTGGGAAATGCCTCCACCCAGCCAGTGAAGGTGTGGACCATCACTAGCAGTTATTTGTGTCCCTGGGGACCTGGCTTCTCTATTGTAGTAAAGTGTATTTCAAGGTGTTCTCCCGGGGAAGTTCCCCGAAAATGAGTAGTTTCCACATGGAGCTGTCACTTAGAGTTAACTATCTGTCCTTCAAGAGGACATCTTGAACTGGCAGCCACTGTCAATTTGGATAGCTGGGGTATAAAGAATCAGTCCCAAAAGAGCTCAGCTAGTTTTGATCCTCCCAAATGAGTGGACTAATGACCTTACTGAATGAGCGTCCATCTGAGGACTTCAGGCAGCAAGATTCTCTCATCTGGTAACTGATACCAGCCTCCTGGAATATCGGGCTTTGCCTGGAGTTGGGCAGGCATGTGCAGGTCCTTTTGTGTATACACAGGTTCTGATAACATTGGAGGCATCAGCAAGAGGGTAGGAGTGGTTTCCTCTATGTCCCCTTCTTCAGACCCCACTGATTTTATGGCAGCTTCTTTGGCTGCCATATCAATCAAATTGTTTCCCCAGATAATGGGATCATCTCCTTTTTTGGTGGGCCTTGCAATGTATGATGGCCACTTTTTCAGGTACCCAAATTGCTGCCAGCAGGTCTAATATTTAGGGACATTTTTAATTTTATATCCTGCTGAGGTCAATAGTCCTCTCTCCTGATAAATTGCTCCATGTACATGAGCAGTAGCAAAAGCATATCTGATATCGATGTAGATGTTAATCCACTTACCTTCAGCCAGTTTCAAGGCTTTTGTTAAGGCGATGAGTTCAGCTCACTGAGCAGAAGCGCCAGAGACCTACTGCTGTGCCCACAAAATTGGGGTCTTGGAGGTCACAGGCACCCCTGCAACTCGTTTGCTTTGAAAGTACCTGTAGCTGCTACCTTCTGAGAAGAATGATGGTTTCCCCTTCTAGAGGTATGTCGGTCGGGTCAGATCGAAGGCTCTGGTAGCTGTCAATCAAGGTGGAGCATTCATGGTATAGGGGCTGATGGATCCTCATCGGGCAGCAGTGTGTCTGGATTCAGGGCCACTGAGGACTTGAAAACAACAGAGTCAGGATCTAAAAGCAGTGCTTGGTAATGCATTATCCACGCATTCCATAGCCAGTAACCTGGAGGGTCCCAGATAAGAGTCTAAAGCGAGTGAGAGGTTATCACAGTGACCTTCTGGCCAAAGGCTAGCTTTTGAGTTTCCTCTCCAGCCTCTTAGAGAAATCTGCTTTTGGTCTCTGCCAGGGTCCCGGGTCCTGGGTTATTGCTCCCGTTGTAATCCCGCTCAGCTCATCCACATACAAGAAAAATGGCTTGTTTAGATTAGGGAGTCCTAGTGCGGGGGCATCCACTAGGGCCTGCCTCAACTGTTGGAGCACTGTCTCTTGCATGTCTGTCCATTCCAGTGGGCCCTGTCTTTGCCCTTTTGAAGATTCATATAGTGGCTGGGCTATCTCAGCAAATTTTAATGTACAGAGTCTACAATATCCAACTTCACCAAGAAAGTGATGCACTTGCTTTTTGGTTTTTGGTTCCGGTATCTGTAGGATGGCTTGAACCCTTGTATTTGATTGATTGATTGATTGATTGATTGTCTTTTTCATTTTTATCGGTACCAGAGATCGAACTCATGACCACAGACTTGCAAGGAAGGCGCTTATGCCACTGAGCTAAATCCCCAGTCCTCCAACCCTTGTATTTGAAAGGGTCCTTTTTCCGCCTTGTAATTGATACCCCAGGTAAGTCACTGTTAGCTAGCATATCTTGCCTTTTTTGCTGAGACCTTGTATCCCAAATCATTTAAAGTTATTAACACGGCCTTGGTTGCTTCCTTGCAATCCTCAAAGGTTTTACCAGCCTCTAAAAGTCATTAACATATTGTACAAGTATGACATTTGGGTGATCTTCTCGATACCCTATCAGGTTCCTAGCTAAGGTCTCATCAAATAAAGTGGGAGCATCTTTAAAACCTTGTGTTAAATGCGTCCAAGTCAACTGTTGAGTTACTCTAGTCCCTGATCAGTGCATTCAAAAGCAAACATTGATTGACTTAGCAGAGCCACTGGGAGGTTGAAGAAAGCATGTTTTAGGGCCAAGACTGAGTACCAGATGTACTCTGGGCTCAAAAGGCTCAGCAGGGTTAGGGATTAGGAACAGTCAGATGCAAAGTAACAACTCGCCTCATGACTTCCCGGAGGTCTTAGACTGGCCAGTAATCTTGGGTCCCCGGTTTCTGTACTGGGAGCAATGGTGTTTTCCAGGGAGATCTCTCCCTGGAAGGTACAAGGTACACGGTACAAGATGCAAGGTACAAGAATCTTATTATTTTTTAATATAGCAATATGTTTTGTAATTCCTTGGTGGGCCTGTAAACTTATTGGATATTGTCTAAGGCTGAAGGCAGACACCTAGGGCAACAACTTTATGACCCGAGGAACTTGATTTATCGCCACAGCAGGGGGATTATTTGCAGCCCAGACTCCGGGTATCTCTGCTTGCCATGCCGGCAGAATATCTCTACCAGTCTCTGGAGTGGGATCATCTCCCAGCAGGAGATGATTTTCCCTTCAGGAAAGAAGGTAAGCACCTTGATTTGTTCCCGAGGTGTTGTTCCCAGAATCAGTTGTGGGGTCTCCGCCTGAAAACTGAATTGGACTTTTAACTTCTGAAGAAGGTCTCTTCTTAGCAGTGGATCGGGTTATTCTGAAACCCATAGAAATTCATGCATAGTGGTCTTTAGCCCAGAGTGAAGTAACTAGGCAACCATCTTCAGGTATGATTTTCACCCTCTGGTGGCGCCAACCACATTTACTTTGCTGTCAGTCAGAGTTCCCAATGGTTGAGTTAGAACAGAAAATGTTGTGCCTGTGTCCACCAGGAAATTTATTTGTTTTCCCCCGAATTGCAAGGTTATTCTGGGCTCAGGGGGGGCATCTGAGACCTGATGCCCTCATTGTTGGCTCATCAGAGTCTGAGCCTCCCTTTCCATTTTTAGCTTTAACCTAGGGTGATCCATTCACCAATGGCCTTTTTCTTTACAATAGGCGCATTGGTACTTTTCAAGTGGGGTCCACCTTTTGTCTTTCTCATCTGTCTTTTATTTTTGTTTCTGTTTATCTTCTTTTTCTGCACAGCAGCTCTAATACCATTATGATCTTCTCATTGTTTGCCTCTTGCCAGGTCGCTCTATTGTCAAATACACTATGTGCTATGTCTATTGCTGAGTTAGGGGCATCCCCTCAAAACCATCCAGTTTCTGTAATTACTTTTCAATACGTGGGGTTGACTGAGACACAAAGGCAATAGTAATAGCCCTTGCATTCTCATGCTTGACACAATCAATTGGTGTATAGAGTCTGTAGGCCTCTAGGAGGCGCTCCAGCAGTGCAGAAGGGGACACATCAGCTAAATGTCTTACCTCCAACACCTTGGACAGATTCTTAGCTGCTCCGTGGATTGCAGCTAGAAACAGTTGGCGATATTGGGTCAGAGCCTCGCTACCTCCAGATGTGTTTTCGGGATCCTTGGAGAATGGGGTGTTTTGGCCCTTCGAATTATACAGATTGGAAGTTGAAAAGGGAGTATATACAAAAATCGTGTCCCCTGATTCCTGGGGGTCTGGAGCCTCCCAAAGTGGACAGAGTGCTGACACCTCTGTGGTGGAGTCAGGCGAATTTGGCTGGGATCGGCTTTGGGTCCAGATCGGACTGGGAGAGCGGGGTAGGTGTTGGGTGAGGGGTCTCTAGAAGGAGAACATTGGAGAGGGAGGAGGACCTCTTCCAGTGGTCCTCCACTGATGGTAAAACTGGTGCGGAGGTTTGGGCGTTGGGCACAGGTGATTTTGGTTTTGTTTTCAAAGTTTCCACCGCCTCCGCCCGTGAGGAATAAGGAATCCAGGGTGCAGAATTATAGATGAGATCTATCCAAATCTGAATGGAAACAATTTCGTGTGGTTGAGAAGGAGACCAAAACACAAACTGGTGGACAGCCTGGGCAGTGCCCATGTCAAAGGATACACGGGGTCAGATGCTATTTGTCGCTATCGGCCACTCCTGAGAAGCAAAAATCATTAGGCTTCCTTTGAATATACGCTACCCGCAACCCTCAGCCCATCTCTCAAATTCTTGAAAGACAAGACTAAGGGGCGTGGGAGCAGTTTTTGCACCAGACTGACCCATTGTTGCTTGCTGTTGTTCTCTTGTCAGAGGAAGAAATCAAGAGAAAAGGTTACCAAATACAAGAAGAGACAGAACAATATGGAGAGAATCACAAAACCTAGGATTTTCTTTGCATGGTCTGAGGGTCTCCTGGGGTTTAAATGCCAGCACACTCAGAGTGACCAAAGGCACATGTAATCTATCAGGCGCAAGTGTGCTGGAAGGGAAAAGTTAGAAGAAACCACCAGACAAAACAGGACTACACAAAGACACAAAACAAAACCACCAGTAAAAATTAGAACAATCTTTCCCTGGCAAAATAGGCTGGAAGCTTCCCTTCAAATTCCAATATCAAATTGGAGGGCAGCCCTGCTGGGGTCCAAGATCCAAATGAGTCAAGAGGCTCCACAAATGACATAGGATTCCCAACAAGGATCTGACCTGTCAAGGGTGAGGGTGTACCCTCCTAAAGAAAATTAAGTCCAACAGGAGCTTCCAGTAGTTACTAGTAGTGAATCAGTCCTCAGAAATTGAGTTGGTGTGCTGTTATTTCAGCCCGGATGAGGCCCCAAATGTGATGTTCCACTGCTTTCTGAGGTATGAAGGGGCCAGAGAAAACAACTTGGAAAGGAAAAAATTATTTATTAAAGCACGGGCCTGTAGCCAATATGGAAGACTGCACTCCTAACAACTAAAGGGCGAGGTTCTTCTCCTGTAAAACTTCCAACAGCTGCTGGTCTCACAATGCAGTGGGGTGGGGTTTGCGGTGCACTACAGAACAGGAATGTGGCAGTTTGGGGAAGAACCAGGTTCAGTTGGGCTAACAAGCAAGTTTATATTAGGCAAACATCCTGTTCTGCTCTTCGAGTTACCTTTGATCTTTCTCTTACTTCTGGGGAGACTTATGAGGGTTTTTGGTAAAATACAGGTTACAACATTCCCCACTGATTGTATGGCTGCTTCTCCAAATCTTTTGGGAAGACTTGAGAACTAATCTTGATGGTGAACCGGTAACATTTCATAACCTTGGTTATGATCAGCCTCACATCTTGTGTTTGCTGTCTGGTAAAGATAGTTAGCCTATTGATTATACAGGGGCCTATTGAAACCAAGCCATCCTAGCAACAGTCCAAGCAAGGGCAGACCATAAGGCAGGATTCCATTCCAGACACTCCAAAGGGGCTTTTCAAATAGCTCTCTTCTTCTTTTTACCAGGTTTGCAGGAGGTCTAGCCCTCTTCTATTTTGAAGGGCCACTTTAGCTAAGGAATCTATCTGATCAGGAATGTCCTGAATGGTATTAGATAATGCGTGTACATCTTTAATGATCTGGTTGGAAAGTTGAACAGAGAACCCCAATCCCGCTGCCCCCATACCCAGGGCTCCTGATATTCCCAGACCTACCAATAAAGGAATAAATTGAACTCCTCGCTTTGAGTGGACTATAATATAATCCAGGCTAGAAATGGGGACAGGCTCATCCCCAGGTAAAACCTCCAAGTCAGGCAACAGGATAGCTGTTTTTTGCTTACAGGACGTCCAAACCTGCTGTGTGAGGTTTGTAACAGCGCCATTAAAGTCCCCAGTAGTGGGATAGAAGGGGCAAAATCAAGCATGCTAAAGCAGCACATGCCTGATACTATTTCACTATGCTAGGTCAATTTTTTTTATACAAGGGGAAAAAGAAAAAAACAGGAAAAGGGTACAAGTAATACAAAATTTCAAAAATAAACAGTAAGAAACCACTAGTTAATAGATTACATATTCTCATCTTAGAAATAGCTGTTCAAGTTACAAAATTGAAGCATATAAAGAGGGCATTCAAAGAGTGAGAGTGCAAACAGTTTTGTTCAATGATCCAAAAAACTCAGTAATATGGTTATCTATCTTATACACTTCAACATATATGCAGTTATAACCTTTAGAGGACTTTCTTTTCTTTTCTTTTGTACGATGACAATTACACATTTTGGGTTTTATTACTCCCACAGTTCTTATGACTTTTTTGAGGACAGTAAAACCAAATGCAACATATCACAACAGAGTCAAATCCACAGGATGGACATAAGAGATAATGTAAAAACAAAATACAAGCTGATCGACAATGGTTACCATACTGCCTCTTGCTATTTTAAGAAGAATTGCCAGTTATCATAAAATTGAACAAAACAGTAAAGAATAAAACCAAAGCATTGGAGAAAATACAGGACTTTAAAAGAAGACAATAGTCAACCTGAAAGGGCGTCATAATGATTCTTATTGTCTTCACAGTTTTGCCTATACTTTCGAACTTGGTACTATCAAGCAAAGCAGAATAGGGGAAAATCAGTCAAAACAAGATGTGAGGGCAATACAGGATTTCAAATCAAGTTAATAGGAAATCAAAGTAGGTCATTATAATGTATCCTGCTATTTTTTATTTATTTTTCCCTTAATTAAAAAGATAAAAAGGAAAAAGTAAATAATTTTTAAAAAGGGGGGTTCAGATAAAAGACGGCCTAAAAACAGAACAGCGCAGTTCAAGACATAACTATTTAAGCAAAACAGTGTTTCACCACAAGATGTCCTGACAGAAAAATTATTAGTAGGAGTGTCTCTTTCCTTGAAAGCTTAGTCAATTTTAACTGTAAGGGGTTACCAGTCTGCTGCACAGACCATTGGTCCCGGGAACGTTGGTCTCCTTGGGTGTCCAGAACCTTCACATGAGAGTGGTGGATTCAAGGTGTTTTGCCAGCCACCTTCACTGCCGTGGGAGAACTGAGGACCATGGTGTATGGTCCCTCCCAGCGAGGCTGAAGGGTGTCTCTTTGGTGATTCTGGACTAGGCCCAGAGTACCGGGTTCTCCCAGCAGCCTGGACTCAGAGTGAGAGTCTACAGGAGGATGCTTCAGCCTGAATAACCAATGTATGGAGGTCAAGATGTGCTGAAGAGCCTGCAGGGGCATAATGAGTCCTTGGTTAGTCAGTTGCACCAATTTTTCCTCAGAGAGTTTTGGAATGAGAGGAGGGTGTTTCCCATACATTGCATCAAAAGGGGATGTACCAGAAGCATAAGGAGTACATCGGGTCCACAGGAGGGCAAAAGGAAGGAGACTTACCCAATTATCGCTGGTTTGTAGAGACAGCTTTGTAATCATATTTTTAAATGTCTGATTCATCCTCTCTACTTGCCCTGAGCTTTGAGGCCAGTAAGTGCCATGAAGTTTCCAATCAATGTGTAAGGCCTGGGTTCGTTTTTGAATTATCTTGGCCTTGAAAGCCCGATCATTGTCAGACCCCAAAGATAAGGGTAGGCCGAAATGTGGAATGATCTTATATAACAACTTTTTAACCACTGTGAGAGCTGAATCTGACCTGGTGGGAAATGCCTCCACCCAGCCAGTGAAGGTGTGGACCATCACTAGCAGTTATTTGTGTCCCTGGGGACCTGGCTTCTCTATTGTAGTAAAGTGTATTTCAAGGTGTTCTCCCGGGGAAGTTCCCCGAAAATGAGTAGTTTCCACATGGAGCTGTCACTTAGAGTTAACTATCTGTCCTTCAAGAGGACATCTTGAACTGGCAGCCACTGTCAATTTGGATAGCTGGGGTATAAAGAATCAGTCCCAAAAGAGCTCAGCTAGTTTTGATCCTCCCAAATGAGTGGACTAATGACCTTACTGAATGAGCGTCCATCTGAGGACTTCAGGCAGCAAGATTCTCTCATCTGGTAACTGATACCAGCCTCCTGGAATATCGGGCTTTGCCTGGAGTTGGGCAGGCATGTGCAGGTCCTTTTGTGTATACACAGGTTCTGATAACATTGGAGGCATCAGCAAGAGGGTAGGAGTGGTTTCCTCTATGTCCCCTTCTTCAGACCCCACTGATTTTATGGCAGCTTCTTTGGCTGCCATATCAATCAAATTGTTTCCCCAGATAATGGGATCATCTCCTTTTTTGGTGGGCCTTGCAATGTATGATGGCCACTTTTTCAGGTACCCAAATTGCTGCCAGCAGGTCTAATATTTAGGGACATTTTTAATTTTATATCCTGCTGAGGTCAATAGTCCTCTCTCCTGATAAATTGCTCCATGTACATGAGCAGTAGCAAAAGCATATCTGATATCGATGTAGATGTTAATCCACTTACCTTCAGCCAGTTTCAAGGCTTTTGTTAAGGCGATGAGTTCAGCTCACTGAGCAGAAGCGCCAGAGACCTACTGCTGTGCCCACAAAATTGGGGTCTTGGAGGTCACAGGCACCCCTGCAACTCGTTTGCTTTGAAAGTACCTGTAGCTGCTACCTTCTGAGAAGAATGATGGTTTCCCCTTCTAGAGGTATGTCGGTCGGGTCAGATCGAAGGCTCTGGTAGCTGTCAATCAAGGTGGAGCATTCATGGTATAGGGGCTGATGGATCCTCATCGGGCAGCAGTGTGTCTGGATTCAGGGCCACTGAGGACTTGAAAACAACAGAGTCAGGATCTAAAAGCAGTGCTTGGTAATGCATTATCCACGCATTCCATAGCCAGTAACCTGGAGGGTCCCAGATAAGAGTCTAAAGCGAGTGAGAGGTTATCACAGTGACCTTCTGGCCAAAGGCTAGCTTTTGAGTTTCCTCTCCAGCCTCTTAGAGAAATCTGCTTTTGGTCTCTGCCAGGGTCCCGGGTCCTGGGTTATTGCTCCCGTTGTAATCCCGCTCAGCTCATCCACATACAAGAAAAATGGCTTGTTTAGATTAGGGAGTCCTAGTGCGGGGGCATCCACTAGGGCCTGCCTCAACTGTTGGAGCACTGTCTCTTGCATGTCTGTCCATTCCAGTGGGCCCTGTCTTTGCCCTTTTGAAGATTCATATAGTGGCTGGGCTATCTCAGCAAATTTTAATGTACAGAGTCTACAATATCCAACTTCACCAAGAAAGTGATGCACTTGCTTTTTGGTTTTTGGTTCCGGTATCTGTAGGATGGCTTGAACCCTTGTATTTGATTGATTGATTGATTGATTGATTGATTGTCTTTTTCATTTTTATCGGTACCAGAGATCGAACTCATGACCACAGACTTGCAAGGAAGGCGCTTATGCCACTGAGCTAAATCCCCAGTCCTCCAACCCTTGTATTTGAAAGGGTCCTTTTTCCGCCTTGTAATTGATACCCCAGGTAAGTCACTGTTAGCTAGCATATCTTGCCTTTTTTGCTGAGACCTTGTATCCCAAATCATTTAAAGTTATTAACACGGCCTTGGTTGCTTCCTTGCAATCCTCAAAGGTTTTACCAGCCTCTAAAAGTCATTAACATATTGTACAAGTATGACATTTGGGTGATCTTCTCGATACCCTATCAGGTTCCTAGCTAAGGTCTCATCAAATAAAGTGGGAGCATCTTTAAAACCTTGTGTTAAATGCGTCCAAGTCAACTGTTGAGTTACTCTAGTCCCTGATCAGTGCATTGAAAAGCAAACATTGATTGACTTAGCAGAGCCACTGGGAGGTTGAAGAAAGCATGTTTTAGGGCCAAGACTGAGTACCAGATGTACTCTGGGCTCAAAAGGCTCAGCAGGGTTAGGGATTAGGAACAGTCAGATGCAAAGTAACAACTCGCCTCATGACTTCCCGGAGGTCTTAGACTGGCCAGTAATCTTGGGTCCCCGGTTTCTGTACTGGGAGCAATGGTGTTTTCCAGGGAGATCTCTCCCTGGAAGGTACAAGGTACACGGTACAAGATGCAAGGTACAAGAATCTTATTATTTTTTAATATAGCAATATGTTTTGTAATTCCTTGGTGGGCCTGTAAACTTATTGGATATTGTCTAAGGCTGAAGGCAGACACCTAGGGCAACAACTTTATGACCCGAGGAACTTGATTTATCGCCACAGCAGGGGGATTATTTGCAGCCCAGACTCCGGGTATCTCTGCTTGCCATGCCGGCAGAATATCTCTACCAGTCTCTGGAGTGGGATCATCTCCCAGCAGGAGATGATTTTCCCTTCAGGAAAGAAGGTAAGCACCTTGATTTGTTCCCGAGGTGTTGTTCCCAGAATCAGTTGTGGGGTCTCCGCCTGAAAACTGAATTGGACTTTTAACTTCTGAAGAAGGTCTCTTCTTAGCAGTGGATCGGGTTATTCTGAAACCCATAGAAATTCATGCATAGTGGTCTTTAGCCCAGAGTGAAGTAACTAGGCAACCATCTTCAGGTATGATTTTCACCCTCTGGTGGCGCCAACCACATTTACTTTGCTGTCAGTCAGAGTTCCCAATGGTTGAGTTAGAACAGAAAATGTTGTGCCTGTGTCCACCAGGAAATTTATTTGTTTTCCCCCGAATTGCAAGGTTATTCTGGGCTCAGGGGGGGCATCTGAGACCTGATGCCCTCATTGTTGGCTCATCAGAGTCTGAGCCTCCCTTTCCATTTTTAGCTTTAACCTAGGGCGATCCATTCACCAATGGCCTTTTTCTTTACAATAGGCGCATTGGTACTTTTCAAGTGGGGTCCACCTTTTGTCTTTCTCATCTGTCTTTTATTTTTGTTTCTGTTTATCTTCTTTTTCTGCACAGCAGCTCTAATACCATTATGATCTTCTCATTGTTTGCCTCTTGCCAGGTCGCTCTATTGTCAAATACACTATGTGCTATGTCTATTGCTGAGTTAGGGGCATCCCCTCAAAACCATCCAGTTTCTGTAATTACTTTTCAATACGTGGGGTTGACTGAGACACAAAGGCAATAGTAATAGCCCTTGCATTCTCATGCTTGACACAATCAATTGGTGTATAGAGTCTGTAGGCCTCTAGGAGGCGCTCCAGCAGTGCAGAAGGGGACACATCAGCTAAATGTCTTACCTCCAACACCTTGGACAGATTCTTAGCTGCTCCGTGGATTGCAGCTAGAAACAGTTGGCGATATTGGGTCAGAGCCTCGATACCTCCAGATGTGTTTTCGGGATCCTTGGAGAATGGGGTGTTTTGGCCCTTCGAATTATACAGATTGGAAGTTGAAAAGGGAGTATATACAAAAATCGTGTCCCCTGATTCCTGGGGGTCTGGAGCCTCCCAAAGTGGACAGAGTGCTGACACCTCTGTGGTGGAGTCAGGCGAATTTGGCTGGGATCGGCTTTGGGTCCAGATCGGACTGGGAGAGCGGGGTAGGTGTTGGGTGAGGGGTCTCTAGAAGGAGAACATTGGAGAGGGAGGAGGACCTCTTCCAGTGGTCCTCCACTGATGGTAAAACTGGTGCGGAGGTTTGGGCGTTGGGCACAGGTGATTTTGGTTTTGTTTTCAAAGTTTCCACCGCCTCCGCCCGTGAGGAATAAGGAATCCAGGGTGCAGAATTATAGATGAGATCTATCCAAATCTGAATGGAAACAATTTCGTGTGGTTGAGAAGGAGACCAAAACACAAACTGGTGGACAGCCTGGGCAGTGCCCATGTCAAAGGATACACGGGGTCAGATGCTATTTGTCGCTATCGGCCACTCCTGAGAAGCAAAAATCATTAGGCTTCCTTTGAATATACGCTACCCGCAACCCTCAGCCCATCTCTCAAATTCTTGAAAGACAAGACTAAGGGGCGTGGGAGCAGTTTTTGCACCAGACTGACCCATTGTTGCTTGCTGTTGTTCTCTTGTCAGAGGAAGAAATCAAGAGAAAAGGTTACCAAATACAAGAAGAGACAGAACAATATGGAGAGAATCACAAAACCTAGGATTTTCTTTGCATGGTCTGAGGGTCTCCTGGGGTTTAAATGCCAGCACACTCAGAGTGACCAAAGGCACATGTAATCTATCAGGCGCAAGTGTGCTGGAAGGGAAAAGTTAGAAGAAACCACCAGACAAAACAGGACTACACAAAGACACAAAACAAAACCACCAGTAAAAATTAGAACAATCTTTCCCTGGCAAAATAGGCTGGAAGCTTCCCTTCAAATTCCAATATCAAATTGGAGGGCAGCCCTGCTGGGGTCCAAGATCCAAATGAGTCAAGAGGCTCCACAAATGACATAGGATTCCCAACAAGGATCTGACCTGTCAAGGGTGAGGGTGTACCCTCCTAAAGAAAATTAAGTCCAACAGGAGCTTCCAGTAGTTACTAGTAGTGAATCAGTCCTCAGAAATTGAGTTGGTGTGCTGTTATTTCAGCCCGGATGAGGCCCCAAATGTGATGTTCCACTGCTTTCTGAGGTATGAAGGGGCCAGAGAAAACAACTTGGAAAGGAAAAAATTATTTATTAAAGCACGGGCCTGTAGCCAATATGGAAGACTGCACTCCTAACAACTAAAGGGCGAGGTTCTTCTCCTGTAAAACTTCCAACAGCTGCTGGTCTCACAATGCAGTGGGGTGGGGTTTGCGGTGCACTACAGAACAGGAATGTGGCAGTTTGGGGAAGAACCAGGTTCAGTTGGGCTAACAAGCAAGTTTATATTAGGCAAACATCCTGTTCTGCTCTTCGAGTTACCTTTGATCTTTCTCTTACTTCTGGGGAGACTTATGAGGGTTTTTGGTAAAATACAGGTTACAACATTCCCCACTGATTGTATGGCTGCTTCTCCAAATCTTTTGGGAAGACTTGAGAACTAATCTTGATGGTGAACCGGTAACATTTCATAACCTTGGTTATGATCAGCCTCACATCTTGTGTTTGCTGTCTGGTAAAGATAGTTAGCCTATTGATTATACAGGGGCCTATTGAAACCAAGCCATCCTAGCAACAGTCCAAGCAAGGGCAGACCATAAGGCAGGATTCCATTCCAGACACTCCAAAGGGGCTTTTCAAATAGCTCTCTTCTTCTTTTTACCAGGTTTGCAGGAGGTCTAGCCCTCTTCTATTTTGAAGGGCCACTTTAGCTAAGGAATCTATCTGATCAGGAATGTCCTGAATGGTATTAGATAATGCGTGTACATCTTTAATGATCTGGTTGGAAAGTTGAACAGAGAACCCCAATCCCGCTGCCCCCATACCCAGGGCTCCTGATATTCCCAGACCTACCAATAAAGGAATAAATTGAACTCCTCGCTTTGAGTGGACTATAATATAATCCAGGCTAGAAATGGGGACAGGCTCATCCCCAGGTAAAACCTCCAAGTCAGGCAACAGGATAGCTGTTTTTTGCTTACAGGACGTCCAAACCTGCTGTGTGAGGTTTGTAACAGCGCCATTAAAGTCCCCAGTAGTGGGATAGAAGGGGCAAAATCAAGCATGCTAAAGCAGCACATGCCTGATACTATTTCACTATGCTAGGTCAATTTTTTTTATACAAGGGGAAAAAGAAAAAAACAGGAAAAGGGTACAAGTAATACAAAATTTCAAAAATAAACAGTAAGAAACCACTAGTTAATAGATTACATATTCTCATCTTAGAAATAGCTGTTCAAGTTACAAAATTGAAGCATATAAAGAGGGCATTCAAAGAGTGAGAGTGCAAACAGTTTTGTTCAATGATCCAAAAAACTCAGTAATATGGTTATCTATCTTATACACTTCAACATATATGCAGTTATAACCTTTAGAGGACTTTCTTTTCTTTTCTTTTGTACGATGACAATTACACATTTTGGGTTTTATTACTCCCACAGTTCTTATGACTTTTTTGAGGACAGTAAAACCAAATGCAACATATCACAACAGAGTCAAATCCACAGGATGGACATAAGAGACAATGTAAAAACAAAATACAAGGTGATCGACAATGGTTACCATACTGCCTCTTGCTATTTTAAGAAGAATTGCCAGTTATCATAAAATTGAACAAAACAGTAAAGAATAAAACCAAAGCATTGGAGAAAATACAGGACTTTAAAAGAAGACAATAGTCAACCTGAAAGGGCGTCATAATGATTCTTATTGTCTTCATAGTTTTGCCTATACTTTCGAACTTGGTACTATCAAGCAAAGCACAATAGGGGAAAATCAGTCAAAACAAGATGTGAGGGCAATACAGGATTTCAAATCAAGTTAATAGGAAATCAAAGTAGGTCATTATAATGTATCCTGCTATTTTTTATTTATTTTTCCCTTAATTAAAAAGATAAAAAGGAAAAAGTAAATAATTTTTAAAAAGGGGGGTTCAGATAAAAGACGGCCTAAAAACAGAACAGCGCAGTTCAAGACATAACTATTTAAGCAAAACAGTGTTTCACCACAAGATGTCCTGACAGAAAAATTATTAGTAGGAGTGTCTCTTTCCTTGAAAGCTTAGTCAATTTTAACTGTAAGGGGTTACCAGTCTGCTGCACAGACCATTGGTCCCGGGAACGTTGGTCTCCTTGGGTGTCCAGAACCTTCACATGAGAGTGGTGGATTCAAGGTGTTTTGCCAGCCACCTTCACTGCCGTGGGAGAACTGAGGACCATGGTGTATGGTCCCTCCCAGCGAGGCTGAAGGGTGTCTCTTTGGTGATTCTGGACTAGGCCCAGAGTACCGGGTTCTCCCAGCAGCCTGGACTCAGAGTGAGAGTCTACAGGAGGATGCTTCAGCCTGAATAACCAATGTATGGAGGTCAAGATGTGCTGAAGAGCCTGCAGGGGCATAATGAGTCCTTGGTTAGTCAGTTGCACCAATTTTTCCTCAGAGAGTTTTGGAATGAGAGGAGGGTGTTTCCCATACATTGCATCAAAAGGGGATGTACCAGAAGCATAAGGAGTACATCGGGTCCACAGGAGGGCAAAAGGAAGGAGACTTACCCAATTATCGCTGGTTTCTAGAGACAGCTTTGTAATCATATTTTTAAATGTCTGATTCATCCTCTCTACTTGCCCTGAGCTTTGAGGCCAGTAAGTGCCATGAAGTTTCCAATCAATGTGTAAGGCCTGGGTTCGTTTTTGAATTATCTTGGCCTTGAAAGCCCGATCATTGTCAGACCCCAAAGATAAGGGTAGGCCGAAATGTGGAATGATCTTATATAACAACTTTTTAACCACTGTGAGAGCTGAATCTGACCTGGTGGGAAATGCCTCCACCCAGCCAGTGAAGGTGTGGACCATCACTAGCAGTTATTTGTGTCCCTGGGGACCTGGCTTCTCTATTGTAGTAAAGTGTATTTCAAGGTGTTCTCCCGGGGAAGTTCCCCGAAAATGAGTAGTTTCCACATGGAGCTGTCACTTAGAGTTAACTATCTGTCCTTCAAGAGGACATCTTGAACTGGCAGCCACTGTCAATTTGGATAGCTGGGGTATAAAGAATCAGTCCCAAAAGAGCTCAGCTAGTTTTGATCCTCCCAAATGAGTGGACTAATGACCTTACTGAATGAGCGTCCATCTGAGGACTTCAGGCAGCAAGATTCTCTCATCTGGTAACTGATACCAGCCTCCTGGAATATCGGGCTTTGCCTGGAGTTGGGCAGGCATGTGCAGGTCCTTTTGTGTATACACAGGTTCTGATAACATTGGAGGCATCAGCAAGAGGGTAGGAGTGGTTTCCTCTATGTCCCCTTCTTCAGACCCCACTGATTTTATGGCAGCTTCTTTGGCTGCCATATCAATCAAATTGTTTCCCCAGATAATGGGATCATCTCCTTTTTTGGTGGGCCTTGCAATGTATGATGGCCACTTTTTCAGGTACCCAAATTGCTGCCAGCAGGTCTAATATTTAGGGACATTTTTAATTTTATATCCTGCTGAGGTCAATAGTCCTCTCTCCTGATAAATTGCTCCATGTACATGAGCAGTAGCAAAAGCATATCTGATATCGATGTAGATGTTAATCCACTTACCTTCAGCCAGTTTCAAGGCTTTTGTTAAGGCGATGAGTTCAGCTCACTGAGCAGAAGCGCCAGAGACCTACTGCTGTGCCCACAAAATTGGGGTCTTGGAGGTCACAGGCACCCCTGCAACTCGTTTGCTTTGAAAGTACCTGTAGCTGCTACCTTCTGAGAAGAATGATGGTTTCCCCTTCTAGAGGTATGTCGGTCGGGTCAGATCGAAGGCTCTGGTAGCTGTCAATCAAGGTGGAGCATTCATGGTATAGGGGCTGATGGATCCTCATCGGGCAGCAGTGTGTCTGGATTCAGGGCCACTGAGGACTTGAAAACAACAGAGTCAGGATCTAAAAGCAGTGCTTGGTAATGCATTATCCACGCATTCCATAGCCAGTAACCTGGAGGGTCCCAGATAAGAGTCTAAAGCGAGTGAGAGGTTATCACAGTGACCTTCTGGCCAAAGGCTAGCTTTTGAGTTTCCTCTCCAGCCTCTTAGAGAAATCTGCTTTTGGTCTCTGCCAGGGTCCCGGGTCCTGGGTTATTGCTCCCGTTGTAATCCCGCTCAGCTCATCCACATACAAGAAAAATGGCTTGTTTAGATTAGGGAGTCCTAGTGCGGGGGCATCCACTAGGGCCTGCCTCAACTGTTGGAGCACTGTCTCTTGCATGTCTGTCCATTCCAGTGGGCCCTGTCTTTGCCCTTTTGAAGATTCATATAGTGGCTGGGCTATCTCAGCAAATTTTAATGTACAGAGTCTACAATATCCAACTTCACCAAGAAAGTGATGCACTTGCTTTTTGGTTTTTGGTTCCGGTATCTGTAGGATGGCTTGAACCCTTGTATTTGATTGATTGATTGATTGATTGATTGATTGTCTTTTTCATTTTTATCGGTACCAGAGATCGAACTCATGACCACAGACTTGCAAGGAAGGCGCTTATGCCACTGAGCTAAATCCCCAGTCCTCCAACCCTTGTATTTGAAAGGGTCCTTTTTCCGCCTTGTAATTGATACCCCAGGTAAGTCACTGTTAGCTAGCATATCTTGCCTTTTTTGCTGAGACCTTGTATCCCAAATCATTTAAAGTTATTAACACGGCCTTGGTTGCTTCCTTGCAATCCTCAAAGGTTTTACCAGCCTCTAAAAGTCATTAACATATTGTACAAGTATGACATTTGGGTGATCTTCTCGATACCCTATCAGGTTCCTAGCTAAGGTCTCATCAAATAAAGTGGGAGCATCTTTAAAACCTTGTGTTAAATGCGTCCAAGTCAACTGTTGAGTTACTCTAGTCCCTGATCAGTGCATTGAAAAGCAAACATTGATTGACTTAGCAGAGCCACTGGGAGGTTGAAGAAAGCATGTTTTAGGGCCAAGACTGAGTACCAGATGTACTCTGGGCTCAAAAGGCTCAGCAGGGTTAGGGATTAGGAACAGTCAGATGCAAAGTAACAACTCGCCTCATGACTTCCCGGAGGTCTTAGACTGGCCAGTAATCTTGGGTCCCCGGTTTCTGTACTGGGAGCAATGGTGTTTTCCAGGGAGATCTCTCCCTGGAAGGTACAAGGTACACGGTACAAGATGCAAGGTACAAGAATCTTATTATTTTTTAATATAGCAATATGTTTTGTAATTCCTTGGTGGGCCTGTAAACTTATTGGATATTGTCTAAGGCTGAAGGCAGACACCTAGGGCAACAACTTTATGACCCGAGGAACTTGATTTATCGCCACAGCAGGGGGATTATTTGCAGCCCAGACTCCGGGTATCTCTGCTTGCCATGCCGGCAGAATATCTCTACCAGTCTCTGGAGTGGGATCATCTCCCAGCAGGAGATGATTTTCCCTTCAGGAAAGAAGGTAAGCACCTTGATTTGTTCCCGAGGTGTTGTTCCCAGAATCAGTTGTGGGGTCTCCGCCTGAAAACTGAATTGGACTTTTAACTTCTGAAGAAGGTCTCTTCTTAGCAGTGGATCGGGTTATTCTGAAACCCATAGAAATTCATGCATAGTGGTCTTTAGCCCAGAGTGAGGTAACTAGGCAACCATCTTCAGGTATGATTTTCACCCTCTGGTGGCGCCAACCACATTTACTTTGCTGTCAGTCAGAGTTCCCAATGGTTGAGTTAGAACAGAAAAAGTTGTGCCTGTGTCCACCAGGAAATTTATTTGTTTTCCCCCGAATTGCAAGGTTATTCTGGGCTCAGGGGGGGCATCTGAGACCTGATGCCCTCATTGTTGGCTCATCAGAGTCTGAGCCTCCCTTTCCATTTTTAGCTTTAACCTAGGGCGATCCATTCACCAATGGCCTTTTTCTTTACAATAGGCGCATTGGTACTTTTCAAGTGGGGTCCACCTTTTGTCTTTCTCATCTGTCTTTTATTTTTGTTTCTGTTTATCTTCTTTTTCTGCACAGCAGCTCTAATACCATTATGATCTTCTCATTGTTTGCCTCTTGCCAGGTCGCTCTATTGTCAAATACACTATGTGCTATGTCTATTGCTGAGTTAGGGGCATCCCCTCAAAACCATCCAGTTTCTGTAATTACTTTTCAATACGTGGGGTTGACTGAGACACAAAGGCAATAGTAATAGCCCTTGCATTCTCATGCTTGACACAATCAATTGGTGTATAGAGTCTGTAGGCCTCTAGGAGGCGCTCCAGCAGTGCAGAAGGGGACACATCAGCTAAATGTCTTACCTCCAACACCTTGGACAGATTCTTAGCTGCTCCGTGGATTGCAGCTAGAAACAGTTGGCGATATTGGGTCAGAGCCTCGCTACCTCCAGATGTGTTTTCGGGATCCTTGGAGAATGGGGTGTTTTGGCCCTTCGAATTATACAGATCGGAAGTTGAAAAGGGAGTATATACAAAAATCGTGTCCCCTGATTCCTGGGGGTCTGGAGCCTCCCAAAGTGGACAGAGTGCTGACACCTCTGTGGTGGAGTCAGGCGAATTTGGCTGGGATCGGCTTTGGGTCCAGATCGGACTGGGAGAGCGGGGTAGGTGTTGGGTGAGGGGTCTCTAGAAGGAGAACATTGGAGAGGGAGGAGGACCTCTTCCAGTGGTCCTCCACTGATGGTAAAACTGGTGCGGAGGTTTGGGCGTTGGGCACAGGTGATTTTGGTTTTGTTTTCAAAGTTTCCACCGCCTCCGCCCGTGAGGAATAAGGAATCCAGGGTGCAGAATTATAGATGAGATCTATCCAAATCTGAATGGAAACAATTTCGTGTGGTTGAGAAGGAGACCAAAACACAAACTGGTGGACAGCCTGGGCAGTGCCCATGTCAAAGGATACACGGGGTCAGATGCTATTTGTCGCTATCGGCCACTCCTGAGAAGCAAAAATCATTAGGCTTCCTTTGAATATACGCTACCCGCAACCCTCAGCCCATCTCTCAAATTCTTGAAAGACAAGACTAAGGGGCGTGGGAGCAGTTTTTGCACCAGACTGACCCATTGTTGCTTGCTGTTGTTCTCTTGTCAGAGGAAGAAATCAAGAGAAAAGGTTACCAAATACAAGAAGAGACAGAACAATATGGAGAGAATCACAAAACCTAGGATTTTCTTTGCATGGTCTGAGGGTCTCCTGGGGTTTAAATGCCAGCACACTCAGAGTGACCAAAGGCACATGTAATCTATCAGGCGCAAGTGTGCTGGAAGGGAAAAGTTAGAAGAAACCACCAGACAAAACAGGACTACACAAAGACACAAAACAAAACCACCAGTAAAAATTAGAACAATCTTTCCCTGGCAAAATAGGCTGGAAGCTTCCCTTCAAATTCCAATATCAAATTGGAGGGCAGCCCTGCTGGGGTCCAAGATCCAAATGAGTCAAGAGGCTCCACAAATGACATAGGATTCCCAACAAGGATCTGACCTGTCAAGGGTGAGGGTGTACCCTCCTAAAGAAAATTAAGTCCAACAGGAGCTTCCAGTAGTTACTAGTAGTGAATCAGTCCTCAGAAATTGAGTTGGTGTGCTGTTATTTCAGCCCGGATGAGGCCCCAAATGTGATGTTCCACTGCTTTCTGAGGTATGAAGGGGCCAGAGAAAACAACTTGGAAAGGAAAAAATTATTTATTAAAGCACGGGCCTGTAGCCAATATGGAAGACTGCACTCCTAACAACTAAAGGGCGAGGTTCTTCTCCTGTAAAACTTCCAACAGCTGCTGGTCTCACAATGCAGTGGGGTGGGGTTTGCGGTGCACTACAGAACAGGAATGTGGCAGTTTGGGGAAGAACCAGGTTCAGTTGGGCTAACAAGCAAGTTTATATTAGGCAAACATCCTGTTCTGCTCTTCGAGTTACCTTTGATCTTTCTCTTACTTCTGGGGAGACTTATGAGGGTTTTTGGTAAAATACAGGTTACAACATTCCCCACTGATTGTATGGCTGCTTCTCCAAATCTTTTGGGAAGACTTGAGAACTAATCTTGATGGTGAACCGGTAACATTTCATAACCTTGGTTATGATCAGCCTCACATCTTGTGTTTGCTGTCTGGTAAAGATAGTTAGCCTATTGATTATACAGGGGCCTATTGAAACCAAGCCATCCTAGCAACAGTCCAAGCAAGGGCAGACCATAAGGCAGGATTCCATTCCAGACACTCCAAAGGGGCTTTTCAAATAGCTCTCTTCTTCTTTTTACCAGGTTTGCAGGAGGTCTAGCCCTCTTCTATTTTGAAGGGCCACTTTAGCTAAGGAATCTATCTGATCAGGAATGTCCTGAATGGTATTAGATAATGCGTGTACATCTTTAATGATCTGGTTGGAAAGTTGAACAGAGAACCCCAATCCCGCTGCCCCCATACCCAGGGCTCCTGATATTCCCAGACCTACCAATAAAGGAATAAATTGAACTCCTCGCTTTGAGTGGACTATAATATAATCCAGGCTAGAAATGGGGACAGGCTCATCCCCAGGTAAAACCTCCAAGTCAGGCAACAGGATAGCTGTTTTTTGCTTACAGGACGTCCAAACCTGCTGTGTGAGGTTTGTAACAGCGCCATTAAAGTCCCCAGTAGTGGGATAGAAGGGGCAAAATCAAGCATGCTAAAGCAGCACATGCCTGATACTATTTCACTATGCTAGGTCAATTTTTTTTATACAAGGGGAAAAAGAAAAAAACAGGAAAAGGGTACAAGTAATACAAAATTTCAAAAATAAACAGTAAGAAACCACTAGTTAATAGATTACATATTCTCATCTTAGAAATAGCTGTTCAAGTTACAAAATTGAAGCATATAAAGAGGGCATTCAAAGAGTGAGAGTGCAAACAGTTTTGTTCAATGATCCAAAAAACTCAGTAATATGGTTATCTATCTTATACACTTCAACATATATGCAGTTATAACCTTTAGAGGACTTTCTTTTCTTTTCTTTTGTACGATGACAATTACACATTTTGGGTTTTATTACTCCCACAGTTCTTATGACTTTTTTGAGGACAGTAAAACCAAATGCAACATATCACAACAGAGTCAAATCCACAGGATGGACATAAGAGACAATGTAAAAACAAAATACAAGGTGATCGACAATGGTTACCATACTGCCTCTTGCTATTTTAAGAAGAATTGCCAGTTATCATAAAATTGAACAAAACAGTAAAGAATAAAACCAAAGCATTGGAGAAAATACAGGACTTTAAAAGAAGACAATAGTCAACCTGAAAGGGCGTCATAATGATTCTTATTGTCTTCACAGTTTTGCCTATACTTTCGAACTTGGTACTATCAAGCAAAGCAGAATAGGGGAAAATCAGTCAAAACAAGATGTGAGGGCAATACAGGATTTCAAATCAAGTTAATAGGAAATCAAAGTAGGTCATTATAATGTATCCTGCTATTTTTTATTTATTTTTCCCTTAATTAAAAAGATAAAAAGGAAAAAGTAAATAATTTTTAAAAAGGGGGGTTCAGATAAAAGACGGCCTAAAAACAGAACAGCGCAGTTCAAGACATAACTATTTAAGCAAAACAGTGTTTCACCACAAGATGTCCTGACAGAAAAATTATTAGTAGGAGTGTCTCTTTCCTTGAAAGCTTAGTCAATTTTAACTGTAAGGGGTTACCAGTCTGCTGCACAGACCATTGGTCCCGGGAACGTTGGTCTCCTTGGGTGTCCAGAACCTTCACATGAGAGTGGTGGATTCAAGGTGTTTTGCCAGCCACCTTCACTGCCGTGGGAGAACTGAGGACCATGGTGTATGGTCCCTCCCAGCGAGGCTGAAGGGTGTCTCTTTGGTGATTCTGGACTAGGCCCAGAGTACCGGGTTCTCCCAGCAGCCTGGACTCAGAGTGAGAGTCTACAGGAGGATGCTTCAGCCTGAATAACCAATGTATGGAGGTCAAGATGTGCTGAAGAGCCTGCAGGGGCATAATGAGTCCTTGGTTAGTCAGTTGCACCAATTTTTCCTCAGAGAGTTTTGGAATGAGAGGAGGGTGTTTCCCATACATTGCATCAAAAGGGGATGTACCAGAAGCATAAGGAGTACATCGGGTCCACAGGAGGGCAAAAGGAAGGAGACTTACCCAATTATCGCTGGTTTCTAGAGACAGCTTTGTAATCATATTTTTAAATGTCTGATTCATCCTCTCTACTTGCCCTGAGCTTTGAGGCCAGTAAGTGCCATGAAGTTTCCAATCAATGTGTAAGGCCTGGGTTCGTTTTTGAATTATCTTGGCCTTGAAAGCCCGATCATTGTCAGACCCCAAAGATAAGGGTAGGCCGAAATGTGGAATGATCTTATATAACAACTTTTTAACCACTGTGAGAGCTGAATCTGACCTGGTGGGAAATGCCTCCACCCAGCCAGTGAAGGTGTGGACCATCACTAGCAGTTATTTGTGTCCCTGGGGACCTGGCTTCTCTATTGTAGTAAAGTGTATTTCAAGGTGTTCTCCCGGGGAAGTTCCCCGAAAATGAGTAGTTTCCACATGGAGCTGTCACTTAGAGTTAACTATCTGTCCTTCAAGAGGACATCTTGAACTGGCAGCCACTGTCAATTTGGATAGCTGGGGTATAAAGAATCAGTCCCAAAAGAGCTCAGCTAGTTTTGATCCTCCCAAATGAGTGGACTAATGACCTTACTGAATGAGCGTCCATCTGAGGACTTCAGGCAGCAAGATTCTCTCATCTGGTAACTGATACCAGCCTCCTGGAATATCGGGCTTTGCCTGGAGTTGGGCAGGCATGTGCAGGTCCTTTTGTGTATACACAGGTTCTGATAACATTGGAGGCATCAGCAAGAGGGTAGGAGTGGTTTCCTCTATGTCCCCTTCTTCAGACCCCACTGATTTTATGGCAGCTTCTTTGGCTGCCATATCAATCAAATTGTTTCCCCAGATAATGGGATCATCTCCTTTTTTGGTGGGCCTTGCAATGTATGATGGCCACTTTTTCAGGTACCCAAATTGCTGCCAGCAGGTCTAATATTTAGGGACATTTTTAATTTTATATCCTGCTGAGGTCAATAGTCCTCTCTCCTGATAAATTGCTCCATGTACATGAGCAGTAGCAAAAGCATATCTGATATCGATGTAGATGTTAATCCACTTACCTTCAGCCAGTTTCAAGGCTTTTGTTAAGGCGATGAGTTCAGCTCACTGAGCAGAAGCGCCAGAGACCTACTGCTGTGCCCACAAAATTGGGGTCTTGGAGGTCACAGGCACCCCTGCAACTCGTTTGCTTTGAAAGTACCTGTAGCTGCTACCTTCTGAGAAGAATGATGGTTTCCCCTTCTAGAGGTATGTCGGTCGGGTCAGATCGAAGGCTCTGGTAGCTGTCAATCAAGGTGGAGCATTCATGGTATAGGGGCTGATGGATCCTCATCGGGCAGCAGTGTGTCTGGATTCAGGGCCACTGAGGACTTGAAAACAACAGAGTCAGGATCTAAAAGCAGTGCTTGGTAATGCATTATCCACGCATTCCATAGCCAGTAACCTGGAGGGTCCCAGATAAGAGTCTAAAGCGAGTGAGAGGTTATCACAGTGACCTTCTGGCCAAAGGCTAGCTTTTGAGTTTCCTCTCCAGCCTCTTAGAGAAATCTGCTTTTGGTCTCTGCCAGGGTCCCGGGTCCTGGGTTATTGCTCCCGTTGTAATCCCGCTCAGCTCATCCACATACAAGAAAAATGGCTTGTTTAGATTAGGGAGTCCTAGTGCGGGGGCATCCACTAGGGCCTGCCTCAACTGTTGGAGCACTGTCTCTTGCATGTCTGTCCATTCCAGTGGGCCCTGTCTTTGCCCTTTTGAAGATTCATATAGTGGCTGGGCTATCTCAGCAAATTTTAATGTACAGAGTCTACAATATCCAACTTCACCAAGAAAGTGATGCACTTGCTTTTTGGTTTTTGGTTCCGGTATCTGTAGGATGGCTTGAACCCTTGTATTTGATTGATTGATTGATTGATTGATTGATTGTCTTTTTCATTTTTATCGGTACCAGAGATCGAACTCATGACCACAGACTTGCAAGGAAGGCGCTTATGCCACTGAGCTAAATCCCCAGTCCTCCAACCCTTGTATTTGAAAGGGTCCTTTTTCCGCCTTGTAATTGATACCCCAGGTAAGTCACTGTTAGCTAGCATATCTTGCCTTTTTTGCTGAGACCTTGTATCCCAAATCATTTAAAGTTATTAACACGGCCTTGGTTGCTTCCTTGCAATCCTCAAAGGTTTTACCAGCCTCTAAAAGTCATTAACATATTGTACAAGTATGACATTTGGGTGATCTTCTCGATACCCTATCAGGTTCCTAGCTAAGGTCTCATCAAATAAAGTGGGAGCATCTTTAAAACCTTGTGTTAAATGCGTCCAAGTCAACTGTTGAGTTACTCTAGTCCCTGATCAGTGCATTCAAAAGCAAACATTGATTGACTTAGCAGAGCCACTGGGAGGTTGAAGAAAGCATGTTTTAGGGCCAAGACTGAGTACCAGATGTACTCTGGGCTCAAAAGGCTCAGCAGGGTTAGGGATTAGGAACAGTCAGATGCAAAGTAACAACTCGCCTCATGACTTCCCGGAGGTCTTAGACTGGCCAGTAATCTTGGGTCCCCGGTTTCTGTACTGGGAGCAATGGTGTTTTCCAGGGAGATCTCTCCCTGGAAGGTACAAGGTACACGGTACAAGATGCAAGGTACAAGAATCTTATTATTTTTTAATATAGCAATATGTTTTGTAATTCCTTGGTGGGCCTGTAAACTTATTGGATATTGTCTAAGGCTGAAGGCAGACACCTAGGGCAACAACTTTATGACCCGAGGAACTTGATTTATCGCCACAGCAGGGGGATTATTTGCAGCCCAGACTCCGGGTATCTCTGCTTGCCATGCCGGCAGAATATCTCTACCAGTCTCTGGAGTGGGATCATCTCCCAGCAGGAGATGATTTTCCCTTCAGGAAAGAAGGTAAGCACCTTGATTTGTTCCCGAGGTGTTGTTCCCAGAATCAGTTGTGGGGTCTCCGCCTGAAAACTGAATTGGACTTTTAACTTCTGAAGAAGGTCTCTTCTTAGCAGTGGATCGGGTTATTCTGAAACCCATAGAAATTCATGCATAGTGGTCTTTAGCCCAGAGTGAAGTAACTAGGCAACCATCTTCAGGTATGATTTTCACCCTCTGGTGGCGCCAACCACATTTACTTTGCTGTCAGTCAGAGTTCCCAATGGTTGAGTTAGAACAGAAAAAGTTGTGCCTGTGTCCACCAGGAAATTTATTTGTTTTCCCCCGAATTGCAAGGTTATTCTGGGCTCAGGGGGGGCATCTGAGACCTGATGCCCTCATTGTTGGCTCATCAGAGTCTGAGCCTCCCTTTCCATTTTTAGCTTTAACCTAGGGCGATCCATTCACCAATGGCCTTTTTCTTTACAATAGGCGCATTGGTACTTTTCAAGTGGGGTCCACCTTTTGTCTTTCTCATCTGTCTTTTATTTTTGTTTCTGTTTATCTTCTTTTTCTGCACAGCAGCTCTAATACCATTATGATCTTCTCATTGTTTGCCTCTTGCCAGGTCGCTCTATTGTCAAATACACTATGTGCTATGTCTATTGCTGAGTTAGGGGCATCCCCTCAAAACCATCCAGTTTCTGTAATTACTTTTCAATACGTGGGGTTGACTGAGACACAAAGGCAATAGTAATAGCCCTTGCATTCTCATGCTTGACACAATCAATTGGTGTATAGAGTCTGTAGGCCTCTAGGAGGCGCTCCAGCAGTGCAGAAGGGGACACATCAGCTAAATGTCTTACCTCCAACACCTTGGACAGATTCTTAGCTGCTCCGTGGATTGCAGCTAGAAACAGTTGGCGATATTGGGTCAGAGCCTCGCTACCTCCAGATGTGTTTTCGGGATCCTTGGAGAATGGGGTGTTTTGGCCCTTCGAATTATACAGATCGGAAGTTGAAAAGGGAGTATATACAAAAATCGTGTCCCCTGATTCCTGGGGGTCTGGAGCCTCCCAAAGTGGACAGAGTGCTGACACCTCTGTGGTGGAGTCAGGCGAATTTGGCTGGGATCGGCTTTGGGTCCAGATCGGACTGGGAGAGCGGGGTAGGTGTTGGGTGAGGGGTCTCTAGAAGGAGAACATTGGAGAGGGAGGAGGACCTCTTCCAGTGGTCCTCCACTGATGGTAAAACTGGTGCGGAGGTTTGGGCGTTGGGCACAGGTGATTTTGGTTTTGTTTTCAAAGTTTCCACCGCCTCCGCCCGTGAGGAATAAGGAATCCAGGGTGCAGAATTATAGATGAGATCTATCCAAATCTGAATGGAAACAATTTCGTGTGGTTGAGAAGGAGACCAAAACACAAACTGGTGGACAGCCTGGGCAGTGCCCATGTCAAAGGATACACGGGGTCAGATGCTATTTGTCGCTATCGGCCACTCCTGAGAAGCAAAAATCATTAGGCTTCCTTTGAATATACGCTACCCGCAACCCTCAGCCCATCTCTCAAATTCTTGAAAGACAAGACTAAGGGGCGTGGGAGCAGTTTTTGCACCAGACTGACCCATTGTTGCTTGCTGTTGTTCTCTTGTCAGAGGAAGAAATCAAGAGAAAAGGTTACCAAATACAAGAAGAGACAGAACAATATGGAGAGAATCACAAAACCTAGGATTTTCTTTGCATGGTCTGAGGGTCTCCTGGGGTTTAAATGCCAGCACACTCAGAGTGACCAAAGGCACATGTAATCTATCAGGCGCAAGTGTGCTGGAAGGGAAAAGTTAGAAGAAACCACCAGACAAAACAGGACTACACAAAGACACAAAACAAAACCACCAGTAAAAATTAGAACAATCTTTCCCTGGCAAAATAGGCTGGAAGCTTCCCTTCAAATTCCAATATCAAATTGGAGGGCAGCCCTGCTGGGGTCCAAGATCCAAATGAGTCAAGAGGCTCCACAAATGACATAGGATTCCCAACAAGGATCTGACCTGTCAAGGGTGAGGGTGTACCCTCCTAAAGAAAATTAAGTCCAACAGGAGCTTCCAGTAGTTACTAGTAGTGAATCAGTCCTCAGAAATTGAGTTGGTGTGCTGTTATTTCAGCCCGGATGAGGCCCCAAATGTGATGTTCCACTGCTTTCTGAGGTATGAAGGGGCCAGAGAAAACAACTTGGAAAGGAAAAAATTATTTATTAAAGCACGGGCCTGTAGCCAATATGGAAGACTGCACTCCTAACAACTAAAGGGCGAGGTTCTTCTCCTGTAAAACTTCCAACAGCTGCTGGTCTCACAATGCAGTGGGGTGGGGTTTGCGGTGCACTACAGAACAGGAATGTGGCAGTTTGGGGAAGAACCAGGTTCAGTTGGGCTAACAAGCAAGTTTATATTAGGCAAACATCCTGTTCTGCTCTTCGAGTTACCTTTGATCTTTCTCTTACTTCTGGGGAGACTTATGAGGGTTTTTGGTAAAATACAGGTTACAACATTCCCCACTGATTGTATGGCTGCTTCTCCAAATCTTTTGGGAAGACTTGAGAACTAATCTTGATGGTGAACCGGTAACATTTCATAACCTTGGTTATGATCAGCCTCACATCTTGTGTTTGCTGTCTGGTAAAGATAGTTAGCCTATTGATTATACAGGGGCCTATTGAAACCAAGCCATCCTAGCAACAGTCCAAGCAAGGGCAGACCATAAGGCAGGATTCCATTCCAGACACTCCAAAGGGGCTTTTCAAATAGCTCTCTTCTTCTTTTTACCAGGTTTGCAGGAGGTCTAGCCCTCTTCTATTTTGAAGGGCCACTTTAGCTAAGGAATCTATCTGATCAGGAATGTCCTGAATGGTATTAGATAATGCGTGTACATCTTTAATGATCTGGTTGGAAAGTTGAACAGAGAACCCCAATCCCGCTGCCCCCATACCCAGGGCTCCTGATATTCCCAGACCTACCAATAAAGGAATAAATTGAACTCCTCGCTTTGAGTGGACTATAATATAATCCAGGCTAGAAATGGGGACAGGCTCATCCCCAGGTAAAACCTCCAAGTCAGGCAACAGGATAGCTGTTTTTTGCTTACAGGACGTCCAAACCTGCTGTGTGAGGTTTGTAACAGCGCCATTAAAGTCCCCAGTAGTGGGATAGAAGGGGCAAAATCAAGCATGCTAAAGCAGCACATGCCTGATACTATTTCACTATGCTAGGTCAATTTTTTTTATACAAGGGGAAAAAGAAAAAAACAGGAAAAGGGTACAAGTAATACAAAATTTCAAAAATAAACAGTAAGAAACCACTAGTTAATAGATTACATATTCTCATCTTAGAAATAGCTGTTCAAGTTACAAAATTGAAGCATATAAAGAGGGCATTCAAAGAGTGAGAGTGCAAACAGTTTTGTTCAATGATCCAAAAAACTCAGTAATATGGTTATCTATCTTATACACTTCAACATATATGCAGTTATAACCTTTAGAGGACTTTCTTTTCTTTTCTTTTGTACGATGACAATTACACATTTTGGGTTTTATTACTCCCACAGTTCTTATGACTTTTTTGAGGACAGTAAAACCAAATGCAACATATCACAACAGAGTCAAATCCACAGGATGGACATAAGAGACAATGTAAAAACAAAATACAAGGTGATCGACAATGGTTACCATACTGCCTCTTGCTATTTTAAGAAGAATTGCCAGTTATCATAAAATTGAACAAAACAGTAAAGAATAAAACCAAAGCATTGGAGAAAATACAGGACTTTAAAAGAAGACAATAGTCAACCTGAAAGGGCGTCATAATGATTCTTATTGTCTTCACAGTTTTGCCTATACTTTCGAACTTGGTACTATCAAGCAAAGCAGAATAGGGGAAAATCAGTCAAAACAAGATGTGAGGGCAATACAGGATTTCAAATCAAGTTAATAGGAAATCAAAGTAGGTCATTATAATGTATCCTGCTATTTTTTATTTATTTTTCCCTTAATTAAAAAGATAAAAAGGAAAAAGTAAATAATTTTTAAAAAGGGGGGTTCAGATAAAAGACGGCCTAAAAACAGAACAGCGCAGTTCAAGACATAACTATTTAAGCAAAACAGTGTTTCACCACAAGATGTCCTGACAGAAAAATTATTAGTAGGAGTGTCTCTTTCCTTGAAAGCTTAGTCAATTTTAACTGTAAGGGGTTACCAGTCTGCTGCACAGACCATTGGTCCCGGGAACGTTGGTCTCCTTGGGTGTCCAGAACCTTCACATGAGAGTGGTGGATTCAAGGTGTTTTGCCAGCCACCTTCACTGCAGTGGGAGAACTGAGGACCATGGTGTATGGTCCCTCCCAGCGAGGCTGAAGGGTGTCTCTTTGGTGATTCTGGACTAGGCCCAGAGTACCGGGTTCTCCCAGCAGCCTGGACTCAGAGTGAGAGTCTACAGGAGGATGCTTCAGCCTGAATAACCAATGTATGGAGGTCAAGATGTGCTGAAGAGCCTGCAGGGGCATAATGAGTCCTTGGTTAGTCAGTTGCACCAATTTTTCCTCAGAGAGTTTTGGAATGAGAGGAGGGTGTTTCCCATACATTGCATCAAAAGGGGATGTACCAGAAGCATAAGGAGTACATCGGGTCCACAGGAGGGCAAAAGGAAGGAGACTTACCCAATTATCGCTGGTTTCTAGAGACAGCTTTGTAATCATATTTTTAAATGTCTGATTCATCCTCTCTACTTGCCCTGAGCTTTGAGGCCAGTAAGTGCCATGAAGTTTCCAATCAATGTGTAAGGCCTGGGTTCGTTTTTGAATTATCTTGGCCTTGAAAGCCCGATCATTGTCAGACCCCAAAGATAAGGGTAGGCCGAAATGTGGAATGATCTTATATAACAACTTTTTAACCACTGTGAGAGCTGAATCTGACCTGGTGGGAAATGCCTCCACCCAGCCAGTGAAGGTGTGGACCATCACTAGCAGTTATTTGTGTCCCTGGGGACCTGGCTTCTCTATTGTAGTAAAGTGTATTTCAAGGTGTTCTCCCGGGGAAGTTCCCCGAAAATGAGTAGTTTCCACATGGAGCTGTCACTTAGAGTTAACTATCTGTCCTTCAAGAGGACATCTTGAACTGGCAGCCACTGTCAATTTGGATAGCTGGGGTATAAAGAATCAGTCCCAAAAGAGCTCAGCTAGTTTTGATCCTCCCAAATGAGTGGACTAATGACCTTACTGAATGAGCGTCCATCTGAGGACTTCAGGCAGCAAGATTCTCTCATCTGGTAACTGATACCAGCCTCCTGGAATATCGGGCTTTGCCTGGAGTTGGGCAGGCATGTGCAGGTCCTTTTGTGTATACACAGGTTCTGATAACATTGGAGGCATCAGCAAGAGGGTAGGAGTGGTTTCCTCTATGTCCCCTTCTTCAGACCCCACTGATTTTATGGCAGCTTCTTTGGCTGCCATATCAATCAAATTGTTTCCCCAGATAATGGGATCATCTCCTTTTTTGGTGGGCCTTGCAATGTATGATGGCCACTTTTTCAGGTACCCAAATTGCTGCCAGCAGGTCTAATATTTAGGGACATTTTTAATTTTATATCCTGCTGAGGTCAATAGTCCTCTCTCCTGATAAATTGCTCCATGTACATGAGCAGTAGCAAAAGCATATCTGATATCGATGTAGATGTTAATCCACTTACCTTCAGCCAGTTTCAAGGCTTTTGTTAAGGCGATGAGTTCAGCTCACTGAGCAGAAGCGCCAGAGACCTACTGCTGTGCCCACAAAATTGGGGTCTTGGAGGTCACAGGCACCCCTGCAACTCGTTTGCTTTGAAAGTACCTGTAGCTGCTACCTTCTGAGAAGAATGATGGTTTCCCCTTCTAGAGGTATGTCGGTCGGGTCAGATCGAAGGCTCTGGTAGCTGTCAATCAAGGTGGAGCATTCATGGTATAGGGGCTGATGGATCCTCATCGGGCAGCAGTGTGTCTGGATTCAGGGCCACTGAGGACTTGAAAACAACAGAGTCAGGATCTAAAAGCAGTGCTTGGTAATGCATTATCCACGCATTCCATAGCCAGTAACCTGGAGGGTCCCAGATAAGAGTCTAAAGCGAGTGAGAGGTTATCACAGTGACCTTCTGGCCAAAGGCTAGCTTTTGAGTTTCCTCTCCAGCCTCTTAGAGAAATCTGCTTTTGGTCTCTGCCAGGGTCCCGGGTCCTGGGTTATTGCTCCCGTTGTAATCCCGCTCAGCTCATCCACATACAAGAAAAATGGCTTGTTTAGATTAGGGAGTCCTAGTGCGGGGGCATCCACTAGGGCCTGCCTCAACTGTTGGAGCACTGTCTCTTGCATGTCTGTCCATTCCAGTGGGCCCTGTCTTTGCCCTTTTGAAGATTCATATAGTGGCTGGGCTATCTCAGCAAATTTTAATGTACAGAGTCTACAATATCCAACTTCACCAAGAAAGTGATGCACTTGCTTTTTGGTTTTTGGTTCCGGTATCTGTAGGATGGCTTGAACCCTTGTATTTGATTGATTGATTGATTGATTGATTGATTGTCTTTTTCATTTTTATCGGTACCAGAGATCGAACTCATGACCACAGACTTGCAAGGAAGGCGCTTATGCCACTGAGCTAAATCCCCAGTCCTCCAACCCTTGTATTTGAAAGGGTCCTTTTTCCGCCTTGTAATTGATACCCCAGGTAAGTCACTGTTAGCTAGCATATCTTGCCTTTTTTGCTGAGACCTTGTATCCCAAATCATTTAAAGTTATTAACACGGCCTTGGTTGCTTCCTTGCAATCCTCAAAGGTTTTACCAGCCTCTAAAAGTCATTAACATATTGTACAAGTATGACATTTGGGTGATCTTCTCGATACCCTATCAGGTTCCTAGCTAAGGTCTCATCAAATAAAGTGGGAGCATCTTTAAAACCTTGTGTTAAATGCGTCCAAGTCAACTGTTGAGTTACTCTAGTCCCTGATCAGTGCATTCAAAAGCAAACATTGATTGACTTAGCAGAGCCACTGGGAGGTTGAAGAAAGCATGTTTTAGGGCCAAGACTGAGTACCAGATGTACTCTGGGCTCAAAAGGCTCAGCAGGGTTACGGATTAGGAACAGTCAGATGCAAAGTAACAACTCGCCTCATGACTTCCCGGAGGTCTTAGACTGGCCAGTAATCTTGGGTCCCCGGTTTCTGTACTGGGAGCAATGGTGTTTTCCAGGGAGATCTCTCCCTGGAAGGTACAAGGTACACGGTACAAGATGCAAGGTACAAGAATCTTATTATTTTTTAATATAGCAATATGTTTTGTAATTCCTTGGTGGGCCTGTAAACTTATTGGATATTGTCTAAGGCTGAAGGCAGACACCTAGGGCAACAACTTTATGACCCGAGGAACTTGATTTATCGCCACAGCAGGGGGATTATTTGCAGCCCAGACTCCGGGTATCTCTGCTTGCCATGCCGGCAGAATATCTCTACCAGTCTCTGGAGTGGGATCATCTCCCAGCAGGAGATGATTTTCCCTTCAGGAAAGAAGGTAAGCACCTTGATTTGTTCCCGAGGTGTTGTTCCCAGAATCAGTTGTGGGGTCTCCGCCTGAAAACTGAATTGGACTTTTAACTTCTGAAGAAGGTCTCTTCTTAGCAGTGGATCGGGTTATTCTGAAACCCATAGAAATTCATGCATAGTGGTCTTTAGCCCAGAGTGAAGTAACTAGGCAACCATCTTCAGGTATGATTTTCACCCTCTGGTGGCGCCAACCACATTTACTTTGCTGTCAGTCAGAGTTCCCAATGGTTGAGTTAGAACAGAAAAAGTTGTGCCTGTGTCCACCAGGAAATTTATTTGTTTTCCCCCGAATTGCAAGGTTATTCTGGGCTCAGGGGGGGCATCTGAGACCTGATGCCCTCATTGTTGGCTCATCAGAGTCTGAGCCTCCCTTTCCATTTTTAGCTTTAACCTAGGGCGATCCATTCACCAATGGCCTTTTTCTTTACAATAGGCGCATTGGTACTTTTCAAGTGGGGTCCACCTTTTGTCTTTCTCATCTGTCTTTTATTTTTGTTTCTGTTTATCTTCTTTTTCTGCACAGCAGCTCTAATACCATTATGATCTTCTCATTGTTTGCCTCTTGCCAGGTCGCTCTATTGTCAAATACACTATGTGCTATGTCTATTGCTGAGTTAGGGGCATCCCCTCAAAACCATCCAGTTTCTGTAATTACTTTTCAATACGTGGGGTTGACTGAGACACAAAGGCAATAGTAATAGCCCTTGCATTCTCATGCTTGACACAATCAATTGGTGTATAGAGTCTGTAGGCCTCTAGGAGGCGCTCCAGCAGTGCAGAAGGGGACACATCAGCTAAATGTCTTACCTCCAACACCTTGGACAGATTCTTAGCTGCTCCGTGGATTGCAGCTAGAAACAGTTGGCGATATTGGGTCAGAGCCTCGCTACCTCCAGATGTGTTTTCAGGATCCTTGGAGAATGGGGTGTTTTGGCCCTTCGAATTATACAGATTGGAAGTTGAAAAGGGAGTATATACAAAAATCGTGTCCCCTGATTCCTGGGGGTCTGGAGCCTCCCAAAGTGGACAGAGTGCTGACACCTCTGTGGTGGAGTCAGGCGAATTTGGCTGGGATCGGCTTTGGGTCCAGATCGGACTGGGAGAGCGGGGTAGGTGTTGGGTGAGGGGTCTCTAGAAGGAGAACATTGGAGAGGGAGGAGGACCTCTTCCAGTGGTCCTCCACTGATGGTAAAACTGGTGCGGAGGTTTGGGCGTTGGGCACAGGTGATTTTGGTTTTGTTTTCAAAGTTTCCACCGCCTCCGCCCGTGAGGAATAAGGAATCCAGGGTGCAGAATTATAGATGAGATCTATCCAAATCTGAATGGAAACAATTTCGTGTGGTTGAGAAGGAGACCAAAACACAAACTGGTGGACAGCCTGGGCAGTGCCCATGTCAAAGGATACACGGGGTCAGATGCTATTTGTCGCTATCGGCCACTCCTGAGAAGCAAAAATCATTAGGCTTCCTTTGAATATACGCTACCCGCAACCCTCAGCCCATCTCTCAAATTCTTGAAAGACAAGACTAAGGGGCGTGGGAGCAGTTTTTGCACCAGACTGACCCATTGTTGCTTGCTGTTGTTCTCTTGTCAGAGGAAGAAATCAAGAGAAAAGGTTACCAAATACAAGAAGAGACAGAACAATATGGAGAGAATCACAAAACCTAGGATTTTCTTTGCATGGTCTGAGGGTCTCCTGGGGTTTAAATGCCAGCACACTCAGAGTGACCAAAGGCACATGTAATCTATCAGGCGCAAGTGTGCTGGAAGGGAAAAGTTAGAAGAAACCACCAGACAAAACAGGACTACACAAAGACACAAAACAAAACCACCAGTAAAAATTAGAACAATCTTTCCCTGGCAAAATAGGCTGGAAGCTTCCCTTCAAATTCCAATATCAAATTGGAGGGCAGCCCTGCTGGGGTCCAAGATCCAAATGAGTCAAGAGGCTCCACAAATGACATAGGATTCCCAACAAGGATCTGACCTGTCAAGGGTGAGGGTGTACCCTCCTAAAGAAAATTAAGTCCAACAGGAGCTTCCAGTAGTTACTAGTAGTGAATCAGTCCTCAGAAATTGAGTTGGTGTGCTGTTATTTCAGCCCGGATGAGGCCCCAAATGTGATGTTCCACTGCTTTCTGAGGTATGAAGGGGCCAGAGAAAACAACTTGGAAAGGAAAAAATTATTTATTAAAGCACGGGCCTGTAGCCAATATGGAAGACTGCACTCCTAACAACTAAAGGGCGAGGTTCTTCTCCTGTAAAACTTCCAACAGCTGCTGGTCTCACAATGCAGTGGGGTGGGGTTTGCGGTGCACTACAGAACAGGAATGTGGCAGTTTGGGGAAGAACCAGGTTCAGTTGGGCTAACAAGCAAGTTTATATTAGGCAAACATCCTGTTCTGCTCTTCGAGTTACCTTTGATCTTTCTCTTACTTCTGGGGAGACTTATGAGGGTTTTTGGTAAAATACAGGTTACAACATTCCCCACTGATTGTATGGCTGCTTCTCCAAATCTTTTGGGAAGACTTGAGAACTAATCTTGATGGTGAACCGGTAACATTTCATAACCTTGGTTATGATCAGCCTCACATCTTGTGCTTGCTGTCTGGTAAAGATAGTTAGCCTATTGATTATACAGGGGCCTATTGAAACCAAGCCATCCTAGCAACAGTCCAAGCAAGGGCAGACCATAAGGCAGGATTCCATTCCAGACACTCCAAAGGGGCTTTTCAAATAGCTCTCTTCTTCTTTTTACCAGGTTTGCAGGAGGTCTAGCCCTCTTCTATTTTGAAGGGCCACTTTAGCTAAGGAATCTATCTGATCAGGAATGTCCTGAATGGTATTAGATAATGCGTGTACATCTTTAATGATCTGGTTGGAAAGTTGAACAGAGAACCCCAATCCCGCTGCCCCCATACCCAGGGCTCCTGATATTCCCAGACCTACCAATAAAGGAATAAATTGAACTCCTCGCTTTGAGTGGACTATAATATAATCCAGGCTAGAAATGGGGACAGGCTCATCCCCAGGTAAAACCTCCAAGTCAGGCAACAGGATAGCTGTTTTTTGCTTACAGGACGTCCAAACCTGCTGTGTGAGGTTTGTAACAGCGCCATTAAAGTCCCCAGTAGTGGGATAGAAGGGGCAAAATCAAGCATGCTAAAGCAGCACATGCCTGATACTATTTCACTATGCTAGGTCAATTTTTTTTATACAAGGGGAAAAAGAAAAAAACAGGAAAAGGGTACAAGTAATACAAAATTTCAAAAATAAACAGTAAGAAACCACTAGTTAATAGATTACATATTCTCATCTTAGAAATAGCTGTTCAAGTTACAAAATTGAAGCATATAAAGAGGGCATTCAAAGAGTGAGAGTGCAAACAGTTTTGTTCAATGATCCAAAAAACTCAGTAATATGGTTATCTATCTTATACACTTCAACATATATGCAGTTATAACCTTTAGAGGACTTTCTTTTCTTTTCTTTTGTACGATGACAATTACACATTTTGGGTTTTATTACTCCCACAGTTCTTATGACTTTTTTGAGGACAGTAAAACCAAATGCAACATATCACAACAGAGTCAAATCCACAGGATGGACATAAGAGACAATGTAAAAACAAAATACAAGGTGATCGACAATGGTTACCATACTGCCTCTTGCTATTTTAAGAAGAATTGCCAGTTATCATAAAATTGAACAAAACAGTAAAGAATAAAACCAAAGCATTGGAGAAAATACAGGACTTTAAAAGAAGACAATAGTCAACCTGAAAGGGCGTCATAATGATTCTTATTGTCTTCACAGTTTTGCCTATACTTTCGAACTTGGTACTATCAAGCAAAGCAGAATAGGGGAAAATCAGTCAAAACAAGATGTGAGGGCAATACAGGATTTCAAATCAAGTTAATAGGAAATCAAAGTAGGTCATTATAATGTATCCTGCTATTTTTTATTTATTTTTCCCTTAATTAAAAAGATAAAAAGGAAAAAGTAAATAATTTTTAAAAAGGGGGGTTCAGATAAAAGACGGCCTAAAAACAGAACAGCGCAGTTCAAGACATAACTATTTAAGCAAAACAGTGTTTCACCACAAGATGTCCTGACAGAAAAATTATTAGTAGGAGTGTCTCTTTCCTTGAAAGCTTAGTCAATTTTAACTGTAAGGGGTTACCAGTCTGCTGCACAGACCATTGGTCCCGGGAACGTTGGTCTCCTTGGGTGTCCAGAACCTTCACATGAGAGTGGTGGATTCAAGGTGTTTTGCCAGCCACCTTCACTGCCGTGGGAGAACTGAGGACCATGGTGTATGGTCCCTCCCAGCGAGGCTGAAGGGTGTCTCTTTGGTGATTCTGGACTAGGCCCAGAGTACCGGGTTCTCCCAGCAGCCTGGACTCAGAGTGAGAGTCTACAGGAGGATGCTTCAGCCTGAATAACCAATGTATGGAGGTCAAGATGTGCTGAAGAGCCTGCAGGGGCATAATGAGTCCTTGGTTAGTCAGTTGCACCAATTTTTCCTCAGAGAGTTTTGGAATGAGAGGAGGGTGTTTCCCATACATTGCATCAAAAGGGGATGTACCAGAAGCATAAGGAGTACATCGGGTCCACAGGAGGGCAAAAGGAAGGAGACTTACCCAATTATCGCTGGTTTGTAGAGACAGCTTTGTAATCATATTTTTAAATGTCTGATTCATCCTCTCTACTTGCCCTGAGCTTTGAGGCCAGTAAGTGCCATGAAGTTTCCAATCAATGTGTAAGGCCTGGGTTCGTTTTTGAATTATCTTGGCCTTGAAAGCCCGATCATTGTCAGACCCCAAAGATAAGGGTAGGCCGAAATGTGGAATGATCTTATATAACAACTTTTTAACCACTGTGAGAGCTGAATCTGACCTGGTGGGAAATGCCTCCACCCAGCCAGTGAAGGTGTGGACCATCACTAGCAGTTATTTGTGTCCCTGGGGACCTGGCTTCTCTATTGTAGTAAAGTGTATTTCAAGGTGTTCTCCCGGGGAAGTTCCCCGAAAATGAGTAGTTTCCACATGGAGCTGTCACTTAGAGTTAACTATCTGTCCTTCAAGAGGACATCTTGAACTGGCAGCCACTGTCAATTTGGATAGCTGGGGTATAAAGAATCAGTCCCAAAAGAGCTCAGCTAGTTTTGATCCTCCCAAATGAGTGGACTAATGACCTTACTGAATGAGCGTCCATCTGAGGACTTCAGGCAGCAAGATTCTCTCATCTGGTAACTGATACCAGCCTCCTGGAATATCGGGCTTTGCCTGGAGTTGGGCAGGCATGTGCAGGTCCTTTTGTGTATACACAGGTTCTGATAACATTGGAGGCATCAGCAAGAGGGTAGGAGTGGTTTCCTCTATGTCCCCTTCTTCAGACCCCACTGATTTTATGGCAGCTTCTTTGGCTGCCATATCAATCAAATTGTTTCCCCAGATAATGGGATCATCTCCTTTTTTGGTGGGCCTTGCAATGTATGATGGCCACTTTTTCAGGTAACCAAATTGCTGCCAGCAGGTCTAATATTTAGGGACATTTTTAATTTTATATCCTGCTGAGGTCAATAGTCCTCTCTCCTGATAAATTGCTCCATGTACATGAGCAGTAGCAAAAGCATATCTGATATCGATGTAGATGTTAATCCACTTACCTTCAGCCAGTTTCAAGGCTTTTGTTAAGGCGATGAGTTCAGCTCACTGAGCAGAAGCGCCAGAGACCTACTGCTGTGCCCACAAAATTGGGGTCTTGGAGGTCACAGGCACCCCTGCAACTCGTTTGCTTTGAAAGTACCTGTAGCTGCTACCTTCTGAGAAGAATGATGGTTTCCCCTTCTAGAGGTATGTCGGTCGGGTCAGATCGAAGGCTCTGGTAGCTGTCAATCAAGGTGGAGCATTCATGGTATAGGGGCTGATGGATCCTCATCGGGCAGCAGTGTGTCTGGATTCAGGGCCACTGAGGACTTGAAAACAACAGAGTCAGGATCTAAAAGCAGTGCTTGGTAATGCATTATCCACGCATTCCATAGCCAGTAACCTGGAGGGTCCCAGATAAGAGTCTAAAGCGAGTGAGAGGTTATCACAGTGACCTTCTGGCCAAAGGCTAGCTTTTGAGTTTCCTCTCCAGCCTCTTAGAGAAATCTGCTTTTGGTCTCTGCCAGGGTCCCGGGTCCTGGGTTATTGCTCCCGTTGTAATCCCGCTCAGCTCATCCACATACAAGAAAAATGGCTTGTTTAGATTAGGGAGTCCTAGTGCGGGGGCATCCACTAGGGCCTGCCTCAACTGTTGGAGCACTGTCTCTTGCATGTCTGTCCATTCCAGTGGGCCCTGTCTTTGCCCTTTTGAAGATTCATGTAGTGGCTGGGCTATCTCAGCAAATTTTAATGTACAGAGTCTACAATATCCAACTTCACCAAGAAAGTGATGCACTTGATTTTTGGTTTTTGGTTCCGGTATCTGTAGGATGGCTTGAACCCTTGTATTTGATTGATTGATTGATTGATTGATTGATTGTCTTTTTCATTTTTATCGGTACCAGAGATCGAACTCATGACCACAGACTTGCAAGGAAGGCGCTTATGCCACTGAGCTAAATCCCCAGTCCTCCAACCCTTGTATTTGAAAGGGTCCTTTTTCCGCCTTGTAATTGATACCCCAGGTAAGTCACTGTTAGCTAGCATATCTTGCCTTTTTTGCTGAGACCTTGTATCCCAAATCATTTAAAGTTATTAACACGGCCTTGGTTGCTTCCTTGCAATCCTCAAAGGTTTTACCAGCCTCTAAAAGTCATTAACATATTGTACAAGTATGACATTTGGGTGATCTTCTCGATACCCTATCAGGTTCCTAGCTAAGGTCTCATCAAATAAAGTGGGAGCATCTTTAAAACCTTGTGTTAAATGCGTCCAAGTCAACTGTTGAGTTACTCTAGTCCCTGATCAGTGCATTGAAAAGCAAACATTGATTGACTTAGCAGAGCCACTGGGAGGTTGAAGAAAGCATGTTTTAGGGCCAAGACTGAGTACCAGATGTACTCTGGGCTCAAAAGGCTCAGCAGGGTTAGGGATTAGGAACAGTCAGATGCAAAGTAACAACTCGCCTCATGACTTCCCGGAGGTCTTAGACTGGCCAGTAATCTTGGGTCCCCGGTTTCTGTACTGGGAGCAATGGTGTTTTCCAGGGAGATCTCTCCCTGGAAGGTACAAGGTACACGGTACAAGATGCAAGGTACAAGAATCTTATTATTTTTTAATATAGCAATATGTTTTGTAATTCCTTGGTGGGCCTGTAAACTTATTGGATATTGTCTAAGGCTGAAGGCAGACACCTAGGGCAACAACTTTATGACCCGAGGAACTTGATTTATCGCCACAGCAGGGGGATTATTTGCAGCCCAGACTCCGGGTATCTCTGCTTGCCATGCCGGCAGAATATCTCTACCAGTCTCTGGAGTGGGATCATCTCCCAGCAGGAGATGATTTTCCCTTCAGGAAAGAAGGTAAGCACCTTGATTTGTTCCCGAGGTGTTGTTCCCAGAATCAGTTGTGGGGTCTCCGCCTGAAAACTGAATTGGACTTTTAACTTCTGAAGAAGGTCTCTTCTTAGCAGTGGATCGGGTTATTCTGAAACCCATAGAAATTCATGCATAGTGGTCTTTAGCCCAGAGTGAAGTAACTAGGCAACCATCTTCAGGTATGATTTTCACCCTCTGGTGGCGCCAACCACATTTACTTTGCTGTCAGTCAGAGTTCCCAATGGTTGAGTTAGAACAGAAAAAGTTGTGCCTGTGTCCACCAGGAAATTTATTTGTTTTCCCCCGAATTGCAAGGTTATTCTGGGCTCAGGGGGGGCATCTGAGACCTGATGCCCTCATTGTTGGCTCATCAGAGTCTGAGCCTCCCTTTCCATTTTTAGCTTTAACCTAGGGCGATCCATTCACCAATGGCCTTTTTCTTTACAATAGGCGCATTGGTACTTTTCAAGTGGGGTCCACCTTTTGTCTTTCTCATCTGTCTTTTATTTTTGTTTCTGTTTATCTTCTTTTTCTGCACAGCAGCTCTAATACCATTATGATCTTCTCATTGTTTGCCTCTTGCCAGGTCGCTCTACTGTCAAATACACTATGTGCTATGTCTATTGCTGAGTTAGGGGCATCCCCTCAAAACCATCCAGTTTCTGTAATTACTTTTCAATACGTGGGGTTGACTGAGACACAAAGGCAATAGTAATAGCCCTTGCATTCTCATGCTTGACACAATCAATTGGTGTATAGAGTCTGTAGGCCTCTAGGAGGCGCTCCAGCAGTGCAGAAGGGGACACATCAGCTAAATGTCTTACCTCCAACACCTTGGACAGATTCTTAGCTGCTCCGTGGATTGCAGCTAGAAACAGTTGGCGATATTGGGTCAGAGCCTCGCTACCTCCAGATGTGTTTTCAGGATCCTTGGAGAATGGGGTGTTTTGGCCCTTCGAATTATACAGATTGGAAGTTGAAAAGGGAGTATATACAAAAATCGTGTCCCCTGATTCCTGGGGGTCTGGAGCCTCCCAAAGTGGACAGAGTGCTGACACCTCTGTGGTGGAGTCAGGCGAATTTGGCTGGGATCGGCTTTGGGTCCAGATCGGACTGGGAGAGCGGGGTAGGTGTTGGGTGAGGGGTCTCTAGAAGGAGAACATTGGAGAGGGAGGAGGACCTCTTCCAGTGGTCCTCCACTGATGGTAAAACTGGTGCGGAGGTTTGGGCGTTGGGCACAGGTGATTTTGGTTTTGTTTTCAAAGTTTCCACCGCCTCCGCCCGTGAGGAATAAGGAATCCAGGGTGCAGAATTATAGATGAGATCTATCCAAATCTGAATGGAAACAATTTCGTGTGGTTGAGAAGGAGACCAAAACACAAACTGGTGGACAGCCTGGGCAGTGCCCATGTCAAAGGATACACGGGGTCAGATGCTATTTGTCGCTATCGGCCACTCCTGAGAAGCAAAAATCATTAGGCTTCCTTTGAATATACGCTACCCGCAACCCTCAGCCCATCTCTCAAATTCTTGAAAGACAAGACTAAGGGGCGTGGGAGCAGTTTTTGCACCAGACTGACCCATTGTTGCTTGCTGTTGTTCTCTTGTCAGAGGAAGAAATCAAGAGAAAAGGTTACCAAATACAAGAAGAGACAGAACAATATGGAGAGAATCACAAAACCTAGGATTTTCTTTGCATGGTCTGAGGGTCTCCTGGGGTTTAAATGCCAGCACACTCAGAGTGACCAAAGGCACATGTAATCTATCAGGCGCAAGTGTGCTGGAAGGGAAAAGTTAGAAGAAACCACCAGACAAAACAGGACTACACAAAGACACAAAACAAAACCACCAGTAAAAATTAGAACAATCTTTCCCTGGCAAAATAGGCTGGAAGCTTCCCTTCAAATTCCAATATCAAATTGGAGGGCAGCCCTGCTGGGGTCCAAGATCCAAATGAGTCAAGAGGCTCCACAAATGACATAGGATTCCCAACAAGGATCTGACCTGTCAAGGGTGAGGGTGTACCCTCCTAAAGAAAATTAAGTCCAACAGGAGCTTCCAGTAGTTACTAGTAGTGAATCAGTCCTCAGAAATTGAGTTGGTGTGCTGTTATTTCAGCCCGGATGAGGCCCCAAATGTGATGTTCCACTGCTTTCTGAGGTATGAAGGGGCCAGAGAAAACAACTTGGAAAGGAAAAAATTATTTATTAAAGCACGGGCCTGTAGCCAATATGGAAGACTGCACTCCTAACAACTAAAGGGCGAGGTTCTTCTCCTGTAAAACTTCCAACAGCTGCTGGTCTCACAATGCAGTGGGGTGGGGTTTGCGGTGCACTACAGAACAGGAATGTGGCAGTTTGGGGAAGAACCAGGTTCAGTTGGGCTAACAAGCAAGTTTATATTAGGCAAACATCCTGTTCTGCTCTTCGAGTTACCTTTGATCTTTCTCTTACTTCTGGGGAGACTTATGAGGGTTTTTGGTAAAATACAGGTTACAACATTCCCCACTGATTGTATGGCTGCTTCTCCAAATCTTTTGGGAAGACTTGAGAACTAATCTTGATGGTGAACCGGTAACATTTCATAACCTTGGTTATGATCAGCCTCACATCTTGTGCTTGCTGTCTGGTAAAGATAGTTAGCCTATTGATTATACAGGGGCCTATTGAAACCAAGCCATCCTAGCAACAGTCCAAGCAAGGGCAGACCATAAGGCAGGATTCCATTCCAGACACTCCAAAGGGGCTTTTCAAATAGCTCTCTTCTTCTTTTTACCAGGTTTGCAGGAGGTCTAGCCCTCTTCTATTTTGAAGGGCCACTTTAGCTAAGGAATCTATCTGATCAGGAATGTCCTGAATGGTATTAGATAATGCGTGTACATCTTTAATGATCTGGTTGGAAAGTTGAACAGAGAACCCCAATCCCGCTGCCCCCATACCCAGGGCTCCTGATATTCCCAGACCTACCAATAAAGGAATAAATTGAACTCCTCGCTTTGAGTGGACTATAATATAATCCAGGCTAGAAATGGGGACAGGCTCATCCCCAGGTAAAACCTCCAAGTCAGGCAACAGGATAGCTGTTTTTTGCTTACAGGACGTCCAAACCTGCTGTGTGAGGTTTGTAACAGCGCCATTAAAGTCCCCAGTAGTGGGATAGAAGGGGCAAAATCAAGCATGCTAAAGCAGCACATGCCTGATACTATTTCACTATGCTAGGTCAATTTTTTTTATACAAGGGGAAAAAGAAAAAAACAGGAAAAGGGTACAAGTAATACAAAATTTCAAAAATAAACAGTAAGAAACCACTAGTTAATAGATTACATATTCTCATCTTAGAAATAGCTGTTCAAGTTACAAAATTGAAGCATATAAAGAGGGCATTCAAAGAGTGAGAGTGCAAACAGTTTTGTTCAATGATCCAAAAAACTCAGTAATATGGTTATCTATCTTATACACTTCAACATATATGCAGTTATAACCTTTAGAGGACTTTCTTTTCTTTTCTTTTGTACGATGACAATTACACATTTTGGGTTTTATTACTCCCACAGTTCTTATGACTTTTTTGAGGACAGTAAAACCAAATGCAACATATCACAACAGAGTCAAATCCACAGGATGGACATAAGAGACAATGTAAAAACAAAATACAAGGTGATCGACAATGGTTACCATACTGCCTCTTGCTATTTTAAGAAGAATTGCCAGTTATCATAAAATTGAACAAAACAGTAAAGAATAAAACCAAAGCATTGGAGAAAATACAGGACTTTAAAAGAAGACAATAGTCAACCTGAAAGGGCGTCATAATGATTCTTATTGTCTTCACAGTTTTGCCTATACTTTCGAACTTGGTACTATCAAGCAAAGCAGAATAGGGGAAAATCAGTCAAAACAAGATGTGAGGGCAATACAGGATTTCAAATCAAGTTAATAGGAAATCAAAGTAGGTCATTATAATGTATCCTGCTATTTTTTATTTATTTTTCCCTTAATTAAAAAGATAAAAAGGAAAAAGTAAATAATTTTTAAAAAGGGGGGTTCAGATAAAAGACGGCCTAAAAACAGAACAGCGCAGTTCAAGACATAACTATTTAAGCAAAACAGTGTTTCACCACAAGATGTCCTGACAGAAAAATTATTAGTAGGAGTGTCTCTTTCCTTGAAAGCTTAGTCAATTTTAACTGTAAGGGGTTACCAGTCTGCTGCACAGACCATTGGTCCCGGGAACGTTGGTCTCCTTGGGTGTCCAGAACCTTCACATGAGAGTGGTGGATTCAAGGTGTTTTGCCAGCCACCTTCACTGCCGTGGGAGAACTGAGGACCATGGTGTATGGTCCCTCCCAGCGAGGCTGAAGGGTGTCTCTTTGGTGATTCTGGACTAGGCCCAGAGTACCGGGTTCTCCCAGCAGCCTGGACTCAGAGTGAGAGTCTACAGGAGGATGCTTCAGCCTGAATAACCAATGTATGGAGGTCAAGATGTGCTGAAGAGCCTGCAGGGGCATAATGAGTCCTTGGTTAGTCAGTTGCACCAATTTTTCCTCAGAGAGTTTTGGAATGAGAGGAGGGTGTTTCCCATACATTGCATCAAAAGGGGATGTACCAGAAGCATAAGGAGTACATCGGGTCCACAGGAGGGCAAAAGGAAGGAGACTTACCCAATTATCGCTGGTTTGTAGAGACAGCTTTGTAATCATATTTTTAAATGTCTGATTCATCCTCTCTACTTGCCCTGAGCTTTGAGGCCAGTAAGTGCCATGAAGTTTCCAATCAATGTGTAAGGCCTGGGTTCGTTTTTGAATTATCTTGGCCTTGAAAGCCCGATCATTGTCAGACCCCAAAGATAAGGGTAGGCCGAAATGTGGAATGATCTTATATAACAACTTTTTAACCACTGTGAGAGCTGAATCTGACCTGGTGGGAAATGCCTCCACCCAGCCAGTGAAGGTGTGGACCATCACTAGCAGTTATTTGTGTCCCTGGGGACCTGGCTTCTCTATTGTAGTAAAGTGTATTTCAAGGTGTTCTCCCGGGGAAGTTCCCCGAAAATGAGTAGTTTCCACATGGAGCTGTCACTTAGAGTTAACTATCTGTCCTTCAAGAGGACATCTTGAACTGGCAGCCACTGTCAATTTGGATAGCTGGGGTATAAAGAATCAGTCCCAAAAGAGCTCAGCTAGTTTTGATCCTCCCAAATGAGTGGACTAATGACCTTACTGAATGAGCGTCCATCTGAGGACTTCAGGCAGCAAGATTCTCTCATCTGGTAACTGATACCAGCCTCCTGGAATATCGGGCTTTGCCTGGAGTTGGGCAGGCATGTGCAGGTCCTTTTGTGTATACACAGGTTCTGATAACATTGGAGGCATCAGCAAGAGGGTAGGAGTGGTTTCCTCTATGTCCCCTTCTTCAGACCCCACTGATTTTATGGCAGCTTCTTTGGCTGCCATATCAATCAAATTGTTTCCCCAGATAATGGGATCATCTCCTTTTTTGGTGGGCCTTGCAATGTATGATGGCCACTTTTTCAGGTAACCAAATTGCTGCCAGCAGGTCTAATATTTAGGGACATTTTTAATTTTATATCCTGCTGAGGTCAATAGTCCTCTCTCCTGATAAATTGCTCCATGTACATGAGCAGTAGCAAAAGCATATCTGATATCGATGTAGATGTTAATCCACTTACCTTCAGCCAGTTTCAAGGCTTTTGTTAAGGCGATGAGTTCAGCTCACTGAGCAGAAGCGCCAGAGACCTACTGCTGTGCCCACAAAATTGGGGTCTTGGAGGTCACAGGCACCCCTGCAACTCGTTTGCTTTGAAAGTACCTGTAGCTGCTACCTTCTGAGAAGAATGATGGTTTCCCCTTCTAGAGGTATGTCGGTCGGGTCAGATCGAAGGCTCTGGTAGCTGTCAATCAAGGTGGAGCATTCATGGTATAGGGGCTGATGGATCCTCATCGGGCAGCAGTGTGTCTGGATTCAGGGCCACTGAGGACTTGAAAACAACAGAGTCAGGATCTAAAAGCAGTGCTTGGTAATGCATTATCCACGCATTCCATAGCCAGTAACCTGGAGGGTCCCAGATAAGAGTCTAAAGCGAGTGAGAGGTTATCACAGTGACCTTCTGGCCAAAGGCTAGCTTTTGAGTTTCCTCTCCAGCCTCTTAGAGAAATCTGCTTTTGGTCTCTGCCAGGGTCCCGGGTCCTGGGTTATTGCTCCCGTTGTAATCCCGCTCAGCTCATCCACATACAAGAAAAATGGCTTGTTTAGATTAGGGAGTCCTAGTGCGGGGGCATCCACTAGGGCCTGCCTCAACTGTTGGAGCACTGTCTCTTGCATGTCTGTCCATTCCAGTGGGCCCTGTCTTTGCCCTTTTGAAGATTCATGTAGTGGCTGGGCTATCTCAGCAAATTTTAATGTACAGAGTCTACAATATCCAACTTCACCAAGAAAGTGATGCACTTGCTTTTTGGTTTTTGGTTCCGGTATCTGTAGGATGGCTTGAACCCTTGTATTTGATTGATTGATTGATTGATTGATTGATTGTCTTTTTCATTTTTATCGGTACCAGAGATCGAACTCATGACCACAGACTTGCAAGGAAGGCGCTTATGCCACTGAGCTAAATCCCCAGTCCTCCAACCCTTGTATTTGAAAGGGTCCTTTTTCCGCCTTGTAATTGATACCCCAGGTAAGTCACTGTTAGCTAGCATATCTTGCCTTTTTTGCTGAGACCTTGTATCCCAAATCATTTAAAGTTATTAACACGGCCTTGGTTGCTTCCTTGCAATCCTCAAAGGTTTTACCAGCCTCTAAAAGTCATTAACATATTGTACAAGTATGACATTTGGGTGATCTTCTCGATACCCTATCAGGTTCCTAGCTAAGGTCTCATCAAATAAAGTGGGAGCATCTTTAAAACCTTGTGTTAAATGCATCCAAGTCAACTGTTGAGTTACTCTAGTCCCTGATCAGTGCATTGAAAAGCAAACATTGATTGACTTAGCAGAGCCACTGGGAGGTTGAAGAAAGCATGTTTTAGGGCCAAGACTGAGTACCAGATGTACTCTGGGCTCAAAAGGCTCAGCAGGGTTAGGGATTAGGAACAGTCAGATGCAAAGTAACAACTCGCCTCATGACTTCCCGGAGGTCTTAGACTGGCCAGTAATCTTGGGTCCCCGGTTTCTGTACTGGGAGCAATGGTGTTTTCCAGGGAGATCTCTCCCTGGAAGGTACAAGGTACACGGTACAAGATGCAAGGTACAAGAATCTTATTATTTTTTAATATAGCAATATGTTTTGTAATTCCTTGGTGGGCCTGTAAACTTATTGGATATTGTCTAAGGCTGAAGGCAGACACCTAGGGCAACAACTTTATGACCCGAGGAACTTGATTTATCGCCACAGCAGGGGGATTATTTGCAGCCCAGACTCCGGGTATCTCTGCTTGCCATGCCGGCAGAATATCTCTACCAGTCTCTGGAGTGGGATCATCTCCCAGCAGGAGATGATTTTCCCTTCAGGAAAGAAGGTAAGCACCTTGATTTGTTCCCGAGGTGTTGTTCCCAGAATCAGTTGTGGGGTCTCCGCCTGAAAACTGAATTGGACTTTTAACTTCTGAAGAAGGTCTCTTCTTAGCAGTGGATCGGGTTATTCTGAAACCCATAGAAATTCATGCATAGTGGTCTTTAGCCCAGAGTGAAGTAACTAGGCAACCATCTTCAGGTATGATTTTCACCCTCTGGTGGCGCCAACCACATTTACTTTGCTGTCAGTCAGAGTTCCCAATGGTTGAGATAGAACAGAAAAAGTTGTGCCTGTGTCCACCAGGAAATTTATTTGTTTTCCCCCGAATTGCAAGGTTATTCTGGGCTCAGGGGGGGCATCTGAGACCTGATGCCCTCATTGTTGGCTCATCAGAGTCTGAGCCTCCCTTTCCATTTTTAGCTTTAACCTAGGGCGATCCATTCACCAATGGCCTTTTTCTTTACAATAGGCGCATTGGTACTTTTCAAGTGGGGTCCACCTTTTGTCTTTCTCATCTGTCTTTTATTTTTGTTTCTGTTTATCTTCTTTTTCTGCACAGCAGCTCTAATACCATTATGATCTTCTCATTGTTTGCCTCTTGCCAGGTCGCTCTATTGTCAAATACACTATGTGCTATGTCTATTGCTGAGTTAGGGGCATCCCCTCAAAACCATCCAGTTTCTGTAATTACTTTTCAATACGTGGGGTTGACTGAGACACAAAGGCAATAGTAATAGCCCTTGCATTCTCATGCTTGACACAATCAATTGGTGTATAGAGTCTGTAGGCCTCTAGGAGGCGCTCCAGCAGTGCAGAAGGGGACACATCAGCTAAATGTCTTACCTCCAACACCTTGGACAGATTCTTAGCTGCTCCGTGGATTGCAGCTAGAAACAGTTGGCGATATTGGGTCAGAGCCTCGCTACCTCCAGATGTGTTTTCAGGATCCTTGGAGAATGGGGTGTTTTGGCCCTTCGAATTATACAGATTGGAAGTTGAAAAGGGAGTATATACAAAAATCGTGTCCCCTGATTCCTGGGGGTCTGGAGCCTCCCAAAGTGGACAGAGTGCTGACACCTCTGTGGTGGAGTCAGGCGAATTTGGCTGGGATCGGCTTTGGGTCCAGATCGGACTGGGAGAGCGGGGTAGGTGTTGGGTGAGGGGTCTCTAGAAGGAGAACATTGGAGAGGGAGGAGGACCTCTTCCAGTGGTCCTCCACTGATGGTAAAACTGGTGCGGAGGTTTGGGCGTTGGGCACAGGTGATTTTGGTTTTGTTTTCAAAGTTTCCACCGCCTCCGCCCGTGAGGAATAAGGAATCCAGGGTGCAGAATTATAGATGAGATCTATCCAAATCTGAATGGAAACAATTTCGTGTGGTTGAGAAGGAGACCAAAACACAAACTGGTGGACAGCCTGGGCAGTGCCCATGTCAAAGGATACACGGGGTCAGATGCTATTTGTCGCTATCGGCCACTCCTGAGAAGCAAAAATCATTAGGCTTCCTTTGAATATACGCTACCCGCAACCCTCAGCCCATCTCTCAAATTCTTGAAAGACAAGACTAAGGGGCGTGGGAGCAGTTTTTGCACCAGACTGACCCATTGTTGCTTGCTGTTGTTCTCTTGTCAGAGGAAGAAATCAAGAGAAAAGGTTACCAAATACAAGAAGAGACAGAACAATATGGAGAGAATCACAAAACCTAGGATTTTCTTTGCATGGTCTGAGGGTCTCCTGGGGTTTAAATGCCAGCACACTCAGAGTGACCAAAGGCACATGTAATCTATCAGGCGCAAGTGTGCTGGAAGGGAAAAGTTAGAAGAAACCACCAGACAAAACAGGACTACACAAAGACACAAAACAAAACCACCAGTAAAAATTAGAACAATCTTTCCCTGGCAAAATAGGCTGGAAGCTTCCCTTCAAATTCCAATATCAAATTGGAGGGCAGCCCTGCTGGGGTCCAAGATCCAAATGAGTCAAGAGGCTCCACAAATGACATAGGATTCCCAACAAGGATCTGACCTGTCAAGGGTGAGGGTGTACCCTCCTAAAGAAAATTAAGTCCAACAGGAGCTTCCAGTAGTTACTAGTAGTGAATCAGTCCTCAGAAATTGAGTTGGTGTGCTGTTATTTCAGCCCGGATGAGGCCCCAAATGTGATGTTCCACTGCTTTCTGAGGTATGAAGGGGCCAGAGAAAACAACTTGGAAAGGAAAAAATTATTTATTAAAGCACGGGCCTGTAGCCAATATGGAAGACTGCACTCCTAACAACTAAAGGGCGAGGTTCTTCTCCTGTAAAACTTCCAACAGCTGCTGGTCTCACAATGCAGTGGGGTGGGGTTTGCGGTGCACTACAGAACAGGAATGTGGCAGTTTGGGGAAGAACCAGGTTCAGTTGGGCTAACAAGCAAGTTTATATTAGGCAAACATCCTGTTCTGCTCTTCGAGTTACCTTTGATCTTTCTCTTACTTCTGGGGAGACTTATGAGGGTTTTTGGTAAAATACAGGTTACAACATTCCCCACTGATTGTATGGCTGCTTCTCCAAATCTTTTGGGAAGACTTGAGAACTAATCTTGATGGTGAACCGGTAACATTTCATAACCTTGGTTATGATCAGCCTCACATCTTGTGTTTGCTGTCTGGTAAAGATAGTTAGCCTATTGATTATACAGGGGCCTATTGAAACCAAGCCATCCTAGCAACAGTCCAAGCAAGGGCAGACCATAAGGCAGGATTCCATTCCAGACACTCCAAAGGGGCTTTTCAAATAGCTCTCTTCTTCTTTTTACCAGGTTTGCAGGAGGTCTAGCCCTCTTCTATTTTGAAGGGCCACTTTAGCTAAGGAATCTATCTGATCAGGAATGTCCTGAATGGTATTAGATAATGCGTGTACATCTTTAATGATCTGGTTGGAAAGTTGAACAGAGAACCCCAATCCCGCTGCCCCCATACCCAGGGCTCCTGATATTCCCAGACCTACCAATAAAGGAATAAATTGAACTCCTCGCTTTGAGTGGACTATAATATAATCCAGGCTAGAAATGGGGACAGGCTCATCCCCAGGTAAAACCTCCAAGTCAGGCAACAGGATAGCTGTTTTTTGCTTACAGGACGTCCAAACCTGCTGTGTGAGGTTTGTAACAGCGCCATTAAAGTCCCCAGTAGTGGGATAGAAGGGGCAAAATCAAGCATGCTAAAGCAGCACATGCCTGATACTATTTCACTATGCTAGGTCAATTTTTTTTATACAAGGGGAAAAAGAAAAAAACAGGAAAAGGGTACAAGTAATACAAAATTTCAAAAATAAACAGTAAGAAACCACTAGTTAATAGATTACATATTCTCATCTTAGAAATAGCTGTTCAAGTTACAAAATTGAAGCATATAAAGAGGGCATTCAAAGAGTGAGAGTGCAAACAGTTTTGTTCAATGATCCAAAAAACTCAGTAATATGGTTATCTATCTTATACACTTCAACATATATGCAGTTATAACCTTTAGAGGACTTTCTTTTCTTTTCTTTTGTACGATGACAATTACACATTTTGGGTTTTATTACTCCCACAGTTCTTATGACTTTTTTGAGGACAGTAAAACCAAATGCAACATATCACAACAGAGTCAAATCCACAGGATGGACATAAGAGATAATGTAAAAACAAAATACAAGCTGATCGACAATGGTTACCATACTGCCTCTTGCTATTTTAAGAAGAATTGCCAGTTATCATAAAATTGAACAAAACAGTAAAGAATAAAACCAAAGCATTGGAGAAAATACAGGACTTTAAAAGAAGACAATAGTCAACCTGAAAGGGCGTCATAATGATTCTTATTGTCTTCACAGTTTTGCCTATACTTTCGAACTTGGTACTATCAAGCAAAGCAGAATAGGGGAAAATCAGTCAAAACAAGATGTGAGGGCAATACAGGATTTCAAATCAAGTTAATAGGAAATCAAAGTAGGTCATTATAATGTATCCTGCTATTTTTTATTTATTTTTCCCTTAATTAAAAAGATAAAAAGGAAAAAGTAAATAATTTTTAAAAAGGGGGGTTCAGATAAAAGACGGCCTAAAAACAGAACAGCACAGTTCAAGACATAACTATTTAAGCAAAACAGTGTTTCACCACAAGATGTCCTGACAGAAAAATTATTAGTAGGAGTGTCTCTTTCCTTGAAAGCTTAGTCAATTTTAACTGTAAGGGGTTACCAGTCTGCTGCACAGACCATTGGTCCCGGGAACGTTGGTCTCCTTGGGTGTCCAGAACCTTCACATGAGAGTGGTGGATTCAAGGTGTTTTGCCAGCCACCTTCACTGCCGTGGGAGAACTGAGGACCATGGTGTATGGTCCCTCCCAGCGAGGCTGAAGGGTGTCTCTTTGGTGATTCTGGACTAGGCCCAGAGTACCGGGTTCTCCCAGCAGCCTGGACTCAGAGTGAGAGTCTACAGGAGGATGCTTCAGCCTGAATAACCAATGTATGGAGGTCAAGATGTGCTGAAGAGCCTGCAGGGGCATAATGAGTCCTTGGTTAGTCAGTTGCACCAATTTTTCCTCAGAGAGTTTTGGAATGAGAGGAGGGTGTTTCCCATACATTGCATCAAAAGGGGATGTACCAGAAGCATAAGGAGTACATCGGGTCCACAGGAGGGCAAAAGGAAGGAGACTTACCCAATTATCGCTGGTTTCTAGAGACAGCTTTGTAATCATATTTTTAAATGTCTGATTCATCCTCTCTACTTGCCCTGAGCTTTGAGGCCAGTAAGTGCCATGAAGTTTCCAATCAATGTGTAAGGCCTGGGTTCGTTTTTGAATTATCTTGGCCTTGAAAGCCCGATCATTGTCAGACCCCAAAGATAAGGGTAGGCCGAAATGTGGAATGATCTTATATAACAACTTTTTAACCACTGTGAGAGCTGAATCTGACCTGGTGGGAAATGCCTCCACCCAGCCAGTGAAGGTGTGGACCATCACTAGCAGTTATTTGTGTCCCTGGGGACCTGGCTTCTCTATTGTAGTAAAGTGTATTTCAAGGTGTTCTCCCGGGGAAGTTCCCCGAAAATGAGTAGTTTCCACATGGAGCTGTCACTTAGAGTTAACTATCTGTCCTTCAAGAGGACATCTTGAACTGGCAGCCACTGTCAATTTGGATAGCTGGGGTATAAAGAATCAGTCCCAAAAGAGCTCAGCTAGTTTTGATCCTCCCAAATGAGTGGACTAATGACCTTACTGAATGAGCGTCCATCTGAGGACTTCAGGCAGCAAGATTCTCTCATCTGGTAACTGATACCAGCCTCCTGGAATATCGGGCTTTGCCTGGAGTTGGGCAGGCATGTGCAGGTCCTTTTGTGTATACACAGGTTCTGATAACATTGGAGGCATCAGCAAGAGGGTAGGAGTGGTTTCCTCTATGTCCCCTTCTTCAGACCCCACTGATTTTATGGCAGCTTCTTTGGCTGCCATATCAATCAAATTGTTTCCCCAGATAATGGGATCATCTCCTTTTTTGGTGGGCCTTGCAATGTATGATGGCCACTTTTTCAGGTACCCAAATTGCTGCCAGCAGGTCTAATATTTAGGGACATTTTTAATTTTATATCCTGCTGAGGTCAATAGTCCTCTCTCCTGATAAATTGCTCCATGTACATGAGCAGTAGCAAAAGCATATCTGATATCGATGTAGATGTTAATCCACTTACCTTCAGCCAGTTTCAAGGCTTTTGTTAAGGCGATGAGTTCAGCTCACTGAGCAGAAGCGCCAGAGACCTACTGCTGTGCCCACAAAATTGGGGTCTTGGAGGTCACAGGCACCCCTGCAACTCGTTTGCTTTGAAAGTACCTGTAGCTGCTACCTTCTGAGAAGAATGATGGTTTCCCCTTCTAGAGGTATGTCGGTCGGGTCAGATCGAAGGCTCTGGTAGCTGTCAATCAAGGTGGAGCATTCATGGTATAGGGGCTGATGGATCCTCATCGGGCAGCAGTGTGTCTGGATTCAGGGCCACTGAGGACTTGAAAACAACAGAGTCAGGATCTAAAAGCAGTGCTTGGTAATGCATTATCCACGCATTCCATAGCCAGTAACCTGGAGGGTCCCAGATAAGAGTCTAAAGCGAGTGAGAGGTTATCACAGTGACCTTCTGGCCAAAGGCTAGCTTTTGAGTTTCCTCTCCAGCCTCTTAGAGAAATCTGCTTTTGGTCTCTGCCAGGGTCCCGGGTCCTGGGTTATTGCTCCCGTTGTAATCCCGCTCAGCTCATCCACATACAAGAAAAATGGCTTGTTTAGATTAGGGAGTCCTAGTGCGGGGGCATCCACTAGGGCCTGCCTCAACTGTTGGAGCACTGTCTCTTGCATGTCTGTCCATTCCAGTGGGCCCTGTCTTTGCCCTTTTGAAGATTCATATAGTGGCTGGGCTATCTCAGCAAATTTTAATGTACAGAGTCTACAATATCCAACTTCACCAAGAAAGTGATGCACTTGCTTTTTGGTTTTTGGTTCCGGTATCTGTAGGATGGCTTGAACCCTTGTATTTGATTGATTGATTGATTGATTGTCTTTTTCATTTTTATCGGTACCAGAGATCGAACTCATGACCACAGACTTGCAAGGAAGGCGCTTATGCCACTGAGCTAAATCCCCAGTCCTCCAACCCTTGTATTTGAAAGGGTCCTTTTTCCGCCTTGTAATTGATACCCCAGGTAAGTCACTGTTAGCTAGCATATCTTGCCTTTTTTGCTGAGACCTTGTATCCCAAATCATTTAAAGTTATTAACACGGCCTTGGTTGCTTCCTTGCAATCCTCAAAGGTTTTACCAGCCTCGAAAAGTCATTAACATATTGTACAAGTATGACATTTGGGTGATCTTCTCGATACCCTATCAGGTTCCTAGCTAAGTTCTCATCAAATAAAGTGGGAGCATCTTTAAAACCTTGTGTTAAATGCGTCCAAGTCAACTGTTGAGTTACTCTAGTCCCTGATCAGTGCATTGAAAAGCAAACATTGATTGACTTAGCAGAGCCACTGGGAGGTTGAAGAAAGCATGTTTTAGGGCCAAGACTGAGTACCAGATGTACTCTGGGCTCAAAAGGCTCAGCAGGGTTAGGGATTAGGAACAGTCAGATGCAAAGTAACAACTCGCCTCATGACTTCCCGGAGGTCTTAGACTGGCCAGTAATCTTGGGTCCCCGGTTTCTGTACTGGGAGCAATGGTGTTTTCCAGGGCTATCTCTCCCTGGAAGGTACAAGGTACACGGTACAAGATGCAAGGTACAAGAATCTTATTATTTTTTAATATAGCAATATGTTTTGTAATTCCTTGGTGGGCCTGTAAACTTATTGGATATTGTCTAAGGCTGAAGGCAGACACCTAGGGCAACAACTTTATGACCCGAGGAACTTGATTTATCGCCACAGCAGGGGGATTATTTGCAGCCCAGACTCCGGGTATCTCTGCTTGCCATGCCGGCAGAATATCTCTACCTGTCTCTGGAGTGGGATCATCTCCCAGCAGGAGATGATTTTCCCTTCAGGAAAGAAGGTAAGCACCTTGATTTGTTCCCGAGGTGTTGTTCCCAGAATCAGTTGTGGGGTCTCCGCCTGAAAACTGAATTGGACTTTTAACTTCTGAAGAAGGTCTCTTCCTAGCAGTGGATCGAGTTATTCTGAAACCCATAGAAATTCCTGCATAGTGGTCTTTAGCCCAGAGTGAGGTAACTAGGCAACCATCTTCAGGTATGATTTTCTCCCTCTGGTGGCGCCAACCACATTTACTTTGCTGTCAGTCAGAGTTCCCAATGGTTGAGTTAGAACAGAATAAGTTGTGCCTGTGTCCACCAGGAAATTTATTTGTTTTCCCCCGAATTGCAAGGTTATTCTGGGCTCAGGGGGGGCATCTGAGCCCTGATGCCCTCATTGTTGGCTCATCAGAGTCTGAGCCTCCCTTTCCATTTTTAGTTTTAACCTAGGGCGATCCATTCACCAATGGCCTTTTTCTTTACAATAGCGCATTGGTACTTTTCAAGTGGGGCCCACCTTTTGTCTTTCTCATCTGTCTTTTCTTTTTGTTTCTGTTTATCTTCTTTTTCTGCACAGCAGCTCTAATACCATTATGATCTTCTCATTGTTTGCCTCTTGCCAGGTCGCTCTATTGTCAAATACACTATGTGCTATGTCTATTGCTGAGTTAGGGGCATCCCCTCAAAACCATCCAGTTTCTGTAATTACTTTTCAATACGTGGGGTTGACTGAGACACAAAGGCAATAGTAATAGCCCTTGCATTCTCATGCTTGACACAATCAATTGGTGTATAGAGTCTGTAGGCCTCTAGGAGGCGCTCCAGCAGTGCAGAAGGGCACACATCAGCTAAATGTCTTACCTCCAACACCTTGGACAGATTCTTAGCTGCTCCGTGGATTGCAGCTAGAAACAGTTGGCGATATTGGGTCAGAGCCTCGCTACCTCCAGATGTGTTTTCGGGATCCTTGGAGAATGGGGTGTTTTGGCCCTTCGAATTATACAGATCGGAAGTTGAAAAGGGAGTATATACAAAAATCGTGTCCCCTGATTCCTGGGGGTCTGGAGCCTCCCAAAGTGGACAGAGTGCTGACACCTCTGTGGTGGAGTCAGGCGAATTTGGCTGGGATCGACTTTGGGTCCAGATCGGACTGGGAGAGCGGGGTAGGTGTTGGGTGAGGGGTCTCTAGAAGGAGAACATTGGAGAGGGAGGAGGACCTCTTCCAGTGGTCCTCCACTGATGGTAAAACTGGTGCGGAGGTTTGGGCGTTGGGCACAGGTGATTTTGGTTTTGTTTTCAAAGTTTCCACCGCCTCCGCCCGTGAGGAATAAGGAATCCAGGGTGCAGAATTATAGATGAGATCTATCCAAATCTGAATGGAAACAATTTCGTGTGGTTGAGAAGGAGACCAAAACACAAACTGGTGGACAGCCTGGGCAGTGCCCATGTCAAAGGATACACGGGGTCAGATGCTATTTGTCGCTATCGGCCACTCCTGAGAAGCAAAAATCATTAGGCTTCCTTTGAATATATGCTACCCGCAACCCTCAGCCCATCTCTCAAATTCTTGAAAGACAAGACTAAGGGGCGTGGGAGCAGTTTTTGCACCAGACTGACCCATTGTTGCTTGCTGTTGTTCTCTTGTCAGAGGAAGAAATCAAGAGAAAAGGTTACCAAATACAAGAAGAGACAGAACAATATGGAGAGAATCACAAAACCTAGGATTTTCTTTGCATGGTCTGAGGGTCTCCTGGGGTTTAAATGCCAGCACACTCAGAGTGACCAAAGGCACATGTAATCTATCAGGCGCAAGTGTGCTGGAAGGGAAAAGTTAGAAGAAACCACCAGACAAAACAGGACTACACAAAGACACAAAACAAAACCACCAGTAAAAATTAGAACAATCTTTCCCTGGCAAAATAGGCTGGAAGCTTCCCTTCAAATTCCAATATCAAATTGGAGGGCAGCCCTGCTGGGGTCCAAGATCCAAATGAGTCAAGAGGCTCCACAAATGACATAGGATTCCCAACAAGGATCTGACCTGTCAAGGGTGAGGGTGTACCCTCCTAAAGAAAATTAAGTCCAACAGGAGCTTCCAGTAGTTACTAGTAGTGAATCAGTCCTCAGAAATTGAGTTGGTGTGCTGTTATTTCAGCCCGGATGAGGCCCCAAATGTGATGTTCCACTGCTTTCTGAGGTATGAAGGGGCCAGAGAAAACAACTTGGAAAGGAAAAAATTATTTATTAAAGCACGGGCCTGTAGCCAATATGGAAGACTGCACTCCTAACAACTAAAGGGCGAGGTTCTTCTCCTGTAAAACTTCCAACAGCTGCTGGTCTCACAATGCAGTGGGGTGGGGTTTGCGGTGCACTACAGAACAGGAATGTGGCAGTTTGGGGAAGAACCAGGTTCAGTTGGGCTAACAAGCAAGTTTATATTAGGCAAACATCCTGTTCTGCTCTTCGAGTTACCTTTGATCTTTCTCTTACTTCTGGGGAGACTTATGAGGGTTTTTGGTAAAATACAGGTTACAACATTCCCCACTGATTGTATGGCTGCTTCTCCAAATCTTTTGGGAAGACTTGAGAACTAATCTTGATGGTGAACCGGTAACATTTCATAACCTTGGTTATGATCAGCCTCACATCTTGTGCTTGCTGTCTGGTAAAGATAGTTAGCCTATTGATTATACAGGGGCCTATTGAAACCAAGCCATCCTAGCAACAGTCCAAGCAAGGGCAGACCATAAGGCAGGATTCCATTCCAGACACTCCAAAGGGGCTTTTGAAATAGCTCTCTTCTTCTTTTTACCAGGTTTGCAGGAGGTCTAGCCCTCTTCTATTTTGAAGGGCCACTTTAGCTAAGGAATCTATCTGATCAGGAATGTCCTGAATGGTATTAGATAATGCGTGTACATCTTTAATGATCTGGTTGGAAAGTTGAACAGAGAACCCCAATCCCGCTGCCCCCATACCCAGGGATCCTGATATTCCCAGACCTACCAATAAAGGAATAAATTGAACTCCCCGCTTTGAGTGGACTATAATATAATCCAGGCTAGAAATGGGGACAGGCTCATCCCCAGGTAAAACCTCCAAGTCAGGCAACAGGATAGCTGTTTTTTGCTTACAGGACGTCCAAACCTGCTGTGTGAGGTTTGTAACAGCGCCATTAAAGTCCCCAGTAGTGGGATAGAAGGGGCAAAATCAAGCATGCTAAAGCAGCACATGCCTGATACTATTTCACTATGCTAGGTCAATTTTTTTTATACAAGGGGAAAAAGAAAAAAACAGGAAAAGGGTACAAGTAATACAAAATTTCAAAAATAAACAGTAAGAAACCACTAGTTAATAGATTACATATTCTCATCTTAGAAATAGCTGTTCAAGTTACAAAATTGAAGCATATAAAGAGGGCATTCAAAGAGTGAGAGTGCAAACAGTTTTGTTCAATGATCCAAAAAACTCAGTAATATGGTTATCTATCTTATACACTTCAACATATATGCAGTTATAACCTTTAGAGGACTTTCTTTTCTTTTCTTTTGTACGATGACAATTACACATTTTGGGTTTTATTACTCCCACAGTTCTTATGACTTTTTTGAGGACAGTAAAACCAAATGCAACATATCACAACAGAGTCAAATCCACAGGATGGACATAAGAGACAATGTAAAAACAAAATACAAGGTGATCGACAATGGTTACCATACTGCCTCTTGCTATTTTAAGAAGAATTGCCAGTTATCATAAAATTGAACAAAACAGTAAAGAATAAAACCAAAGCATTGGAGAAAATACAGGACTTTAAAAGAAGACAATAGTCAACCTGAAAGGGCGTCATAATGATTCTTATTGTCTTCACAGTTTTGCCTATACTTTCGAACTTGGTACTATCAAGCAAAGCAGAATAGGGGAAAATCAGTCAAAACAAGATGTGAGGGCAATACAGGATTTCAAATCAAGTTAATAGGAAATCAAAGTAGGTCATTATAATGTATCCTGCTATTTTTTATTTATTTTTCCCTTAATTAAAAAGATAAAAAGGAAAAAGTAAATAATTTTTAAAAAGGGGGGTTCAGATAAAAGACGGCCTAAAAACAGAACAGCGCAGTTCAAGACATAACTATTTAAGCAAAACAGTGTTTCACCACAAGATGTCCTGACAGAAAAATTATTAGTAGGAGTGTCTCTTTCCTTGAAAGCTTAGTCAATTTTAACTGTAAGGGGTTACCAGTCTGCTGCACAGACCATTGGTCCCGGGAACGTTGGTCTCCTTGGGTGTCCAGAACCTTCACATGAGAGTGGTGGATTCAAGGTGTTTTGCCAGCCACCTTCACTGCCGTGGGAGAACTGAGGACCATGGTGTATGGTCCCTCCCAGCGAGGCTGAAGGGTGTCTCTTTGGTGATTCTGGACTAGGCCCAGAGTACCGGGTTCTCCCAGCAGCCTGGACTCAGAGTGAGAGTCTACAGGAGGATGCTTCAGCCTGAATAACCAATGTATGGAGGTCAAGATGTGCTGAAGAGCCTGCAGGGGCATAATGAGTCCTTGGTTAGTCAGTTGCACCAATTTTTCCTCAGAGAGTTTTGGAATGAGAGGAGGGTGTTTCCCATACATTGCATCAAAAGGGGATGTACCAGAAGCATAAGGAGTACATCGGGTCCACAGGAGGGCAAAAGGAAGGAGACTTACCCAATTATCGCTGGTTTCTAGAGACAGCTTTGTAATCATATTTTTAAATGTCTGATTCATCCTCTCTACTTGCCCTGAGCTTTGAGGCCAGTAAGTGCCATGAAGTTTCCAATCAATGTGTAAGGCCTGGGTTCGTTTTTGAATTATCTTGGCCTTGAAAGCCCGATCATTGTCAGACCCCAAAGATAAGGGTAGGCCGAAATGTGGAATGATCTTATATAACAACTTTTTAACCACTGTGAGAGCTGAATCTGACCTGGTGGGAAATGCCTCCACCCAGCCAGTGAAGGTGTGGACCATCACTAGCAGTTATTTGTGTCCCTGGGGACCTGGCTTCTCTATTGTAGTAAAGTGTATTTCAAGGTGTTCTCCTGGGGAAGTTCCCCGAAAATGAGTAGTTTCCACATGGAGCTGTCACTTAGAGTTAACTATCTGTCCTTCAAGAGGACATCTTGAACTGGCAGCCACTGTCAATTTGGATAGCTGGGGTATAAAGAATCAGTCCCAAAAGAGCTCAGCTAGTTTTGATCCTCCCAAATGAGTGGACTAATGACCTTACTGAATGAGCGTCCATCTGAGGAATTCAGGCAGCAAGATTCTCTCATCTGGTAACTGATACCAGCCTCCTGGAATATCGGGCTTTGCCTGGAGTTGGGCAGGCATGTGCAGGTCCTTTTGTGTATACACAGGTTCTGATAACATTGGAGGCATCAGCAAGAGGGTAGGAGTGGTTTCCTCTATGTCCCCTTCTTCAGACCCCACTGATTTTATGGCAGCTTCTTTGGCTGCCATATCAATCAAATTGTTTCCCCAGATAATGGGATCATCTCCTTTTTTGGTGGGCCTTGCAATGTATGATGGCCACTTTTTCAGGTAACCAAATTGCTGCCAGCAGGTCTAATATTTAGGGACATTTTTAATTTTATATCCTGCTGAGGTCAATAGTCCTCTCTCCTGATAAATTGCTCCATGTACATGAGCAGTAGCAAAAGCATATCTGATATCGATGTAGATGTTAATCCACTTACCTTCAGCCAGTTTCAAGGCTTTTGTTAAGGCGATGAGTTCAGCTCACTGAGCAGAAGCGCCAGAGACCTACTGTTGTGCCCACAAAATTGGGGTCTTGGAGGTCACAGGCACCCCTGCAACTCGTTTGCTTTGAAATTACCTGTAGCTGCTACCTTCTGAGAAGAATGATAGTTTCCCCTTCTAGAGGTATGTCGGTCAGGTCAGATCGAAGGCTCTGGTAGCTGTCAATCAAGGTGGAGCATTCATGGTATAGGGGCTGATGGATCCTCATCGGGCAGCAGTGTGTCTGGATTCAGGGCCACTGAGGACTTGAAAACAACAGAGTCAGGATCTAAAAGCAGTGCTTGGTAATGCATTATCCACGCATTCCATAGCCAGTAACCTGGAGGGTCCCAGATAAGAGTCTAAAGCGAGTGAGAGGTTATCACAGTGACCTTCTGGCCAAAGGCTAGCTTTTGAGTTTCCTCTCCAGCCTCTTAGAGAAATCTGCTTTTGGTCTCTGCCAGGGTCCCGGGTCCTGGGTTATTGCTCCCGTTGTAATCCCGCTCAGCTCATCCACATACAAGAATAATGGCTTGTTTAGATTAGGGAGTCCTAGTGCGGGGGCATCCACTAGGGCCTGCCTCAACTGTTGGAGCACTGTCTCTTGCATGTCTGTCCATTCCAGTGGGCCCTGTCTTTGCCCTTTTGAAGATTCATATAGTGGCTGGGCTATCTCAGCAAATTTTAATGTACAGAGTCTACAATATCCAACTTCACCAAGAAAGTGATGCACTTGCTTTTTGGTTTTTGGTTCCGGTATCTGTAGGATGGCTTGAACCCTTGTATTTGATTAATTGATTGATTGATTGATTGATTGTCTTTTTCATTTTTATGGGTACCAGAGATCGAACTCATGACCACAGACTTGCAAGGAAGGCGCTTATGCCACTGAGCTAAATCCCCAGTCCTCCAACCCTTGTATTTGAAAGGGTCCTTTTTCCGCCTTGTAATTGATACCCCAGGTAAGTCACTGTTAGCTAGCATATCTTGCCTTTTTTGCTGAGACCTTGTATCCCAAATCATTTAAAGTTATTAACACGGCCTTGGTTGCTTCCTTGCAATCCTCAAAGGTTTTACCAGCCTCGAAAATTCATTAACATATTGTACAAGTATGACATTTGGGTGATCTTCTCGATACCCTATCAGGTTCCTAGCTAAGGTCTCATCAAATAAAGTGGGAGCATCTTTAAAACCTTGTGTTAAATGCGTCCAAGTCAACTGTTGAGTTACTCTAGTCCCTGATCAGTGCATTGAAAAGCAAACATTGATTGACTTAGCAGAGCCACTGGGAGGTTGAAGAAAGCATGTTTTAGGGCCAAGACTGAGTACCAGATGTACTCTGGGCTCAAAAGGCTCAGCAGGGTTAGGGATTACGAACAGTCAGATGCAAAGTAACAACTCGCCTCATGACTTCCCGGAGGTCTTAGACTGGCCAGTAATCTTGGGTCCCCAGTTTCTGTACTGGGAGCAATGGTGTTTTCCAGGGAGATCTCTCCCTGGAAGGTACAAGGTACACGGTACAAGATGCAAGGTACAAGAATCTTATTATTTTTTAATATAGCAATATGTTTTGTAATTCCTTGGTGGGCCTGTAAACTTATTGGATATTGTCTAAGGCTGAAGGCAGACACCTAGGGCAACAACTTTATGACCCGAGGAACTTGATTTATCGCCACAGCAGGGGGATTATTTGCAGCCCAGACTCCGGGTATCTCTGCTTGCCATGCCGGCAGAATATCTCTACCTGTCTCTGGAGTGGGATCATCTCCCAGCAGGAGATGATTTTCCCTTCAGGAAAGAAGGTAAGCACCTTGATTTGTTCCTGAGGTGTTGTTCCCAGAATCAGTTGTGGGGTCTCCGCCTGAAAACTGAATTGGACTTTTAACTTCTGAAGAAGGTCTCTTCCTAGCAGTGGATCGGGTTATTCTGAAACCCATAGAAATTCATGCATAGTGGTCTTTAGCCCAGAGTGAAGTAACTAGGCAACCATCTTCAGGTATGATTTTCACCCTCTGGTGGTGCCAACCACATTTACTTTGCTGTCAGTCAGAGTTCCCAATGGTTGAGTTAGAACAGAAAAAGTTGTGCCTGTGTCCACCAGGAAATTTATTTGTTTTCCCCCGAATTGCAAGGTTATTCTGGGCTCAGGGGGGGCATCTGAGACCTGATGCCCTCATTGTTGGCTCATCAGAGTCTGAGCCTCCCTTTCCATTTTTAGCTTTAACCTAGGGCGATCCATTCACCAATGGCCTTTTTCTTTACAATAGCGCATTGGTACTTTTCAAGTGGGGTCCACCTTTTGTCTTTCTCATCTGTCTTTTATTTTTGTTTCTGTTTATCTTCTTTTTCTGCACAGCAGCTCTAATACCATTATGATCTTCTCATTGTTTGCCTCTTGCCAGGTCGCTCTATTGTCAAATACACTATGTGCTATGTCTATTGCTGAGTTAGGGGCATCCCCTCAAAACCATCCAGTTTCTGTAATTACTTTTCAATACGTGGGGTTGACTGAGACACAAAGGCAATAGTAATAGCCCTTGCATTCTCATGCTTGACACAATCAATTGGTGTATAGAGTCTGTAGGCCTCTAGGAGGCGCTCCAGCAGTGCAGAAGGGGACACATCAGCTAAATGTCTTACCTCCAACACCTTGGACAGATTCTTAGCTGCTCCGTGGATTGCAGCTAGAAACAGTTGGCGATATTGGGTCAGAGCCTCGCTACCTCCAGATGTGTTTTCGGGATCCTTGGAGAATGGGGTGTTTTGGCCCTTCGAATTATACAGATCGGAAGTTGAAAAGGGAGTATATACAAAAATCGTGTCCCCTGATTCCTGGGGGTCTGGAGCCTCCCAAAGTGGACAGAGTGCTGACACCTCTGTGGTGGAGTCAGGCGAATTTGGCTGGGATCGGCTTTGGGTCCAGATCGGACTGGGAGAGCGGGGTAGGTGTTGGGTGAGGGGTCTCTAGAAGGAGAACATTGGAGAGGGAGGAGGACCTCTTCCAGTGGTCCTCCACTGATGGTAAAACTGGTGCGGAGGTTTGGGCGTTGGGCACAGGTGATTTTGGTTTTGTTTTCAAAGTTTCCACCGCCTCCGCCCGTGAGGAATAAGGAATCCAGGGTGCAGAATTATAGATGAGATCTATCCAAATCTGAATGGAAACAATTTCGTGTGGTTGAGAAGGAGACCAAAACACAAACTGGTGGACAGCCTGGGCAGTGCCCATGTCAAAGGATACACGGGGTCAGATGCTATTTGTCGCTATCGGCCACTCCTGAGAAGCAAAAATCATTAGGCTTCCTTTGAATATACGCTACCCGCAACCCTCAGCCCATCTCTCAAATTCTTGAAAGACAAGACTAAGGGGCGTGGGAGCAGTTTTTGCACCAGACTGACCCATTGTTGCTTGCTGTTGTTCTCTTGTCAGAGGAAGAAATCAAGAGAAAAGGTTACCAAATACAAGAAGAGACAGAACAATATGGAGAGAATCACAAAACCTAGGATTTTCTTTGCATGGTCTGAGGGTCTCCTGGGGTTTAAATGCCAGCACACTCAGAGTGACCAAAGGCACATGTAATCTATCAGGCGCAAGTGTGCTGGAAGGGAAAAGTTAGAAGAAACCACCAGACAAAACAGGACTACACAAAGACACAAAACAAAACCACCAGTAAAAATTAGAACAATCTTTCCCTGGCAAAATAGGCTGGAAGCTTCCCTTCAAATTCCAATATCAAATTGGAGGGCAGCCCTGCTGGGGTCCAAGATCCAAATGAGTCAAGAGGCTCCACAAATGATATAGGATTCCCAACAAGGATCTGACCTGTCAAGGGTGAGGGTGTACCCTCCTAAAGAAAATTAAGTCCAACAGGAGCTTCCAGTAGTTACTAGTAGTGAATCAGTCCTCAGAAATTGAGTTGGTGTGCTGTTATTTCAGCCCGGATGAGGCCCCAAATGTGATGTTCCACTGCTTTCTGAGGTATGAAGGGGCCAGAGAAAACAACTTGGAAAGGAAAAAATTATTTATTAAAGCACGGGCCTGTAGCCAATATGGAAGACTGCACTCCTAACAACTAAAGGGCGAGGTTCTTCTCCTGTAAAACTTCCAACAGCTGCTGGTCTCACAATGCAGTGGGGTGGGGTTTGCGGTGCACTACAGAACAGGAATGTGGCAGTTTGGGGAAGAACCAGGTTCAGTTGGGCTAACAAGCAAGTTTATATTAGGCAAACATCCTGTTCTGCTCTTCGAGTTACCTTTGATCTTTCTCTTACTTCTGGGGAGACTTATGAGGGTTTTTGGTAAAATACAGGTTACAACATTCCCCACTGATTGTATGGCTGCTTCTCCAAATCTTTTGGGAAGACTTGAGAACTAATCTTGATGGTGAACCGGTAACATTTCATAACCTTGGTTATGATCAGCCTCACATCTTGTGCTTGCTGTCTGGTAAAGATAGTTAGCCTATTGATTATACAGGGGCCTATTGAAACCAAGCCATCCTAGCAACAGTCCAAGCAAGGGCAGACCATAAGGCAGGATTCCATTCCAGACACTCCAAAGGGGCTTTTGAAATAGCTCTCTTCTTCTTTTTACCAGGTTTGCAGGAGGTCTAGCCCTCTTCTATTTTGAAGGGCCACTTTAGCTAAGGAATCTATCTGATCAGGAATGTCCTGAATGGTATTAGATAATGCGTGTACATCTTTAATGATCTGGTTGGAAAGTTGAACAGAGAACCCCAATCCCGCTGCCCCCATACCCAGGGCTCCTGATATTCCCAGACCTACCAATAAAGGAATAAATTGAACTCCCCGCTTTGAGTGGACTATAATATAATCCAGGCTAGAAATGGGGACAGGCTCATCCCCAGGTAAAACCTCCAAGTCAGGCAACAGGATAGCTGTTTTTTGCTTACAGGACGTCCAAACCTGCTGTGTGAGGTTTGTAACAGCGCCATTAAAGTCCCCAGTAGTGGGATAGAAGGGGCAAAATCAAGCATGCTAAAGCAGCACATGCCTGATACTATTTCACTGTGCTAGGTCAATTTTTTTTATACAAGGGGAAAAAGAAAAAAACAGGAAAAGGGTACAAGTAATACAAAATTTCAAAAATAAACAGTAAGAAACCACTAGTTAATAGATTACATATTCTCATCTTAGAAATAGCTGTTCAAGTTACAAAATTGAAGCATATAAAGAGGGCATTCAAAGAGTGAGAGTGCAAACAGTTTTGTTCAATGATCCAAAAAACTCAGTAATATGGTTATCTATCTTATACACTTCAACATATATGCAGTTATAACCTTTAGAGGACTTTCTTTTCTTTTCTTTTGTACGATGACAATTACACATTTTGGGTTTTATTACTCCCACAGTTCTTATGACTTTTTTGAGGACAGTAAAACCAAATGCAACATATCACAACAGAGTCAAATCCACAGGATGGACATAAGAGACAATGTAAAAACAAAATACAAGGTGATCGACAATGGTTACCATACTGCCTCTTGCTATTTTAAGAAGAATTGCCAGTTATCATAAAATTGAACAAAACAGTAAAGAATAAAACCAAAGCATTGGAGAAAATACAGGACTTTAAAAGAAGACAATAGTCAACCTGAAAGGGCGTCATAATGATTCTTATTGTCTTCACAGTTTTGCCTATACTTTCAAACTTGGTACTATCAAGCAAAGCAGAATAGGGGAAAATCAGTCAAAACAAGATGTGAGGGCAATACAGGATTTCAAATCAAGTTAATAGGAAATCAAAGTAGGTCATTATAATGTATCCTGCTATTTTTTATTTATTTTTCCCTTAATTAAAAAGATAAAAAGGAAAAAGTAAATAATCTTTAAAAAGGGGGGTTCAGATAAAAGACGGCCTAAAAACAGAACAGCGCAGTTCAAGACATAACTATTTAAGCAAAACAGTGTTTCACCACAAGATGTCCTGACAGAAAAATTATTAGTAGGAGTGTCTCTTTCCTTGAAAGCTTAGTCAATTTTAACTGTAAGGGGTTACCAGTCTGCTGCACAGACCATTGGTCCCGGGAACGTTGGTCTCCTTGGGTGTCCAGAACCTTCACATGAGAGTGGTGGATTCAAGGTGTTTTGCCAGCCACCTTCACTGCCGTGGGAGAACTGAGGACCATGGTGTATGGTCCCTCCCAGCGAGGCTGAAGGGTGTCTCTTTGGTGATTCTGGACTAGGCCCAGAGTACCGGGTTCTCCCAGCAGCCTGGACTCAGAGTGAGAGTCTACAGGAGGATGCTTCAGCCTGAATAACCAATGTATGGAGGTCAAGATGTGCTGAAGAGCCTGCAGGGGCATAATGAGTCCTTGGTTAGTCAGTTGCACCAATTTTTCCTCAGAGAGTTTTGGAATGAGAGGAGGGTGTTTCCCATACATTGCATCAAAAGGGGATGTACCAGAAGCATAAGGAGTACATCGGGTCCACAGGAGGGCAAAAGGAAGGAGACTTACCCAATTATCACTGGTTTCTAGAGACAGCTTTGTAATCATATTTTTAAATGTCTGATTCATCCTCTCTACTTGCCCTGAGCTTTGAGGCCAGTAAGTGCCATGAAGTTTCCAATCAATGTGTAAGGCCTGGGTTCGTTTTTGAATTATCTTGGCCTTGAAAGCCCGATCATTGTCAGACCCCAAAGATAAGGGTAGGCCGAAATGTGGAATGATCTTATATAACAACTTTTTAACCACTGTGAGAGCTGAATCTGACCTGGTGGGAAATGCCTCCACCCAGCCAGTGAAGGTGTGGACCATCACTAGCAGTTATTTGTGTCCCTGGGGACCTGGCTTCTCTATTGTAGTAAAGTGTATTTCAAGGTGTTCTCCTGGGGAAGTTCCCCGAAAATGAGTAGTTTCCACATGGAGCTGTCACTTAGAGTTAACTATCTGTCCTTCAAGAGGACATCTTGAACTGGCAGCCACTGTCAATTTGGATAGCTGGGGTATAAAGAATCAGTCCCAAAAGAGCTCAGCTAGTTTTGATCCTCCCAAATGAGTGGACTAATGACCTTACTGAATGAGCGTCCATCTGAGGACTTCAGGCAGCAAGATTCTCTCATCTGGTAACTGATACCAGCCTCCTGGAATATCGGGCTTTGCCTGGAGTTGGGCAGGCATGTGTAGGTCCTTTTGTGTATACACAGGTTCTGATAACATTGGAGGCATCAGCAAGAGGGTAGGAGTGGTTTCCTCTATGTCCCCTTCTTCAGACCCCACTGATTTTATGGCAGCTTCTTTGGCTGCCATATCAATCAAATTGTTTCCCCAGATAATGGGATCATCTCCTTTTTTGGTGGGCCTTGCAATGTATGATGGCCACTTTTTCAGGTACCCAAATTGCTGCCAGCAGGTCTAATATTTAGGGACATTTTTAATTTTATATCCTGCTGAGGTCAATAGTCCTCTCTCCTGATAAATTGCTCCATGTACATGAGCAGTAGCAAAAGCATATCTGATATCGATGTAGATGTTAATCCACTTACCTTCAGCCAGTTTCAAGGCTTTTGTTAAGGCGATGAGTTCAGCTCACTGAGCAGAAGCGCCAGAGACCTACTGCTGTGCCCACAAAATTGGGGTCTTGGAGGTCACAGGCACCCCTGCAACTCGTTTGCTTTGAAAGTACCTGTAGCTGCTACCTTCTGAGAAGAATGATGGTTTCCCCTTCTAGAGGTATGTCGGTCGGGTCAGATCGAAGGCTCTGGTAGCTGTCAATCAAGGTGGAGCATTCATGGTATAGGGGCTGATGGATCCTCATCGGGCAGCAGTGTGTCTGGATTCAGGGCCACTGAGGACTTGAAAACAACAGAGTCAGGATCTAAAAGCAGTGCTTGGTAATGCATTATCCACGCATTCCATAGCCAGTAACCTGGAGGGTCCCAGATAAGAGTCTAAAGCGAGTGAGAGGTTATCACAGTGACCTTCTGGCCAAAGGCTAGCTTTTGAGTTTCCTCTCCAGCCTCTTAGAGAAATCTGCTTTTGGTCTCTGCCAGGGTCCCGGGTCCTGGGTTATTGCTCCCGTTGTAATCCCGCTCAGCTCATCCACATACAAGAAAAATGGCTTGTTTAGATTAGGGAGTCCTAGTGCGGGGGCATCCACTAGGGCCTGCCTCAACTGTTGGAGCACTGTCTCTTGCATGTCTGTCCATTCCAGTGGGCCCTGTCTTTGCCCTTTTGAAGATTCATATAGTGGCTGGGCTATCTCAGCAAATTTTAATGTACAGAGTCTACAATATCCAACTTCACCAAGAAAGTGATGCACTTGCTTTTTGGTTTTTGGTTCCGGTATCTGTAGGATGGCTTGAACCCTTGTATTTGATTGATTGATTGATTGATTGTCTTTTTCATTTTTATCGGTACCAGAGATCGAACTCATGACCACAGACTTGCAAGGAAGGCGCTTATGCCACTGAGCTAAATCCCCAGTCCTCCAACCCTTGTATTTGAAAGGGTCCTTTTTCCGCCTTGTAATTGATACCCCAGGTAAGTCACTGTTAGCTAGCATATCTTGCCTTTTTTGCTGAGACCTTGTATCCCAAATCATTTAAAGTTATTAACACGGCCTTGGTTGCTTCCTTGCAATCCTCAAAGGTTTTACCAGCCTCGAAAAGTCATTAACATATTGTACAAGTATGACATTTGGGTGATCTTCTCGATACCCTATCAGGTTCCTAGCTAAGGTCTCATCAAATAAAGTGGGAGCATCTTTAAAACCTTGTGTTAAATGCGTCCAAGTCAACTGTTGAGTTACTCTAGTCCCTGATCAGTGCATTGAAAAGCAAACATTGATTGACTTAGCAGAGCCACTGGGAGGTTGAAGAAAGCATGTTTTAGGGCCAAGACTGAGTACCAGATGTACTCTGGGCTCAAAAGGCTCAGCAGGGTTAGGGATTAGGAACAGTCAGATGCAAAGTAACAACTCACCTCATGACTTCCCGGAGGTCTTAGACTGGCCAGTAATCTTGGGTCCCCTATTTCTGTACTGGGAGCAATGGTGTTTTCCAGGGAGATCTCTCCCTGGAAGGTACAAGGTACACGGTACAAGATGCAAGGTACAAGAATCTTATTATTTTTTAATATAGCAATATGTTTTGTAATTCCTTGATGGGCCTGTAAACTTATTGGATATTGTCTAAGGCTGAAGGCAGACACCTAGGGCAACAACTTTATGACCCGAGGAACTTGATTTATCGCCACAGCAGGGGGATTATTTGCAGCCCAGACTCCGGGTATCTCTGCTTGCCATGCCGGCAGAGTATCTCTACCTGTCTCTGGAGTGGGATCATCTCCCAGCAGGAGATGATTTTCCCTTCAGGAAAGAAGGTAAGCACCTTGATTTGTTCCCGAGGTGTTGTTCCCAGAATCAGTTGTGGGGTCTCCGCCTGAAAACTGAATTGGACTTTTAACTTCTGAAGAAGGTCTCTTCCTAGCAGTGGATCGGGTTATTCTGAAACCCATAGAAATTCATGCATAGTGGTCTTTAGCCCAGAGTGAGGTAACTAGGCAACCATCTTCAGGTATGATTTTCACCCTCTGGTGGCGCCAACCACATTTACTTTGCTGTCAGTCAGAGTTCCCAATGGTTGAGTTAGAACAGAATAAGTTGTGCCTGTGTCCACCAGGAAATTTATTTGTTTTCCCCCGAATTGCAAGGTTATTCTGGGCTCAGGGGGGGCATCTGAGACCTGATGCCCTCATTGTTGGCTCATCAGAGTCTGAGCCTCCCTTTCCATTTTTAGCTTTAACCTAGGGCGATCCATTCACCAATGGCCTTTTTCTTTACAATAGCGCATTGGTACTTTTCAAGTGGGGTCCACCTTTTGTCTTTCTCATCTGTCTTTTCTTTTTGTTTCTGTTTATCTTCTTTTTCTGCACAGCAGCTCTAATACCATTATGATCTTCTCATTGTTTGCCTCTTGCCAGGTCGCTCTATTGTCAAATACACTATGTGCTATGTCTATTGCTGAGTTAGGGGCAGCCCCTCAAAACCATCCAGTTTCTGTAATTACTTTTCAATACGTGGGGTTGACTGAGACACAAAGGCAATAGTAATAGCCCTTGCATTCTCATGCTTGACACAATCAATTGGTGTATAGTGTCTGTAGGCCTCTAGGAGGCGATCCAGCAGTGCAGAAGGGCACAAATCAGCTAATTGTCTTACTCCAACACTTTGGACAGATTCTTAGCTGCTCCGTGGATTGCAGCTAGAAACAGTTGGCGATATTGGGTCAGAGCCTCGCTACCTCCAGATGTGTTTTCGGGATCCTTGGAGAATGGGGTGTTTTGGCCCTTCGAATTATACAGATCGGAAGTTGAAAAGGGAGTATATACAAAAATCGTGTCCCCTGATTCCTGGGGGTCTGGAGCCTCCCAAAGTGGACAGAGTGCTGACACCTCTGTGGTGGAGTCAGGCGAATTTGGCTGGGATCGGCTTTGGGTCCAGATCGGACTGGGAGAGCGGGGTAGGTGTTGGGTGAGGGGTCTCTAGAAGGAGAACATTGGAGAGGGAGGAGGACCTCTTCCAGTGGTCCTCCACTGATGGTAAAACTGGTGCGGAGGTTTGGGCGTTGGGCACAGGTGATTTTGGTTTTGTTTTCAAAGTTTCCACCGCCTCCGCCCGTGAGGAATAAGGAATCCAGGGTGCAGAATTATAGATGAGATCTATCCAAATCTGAATGGAAACAATTTCGTGTGGTTGAGAAGGAGACCAAAACACAAACTGGTGGACAGCCTGGGCAGTGCCCATGTCAAAGGATACACGGGGTCAGATGCTATTTGTCGCTATCGGCCACTCCTGAGAAGCAAAAATCATTAGGCTTCCTTTGAATATACGCTACCCGCAACCCTCAGCCCATCTCTCAAATTCTTGAAAGACAAGACTAAGGGGCGTGGGAGCAGTTTTTGCACCAGACTGACCCATTGTTGCTTGCTGTTGTTCTCTTGTCAGAGGAAGAAATCAAGAGAAAAGGTTACCAAATACAAGAAGAGACAGAACAATATGGAGAGAATCACAAAACCTAGGATTTTCTTTGCATGGTCTGAGGGTCTCCTGGGGTTTAAATGCCAGCACACTCAGAGTGACCAAAGGCACATGTAATCTATCAGGCGCAAGTGTGCTGGAAGGGAAAAGTTAGAAGAAACCACCAGACAAAACAGGACTACACAAAGACACAAAACAAAACCACCAGTAAAAATTAGAACAATCTTTCCCTGGCAAAATAGGCTGGAAGCTTCCCTTCAAATTCCAATATCAAATTGGAGGGCAGCCCTGCTGGGGTCCAAGATCCAAATGAGTCAAGAGGCTCCACAAATGACATAGGATTCCCAACAAGGATCTGACCTGTCAAGGGTGAGGGTGTACCCTCCTAAAGAAAATTAAGTCCAACAGGAGCTTCCAGTAGTTACTAGTAGTGAATCAGTCCTCAGAAATTGAGTTGGTGTGCTGTTATTTCAGCCCGGATGAGGCCCCAAATGTGATGTTCCACTGCTTTCTGAGGTATGAAGGGGCCAGAGAAAACAACTTGGAAAGGAAAAAATTATTTATTAAAGCACGGGCCTGTAGCCAATATGGAAGACTGCACTCCTAACAACTAAAGGGCGAGGTTCTTCTCCTGTAAAACTTCCAACAGCTGCTGGTCTCACAATGCAGTGGGGTGGGGTTTGCGGTGCACTACAGAACAGGAATGTGGCAGTTTGGGGAAGAACCAGGTTCAGTTGGGCTAACAAGCAAGTTTATATTAGGCAAACATCCTGTTCTGCTCTTCGAGTTACCTTTGATCTTTCTCTTACTTCTGGGGAGACTTATGAGGGTTTTTGGTAAAATACAGGTTACAACATTCCCCACTGATTGTATGGCTGCTTCTCCAAATCTTTTGGGAAGACTTGAGAACTAATCTTGATGGTGAACCGGTAACATTTCATAACCTTGGTTATGATCAGCCTCACATCTTGTGCTTGCTGTCTGGTAAAGATAGTTAGCCTATTGATTATACAGGAGCCTATTGAAACCAAGCCATCCTAGCAACAGTCCAAGCAAGGGCAGACCATAAGGCAGGATTCCATTCCAGACACTCCAAAGGGGCTTTTCAAATAGCTCTCTTCTTCTTTTTACCAGGTTTGCAGGAGGTCTAGCCCTCTTCTATTTTGAAGGGCCACTTTAGCTAAGGAATCTATCTGATCAGGAATGTCCTGAATGGTATTAGATAATGCATGTACATCTTTAATGATCTGGTTGGAAAGTTGAACAGAGAACCCCAATCCCGCTGCCCCCATACCCAGGGCTCCTGATATTCCCAGACCTACCAATAAAGGAATAAATTGAACTCCTCGCTTTGAGTGGACTATAATATAATCCAGGCTAGAAATGGGGACAGGCTCATCCCCAGGTAAAACCTCCAAGTCAGGCAACAGGATAGCTGTTTTTTGCTTACAGGACGTCCAAACCTGCTGTGTGAGGTTTGTAACAGCGCCATTAAAGTCCCCAGTAGTGGGATAGAAGGGGCAAAATCAAGCATGCTAAAGCAGCACATGCCTGATACTATTTCACTGTGCTAGGTCAATTTTTTTTATACAAGGGGAAAAAGAAAAAAACAGGAAAAGGGTACAAGTAATACAAAATTTCAAAAATAAACAGTAAGAAACCACTAGTTAATAGATTACATATTCTCATCTTAGAAATAGCTGTTCAAGTTACAAAATTGAAGCATATAAAGAGGGCATTCAAAGAGTGAGAGTGCAAACAGTTTTGTTCAATGATCCAAAAAACTCAGTAATATGGTTATCTATCTTATACATTTCAACATATATGCAGTTATAACCTTTAGAGGACTTTCTTTTCTTTTCTTTTGTACGATGACAATTACACATTTTGGGTTTTATTACTCCCACAGTTCTTATGACTTTTTTGAGGACAGTAAAACCAAATGCAACATATCACAACAGAGTCAAATCCACAGGATGGACATAAGAGACAATGTAAAAACAAAATACAAGGTGATCGACAATGGTTACCATACTGCCTCTTGCTATTTTAAGAAGAATTGCCAGTTATCATAAAATTGAACAAAACAGTAAAGAATAAAACCAAAGCATTGGAGAAAATACAGGACTTTAAAAGAAGACAATAGTCAACCTGAAAGGGCGTCATAATGATTCTTATTGTCTTCACAGTTTTGCCTATACTTTCGAACTTGGTACTATCAAGCAAAGCAGAATAGGGGAAAATCAGTCAAAACAAGATGCGAGGGCAATACAGGATTTCAAATCAAGTTAATAGGAAATCAAAGTAGGTCATTATAATGTATCCTGCTATTTTTTATTTATTTTTCCCTTAATTAAAAAGATAAAAAGGAAAAAGTAAATAATTTTTAAAAAGGGGGGTTCAGATAAAAGACGGCCTAAAAACAGAACAACGCAGTTCAAGACATAACTATTTAAGCAAAACAGTGTTCCACCACAAGATGTCCTGACAGAAAAATTATTAGTAGGAGTGTCTCTTTCCTTTAAAGCTTAGTCAATTTTAACTGTAAGGGGTTACCAGTCTGCTGCACAGACCATTGGTCCCGGGAACGTTGGTCTCCTTGGGTGTCCAGAACCTTCACATGAGAGTGGTGGATTCAAGGTGTTTTGCCAGCCACCTTCACTGCAGTGGGAGAACTGAGGACCATGGTGTATGGTCCCTCCCAGCGAGGCTGAAGGGTGTCTCTTTGGTGATTCTAGACTAGGCCCAGAGTACCGGGTTCTCCCAGCAGCCTGGACTCAGAGTGAGAGTCTACAGGAGGATGCTTCAGCCTGAATAACCAATGTATGGAGGTCAAGATGTGCTGAAGAGCCTGCAGGGGCATAATGAGTCCTTGGTTAGTCAGTTGCACCAATTTTTCCTCAGAGAGTTTTGGAATGAGAGGAGGGTGTTTCCCATACATTGCATCAAAAGGGGATGTACCAGAAGCATAAGGAGTACATCGGGTCCACAGGAGGGCAAAAGGAAGGAGACTTACCCAATTATCACTGGTTTCTAGAGACAGCTTTGTAATCATATTTTTAAATGTCTGATTCATCCTCTCTACTTGCCCTGAGCTTTGAGGCCAGTAAGTGCCATGAAGTTTCCAATCAATGTGTAAGGCCTGGGTTCGTTTTTGAATTATCTTGGCCTTGAAAGCCCGATCATTGTCAGACCCCAAAGATAAGGGTAGGCCGAAATGTGGAATGATCTTATATAACAACTTTTTAACCACTGTGAGAGCTGAATCTGACCTGGTGGGAAATGCCTCCACCCAGCCAGTGAAGGTGTGGACCATCACTAGCAGTTATTTGTGTCCCTGGGGACCTGGCTTCTCTATTGTAGTAAAGTGTATTTCAAGGTGTTCTCCTGGGGAAGTTCCCCGAAAATGAGTAGTTTCCACATGGAGCTGTCACTTAGAGTTAACTATCTGTCCTTCAAGAGGACATCTTGAACTGGCAGCCACTGTCAATTTGGATAGCTGGGGTATAAAGAATCAGTCCCAAAAGAGCTCAGCTAGTTTTGATCCTCCCAAATGAGTGGACTAATGACCTTACTGAATGAGCGTCCATCTGAGGACTTCAGGCAGCAAGATTCTCTCATCTGGTAACTGATACCAGCCTCCTGGAATATCGGGCTTTGCCTGGAGTTGGGCAGGCATGTGTAGGTCCTTTTGTGTATACACAGGTTCTGATAACATTGGAGGCATCAGCAAGAGGGTAGGAGTGGTTTCCTCTATGTCCCCTTCTTCAGACCCCACTGATTTTATGGCAGCTTCTTTGGCTGCCATATCAATCAAATTGTTTCCCCAGATAATGGGATCATCTCCTTTTTTGGTGGGCCTTGCAATGTATGATGGCCACTTTTTCAGGTAACCAAATTGCTGCCAGCAGGTCTAATATTTAGGGACATTTTTAATTTTATATCCTGCTGAGGTCAATAGTCCTCTCTCCTGATAAATTGCTCCATGTACATGAGCAGTAGCAAAAGCATATCTGATATCGATGTAGATGTTAATCCACTTACCTTCAGCCAGTTTCAAGGCTTTGTTAAGGCGATGAGTTCAGCTCACTGAGCAGAAGCGCCAGAGACCTACTTGTGTGCCCACATAATTGGGGTCTTGGAGGTCACAGGCACCCCTGCAACTCGTTTGCTTTGAAATTACCTGTAGCTGCTACCTTCTGAGAAGAATGATGGTTTCCCCTTCTAGAGGTATGTCGGTCGGGTCAGATCGAAGGCTCTGGTAGCTGTCAATCAAGGTGGAGCATTCATGGTATAGGGGCTGATGGATCCTCATCGGGCAGCAATGTGTCTGGATTCAGGGCCACTGAGGACTTGAAAACAACAGAGTCAGGATCTAAAAGCAGTGCTTGGTAATGCATTATCCACGCATTCCATAGCCAGTAACCTGGAGGGTCCCAGATAAGAGTCTAAAGCGAGTGAGAGGTTATCACAGTGACCTTCTGGCCAAAGGCTAGCTTTTGAGTTTCCTCTCCAGCCTCTTAGAGAAATCTGCTTTTGGTCTCTGCCAGGGTCCCGGGTCCTGGGTTATTGCTCCCGTTGTAATCCCGCTCAGCTCATCCACATACAAGAAAAATGGCTTGTTTAGATTAGGGAGTCCTAGTGCGGGGGCATCCACTAGGGCCTGCCTCAACTGTTGGAGCACTGTCTCTTGCATGTCTGTCCATTCCAGTGGGCCCTGTCTTTGCCCTTTTGAAGATTCATATAGTGGCTGGGGTATCTCAGCAAATTTTAATGTACAGAGTCTACAATATCCAACTTCACCAAGAAAGTGATGCACTTGATTTTTGGTTTTTGGTTCCGGTATCTGTAGGATGGCTTGAACCCTTGTATTTGATTGATTGATTGATTGATTGATTGATTGTCTTTTTCATTTTTATCGGTACCAGAGATCGAACTCATGACCACAGACTTGCAAGGAAGGCGCTTATGCCACTGAGCTAAATCCCCAGTCCTCCAACCCTTGTATTTGAAAGGGTCCTTTTTCCGCCTTGTAATTGATACCCCAGGTAAGTCACTGTTAGCTAGCATATCTTGCCTTTTTTGCTGAGACCTTGTATCCCAAATCATTTAAAGTTATTAACACGGCCTTGGTTGCTTCCTTGCAATCCTCAAAGGTTTTACCAGCCTCGAAAAGTCATTAACATATTGTACAAGTATGACATTTGGGTGATCTTCTCGATACCCTATCAGGTTCCTAGCTAAGGTCTCATCAAATAAAGTGGGAGCATCTTTAAAACCTTGTGTTAAATGCGTCCAAGTCAACTGTTGAGTTACTCTAGTCCCTGATCAGTGCATTGAAAAGCAAACATTGATTGACTTAGCAGAGCCACTGGGAGGTTGAAGAAAGCATGTTTTAGGGCCAAGACTGAGTACCAGATGTACTCTGGGCTCAAAAGGCTCAGCAGGGTTAGGGATTAGGAACAGTCAGATGCAAAGTAACAACTCACCTCATGACTTCCCGGAGGTCTTAGACTGGCCAGTAATCTTGGGTCCCCGGTTTCTGTACTGGGAGCAATGGTGTTTTCCAGGGAGATCTCTCCCTGGAAGGTACAAGGTACACGGTACAAGATGCAAGGTACAAGAATCTTATTATTTTTTAATATAGCAATATGTTTTGTAATTCCTTGATGGGCCTATAAACTTATTGGATATTGTCTAAGGCTGAAGGCAGACACCTAGGGCAACAACTTTATGACCTGTGGAGCTTGATTTATCGCCACAGCAGGGGGATTATTTGCAGCCCAGACTCCGGGTATCTCTGCTTGCCATGCCGGCAGAATATCTCTACCTGTCTCTGGAGTGGGATCATCTCCCAGCAGGAGATGATTTTCCCTTCAGGAAAGAAGGTAAGCACCTTGATTTGTTCCCGAGGTGTTGTTCCCAGAATCAGTTGTGGGGTCTCCGCCTGAAAACTGAATTGGACTTTTAACTTCTGAAGAAGGTCTCTTCCTAGCAGTGGATCGGGTTATTCTGAAACCCATAGAAATTCATGCATAGTGGTCTTTAGCCCAGAGTGAGGTAACTAGGCAACCATCTTCAGGTATGATTTTCACCCTCTGGTGGCGCCAACCACATTTACTTTGCTGTCAGTCAGAGTTCCCAATGGTTGAGTTAGAACAGAATAAGTTGTGCCTGTGTCCACCAGGAAATTTATTTGTTTTCCCCCGAATTGCAAGGTTATTCTGGGCTCAGGGGGGGCATCTGAGACCTGATGCCCTCATTGTTGGCTCATCAGAGTCTGAGCCTCCCTTTCCATTTTTAGCTTTAACCTAGGGCGATCCATTCACCAATGGCCTTTTTCTTTACAATAGCGCATTGGTACTTTTCAAGTGGGGTCCACCTTTTGTCTTTCTCATCTGTCTTTTCTTTTTGTTTCTGTTTATCTTCTTTTTCTGCACAGCAGCTCTAATACCATTATGATCTTCTCATTGTTTGCCTCTTGCCAGGTCGCTCTATTGTCAAATACACTATGTGCTATGTCTATTGCTGAGTTAGGGGCAGCCCCTCAAAACCATCCAGTTTCTGTAATTACTTTTCAATACGTGGGGTTGACTGAGACACAAAGGCAATAGTAATAGCCCTTGCATTCTCATGCTTGACACAATCAATTGGTGTATAGTGTCTGTAGGCCTCTAGGAGGCGATCCAGCAGTGCAGAAGGGCACAAATCAGCTAATTGTCTTACTCCAACACCTTGGACAGATTCTTAGCTGCTCCGTGGATTGCAGCTAGAAACAGTTGGCGATATTGGGTCAGAGCCTCGCTACCTCCAGATGTGTTTTCGGGATCCTTGGAGAATGGGGTGTTTTGGCCCTTCGAATTATACAGATCGGAAGTTGAAAAGGGAGTATATACAAAAATCGTGTCCCCTGATTCCTGGGGGTCTGGAGCCTCCCAAAGTGGACAGAGTGCTGACACCTCTGTGGTGGAGTCAGGCGAATTTGGCTGGGATCGGCTTTGGGTCCAGATCGGACTGGGAGAGCGGGGTAGGTGTTGGGTGAGGGGTCTCTAGAAGGAGAACATTGGAGAGGGAGGAGGACCTCTTCCAGTGGTCCTCCACTGATGGTAAAACTGGTGCGGAGGTTTGGGCGTTGGGCACAGGTGATTTTGGTTTTGTTTTCAAAGTTTCCACCGCCTCCGCCCGTGAGGAATAAGGAATCCAGGGTGCAGAATTATAGATGAGATCTATCCAAATCTGAATGGAAACAATTTCGTGTGGTTGAGAAGGAGACCAAAACACAAACTGGTGGACAGCCTGGGCAGTGCCCATGTCAAAGGATACACGGGGTCAGATGCTATTTGTTGCTATCGGCCACTCCTGAGAAGCAAAAATCATTAGGCTTCCTTTGAATATACGCTACCCGCAACCCTCAGCCCATCTCTCAAATTCTTGAAAGACAAGACTAAGGGGCGTGGGAGCAGTTTTTGCACCAGACTGACCCATTGTTGCTTGCTGTTGTTCTCTTGTCAGAGGAAGAAATCAAGAGAAAAGGTTACCAAATACAAGAAGAGACAGAACAATATGGAGAGAATCACAAAACCTAGGATTTTCTTTGCATGGTCTGAGGGTCTCCTGGGGTTTAAATGCCAGCACACTCAGAGTGACCAAAGGCACATGTAATCTATCAGGCGCAAGTGTCCTGGAAGGGAAAAGTTAGAAGAAACCACCAGACAAAACAGGACTACACAAAGACACAAAACAAAACCACCAGTAAAAATTAGAACAATCTTTCCCTGGCAAAATAGGCTGGAAGCTTCCCTTCAAATTCCAATATCAAATTGGAGGGCAGCCCTGCTGGGGTCCAAGATCCAAATGAGTCAAGAGGCTCCACAAATGACATAGGATTCCCAAGAAGGATCTGACCTGTCAAGGGTGAGGGTGTACCCTCCTAAAGAAAATTAAGTCCAACAGGAGCTTCCAGTAGTTACTAGTAGTGAATCAGTCCTCAGAAATTGAGTTGGTGTGCTGTTATTTCAGCCCGGATGAGGCCCCAAATGTGATGTTCCACTGCTTTCTGAGGTATGAAGGGGCCAGAGAAAACAACTTGGAAAGGAAAAAATTATTTATTAAAGCACGGGCCTGTAGCCAATATGGAAGACTGCACTCCTAACAACTAAAGGGCGAGGTTCTTCTCCTGTAAAACTTCCAACAGCTGCTGGTCTCACAATGCAGTGGGGTGGGGTTTGCGGTGCACTACAGAACAGGAATGTGGCAGTTTGGGGAAGAACCAGGTTCAGTTGGGCTAACAAGCAAGTTTATATTAGGCAAACATCCTGTTCTGCTCTTCGAGTTACCTTTGATCTTTCTCTTACTTCTGGGGAGACTTATGAGGGTTTTTGGTAAAATACAGGTTACAACATTCCCCACTGATTGTATGGCTGCTTCTCCAAATCTTTTGGGAAGACTTGAGAACTAATCTTGATGGTGAACCGGTAACATTTCATAACCTTGGTTATGATCAGCCTCACATCTTGTGCTTGCTGTCTGGTAAAGATAGTTAGCCTATTGATTATACAGGAGCCTATTGAAACCAAGCCATCCTAGCAACAGTCCAAGCAAGGGCAGACCATAAGGCAGGATTCCATTCCAGACACTCCAAAGGGGCTTTTCAAATAGCTCTCTTCTTCTTTTTACCAGGTTTGCAGGAGGTCTAGCCCTCTTCTATTTTGAAGGGCCACTTTAGCTAAGGAATCTATCTGATCAGGAATGTCCTGAATGGTATTAGATAATGCATGTACATCTTTAATGATCTGGTTGGAAAGTTGAACAGAGAACCCCAATCCCGCTGCCCCCATACCCAGGGCTCCTGATATTCCCAGACCTACCAATAAAGGAATAAATTGAACTCCTCGCTTTGAGTGGACTATAATATAATCCAGGCTAGAAATGGGGACAGGCTCATCCCCAGGTAAAACCTCCAAGTCAGGCAACAGGATAGCTGTTTTTTGCTTACAGGACGTCCAAACCTGCTGTGTGAGGTTTGTAACAGCGCCATTAAAGTCCCCAGTAGTGGGATAGAAGGGGCAAAATAAAGCATGCTAAAGCAGCACATGCCTGATACTATTTCACTATGCTAGGTCAATTTTTTTTATACAAGGGGAAAAAGAAAAAAACAGGAAAAGGGTACAAGTAATACAAAATTTCAAAAATAAACAGTAAGAAACCACTAGTTAATAGATTACATATTCTCATCTTAGAAATAGCTGTTCAAGTTACAAAATTGAAGCATATAAAGAGGGCATTCAAAGAGTGAGAGTGCAAACAGTTTTGTTCAATGATCCAAAAAACTCAGTAATATGGTTATCTATCTTATACATTTCAACATATATGCAGTTATAACCTTTAGAGGACTTTCTTTTCTTTTCTTTTGTACGATGACAATTACACATTTTGGGTTTTATTACTCCCACAGTTCTTATGACTTTTTTGAGGACAGTAAAACCAAATGCAACATATCACAACAGAGTCAAATCCACAGGATGGACATAAGAGATAATGTAAAAACAAAATACAAGGTGATCGACAATGGTTACCATACTGCCTCTTGCTATTTTAAGAAGAATTGCCAGTTATCATAAAATTGAACAAAACAGTAAAGAATAAAACCAAAGCATTGGAGAAAATACAGGACTTTAAAAGAAGACAATAGTCAACCTGAAAGGGCGTCATAATGATTCTTATTGTCTTCACAGTTTTGCCTATACTTTCGAACTTGGTACTATCAAGCAAAGCAGAATAGGGGAAAATCAGTCAAAACAAGATGTGAGGGCAATACAGGATTTCAAATCAAGTTAATAGGAAATCAAAGTAGGTCATTATAATGTATCCTGCTATTTTTTATTTATTTTTCCCTTAATTAAAAAGATAAAAAGGAAAAAGTAAATAATTTTTAAAAAGGGGGGTTCAGATAAAAGACGGCCTAAAAACAGAACAACGCAGTTCAAGACATAACTATTTAAGCAAAACAGTGTTCCACCACAAGATGTCCTGACAGAAAAATTATTAGTAGGAGTGTCTCTTTCCTTTAAAGCTTAGTCAATTTTAACTGTAAGGGGTTACCAGTCTGCTGCACAGACCATTGGTCCCGGGAACGTTGGTCTCCTTGGGTGTCCAGAACCTTCACATGAGAGTGGTGGATTCAAGGTGTTTTGCCAGCCACCTTCACTGCAGTGGGAGAACTGAGGACCATGGTGTATGGTCCCTCCCAGCGAGGCTGAAGGGTGTCTCTTTGGTGATTCTAGACTAGGCCCAGAGTACCGGGTTCTCCCAGCAGCCTGGACTCAGAGTGAGAGTCTACAGGAGGATGCTTCAGCCTGAATAACCAATGTATGGAGGTCAAGATGTGCTGAAGAGCCTGCAGGGGCATAATGAGTTCTTGGTTAGTCAGTTGCACCAATTTTTCCTCAGAGAGTTTTGGAATGAGAGGAGGGTGTTTCCCATGCATTTTGATGCAATGCATCAAAAGGGGATGTACCAGAAGCATAAGGAGTACATCGGGTCCACAGGAGGGCAAAAGGAAGGAGACTTACCCAATTATCGCTGGTTTCTAGAGACAGCTTTGTAATCATATTTTTAAATGTCTGATTCATCCTCTCTACTTGCCCTGAGCTTTGAGGCCAGTAAGTGCCATGAAGTTTCCAATCAATGTGTAAGGCCTGGGTTCGTTTTTGAATTATCTTGGCCTTGAAAGCCCGATCATTGTCAGACCCCAAAGATAAGGGTAGGCCGAAATGTGGAATGATCTTATATAACAACTTTTTAACCACTGTGAGAGCTGAATCTGACCTGGTGGGAAATGCCTCCACCCAGCCAGTGAAGGTGTGGACCATCACTAGCAGTTATTTGTGTCCCTGGGGACCTGGCTTCTCTATTGTAGTAAAGTGTATTTCAAGGTGTTCTCCTGGGGAAGTTCCCCGAAAATGAGTAGTTTCCACATGGAGCTGTCACTTAGAGTTAACTATCTGTCCTTCAAGAGGACATCTTGAACTGGCAGCCACTGTCAATTTGGATAGCTGGGGTATAAAGAATCAGTCCCAAAAGAGCTCAGCTAGTTTTGATCCTCCCAAATGAGTGGACTAATGACCTTACTGAATGAGCGTCCATCTGAGGACTTCAGGCAGCAAGATTCTCTCATCTGGTAACTGATACCAGCCTCCTGGAATATCGGGCTTTGCCTGGAGTTGGGCAGGCATTTGTAGGTCCTTTTGTGTATACACAGGTTCTGATAACATTGGAGGCATCAGCAAGATGGTAGGAGTGGTTTCCTCTATGTCCCCTTCTTCAGACCCCACTGATTTTATGGCAGCTTCTTTGGCTGCCATATCAATCAAATTGTTTCCCCAGATAATGGGATCATCTCCTTTTTTGGTGGGCCTTGCAATGTATGATGGCCACTTTTTCAGGTACCCAAATTGCTGCCAGCAGGTCTAATATTTAGGGACATTTTTAATTTTATATCCTGCTGAGGTCAATAGTCCTCTCTCCTGATAAATTGCTCCATGTACATGAGCAGTAGCAAAAGCATATCTGATATCGATGTAGATGTTAATCCACTTACCTTCAGCCAGTTTCAAGGCTTTTGTTAAGGCGATGAGTTCAGCTCACTGAGCAGAAGCGCCAGAGACCTACTGCTGTGCCCACAAAATTGGGGTCTTGGAGGTCACAGGCACCCCTGCAACTCGTTTGCTTTGAAAGTACCTGTAGCTGCTACCTTCTGAGAAGAATGATGGTTTCCCCTTCTAGAGGTATGTCGGTCGGGTCAGATCGAAGGCTCTGGTAGCTGTCAATCAAGGTGGAGCATTCATGGTATAGGGGCTGATGGATCCTCATCGGGCAGCAGTGTGTCTGGATTCAGGGCCACTGAGGACTTGAAAACAACAGAGTCAGGATCTAAAAGCAGTGCTTGGTAATGCATTATCCACGCATTCCATAGCCAGTAACCTGGAGGGTCCCAGATAAGAGTCTAAAGCGAGTGAGAGGTTATCACAGTGACCTTCTGGCCAAAGGCTAGCTTTTGAGTTTCCTCTCCAGCCTCTTAGAGAAATCTGCTTTTGGTCTCTGCCAGGGTCCCGGGTCCTGGGTTATTGCTCCCGTTGTAATCCCGCTCAGCTCATCCACATACAAGAAAAATGGCTTGTTTAGATTAGGGAGTCCTAGTGCGGGGGCATCCACTAGGGCCTGCCTCAACTGTTGGAGCACTGTCTCTTGCATGTCTGTCCATTCCAGTGGGCCCTGTCTTTGCCCTTTTGAAGATTCATATAGTGGCTGGGCTATCTCAGCAAATTTTAATGTACAGAGTCTACAATATCCAACTTCACCAAGAAAGTGATGCACTTGCTTTTTGGTTTTTGGTTCCGGTATCTGTAGGATGGCTTGAACCCTTGTATTTGATTGATTGATTGATTGATTGATTGATTGTCTTTTTCATTTTTATCGGTACCAGAGATCGAACTCATGACCACAGACTTGCAAGGAAGGCGCTTATGCCACTGAGCTAAATCCCCAGTCCTCCAACCCTTGTATTTGAAAGGGTCCTTTTTCCGCCTTGTAATTGATACCCCAGGTAAGTCACTGTTAGCTAGCATATCTTGCCTTTTTTGCTGAGACCTTGTATCCCAAATCATTTAAAGTTATTAACACGGCCTTGGTTGCTTCCTTGCAATCCTCAAAGGTTTTACCAGCCTCGAAAAGTCATTAACATATTGTACAAGTATGACATTTGGGTGATCTTCTCGATACCCTATCAGGTTCCTAGCTAAGGTCTCATCAAATAAAGTGGGAGCATCTTTAAAACCTTGTGTTAAATGCGTCCAAGTCAACTGTTGAGTTACTCTAGTCCCTGATCAGTGCATTGAAAAGCAAACATTGATTGACTTAGCAGAGCCACTGGGAGGTTGAAGAAAGCATGTTTTAGGGCCAAGACTGAGTACCAGATGTACTCTGGGCTCAAAAGGCTCAGCAGGGTTAGGGATTAGGAACAGTCAGATGCAAAGTAACAACTCGCCTCATGACTTCCCGGAGGTCTTAGACTGGCCAGTAATCTTGGGTCCCCGGTTTCTGTACTGGGAGCAATGGTGTTTTCCAGGGAGATCTCTCCCTGGAAGGTACAAGGTACACGGTACAAGATGCAAGGTACAAGAATCTTATTATTTTTTAATATAGAAATATGTTTTGTAATTCCTTGGTGGGCCTGTAAACTTATTGGATATTGTCTAAGGCTGAAGGCAGACACCTAGGGCAACAACTTTATGACCCGAGGAACTTGATTTATCACCACAGCAGGGGGATTATTTGCAGCCCAGACTCCGGGTATCTCTGCTTGCCATGCCGGCAGAATATCTCTACCTGTCTCTGGAGTGGGATCATCTCCCAGCAGGAGATGATTTTCCCTTCAGGAAAGAAGGTAAGCACCTTGATTTGTTCCCGAGGTGTTGTTCCCAGAATCAGTTGTGGGGTCTCCGCCTGAAAACTGAATTGGACTTTTAACTTCTGAAGAAGGTCTCTTCCTAGCAGTGGATCGGGTTATTCTGAAACCCATAGAAATTCATGAATAGTGGTCTTTAGCCCAGAGTGAGGTAACTAGGCAACCATCTTCAGGTATGATTTTCACCCTCTGGTGGCGCCAACCACATTTACTTTGCTGTCAGTCAGAGTTCCCAATGGTTGAGTTAGAACAGAATAAGTTGTGCCTGTGTCCACCAGGAAATTTATTTGTTTTCCCCCGAATTGCAAGGTTATTCTGGGCTCAGGGGGGGCATCTGAGCCCTGATGCCCTCATTGTTGGCTCATCAGAGTCTGAGCCTCCCTTTCCATTTTTAGCTTTAACCTAGGGCGATCCATTCACCAATGGCCTTTTTCTTTACAATAGCGCATTGGTACTTTTCAAGTGGGGCCCACCTTTTGTCTCTCTCATCTGTCTTTTCTTTTTGTTTCTGTTTATCTTCTTTTTCTGCACAGCAGCTCTAATACCATTATGATCTTCTCATTGTTTGCCTCTTGCCAGGTCGCTCTATTGTCAAATACACTATGTGCTATGTCTATTGCTGAGTTAGGGGCATCCCCTCAAAACCATCCAGTTTCTGTAATTACTTTTCAATACGTGGGGTTGACTGAGACACAAAGGCAATAGTAATAGCCCTTGCATTCTCATGCTTGACACAATCAATTGGTATATAGAGTCTGTAGGCCTCTAGGAGGCGCTCCAGCTGTGCAGAAGGGGACACATCAGCTAAATGTCTTACCTCCAACACCTTGGACAGATTCTTAGCTGCTCCATGCATTGCAGCTAGAAACAGTTGGCGGTATTGTGTCAGAGCCTCACTACCTCCAGATGTGTTTTCAGGATCCTTGGAGAATGGGGTGTTTTGGCCCTTCGAATTATACAGATCGGAAGTTGAAAAGGGAGTATATACAAAAATCGTGTCCCCTGATTCCTGGGGGCCTGGAGCCTCCCAAAGTGGACAGAGTGCTGACACCTCTGTGGTGGAGTCAGGCGAATTTGGCTGGGATCGGCTTTGGGTCCAGATCGGACTGGGAGAGCGGGGTAGGTGTTGGGTGAGGGGTCTCTAGAAGGGGAACATGGGAGAGGGAGGAGGACCTCTTCCAGTGGTCCTCCACTGATGGTAAAACTGGTGCGGAGGTTTGGGCGTTGTGCACAGGTGATTTTGGTTTTGTTTTCAAAGTTTCCACCGCCTCCGCCCATGAGGAATAAGGAATCCAGGGTGCAGAATTATAGATGAGATCTATCCAAATCTGAATGGAAACAATTTCGTGTGGTTGAGAAGGAGACCAAAACACAAACTGGTGGACAGCCTGGGCAGTGCCCATGTCAAAGGATACACGGGGTCAGATGCTATTTGTCGCTATCGGCCACTCCTGAGAAGCAAAAATCATTAGGCTTCCTTTGAATATACGCTACCCGCAACCCTCAGCCCATCTCTCAAATTCTTGAAAGACAAGACTAAGGGGCGTGGGAGCAGTTTTTGCACCAGACTGACCCATTGTTGCTTGCTGTTGTTCTCTTGTCAGAGGAAGAAATCAAGAGAAAAGGTTACCAAATACAAGAAGAGACAGAACAATATGGAGAGAATCACAAAACCTAGGATTTTCTTTGCATGGTCTGAGGGTCTCCTGGGGTTTAAATGCCAGCACACTCAGAGTGACCAAAGGCACATGTAATCTATCAGGCGCAAGTGTCCTGGAAGGGAAAAGTTAGAAGAAACCACCAGACAAAACAGGACTACACAAAGACACAAAACAAAACCACCAGTAAAAATTAGAACAATCTTTCCCTGGCAAAATAGGCTGGAAGCTTCCCTTCAAATTCCAATATCAAATTGGAGGGCAGCCCTGCTGGGGTCCAAGATCCAAATGAGTCAAAAGGCTCCACAAATGACATAGGATTCCCAAGAAGGATCTGACCTGTCAAGGGTGAGGGTGTACCCTCCTAAAGAAAATTAAGTCCAACAGGAGCTTCCAGTAGTTACTAGTAGTGAATCAGTCCTCAGAAATTGAGTTGGTGTGCTGTTATTTCAGCCCGGATGAGGCCCCAAATGTGATGTTCCACTGCTTTCTGAGGTATGAAGGGGCCAGAGAAAACAACTTGGAAAGGAAAAAATTATTTATTAAAGCACGGGCCTGTAGCCAATATGGAAGACTGCACTCCTAACAACTAAAGGGCGAGGTTCTTCTCCTGTAAAACTTCCAACAGCTGCTGGTCTCACAATGCAGTGGGGTGGGGTTTGCGGTGCACTACAGAACAGGAATGTGGCAGTTTGGGGAAGAACCAGGTTCAGTTGGGCTAACAAGCAAGTTTATATTAGGCAAACATCCTGTTCTGCTCTTCGAGTTACCTTTGATCTTTCTCTTACTTCTGGGGAGACTTATGAGGGTTTTTGGTAAAATACAGGTTACAACATTCCCCACTGATTGTATGGCTGCTTCTCCAAATCTTTTGGGAAGACTTGAGAACCAATCTTGATGGTGAACCGGTAACATTTCATAACCTTGGTTATGATCAGCCTCACATCTTGTACTTGCTGTCTGGTAAAGATAGTTAGCCTATTGATTATACAGGGGCCTATTGAAACCAAGCCATCCTAGCAACAGTCCAAGCAAGAGCAGACCATAAGGCAGGATTCCATTCCAGACACTCCAAAGGGGCTTTTCAAATAGCTCTCTTCTTCTTTTTACCAGGTTTGCAGGAGGTCTAGCCCTCTTCTATTTTGAAGGGCCACTTTAGCTAAGGAATCTATCTGATCAGGAATGTCCTGAATGGTATTAGATAATGCGTGTACATCTTTAATGATCTGGTTGGAAAGTTGAACAGAGAACCCCAATCCCGCTGCCCCCATACCCAGGGCTCCTGATATTCCCAGACCTACCAATAAAGGAATAAATTGAACTCCTCGCTTTGAGTGGACTATAATATAATCCAGGCTAGAAATGGGGACAGGCTCATCCCCAGGTAAAACCTCCAAGTCAGGCAACAGGATAGCTGTTTTTTGCTTACAGGACGTCCAAACCTGCTGTGTGAGGTTTGTAACAGCACCATTGAAGTCCCCAGTAGTGGGATAGAAAGGGCAAAAGAAAGCAAGCTAAAGCAGCACATGCCTGATACTATTTCACTATGCTAGGTCAATTTTTTTTATACAAGGGGAAAAAGAAAAAAACAGGAAAAGGGTACAAGTAATACAAAATTTCAAAAATAAACAGTAAGAAACCACTAGTTAATAGATTACATATTCTCATCTTAGAAATAGCTGTTCAAGTTACAAAATTGAAGCATATAAAGAGGGCATTCAAAGAGTGAGAGTGCAAACAGTTTTGTTCAATGATCCAAAAAACTCAGTAATATGGTTATCTATCTTATACACTTCAACATATATGCAGTTATAACCTTTAGAGGACTTTCTTTTCTTTTCTTTTGTACGATGACAATTACACATTTTGGGTTTTATTACTCCCACAGTTCTTATGACTTTTTTGAGGACAGTAAAACCAAATGCAACATATCACAACAGAGTCAAATCCACAGGATGGACATAAGAGATAATGTAAAAACAAAATACAAGCTGATCGACAATGGTTACCATACTGCCTCTTGCTATTTTAAGAAGAATTGCCAGTTATCATAAAATTGAACAAAACAGTAAAGAATAAAACCAAAGCATTGGAGAAAATACAGGACTTTAAAAGAAGACAATAGTCAACCTGAAAGGGCGTCATAATGATTCTTATTGTCTTCACAGTTTTGCCTATACTTTCGAACTTGGTACTATCAAGCAAAGCAGAATAGGGGAAAATCAGTCAAAACAAGATGTGAGGGCAATACAGGATTTCAAATCAAGTTAATAGGAAATCAAAGTAGGTCATTATAATGTATCCTGCTATTTTTTATTTATTTTTCCCTTAATTAAAAAGATAAAAAGGAAAAAGTAAATAATTTTTAAAAAGGGGGGTTCAGATAAAAGACGGCCTAAAAACAGAACAGCGCAGTTCAAGACATAACTATTTAAGCAAAACAGTGTTTCACCACAAGATGTCCTGACAGAAAAATTATTAGTAGGAGTGTCTCTTTCCTTGAAAGCTTAGTCAATTTTAACTGTAAGGGGTTACCAGTCTGCTGCACAGACCATTGGTCCCGGGAACGTTGGTCTCCTTGGGTGTCCAGAACCTTCACATGAGAGTGGTGGATTCAAGGTGTTTTGCCAGCCACCTTCACTGCAGTGGGAGAACTGAGGACCATGGTGTATGGTCCCTCCCAGCGAGGCTGAAGGGTGTCTCTTTGGTGATTCTGGACTAGGCCCAGAGTACCGGGTTCTCCCAGCAGCCTGGACTCAGAGTGAGAGTCTACAGGAGGATGCTTCAGCCTGAATAACCAATGTATGGAGGTCAAGATGTGCTGAAGAGCCTGCAGGGGCATAATGAGTCCTTGGTTAGTCAGTTGCACCAATTTTTCCTCAGAGAGTTTTGGAATGAGAGGAGGGTGTTTCCCATACATTGCATCAAAAGGGGATGTACCAGAAGCATAAGGAGTACATCGGGTCCACAGGAGGGCAAAAGGAAGGAGACTTACCCAATTATCGCTGGTTTCTAGAGACAGCTTTGTAATCATATTTTTAAATGTCTGATTCATCCTCTCTACTTGCCCTGAGCTTTGAGGCCAGTAAGTGCCATGAAGTTTCCAATCAATGTGTAAGGCCTGGGTTCGTTTTTGAATTATCTTGGCCTTGAAAGCCCGATCATTGTCAGACCCCAAAGATAAGGGTAGGCCGAAATGTGGAATGATCTTATATAACAACTTTTTAACCACTGTGAGAGCTGAATCTGACCTGGTGGGAAATGCCTCCACCCAGCCAGTGAAGGTGTGGACCATCACTAGCAGTTATTTGTGTCCCTGGGGACCTGGCTTCTCTATTGTAGTAAAGTGTATTTCAAGGTGTTCTCCCGGGGAAGTTCCCCGAAAATGAGTAGTTTCCACATGGAGCTGTCACTTAGAGTTAACTATCTGTCCTTCAAGAGGACATCTTGAACTGGCAGCCACTGTCAATTTGGATAGCTGGGGTATAAAGAATCAGTCCCAAAAGAGCTCAGCTAGTTTTGATCCTCCCAAATGAGTGGACTAATGACCTTACTGAATGAGCGTCCATCTGAGGACTTCAGGCAGCAAGATTCTCTCATCTGGTAACTGATACCAGCCTCCTGGAATATCGGGCTTTGCCTGGAGTTGGGCAGGCATGTGCAGGTCCTTTTGTGTATACACAGGTTCTGATAACATTGGAGGCATCAGCAAGAGGGTAGGAGTGGTTTCCTCTATGTCCCCTTCTTCAGACCCCACTGATTTTATGGCAGCTTCTTTGGCTGCCATATCAATCAAATTGTTTCCCCAGATAATGGGATCATCTCCTTTTTTGGTGGGCCTTGCAATGTATGATGGCCACTTTTTCAGGTACCCAAATTGCTGCCAGCAGGTCTAATATTTAGGGACATTTTTAATTTTATATCCTGCTGAGGTCAATAGTCCTCTCTCCTGATAAATTGCTCCATGTACATGAGCAGTAGCAAAAGCATATCTGATATCGATGTAGATGTTAATCCACTTACCTTCAGCCAGTTTCAAGGCTTTTGTTAAGGCGATGAGTTCAGCTCACTGAGCAGAAGCGCCAGAGACCTACTGCTGTGCCCACAAAATTGGGGTCTTGGAGGTCACAGGCACCCCTGCAACTCGTTTGCTTTGAAAGTACCTGTAGCTGCTACCTTCTGAGAAGAATGATGGTTTCCCCTTCTAGAGGTATGTCGGTCGGGTCAGATCGAAGGCTCTGGTAGCTGTCAATCAAGGTGGAGCATTCATGGTATAGGGGCTGATGGATCCTCATCGGGCAGCAGTGTGTCTGGATTCAGGGCCACTGAGGACTTGAAAACAACAGAGTCAGGATCTAAAAGCAGTGCTTGGTAATGCATTATCCACGCATTCCATAGCCAGTAACCTGGAGGGTCCCAGATAAGAGTCTAAAGCGAGTGAGAGGTTATCACAGTGACCTTCTGGCCAAAGGCTAGCTTTTGAGTTTCCTCTCCAGCCTCTTAGAGAAATCTGCTTTTGGTCTCTGCCAGGGTCCCGGGTCCTGGGTTATTGCTCCCGTTGTAATCCCGCTCAGCTCATCCACATACAAGAAAAATGGCTTGTTTAGATTAGGGAGTCCTAGTGCGGGGGCATCCACTAGGGCCTGCCTCAACTGTTGGAGCACTGTCTCTTGCATGTCTGTCCATTCCAGTGGGCCCTGTCTTTGCCCTTTTGAAGATTCATATAGTGGCTGGGCTATCTCAGCAAATTTTAATGTACAGAGTCTACAATATCCAACTTCACCAAGAAAGTGATGCACTTGCTTTTTGGTTTTTGGTTCCGGTATCTGTAGGATGGCTTGAACCCTTGTATTTGATTGATTGATTGATTGATTGATTGATTGTCTTTTTCATTTTTATCGGTACCAGAGATCGAACTCATGACCACAGACTTGCAAGGAAGGCGCTTATGCCACTGAGCTAAATCCCCAGTCCTCCAACCCTTGTATTTGAAAGGGTCCTTTTTCCGCCTTGTAATTGATACCCCAGGTAAGTCACTGTTAGCTAGCATATCTTGCCTTTTTTGCTGAGACCTTGTATCCCAAATCATTTAAAGTTATTAACACGGCCTTGGTTGCTTCCTTGCAATCCTCAAAGGTTTTACCAGCCTCTAAAAGTCATTAACATATTGTACAAGTATGACATTTGGGTGATCTTCTCGATACCCTATCAGGTTCCTAGCTAAGGTCTCATCAAATAAAGTGGGAGCATCTTTAAAACCTTGTGTTAAATGCGTCCAAGTCAACTGTTGAGTTACTCTAGTCCCTGATCAGTGCATTCAAAAGCAAACATTGATTGACTTAGCAGAGCCACTGGGAGGTTGAAGAAAGCATGTTTTAGGGCCAAGACTGAGTACCAGATGTACTCTGGGCTCAAAAGGCTCAGCAGGGTTAGGGATTAGGAACAGTCAGATGCAAAGTAACAACTCGCCTCATGACTTCCCGGAGGTCTTAGACTGGCCAGTAATCTTGGGTCCCCGGTTTCTGTACTGGGAGCAATGGTGTTTTCCAGGGAGATCTCTCCCTGGAAGGTACAAGGTACACGGTACAAGATGCAAGGTACAAGAATCTTATTATTTTTTAATATAGCAATATGTTTTGTAATTCCTTGGTGGGCCTGTAAACTTATTGGATATTGTCTAAGGCTGAAGGCAGACACCTAGGGCAACAACTTTATGACCCGAGGAACTTGATTTATCGCCACAGCAGGGGGATTATTTGCAGCCCAGACTCCGGGTATCTCTGCTTGCCATGCCGGCAGAATATCTCTACCTGTCTCTGGAGTGGGATCATCTCCCAGCAGGAGATGATTTTCCCTTCAGGAAAGAAGGTAAGCACCTTGATTTGTTCCCGAGGTGTTGTTCCCAGAATCAGTTGTGGGGTCTCCGCCTGAAAACTGAATTGGACTTTTAACTTCTGAAGAAGGTCTCTTCTTAGCAGTGGATCGGGTTATTCTGAAACCCATAGAAATTCATGCATAGTGGTCTTTAGCCCAGAGTGAGGTAACTAGGCAACCATCTTCAGGTATGATTTTCACCCTCTGGTGGCGCCAACCACATTTACTTTGCTGTCAGTCAGAGTTCCCAATGGTTGAGTTAGAACAGAAAAAGTTGTGCCTGTGTCCACCAGGAAATTTATTTGTTTTCCCCCGAATTGCAAGGTTATTCTGGGCTCAGGGGGGGCATCTGAGACCTGATGCCCTCATTGTTGGCTCATCAGAGTCTGAGCCTCCCTTTCCATTTTTAGCTTTAACCTAGGGCGATCCATTCACCAATGGCCTTTTTCTTTACAATAGGCGCATTGGTACTTTTCAAGTGGGGTCCACCTTTTGTCTTTCTCATCTGTCTTTTATTTTTGTTTCTGTTTATCTTCTTTTTCTGCACAGCAGCTCTAATACCATTATGATCTTCTCATTGTTTGCCTCTTGCCAGGTCGCTCTATTGTCAAATACACTATGTGCTATGTCTATTGCTGAGTTAGGGGCATCCCCTCAAAACCATCCAGTTTCTGTAATTACTTTTCAATACGTGGGGTTGACTGAGACACAAAGGCAATAGTAATAGCCCTTGCATTCTCATGCTTGACACAATCAATTGGTGTATAGAGTCTGTAGGCCTCTAGGAGGCGCTCCAGCAGTGCAGAAGGGGACACATCAGCTAAATGTCTTACCTCCAACACCTTGGACAGATTCTTAGCTGCTCCGTGGATTGCAGCTAGAAACAGTTGGCGATATTGGGTCAGAGCCTCGCTACCTCCAGATGTGTTTTCGGGATCCTTGGAGAATGGGGTGTTTTGGCCCTTCGAATTATACAGATCGGAAGTTGAAAAGGGAGTATATACAAAAATCGTGTCCCCTGATTCCTGGGGGTCTGGAGCCTCCCAAAGTGGACAGAGTGCTGACACCTCTGTGGTGGAGTCAGGCGAATTTGGCTGGGATCGGCTTTGGGTCCAGATCGGACTGGGAGAGCGGGGTAGGTGTTGGGTGAGGGGTCTCTAGAAGGAGAACATTGGAGAGGGAGGAGGACCTCTTCCAGTGGTCCTCCACTGATGGTAAAACTGGTGCGGAGGTTTGGGCGTTGGGCACAGGTGATTTTGGTTTTGTTTTCAAAGTTTCCACCGCCTCCGCCCGTGAGGAATAAGGAATCCAGGGTGCAGAATTATAGATGAGATCTATCCAAATCTGAATGGAAACAATTTCGTGTGGTTGAGAAGGAGACCAAAACACAAACTGGTGGACAGCCTGGGCAGTGCCCATGTCAAAGGATACACGGGGTCAGATGCTATTTGTCGCTATCGGCCACTCCTGAGAAGCAAAAATCATTAGGCTTCCTTTGAATATATGCTACCCGCAACCCTCAGCCCATCTCCCAAATTCTTGAAAGACAAGACTAAGGGGCGTGGGAGCAGTTTTTGCACCAGACTGACCCATTGTTGCTTGCTGTTGTTCTCTTGTCAGAGGAAGAAATCAAGAGAAAAGGTTACCAAATACAAGAAGAGACAGAACAATATGGAGAGTATCACAAAACCTAGGATTTTCTTTGCATGGTCTGAGGGTCTCCTGGGGTTTAAATGCCAGCACACTCAGAGTGACCAAAGGCACATGTAATCTATCAGGCGCAAGTGTGCTGGAAGGGAAAAGTTAGAAGAAACCACCAGACAAAACAGGACTACACAAAGACACAAAACAAAACCACCAGTAAAAATTAGAACAATCTTTCCCTGGCAAAATAGGCTGGAAGCTTCCCTTCAAATTCCAATATCAAATTGGAGGGCAGCCCTGCTGGGGTCCAAGATCCAAATGAGTCAAGAGGCTCCACAAATGATATAGGATTCCCAACAAGGATCTGACCTGTCAAGGGTGAGGGTGTACCCTCCTAAAGAAAATTAAGTCCAACAGGAGCTTCCAGTAGTTACTAGTAGTGAATCAGTCCTCAGAAATTGAGTTGGTGTGCTGTTATTTCAGCCCGGATGAGGCCCCAAATGTGATGTTCCACTGCTTTCTGAGGTATGAAGGGGCCAGAGAAAACAACTTGGAAAGGAAAAAATTATTTATTAAAGCACGGGCCTGTAGCCAATATGGAAGACTGCACTCCTAACAACTAAAGGGCGAGGTTCTTCTCCTGTAAAACTTCCAACAGCTGCTGGTCTCACAATGCAGTGGGGTGGGGTTTGCGGTGCACTACAGAACAGGAATGTGGCAGTTTGGGGAAGAACCAGGTTCAGTTGGGCTAACAAGCAAGTTTATATTAGGCAAACATCCTGTTCTGCTCTTCGAGTTACCTTTGATCTTTCTCTTACTTCTGGGGAGACTTATGAGGGTTTTTGGTAAAATACAGGTTACAACATTCCCCACTGATTGTATGGCTGCTTCTCCAAATCTTTTGGGAAGACTTGAGAACTAATCTTGATGGTGAACCGGTAACATTTCATAACCTTGGTTATGATCAGCCTCACATCTTGTACTTGCTGTCTGGTAAAGATAGTTAGCCTATTGATTATACAGGGGCCTATTGAAACCAAGCCATCCTAGCAACAGTCCAAGCAAGAGCAGACCATAAGGCAGGATTCCATTCCAGACACTCCAAAGGGGCTTTTCAAATAGCTCTCTTCTTCTTTTTACCAGGTTTGCAGGAGGTCTAGCCCTCTTCTATTTTGAAGGGCCACTTTAGCTAAGGAATCTATCTGATCAGGAATGTCCTGAATGGTATTAGATAATGCGTGTACATCTTTAATGATCTGGTTGGAAAGTTGAACAGAGAACCCCAATCCCGCTGCCCCCATACCCAGGGCTCCTGATATTCCCAGACCTACCAATAAAGGAATAAATTGAACTCCTCGCTTTGAGTGGACTATAATATAATCCAGGCTAGAAATGGGGACAGGCTCATCCCCAGGTAAAACCTCCAAGTCCGGCAACAGGATAGCTGTTTTTTGCTTACAGGACGTCCAAACCTGCTGTGTGAGGTTTGTAACAGCGCCATTAAAGTCCCCAGTAGTGGGATATAAGGGGCAAAATCAAGCATGCTAAAGCAGCACATGCCTGATACTATTTCACTATGCTAGGTCAATTTTTTTTATACAAGGGGAAAAAGAAAAAAACAGGAAAAGGGTACAAGTAATACAAAATTTCAAAAATAAACAGTAAGAAACCACTAGTTAATAGATTACATATTCTCATCTTAGAAATAGCTGTTCAAGTTACAAAATTGAAGCATATAAAGAGGGCATTCAAAGAGAGAGAGTGCAAACAGTTTTGTTCAATGATCCAAAAAACTCAGTAATATGGTTATCTATCTTATACACTTCAACATATATGCAGTTATAACCTTTAGAGGACTTTCTTTTCTTTTCTTTTGTACGATGACAATTACACATTTTGGGTTTTATTACTCCCACAGTTCTTATGACTTTTTTGAGGACAGTAAAACCAAATGCAACATATCACAACAGAGTCAAATCCACAGGATGGACATAAGAGATAATGTAAAAACAAAATACAAGCTGATCGACAATGGTTACCATACTGCCTCTTGCTATTTTAAGAAGAATTGCCAGTTATCATAAAATTGAACAAAACAGTAAAGAATAAAACCAAAGCATTGGAGAAAATACAGGACTTTAAAAGAAGACAATAGTCAACCTGAAAGGGCGTCATAATGATTCTTATTGTCTTCACAGTTTTGCCTATACTTTCGAACTTGGTACTATCAAGCAAAGCAGAATAGGGGAAAATCAGTCAAAACAAGATGTGAGGGCAATACAGGATTTCAAATCAAGTTAATAGGAAATCAAAGTAGGTCATTATAATGTATCCTGCTATTTTTTATTTATTTTTCCCTTAATTAAAAAGATAAAAAGGAAAAAGTAAATAATTTTTAAAAAGGGGGGTTCAGATAAAAGACGGCCTAAAAACAGAACAGCGCAGTTCAAGACATAACTATTTAAGCAAAACAGTGTTTCACCACAAGATGTCCTGACAGAAAAATTATTAGTAGGAGTGTCTCTTTCCTTGAAAGCTTAGTCAATTTTAACTGTAAGGGGTTACCAGTCTGCTGCACAGACCATTGGTCCCGGGAACGTTGGTCTCCTTGGGTGTCCAGAACCTTCACATGAGAGTGGTGGATTCAAGGTGTTTTGCCAGCCACCTTCACTGCAGTGGGAGAACTGAGGACCATGGTGTATGGTCCCTCCCAGCGAGGCTGAAGGGTGTCTCTTTGGTGATTCTAGACTAGGCCCAGAGTACCGGGTTCTCCCAGCAGCCTGGACTCAGAGTGAGAGTCTACAGGAGGATGCTTCAGCCTGAATAACCAATGTATGGAGGTCAAGATGTGCTGAAGAGCCTGCAGGGGCATAATGAGTTCTTGGTTAGTCAGTTGCACCAATTTTTCCTCAGAGAGTTTTGGAATGAGAGGAGGGTGTTTCCCATACATTGCATCAAAAGGGGATGTACCAGAAGCATAAGGAGTACATCGGGTCCACAGGAGGGCAAAAGGAAGGAGACTTACCCAATTATCGCTGGTTTCTAGAGACAGCTTTGTAATCATATTTTTAAATGTCTGATTCATCCTCTCTACTTGCCCTGAGCTTTGAGGCCAGTAAGTGCCATGAAGTTTCCAATCAATGTGTAAGGCCTGGGTTCGTTTTTGAATTATCTTGGCCTTGAAAGCCCGATCATTGTCAGACCCCAAAGATAAGGGTAGGCCGAAATGTGGAATGATCTTATATAACAACTTTTTAACCACTGTGAGAGCTGAATCTGACCTGGTGGGAAATGCCTCCACCCAGCCAGTGAAGGTGTGGACCATCACTAGCAGTTATTTGTGTCCCTGGGGACCTGGCTTCTCTATTGTAGTAAAGTGTATTTCAAGGTGTTCTCCTGGGGAAGTTCCCCGAAAATGAGTAGTTTCCACATGGAGCTGTCACTTAGAGTTAACTATCTGTCCTTCAAGAGGACATCTTGAACTGGCAGCCACTGTCAATTTGGATAGCTGGGGTATAAAGAATCAGTCCCAAAAGAGCTCAGCTAGTTTTGATCCTCCCAAATGAGTGGACTAATGACCTTACTGAATGAGCGTCCATCTGAGGACTTCAGGCAGCAAGATTCTCTCATCTGGTAACTGATACCAGCCTCCTGGAATATCGGGCTTTGCCTGGAGTTGGGCAGGCATGTGTAGGTCCTTTTGTGTATACACAGGTTCTGATAACATTGGAGGCATCAGCAAGAGGGTAGGAGTGATTTCCTCTATGTCCCCTTCTTCAGACCCCACTGATTTTATGGCAGCTTCTTTGGCTGCCATATCAATCAAATTGTTTCCCCAGATAATGGGATCATCTCCTTTTTTGGTGGGCCTTGCAATGTATGATGGCCACTTTTTCAGGTAACCAAATTGCTGCCAGCAGGTCTAATATTTAGGGACATTTTTAATTTTATATCCTGCTGAGGTCAATAGTCCTCTCTCCTGATAAATTGCTCCATGTACATGAGCAGTAGCAAAAGCATATCTGATATCGATGTAGATGTTAATCCACTTACCTTCAGCCAGTTTCAAGGCTTTGTTAAGGCGATGAGTTCAGCTCACTGAGCAGAAGCGCCAGAGACCTACTTGTGTGCCCACAAAATTGGGGTCTTGGAGGTCACAGGCACCCCTGCAACTCGTTTGCTTTGAAAGTACCTGTAGCTGCTACCTTCTGAGAAGAATGATGGTTTCCCCTTCTAGAGGTATGTCGGTCGGGTCAGATCGAAGGCTCTGGTAGCTGTCAATCAAGGTGGAGCATTCATGGTATAGGGGCTGATGGATCCTCATCGGGCAGCAGTGTGTCTGGATTCAGGGCCACTGAGGACTTGAAAACAACAGAGTCAGGATCTAAAAGCAGTGCTTGGTAATGCATTATCCACGCATTCCATAGCCAGTAACCTGGAGGGTCCCAGATAAGAGTCTAAAGCGAGTGAGAGGTTATCACAGTGACCTTCTGGCCAAAGGCTAGCTTTTGAGTTTCCTCTCCAGCCTCTTAGAGAAATCTGCTTTTGGTCTCTGCCAGGGTCCCGGGTCCTGGGTTATTGCTCCCGTTGTAATCCCGCTCAGCTCATCCACATACAAGAAAAATGGCTTGTTTAGATTAGGGAGTCCTAGTGCGGGGGCATCCACTAGGGCCTGCCTCAACTGTTGGAGCACTGTCTCTTGCATGTCTGTCCATTCCAGTGGGCCCTGTCTTTGCCCTTTTGAAGATTCATGTAGTGGCTGGGCTATCTCAGCAAATTTTAATGTACAGAGTCTACAATATCCAACTTCACCAAGAAAGTGATGCACTTGCTTTTTGGTTTTTGGTTCCGGTATCTGTAGGATGGCTTGAACCCTTGTATTTGATTGATTGATTGATTGATTGATTGATTGATTGTCTTTTTCATTTTTATCGGTACCAGAGATCGAACTCATGACCACAGACTTGCAAGGAAGGCGCTTATGCCACTGAGCTAAATCCCCAGTCCTCCAACCCTTGTATTTGAAAGGGTCCTTTTTCCGCCTTGTAATTGATACCCCAGGTAAGTCACTGTTAGCTAGCATATCTTGCCTTTTTTGCTGAGACCTTGTATCCCAAATCATTTAAAGTTATTAACACGGCCTTGGTTGCTTCCTTGCAATCCTCAAAGGTTTTACCAGCCTCTAAAAGTCATTAACATATTGTACAAGTATGACATTTGGGTGATCTTCTCGATACCCTATCAGGTTCCTAGCTAAGGTCTCATCAAATAAAGTGGGAGCATCTTTAAAACCTTGTGTTAAATGCGTCCAAGTCAACTGTTGAGTTACTCTAGTCCCTGATCAGTGCATTGAAAAGCAAACATTGATTGACTTAGCAGAGCCACTGGGAGGTTGAAGAAAGCATGTTTTAGGGCCAAGACTGAGTACCAGATGTACTCTGGGCTCAAAAGGCTCAGCAGGGTTAGGGATTAGGAACAGTCAGATGCAAAGTAACAACTCGCCTCATGACTTCCCGGAGGTCTTAGACTGGCCAGTAATCTTGGGTCCCCGGTTTCTGTACTGGGAGCAATGGTGTTTTCCAGGGAGATCTCTCCCTGGAAGGTACAAGGTACACGGTACAAGATGCAAGGTACAAGAATCTTATTATTTTTTAATATAGCAATATGTTTTGTAATTCCTTGGTGGGCCTGTAAACTTATTGGATATTGTCTAAGGCTGAAGGCAGACACCTAGGGCAACAACTTTATGACCCGAGGAACTTGATTTATCGCCACAGCAGGGGGATTATTTGCAGCCCAGACTCCGGGTATCTCTGCTTGCCATGCCGGCAGAATATCTCTACCAGTCTCTGGAGTGGGATCATCTCCCAGCAGGAGATGATTTTCCCTTCAGGAAAGAAGGTAAGCACCTTGATTTGTTCCCGAGGTGTTGTTCCCAGAATCAGTTGTGGGGTCTCCGCCTGAAAACTGAATTGGACTTTTAACTTCTGAAGAAGGTCTCTTCTTAGCAGTGGATCGGGTTATTCTGAAACCCATAGAAATTCATGCATAGTGGTCTTTAGCCCAGAGTGAAGTAACTAGGCAACCATCTTCAGGTATGATTTTCACCCTCTGGTGGCGCCAACCACATTTACTTTGCTGTCAGTCAGAGTTCCCAATGGTTGAGTTAGAACAGAAAAAGTTGTGCCTGTGTCCACCAGGAAATTTATTTGTTTTCCCCCGAATTGCAAGGTTATTCTGGGCTCAGGGGGGGCATCTGAGACCTGATGCCCTCATTGTTGGCTCATCAGAGTCTGAGCCTCCCTTTCCATTTTTAGCTTTAACCTAGGGCGATCCATTCACCAATGGCCTTTTTCTTTACAATAGGCGCATTGGTACTTTTCAAGTGGGGTCCACCTTTTGTCTTTCTCATCTGTCTTTTATTTTTGTTTCTGTTTATCTTCTTTTTCTGCACAGCAGCTCTAATACCATTATGATCTTCTCATTGTTTGCCTCTTGCCAGGTCGCTCTATTGTCAAATACACTATGTGCTATGTCTATTGCTGAGTTAGGGGCATCCCCTCAAAACCATCCAGTTTCTGTAATTACTTTTCAATACGTGGGGTTGACTGAGACACAAAGGCAATAGTAATAGCCCTTGCATTCTCATGCTTGACACAATCAATTGGTGTATAGAGTCTGTAGGCCTCTAGGAGGCGCTCCAGCAGTGCAGAAGGGGACACATCAGCTAAATGTCTTACCTCCAACACCTTGGACAGATTCTTAGCTGCTCCGTGGATTGCAGCTAGAAACAGTTGGCGATATTGGGTCAGAGCCTCGCTACCTCCAGATGTGTTTTCAGGATCCTTGGAGAATGGGGTGTTTTGGCCCTTCGAATTATACAGATTGGAAGTTGAAAAGGGAGTATATACAAAAATCGTGTCCCCTGATTCCTGGGGGTCTGGAGCCTCCCAAAGTGGACAGAGTGCTGACACCTCTGTGGTGGAGTCAGGCGAATTTGGCTGGGATCGGCTTTGGGTCCAGATCGGACTGGGAGAGCGGGGTAGGTGTTGGGTGAGGGGTCTCTAGAAGGAGAACATTGGAGAGGGAGGAGGACCTCTTCCAGTGGTCCTCCACTGATGGTAAAACTGGTGCGGAGGTTTGGGCGTTGGGCACAGGTGATTTTGGTTTTGTTTTCAAAGTTTCCACCGCCTCCGCCCGTGAGGAATAAGGAATCCAGGGTGCAGAATTATAGATGAGATCTATCCAAATCTGAATGGAAACAATTTCGTGTGGTTGAGAAGGAGACCAAAACACAAACTGGTGGACAGCCTGGGCAGTGCCCATGTCAAAGGATACACGGGGTCAGATGCTATTTGTCGCTATCGGCCACTCCTGAGAAGCAAAAATCATTAGGCTTCCTTTGAATATACGCTACCCGCAACCCTCAGCCCATCTCTCAAATTCTTGAAAGACAAGACTAAGGGGCGTGGGAGCAGTTTTTGCACCAGACTGACCCATTGTTGCTTGCTGTTGTTCTCTTGTCAGAGGAAGAAATCAAGAGAAAAGGTTACCAAATACAAGAAGAGACAGAACAATATGGAGAGAATCACAAAACCTAGGATTTTCTTTGCATGGTCTGAGGGTCTCCTGGGGTTTAAATGCCAGCACACTCAGAGTGACCAAAGGCACATGTAATCTATCAGGCGCAAGTGTGCTGGAAGGGAAAAGTTAGAAGAAACCACCAGACAAAACAGGACTACACAAAGACACAAAACAAAACCACCAGTAAAAATTAGAACAATCTTTCCCTGGCAAAATAGGCTGGAAGCTTCCCTTCAAATTCCAATATCAAATTGGAGGGCAGCCCTGCTGGGGTCCAAGATCCAAATGAGTCAAGAGGCTCCACAAATGACATAGGATTCCCAACAAGGATCTGACCTGTCAAGGGTGAGGGTGTACCCTCCTAAAGAAAATTAAGTCCAACAGGAGCTTCCAGTAGTTACTAGTAGTGAATCAGTCCTCAGAAATTGAGTTGGTGTGCTGTTATTTCAGCCCGGATGAGGCCCCAAATGTGATGTTCCACTGCTTTCTGAGGTATGAAGGGGCCAGAGAAAACAACTTGGAAAGGAAAAAATTATTTATTAAAGCACGGGCCTGTAGCCAATATGGAAGACTGCACTCCTAACAACTAAAGGGCGAGGTTCTTCTCCTGTAAAACTTCCAACAGCTGCTGGTCTCACAATGCAGTGGGGTGGGGTTTGCGGTGCACTACAGAACAGGAATGTGGCAGTTTGGGGAAGAACCAGGTTCAGTTGGGCTAACAAGCAAGTTTATATTAGGCAAACATCCTGTTCTGCTCTTCGAGTTACCTTTGATCTTTCTCTTACTTCTGGGGAGACTTATGAGGGTTTTTGGTAAAATACAGGTTACAACATTCCCCACTGATTGTATGGCTGCTTCTCCAAATCTTTTGGGAAGACTTGAGAACTAATCTTGATGGTGAACCGGTAACATTTCATAACCTTGGTTATGATCAGCCTCACATCTTGTGCTTGCTGTCTGGTAAAGATAGTTAGCCTATTGATTATACAGGGGCCTATTGAAACCAAGCCATCCTAGCAACAGTCCAAGCAAGGGCAGACCATAAGGCAGGATTCCATTCCAGACACTCCAAAGGGGCTTTTCAAATAGCTCTCTTCTTCTTTTTACCAGGTTTGCAGGAGGTCTAGCCCTCTTCTATTTTGAAGGGCCACTTTAGCTAAGGAATCTATCTGATCAGGAATGTCCTGAATGGTATTAGATAATGCGTGTACATCTTTAATGATCTGGTTGGAAAGTTGAACAGAGAACCCCAATCCCCTGCCCCCATACCCAGGGCTCCTGATATTCCCAGACCTACCAATAAAGGAATAAATTGAACTCCTCGCTTTGAGTGGACTATAATATAATCCAGGCTAGAAATGGGGACAGGCTCATCCCCAGGTAAAACCTCCAAGTCAGGCAACAGGATAGCTGTTTTTTGCTTACAGGACGTCCAAACCTGCTGTGTGAGGTTTGTAACAGCGCCATTAAAGTCCCCAGTAGTGGGATAGAAGGGGCAAAATCAAGCATGCTAAAGCAGCACATGCCTGATACTATTTCACTATGCTAGGTCAATTTTTTTTATACAAGGGGAAAAAGAAAAAAACAGGAAAAGGGTACAAGTAATACAAAATTTCAAAAATAAACAGTAAGAAACCACTAGTTAATAGATTACATATTCTCATCTTAGAAATAGCTGTTCAAGTTACAATATTGAAGCATATAAAGAGGGCATTCAAAGAGTGAGAGTGCAAACAGTTTTGTTCAATGATCCAAAAAACTCAGTAATATGGTTATCTATCTTATACACTTCAACATATATGCAGTTATAACCTTTAGAGGACTTTCTTTTCTTTTCTTTTGTACGATGACAATTACACATTTTGGGTTTTATTACTCCCACAGTTCTTATGACTTTTTTGAGGACAGTAAAACCAAATGCAACATATCACAACAGAGTCAAATCCACAGGATGGACATAAGAGACAATGTAAAAACAAAATACAAGGTGATCGACAATGGTTACCATACTGCCTCTTGCTATTTTAAGAAGAATTGCCAGTTATCATAAAATTGAACAAAACAGTAAAGAATAAAACCAAAGCATTGGAGAAAATACAGGACTTTAAAAGAAGACAATAGTCAACCTGAAAGGGCGTCATAATGATTCTTATTGTCTTCACAGTTTTGCCTATACTTTCGAACTTGGTACTATCAAGCAAAGCAGAATAGGGGAAAATCAGTCAAAACAAGATGTGAGGGCAATACAGGATTTCAAATCAAGTTAATAGGAAATCAAAGTAGGTCATTATAATGTATCCTGCTATTTTTTATTTATTTTTCCCTTAATTAAAAAGATAAAAAGGAAAAAGTAAATAATTTTTAAAAAGGGGGGTTCAGATAAAAGACGGCCTAAAAACAGAACAGCGCAGTTCAAGACATAACTATTTAAGCAAAACAGTGTTTCACCACAAGATGTCCTGACAGAAAAATTATTAGTAGGAGTGTCTCTTTCCTTGAAAGCTTAGTCAATTTTAACTGTAAGGGGTTACCAGTCTGCTGCACAGACCATTGGTCCCGGGAACGTTGGTCTCCTTGGGTGTCCAGAACCTTCACATGAGAGTGGTGGATTCAAGGTGTTTTGCCAGCCACCTTCACTGCCGTGGGAGAACTGAGGACCATGGTGTATGGTCCCTCCCAGCGAGGCTGAAGGGTGTCTCTTTGGTGATTCTGGACTAGGCCCAGAGTACCGGGTTCTCCCAGCAGCCTGGACTCAGAGTGAGAGTCTACAGGAGGATGCTTCAGCCTGAATAACCAATGTATGGAGGTCAAGATGTGCTGAAGAGCCTGCAGGGGCATAATGAGTCCTTGGTTAGTCAGTTGCACCAATTTTTCCTCAGAGAGTTTTGGAATGAGAGGAGGGTGTTTCCCATACATTGCATCAAAAGGGGATGTACCAGAAGCATAAGGAGTACATCGGGTCCACAGGAGGGCAAAAGGAAGGAGACTTACCCAATTATCGCTGGTTTGTAGAGACAGCTTTGTAATCATATTTTTAAATGTCTGATTCATCCTCTCTACTTGCCCTGAGCTTTGAGGCCAGTAAGTGCCATGAAGTTTCCAATCAATGTGTAAGGCCTGGGTTCGTTTTTGAATTATCTTGGCCTTGAAAGCCCGATCATTGTCAGACCCCAAAGATAAGGGTAGGCCGAAATGTGGAATGATCTTATATAACAACTTTTTAACCACTGTGAGAGCTGAATCTGACCTGGTGGGAAATGCCTCCACCCAGCCAGTGAAGGTGTGGACCATCACTAGCAGTTATTTGTGTCCCTGGGGACCTGGCTTCTCTATTGTAGTAAAGTGTATTTCAAGGTGTTCTCCCGGGGAAGTTCCCCGAAAATGAGTAGTTTCCACATGGAGCTGTCACTTAGAGTTAACTATCTGTCCTTCAAGAGGACATCTTGAACTGGCAGCCACTGTCAATTTGGATAGCTGGGGTATAAAGAATCAGTCCCAAAAGAGCTCAGCTAGTTTTGATCCTCCCAAATGAGTGGACTAATGACCTTACTGAATGAGCGTCCATCTGAGGACTTCAGGCAGCAAGATTCTCTCATCTGGTAACTGATACCAGCCTCCTGGAATATCGGGCTTTGCCTGGAGTTGGGCAGGCATGTGCAGGTCCTTTTGTGTATACACAGGTTCTGATAACATTGGAGGCATCAGCAAGAGGGTAGGAGTGGTTTCCTCTATGTCCCCTTCTTCAGACCCCACTGATTTTATGGCAGCTTCTTTGGCTGCCATATCAATCAAATTGTTTCCCCAGATAATGGGATCATCTCCTTTTTTGGTGGGCCTTGCAATGTATGATGGCCACTTTTTCAGGTAACCAAATTGCTGCCAGCAGGTCTAATATTTAGGGACATTTTTAATTTTATATCCTGCTGAGGTCAATAGTCCTCTCTCCTGATAAATTGCTCCATGTACATGAGCAGTAGCAAAAGCATATCTGATATCGATGTAGATGTTAATCCACTTACCTTCAGCCAGTTTCAAGGCTTTTGTTAAGGCGATGAGTTCAGCTCACTGAGCAGAAGCGCCAGAGACCTACTGCTGTGCCCACAAAATTGGGGTCTTGGAGGTCACAGGCACCCCTGCAACTCGTTTGCTTTGAAAGTACCTGTAGCTGCTACCTTCTGAGAAGAATGATGGTTTCCCCTTCTAGAGGTATGTCGGTCGGGTCAGATCGAAGGCTCTGGTAGCTGTCAATCAAGGTGGAGCATTCATGGTATAGGGGCTGATGGATCCTCATCGGGCAGCAGTGTGTCTGGATTCAGGGCCACTGAGGACTTGAAAACAACAGAGTCAGGATCTAAAAGCAGTGCTTGGTAATGCATTATCCACGCATTCCATAGCCAGTAACCTGGAGGGTCCCAGATAAGAGTCTAAAGCGAGTGAGAGGTTATCACAGTGACCTTCTGGCCAAAGGCTAGCTTTTGAGTTTCCTCTCCAGCCTCTTAGAGAAATCTGCTTTTGGTCTCTGCCAGGGTCCCGGGTCCTGGGTTATTGCTCCCGTTGTAA